>NC_140583.1:270044252-271450042 GCF_964204655.1 Triturus cristatus | reverse complement strand
AGCGTGATGGGTCTAAAAATATTGCTAATACTTTAGGGTCTGTAGTTACTTTTTTTAAATATGGGTTTAACCCTAACTGATTTCCACTTAAGAGGAAACATTTCCAGTCTCAGCGAGAGGTTGAATAACTGAGCGAGGGACGGAAGGAGTGCTGGGGCCACAGTTGCCATATTATAAGGAGGTGCTAGGTCCTCTGGTGATCCAGACGTAATTTTATTTACCAGCATATTCACTTGGTCTGGGGTCACCTTGTTAAACTCCCCCTGGAGAACAGGGCAGGATGTTTCAGTGGATGTGCGAGCAGCCCTGGTTACCTCCTTGCTCTTTTTTCAATAGTTCTATAAATTCTGGACATTTTATACTCAAAATACTATCAAGTGTTAGCTTTAAATATCTCAACACATTATTATATCTAATCATTAATTGTGAGGGCTACCCAAGCAAAACCAGACTTCGGGTTTACCATTAAACATCATACACTGCAGTAACTCACTATGTAGCATCCAGTGACTTCAATGAGCGATAGATATTAACAAACCTACACCCAAGGTCTTTCCACTATTGTCAATCCCTAGCAGACTGTAGTGGTTGACAACAGTATTAGGAGTAGCCTTGTTACAAATCTCAGGCAGAGGGACACCCTGAACCTCAACCCATGAAGAAAGCAGACCCCCTTGAAGAATACCAGCCAGGAGAGGAATGAAAGAATGAATTAGTCAAAGCTGTGGTAGATGCAACAATTCTGCCTCTGGGAAAACCAGAGAAATAAAAAAACAGTCATAACATCTTCCTTGCTTCAGTGTAAAGCTGTGGGAAGCTTAGGAATACAATTTGAAACAGACAAAGGGACTATCTTATCTTCCTTGATGGACAAGAAGGGGGTATACATAAAATGTCTCCTACCTAGTGAATCCTGCAAGCTGAAGTCATTGCCACAAGGAAAGATATTCCAAATCTACCAAAAGTTCAAATTCATGAATCTATAATACTTAAAATACTAGAGTCAAATCATAACGAGGGGCTGAATGAAGAACTACAGGATGGACAAAGAAAAACCTTTGTGAAGATGAGCTGCTAAATCTTCCCCATCATCAAAGTGGCACCATTTTTTCTCTGAAAGACAGAATAGCCACCAATTAGCACTTAAAATAGAAAGACTCAAGGCAAGGCCATCCAAAAGAAATTAAAGAACAAGGGCCTTATGTAGGTGGGCTGGCATTTACCACTTCATAAATACCGAATCATACCGATTCGGTATTTATGAAGTGGTAAATGCAATGTAGGTAATGAGTCGGTAAATATTACCGAATCGGAAAAATTCGGTAATTACCGATTCGGTATTTACCGATTCGGTAATGAGGCATACCTTCCCATTGATGGGAAGGTATGCCTCATTACCGAATCGGTAAATACCGATTCGGTAATGGGGGAGCACATGCAAGGGTGGCAGGGTGTCACATTGACACCCTGTTGCACCCCTGATTCGGCCATGTGTGCACATGTGGCGCACATACATGCCCTAAGGGCATGTATGTCTGCCACATTGCACACTTAAACGTGCACAAAAATGCTTTTTTACACATATTCGTCATTTACCACCAACCTTTGGTTGGTGGTAAATAACGAATCCCCACACCCACCACACACTCCCCCTACATCTCATTTCATGATTCGGTATTTACCGAATCGGTAATATTACCGAATCGGTAATATTACCGATTCGGTAAATACCGAATCATGAAATTCTCCCCCTACATCTCAAAAGCCAAAATACCGGTCGGTAACGGTATAATTACCGAAAATCGGCCGTTACCGACCGGTAATTGGCTTCCTACATGAGGCCCCAAATGAGGAATCAGATTTGGAGGGGACATTGGATGTGCTTCATGTAATGTCCCCACTGACGAACCTCTAATGACTTTAATGTGGAAGGTCTAAGGGATTTTTGAATGGCCTCAGCTAAATGGTAGAGGAGACACTTATATTGCAACCCCCTCTTCTCAAATCCCCAAAACTGACTGTCATAGACAACCTCCTTGGAAGAATATAACTCTTGGGGTTGAGCAAGGAGGATCCAGAGGCAAACACCAAGGAGAAAGTTATTGCAAAGACAGAAGAATGAAATAAGTTGTCCTGTGAGACAAAAAGGAACCACAACCATCTCCTCCTCTGTACTGGTAATTTGTGGAGTGAAAGAAAGGCAGGAAAGTACATTAAGGAGATTCCAAGACCACTTCAATATCAGGGCATCCATGCCCCTTCCAAAGGAAAGCAAGAGGAGACTTAGGCAAGCTGAGCATTGGACTGATATACATATAGATCGTGAAAAGGGGTTCAGAATTTCTTACAAATAGCATGCAGAAGGAGAGGCTACAAAGAGATATCCAGAGAGGATCCAAATACTCTACTCGGAGAGTCCACTCACAGATTGGACATACTCTTTACTGAAAGAAGGTGATTTTCGCTTAGGTACCCAACTGCGCTAACACCAACCCTAGGGAGCAGCATCAAGCCTCCCCATGTCAAGTTATGTAGGTCACTATCACCGTGTTGTCTGATTTTACCAGTACACACTTCTTTTGACTCTGGGTCTGGAATTGTTTCAGGGCACTGAACACTGTTATCAGCTCTCTTCAGTTGAAAGAACATTGCATTATCCCTGTAGTAGAGACTCTGGGTTAACAATTCCTCCAGTGCAGCTCCCCACCAGGAGCTGTCATCTGTAAGCACAACAACATAAGTCCCGGGGTGATGAGTGTGAAAAATTGGGCTGTTGGTTGAATGGGGGCGGTGGGAGGGTAACCTCTGTTCAAGCAACAGCCACAATTTTTGTCAGGATGAACCACAAAAGTCACTACATTTGCCTGTGCTTAACCCTTGATAGCTTGGCACAAAAGCATTCAGACTTAACTTAGAGGCAGTGTGTTACATATTTATGTTGCACACAAACAGTAATAAAATAAAAAACACAATTAAAGAAAAATACAACACCAATTTAGAAAAAAATAGAGTAAAATGTAATAAATTGTTTGACACCAACACAACAAAAATCCAATCATTACAACTGTAGTTATGAATTTTTAAAGTTTAAAAAGAAATCTAGCGGGGGGCGCTAGGTGGTGCACGTCCAAGATGGCCGCACACCAGTGAGGTTCTTTCTGCTCGGCAGCATTATGCTATAATTATCCTGATTAAGCATGCATCTTTCTCATTCCAACTGCCCACCGCCTCTGCCTCATCGTCCTGCTGAAAAATCGGCGATCGAAGACACTGCACTTGGACTCTGGGATGTGTTGTGTCTGGAGCGGGGACTGATGCGGAACGCAACGAGAGACCTACTTGGCGTCACCCACTACGCAAGTCCCGTGGTGCCCACGTGGTTTGTGGGCCCCGGTTGATACGCACTGCTCACTGTGGCTTGCAACAACACCGCAGCATAGTCGGAATACCCCTCGCCCTGTGACACTCAGACGACTGCGGTAAGAGGCAGAAACGCCCGTAGAGACTTTTGTTTTTTCTTAAAGGGGAATCACTAAGACCACGGTACTGGCTGTGATACACCGGCCTCGTATATACACCCCAAATGTGCTGCTTCTGAGCTACTGTGACTTCAAGCCTCGCAGAGGGCCGGAACAGCGGCGATAAAAAAAAACCGGAAATAATAAACGTTATTTTCCCACCCTGCCTGCGGCTGCATGGCTTCTCGGGCCATCGCACACACCATTGTTGGAGGGCTATTGATATTGTGGTCCAGCCACTGTAAGAGGCGCACAACACAGCGCGGTACTGAGGGATGCGACGTCACTCTGGTCCACTTGATCCCTCTAGTGACCGACGATTCTTGCTGCACACCGCTACACAACGCTCCCTCCCACACTGCAATTGACACGTGGTGAGGGGGCGCTGAAGACCAGATATTCATCGGCACGGACGATAGTTGACCCGTGACGCTCTCCCACCAAACAGCCTATATCAGGCTCATGCTACAGGCGGTCAGGGAACTGCGCACCCCTTCATTTGTTTGCAAGGTGGCCCTAATCCCACACCTATTATAGTGAGACAAACGCACCCTATATATTGGCATACTCATCTCCGTTGCCACTCACTTATGTACCGCTGCTGCAGTTCTGTTCCGTCATCCTCATCTGAGCACATGAGGATTTACAGTCCACGCAACTGCTAAGAGAGGGGTACTGCACGCCCCTCTCTTGTCTTTGGACATTCCTGACTCAGATCTCTGAACAGGGCCCTATCATCTGCTACAGGACGCAGGTGGTTGCCGATTGATGCATTATTAACTCACTATACCCACACTCAGGGAGAAGCAGTCACGGTGCTGCCGGTCCGACAACCTGCTATTCCCCCTACCCTAAAGGTCCGCCTACATGTTCCCATTTCCTTCCCCTGTGTCACTCTACCTGCAGTGTTAAAATGGGAAAACCGGACGGCCGTCAATCCAAACTTCTGTTTGAGAGCAAAAAGGCCAACACACGATCTAGTTTGGAAGAAACAGAGCAGCCCAACGAGGATCAAGCACAGCCTCCACAATCCACCCAAGATGATGAAGTCAAAACTCTCCTTTTGGCTATGAAACACAGCCTCACAGACATTTCAAGCAATGGATTCCATGAACAGCCGCATGGATTTTATAGTTCAGAAAGTGGATAAGCACGACGGTCAAATCAAAGAGGCGGAAAAGCGAATCTCGGATAACGAGAATGCAACATCTCAGATACAACGACAAATGGCGCAAATGGACAATCTTCCTAAAGTTATCGCCGCAAAAAATTAAGATTTAGAGGCACGTAGCCGCCGTAATAATATCTGCATCATTGGAATACCGGAGAGCACCAACACTGGATGCATGGAGGAATTCATAGAGCACCTGCTGCGCAACGCCTTGGGCGCGGAGGCCTTCTCTCCCCACTTAATAGTTGAAAGGGCGCACAGATCACTTGGCCCCAAACCACCACCTGGAAACACCCCACGACCGATAATAGCCCGTCTCCTTAACTACGGGGACCATGATACGGTGCTCAGATTGGCCAGGGAAAAAACAGACACTCCATCATGAAGGCATCTAATTCAACATTTATCCTGACTTCACGGCTGCGGTCCAGGAGGCAAGACGGAAATTCATACCGGTCAACCAAAAACTCCGGACGGCGCAAATTGAATATGCGCTCATGTACCCGGCATGCCTGCGGATCCTATATCAGAGCAAGCAAAAAAATGTTACGACTCCACAGCAAGTCGACGAATTCCTCAAGCAGGTCAAGAAACATTCGCCGCATCGAGAACTCAGGGAAAACCACTCCAGGTCTCCATCTCCCACAACTACGTGACTTGAATGGTCTAAAAGGGACAGAGCTGGGGACAATTCCCCATAACCTATCTTGACACATGCTACATCGGAGGCTCGACGGGGCACAAAAGGCAACGAAACAACATGGGGTTTTTTCTTCTTTTTTTTTTCTTCTTTTCCATTTGAATGCAGCGAGCCCTGTCACCTTGGCAATATCGTTGATTGCCTGCCGGTGCAACAAGGACAGATACGTGATAAATACACGTAATAAGTACTCACTGCTGGGTGGCGGGCAGGGTACTATTCTTGTTCCTCCTTTTCTGAACTTGGACTATGCTGAGCCCCCCCTTACCACCCTCTACTCCCATACTACTGGGAGGCTGCCTAGTCACCTTTGGTAGAAGGGAGTCTCTCGTGACCCACTAGTGACCCCCAAACGGGTGTTCCCCCTTACTGTTTTCTTTTACAGGGGCGTCTGACTTGGATTATTACGTCTAAGGTTGTTTGAGAGGTGGGTGGGCGTATCAACGCCAGCACAATTGGGGTGTTTTTGTGGGGTGGAGGGACAGGTGTTGTTTTTTCAAATATGTACCATATTAATTGTTCAGCAGGTAGACACACAAATATTCATCGAGAAATGCATTCCCAGAGCTATGTCTAATACACAGCACGTTGAACACATTCCAGTCTCTCATGGCTTTACATGCAGAGGGGTTAAAGGTTAACATTCTCACCTGGAACGTTAGGGGGGTTGGGAGATCCTTGTAAGTGTAGACAAATCCTTTCATATCTTGACCGACAGCAGATTCATATTGCTATGTTACAGGAGACAAACCTTGAACCACACCGTTCCCCCGGGTTTGCTAATATGTGGGCCTCAGGCTGAGTCTTCTCATCGTACTCTACATACTCAAGGGGCACCGTAATTCTTATCAAAAAGAACACTCCGTTCATTTTGGGTGGTACGTATCAAGACTCATTAGGTAGGAGCTGCATGACCTGGGGCACGTTGGGTATGCAATCGGTCACACTAGTGTGCTGTTATGGACCGAATGTAGATAATCCAGACTACTTCACTACTCTGTGGGGGCAAATCCTTAAAGTTGGATCCACTCATATTATATGGGGAGGTGATTTTAATACTGCATTCTGCCCCTCTGTTGACAGATCTAACCCACTCCCTCATCACTACACTAAAACGTGGGACACATTAACAAATATGCTTACCGCTCATGGTCTCACGGATGCGTGGCGGCATGTCCACCCTGATAGAATGGAAGGCACCCATTTTGCGGCGCTACACTTGACATGGGCCCACCTTGACTGGGTAGTCTCCCGGGGAGTTGTCCCATGGATACACACTGCTGAGCACCTAGCTAGAACATACTCTGACCATGCCCCAGTTCGTATTACGATTTTACCCCCCAGCTCGATCGCTACCCCGCAATGTTGAAGGCTTCTGCCAGAGGCTCAATTGGACTCTGTATTCAAGGCTGAACTAGGTGCAGAAATTACGGATTTCTTTCAGAGAAATACAGGCTCAGTTACACATATTAGCACGATTTGGGAGGCCTTTAAAGTAACGCTCAGGGGGTTTCGCATCTCTAAAAGTTTTGGAGTCTTACGAGACATCCGTCGTAGACTACGGAAACTTGAAGAGGATTTGAAGCAATTAGAGGGTGTACTGTGGCGGGACACCTCCGGTACTCATCGGGCAACATTTAGAGAAAAATTGTCTGAGTACAAAGAGACTGCAGAGCGCAAAACTAGATACTGGGGAAAATACGCTGTAGCGCATAAATACCGGGAGGGTGAGAGACCAGGCAGAGCACGAGCAATGTAAATCCATCAGCCTTGTTTCTCTAATTACATCCTATAAATAGGAGATAAAGAAGGAATACGACATAGAGATAGTCTTGATATTCTCCGAGTCTTCCCCGATTTTCATGCCGACTTATAAAGCACTCGTAGAACTGATTCTCCGGACTTCTCCATATACCTGAAAGACATAACTCTGGGATGGCAAGGAGATTCTCAGTGAGAGTTCCTTGCAGCTCCTTTTGAAGATGACGAGATACGCGCTGCAATTATGCAAATGAAGGATGGGAAGGCCCCAGGCTCCGATAGCATCCCCATTGACTTCTATAAGACTTACAACGATCACTTGCTCCCAATACTAAAACTAGTCTTTGTAGAAGCTCAGGAGCTTGAAATACTCCCCCGCCCGATGAGAGAGGCTCTCATCACCTCGCTTCTGAAGCCTGGTAAATCAGTGGACAGTTGCGACTCCTACCGCCCTCTCTCTCTCCTCAACAATGATACTAAAATTCTCGCCAAAGTATTGGCAATCTGACTTAGTCTCCTGATGGAGAAGCTTGCCCTCCCGATCAGGCTGGATTTATTCCAGGCAGAGCGACGTCATACAACCTCTGTACTCTATTCTCCATCCTTTAAAAACATAGATCCGCAGTTGGCACTAGTGGCGGTCTTCCTAGACGCCACTAATGTCTTTGACTCAGTGGAATGGGACTACCTGTTTATTATTCTTCAAAATAGGGGACTGCCTAAAGGCTTCATTTCGTGGATACGCTTCTTGTATATGGCTCCGGTAGCAAGGGTTCTAATCAACGGGCACACATCCTCCCCTTCACGATTACCTGGGGTACCCATCAAGGATGCCCGATATCCCCACTCCTTTCTGCGCTAGAAGTAGAACCTCTAGCGGGCAGAATTAGACAGCATCATCAAGACAGGGCACTATGCTGCTTCCTTTGTCCAATACTCATCTCACTCTACCCTGATGATGTCACTTTATATGCTCGAGAACATCAGCACAACCTAAACCCTTTGCTCTGTGAGTTCGTGCGATTTGGGGGCCTTTCCGGAATCCACCTTAACTGGGCAAGATCCCAGCTTTTCCCACTCACCACTTCGGTGACCCCATTCACCCCTGACTTTCCCATAGAATGGTGCGCCACTGAGGTGAAATACTTAAGAGTACACATCACTGCTCCTCGTGAAGATCTAATGCGGCTCAACTATGGCAGAGCATTGGAGAATATTACTAGTAGTATCACAAGATGGATCGCTCTCCCGCTCTCCTTTGCAGGTCGTGTCTCCCTTATAAAGATGGTTGTCCTCCCCAAGCTACGTTATCTCTTTTTAAATATCCCGTATAACCCAGGCAGACACCTCTTTTCCGCACTTCGTTCAGAGCTGATCCGTCTGACCTGGGGGGGCAGACATCCCCGGCTGAAGTGGAAGACACTTGCCAGACCATATTCGCAGGGAGGGTTGGAAGTCCCTAATCTAGAACTTTATTATCTATGAGCTCAGGCACACTATGCCCACTATTGGATTCACCCCTCTAGACACACACCTCATGTGGCTACAGAACATTGGTTAGCGGATCCCATCCCGTTGGAAGGTGCCATTTTCACTATGGTCGCGCCTCGGGTGACTGACTCATCCTCTGTCACCTGCACGGCGAAAGCATGGCAACGCATCGCCAGACAACTACACTTACCCATGCTGTATTTACCACTACTTCCCCTTGTTTACCATCCTAACATGCCAGTTTTACAGGAGGCGCCTTTTAAAAGACTAAAGCTAAATACGGGATCACTAGCTGGGGGGATCTCTATTTAACCCCTTCCATGCGGGGCGGATTCCCCCGCGGTGCTGACTGCTGCTTGCGCGGGCGTGCTCATGACGGAACGGTTCCGTCATGAGCACAGCTCAACCGACGCTCATGACGGAACCGTTCCGTCATGAGTGTCGAAGGGGTTAAGCGGGAAATTCTGTACTCTACAACAGCTATTTTCAAAGCAAACGCCCTCCCCTATGGATGTCTTCCTTTATGTCAGGGTGAGACAAGGTATCAGAGAATAAACCCCTTCATACCCACTAGAACCTCAGGAGGTCGCCCCACTGCGTGCAATATTAGGGTCTGACACTACCTCACATTTAGTCTCCACATTATATCACAGCCTTTATATCACTATAACCTCAACCTCTTGCGCTTCTCGGGAAAAATGGGCCACTGAGCTAGGTCATAGCATCACTGACGAGCAATGGACATATTGCTGTCTACAGACAGAATAAGTCTCATCTAGTAGTCGCTTGCGCATTACGCATTATACATTTCTGCATCGCACATGTTACACCCCTGCCAAAATGCGCAAATATAAACTACGAGACGACGACAAGTGTGACAGGTGTGTGACAGAGCCGGCAGACTTCCTGCACCTTGCCTGGAATTGTAGCGCTGTCCAAGCCTACTGGCGCCAAGTGCTTACAGCCTTGGAGCAAATGTCCCCCCTAACACTCCATCCATCTCCCATGCTGACCCTACTAGGATACACCAAAAACCAGGCTGTGGCGCATCGGAAATTTTTTTCATTTGATCTTTTACTAGCTAAGAGAAGAGTAGCATGTCGATGGGGTCGCGATAGGGCTCCTAAATTTAAGGAGTGGATTAACAATATGATGTTTTGGCAGGAACGAACGTACACATATGAAGAACTTCTCCCTATCGCCTCACGTCCTCGAGATATGTGGGACCCCTAAAGATGTGTCTTCTAGAACACCCTGCTGATGCCATGCACATTAAACAGCATCTTGCTATTAAGCACACTATTTGACTATTGTCCACCTCTGTATGATGTGTATCTGTATTGCAACATAAATGTGTATTAGGCTCGCTCATATCTGCTCTCTGATGCCACCTGTAGAATTGCTATATACGAACAATATTCAGCTGTACTTCTCGATGCTCATGTTGCTCCGGACAATGGAATGCATCCACTTGTTCTCTAAGTTTCTCTGACAAGCATGTACTACCTGTGTTTTATACATTCTATGCTGGATATACGTTTCAGAAAATTTGAATAAATAAAGGAAAAACAAAAAAGAGTTTGGTGGCAGGGATACTATGCCCCATATGTGGAAAGTGTCCTGTCCTCTGTATCACAAGTCCATTATAGCATATGGCACTTCTAATATGGCAGAAGGGATATCCCTCAAATTTTGAAGCAGGATTCTGTCCACTGTTAGAATTGAAAATGTTATTGCTCCCTTATTCATGCTCTAAACTGTGTTAAGTTAGCATTCATGGCGCCATTTTATTAGTAGCCACCATTCTGCTCTATGATAGAAGCTAAGCTCCTGCCTCATTTTGCATGCCTCTGCAGAAAACTGTCTCCATGCATCTTTGCTCGTGTTTCTCAAAGGCCGATTTCAGATGCACTAAGGAATGTACTCTCTATTGTTACAAACCTTAGCTGTTAGATAGGCTCGTTCCCACCTTCACTCTAATGGCGAGCAGGGGTGAAATGGCCTTGGAGTGAAGATAACATGTACCCAGTCCCAGGACTGCAGCTCATCCTTCTGTGCCTCCTTTGTTTGTTAGTGCCTGGACTGGAATTTTCCAGTCTGGGCGTGTTCTTAGGGGTTTGGAATTGTATAATATCTTGTGTTATGTTGGGGGTAGTCAGTCCCTCGGCAGCTATCTCATGAGGCTGGTTAGACTGGACTTTGCTGCAGTGCAATACTAATAAATAACTTTGGCTTGTATTAAAAAAAAAAAATAATAATAAAATAAAATCTAGAGCCTAAAAGATCTAAGCGTCAACTGCAGACAGCTAGTCGCGCAAGACCATGTCAAAGTAAAAAAACATGGCCAACCGCAATGGAGTGTGGCTGAGATTAAAGAATTGGATTGGGCTCGGTCAGCGCTTACCTAGAAGAAATTCTGAGAAAAATGTTTTGAGAAGGAAAAGTTCAGAAGGGCAAGGCTGCAGGCGGTGTCCGAGGAGGAGCTGTTGAATGAAGTTGCAATGACAATTTTTATATTCAGACTTATCCTCTTTTTGGAAAGTCAGAACTCTTCGGCAGAACAAAGCTGGAGGCTACAGCTGATGAGAGCTCCAAGAGCCTGGATACCCATTCACCGAGGGGCCGCTGAACAGGTTTGCTGCAGAGGAAGAGAACATAGTTAGAGCTGCCTAGAAGTCAGGCTGACCAGCAATGCACCTTGGGTGGATAGAATAGCAGGTTGGTCCAGGTCGATTCTTGGATCACAGAGCAGGTTTTAGACAAAACTTTTTGAAGACCCAAGTTTGGGATTTTGGCTATCTGGGAACATTTGGCACCACCACCAAGGGTCCAGGAATTGAGGGACACCACCATAGGGGGTTAGGACACACTTAGACGGGGTCCAGGTGCAGGTTCAAGATGGCTGGAGCTTTTTATGTCCCTAAGACTGTGATCAGAAGGCCAGAAAACTAGCCCCTCGAGTCACTGTGGTAGTCCTGGGTTCAAGTGATTAAGAAGGGCTCAAGCAGCAGGGCGGACCTCTGAGGGTTCAAGAGAGACTCCAGGCAGAAAATCAGTACTTCCAGGTGCAACACAGCAGTCTTGTGGAGTACACAGCAGGCCACAACCACAGGCAGTCCTCTGAGAGTCCTTTCGTAGGGCAAAAAAGCAAAGTGAAGATTGGGCCTGAGGGTCCTCTTTTTATACCTGGTACCTTCTTTGAAGTAGGAAAAGTTTCTGTAGCATTCCCTCTGAACTACTTGATGGTTTTTTGTCTACCCTGCTCTGGCTCCAAGCTGGCTGCATAAACAATGCAGGCACCACTAGTCCTTTTTGTGTAGCCAGGGCACAGCCTATTTAATAGTAAGTGGGACTGTGCCCAGCTCCGCCTCCCCATCCTGCCCATTCATGCTCACCTACACATGCTATTGCATGGCTTTCTGGGAGGAATAAAAAAGCCCAACTGCCAACAACACCCAGTCGTGTGACTTAGGACAGACTGCAGGCACCAAATAGTAAGGGCAGGAAAATGCCAACTTTTTAAAAGTATATTTAGACACAATAGGATAATCCATTATCAACCCAGGAAACTGGATAACTATTTTTTTAAAGTTGCATTTTCAAAACTGTATTTTAAAATCTGACTTTAACATTAAAGATGATTTTTAATTACATTTTCACAGAAACCAAACATGAAATGCTTCCCAATCAAAAGTTAGCACTTATTGAATGTAATAAGGAAACACAATGTTATCTTTTGGGAGAGGTAGGCCTCACAGTAGTGAAAAACACATTTAGGAGTTTTTCACTACCAGCACATGTAAAACTTAACAGTACATGTCCAACCTTTTAATTACAATACACCCTATGCAATGGGCTACCTAGGTACTACCTTAGGGATGACTTATACGCTATAAAGGGGGAGTTTAAGGCTTAGCAATTGGGTTATATCACTAAGACAAACTGGCAATAGCAAGCTTGGGACATGTTTTAAGGGGCTATTGAAGTGGGTAGCATTTCATTTACAGTCCCTGAGTATATTATATACCACTGTACAAGGGATGTATAAGTAAATTAAATATGCCAATAAGGTGTAAGCAAATTTAACCATGTTTAGGGAAGTGAGCACAAGCACTTTATCACTGGTTAGCACGCAGTGGTAAAGTGAGCAGAGTCTCAAGGACAACAAAAACAAATTCCAGCAAAAAGTAGAGGGTAAAGGCAAAAGGTTTGGGGGAAGACCACCCTAAGACTGACGGATCTAACAAGGAGGAGGACCCTTAGATAGGTTTGCTGGATACAACCACAGCTTAAGGTATTGCTTCCCTTTTGGTTTTACAGCAATCAAGGCTCTAAAGTCTTGACAGATGGAATTCAATGTGTCAGAATATGGGCCATAAGATGAAAGCAAGCCCAAGGTACTACGAAGATGCAGGATGCCGTATAGTCCTGGAGTTTTAAACAATTGGGCAAGCAAAACCTTAAATTGCAGCAGGGAAGACAGATGTTTATGATTCTTCACAGCCCAGGGCTCAGGAAGAAGCAACATATCCAGAGCAGAACCGTACCTCCCCCTTCCCTATTTAATGGCGGCAGCTGCGGGGGAGCGCGAGCAAGACCTCTGACCTGCCGATCTGAGAACTGCTCTCTCCCCAGCTCCGCTATCTGTGCCTTCACCGCTGACCCAGTTTCACCTCCTCCTGGTAGGTGTTCAAGGCTGCCCAGGTCCGTGGTTGTGCCCGTTCTGCTGTTTCAGGTTCTGCTTCTGTATTTCACTGTGTTGTACTCTGTTGACTGTTGCCTGATTCTGATTTTGCATTTTTAGTTATTGTGCCAGTTTCTTGCTGTTTTGCTCCATTGTTCTGCTCTGTTTTCTCCCTGCCGCTGACACCCCTGTGGCCCCTCCCCCCGCCAGTTCTCGCTCCCGCCTCCCAGCTTCACGTCCCTCCCCCTTCCCTATTTAATGGCAGCCCCAGCGCAGACGCGCAGCAGACACGTGCAGCGGGCACGCCTAAGGCAAGCCCGTTTGCACCGTCCGCGACACGACCATGACCAGCGCCAGAACCTCTGGATCTCTGACCACGCACCGCTACAACACTGCTACCCTCCTCGCAATCAACCCAGGAAGGAACAACGATTGCCTGCTGTCCACGGCGAACAACACCCATGACCAGTTCGCCTGCCACCACTGCCGCCAGACCTTTGCCTCCGACCATTCCCCCACGGACACTGCCACCACGACAAACACCAACACCTCCGGAGCCCTAAACTGCATCCTCCTCAATGTGCGCTCCCTGCACAGACATGCCGTAGAAATCTGGGACCTCCTCTACACCCTCTCACCAGATGTCACCTTCTTTACAGAAACCTGGGCTAACGCCTCCTCCCCCCCCCCCGACATCGCCACTGCCATCCCTGACGGATTCAAGATTCAGAGGAAGGACCACCCCAACTGCCTAGGAGGAGAACTCGCCATCACACACAAGAGCTCCTTCCGACTCTCTACCTCTACCACGAGCAACTCCTTCTCCTCCACCGAGCACCTCCACTTCCGGTACAGACCAGCCCTAGAACCACACTCTGCGGCACCCTTGTCTACAGACCCCCTGTACCCCACGCTCCATTCGCCAACCTCATCGCACCGCCATGGACTACATACTCATCGGACACCTGAACTTAAACCCCAACAACCCCAACAACCCCAAGTCCACCACCCTCCTGAAAAACCTCATCAACATCGACTGAAACTGCTCGTCACCATGTCTACCCACAAGGCAGGAAACACCCTCGACCCCATCTTCACAGGAAGAAACAACATCCACTTCAGCCACATCATGCAACCCCCATGGACGGACCACCATTGCATACACTTCCACTCCGACAAGCCCACCCTGCCCCAACCCACACCACGACCTCCTCGAAGGTAATGGAGCAAAGTCACAGAGGAGCAGCTCAACTCCACCCTCAGCTACGATGCCCCTACTACTTCAACCGAAGCCAACCTCACAGCCAAAGAACTCCACAGATGGATCTCTAACAGTGCAGACAAGCTTGCACCCCCTACGTAACCTCGACACACAGTGACCCAGGAAGGCCACCTGGTTCACCGCCGACCTCCAGGAATCCAGATGCACCTCGATAAGAACTGGAGAAACAGCAAAACACCTGAAGAGCGCACCACCTACAAGAACGCCATGACGGAATAAGAACCCAACGCATCAAATCCACCAAAAGAACCTTCATGCAAAACAAAATCCTCGCCAACTCCAGCAACGCTAAGGAACTCTTCAGCATCATCCAGGAATTCACCAAGCCCACCAGTGAAACCAAGGACATCACACCTTCCCAGGAACTCTGCAACAAGCTCAGAACCTACTTCCATCTGAAAATCAAGAGCTTCTACTACAACTTTGATGACCAGACACCGACTCCGATACCACTCCCCTCTCCAGAAATGCCAGCCAGCCTACCATCGCCTCCTGAACACCAGTCACCACCGAAGACACCATTTTGACCATGATAAGCATCCACTCAGGGGCCCCCACAGACCCCTGCACACCGCACATCTTCCACAGAGCCGCCATCACTCCAGAACTACGACACACCATCAACGGCACCTTTGAGACCGGCATCTTTCCTGAGGATTGGAAACGTGCAGAAGTCAGACCCCTGCTCAAGAAGCTCTCAGCTGATCCCACAGACCTCAAGAACTACGGGCCCATCTCTCTCCTCCCATTTGCAGCCAAAGTCACTGATAAGACTGTCAACGCACAACTAACAAAATTCATTGACGACAACTCCATCCTCAACCCCTCCCAAACTGGATTCTACAGCAACCATAGCACCAAGACTACCCTACTCGCTGCCATAGACGACATCCGCACCCTCCTCGATCAAGGACAATCAATCAATTATTCAATCAAGACATTTGTAAAGCGCGCTACTCACCCGTGAGGGTCTCAAGGCGCTAGAGGGGGGAAGCAGCAGCTACTGGTCGAACAGCCAGGTCTTGAGAAGTCTCCTGAAGGTCAGCAAGTCCTGGGTTTGTCGCAGGTGGGTGGGGAGGGAGTTCCATGTCTTGGCGGCGAGGTGGAAGAATGATCTGCCGCCGTTGGTCATTCGGCGAATGCATGGGACGGTGGCGAGGTCTGCGAAGCTGGCGTTTCAGGGTGTAGAAGGTGAGTCGTTCGTTGAGGTACGTTGGTCTGGCGTTGTAGAGTGCTTTGTGAGCGTGGGTGAGGAGCTTGAAGGTGATCCTTTTGTTGATTGGGAGCCAGTGCAGGTCTCTCAGGTGGGCGGGGATGTGGCTGTGGTGAGGGATTCCAAGGATGAGGCGTGCAGAGGCGTTTTGTATGCGTTGAAGTCGTTTCTGGAGTTTGGCCGTGGTTCCTGCGTAGAGGGCGTTGCCGTAGTCCAGTCTGCTGCTGACGAGGGCCTGGGTGACTGTCCTTCTGGTTTCGGTGGGGATCCATCTGTAAATCTTGCAGAGCATGCGGAGGGTGTTAAAGCACCAGGAGACCGCGTTGACTTGCTGGGTCATAGAGAGTGTTGAGTCCAGGATGAACCCCAGGTTGCGAGCGTAGTTGGTGGGTGTGGGGGCCGTACCCAGCATGGTCGGCCACCAGGAGTCGTCCCATGCGGAGGGGGTGGAGCCGAGGATGAGGACCTCCGTCTTATCCGAGTTCAGTTTCAGGCAGCTGGTCTTCATCCACTCTGCGACAGCCTTCATTCCCTCATGGAGGTTGGATTTGGCGGTGGCCGTGTCCTTGATGAGGGAGAGGACACCTGGGTGTCGTCGGCGTACAAGATGATGTTGAGGGGGTGTGCTCGGACGATGTTGGCGAGTGGTGCCATGTAGATGTTGAAAAGGGTCGGGCTGAGGGATGATCCTTTGGGAATGCCGCAGGTGATCGTGGTGGCTTCGGATCTGAATGGGGAGAGGCGGACTCTCTGGGTTCTGCTGGTGAGGATGGAGGTGATCCAGTTCAGGGCTTTGTTGCGGATCCCTGCGTCGTGGAGGCGTGTGCGCAGGGTGTGGTGGCAGACGGTGTCGAAGGCGGCCGAGAGGTCCAGGAGGATGAGGGCCACGGTTTCGCCATTTTCCAGCAGTGCCCTTATGTTGTCGGTGGCAGCGATGAGGGCGGTTTTGGTGCTGTGATTGCTTCGGAAGCCCAATTGGGAGCAGTCCAGGATGTTGTTCTCCTCAAGGAAGTGGGTCAGTTGTCTGTTGGCGGTCTTCTCAATGACTTTCGCCAGGAACAGTAGCAGGGAGATGGGTCGAAAGTGCTTGAGGTCTTTTGGATCCGCCTTGGGTTTCTTGAGTAGTGCGTTGATCTCGTCGTTTTTCCAGCTCTCCGGGAAGGTAGCGGTCCTGAAGGAGCTGTTGATGATCTTCCGGAGTTGGGGGACGAAGATGGAGCTTGCTTTATTGAACAAGTGGTGGGGGCAGGGGTCTGAATGTGAGCCGTAGTGGATGGTGTTCATGATTTTGATAGTGTCTTCATCATTGACGTTGTTCCAGGAGAGCAGGAGGTCGGTGTATTTGGTGGGCGTTGGGTCGGGATGTTGGCATCTGTCATCGGTGTCTGGGTGTCGAAGCTGTTGTGGATGTCTGCGTTCTTGCGGTGGAAGAAGGTGCCCAGGGAGTCACAGAGTTCTTGCGACGGTGTGATATCGTTGGAGCTGGAGCTGGGGGTGGAAAGTTCTTTGACTATGTTGAAGAGCTCTTTGCTGTTGTGTGCGTTGTTCTTGATGCTCTTCTTGAAGGAGGTCCTTTTGGTTGATTGGATGAGTTGGTGGTGCGTGCGTCTGGCGTTCTTGAGGGCTGCATGGTTGTCTGGAGTCTGGTCGTGGCGCCACTGCTTCTGGAGTCTTCTGCAGGTTTGCTTGGAAGTCTGGAGGTCGACGTTGAACCAGATGGCTCTCATGTTGGTGCGCCTGTTTGAGGGTTTCCTGATCAGGGCGAGGGTGTTGGCGCAGTCGTCGATCCATTGTCTGAAGTTGTGGGCCGCTGTGTTGGTGTCTGAGGACTCGGATGGGGGGCCTCGGGCGAGGTTGGCGATAAGCTGGCCTTTGGTGACTTTGTTCCAGCTGTGGTGTGGGATTCGTTGTGGTTGGTTGTGTGCGGTGTGTTTCTCGAAGGAGAAGTGGATGCAGTGGTGGTCGGTCCAGTGGAGTTCGGTGGTGGTGTAGCTGAAAGTGACGTGGTTGCTGGTGGAGAAGATGGGGTCGAGGGTGTGTCCGGATGAGTGGGTGGGTGTTGTGAAGAGCTGTTTGAGTCTGAGGTTGGCAAGGTTGTCGATCAAGGTTGTAGAGTTGCTGTCGTTTGAGTTCTCGAGGTGGAAGTTCAGGTCTCTGAGTAGAATGTAGTCTGTGGAGGGGAGGGTCTGTGTGCTGATGTGGTCAGTGATGGAGTCGCTGAACTGCGGTCAGGGTCCCGGGGGTCTGTAGACGAGGGTTCCTCTGAGGGTGGTGTTGTGATTGACGTGGATCTGGAAGAGTAGGTGTTCGGCCATGCTGAGTGAGTCTTCGGTGTTGGTCAAGATACTGATGGTGTTCCTGTGGACAATGAGGATTCTTCCTCCTGGTTTGTTGTTTCGGTCCTTGCAGGTGATCTTGTAGCTGTCCGGGATGGCTATGGCTATGTCGGGCGCCGAGGAGGCGTTCATCCAGGTCTCCATTAGGAAGGCGACGTCCAGGGAGGATGAATCGAGCAGGTCCCAGTGTTCGACGGCGTGCTTGTGGAGTGAGCGGGTGTTGAGTAGTAAGCATCTGAGATGGTTGTGGTCTCCTTTGGTTGGGTCGGCAGGGTGTGCAGGTGTGCGCTGGCAGCTGTAGCTGCAGTTTTGGCAGGCAAAGGGTCCGTGGGTGTGCTTCGGGATGGCTTGGAAGCAGGTGGAGGATCTGCCGGCGTTGAGTGCGCCGAGGGTGTTGGCGTCGTAGCGGTGTCGGGTGTTGTGGCGCTCGCGGAGGCCAGGGGGTCTGGCGCTGGGTGCGGTCCAGGCATGCTATAATCTTTACTGACCCATTATCTATTTGGAATATATTGGCCCCTAATCCTTTGTTGCTAGCACCCGTGGTTAGTGCTGTTTTGAGATTCACATTAAAGATTCCTGTGCCGGTGGGATTGATAAAGGCTTGTTTGACACTTTCAAAAGATTTGCTGTGTTTCTCTCCCTATTCAGAGTTCGTACCTTTCTGTAATACTGTGCTCATGGGTTGTACTTAATGTGCATTTTTTTTTGCTATTTTTCCACCAACCCTAAAAAGTATTTAAATCAATCAAATAAATCTTTATTCGGATTATTAAAATCCATAACCAACAAATAAAGAAACCAGAATACAAATGTGTATTATACAATAATATAAAATTTCATGATTGCAAATCAACATTAAATTGATTTCAATGCATAAAATAGAAACAGGTATAAAATGGAATGGATATCAATAACATATTAATCAAATCAGAATAAAATGAATGCAGAAAATAATAATCATTACAATAGGGCACACAATCAATTTCCTTTTTCTCTTTTTCTTTAGAATATGCAAGTTAAAATATCATAAAAGAGCATAAATGTGCAAAATCCACAATCTCTACCTAAAAGGCAGAATCTAAACAATATTCTTATCCAGGCTTCCTTAATCAATTTCATAAGCCAAGCTATCATACATAACAAGTGACTTTCTTTTGATGCTAAAGCAAACACAAGGAGATGATGGACGCTGAAGCTTTTCAGACACTCACCCCCAGTCACAGATCTGGGTTGATTCCATCATCACTCTTTAGTTCGCTTCGCAACCTCAGTTCCGACCCAGCTATATGCAAATCAGTCTTTTAAAAAACCCCTCTTTTTATTGATTAATTATCCAACACATGGCAGTACATTGAACACATATTGATTACCATACATTATACATTAATAGTATCTCTATCCCCATCCCTTGCGCACAATGTAAAACATAACATACAGAGCTGTCTTGACACAGTACATTATATACCCGGTTTGTTGTACACCATAGTTCCAGTGGCTCGTGGCTCTTCCCACTAATTCACAGGCCTCTATATTGCATCCATTTCCCCCAGATTTTGTCCCATTTTTTCGGGCAACCCCTCTCTTGGAACACCCCCTTCTCAGCGCTGCAGCACCAGTCCATATCTTCTTTCCATTTTGCGACACTTTGCGGTTGGAGAGTCCCCCATTCCCTTGCAATGTTTCGTTTAGTCACAATGCCCACTGTCATGAGCCATGTCTTCTCGTGTTTAGTCCATTTCTCTTCCCCTGATACACAGGTAATGTGCCATTTGGCATCGTTGGGAGCCTCCCCCCCACCTACTTCTGACATTATTTGAACTACTTTTGTCCAGATATGTTATATCTGTGGACATGCCCACAGAATGTGGGAAAAGGTGCCTATCTCTCCACATCCACGTTTGCATTTCTCAGTGTCGCTACGTCCTATCCGGTGTAGGAATACTCTGGAAGCATATGATCTTTGGATCACCCATAGCTGAATCAATTTGAACCGTGCCCTGATCGCCACCTCCCTTGGGCCCTGTATCGCCTCTGACCAGTCTTCCTCCTCAAATGTCCCTAGGTCTTTTGTCCATGCTTCTCTAATTGTTGTGAGTGTGTCGAGAAAATTGTTCATAATTTTATTATATACCAACAAGACAGCCTTCTTGGGCAAAGGGTCCATGAGTAGTCTGTCTTCCAGTAGGGTATATTCTAGTATTTGCTCCCCCTCTGGGACGTGTCTCCCTAGGGCGTGTTTAAGCTGTAGGTATCAGAAGAATTCCTTGTGGGACTTTTGTTATTCCTCTTTCGTGTCCGCAAAGCTGATCATCTTACGCTCCCTCCATATATCACCCAAATAGTCAATCCCGAGTATTTGCCATTGTCGGAAGCCCTTTAGGTGCCCCACCTCCTTTAGCTGATCGGAATGCCAGAGTGGTGTTCGCCCTGTCAATTTATCTTTCAAACCCAGGAATGTGTTGGCTTCCCTCCACACCTGTAATGTCATTTGTGTATATGTTAGTAGTTATGAGTTCAATCGTCAGTGATACAACGCAGAGAGGTATCCTCCCTCTCCCATATAGTAATAGTCAGCTCTGTACGCTGGTTCCTCTCTCCCCGCAAATACCCATTCATTAATGGTCATGAGTTGGGCTGCCCGGTAATATTTTTTAATATCTGTAATTGCCAGTCCCACCTCATAAACACTGCGCTGTAAATTTTGTAAGGCTATCTTGGCTTGTCCCTCATCCCACAGTAACAGCCTGAGCTCCGTGTCAATCTGTTTAAAAAATCTCGGCGATATCTTACAAGGGTATTTTGCAGCACATAAAGAAATCTGGGCAGTGCCATTATTTTGAATAGTGCTACGCGTCCCATCAGGGTCAATGGGAGCTTTCTCTAGTGTTGCACATCCCTGCGCAGCCTCTCCAACTGGGGCTCCAAGTTGTCCTCAATACATTTATTGTGTCTCCCTTTGATATTATTATGCCCAGATACTTAAATGTGTCTCGAATTGCTATGGAGCCTGCACTGCTCGGTAAGATCGTGGTCTTCTCAGCCAACACATACAGAAGGGATTTATGCCAATTAATTTCATGTTCCGAGTAGGTTCCGAATAGACGGAATAGGTGAATAATTGGGTTTATCGATGACCCAGGTTGGGTGACCTATCGCAATATATCATCCGCATACAGGGGTATTTTTTCCACCCATTGTGCACCCACATTTATTCCTCGGATCAATAGGTCTAGTCTAGCCCATGCTGCCAATGGTTCCAGCGCCAGTGCGAAGAGCATGGGCGAGGGTGGGCATCCCTGCCTCGGACCCTTATACAGTTGCAACGTCCTATGTATCACCCCATTTACATTGACTCTCGCTAATGGGTTTGTGTATATGAGTTGTACCTATGCTCGGAATCCTGGCCCCAGTCCAATTCTTTCTAACACTTCCGGTAGGTATGGCCATTCTATATTGTCGAATGCTATCCGCGCATCTAGGGACAGTAATGCCACCTCCTTGTCTGGATTAGTCTTTGTCATGTGTATCACTCCATAGAGCCTCCCCAGGGTACGCCTGGTACTCCTATGTGGCATGAACCCGGATTTATCCGGGTATATCACCGAAGTGATGACCGCATTCAACCTGTTTGCCAGCACCTTTGCTCCCACCTTGGCCTCAACATTAATCAGCGATATTGGCCAGCATGATCCACACTCTTCCGGCGGTTTCCCGGGTTTCCGAATTACCACAATCACCACTAATCTTTGGTCAATTGGCAATTCTCCAAGTTCAAAAGCTTCCTTAAACATATTTAACATATGTGGGGCCACTTTCGACACCACCCCTTTATAGAGCTCCAAAGGTATGCCATTGATCGAGGTACCGACGGACAGAGCTGGGCCTCATTCCCTGAGCGGATGCCAGGTGAGGTGAGGTGCACTCCCGTACAATAACGGGTATGAATCCAATTTTCCTGTGTTTCACTACATCTAGAACTCACAGGTTCTGGCAGGTTGTATATTTTCAACTGCATTATATTGAGACTTGTGTACACTTGTGTTGGTTCACTGTTTTGCAGTAGCATTTTCATCTTTATTGGTCCTGACGAAAGCCCGTTTAAAAAAAATCCAGGGGCTGAAACATGTAGACCTAGTCCTTACGGACTTATTACAGTTATTCTTTTAAACTGTATTTGCACTGTTTTTAGTTTTGGCATCAGGGTAGCATTTATTAAAATTGGTCAGTATCCTGATAGCTAATTTTAACCTCACTTTATTTTCACTTTAATACATCACTAGCACTGCAACCATCATCCTCCTAATTTTCAAACCATCTCCTCATCTCTTTTTGATATCATAGTGGACATTTCCTCCTTTTTGCCACTAATGGAAACATCTGTTTCAACTCCTTTCTACTTTTGAGAAGTTTGCAATTCTCGATCTTAAGAGGGCATGCAGTGGAGTGGATATCCCAAATGATGAAGCAGGCTACCTCGGTGGGTGATGGGACTCCGTTGTTTCCCTAAAAACTTCTTTCATTCTACTTAGTATTTTCAGGCTGACTCTAGAGACCATAATTTTCTACTTTTTGTGTGACTATTTCGGCAGGGGAACAGAACACTATTGGTCTATAAACATTTTCCCTAAGACCCTCTTTCTGAATATTTATTAGTACACTATAACAATACTATTCCCTGGTTAAACATAAATCTTATCTGTACGTGTACTCCAATCTCAGCCAAATGACTGAGTGGCATTGTTCCGGTCACCTCCTACGGCACTGATACTAGACAGATCCGCCATCTCCTACTCTATGCGATCTGCCACCAGGATAGTCACTTTCTTGTCTGTGATGAATGTTCTGCTCCCTGTCGATGTTCCGAGAGCGAGCCAGAGTCTGAGTCCCTTGCTGCTGCTTCCGCCGCTGATACACCTTTCTGACCATTCTTGGCTTTTACTACTCTTCTCCAGCCCTCCAGCCATTCCTGCGCTTTGTCTGGGGTTGCGAATCTCCATACCTTACCCTCCGCTATTACCCTGAGGATTGCCAGGAAAAGCATTGAGTATTTAATATCCTGAGCCCGTGGAGTCTTTTTTTATGTTAAAAATGTTTTGCTGCTGTTGTTGCACCTTTTGTGTGAAAACCGGGTAGAATATGATTAGGGCATTTTTGAACTTCAATGATGGAGCCATTCTGGCTGCTTGAAGGATTACGTCCCGGTCCCAAAAGTGGAACAGTCTCGCTATTATAGGTCGCGGTGGGGCACCCAGCCATGGCCTTTTTCCCAGGACTCTGTGGGCCCACGCCACCTCATAGAATTTGGACAATCCACTAGGCTGCAGCAAATTTGTTATTAGGTCTTCCACGAAGATGTCCACCGTCTGCCCTTCTGCCCCATCCAGCACTCCAATTATGCAGACATTATTCTGGCGGGAGCGCCCTTCCTGATCCTCTAGCTTCTCTTCCAGCACCCTGACTGATTGAGTCAGCTCTATGACTTGGTTTTGTAGGGTCTTTGGGGCACATGCATCAACCAAACCAAAAGCGATTCCTTAATAGCGAGAAATAAGGAATCGTTATTAAGGAATCGCTATTGAGCATGCATCAACAGATTCGGTAAATTTTAGCGATTCCTTAAAAATCGCTAAATTTACCGAATAATCAATAGCGGGGCATGCAAACTCCGATTAGCTATTTGCGAGTTCGGTAATACCGAATTAGCAATTAGCGAATTCGGTATTTGCGAAATCGCAATTGACCGCGTCGCTCCGGGAACGTGCAGATGACATCACCAACCAGGAAATACTGCAGCCCCACCCTCATTGCCTCGACAGAGGAGCAAACAGGAGCTGTGAGTGAAGCCTGCCTGTGCAGAGTGAAGCCACACCGACTGTGCAAAACCCAAAACCTATTCAACATGGAGAAGGAAGTGCCATCCAGCGCTGAGTCAGCACGCAAGCGCAAGCGCAAGTTCTCTGACAGGGAGCAGGAGTACCTTATAGAGGGAGTCAGCAGCAAGCACGATCGCCTTTTCGGTAAGCTGTCCCTCAAGGTGCCTGAGCAGGAGAAGCGGCGCATATGGCTGCGCATCCGGGAGAGGGTGAATGCAGTCGGTGTAACGCCCCGCAGCATCGACGACCTCAAGAAAAGGTGGTACGACCTGCGGAAGCGTGCCAAGGAGAGGATTGCGGAGAGGCTCCGGGAGGCGAGCAGGACCGGAGGCGGACCTTCACCAGTACAATCCAACACTGCCCTGGAGGACCTGGTGGAAGGGACGATCGAGCGGGAAGCCGTCGTGGGAGTGACCCAGATGGACACGTCCGGCGCAGCCACAAGTGCCCAAGGTAAGATGCATGCCTGTGCCCATACCCAGCATAGCGTAAATCCATTCCCATGCCCCCAGCAGGACCTGAGTGTGTATGCAGCTTTGGGCCACACAGTTTTACTCTTAACACTAGTGCATCATGGGAGTTGTAGTCTAGTCAGCCCAGTGTGCATGTACAGGCGTAAATACAATTACGGATCACCACATCAGTTGAACAGGGATGTAGACTGTTTATTTAGTGGATCACAGAGGGACATGTACGTGTACAACACTACGGAGGTGTAACTATCCCACTAACCATGCACTGTTTCACACACAGATGCATCTCCTGGGGAATCGGACGACAGCGGCCAGCTGGTCATATCTGAGACACCGGTGGATTCCGACATGGAGACAGCGCAGGATGTGCATCCATCACCTCCACCTGCCACCCCACCAGCACCAGCACCACCAGCACCAGCACCACCAGCACCAGCACCAGCCACACCAGCACCTGCACCATCCACACCAGCTGCAGCAACACCAGCCACTAAGGCGCAGAGGCGCAGGTCCCAAGTAGCGCCCTTGCAGGTGATGGAAACACCCTCCACACAATTGGGACAAAGTCTGCGCACCATCACACCGCCTGCTGCACCACCTGGACGCGCCAGACTCCAACAGCGGCGCAGGGCTCGGCCAAGTTCTGTCTCCTCAGGCGACTTTTATCTCCCACACACTTCTGCCATCGAGGAGAGGATGCTACATGTACAGCGCCTGCAGGGACGACACATGGCAACAATTAGCTCGAATATCGTGCGCCTTGCTCGGGAAATGCGTGCCATGAGTGCGGCGGTTAGGGACATGTCCACTGTGGTGGCAGAGGGCAATGGGCACCTCAGGGAGGACATCCAAGAGCTCACCCGTGCCATGAGGGAGGGCCATGAGTGCGAGAGGAGGAGGCACCGTCAGCAGTTGTTGCGGTCCGCAGCCTCTACAAAGGCCATCACACGTCTCAGGAACAGCACCGCAGTGTTGGCACGCCGCTCTGTGTCCTTGCAGGTGGACCTTGGGCACTTTTGCGGGGATGTAGCAAAGGCACTAGGGCAGATGACCGCTGCTGTCGAACACCTACAGAGCGGCACATTCAGTGCTGGTGCATTGGGAGGGGAAGATGGCAGGGAGGCTGCCTCGAGTGTCAGCAGTGTGTCAGTGGAAGAGGCCAGCACCAGGCGCCGCAGTTCGCGGGCCTCCACGGGGACAGGGCATGGTGAGGCGTCGGAGACACCTGAGCAGAGGCTTGGTGTACGTGGCAAGCGCCACTAGACAGAATGACAGGCCTACCTGACCGTGGTGGGGCAACCATGGTCCTCCCCTTCCTGAGTCTGCACAGCCGTGACTTTAACGCACATTTGTTTTAACTTCTTACATGTGGTGCATTTTTTCCATTGCTTGTTTTGTTGCACATACCGCAGTGCTACTGTGCATTAAACAGTTGCACCCCCAACAAATTAGATATGTATCATTCTCACCTGATTCAGAAATGATGTTGCATGATGTATGTCCACCTCCTATGGCCCTCTGCTGTGTTAGGGACGTGTGCCTGTCGGTGTTGGGCGGGTGGTTGGTCATCCCGGTGGTCCCCATTCCTGTCCACCTCTATGGGTATCCCCCTTCTGGTCGCAATGTTGTGCAGCATTGCACATACGGCAATAATCTGGCAGCAGGTTTCAGGTTTGTATAGCATGGCGCCGCCAGTCTTGTGTAGGATTGGAAAGCGACTCTTCAGAATCCCAAATGTCCTCTCTATTACATTCCTGGTGCTAATGTGTGCTGCGTTGTAGCGTTGCTCCTGTGGGGTTGCTGGTTTGATGTATGGGGTGAGTATAAAATCACGCAGGGCGTAAGCACTGTCACCTAGAAGATAGAAGCAAAGACTTAGCAATGGTGAAGTTCATACATGTGTGGTGTTCATGTTGGGTAGCGGGCTTTGTACGTACCAAACAGGAGTCCCTCTCCAAATTCTCCGTTGAGTAGACGACTGTGGATTCCACTGTTGCGGAATATGTAGGAGTCGTGTGTGCTCCCTGGGAATTGTGCCACTAGGTCCGTTATGATGTGATTGGCATCGCACACAACCTGCACGTTGATTGAGTGGTATGACTTGCGGTTACGGAATATGTACTCATTTGCTGCTGGTGGACATATGGCGATATGCGTACAGTCGATGCATCCAATTACATGGGAGAATGTTGCCACCTGGTAGAATGCCTGCTTGTTGCGGTCCAACTGCTGTGGGGTTGTAGGGAAGCTGATGTGGGAGTGTAGCATTGTCAGCATGGCATCTAGGAATTTCTGGAAGAAGCGTGAGAGTGCGCTTTGCGATACGCCTCCGGCTACCGCAATCACCCCCTGGAAACTTCCTGAGGCCAGTAGGTGCAGGCTGCATAGGACCTGGACGTGCGCAGGGATTGCATTGGTCCGGTGTGTCTGGTGCTGCAGTAATGGTTCCAGGTCTGCAATGAGGCGCATGATCATGGCACGATTGAGTCGATACTTCTCGTACACCTCGTCCTCCTTCTGGCCGAGCAAGGTGATGCACAGTCTGAAAACTCTCTCCTGGACCCTTCTCCTGCGCTGTCCTGCCGCATTGATACGCATCCTCCTTGCAAGCACGTAGAGAGCTGCCATTTTGTGGTAGCCAACAGGGTCTCCTTGGCCACATTTAAGGGGTTGGTGATTACCACAATCAGTTGCACCTGTAGGATCATTTTTTTTTATTCACAATTTTTTTTTTTTAACTTTACCTCCAGGTTCTGATTCCCCTTATTTAGCTCATGCAAAATAGCGATTTTTGGGATTTTCGGTATTTGCGACTGTTGTTGCATTGGGTAGCGATTCGTTATTAGCCATTGGCACTTGCCGGGAGCTATTAGTGATTTCGGTGATTGCTAATTCGGTATTTAGCTTATCTGTATTTTTGCATGTTGGTTATTTGCGATTCGGTATTTTACCGGATTTCATTTAGCGATTCGTTATTTGGTCACCGTTTTGGTTGATGCATTGGGATTCGCTAACGGGTGTTATTTGCGATTCGGTATTTTACCGACTGGATTTTGGCTTGATGCATGAGGCTGTAGGTGTCTGCGATCAGTTCCGTTATCGTTCCTTCTACCTCCGCTATTTGATCCTTCATGTTGCGGAAGTCTGCCCTGAGAAGCGACACCTCAGTGGTGATCACATCTATTTTTCTGGCCAGTTCAGATTTTATACCTTGTATTGCCACCATTATATCCTGTAGAGATAGTTCCGCTGTTAATGTCTGGGTGAGAATGCAAAAGACACACAATTGATGGACGGAATGCAGAACAAATCAAAATATTCACCCCCCGTCAAGAGATCTGGGTTAAATCCATCATTCTTTTGCTCACCATGCCACCCCAGTTTAGACCTGGCCATATGCAAATCAGTCTTGACCCTGTGCCTCATGGGAACAGTCCAGCCCAAACTGCCAAGCCAGGTCCTCCCTGGACCGGAAACAAGCATCCTAGGACCGGTTTCAGGGTTTCACCCCTCTTCAGCCAGGATAGCTTGATTCCAGTGGCACAGTGAGCCCAGGACAAATGTCTGGGCATACCTGGTGCACTTAGGGCGAGAAAGCAAAAGACACACAATTGATGGACAGAATGCAGAACACATCAAAACATTCACCCCCAGTCAAGAGATCTTGGTTAAATCCACCATTCTTTTGCTCCCCATGCCACCCCAGTTTAGACCTGGCCATATGCAAATCAGTCTTGACCCAGTGCCTCCTGGGAACAGTCCAGCCCAAACTGCCAAGGCAGGTCCTCCCTGGACCGGAAACAAGCATCCTAGGACCGGTATCAGGGTTTCACCCCTCTTCAGCCAGGATAGCTTGATTCCAGTGGCACAGTGAGCCCAGGACAAATGTCTGCACATACCTGGCGCACTTAGGGCGAGAAATCAAAAGACACACAATTGATGGATGGAATGCAGAACAAATCAAAACATTCATCCCCAGTCAAGAGATCTGAGTTAAATCCATCATTCTTTTGCTCACCATGCCACCCCAGTTTAGACCTGGCCATATGCAAATCAGTCTTGACCCTGTGCCTCATGGGAACAGTCCATCCCGAACTGCCAAGCCAGGTCCTCCCTGGACCGGAAACAAGCATACTAGGACCGGTTTCGGGGTTTTACCCCTCTTCAGCCAGGATAGCTTGATTCCAGTGGCACAGTGAGCCTAGGACCCATGTCTGGGCATACCTGGCGCACTTAGGGCGAGAAAGCAAAAGACACACAATTGATGGATGGAATGCAGAACAAATCAAATCATTCACCCCCAGTCAAGAGATCTGGGTTAAATCCATCATTCTTTTGCTCACCTGGCTTGGCAGTTCGGGCTGGACTGTTCCCATGAGGCACAGAGTCACGACTGATTTGCATATAGCTGTGTCTGAACTGGGGTGGCAAAGTGAGCTAAAGAGTGACGATGGATTCAACCCAGATCTGTGACTGGGGGTGAGTGTCTGAAAAGTTTCAGCGCTCCGTCCATCATCTCCTTGTGTTTGCTTTCTTTTGTTGATAGCACAGGTAATAAAAGTTGAGATTGCACGACAGTTGTTATCTGGCTACAGATTACACAAAAATGTATGGGCTTCCTGATGGAAAAACACCTCTCTGATAAAAACAGTGGTCATTAAAAAACACTACCTGATATCACAATAAAATTACAAAAGACAATGAAATGCATGGTAGATTGGGTGGCTTTCACATGGGCACTTTGGCAAGATTTTGGACCACACATAAATTTTTGGGAATGCGAACCTCTTCTGTACATCAGGGACCTTTATCAGATACATAGGCAAACCTTGGAATAAATGTCCTTACAAATATTGAGATGCTGTTTATTTTTCCATCTCTAATTCATGTTTATTAGTAAAAATCAATTTGAGTTCTTTTTTTCTGAACTGTAAGACACTAGCAGGACCTTCGATAGAAACATTTTCATCAATTGCCTTAAGTAATTTGTTGACATATGCCAACCCGGGTAGTCTGCCATAGTAACATAGGGCAAGGCAATTGTTAATAAAATCCCTTGCAATTTATTACCAGACTTGCTGCAAATGTTGTAACACCCTACTAAAACACATTGATCTATGGCATCTTGAAGAAAAGTTATACCCAGTTCCCTGTTGGTTATATAAGATGGTACTCAGCAGGGAACTGCAAGAAGTCTACACAAAAAAGAATTTTCCGGTTTTTGCAAAATTGAGTGCCCCGCTAGACCCCAGAGGGTTGCCCCATATGTAACAGTGGAGATGCACTTTCTCCGATCCAGCTGCAGCATCTTGTGTATTGGTTTATTACCAATTTTAGAGGCAAATCTAATCAGAGCCTTTATTGTCCTTGTACATATAAGGTTAGCTAAATCCATATGGGTTCCCCAGAGGTTAGAACTACACCAAGATAAGAAAAATTATGCACCTCTTCGAATTTGTAGCTGCTTACATAGATATATTTAATCTTCACCTTCCCTCTCTCACATACCATAACAAAAGTTTTTTCCAAATTTATCTGATTTCATCTTTGGTAGAGGGAATGAAGGCATACTTTACTACTTCTACCAAATTTAGTTTGGCTTTGATTCCCCCACTGGACATAGTATTCCCCATGTATTCTACTGAGATAACCCCAAGTTTGCACTTTTCTCTCTGGATGGTAAGCCCTGCCTTGTTTAGACATGCTAGTCCATTACGTAAGTTTATGTTATGTTCTTCCTCAGTGGATACATAAATTAGAATGTCATCATGAAACCACATGACTTTATTGGTTTCCTGCAAAATGTGCTGCATAATTCTTTGTCAAGCAGAAGCCGCAGAGGCTAACCTAAATAGCATCCTAAGAAATTTGTATGTCCCAGGTGGTGTAGTAAATGAGGTGAGGGCCTATGATTCTGGGTACAGAGCGACCTAGTGATATGTCTGTGACACGTCTGGTATACTAAAAAAGTTAGCATCATGTATGTGACTGAACATTTCATTTATCCTTGGCAGGGGGTATCTGTCTAACCATATATAACTTTAAATCTCTCAGTTCAATGCATAAACGTAGTCTTTGCCTCCACTCTTGTAGTTCAAAACTATAGGGGAAATCCATTCTATGTAGTCAATCTCTTCTATGGCCTCTTGTTCTACACATTTGTCCAATTCAGTCTCCAAAGGTACCTCCTTCATCAATGCAACTGGCCTAGTTTTGTGTACAATTGGTACAGCTGTGGGTTTCAATTTTATTTTGTGAGCAACATCTTTCAGTAAATCCAACTTCTCAGTAAATACAATTGGGAATTCATCACAGATCTCTTTCCCCACTTCGGTTCTGTTAAGGGGTAAAACGTGTTACTCATTGTTAGGGTTCAATTTAATGCATACGTTTTCAGGTGTTTCTACCCTAACAAATTTGGACCTTGTTTGGTGAGGTCAACCTTCTCTACTGTGTGTCTGTCTTTGAAGGATATCCTCATCTTGACCATGCCCTCCAACGGTATGGGACTCGTAATATAACCCCATGATTTGATGTCTGGGGGTTGTAATGGGTAGTCCTTTCCCTGCATTCTATCATGGAAGGTTTTACTGTCAATAAGTGTATATGGTGAACACGAGTCAGCAAACACACTCATCTCTTCTCCATCCAACAACATGCAACACATGGGGTAATTGGGTTTCCCATCTGTTTCAGAAGTATTCACTTGAAAAACAAATGTTTTTTTTCACCCACACTTATCATCATCTGGTCTAATAACACTGACAATCTTGTCACCTTCCCTATAAGCTTTAGCAAAGTGATCTCTCTTGTTACATTTTCTACATAAAACTCCACATGTAGAAAATCTAGGGCTATTTGCTAAATGGTTATTGTTCCCACACCTAAAACATTTATGTTTCCCACTGGTTTTGTTCTTGTTGTTTGGCAACACTTAATTTTTTACCTTACATTCTTTGTCGGCTTCCTTCAGTATGTTCACATCACCATTTGTTTTTTTGCAGGTCAGGGGTCAATTTAATCTTTTTTACACACAGCACTATGTTCAATACTTTTCTGCTAAACAAAATTGCTTCAGTTAGATACCACATTAGTTGTTTCTTTAAAGTACCTTTCTAACTTTCCTAACTTGGTTTGAAAAATATCTCTTTCTACCCCATCTTCTTCTTCCCCACTTGCTTCTTCAGGGACGTGTTCCATAATGTCTCCATATACATTCCTTCCTTGCACTCCCAAGTTATGTAACAATATGTGCTGCTTACAGATCAATGAGAACCCCAACCCCCCCAATGCGATTAGATAAGATGTACAATTCTAGAACCATCTGTGTCAAGTCAACTCTGGTTTTCCTAATTCATTTAAAAATGGAGGAGGCTGGTTCATGCTGGCTGCAGCCATATTATTTGAAACAGGGAAGCCAAAGCAGAGAATTTATATACAAAATAAAAATAAAAATGGCAGAACAGGAACATTTCTACCACAGATATTTTGCTTGCGATTAAATGATAGAAGAGTGAGAACCACATACAATATGAAACCCAATGAAACTCAGGAGCAAAAATCCATATAGATTAGAAAAGAAAGCTTCCTATATGTAAGGAGCAAGCCATTCGCCGTGGTGAAAGTAAGCAATATACTCTTCAGCAAATATGAGAAACACATAGGGGTCGATTCCGATCCTGGATTTTTTTTTCCCGTACGACTCGTATCCGTATTTTTTTACGTAAGAATCGTACACGTCCCGTACAAATGGCGAAGTACGATTCGTACGTGAAAAATACATACGAATCGCCTCGGGAAAAGTCTACGAGACGTCCCCGGACAGTTTTACATACAAATCGTAAAACTGAAGTCCAAGCGCGCAAGTACGATCCGTACCGCCCGTCCGAAAACACAAGCGCATGGAAAAGGCTCCGTACAGAGCGAACTTTGTACGAGCCCTACCCCGAGTACACTTGTGCCCAGGGTACGAGTCGTACGGCCCCCCCCAGCCTCCCACTCCTCCCGCGTAGGTCCGCACCATACCCCCACCCGCGTATGTCCGCACCGTACCCCAGGCATACCCCCCACCCGCGTATGTCTGCACCGTACCCCAGGTGTACCAACCCACCCGCGTATGTCTGCACCGTACCCCAGCCGTACCCCAATCCTCGCATATGTACGGTCCGTACAAACTCGAGGAATGGGTTACGCCATACGGGGGTGGGGGGTACGGTCCGTACATACAGGGGGGTGGGGGTACGGTCCGTACATATGCAATGTTGGGGTACGCACCATACATAATGACACGTACGATGTGGGTGATGGCGTGTACGTCGCGTAGCGGGCCTCCTTTTCCTCATGCATCGCGGCTTACTTAGCTTTCCGGCACTTTTTGGCACCCGTAAAAATATAGCCATACGGAGTGCTGTAGGTACGAATCGTACTTGCTGGTCTGTAAAACGCTGCCTGACTCCGTGCGGACATCGCGTACGCGCTGTCCAGGATCGGAATTGTATGTATTTTTTAGCCGTACGGTGTTTTTTACGATTCGTACGGAAATGGTATTTCTGTACGAATCGTACTTGCTGGTTTGTACGGTGGAATTCCCGGGTTTGAGTCGTACGGAGAAAACGCTCCGTACGACCATTTCACATTAGGTTTTATGAGGAGATTGCAGTCAGAATGACTTGACTGCAGTTAGTGCAGGCAAGGAATCATAGGAGTCCAGAACTCTCCTCAGCTGCCGATTAGAAAAGGAATGCCAAGCTCTCCTCAGCTGGGAGGGTCCGTGCGCAGCAATCTTTCCTTCCCAGATGAATTTCCTCAGAAATGTGGTGGCTTCCCCCAGGTGATAAGGGATATGACAGATTCTGCTGATTGCAACAGTCGGGCGAAGAGGCCTTCCTCTTAGGTGGAGTGTGGGTGGGTAGGGCGAAGTTGAGACACTCCCCAGAGAGGTTATGATTACCTTTCAACAATAAGAAAGAAGCTGGTGCACCAAAGATCCTCCTTCTAGGGTGGAGAGTGGGCGGAGAAACTCCAACTACGGTTGAGAAAGGTGGAGTACTGAGGAGAATCGCCTCCTCCAGGCAGAAAACAACTGCCCCTTTCTCCTGTGACGTTCCAACAGGCTTGAAAGAAGTAAAACGCTGCCTGATACGGAGGAAGAGCCAGCGAGAATAACAAGAACCACAAAGGCTCTCATAGTGTTTGACCAAATCAAAGGGTTCTCAGGAAGGGTCCAAGATGTTCACAGATAGACCCAAGTACGGCCAGTCAAACACAGTAGTCTGGAGAGCAGCTCTCAAAGTACTTGTGATCGGAGACTGGATGGGCTGTCGTATGCTGGTACTGCTCAGTCAAGAAAAATCTCTGGCGAGAATAATCTTCAGGGGCCCCCTATGCAGGAACCTGTCCTCTGTCGCCAAAATGTTGCAAAAACCTACGACACAAATTGAAGGAAAGAGGTCTATGTTTATTCAAGTACATCAGTGTCCACAGGCTCACCACACTGATAGAGCCAAGTATGTAACGTTCTAATACAAGTTCCCTCTCAGCATGGGCGTCCGCAGAAATTTTTCCAGGGGGAAATGAAGGGGCGTGGCTAATGTTAATCAATAGGGGCGGGGCTAAAATGGCAGACAATCAGGATCGGGTAATGTTCAGGCCAACCTGAGAAAAACAAGCATTGGCATAGCCAATAGGTCTCGCCTTTGGGACCTTATGACTGACTCACTGACTGAAGAACTTAAATAGCGCACTTTTGCCAAGGCGTCTTGGCGCTGGGTTAGTATGATGCCGGCAGTATAAGTATTTAGTTCTGCAGCAGGTCCCAAAGGCGTGACCAATTGGCTATGCCAAAGCTTGTTGTTATATCTGGGCATGTTGAGAGGCTAGGGGACTGGGTCTCGATGTCGGGTTGGGAGCACAGCAATGACCTAATCAATTTGAATGCATAGGTAATACAACCGGAGGGGTGAAATGAAAGGTTCACTACCAGGAATAACAGGAAGGTAGAAAGTTAGGCTGGTTAGAAAGGTAAGGCGGGGTAGAGGCAGGCATGGTGGTGAGGGGAGAAACAGATGCATGCTAGGAGAGCGCTGTGAGGGAGTGAGGCGAAATGGGAAGAGGCACTGAAGGTGGGTCGGGTAAAGACCGTAGTGAGGCAAACAGAAGGGTAGCGAGGGGTGAAGGGTAGACAAAGAAGTGAGGTGTAGAAGATTCAGGAGCAGAGACAGGTAAATCAAAGATGGAGAGGGCACAATAACGCAGCCGTAGAACGTGAGAGGGCCAGGTAGAGAGAGGGAGAGGTGTGTCAGAGACAGGTAGAGACAGCTGAGGAAGAGGGAATAATAAAGACTGAGGTAGAGAGGTGCGTTGATATAAAGGAAGTGTAGAGATGTGTCACAGATGTTACTGAAGAGGAAAAGAAGTAGAGATATTGAGAAAGAAGTAAGGTACAAAAAGAAGTAAAGGGGTGAACAGAGGTAGAACGAGTGGAAGGGGAGAGAACACGTAAAAGATGAATGGCAGGATAAAATGAGCGATCAGGCAGTGAGTGTGAGGAGTGGGATACAGAGGCATATGTGGCAGTGAGTGCGAAGTGCGGGGTACAGAGGGATATGTTGTGGCAGTGAGCACAAGGTGCGGGGTAAAGAGGGATATGTCATGACAGTTAGCGCGAGGTGCGGGTTACAGAGGGATATAAGGCAGTGAGCGCAGGCAGGGCCGGCTTTAGCGCTCGTGGCGCCAAGTGCGACAATGCTTTTTGGCACCCCCAATGACCACCTCCACTACAGGTTCTTCATAACCATCCTTTCACAGCGCCCCTCAAGCCTCCGTAACCATTCAGTCTCAGGTGCATTTAATTCATTTTATAGCGCCGCTCCTATCAGTGTAAGGTGTCAGAACACTTTACATCACATAGATTACATAGAGACAATCAATCATAAGTGTGTAAATCAGTGCATAGGAAATGTTACATAAGAGAGAGGACAAGAAGGTGTAGGAGTCACATGTCATCCATACAGGTAGGCAGGATAGTTTAAGAGTGCTTGGTCAGGAGAATCAGAAACCTAGAATTTAAAACCTAGCACCATGGATGGGGGGTTCTCTTTATTAATAAGAATTGATTTCTACCCAAATTAACCCATTTTGCCACATTATGATAATGAAAAACTGGGGGGAAATCATAACGCTCTAGCCCAGTTTGCATGCATCTTTGATAACAGTTACTTGCTCACTGTTCTACATTAGGATTTTGACTCATAAACATTTAACAATATGGTCTCTCTGACAAAAGTGTGACCCACTGACCTATTTACATTACATTATACGCACTTTGTGAGCTGCACAATCTTTGCAGCAAGCATAGTAACCCTCTGCGCTACCTTAGGATGAGTAGAAACTTCCATTACACAAAACTTTGATCTCTCCCTCCCTCTCTCTCTCCAAGGAAGTGCATTAATCACTTCAGTCATTTAGACATTTTTATTGGTGGCTGAAAATCTCTAGGAGTCCAGGAAAGAAGCAGGTGCATTTAAAATCATCATATTAGGGCCCCCTACACGAAGTCAGCAGCCGGTGCGGTGGCACCGGTCGCACCGCCCTAGAGCCGGCCCTGAGCACGAGGAGTGGGGTACAGGGGGATATGAGGTAGTGAGCGTGGGGAGTGGGGTGCAGAGGGATATGAGGTAGTGAAACACAGGGTCGGGACGTCCTGCCAGACATGATAGGTTGCATACTGGCAGATAGATATGTTATTGACACGAGTCTGTGTACGTTTTAGTGGGATCTGAAATCCGGGCTATGCTGCAACCTCAATTTTAGACTTGGGAGAATGATGCATCGACTCCCCCTAGACCTTCATTCAGTAGACCCCTCGCTCTCAGGCTACAGAGTGTTAAAAGGAGGTCTTAGTGTCCAGACCCAACCACTCGTGCTTGTGGCGCGCAGCTCAAACTGGCCATTGTCATTCTGTTTCTGATCATCAGCCACAGACAGAATGACAATGGGCGGGAGGGGCTGCAAGGAGGAGTGCGAGGCGCCCCATCAGGGAGCTGAGGCCTCTGGCAGGGAACACCTCTGCTCCTTGCAGGGCCCGTAATTACGGACAAAAAGCGTCTGTAAAAGCATGGGTGGCCGCAGGGGGGGGCAAGGAGGAGCACACCAGGGGGGGGGGGGGCAAGCGAGTAGTAGCCACCAGTAGGAGTCCTAACTTTACTACTACTAAATGCCTTCTGTGAATAACAAAACTAGTAAGTTTAGGATTTTATCTCAGATTAGTTCTGTGAATCTGCCCGCTGTTCTTAAATCTCCACACTATCGGCATTGATTTAATAGGACGTCTTCCCCTTTAAGACTACCTTTCAATCTGTTCCTAAACCTGAATTATCTTACCTTCTACCGATATTCATTCTGCTCTGGCATGTCGTAAAGCAACCTATTTTGCTGACAGCATTAATGATGAATAGTATTTGTACATTGTAGTAAACTGATGCCAGACTATGCTTAATACTAGAATTTTATGCTCATCTTCAGTACGTTCTCATGTCAAACATTGGCAACCGTGGCAAATGTTTTATTTAATGTGGCCCATTGTGTTTGCCTATTTGGGTGGCCTTGCCATGGTCACTGTAGACAGAGAGACCCACTCAAAACATGAAATAAGTGCTGCTTAGGCTCTAGAGGATTGGCATTTCCCAGAAGATTAGTAAATTGCACAGGGACTGTTCACTTTTTAGTCCCATCACGGAAGCAGTCGTTTCAAATTGTTAATGGCAAGGTCTGTTGATTTTTGGTAGCTGCTCAGTACTACTCAGCATTTGATGCAAACACAATAAGGTGATGGACGGAGCACTGAAACTTTTCAGACACTCACCACCAGTCACTATTAAATCTGGGTTAAATTCATCATCGGTATTTAGGTCACTTCGCCACCCCATTACAGACCCAACCATATGCAAATCAGCCTTGACCCTGTTACTCATAGGAACAGTCAAGCCCGAACGACCACGTCAAGTCCATCCTGGACCGAAAACAAGCATCCTGAGACCACTTTCGAGGTAACACCCCTCATCAGGCAGGCTAGCCTGAACCCAGTGGCAAAGTGAGCAAGGGACCCACGTCTGGGCATACCCTGCCAACTTAGGGCGAACAATGCTAACACAAGATGATGGACGGAGCGCTGAATCTTTTCAGACACTCACCCCCAGTCACTATTAGACCTGGGTTAAATCCATCATAGTTATTTAGCTCACTTCACCACCCCAGTTCAGACCCAGCCAAATGCAAATCAATATTGACACTGTTCCTCATAGGAACAGTCCAGCCTGAACTGCCAAGCCAGCTCTTTCCTGGACCGGAAACAAGCATCCAGGGACCAGTTTCGGGGTAACTTCCCTCATCAGCCAGGCTAACTTGAATCCAGTAGCAAAGTGAGCAAGGGACCCACTTCTGGGCATACCCTGCCAATTTAGGGCGAACAATGCAAACAGAATAAGATTATGGACGGAGCGCTGAACCTTTTCAGACACTCACCCCCAGTCACAGATCTGGGTTGAATCCATCATCGTTATTTAGCTCACTTGCCACCCCAGTTCAGACCCAGATATATGCAAATCAGTCTTGACACTGCTCCTTGTGGTTCCTCAGCGTTTGAGTCATCCTACACTTCGTTAGCATCGCCTGTAAAGGAGATGCTCACTTGTTCATGAAAGATGAATGCTCTATGACTGTTCCAGTGAGTGCAGGACCAGCAAATGCCTACATTGTGCAAACCCATACTTCAGTGTATCTTGAGCTTACCTTCTTGGGACTTTAGAGTAGAAACAAGCCCTCTTTTAAGCTACAGCTATCCATGTTCTTTAATACATCTTTGAATAGGACTTCAGCATCCTACAGGCTATCAAGTACATATGTTCTGGAGAGATTAAATTCCCACAATCGGCTTGGCTTTCTATCTATGTAACAAACACCCTTTTGGGCATTACATAGGATCCCTGGGGCTGAGTTGCTTCCCTTGATCCCTCCGCAGTAGTACAATAGATGAACACAAATGTATTCTTTGTACAGGTACACAACCTTTACTACCAGCAGTATATCCCTTAGTGATAAGGTATGCTCTCTCGTTTCCATAATATATTCTACACCATTCTCGTTCTCAGATGTCGCATCTCATCAAGAATCTCCCTGTTGGTGAGTGAAAAATCAACGGGATCCAGTCTTATACTACCTGCGTGAAACTGCCTTTTTGGGCAATGACCTGTGATCTTGTCTTTAGAGTGAGGAAAGTAGGCTCTTGGTAGCCTGACCTCTGCCAAAATCATTGACCATGGTTTCTTTGACTGGATTACAGAGCGTATCTATATGCTGACAACAATAATTGCCCATCTCATCCTGAGAATGGATGCATTGGTATATATATATATATATATTTGCACTTTTATATAGCACACACTTGACTCGAAGGTATCAGAGCGCTTCACATGAGAACCAGTTGCATTATACACATACATTTTTAGGCACAAGGAGATTAAGTGATTTGCCTAGAATCACAGGATGTTTGAGCCTACCCGTGACTTAAACCTGGTTCCCCAGCTTCAAAGTAGGATGCTTTAGCCATTAAGTTTCTGAGCATCTTGTACCTGGCTGCTCGTGAGAGTTCAAAGAGAAATGATTCTGATGAGAAGAGGCATTTCCACACCAGTGGCATTGTGCTAATCTGGGGGTCATGCATTATTTTACATGCCTTTGTTACTTTCTGGAGGCTAGTGAACAATGTTCTTCCTGGCCTAGATTACTTCTGTTTTTCTTTGTTTGGTGAGGCAGGTGAAACATAGAGGTGTTTAGCTACAGCTTGATGACATAGTACAAGCCCATTACCCGGAGTCGATATATGTTCATGTCAATATTTAAAATGTAATACTTTTGTACCACATCAGGGTCACCTGTTCCACTTTAGGAGGTTTTCGCTGGCCCTCAACAGAGCCAACTTGACAGTCACGACATCCAAATGCCAGACTGGCCAGACCATGGTTGTCTTCTCAGAACACCAGGTGGTAAGTTGGAAAATGTATTCCCCAAAGGGCAAGGTCCCTCTTATGGATTGAGATGTCCTGGTATCTAGACATTCCAGGGTCACGCAGTTTTCTATATGTACACTGTATAGAGCAATGGAAACATAGTTCCAATTATTAGAAATCAGGTCTCTAGTTGCCACAGGTATGTACTCTGTCCACGTAGGGATGCATACTCTAGTCAGGGTAAGTGCCCTACACACAAATCTTTTACCTGTGCTCACCCTCTGGTAGCTTGCACAGATCAGTCAGGTTAAACTAAAGAGGCAATGTGTAAAGTATTTGTACACACACAACTTAACACAGTGAAAACACCAAAAAGGTACTACACACCAGTTTAGTAAAATAGGCAATATTTATCTGAGTAAAGCAAGACCAAAATGGCAAAAAACCTACACACACAAGTCAAGATCTGAAATGTTAAAGCTTAAATAAAAATACAAAGCTTAGAAGTCAATAGCTCCAACTGTGGCTATCTGGTCACTCTTGATCGGGACAAATCCAACGGTTCAGTCTGACTGTGATGGAGCCATGCAGACCCTCCTACAGTACCTTGGATGCGTCGGAAATCGAAGATGATGCATGGCGTAGAGGAGGTATGGCGTGGTGGATGCAGGTAATGCATCAGTTCCTGAACCCGGTGAAAGGCCGTTGAAGCTTTAACATCAGTGGACGATGCATTTGATCAGAGTAGGTGATGCGTCCGCTGCTAGTGCGATGCCTCGGTTCCTGAAGGTGACACAGCATCGATGTCAACAATGTGATGCATCAATTCTACGGCATAGAAGACGAACCACTGGGCTGGTCAAAAACCCCACAGGATGCGTCGGAATTGGAGCATTGTATCACAGGCTTTGGTGAGGTGGTGCTCGAGCCTCACACAGTGGCAGTACTTCAGAAGCATAAGTCGCAGTTGATGCGTCATGTACTCAGCGAGCGGGGACCACGGCTTCGGCATAGACAGCTTATAGTAATCACAGCAAGAAACAAGGCAGTACTCAAGGTAGATGGAGATGCAGGTTGTAGTTTATTCTGTGGAGAAGATCCGATCCACAGCCCAGCAGCATCCTGTTTAAACTGTCAGTATTTCATCCCAATACTTTCTGAACCCCTTGTTGACCTAGCAAGATTCCAGTGTCTGCATTTCGCTATGTCATCAGCACTACGCCAACGGAAGAGAACCAGATATCACACACCTCACTCCGACACACACAGCTCACAACAGTAAATATAAATAATCAAAAAGTACATCTTAATGGAAAGGGGGGTTTCAAGTGCATGAAAGTTTAAAACCAAACTATATAACACAAAACAGGAATTGCAATCTTTACCCAAGAAGTTATGATCTTTGTAACACAAAGTCTTTCAGATGTGAAGGTCTCTTCACTTTCCTCAGAGACTTTATGGAGTCACTCTTATAAGAAGAACTCTCCTTACATGGCACTCATTCACGACTTACATCCTCACAGACCAGACCTGGACCTTGTACACCACAATCCTCCCAAGACTCCATATTCTATGGTCTTGCGTCTTTACAGCATTATCAAACCTCTTGATGACACAGATGGGTTTCGAGTACTTGGGCCCACCACCACACCACCCATGATGTTTGATCATCACCATGTCACCCACCTCAACAACAGTTTCTTTCACAGCTTTCCTGTAATCAAAATTGAAATTTCTTTTCTGCACCTTATTGGCTTGCCTCACATGCCAAGAGTCTGCAAGTGCATCAGGTGCACCATCATGGTTTCACTCATGCTGGTTTAACAGCGGTGATGGGAGACCTACCCCTAAAAAGTTCAAAAGTCGATTTACCCATCATGCTGTGTGGCGTTATCCTGTACAAGTCCACCTTTTTCTTTAATTCCTCCTTCCAGTTCAAACCAGTCCAGTTTAAGTAACTTATTTAATCCTTCCACCATGCCATATGTTTCTGGGTGGTACAGAGAGCACTTTTTGTGCCTTACCCCTCTTGACTCCAGAAACTGTTCCATCTCCTGTGACACCAACTCAATCCCATTGTCTGTAAATAGATCCTCAGTATACCCCTCAGCAGACATCAATTCACTAAGAAAGGTAACTACATGCTTGGTTTCCACCCCGAAACTAAAACGTACTTCGGGCCACCTGAAAAACATGCCCATAACCACAATCACAAAAACTTGATGACACTCACCATGTATAGGGCCTAGGATGTCGAGAGCTAATTCTCTTCAAGGCCCTGAGGGAGAGACTCTGGGGACAATGGGTTGAAATCTGACCTTATTAGATTTCTCACTCATTGAACAGGGTAAGCATTTGCGCACCAATCTCAAACATTTTTAAATCCATCCCAGGCCACCAGTATGTCGAGTGGGGCCTTTTCTTGGTTTTAGACATGCTAAGGTGGAAATCATGCACCCGATCCATTAGCTTTTCTCGAAGATTGACTGGAGGTATGAGCCGTGTACCATGACATAAGATATCCCCACGCATGCTCAATTCTTCCTTCACACCCCAATAAACCTTGCCCTCTTCTGAGGCTTGTTTTTTAGAGTGCCAGCCATTCCTCACCAACAACAAAATTTCAGACAACACTGATTCATTCTGCAATTCCTGGTGCAATTGCTTCTCAGGAAGGACTGTGCTCTCAACTGCACAAACAAATTCAGTCTCATCCTCCCCGGACTGAGGCTCAGGATCACCGCACCCATCATGATCGCTAGAGACCAACCTTGAAAATGTGTCAGTAACACCGTTCTCAACCCCTGGCATGTATCTCATCACAAACTCTTACTTTTTCAATACGATGACCCACTTGGTTATCCTCCCTGATACCAAGTCAATCCCTTTACTAATTAATGTTTTGACCAAGGGTTTGTGGTCCGTCCTCACCTCAAACTTGACACTCCACAGAAACCTCTTCAATTTCTTTACTGCCCAAAACACAGCAAGGGCTTAGCGTTCGATGACAGAATAGCGAGAATCTGCATTACTCAAACCGCGTGATAGGAACATGATGGTATTCATCCTTTCACTCCCCTTCTGCTGCAGTACTGCCCCAAGGATCTTAACACTAGCATCTGTCATGATAATAGATACTTTGCGAGGATCAAAGCTTTTAAACTTTAGAGCTATTCTGAGTATTTCCTTCCAAACAACAAACTCTCATTCACACGCCTCATCCCAAACAAATCTAACACACTTCTTCAATAATAACCTCATTTTCGTGCTCAGCTCACCAGAAATATCCACAAACTTGTTATAGTATTCCACCTTTCCAAAAACGTCATCAGCTCCTCCCGAAAAGATGGAGACTGCATTCTGGAAATGGTGCCAACCAACTCATCCTTGCGGAGATTCTATCACTTGAGATGGTGTGGCCTAGGTAATTGATTGTGGTGGTGGCGAAGCAACATTTTTCAGCCTTAATGGTTAAGAGGAACTCCTCAAGTTTACTGAAAACATTGCAGAGGCGGACCCCACGCTCCTCACTATCTTTTCCATAGACAAGGATGTCATCTTGGTAGACACACATACCCTCAATACCTTTTAAAACCCTTTCCATGGCCCGCTGGAAAACTGAGGCCGCAGATATGAGACCGAAAGGCCTCCGAACATACCTACAGGTTGCAAAAGGAGTGATGAATGCCGTGTAGTCCCTTGAGGACTCTTTCAGAGCCACCTGATGGTAAGCAAATGTTCGGTCGATTGTACTAAATATTCTGGCCCCAAAAACCATCAGCAACAACTCTGAAATATTAGGAAGAGGATACCTCTCAATGATGGCACACTATTTGAAATTCCTCAGGTCCACACATAGGTGTAAACTGCCATTGGATTTATGGGCTGCAACAACCAGAGTGAGCCAATCAGTGCCCTCAACTTCTTCAATTATACCCCCCTTTTTAACTTCTCAATTTCAGCTTGCATCTTAGACCTAAAGGTAATGGACACATTCCTCACTTTGCAACATACCGGCTGAGCACCAGAGATAAGGCGTATCTCATGCTGAAAGCCCTTCAAGCATCCTAGTTTATCTCTGAAGACATTGGGGAACTCCTTTCTTATCACCCCATCAACATCAAGGCAAACAGGGTTGACATCAAGCACCTCACATACTCTTTCCTTCAACAAAATGTAGGGACTACCACTCGGATCTAGCATGACACCTAGGGCACCTTCATGAATCCAGCTTAGAATGCTGTCACTCTTTTCCGAAACACATACCTTTCCCGAGGTGTACTGTCCCTTTTATTCTATGGGACTGGTAAAGTAACCCTTCAATCTTATGGGCTCACCTCCATATGCATAGGGATTAATGTCAGGTTTCAACAAAGTGATACTGCCTTTCAATTTATCATCGAAGGCTTTCCTAGATATCATCGTGATTTTTGCCTCAGAATCAAACAACACTTTGGTGATTTCCCCTTCAATCAATATGCTATCAACAGGGGAGTTGGTGTAATTCTTGTCAGTGCCAGAAAGCTGCAGAAGAATTTGGCCGCATTCAAAATCATCATCAACATGTTCATCCTCAACTTCCACAGACTTAACATTAGAAGTTCGCAACTTTGCTTTACAGACACTAGCAAAGTGGCCTTTTTTCTTACATTTTGAACAAAACACTTTAAGGGCTGCACACACTTTGTCTTTCACCAAGGGATCAGTCTTATCACACCTAAAGCACCTGCACACCATCAACTTACCCCTCGACACACTTGCTTCAACTCTGATGGGAGGCCTCTTGAATTTTTCCTTGACCACTTGAACAGTTTGCTCCTCATCCTTTCTTATCGTGGCAATGCATAAGTGAGTGCTCTACCCTTTTTGCTACATGAATGACCTCATCCAGTGACGGCTCATCCCTCATCCACAACCCTTCCCTCACTCTTTCCAAATCACAACCTAGCATGAACTAATCTCTTATCCGTTCGTCTACCAGTTCTGCAAATTTGCAAGAAGAAGCAAGATTTCTCAACGGGGTGACATAAGCTTCAACTGACACACCCTCCTTTAGCATCCTTTTGTCAAGATGATATCTCTCAAGTATTGTGCTGACCTTCGGGAGAAAATGCTTATCTAGTTTCTTTAGGCACACTTCAAATTCATTCAAGCCATCAGCTTCCGGATCGCGTAGGTCTGGAAGATGATCGCAAATCTCCTGTCCGTCCGTCTCCAAACAGTGAAGCAGAAGAGATGACCTTCTTTCTGCACTTACAGACGCACCACATACTCTAGCATACCACTTAATTTGTTTTTCAACTTTTGCCACTTAATAGGTGGATCCCCTGTGGTCATAAGGAAGAAAGGTGGTGCAGGAACTTTTTGCATTGTGAGGTGTGTACAGGGCATAAGCCAAAATGAACAAAGTCTACTTGTCAGAATTACAACGTCTCAAAAGTGACTGGAGAATGTCACTGACGCAGATCACCGTGGATTTCCTTGAAAGGCTCAGACGAGCTTGACCAAAACACAAGTTCCTTCAGATTAATGAGTAAGTGAGTGTGTCACTGACCTGAAGAGTGGAAGGACAGAGATGCTCATAGCACTGTGTGACACACCGTGGATGCACTGGATGAGGATGATGTTGTGCAAATTATACAGATGAAAATCACACCAAAATTTGCATGGACGTGCGTATCGTCATTGAGCTAACACCAGACTGGAGAGCCTGTTTCACAATATGCACAGACATGTGTGTTATTGCAGAACGGGAGCGTGGTTGGCAGCACTGCAAAATGTGGTTGGCAACACTGAAGGAACCAGCTCATTCACAATACGCCTGGACGTGCGTATCGTCGTAGAACTGGAGCGTGGTTGGCAGTACTGTGCAAAGGGTGGTTGGCAACGCTGCAGAGGAGGAGTCCAGCTGATTGGCAACAAGCAAAGACGTGCGTATCGTCGGTAGTCCTGAGAGACAGAGGAGAAGAAATTGACGAGCACCCACTTCCACAGAGATAGCAGCCGACGTCACAAAGAAGTGAAGAGGTGAACAACCGTGAGGAATGCCTCCACGTAGGACGAGTCGCAGTGACGCGCACCAGCTTTACAGCTGACGTCAAAGAGGACTGAAGGACCCCACTAATTAGGAGGAAGGTCTGGCGAGCGGGGGAGCCGTGACATCGCGAGGAGCTCGCGGAATACCAAAGAATGGCACGGGAAACGAGAGCAGCCAGTAAGAGAAACTATACGCTCGCGCCGGTGCCACTGAAGGAGCCAGTAGACAGGGCTTAGCTGGTGCACACACACCTTGGATAAATATCAGCCCAAGAGGTGAAGTTGCCCAGCAAGGCACTTACTGGTGAAATATGAAGGGGTGAACATCTTGATTAGCGATTAATCCAATCAGTGTAATGCCCAGTACACATGGATCATAAGCGCGCTGGTAAAAAAGTCTGAAGGGGCAAGGTCAGGCCGAAAATCAAACAGGAGTGACCTCGCGTCCTGCATAGAAGAGAGTAGATGGTTGGCACTGACCTTTTGATATATAAAGTTCTCAGGGTTAAAAGAGGATCCTCAGTGCAGTGGCTTGTTGGGCTCTTTCAGAAGTTTAGGACCTGCCGACTACGCCTGTAGTAATTGCGGCAAGAAACAAGGCAGTACTCAAGGTAATGGAGATGCAGGTTGTTGTTTATTCTGTGGAGAAGATCCCATCCACCGCCCAGTAGCGTACTGTATAAACTGTCAGTATTTCATCCCAATACAGTCTAAACCCCTTGTTGACATAGCAAGATTCCATTGTCTACATTCCTCTATGTCAGCAGCACTAGGCCAAACCAGATACCACACAGCTGCGATGCGTCGATTTCACAGGGATGCGCCAGTTCCGAACTGACGCTTTGGAGTCGATGCTTCGATTTCTTGTTTGCAGCACCAAATTCACCTCCAAGATCCAGGACTGGATTTGGCACTACTTGTAAGGGCAGGATTCACAGCAGAGGAGCCCAGGAGTTGGTAGCAAGATGTAGATGAAGTCTTTGATGTCCCTGAGACTTCAGCAACAGGAGGCGTGCTCAGTCAAGCCCTTAGGGAACCTTAGAAAGCAGGATACAGAGAGTAAAGTCCTCTTACTCCCAGGCAAAAAGCAGCAGGCAGCAGACCAACACAGCAAAGTAAGCAGCAAAGTCCCTCCTGGCAGCTCAACCGCTCTTCTTCTTGGCAGAATATCCTCAGTCCAGAAGTGAATTGAGTATATGGTGTCAGAGGTCCAGTAATTATACCCATTTAGGCCTTTGAAGTGGAGAGACTTCAAAGAAATGTATTTGTAATTCACAAGACCCTGCCCTTCCTGGCACCAGGTCTATACACACTACAAGAGGGTATGCAGCTCTTTGCGAGGGGATTGGCACAGCCCAAGTTAGGTGCAAGTGTCAGCTCCTCCCATCACTCTAGCTCAGGAAGTCCCATAAGCCTGGTAATGGGCCATCAGGATGGATATTCAGGGTACTCCTCAGCTCCCTTTGTGTGTGACTGTCAAAAGTGAATTCACAAAGGCCAACTGTCATCCAACCCAGACATATATTCTAGGGACAGGCAGAGGCACAGAATGGTTACAGTAAGAAAATGCCCACTTTCTAAAAGTGGCATTTTAAAACCTGCAATTTAAAAGCCAACTTAACTAAAATATGTTTTGAAATTGTGAGTTCAGAGACACCAAACGGCATTTTTATATCTGCTCCCAATTGGAAGTTACACTTGTAAATTGGTACCATTCAGCTTCAATGCTAACCTATGGGAGAGATAGACATTGCTGTAGTGAAAAAGCGAATTTAGCAGTTTTCCCTACCAGGACATTTAAAACTTAAAAACACATGTCCTACGTTTTAAATACACTGCACGCTGCCCATGGGGCTACCGAGGGACTAACTTAGGGGTGCCTTACATATAATAAAAGGAAAGGTTTGGGCCTGGCAAGTAGGTGAACCTGCCAGGTTGACATGGTAGTTTAAAACTGCACACACAGGCTCTGCAGTGGCAGGCCTGAGGCATGTTTGAAGGGCTACTCGTGTGGGTGGTACAATCAGTGCTGCAGGCCCACTAGTAGCATTTGATTTACAGACCTTGGGCATATGTAGTGCCCTGTACTAGGGACATATTTGTAAACCAAATATGCCAATCATGGAGACACCAAATGCCATTACATTTTAGATACAGAACACATATACTTTAGCACTGGTAAGCAGTGGGAAAGTGCCCAGAGTCCTAAAACCAGGAAAAACGAAGTTCAGCACACAGACTAAATAGAAGGCCAGAAGCAAAAAGACAGAGGAAACCTCGCCAAAAGATTCCAGGAATTATTTACAAAATAAATGAACGCAGCGCCATTTTGCTGCGCCGAGTTGCTTCATGTAAAGGCACAGGGATGCGTCATATTAACAACAATACTACACATCTGTGTGATTTTCCCTGAGCAGGCACACAATTGGCTGCCATGCGCCAATGCAGGCACCCTTGAGTCATGTTGCAAGGGGACCTTTGTTGTGCGATGATTTTTTATGTTCAGGAAGGAACACCTTCCGCCACAAAAACAATAATTTGTGGCATTTTCCTCTTTCTATGAGTGTTGCAGAAGAGGAAAAATATGAGGAGAAATAAAAGTATTTCTCCTCGTTGCACCACTCCTACACCTTCCCTGGGGAGGCATAGGAATCCAATGCACTTCCACCTTTACAAAACTTTTTAAATCTGGGAATGTGTAAGATTCCATGGATGTAGCATGGGAACACCCACAACAACACCCATGAAACGTCCCTTTCACGCAGAGTAATGTGTGAAAGGAGCCCATATTTACAAGGCCGTGAAAAATCATGCAGGGTGACTTTAAATGGCCTTGTAAATATGGGCAGACACACTGCGCCGCAGGTGCGTCAAAAAAAGTGACGCACAAGCGGCACACTGGCCTTGAAGATTTTGACAATCTTCTTCTCCAAGAAGTAACTCAAAGAAATCATTTGCACCGCTAACCCTCAGAAAGTTTTTGAAAAAAGTCCCCACATACTGAAGGTTCCTGTTAGTAATCAGTGCCTCATCATATTGCGTTATCCAGCAAAAGAGTTGGGAGCACGCTGATTCATCTGAATGAGAATGGTTAATCCCTTTCAGTGAGAACCGAACAGGTTAGCCAATCAGAAAGAACATGTCAAAATTGTTAGGGAATTAAAAAATTAATACTTTTTTATCTTGACCATTTTTAGAACCCAGACAGGCCTCGAACCGTGAAATGGCTCCTGATCACAGTAAAGAAAGTATGCAAACGTTCACTTAATCAGATAATAGCAAATTGCTTGGCAAGTAGTAATCACTGGGCAGTCTGGTCTGAAGAGGGCAAGTTTCTTAAACAAAGGTCCCTTAAGGAATATTTATTGTTGCATCCTGTGGTTACACTGTGCATCTTAACTGGCCTGATCGGATTACTTTGATAGGGTCCTTTAATTTTAGCAACACTGACCCGTGATCCACAATGAATGATTGATTCTAAAGCTGAGTGCTGGGCTCTGCTAGACTGGTGGTAGACCGAAAGTGTGTACCTAGGTATAATGCATGATTCATGCTATCACTATCATGTGAAAGACTGGAAACTTGAACCGTCTGACGAGTACCCTTCTTGGCAGTCGGATAACAGGGAGACTCCTCCCTGTAGCCACTGTGCCATCATGCACTGAATTATATACATAGAAAATGCCAAATGTCTCGTTAAGAGGGTCAGTTATCAGGAAAATCCCACTAATTGCAAAAACCTCCTTGGCAATCATATAAGCATTGATTAAAGATTGATAAATAGTGAAGAGATTAGAAAAGCAGCAAAATCCTCCTGACATTAGAAAGAAGATAGGAGCCTGGGAGAAATCAAAAGATAAAACCCAGTAGCATGTAAAACTGTGAAGAGCAAGAAACTGGGACAAAAATGAAAGCAAAGGACAATGATTGCAATGAAATATAAGGAAACAATGGCATTGTGGTTAATCCCTACCCTCTTTATATATGGTTACAACTGGAACTGATGTCAAAGGAAAAAATACTACTTCATCTTGGATTGGAAACTTCAGTCAGTGACTTATGGTCTGACCACCATCTTTGAAACAACAGATTATAAGACTTGTTCATGGCACACTTTTGGAAATCATTGTATTTATCTTGCAAATGAAGAAGAAGACCAAGTTTGATATCTTTGGCCCAGCGCTGTATTCGCTGTCCTGCTACTGCCAGTCCCTCGCCACACCAAAAACCGCCCATGGATGACATCTGCAGTTGACTGCAAGCCCAGAGGCATAGGAACGGGCCACACATTGTGGACACTGCATGCAGACACGAGAACAGATATTGTGCAAACATAAACTTCACTTCTTCCACTTTGACCAAAATAGGGCCTCCAGGAAGAACCTGACTCTTTGATCGATACAGATGTAACACCTCATCAAACTATGTTGAAAAAGACAGAGGCATCTCATTCTTGAGGCTGCGGCTGAGGTAGTTTTACCTGTAACCATATTGATTCTCAAGAAAAAAAATTGAAGGCTTATTGTAGGTTATATGACCAAGACTGTGTTTGTTATGACTAATGCGCTTATGCGCTTTGCATGTAGCACAAAATATAGCTCTAAATAAATATAGGTATTAGCTTCAGCTAATATCAAATTGATTACGTTGTTTTCTTATTTTTTATTTTTTCTCTCTATTATCTTTTATTCAATTTTTGGGGGGTGGGGGAAGCCAGGGTGGAAGGGAGGCGCTCCAAGGGTTGCAACTCTATGGCACCGAGTACACTAGGAGGGGGTTGGGAGGAGATGTGGGCAATTCTCCCACATTCTCCACAGGGTGGGGGTCTACCAGGGATTTCAGGGTGAGGGGTGGGTACTGGGATTGTGCAGGGGTGGTTTGCAGGATGAACAAAGGGGATCGTTCTTCTAAACATGAATACGTCCACATGATAATGGGATCCAATACAGTACAAATAAGATCAATGAATAAAAAGACCATAGTAGTTCTCCAGGCATTACCACTTTATACTGCTGCAGAGTATCATTATGCACTTTATGTGCTAATTGCACCGCTTTGTCACTTTATCTGGTTTTTACGTACAGTCACTTTAACTAGTTATGTCATACATTGTCATCTGTTAATTGAATTGCATTCTCACTTTATTCGTTCTATATGCACAGACACTTTAACTCCGCAATGTCATGTATTTTCATGATAACGACAAAAAAGGTAATAGGCTGAAAAGATACATCAATTCTTTTGGAGTTCATATTAATGTTGAATTCAGTTAAGCACTTTATATTCTATTTATATTGCATTGTCACTTTAGCCATTTCTTATGTACAGATATTTTTGGGGGCTTAATATCAAGCCAGGCTATAAAATTATCGCCGCTTTAGTGGCAGAAAACTGCAGCTAAAACGGCGATAATGGACTTGATAATATGCTCTATGGAATTCCAATTGAAGCCCATGTTAAATGTGATGGACGTCTAACATGGGCTTCAATTGGAATTCCATAGAGCGTATTACCAAGCCCATTATCGCCGTTTTAGCGGCAGTTTTCTGCCGCTAAAGCGGCGATAATTGTATCGCCTGGCTTGATAATATGCCACAATATTAGTTAAATTACCTACTGTTAGTTGTAAGCTGAAAAAGGAGAATAAGCGGCAAGAATATTTCAACTCTTCGGGTATCTCTATTGATGGTCAATATATTCATGCACACATAGCTAAAACATTCATTAGCACCTTAGCCTGTTGTGCTTTAAAAAACAGATAAATATGCAGACACAAGGTATTTTGAATATAATCTGCCTCTCACGATGATTTCTTATCAGCAGGCGACTAAGGACTCAGTAAGAACCAGGGGCGGCTGGTGACATTTGAAAGTGGTAGGGCGTAAATACTGCACTGTGGCGAGCAAGCGTAGCGAGCGAGCCGGAACAACCTAAACGTCTTCCCCAATGTCTGAGGTCTCACATTTACCTAACCCTGAATCACAACCTAAAAATGACTGTTTCAAAATGTCTAGTTAAGAGCATGAGAAACAAACTTTAATCAACAGGGCGGTAATATCCTCGTGCAAAAACTACAACTAAGTGTAAAATTATCCATGTAACTAAACATCTTATTGCCCAAATAACCTCTCTGTAAAACTTCCCAGTAAACTTCCATCAGTAAATAATGCACGAAATTGTTTAAAATACCATAACATACCATCGCAAATCATAACCATCAAGCATGGCTAAATCACCAACACTGGCCTGCCAAGGAGTAGAATGTTAACCTTCTCAAACTGATTAAGCGCTTTGTCTGTGGTAGTAAGCACTATAAATACCTATAGCACACAAGGTGTAGGGAATCATGTAAACAAACAACTAGGGCTGTGTAAGGCAGCGAAAATGTGTCCACTTCCAGTAGGGTTTTAGGACTAAACATCTCGAGGCAGCATTGGTATCTCTCAGGAAACCATCTCAGGGCTCAGGGCCTCTTTGAGTCATAGAAAGAAGAGGCGATAGGAGAAGATGCCAGCTGAAGGGAGGCCAGGTGCCCTAGGCAGACAACACAGAAGAAGGACTCCTGGTGTCTTTCCGTGGTCCTTATGAATGAATCACTCTTGGACTCAGAGTGAGACCCTAAGGCCCTGGCGTCTGAGCGCAGGGGTGTCCTTGCCCCCCCCTCCCAGACCAGCTTTCACCGTCTCATATGAGGCAGTGTGAAGCTTGCAATTTGGTACTTTTTGTCAGGGATGTGTTCAGTGCAGGGAGCGGTGCTGGAACAATGTTCGGAGTGAGGGTGCTGGTCATGACATCACCTGACTTGCTTTGTAAATCAAGCATGTCTTTATTTGTATGTGCTTGCAAATCTCTGGAACACTGTGACCTTCTCCGCTCAGCAATTCCCTTGAAAGAGTAAATCTTGTGAAAATTACCAAATACCGGAAACGGGCAGAAAGAAATAGTAAACTCAGCAACCCATGCTAAAATAACTAGCAGCACTTTGTCACACGAAACTGCATGTCAGGACACCGTTTGTAGGCCGCGTGATTGTTAATTCTTGACCTGGGGTGCATCAGAGATATATGCAGCACCCCTACTTCCAGAGGCAGACGTGTCCTATTCTGTGAGTTGCTTTTGTCGGCTTCGTCGAAAGTTGCTAGTACAGCGATGGTGACAGCCAGACTTAACAGACACCAGCGATTCTATTACCTGGGCTATTACTCATGCATAATCCTTACTTCTGCTAATCGATATTGGTGTTATCTGCAACACAAGGTGGTGCCGGTGGTGTATGTGTCAGGGGGTGTGGGATAGTTTCTAAATAACAACGAATAAAAGGGGACTTCAAAGCAGGGTACTGAGTAAATTACAACATAACATAAAATCTCTAGTGTTGACGCCGTGAATGTACACAAGAGGATTCCGCCCATGCTTTCAATCACCTATTTATTCATCCTTGTACTCACTCATTCACCCTCTCGTCCCGCACTCTGCCACTCGCGTATGAACGCACAAATTAAATCCGCAACCCCTGCACTCACCCACTTTTATTCACTTTTTCCACGCATCCAGTTATACAACCACGGCATAAACTTACAGGCGTAATATCAAGATGTAAAGTGAAACAGACGACTATCACGTCCAGCAGGACTAGCAAAAAGTATTCCTTTGAGAAAATGTATTTCCATGCGAGTGTAATCTTGAACTTATCTGGATTACTGAGCGTAATTAGTACTATTTTTGTTTTTACTGACACATATGCTCTTTGCAGGCATACAAACAGTGGCGGCTGGAGACATTCGCGGGGGGTTTTGGGTGGGGTGGTGTCGCGCGTGGGTGCGGGAGAGTTTTAAAATAAAATAAAAATCCATTCCTACCTGACCAGGCAGGTCCGCGCCGCCTCGCCGGATCCGTTGGCGCCTACCTACTCTCAGGATCACTGCTGGCAAGTGGGTGACAACCCCTCTCAGCCAATCCTGGCGCTGCAAGCAGCGCCAGGATTGGCTGAGGTCCCAGTTACTCTCCGCCCGCCTGCCCATTAGGAGACCGAGGTTTGAGCCTTTGCTCAACCCTCGCTCTCCTAATGGGCATGCGCCAGCATGTGCAGCCACTAGTGCGCATGACTGGGCACGGAGGAAAATTTCTCCAACCGTCCCCACTCATGCGCACTTGTGCATTGTGCACTACTGCTGCATGCCTCTGGTGACGTCTGACTGACAATGCATGTCAGTCAACATGACGCCGGACCTCCCACCCCCTTCAGACTCTAAAGGGGGTGGGCGGTCCGACGTCATGCTGACTGACATGATTGTCAGTTCTCCCTCGCATCTCTGATCTTAAGTAAACTGAGAGTTTACTTAAGTTCAGAGACGCCAAGGGAGGTGCTGCTGCCGGGGGGGTAACGCCCCAATGCCCCAATGGATGCACCGCGCCTGGTAAGAACTATCTTTTAATATTAATGGTCTGAATAATAACATTAAAGCCAGCGCTGTTGAAGAATGGATGAAAGGCAATTCCCCAGATATTATATTGATACAGGAAACGCATTATGTAGATAAGAGGAAGCTCTCGTTTACCATGTTTCAGCAATGGGCAGGTAATAGCCATTTTTCATAGGCACATATGGCCCAAAGGGGGGTAACAATCTTTTTTAACAATTTCTTCCCTTTTCAGATTTCATATTCCCAAACAGATAAAGAGGGTAGATGGGGGTTAGTTAATGGCTCAATTTATAGTACCAAACTGACTATAGCCACGATATATGCCCCAATAGAGGACAACCCTGCACCCCTGTTGTACCTGTATCACGCATTGTTGCTACTTCCGGTATGATCACTATAGGTGGGCACTTTAATTACCTACAAAATCCTGTATTGGATTCATCTTCTGGGGTACGAAAACAAAATAAACCACGTACAGGTGAGGTTGTAACGGGATGTATGGGAAAATTAAATCTGATAGACAGCTGGTGGGCAAGATTTCCTACCAAAAAAGAATATTCGTGCTTTTCAGCCAAATATAAAACTGCCGCCAGACTGGACTACTTTCAAAACTCTAGGAGTCTAAACTTGGTTAATTGAACTTATACACAAAACAGCTTCTGAGATCATGCTTTAGTCAATCTTGAACTGTCCGGACTTATGAGGGACAAAAAAAACAAAATGGACATTTAACAGAGTTCATTTAGAAGGTAAATATTGGTGTAAGGAAATCCAAAGGGAGATTGAAAGCTTTTTTCAGATAAACATAAATATGGCCACAGTAGAACAAGTGTGGGGGCCTGTAAAGCAACACTTCGTGGAGTCATAACATCTAAACAGATTGCAATTAGACGTGCTCAAAATATAAAGAGAGCACATCTTGATGCTGAAGTTAGGTGTACTAACTAACAATATTTAACGGAGAAAAGCAGTAAAAATAAAACTGCTTTACAGTCAGCTCTTCAGGCCATGCAAAATTACTACTATACTAAAGTATATATGGCCAATTCCACCTATCTCCAGAGAGTTTATGAAGAAAATTAATTCACTGGTAAATTCTTAGCATGGCAAATAAAAGATAAACAGGCCCAGAACAGGGTTCATGCGTTGACCAACAAAATTACTAAAATCCCCATTACAAATGAAGAGCAAATACAAAAGGCGTTCTTAGAACACTATGAAACCATTTATTCAGTTAGACAGGAGGTGGGCAGTTTGAAACTAAAATAATTTTTTTATGTGATTGCAAATTCCAAAATTACAGCTAAATCAAAGTACAAGCGTGACTGCAACTTTTACATTACAAGAAATTGAAGCGGTTGTTCAATCCATGGGTAATGGTAAAGCATGTGGGGAGGACGGCAATCCAGCAGCATAAAAAAAAATGGTGTAATTTTAAATCAGGAAATAGTTTTGTTAGCTAATTATATTTTACAAGGTGGAGAGATGCCATCTTCCTTCCAAACGGCTGTGGTAGTGAGCTTCCTGAAAAAAATAAAGATAAAGATAATGAAAATTCTTATAGACCTATCAGTCTCTTAAATACAGTTTATAAAATCATAGCCAAACTATTAGCAAATAGAATGAGCAGCTGCGTGGGGTTAGTTATACATAAAGACCAGTGCGGATTTGAAGCAGCCCGACAACTATCTTTTAATACGACTCTTTTAGTTGAGGCCCTGGACGATCCTGACTCAAATTATGCTGCTAGATGCCGAAAAGGCTTTTGACCTGGTGTGCTGGGCAAGTCTGTTTTATATATTGGCTGAATTTGGATTCTCCTCTGAGCTGATTGCCGTTATCTCTAAATTCTATGAAGAGGCTACGGCTCAAATAATTGTAAATGCCAATAAAGTTGGCAATTGCAGAGGTGTTAGAGGGACAAGGCAAGGTTGGCCTCTATCTCCTCTACTTTTTGCGTGCTTTATAGAGCCCCTTACCATAGCCTTTCGCTCAATTAGCAGTTTAACATCTCCAATGCCGGATATGACAAACATCAAGCTCTATGCTGATGATATTGCCCTCTTTTTAAAACCTAACATTGAAGTCCAAAATCAAATATTTAGTATATTTTAGGAAAATCTAAGATAGAGATATTGCTCTGCGACTGTACATCTGACTCTTTATAAGCAGAATTGAGTCCATTGGTCAATACTCAGCCCAAGAGGTACTCAGACGTCTGTGTTACAGAGAATGTTAACGATCTTTATCCCTTAAATTATATTCCTCTTTATAATAAGATAAAAGGCAAACTGATAAAATGGAAGGATCTTCCTTTACCAATAATAGGTCGAGTAGCCATAATCTGCATGATGGTCTTACCATTATGTAACTTTCTTTTTTTAGCTATCCCAAATGCGGTTCAAATGAAATTTTTTAAGGAAATGCAAGACTTATTTTCTACTTTTATTTGGGCAAATAAGGTTTCTAGACTCGCTATGTATGCACTTTATAGAGACGCCACAGAAAGGGGACTAGCTCTTCCTGACCTGAGAGAATACTACTTTGCGAATTTTGCACATATCATGTACAGAACAATGAAGGTGTTAAATATTAACAGATGATCATTTTTTTATACATCTAATCCACAAAGAATATGTAATCAAGGATCTTATGTGTTTAACAAAAATTCCCTAATAAGTCAGATACAAAACTTTACAATGGAGTATTAAGTGAAAAAAACTGCTCATTATGCGATCCCCAATATTAACAGAGAAACTTTGCTCTCTGATGTATATATTGGCCAACACCCATTGCTAGATCCAGCGGTTACAGCCAAATGGAGAAGTCAATGGTCCTTTATCAGGGTTAGACATTTTCTCCAGGGACTTAATTTTATACATATTAATGAGGCCATTGAATTAGCAGGGCAACGATTGGACCCTAAAATCGTTTATCGATCAGTGGCTTGGCCTCTTTTAATCGAGCTCGAGCTCAAGCGGCAGGTAAATTGCATCAGAAACCACAGAGAAAATGGGAGAACCAGAAGGGCTACAGAGCTCTACCATGGCATGGAATCAGATAAATATGTTTAATGACTCTTTATTGAAAGCAGCCAATCTAAGATGAATGAAATATTACTCTAAGTGGCTTCTTTATCGAACGCCAGACTTTTTGCATAAAATAAATCGTCAGATTTCTGTAAACTGTTTGCGTTGCAATATGGAGGGAGGAGCAAAGTTCAAAGTTACATAGATTTTGGGGAAGGATTAATTAGTACTCCTTTAACATATTGAAAGCTCCGCAGGTGCTAGATACCCAAACAGTGGTGCTGGGATACTCGCCCGACTAAATAGCCACCCCATTGCAAAATAACCAGATATATATTTTGGTTCTGGTAGCCCGGTCACTGATTCTTCAAAGGTGGAGGTCTAATGATATCCAGACTTTTCAACAGCTACTATGCAAACTAGACAGAGTTATGGAATGTGAAAGAAAATACGCTCTTAGATCGGGCTCATATAGGAAGTTTATGACTTTATGGGAAAATATGTGTTAGGAGACAGTAGGTACTTGGTGTGCTGTTGAGTTAGATACACAACAATCATGACTTTAGAATTATGTTACATGATTCTTGTTCTGAAATTGTGCACTATTCATTTAGCTTCTTTTACTGTATATGGGTTTTACATTTGTAATCATGTGGAAATGTATTACGTTGTAAAAATCTATTATATTACTAAGCACCGATAAACTGTCCCTAAATATATATATATATTTTTTAAAGTCCAAAGAGTATAGCATGAGGCCACACAGTGAGAAGAATAGCATAAGAGGTCTGCATGTTGTGAACTCCTAAGAGGCTCTGCTCCCTGGCTAAAATGCAACACCTATTAGCACACAAAGAGGCATATTTACATGGAAAGTGTCGGAGCGCGGTTTTAAGCTAAGATTGCTAACGCCGTGCTCCGACAGTTTCCAAACACAGGGATGCACCGTATTTACAAGAATGCAGTGCTCCCCTGCATTTCCCCTAGCGCTGGCGCTAAATTTTGCTGCTTGGCACCACAGTGCAAGGGTGCCTGCGTTGCGGGAAATGATTGTTCATGTGCAGGAAGATGTCCCTTCCCGCACATAAACAATCAGTAATGCCGATTTGTAACTTCTATGTGTGTTGCTTTATGCAGCACACATAGAAGTTGCATTTCGTAATCTTTTAACGATTGTTTATGTGCAGGAATGGACACCTTCCTGCATATAAACAATCACTAGTGGTGATTTGCTGTTTCTATGTGTGCTACAGAAGGCAGCACACAAAGAAACAGCAAAAACGAGGAGAAATGAATCATTTCTCCTTGGTTTGTCTGGCTAAGACCAGATTTTCCCTGGTATTATTTTTGGCGCTGCCCCATATTTATGCCACCCTTGTAAATAGGGGGCAGCATCAAAAAGAAATGGGTGTTGCTGTGGAACGCTAACTGCAACACCCATTGTCCGCCCCTTTCATACTAAATGCTGTGTGGAAGGGGGCCTGTTTCACGAGGTGGCGTTAAGCCACGTTAAGTGGATTAACACCGCCTGGTAAACAAGGCGAATCACAAAAAGAAATGTTCTGGTGGCGATAATCCCCAAAGTATTCAAGGTAACCAGCGTCATCTTCTCCAATACATTTCGTTTTCCCCTGTAGAATATTGGCAACACTCAGCTCTTCTCCCAGACTTTCAGCAAAGTACAATCAGGCGACCTGGAACTTCCCTTTTTCACCATGAGAGCTCGTCTCCCAATCCATTAACACATCTTCTTCTTGCCAAACGTTCCTCCCGTACTTTACTTTTGCTACAAATAAACAATGCCTTTCACTAAAACTAACAAAGTCTTGTATCTGCACCTGCAGAGGAGAAAAATTCAAGCAAAACAATTCTCACGTGAAAGTCAAACATCGAATCTCAGGAACTTGAGGCCTGTGTTTATGCTAAGTTAGCACAGCAGTTAAAGTGCACTTGACATTTGAATATAGGTTCACGCACATTCGCAATTAGTACATATTTGGAATATCATGGGGAATAAAATTATGACTTCATACAAATGTGTTAGATTCTTAAAACATTCTTATAGCTATAAACAAGAACTAAAATCTTCAACATTAACATGCACACATTAAATGAAACTATTACGTTTTTATTATGGAACATTTCACGAATACATCCGAAATCACATTTGCTTATTAGAATGTTAGACCACATGAAAATAAATGAGTGCCAATCTGCACAAATCCACATAAATAGGTGACGTGCAAGGGTGGCGCCAAAATTAAGCTGCTCCACATCTGTGTCAAAACGAAAGGCTAAGGGACATATTTATCTAAAAGTAAAGCAGCACGTCACCTTGCTGCGCTGTGTTACAGGGAAAAGGCAGGACTGTGCCGAATTTATCACAATACAGTGCATTTCTGTCCTATTCCCTCACAGGCACACAATGGACTGCTCTGCACCAACATAGTTGCAAGTGTGTTGCATGCATGATTGTTTTTTTGCAGGAAGGGGCACCTTCCGGCACAAAAACAATCCCCTGAGGTATTTTGCTCTATCTATGTGTGATGCAGAATGCAGCACATATAGAAAGGGAAACCATTAAGGAGAAATAAAGATATTTCCCCTCATCACCCCTCTCCTGGGAAGGTGCAGCATTTTGGCACATTTACAGGTATACCAGTAATGGTAAATCCGGGAATGCGTAAAAAACCATGGGAGTTGCGTGGGAACACCCACCCAGTGCCCATGGAACGCCTCCCTGGGGCAGAGTAATGCAACGCATCGATTTGCACTGTTCTGCGTTGCATTACTCCTGATTTATCATGCCACCCAAGGCCACGCAAAGTGGCGTTGCATGGCTTGATAAATAGTATTTTTGGGTTACTTTATGCATGCACCACGTTGTGTGGTGTAAAAGCGACGCAACACCCTTGATAAATAGGACACTAAATATACTGGGTTGTGTTCCGTGCCAAGACTGGTAACTGTAGATAGTGAAATTATATGACTTCTCTTAGTTAGCCTGATAACAGTTTTTGGGGTAGACATTTGTTTTTTTGAAGTCTACTTAACAACATCTTTGGGGTACCAAGGTGTACAGAATTCCAGTAGTCTAGCTTCAACCTGATGGTAGCTCTAACACACCAGCATCAGCGTTTCCTGTATTAGTGGATGGAGTACCTGACCTATGGCTACTAAGAATAGTGGGCCTCATTTAAAAGTCCATTGCGCAGCCGGTGCGTCCCCTTTTTTGATGCACTGGCAGTGCAGTATGCCTGCCCATATTTACATGGCCATGTAAAGTCACCCTGCATGACGTTTCATGGCCTTGTAAATTAGGGCCCCTTTCACTCATTACTCTGCTTGAAAGGGGCTTTTCATGGGTGTTGCTGTGGGTGTTCCCATGCAACATCCATGGAACTTAACAAATTCCCAGATTTACAAAGTCTTGTAAAGCTGGGAATGCGTCACAATACTATGCCTCCCCAGGGGAGGCATAAGAGTGGTGCAACAAGGAAAAGTAATTCTCGTTTTTAGGTCTCGCCTGACCCAGCACATGCGCTGGTCTGGCGAGACTTATTGAGAGGGCTCCAAAAAGTGCTACCAGGCCAGCCTAGAGCTACAGTGCATGTGCGCGGGCGCGCGCGCCGCGCTTTACCGCGATTACTTTCACTTTCGCTTTGATGTTTGATCGCGATCACTTTCACTTTCGCAGCCGCACGGCCGCTTGGCATAGCCAATAGGTCTCGCTTTTGGGACCTTATAAGTATTTAGTTATGCAACTGTTGCATGGCTAAACACTTATAAGGTCCCAAAGGTGAGACCTATTGGCTACGCCAATGCTTGTTTCCTCTTTCTAGGCGTGCTGCATTCTGCAGTGCTCAAGAAAGTGGAAAATGCAATCAATGTCCCTTCCTGCACAAAAACAATCATCCCCGCAACACAGGCACCCATGCAACATGACGCCAGAGTGCCTGCGCTGGTGCATGGCAGCCAATTTTGTACCAGCGCTAGGTAAAGCACACATTTGTGTCATATGGTTGCTAATATGACACATCTCTGTGCTTTTAAAATGACGCAGCTCAGCGCATCAGAATGGTTTATGGCGCAGCGCTGAGTCATTTTGCAGTAAATGAGGCCCAGTGGACTTTGTTACTGATCCATGGTAAGATCTGGCAATAATCGGTCTATAATACATGGTAGCCTGCAATCACAGTAGAAGAGCCCGTCTCTAATTACCTTATTACAGGCTTCTTGTTATGATTGTAGTTAAACGTAATAACGAAATTATGTAAACACTGTGATAAGTGGACACAGTTGAGTTCTGACATCACAATGTCTGCTTCCAGCAGCCAGGGAGAAAGGCAGGTGACAGAGTATAATCACAGTTGTGGTTTAAACAAGGAAAACAGAAACTGCCTTTTTCTTCTGATATCTTTTTCTAAAATGAAAAGTATTCAGCAGAAAGTAGATATATATGGCAAGATGTTTCTTTACAGGCTATAGATTATTATAGGAATGATACGCACAATCTGAGTCACAATATTTTTTACATCTAACTTACATGAAACCGAACCTATTATCTTTTTGCTAAATGTATTGCTTTTTGGTGTGTATTTTTTGCAGTACAGATTCTGCATGTATTCTTCATGTCAGCAATGAAAATGAAAGTGAAGACATTATTTAAGTTTGTGGAAAGGGTGATGGTGTGGCCATGTATTAGAACGAATAAAATATCTACTGCCGTACATTAAATGCATATTGGAAGTCACCTTGGAGTTCTATGACTTTATAAAGGAACTCCCGTGCGGCTTGCAATACCCGTTTGATGTATGGCAGGAGTTACTGTAGTAATCAACCAACAAGGAATCCATGGGTCTGAAAAAACAGAACTAAATACTGAGGCCAACAAGACTAAAGGCTCTAAGGAAAACAGTCCTCATAAGGAGGACGAAGTCCCATCACCCACCGAGGTGGCATGCTTCATCATCTGGGACCTCTTCTTAACCACACCTAGTGTGGTTAAGGAGCTACAACTCCTGTGTTGATGGAAAAGGAGGAGCTCGCGGATGTTTTCTTAATCCTAACACCCTGGATAGACCGATCTACACAGAGACTGAAGCTGCCTAATGTGTGGTGAAGTAGCGTGTAAAGTGCAGTGTAAATGAACAGTGTATTAAAATTGACTATCTGAAGAAAATTATGTTTATTAAGTATCTTTAGATGTCAAAAAATAAAAACATGGTCAACATGTTTCAGCTATTAACCTCTTCAATGCCCATAACGAGCTGGTCTCGTCATGGGCCGCGGTTGCGCTGTGCCCATGACGAGACCAGCTTGTCATAAACCCCGCCCGCTAATGAAACGGCCGGCACAGGGTGGGGAAAGGGGCAGGCACTGAAGGGGTTAACGATCCCACTTTTTGATCATGGCTTTCTTCAGGACCAAATGTTACTACTGCAACAAAAATTAAAAATAGAAGCAGGGTGAGAAAAATCTCATCCCAAACTTAAATGGAACGATACCACCAACAGGAATACCTACTCATCAAGTAGTAAGTGGAACTGCGAGGGTTCTCATGAATCACCTGTTCAAGACAAAAGAGAGAAGCAAGACACAGGGAAGCATATCAATACAACACATAGTCTTAAGGCCTAGCATATAATGACTAACAAAGTTGATGTGGTCAGGTCTCCAAAAGACCTCCAGTCCTTACACATATTAAATCGGGGACAGTCGCCTACGCTCCTGGTAGCAACTCAGGGCGTGAGGCAGCGCTCTATTAAAAAAAAAAACAGAAACAAACTAATATAGAGAAAAGATCTGATCCATAATACTACGATCTTTTGACAAACAACGAGGGCTTGGCTCACAGCCATGTGTGTCTACAAATCACTCAACAATATTGATTCAACTGAAGGTGCAGTATGCAATGTTCGCATACTCCCCTCAAGATGGTCAGTGGTATAAGTAATGGCCAGTGGATAAACCCAAAGTGCACATGGAGCAGCACCTGGATATACTCCATGGCTTGAGAATTATGAATAAAGTCTCAACCACGGTAACCAAACATTCAAGTAGTCCAAAACATTGAAACGTGATACCGAAGTGCCACCACTGTGTCCACAGCAATAGAACAGATAGTATAGCGCCCGAATCTGGGCCGTCACCTATAACGGTGTGCACATAGTTTGTAAAAATAGGACGTAGGTATAAAGTTCAAGTAATATGCGCTCACGTCTGGGTGCTCAAAAAGACTGGAACACATCAATCACGGTCTCAGATACGAGGCCGGCTTAAAACTGAGCTCGGTAACTGTCACCGACTCAACAGCAACCCAAACGAGCAAAAAATTTGTGAATCAAATGGCCACAACTTGTAAGTACTCCGCGGTACTAAACAAACTCCAGGCAAACTACTGGTAGAGAATACACATGCAAGATAGCCTACCTGGCCGTCGCTAGCCCGGGCGGTCTTCCTGGTTGTACCGAGCGGTACTAAGACCATGCAAACCGCATCGTGATGTAACCAGCAACAACCCGGAAGCTGACGTGAGGAGCGTAGCCCACAGGAGAGACCTTGTCACGTGATCTGAGTGCCGCAGGCTCAGATTGACACAGCGCTACATCCGGTACTAACGCACCTTGGGATATGTGGTCTATGCCCCGCGCCGTTTAGCTAATCAAATACTGGGGACAAGGATGTTAATAACTATCAGTAGATATAACCCCCGTTAACATCCCTGCACAAAATGTTAAGAAAGTGCTAATAAAACTCGGGTGCAGAAACACAACCGGTTTCCAGTGGGGCATACTGACAAGAAAAATATTAATGACAAGAAAAAAATATTTGTTGCACGAAGCCAGGACAATGTTCATCACTTAACCAAGTGCAGAGGAGCAGAAAAGCAAATGCAATCCCACAACAAAGCTAGAAATTAAAAATTAGAAATTAAAAGCTTTGGACTGAAGATCGGACCCTAATGTTAAGCGGGGGGCCCGATGAAGAAAGGAAGCCAAGGAAAGAGCCAGAGCTCACCACTGTTGGAAGTGTGAGTATAAGGGGTCTGTTTAGCAGACTAGGCCAAGTGGACCCACACGGACTATGGTGGTTGCGGGGGGCAGAATTGAAAAACTCACCCCAGACACCAAATCAAGCTATAGAGCTCACAGTACTTAATGGTGCAAGGTGTAACCGCTACCCTCTGAACTAAGAAGGGTCCTTAACAAAAGTTACCATGTCAAATATCAACGAAGGGAAGTCCACGGGATGGCATCATTCAACCCCACTGTGTCGCTGTGGATCCTGTACACCCACCGCTGTTCTATTTTGAAAAGATGAGTTGATATGTCAGTAACATGTGGTGGGATATAAGGTTGGTCAAGTATTGTCCAATTAATTTCGTCAGCTTTGTGACCAAATTCAACAAAATGATTGGTCAAGCGAGTGGATTGCTTTTTGCACCTAATGGTGTTTTTATGCTCCATTATTCTGAGCTTGACTTTCCTGGTCGTCATGCCTACATATCTCTTCTTGCAGGGACATGTAATAAGGTAAATCACCTTCTCGCTATTACAATTTGTGTGCTTGGTTTGTCGCCAGGGTTTGCCTATGCCTAGATCAATCTCAATGGTATGTGAGGTTTGTGGACACACTGCACAGCTGCCACAAGCAAAGTGTCCTTGTACCGGAGGCAAATGCCACAGCGTATTGGTTGAGGCTGCCATTGTATTCTTGGGGCGTGTATGTACAAGTGTGTCGTGCAGATTGGCGCTTCTCTTGAATGAGAACAATGGAGGAGGAAGTTGAACAAGACCTACATTTAGAATACGCCAGTGTTTCCGTATGATTTTTTGGATTTGACTGGACTGTGTACTAAAGGTGTTGACACAGGTGAGTTTGTTAAGCGCTGGTTTGGTTACACTAGGTTCAAGTAACGCCTCACGGTTGTTATTAGAGGCCCGTTTGTAGGACTGACGGACCAATCTAGAGGGGTATCGCCTGTCCCGAAGATTCTTAAACAAAGAATCGGCATGTTTCCTGAAATTGTCAGTTGTAGAGCAATTCCGTCTCAACCTCAGGAATTGCCCAAAAGGTAAACCCTCTCGGGTGGAGTTGGGATGGAAACTGTCATATCTTAAGATGGAGTTTCTAGCCATTGGCTAGGTGTGGTTAAGAGGAGGCCCCAGATGATGAAGCATGCCACCTCGGTGGGTGATGGGACTTCGTCCTCCTTATGAGGACTGTTTTCCTTAGAGCCTTTAGTCTTGTTGGCCTCAGTATTTAGTTCTGTTTTTTCAGACCCACGGATTCCTTGTTGGTTGATAATTAGTGATTAGGGGATTTTTCCGTGCAGGTCTTTAAATTTCCCCTTGACCCCCTTTACCCACCGGTATTTTTGCGAGGAGTTACTGTAGACCATGTATAAAGTTTTAGAGTGGGGAACACACATTCCTATATACAGAAACATTTATAGTAATATGGCAGTATATTCAATTTGTTTAGAGCATAACATAGTGTTCTGCCATTGAGGGAAGGCCTAGTGCTGCACTATGTAAAGTCCCTCATTAACAAATGTTCATAGCTGCGACCAATTCTCTATTTCAACCCTCCTTCCAGAACATGACTTGTGGTGTCATCCAGTGGTCAACATCATGTTTGATAACTACCTTGTCTGATTTTTTAGATTGATTAATTCGCAAGATGCAATTTTTTGCAATTGACACCAATGACAATGTTCTTCTCGTCATACTGTAAGCTGGAAAAACCTTCCCACTTGCTTCAAGTGGAGGTGTGACAATAACATAAAGGTTGACACTAACAAGACAGAGATTATCCTTCTACTACATGGCCGAATGGGATGTGATCTTCAGCTCTGGACTTTGTCCTTCTTCCCGGTTGACCAGGTTTGGAATCTGCAGTGTTCATAGATTCCAATGACTCCTTGACTGGCAGATGTCTAATGCAGTTATAGCTTGGTTGTTCCAAGAAAAATCAAGAGTGTATTCCATATGTTTAATTTTCTACATAGAGTGCAGGTGCTCTGGTCAACGGACTGTGTATGAGGAACATAACTGGTTTGCTCAGGTATATTCTTGATCATTAATGCAAAAGTTCGGACCCCTCTAAAGGGAAATAATTTGAGGTCAGGGAGAAGAGGGGAAAAACCAAATCTACAATAAAGGCCTCCTTCAAGACCTATATTTCTTTTGTCACAACAAAACTAAGTTCAGCATGTGCTCAACAACCAGTTAGATCATATCAACAGGGCTAACAAATTGGTTTTATCATCACTGTTTATTTAACTTCTTTATATATTCAATTGTAGTTCATTTCTTTCTTTTTTTCTTTAAAAACCTTTTTTTATGTATATATATGTAGATACAAGTCAACAGTATTTTCACATAGAATTCAGAAGTACATACAATATACCGTTGAACAGGTAACCCCTGGAGAAAAAACATTTACATATACCAGAGAGACAGAATACAAAACTCATCCAAACACATACAGACTCATACAACATTCACAAAAAACGCAGGATCTGGAACAACATCCCCGCATTCATCCAGACCATTCCAAAACTGCTCCAATTTAGGAAAGAGTTGAAGGCTCACCTCTTTAAAGAACACTACATGACAATGCATTAACCATCCACAACTCATCTACCTCTCCCATCACTAGTTGACTTTTTGCTTTATTTTAAACTATACAGTGCTGCACTGCCTTTTGTCTAGGTTTGTGCTATAGAAATACCATATACGGTACACTTCTTTTTGTAGTAGCTTTTGTGCTATGGAAATAGTCTCGTTCATTCATTCATATACACATGTACATATATATATATAAATATATATATATATATACCCACATACATGCCGAAGACCTGATTTAAGGCTCTCCAAATAGTTGAGTTGCATGGTCCAGTTTCACTAAATATCATAGTGAAATTCTATTGGCCTACCACAATACTGTGTTGGGGAATCATTTGACAGTTAAAAGGGTGCTAGTGGTATACACCAGTGGAAAAGAGAATGGACACTTGCATTCCTGGGGAGATTATTCAGAGGCTGGTGTATGTGTTTGACAGAAGAGGTGAGTCGTCAGACAATAAAGTGCACAAAATGTAAACGTTTGTCATAAAAATTCTGTACCACAGTGCATTAAATTCAGAACCTTTTCATACAAATACTACAATACATAGCATCAGAAACACAACTTTGTAGAAGATTTGCTATACTATAGTGCAATAAATTAAGAATACTTCTATTGTATTGCTTTAATACAGCACATCAAATTCAGTACATTGCCATTTGATTACTAAAATGAAGTGAGTCAAACTCATAAAAGTAGTGTAGGATTGCTGAAATGCAAGTCATCAGATTCAAAACATCGCCATAGGAATATTTCAATAGAGTAATTCAAATTCAGAACATTATCATATGAATAACACACTACAGTAAATCAAATTCAGAATTTTGCCTGAAGATTGCATTAATATATTATTCAAGGTGTCAAGGATTGACATTATTACAGAAAGACAGTGCATCCAACCTAGAACAGTAGATATATATTTATTTTGCTTTTTATTGTCTTGCACTTTCGATTGTTTTAGAATGTTCGAGAATACATAGTTTGGGGATATACAGCAATGGGAAAATAAATGAACATTGACAGGTAGTGGGCAATTATGCAATAAGTGGTCTGACCACTCTTGGAGTTTATGGTTAAATTTAAAGCCTAAGTATTTTAGGAAGCTCTTTTGCCTGGATGAGACTGAATTTCCCAGAAGTGATTTATCGCAGTGAATGTTTAATGAGCGGACGTCTGATGTGTCCCTATTTAATGAGTATCCCACCTCTGCAGAATAATTGTTAATGGTGTCAATAATTGTCAGGATCGCTTTGTCTGCGTGCTCCAAAAGTACCATAATGATGTCTCCATATTGCAAATGCCTGGAAGGAAGAATTATAAATTAGAATACTAGTAATTCTTGGATTCTGATTGATTGATACTAGTAGAGGTTCATTAGTTGGTAGAAACAGGGCTGGGGAGAGTTGGCATCCCTGTCTTATTCCTTGTTTTAGCTAAATAAAAATCTGAAAGGGTGTTTCCAGCCTTAATTCTGGCTCTCTGATAATGGTACAGTGCCATAGCCATTTTAATGAAGTTGTTAAGCCACTTTCTCAAAGGACCTTTCCGTGTAGTGTGTTATCGCTACGACTGCGGATGTCTTATGTCTGGCTAACTCACTGGAGTGACAGGGTAGTATTAAATTACCACACGCTAGGTAACCTTTCATAAATCCTGGCTGGTACAATTCGATCAAAGAGGGAAGAACTTGTTCTAATCTCTTCACCAGCACTTTTGCATATATCTTCTAATCAAGATTTATCAATTATATTGGGATATGGTTTTTAGGTAGGATTAGATCTTTACCTTGTTTTTGAGATAAGAGTTATATCGGCTTCAGCTGTTGATCCAAAGATTTCTCGAGAGGATTCATATTGTTTGAAAAGGTTCTTCAAAGGATTTTTAAATCACCCTAGTATAAATTATAAAATTGAGCTATCAGCCCGTCTGCGCGGAGGGCTTTCCCTATTTTAAGCTCCTTGATAATCGAGTACACTACTGCTGGGGTGAATTCTTTGTTTAGAAGGCCTGAGTGTTTATTAGTCAGATTGGGGAGGTATAAGTTATTTAGATAGGTGAGTCCTTCTTCAAAGTCAATATCTTTGTAATCTCTACATAGGTCTTTATAAAAAAATTAGGAAGATTTCAGAAATTTCTTGAGGGTCTGAATACATCTTCCCTTGTTTGTTTTTGATTATGAGATCCAGGTTCTTATTATTTTTGTATTTTAAGTATCATGCTACCTTTTTCCCAGCATTATTGTGCTCACTAAGCTTGATAGAGTTTTGTTTTGTAACCTATTGATCAGCTTTAGTGCTTAGGATTTTGTTGTATTGATATTTTTTATTATTCAGAAGGTCTAGATCATTTTGCCCTTTCTTTGAGCTATATTGTAATCTCCTTTTCTAAACAGTCCCGTTGGTTGTTCGTGTCTCTGTTAATTTATTCCCACATCTGTACCAAAGTCCCTCTGATTTTTGCCTTAAAGGTACCCCGTCGTAGTTGCGAGTTAAAGCTGCCTTTGGAGTTATCTTTGAAGTAATGTTTTATTGTTGTCTAAATCAGTTTACACCTCGCTATTTTGTATCTGTTTTAGCAGGTGAGTTCCAAGCAGGTGATAGAGCAATGGCAGAATGATCAGAAATTACCCTGGGTTGAATCGAAGAGCAGAGTATGGCTCTAACAATGTTATCAGAGATGAACAGATAGTCAATTCTAGAGTGTGTTTGGTGGGGGTGAGAGAAAAAGGTGAAGTCTTTTTCATCCGGATGCTGTAATCTCCCAGCATCCATCAGACAGTGTTTGTCACAGATTTGCTTTAATGTCTTATGTGATGGAGAGGGAAGGGCTTTTGAAAATTAGAAAACCTGTTGAGAGTCATATCAATCTCAAGGTTAAAGCCTCCTCCAAATATTATGTTAGTGTCTTCTAGGGTTTTGCTGAAGAGGTCATTAAGTACGTTTAATATTTTGTGTCGCTTGTATTGGAAACATAGATGTTAAGTGTGTAAAATTCTTGACCACCATTGGTCAATTAATTAAAAACCATGGTGAGATTCTAAGACTAAGATGTTAGAGTGTTTCGCTAGCTCCATGAGTACATCATTCTTTTTATTAGAGGCAGAAGTATGAATTATCTCCCCCACCTAAAGACCTTCAAAGGTGGATGCCTCTTTAGATGTGATTTTAGTTTCATATAGGAACACAATGTCACCCTTAGTTTTATATAGATAATCACAGCAATGTTCCTCTTTTTTGCAGGATAATTAGTTCCTTTGATATTTAGGATATTCTTTTAAGACAATAACCTTGGTCTATAACCATGTGAGAGTTTTTCACGATTTACCGGAATCTGCCCACATGGATAACAAACATGACCTGCAAGAAGAACCATTCCCCCCTTATGCTTTATCTTCTTTCTATTCTTTCCAGCCATATCATCAAACTCCGACATACCTGCCTCCTCATGAGGGTTTTCTCGAGGACTTCCGCCGACGGGACCGAGCAGAGGTTAGTCCCACCCACGAAACCAACGATGGAGGAGTCGCCAAACCAATCCTCTACAGCATAAGGAATACATCCGGAGTGTACCCGGAAGAAGAAAAAAAAACAAGCACAAAGGATGTCCTGGAAAGGAGGAGCTCACTATCAATTCCAGAACATCAATGGATACCGGAGAGATGCCGTCCCGAGACTGCTGACGAGGAATCTACGAAGCCGCGAGAATCCAGAACCAAAGCCAACCTGAATGAGAAGCCCAGCTTGTCCCAAAAAGCCCACCCCGAGAACCCGCCGACCTACGCTGAATCCAGCCACGTTCCAGGAGGAGCGTGGCTAATGCAGGTACGGCAACGGTTTGCGGGGCTGAGAAGGAGGCGGGATCCTAAGGTCTCTGACACATTGCAGTCAGGTGGGGGAACTGAAGAAAAGAGGGAAAGAGGCATTCTCTCTAGTACGGGCACTTGGTGAAGGGAGTTGATAAGGTGCAAACAGCCCCCCCACAAAAAAAACCTCCTTAAACATAACTAAAAGGGTAGGATATTCCACTTACCCGATTCTCTCTTTCCTCTGAGGCACTGAGGACGTGACGAGGACAGAGGACTTCCACTCTGACCCGAAGAGAAGACGAAGAGAGTCAAAAGGAATATTAAATGAAACCTAACTGTTCGTCAGTATGAAATAAAATACTGAGAGACCAAAATCAACGCTTGCCCGCCCTTTGTGTTCGCTAATTCCCTACAGAGTAGAACAAAGGGTAGTGACTTAGGTGGAGAATGATAGGGTGCAGCCTCTCAGGTTAGAAGCCCATCATGCAGGGTATGTACGTTGTCATATTGCATCACACCAGTACATGGTCCCAACATACAACATTGTGTGTAAGCATGAGACTGAAAGTGGTGATTCACATAAGTGAAAGAAAAAAGAGAAAAGCAAAAATGGAAGAAAGTAAAAATTAAAAGAAGCTTGGGGTTCCTCTCTACCCCTCTATAACTCTCTTTACCCATCCCCAACTATCCCCTCACCCACTCTCAAAAGGGGAACACATGGAAAGAGTTGGAAGTAGCACCACAACACAAATGTGCTTCATCAGCTCTTTCCAACATTCATAATGGAACAAACAGTCCTCTCCAACAATCATAATGTAGTGGTAGGTCATCGGTGACAGAAAACCTGATCAACAGGTGAACCATCAAGACATGCGGGAATCAGTACAGAGGAGATACATCTCTATACAGCCAAAGCCTATCAGACAAAACAGTAGTTGTAGTTATTCTGAAAGCAACAGACATGTTGGAGGTATCAAGTGAGTAAACATGTGGTTAACATCAGTTGAGAAGTGGGACCTATTCAATGGACACTAGCAACAAACAGAATCAAAACCCCCCAGGGTAGACAACAGAGAGTCAAGCAAAACAGGTGACATCATAAAAACAATCTGATAAGACATATTTAATTTGTCTCTTGTTATGCTGTAAATATTCAAGGAGGTTTGGGTTGTGATGTGTCCATCTCGGAGTCTTGAAGATGGTCTAGAAAAGTGACCAAGTGTTTGCAGTCATGGAAGAACTGTGGCTTAACCTTAAAAATGATTCTGAAGTGAGCTAGGCTCGCAAAGAAAAATGGGATCGTCATGTCTTGAAATCTTGTTCGAAGGGCCAGAAAGCCTTTGCGGGTCTGTACCATTCTTAGAGTACTCTTGATATTGATCTTCTTGCCTTCCCATATAATGTATCTATTTTTTTGCATGTAGTCCAGTTTCATCTCAATGTGTTGGTAACGAACCGGCTTGCAGAGGATCGTCGGGGACCCATAGGAGACAATAGGTGTTTGCATGGTTGAGAGGGTATTCAATGGGCTCTGTGAATGGTGTTTATGCCTGTTTGTTTGTTTCAGAATCCAGCTTTCAAATAAAGTGATACAGGAGCCAGTTCAGTCCTCTGCTCCTTCTGAGAGTCCAAAAAAGTATAAATTCCTTTTCCTGTTTCAGTCTCCTGGTTCCGCCAGATCTCTATGTAATTTCCTGGAGTGAATTGCTAAATTGATGAAGATTTATTTAATTTTTAGGGCGTCATCTTCCATAGAGATTATCCATGTTTTAATATGGGGAATCCTGTCAGACATTCTATAAATACTAATCTTAAAGTAGCAATATCTTGTTGGATAATGTCTGAATTTGCTTTAGTCCCATGAGCCAAATGCAGAAAGTTTTTGGAGAATTGTGTCCATTGTTATGTGGATATCTGATTTTCCTTTGACTGGTGAGTCTGGGTTGGATGGCTATTCTTTCAATTGTTTAAGACTGGATTTATGTTCTTTTTCTGCCGTATTGGACAACAGGGGTAAGTGCACAGCTTGGTCAGTGGAACATAAGGGATTCCTTAATTACTTGCACCTACGAACCCCTGAGATATGGAAAAAGAAGTCAGTGTGTATCAACAGTATACCGTTTTGTAGAATGCAGACAGAAGGAGACGTGAGAGTACTTCGGCCTTTGGCACTTTTAGTGACTACACTAGCTGTTTATATGGTATAGATGAAATTATGCAGTATTGATGTACAACTGTTAGTTAATTGCCCCTGCTAGGGAGAGATCATTGACAACTGTACTTTTAGTATAAGGTTGATTTTAGATCTGCCACTAAATAGACGTTCTGGTACACTGTGAAAAACCTATATAGGGCTTGTGTTCAGACATTGTTTTGCTCTTACTAAACCCAGAGGTAGAAAAATAAGGAAGACTCTAGATGTAGCCATGTAGAAGATGATTATCAATTAACCGCTATTTATTGTGTCTTCTGCACTAGGGCTGCCCTCTTAGAGTAGTAATAAAGGACATGTATCAGTAGTGACCGCCCTATGTAAAACCATTAAGAGTCCCCTGCAAGAAAACTAACCTATTGAAAACAAAGGAGGTTGGAAGATTGAAGACTTTGACCCTCCAGATTGCTGTTTAAAACGTGTGCTTGCATTGTCCTTACAAGATGGCCTCCATATTATTACAGTCTCTGATAACACTATTCCCTCTGTTATACCGGCTCAGGTCAGGGTACATGAAAATATGTTGATGCGCACTTACTGTTGCTGCAGCAGGCGTATGGAGTGCTAGTATTGATCTGCTTTATCAGTGTCTTTCTGTACCGCTACAAAGGGGGCCATCAGTCAGCTAGTGGGTAGTCTTGAGAGTCTGATGAATGGGGCCTCTCATCAGGCCATGCTGCAAAAAATTGGTCAACCAAATCTTCATCCTGTGGTCACAGTAGAATCCTGCATTAGATTTCGAACATGAGCATGACGATACTTTGACCATCATTGGAAATAGAAATGATTAAGGAGTGACGATTGTGGAGCTCCTTGCTTAAGTGGGCATCTTCCTCATCACTTTGCCACGCCCCTATAACAATACAATTTAATCAGTTTAAAAACATGAATTTTAAAATTCATTCAGAAACTCAATTAGCTGAAAGTTATGTTTTTTTAAACAGGCTGAATTAAGCAAAAGTGAAAATAACAAAATACAAGATGGTGAGGGTAGTCAGGGTAAAAGTGCACTTTTTCATCACATTGTCATAGTTACCTTTACCTAAAGTCGACAAAATTTGTAACAACCATTCTTTCCCATAGCTGGGAAAACAAAATTAAAAATAGGTTACTGATTTAACACTATGAAGACAATTGAAACAGTTGCTGATTTTAGATAGTGACTGCCTTAAGACTCAGCAAATAAGTCTGAAGGGAGTATACCCATGCATAATTTAAAGTACTTTTTGCCACTTGATGTTCTATGTTATTGAGATAATGTTTAAACTCAGGTATACAATTAAGGGTAAAAAACTCTTTGTAATCCTTACTGAGTCTGTGTTACTTCTCCTCACAGAGTTCATCCCATTCCAATATGCGGTTTACATAATATTTTAGGACTCTGATATCATCACTTCTGATGCAACCCAGGTTTTCTGAGTCCAGGTGACCCTAGGGTATTGATTATATTTGTGTATATCAGCCTAAATTTCTACCTCCATGCTTCTGCAGTATGCTACTCACAGCGTCTCTATAAAACTTAAGGGCAAGTGTGCTTCAAACCATAGTCCAAAAATCCCTGTATAGGGGTATACCCATGGACAGTGTTACAAAGAGAATTTCACAAATAGTCATTGTGGTAATATTTTCAACTCCCACAGCTCTGGCACCATAGAGTGTGGCATTGTTGTTCCTCGCCCTTATATACTTCAAGCACCAGCGACACTGAGCATCTCCCCAACCTCTTTGCAAGACTCGAGTTAGCTACTGAAGGAGCAGCCGGCATGGATCAGGGGTGGCGGGACGGCGGCGTGGGGCAAAGGTGGTGGGGTAAAGAGGGTGTAAATAAAGAGAGAAAGAAAGTACACTCTTACCGCACCTCTCCTCCGATGTCCCACTGTCGCCTCACCTGGCCGGTGTTCCAGGAACAGGAAGGACCCAGGCTGAGGCTCCCCAGAGCCAATCACAACGTGGCAATGCAGCATTGGGATTGAACTGAGCACCGTGGTTCAGCGGTAATGCAGTCTGGGTGGAAAGCCTGAGACCGCCAGACAAGCATTCATGCGCACTTATGGATTGCAAACCACTCCTCCTCTGCTCTGTCAGCCGAGCACCCTGCCCTCAAACTATCATCATTTTATTTTTCCTTTATTTCACTGGTGCAAAGCAGTGGGGCGATGCTGCACCGCTTTAGCAGAGGAGGAACCGCCACTGAGCTACTGTGCTTTGCCAGAAGAATGTTGCTCTTGCATATTTACTTTGTCCACTCCCCATCAAAATGTAGTGTTATGCCTAGTTAATTGAAGTCTGCTACCGTCTCTAAGATAGCATTTTCCACTTCTTTAAGCACCTTTCCATGTGCTCTGCGAGGCACTCTGTATGGAGGTATGGACTTGAATCCCCGCCCACGCTCCGCCCATATTTTTCATAGGCTTCTGTCATTGTCCTTGGTGAATGCTCACTTCTAATTTGTTAATAGGCTTGTTAGTCCCACCTAAGTACCGCCTTGTTTTAATTTGTATCCTCCCATGAGGACATCCCCTGTTACGTGTGTTGACGCTTGGTAGGCTTTAATTACAGCCTCCGAGCACCATTTTTTTAAATGCTTTTCACCATGCTCTCTCTTAACACTTTATTTTTTTTTCTCATAGCACGGCACACCACAGTGGCGGCCGCGCCTTTGATTTATTTACAGCCGCTTTGTGTTGCCGAACGTCGCAGCCGCATGTTTTTTTCTCAATTTTTGATTTAACTTTTGTTTGTAAATTGCCCTATGCTGCGCTTTCACATTTGGACTAGTCGCGTCTAAGGAAAAGGGCACGGCCGCCATTAACCTGAAAGTGCGGCATGGGTCACTTTTCCAAACAACTATTTGCAATGCCAAGACGTGGGTCCTGTGCTCTCCATGCCACTGGAATCAAGCTATCCTGGCTGAAGAGGGGTGAAACCCCGAAACTGGTCCTAGGATGCTTGTTTCCAGTCCAGGGAGGACCTGGCTTGGCAGTTCGCGCTGGACTGTTCCCATGAGGCACAGGGTCAAGACTGATTTGCAGATGGCTGGGTTCAAACTGGAATGGCATGGTGAGAAAAGAAACGATGGATATAGGCCCAGATCTCTGCACTGGGGTGAATGTATGACATTGTTTTGCATTCTGTTCATCAAATGTTGTTTTTGCATTTGTCACACCGAGTGGGACGGGTATGCCCAGACGTGGGTACCGTGCTCTCCATGCCACTGGAGTCAAGCTATCCTGGCTGAAGAGGGGTGAAACGCCGAAACCAGTCCTAGGATGCTTGTTTCCAGTCCAGGGAGGACCTGGCTTGGCAGTTCGGGTTCGACTGTTCCCATGAGGCACAGGGTCAAGACTGATTTGCATATGGCTGGGTTCAAATTGTAATGGCATGGTGAGCAAAAAAACGATGGATTTAGGCCCAGATCTCTATACTAGGGTGAATGTAAGACATTGTTTTGTATTCTGTCCATCAAATGTTGTTTTTGCATTTGTCACCCCGAGTGGGACGGGTATGCCCAGACGTGGGTACCGTGCTCTCCATGCCACTGTAATCAAGCTATCTTGGCTGAAGAGGGGTGAATCCCCCAACCGGTCCTAGGATGCTTGTTTCCAGTCCAGGGAGGACTTGGCTTGGCAGTTCCGGCTGGACTGTTCCCATGAGGCACAGGGTCAAGACTGAGTTGCATATGGCTGGGTTCAAACTGGAATGGCATGTGAGCAAAAAAACGATGGATATAGGCCCAGATCTCTGTACTGGGGTGAATGTATGACATTGTTTTGCATTTTGTTCATCAAATGTTGTTTTTTCATTTGTCACCCCGAGTGGGACGGGTATGCCCAGACGTGGGTAACGTGCTCTCCATGCCACTGGAATCAAGCTATCCTGGCTGAAGAGGGGTGAAACCCCGAAACCGGTCCTAGGATGCTTGTTTCCAGTCCAGGGAGGATCTGGTTTGGCAGTTCGGGCTGGACTGTTCCCATGAGGCACAGGGTCAAGACTGATTTGCAGATCGCTGGGTTCAAACTGGAATGGCATGGTTAGCAAAAAAACGATGGATTTAGGCCCAGATCTCTATACTGGGGTGAATGTATGACAATGTTCTGAATTTTGTCCATCAAATGTTGTTTTTGTATTTGTCACCCCAAGTGGGACAGATATGCCCAGAAGTGGGTCCCGTGCTCTCCATGCCACTGGAATCAAGCTATCCTGGCTGAAGAGGGGTGAAACCCCGAAACTGGTCCTAGGATACTTGTTTCCAGTCCAGGGAGGAACTGGCTTGGCAGTTAGGGCTGGACTGTTCCCATGAGGCACAGGGTCAAGACTGATTTGCATATGGCTGGGTTCAAACTGGAATTTCATGGTGAGCAAAAAAACGATGGATTTAGGCCCAGATCTCTGTACTGGGGTGAATGTATGACATTGTTCTGCATTCTGTCCATCAAATGTTGTTTTTGCATTTCTCACACCGAATGGGACGGGTATGCCGAGACGTGGGTCCTGAGCTCTCCATGCCACTGGAATCAAGCTATCCTGGCTGAAGAGGGGTGAAACCCCCAAACCGGTCCTAGGATGCTTGTTTCCAGTCCAGGGAGGACCTGGCTTGGCAGTTCGGGTTCGACTGTTCCCATGAGGCACAGGGTCAAGACTGATTTGCATATGGCTGGGTTCAAATTGTAATGGCATGCTGAGCAAAAAAACGATGGATTTAGGCCCAGATCTCTGTACTAGGGTGAATGTAAGACATTGTTTTGCATTCTGTCCATCAAATGCTGTTTTTGCATTTGTCACCCCGAGTGGGACTGGTATGCCCAGACGTGGGTACCATGCTCTACATGCCACTGTAATCAAGCTATCTTGGCTGAAGAGGGGTGAAACCCCCCAACCGGTCCTAGGATGCTTGTTTCCAGTCCAGGGAGGACCTGGCTTGGCAGTTCCGCTGGACTGTTCCCATGAGGCACAGGGTCAAGACTGATTTGCATATGGCTGGGTTCAAACTGGAATGGCATGTGAGCAAAAAAGCGATGGATTTAGGCCCAGATCTCTGTACTGGGGTGAATGTATGACATTGTTTTGCATTCTGTTCATCAAATGTTGTTTTTGCATTTGTCACCCCGAGAGGGACGGGTGTGCCCAGACGTGGGTAATGTGCTCTCCATGCCACTGGAATCAGGCTATCCTGGCTGAAGAGGGGTGAAACCCCGAAACCGGTCCTAGGATGCTTGTTTCCAGTCCAGGGAGGATCTGGCTTGGCAGTTCGGGATGGACTGTTCCCATGAGGCACAGGGTCAAGACTGATTTGCATATCGCTGGGTTCAAACTGGAATGGCATGGTTAGCAAAAAAACGATGGATTTAGGCCCAGATCTCTGTACTGGGGTGAATGTATGACAATGTTCTGAATTTTGTCCATCAAATGTTGTTTTTGCATTTGTCACCCCGAGTGGGACAGATATGCCCAGACGTGGGTCCCATGCTCTCCAAGCCACTGAAATCAAGCTATCCTGGCTGAAGAGGAGTGAAACCCCGAAACTGGTCCTAGGATGCTTGTTTCCAGTCCAGAGAGGAACTGGCTTGGCAGTTCGGGCTAGACTGTTCCCATGAGGCACAGGGTCAAGACTGATTTGCATATGGCAGGGTTCAAACTGGAATTTCATGGTGAGCAATAAACCGATGGATTTAGGCCCAGATCTCTGTACTGGGGTGAATGTATGACATTGTTCTGCATTCTGTCCATCAAATGTTGTTTTTGCATTTGTCACCCCGAGTGGGACGTGTTTGCCCAGATGTGGGTCCTGTGCGCTCCATGCCACTGGAATCAAGCTATCCTGGGTGAAGAGGGGTGAAACCCCGAACCTGGTCCTAGGATGCTTGTTTCCAGTCCAGGGAGGACATGGCTTGGCAGTTCGCGCTGGACTGTTCCCATGAGGCACAGGGTCAAGACTGATTTGCATATGGCTGGGTTCAAACTGGAATTTCATGGTGAGTAAAAAAACGATGGATTTAGGCCCAGATCTCTGTACTGGGGTGAATGTATGACATTGTTCTGCATTCTGTCCATCAAATGTTGTTTTTGCATCTGTTACCCCGAATTGGACGGGTTTGCCGAGACGTGGGTCCTGTGCTCTCCATGCCATTGGAATCAAGCTATCCTGGCTGAAGAGGGGTGAAACCCTGATACCGGTCCTAGGATGCTTGTTTCCAGTCCAGGGAGGACTTGGCTTGGCAGTTTGGGCTGGACTGTTCCCATGAGGCACAGGGTCAAGACTGATTTGCATATGGCTGGGTTTAAACTGGAATGGCATGGTGAGTAAAAAAACAATGGATATAGGCCCAGATCTCTGTACTGCAGTGAACGTATGACATTGTTCTGAATTCTGTCCATCAAATGTTGTTTTTGCATTTGTCACCCCGAGTGGGACAGGTATGCCCAGGCGTAGGTCCCATGCTCTCCATGCCTCTGGAATCAAGCTATCCTGGCTGAACAGGGGTGAAACTCCAAACCGGCCCTAGGATGCTTGCTTCCAGTCCAGGGAGGACCTGGCTTGGCAGTTTGGGCTGGACTGTTCCCATGAGGCACAGGGTCAAGACTGATTTGCATATGGCTGGGTTCAAACTGGAATGGCATGGTGAGCAAAAAAACGATGGATTTAGGCACAGATCTCTGTATTAGCGTGAATGTATAAGATTGTTCTGCATTCTGTCCATCAAATGTTGTTTTTGCGTTTGTCACCCAGAGTGCGACAGGTATGCCCAGACGTGGGTCCTGTGCTCTCCATGCCAGTGGAATAAAGCTATCCTGGCTGAACAGGGGTGAAACTCCGAAACCGGTCCTAGGATGCTTTTTTCCATTCCAGGGAGGACCTGGCTTGGCAGTTCGGGCTGGACTGTGCCCATGAGGCACAGGGTCCAGACTGATTTGCATATGGCTGGGTTCAAACTGGAATGGCATGATGAGAAAAACATTCGATGGTTTTAGGCCCAGATCTCTGTACTGGGGTGAATGTATGACATTGTTCTGCATTCTGTCCATCAAATGTTGTTTTTGCATTTGTCACCCAGAGTGGGACAGGTATGCCCAGTCATGGGTCCTGTGCTCTCCATGCCACTGGAATAAAGCTATCCTGGCTGAACAGGGGTGAAACTCTGAAATCGGTCCTAGGATGCTTGTTTCCAGTCCAGGGAGGACCTGGCTTGGCAGTTCGGGCTGGACTGAGCCCATGAGGCACAGGGTCCAGATCGTTTTGCATATGTCTGGGTTCAAACTGGAATGGCATGGTGAGCAAAAAAACGATGGATTTAGGCCCAGATCTCTGTACTGGGGTGAATGTATGACATAGGTCTGCATTCTGTCCATCAAATGTTGTTTTTGCATTTGTCACCCCGAATGAGACGAGTATGCCCAGACGTGGGTCCCGTGCTCTCCATGCCACTGGAATCAAGTTATCCTGGCTGAATTGGGGTGAAACCCCGAACCCGATGCTTGTTTCCAGTCCAAGGAGGACCTGGCTTGGCAGTTTGGGCTGGACTGTTCCCATGAGGCACAGGGTCAAGACTGATTTGCATATGGCTTGGTTCAAACTGGAATGGCATGGTGAGGAAAAGAAAATAAAACGATGGATTTAGGCCCAGATCTCTGTACTGGGGTGAATGTATGACATTGTTCTGCATTCTGTCCATCAAATGTTGTTTTTGCATTTGTCACCCCGAGTGGGACAGGTATGCCCAGACGTGGGTCCCGTGCTCTCCATGCCACTGGAATCAAGCTATCCTAGCTGAACAGGGGTGAAACTCTGAAACTGGCCCTAGGATGCTTGCTTCCAGTCCAGGGAGGACCTGGCTTGGCAGTTCGGGCTGGACTGTGCCCATGAGGCACAGGGTCAAGACTGATTTGCATATGGCTGGGTTCAAACTGGAATGGCATGGTGAGTAAAAAAACAATGGATATAAGCCCAGATCTCTGTACTGCAGTGAATGTATGACATCGTTCTGAATTCTGTCCAACAAATGTTTTTGCATTTGTCACCCCGAGTGGGACAGGTATGCCTAGGCGTGGGTCCCGTGCTCTCCATGCCACTGGAATAAAGCTATCCTGGCTGAGCAGGGGTGAAACTCCGAAACCGGCCCTAGGATGCTTGCTTCCAGTCGAGGGAGGGCCTGGCTTGGCAGTTCGGGCTGGACTGTGCCCATGAGGCACATGGTCAAGACTGATTTGCATATGGCTGGGTTCAAACTGGAATGGCATGGTGAGCAAAAAAACGATGGTTTTAGGCCCAGATCTCTGTACTGGGGTGAATGTATGACATTGTTCTTCATTCTGTCCATCAAATGTTGTTTTTGCATTTGTCACCCAGAGTGGGACGGGTATGCCCAGACGTGGGTCCTGTGCTCTCCATGCCACTGGAATTAAGTTATCCTGGCTGAAGAGGGGTGAAACCCCGAACCCAGTCCTAGGATGCTTGTTTCCAGTCCAGGGAGGACCTGGCTTGGCAGTTTGGGCTGGACTGTTCCCATGAGGCACAGGGTCAAGACTGATTTGCATATGGCTGGGTTCAAACTGGAATGGCATGGTGAGCAAAAAAACAATGGTTTTAGGCCCAGATCTCTGTACTGGGGTGAATGTATGACATTGTTCCTCATTCTGTCCATCAAATGTTGTTTTTGCATTTGTCACCCAGAGTGGGACGGGTATGCCCAGACGTGGGTCCTGTGCTCTCCATGCCACTGGAATTAAGTTATCCTGGCTGAAGAGGGGTGAAACCCCGAACCCGGTCCTAGGATGCTTGTTTCCAGTCCAGGGAGGACCTGGCTTGGCAGTTTGGGCTGGACTGTTCCCATGAGGCACAGGGTCAAGACTGATTTGCATATGGCTGGGTTCAAACTGGAATGGCATGGTGAGCAAAAAAACGATGGATTTAGGCACAGATCTCTGTATTAGCGTGAATGTATAACATTTTTCTGCATTCTGTCCATCAAATGTTGTTTTTGCGTTTGTCCCCCCGAGTGCCACAGGTATGCCCAGATGTGGGTCCTGTGCTCTCCATGCCAGTGGAATAAAGCTATCCTGGCTGAACAGGGGTGAAACTCCAAACCGGTCCTAGGATGCTTGTTTCCATTCCAGGGAGGACCTGGCTTGGCAGTTCGGGCTGGACTGTGCCCATGAGGCACAGGGTCCAGACTGATTTGCATATGGCTGGGTTCAAACTGGAATGGCATGATGAGCAAAAAAATCGATGGTTTTAGGCCCAGATCTCTGTACTGGGGTGAATGTATGACATTGTTCTGCATTCTGTCCATCAAATGTTGTTCTTGCATTTGTCACCCAGAGTGGGACAGGTATGCCCAGTCGTGGGTCCTGTGCTCTCCATGCCACTGGAATAAAGCTATCCTGGCTGAACAGGGGTGAAACTCTGAAATCGGTCCTAGGATGCTTGTTTCCAGTCCAGGGAGGACCTGGCTTGGCAGTTCGGGCTGGACTGAGCCCATGAGGCACAGGGTCCAGATCGTTTTGCATATGTCTGGGTTCAAACTGGAATGGCATGGTGAGCAAAAAAACAATGGATTTAGGCCCAGATCTGTGTACTGGGGTGAATGTATGACATAGGTCTGCATTCTGTCCATCAAATGTTGTTTTTGCATTTGTCACCCCGAATGAGACGAGTATGCCCAGACGTGGGTCCCGTGCTCTCCATGCCACTGGAACCAAGTTATCCTGGCTGAATTGGGGTGAAACCCCGAACCCGATGCTTGTTTCCAGTCCAAGGAGGCCCTGGCTTGGCAGTTTGGGCTGGACTGTTCCCATGAGGAACAGGGTCAGACTGATTTGCATATGGCTTGGTTCAAACTGGAATGGCATGGTGAGGAAAAGAAAATAAAACGATGGATTTAGGCCCAGATCTCTGTACTGGGATGAATGTATGACATTGTTCTGCATTCTGTCGATCAAATGTTGTTTTTGCATTTGTCACGCCGAATGAGACGGGTATGCCCAGACGTGGGTCCCGTGCTCTCCATGCCACTGGAAACAAGCTATCCTGGCTGAAGAGGGTTGAAACCCCGAAACTGGTCCTAGGATGCTTGTTTCTAGTCCAGGGAGGACCTGGCTTGGCGGTTCGGGCTGGACTGTTCCCATGAGGTACAGAGTTAAGACTGATTTGCCAATGGCTGCGTAAAAACTGGAATGGCATGGTGAGCAAAAATCGATGGATTTAGGCCCAGATCTCTGTACTGGGGTGATTGTATGACAGTGTTCTGTATTCTGTCCATCAAATGTTCGTTTTGCATTTGAAGTTCAATATGCTTCCATGCACTAAGCAAGCACCCCTGCACCATGGTGCAAGTGTCTGCGTTGTAGGGATGATTGTTTTTGTGCAGGAAGGGGCAGTCAATGGAGGCGATTTTGTCCTTCTATGGGCCGGATTACGAGTCTAGCGGTTCATGGACCATCAGACTCATGGAGTAAAGGCGGTGGTTGTCTCCCGACCGCACTATCACGATAAGGGTGGATGGATTACTATAACCCCGCCGCAGCTGCCAGGAAACCGCCGTTCCCTGGTGGTGTTGCGGCACACATGAGGCCGCTATATGCTTGGCCAAGCATATTATGAGTCTCTTCTCTGCCGACAGTGTTATGAAGGTTCCTCCTCCATGACCACCGTGGTGGAGAGGAAACAAAGGGAGCCCTTATGGCCCCCCATGCCACCTTCACATGTGCACAACATGTGCCCCTCTATGTGCATGCACCCCAGTTCCTGTACGGCATGTAGTTCTAAGTCCATGCCTGTACTTCTAAGTCCATGCCATTCAGGAACTTTTTTTGGCATTACCATTGCGGTGCCTATTTTCTGAAGCACTGCCGTGGGAATGTCAAAAAACAGCTGCCCGACAGGAGGAAACTGCTAATCTGGCAGGTGGTCTGACCACGGCTTTGGCGGTGCGGACCTGGCGCCACATCGCCAAAGTCGTGATCAGGTCCTAAGTGTGCTGCTGAATTCAGCACACATAGAAAGGGGATAAAACAAGGAGAAATAATGTTAGTTTTCCTTGTTGAGCCCTCCCCACACCACCCATGGGGTGGCATAGGCTTTTGATGCATTCCAAAGTTTACAGATTGTTGTAAATCTGGTAATGTGTCAAATGCCATGGGTGTTACGTGGAAACACCCAACGTAACGCCCATGGCATGTCTCTCCATCCTACTGAGAGGTAATGCAGCAACTTGCGCTGTGTTGCCTCACTTCATATCTGCAAGGCCAGTTAAAGCCATGCAAGGTGGCTTTACATGGCCTTGTAGATATGGCTAAGCCCTGTGCGCCACCGGAACTTCACAAAAGGTGATGTTCCAGTGGCACACAGGGCCTGTAAATGATCCCCAGAGTGTTTACTGTGTTATAATGCCACACTAACACCTTTGTAATATGCATATTGTGCTACAGTGTACAAAATTCAAAACTTCTGCAGAAACACTGCATGCTAGGTTAGGTAATTGGAATACTGGGTGTTATGCACCAAGAGGCTGACTGCAACAGTGTTTTGCTTTTCACCGCAAACCATGGACAGCTCACCAGTGGCAATGTGAGTGATTCTGAGGTTTGAGAATCTCTTGCAGTTCGAGAAGACTTTTAGAAACATGTCACAAACTGGCCACCTCATTAATATTGATGGAATTGGACTGGGAATTGGCTTGATACTCAATGCAAAATTCCTGAATGCAGAGAAAGAGGCCTACAGAGGACAAAGAACTCTATTTCAGCATTAAGGCCCGGTGCACAACCCGTTTTTGCGGCCGCAAACAGGAGATCCTCCTATTTGCGACCGCAAAAAAAGGGTAATGGCATGTACAAGTGCTATTTTGCAAGTCACTGACTCGCAAAATAGCATTTGCGACTCCCGCTATTAGGAAGCGGCATCCCTTCTTAATAGCGAGTCACCATGCCATGTACAATTGTTTTGCAACCGCACTTGCGGCTGCAAAATATTCGCAGTTTACCAACTATTCCCAGGGACCACTGCCTGCCCTTAAAAAACATGAAACTGAAAAGTTTCATTTTTCTTTTTTCAAATGCATCCCATTTTCCTTTAAGGAAAATTGGCCGCATTAAGAAAAAAGACCACTTTATTTAAAAGCAGCCCAAGACATGGTGGTCTGCTGACCCCAGCAGGCCACCATCCCTGGGAGTGCTAGCCATTCCTAATGGAGTTGCAAATTGCGACAGCCTTATTAATATTCATGAGGCCTGCAATTTATGACTCCATTAAGAATCGCTAACAGTGTCTGAGACACTGTTATACATCCCAATTTGCAAATCACAAATTGCGATTTGCAAATGCGACGCAATTTGCGAGTCGCAAATTGGTGAGTCGTACATCTGGCCCGAGGTCTTTTATGTGCGGAGACTCCGCACTCGTAAAGATACCGCTCTTAAATCCCTTTATGAATAGCAAACAATTGTAAACTTAAACAAAAATGTAAGTTTACCTTTGTGAATCATGCCCAAATTGTTTTAAATTATTATAGTTCCTCTGCCCTTGCTTAATCTTTTTAAGTTTCAGTGATACTACCCTAATTGTGGTTTTAGCTTCTGTATTTTAAGGACCAAATGTCCTGTTGAAAAGATCGTACATTATAATGTAATTTAATTTCTTGCATGGTTATTTAATGACATTCTTTTAATTAACTGTAAATAAGCTGGATTTGATTTGCAATTCTGCACCTCCCATTAAATAAACACACAAATACGAATTGTGCATTTCACATTTGGAAGTGCATGCAGCTGTCCGTGGGGCACCTCCCCAGCCGTATAAGCCGGCACAGAGTCAATCAATCAATCGGGATTTTAAGTGCGCTACTCACCCGTAAGGGTCTCAAGGCGCTGGGGGGGGGAGGCAGCTCTGGTCAGTCAAAGAGCCAGGTTTTGAGGGTCTTCCTGAAGATGTGCAGGGTGGGGGCGGGTCTGATGTTGATCAGGAGCTCGTTCCAGGTATTGTCCGCGATGTAGGAGAAGGTTCTTCCAGCCGTTCTCACTCTGCGGATGTGCCGGGGTTCAGCGAGGTCGGCAGATCGGAGGTATGTCTTGGGTACGTGGATGGAGATTCTATCGTTGAGATATTAGGGTCCTGTGTTGTAGAGGGATTTGTAGATGTGGGAGAGTATCTTGAAAGATACTCTCTTCTCGACGGGGAGCCAGTGGAGGTTTTGCAGGTGTTGGGTGATGTATGCGTGTCGAGGGATGACGAGGACGAGCCTGGCTGCTGTTTTCTGTATGGTCTGTAGTTTGCGGAGCAGAGACTTGTTGATCCTGGCGTAGAGGGAGTTTCCGTAGTCCAGTCTGCTGGTTAAGAGTGCTTGGGTGACGGTCTTCCTTGATTCGGGAGGATCCACTGAAGGTCTTCCGGAGGATGCGGAGGATGTTGAAGCAGTGGAGGCAACTGCATTGACCGGTCGGGTCATGGAGAGGGAGGAGTTGAGTACGATTCCGAGGTTCTGGGCGTGGTCCGTCGGTGTGCGAGGGCTACTGAGAGCAGTGGGCCACCAGGTGTTGTCCCATTCAGAGGGAGAGGGTCTGAGGACGAGAACCTCTGTCTTCTCCGAATTGAGCTTCAAGCAGGTGCTGCTCATCCAGGATGCGACGTCCTTCATTCCTTCCTGGAAGTTGAGTCTGGTGGTGATGGGGTCCTTGGTGAGGGAGAGGATGAACTGGGTGTCATCGGCGTAGGATGCTATGCTGAGACCGTGCTGTCTGACGATGGTGGCGAGGGGGGCCATGTAGATTTTGACCACGTAGGGCTGGGATCCTTGGGGTACTCCACAGTTGATCTCTGGGAGTTTGGAGAGGAAGGGTGGAAGTCTGATTCTATGGGTTCTGCTGGTGAAGAAGGAGCGGAGCCAGTTGAGGGCGATTCCCTTTATGCCAGCGTCGTGGAGTCTGGCGGTGAGTGTGCGGTGGGAGACGGTGTCGAAGGCTTCAGAGAGGATGAGTAAGATCAGGGTGGTGGCGTGTCCTTGGACGAGGAGGGTGCGGATGCCGGGGCAGATTTACAAGAAAGTGATGCATCTATAGAGATGCATCACTTTCATTGCGCCACCCTAAAAAATGCTTGCGCCACCATGGATGTGCCGTATATACAATACGGCGTACCTTGGCGGAAGGATTGGCAGATGCGGCAGAAATTCTGATGCATCTGTTGGGGCAAATGTCACGCATTGCTGGAGTCGTGTCGCAAGCACGACGCAACTCCAGCAATGCATTTTGTGGCCTAGTCCCACTACACTCGGTCACTCCTTATGCCTGTTTGAAGCAGGTGTAAGGTTTTGACGCAGTGGCGTCCTAAAAGTGGCGCAGTGAAATCTTGTAGATTTCACTGCGTCACTTTTACGAGGCTTTCCTGCGTAGGAACACCCCCCCTGCATACATTATACCTGACGCAGGTATAATGTGAGGCAGGGCTTTACAACGTGACGCATCTCCCTAGATGCGTCACGTTGTAAATAGGACGCATTGTTTGCACCGCCATTGAGTCAAAAAAAGTGACGCAATGGCGGCGCAAAGAGGCGCAAGGGGCTTGTAAATCTGCCCCCCGTCTGTAGCGGTGAGTAGAGTGGTCTTAGTGCTGTGGTTGCTACAGAATCCGGATTTGGAGGGGTCGAGGATGGAGTTTTCTTTGATGAATTTAATTCGTTGGGCATTGACGGTCCTCTCTTGGTGACTTTTGCTGCGAAGGGGAGGAGGGAGATGGGTCGGTATTTCTTGAGGTCCTTAGTATCTGAGGAGGGCTTCTTGAGTACGGGCCTGACTTCTGTGAGTTTCCAGTCATCAGGGAAAGTGCCGGTTTCGAAGGTGGAAATGGTGTGTCGTAGTTCTTCTGTGATGGCGGTGGCAGCTTTATGGAAGATGTGCGGGAGGCAGTGGTCCGCGGGGGTCCCTGAGTGGATGCCTTTCACGGTTGCTGTGGTGTCTTTGGCAGTGACTGGGGTCCAGGAGGAGATGGTGGGCTGGCTGGCGTTGCTGGAGGGGGGAGTGTTTTCGGAGTCAGGTGTCTGGCCGTTGAAGTTGTCGTAGAGGCCCTTGATTTTCAGATGGAGCAGAATCCAATCTTGTTGCAGAGGTCCTGGGAGGGGGTGATGTCCGTGGTTTCGCTGGGGGGTTTGTTGAATTCCTGGATGATGCTGAAGAGTTCCTGTGAGTTTTTGGTGTTGGTGCGGATCTTGTTCTGGATGAAGGTCCTTTTGATGGATCTGATGCATTGTTGGTATTCTGTCATGTCGTTCTTGTAGGTGGTGCGGTTTTCTGAGGATTTCCTGTTTCTCCAGTTCTTGTGTCCAATGACAAGTCCTCCTCCTGGGCGGTTTGGGCGGTCCTTCCTCTGGATCTTGTATCCGTTGAGGATGGCGGTGGCGATGTCGGGGGCAGAGGTGGAGTTGGTCCTAGTTTCTGTGAAGAAGGCGACGTCTGGCGAGAGGGTGTCGAGGAGGTCCCAGACCTCTACAACGTGTCTGTGCAGAAAGTGCACGTTGAGAAGGATACACCTCAGGGCTTCAGGGGTGCTGGTGTCCGGTGAGGGGGCAGTGGCCATGGGGGTGTGAGGGGTGGTGAAGGTTTGGCGGCAGTGATGGCAGGAGAACTGGCCATGGGTGGTGTTCAGCGTGGACAGCTGGCAGTTGTTGTTCCTTCCGGGGTTGGGTGCGAGGAGGGCAGCTGAGTCGTAGCGGTGGCTGATCGGAGATCCAGGGTCTCTGGTGCTGTCGCAGTGAGGTCGTGGATGGGCGCAGATGGGCTTGCCTTTGGCGCGCCAGCGGTGCGGCCCCCATTAAATAGGGGAGGTGGGAGGGAAGTGCAGCTGGGAGGCAGAAGTGGGTATCGGCAGGAGTGAGGGGCGGGGGGGGGCAGCAGTGGGAAAATGGGCGGCGAAAGCAGTCACAAGGCACACAAAACGAGCAAAAAAGAGCAAAAATAACAAGGTCAACAGAAAAACAAAAATCACAGGCACAGCAATACAAAAGATAGATGGAGAGACAAAACGGGCACAAATAGCAGGCAGACAACAGACAACAGTGGAACAGCAGAAGAGCAAGGCTCTCCCACTGGACCACCAGGGATGAGGCGCAGGCAGGAGCCTGTGAGTGGAGGACGACCTTCGAACACCTACCTGGATAGAGGTGTGGGGGGCAGCGGCAGATGACTCAACAGCAAAGCGGCTGGGGTGGAGAGAAGGACTCTGTCCAGAGGTCAAGCGCTGCCAGCTTACCCTCTGCAAATGGTTACTTACCACTTGCCCTCGGCAGGTGTTAACTACACCATGCTTTGTAATTGCACAAACAATTGTAAAGCATTTGTGCTTATCATTGTGAGTTATAATTTGGGGAGAGGATGTGGCCTAATGGCGACGGCGGTCTACCTCAAACCTGGGGACCGGGTTTGAGCCTCATCAACGACGCTCAACATCCTGTGATTCTGCACAAATCATTTAATATCCCTGTGCCTAACAAAAATGTATGTGTCTGTCTGTAATGCAAATGGTGCTCTGATACCTTCAGGTCGAATTTGCGCTATATAAATCTCAGAAAAAAATAAAATAATAACTCACAATGGATTGCAATGTGTGCCTTGTAGTTCATACTGGTATTTACAAATCGCAAAGAACTTTTGTTAATTTCCAATTTAGACTTTGCATTCACAAAGTATGGTGCACTGGCTCTGTATGTGAAACAATTTTGTGCACGACCCCAATGTGTTTTTATGCAACAAATGTTCAGATTTTTCATGGGAATAAAGAGTCAGAGAAATTAAGTAACTTTGCGATTGCAAACCATGCGAGTTTTAAAATCACAGGGTTTTCTACCACAAAAAAGGTTCCTTCCAATATGCAACCACCTTTTATGAGTCAGAAAAAGCTTTTCGAACTTGTAAAATAGGTTTTGTGACCCATCACAACTTCCGTACGGGCGTGAATCTAAATGATGGTATGTGTCAACGTTCCATGACCACATGGCCACATTTCAGGTCATAAATCATTGACCAGTTATCAACTACATGAAGGAGATAGTAACTGGTTCAGAAAACGTAACCCTTTTACTTTTGGGGATCATGTTGGTAGCCTTATCAGGAGTAGGCAATTGTCCAGGGGGAGCACTTCCTGCTCTTGCTAATGTTTTCCGAAGAAGGAAACTTAAAAAAATAAAATCCAGAACTGATTCCTTTAAGAAACCTAGGGCATTGAAAGAAATTTTTAAAAAAATTGCACTTTGGGAATGTAAGGTAAGGATACTGATCTGCTGTCCCTTGTAAGACACCATGCCAATGTTTGTAGCATGTCATAGGGGGTTGCATATTGTGACCTAGCTAATCTATATTCAATAGGCAGGCCATTCTACGACCCTGTGTGAATGGGGAAGTTGTGAAAAGACCTAATAGTACATAGGTTGGTTGGCAAAATCAGTGTACATTCAGAAAAAGTCAATTCACAATTTGAAATCAATTTTTGCAAATGGATTCTTAGTGCATCAGGCCCATAATGGTACAACGCGCCAATTTCAGCATATTTCCCATGAATACTGTGCAGTATTTCAGCAAACTCAAAGCAGTACCATAGATAATTTAAAATAACACACAGACAATGTTAATCATGATGGAAAGAGAATAAATAAAAATGGAGATCAGAGGTGGGAAAAGTGGTAGGAACGAAAGATGCACAGAAAGAGTGCAAGAAAGCACCAAACAAGGAGAGAAAAAGAAAAAAGAAAACGAGGCAAAGGTTCGTCTGCCAGCTTATGTTTAGGAATGTTTAATGTTTGCAATTCGCTAATGATAGAACATTTAATTAGATGCTAGGAAACTACTTTTCCCTTCTTAGATATTGCCAATTTTATGGATTCTTAAGACATTGGACAATGCAATAAAAAAAACTTCAATTAAATTGAGATGGAAAGGCTCAGAGAGATGGAGAAACAAAGGAGATCTGGAAGTGTGCATGCGAGTGGCACAGAGAGGGGGAGAAAGAGCAAAGGCTTAAGAGCCAGAGGAAGAGAGGAATCCGAGAGCAGTTGGAGTGAATGCCAGAGGGAGAGATCAGGGGAGGCAAAAGAGTGGGAGGGGAGCAGAAGTAGATTTACAAAGAAAGACTGAGCAACAAATGGGATTTTTAAAAATTGTTTTTGTGAGTGTACGGGACCGTGTTAGGGCAAAGAGGAAACAGAGGAGCAGAGATACAGAGAGAGAGGGATTTAAAGATAGGGAGACACATAGAGGGTGTATGGATGGGGTTGAGAGAGGGAGCTAATGGAGGTGAATGGGACAGACAGAGAAAGAGATGGCACTAAGGAGCGAGACATATATAAAGAGACAAAGAGAGGAAGGTCAGAGAGCGACAGAAAGTTTACAGTAATTAGATTAATGAGAGATTGTCCATCACACTCCTGGAGACTTTGGAGTTTGCACTCAGATCTACTGAGCATATCAGCAAGGAACGGCGATGAATAACGCAAAGCGCGCTTAGCGCTTTGTTATTCATTGCCGTCTATCTCTGGAATTTATTGCCCTGGTAGCGCGTTATCAACAACGCGTTGCACCAGGGCGATAAAAATTCCAGAGATAGCAGGGCAAATCGCTGTTTTGCAGGGAACATCGCTGGTTTTCCAGCGATGTTCCCTGCAAAAGGGCGATAACCTTGCTGATATGACCCTGTGGTCGTAGCAGCATAATCCACCCCCTATGTTAGGGATGGGTAAATCCGGATTTTAGCAGACGTTAGTTTTTGGAGATAACAGCGGTTTTCTCCAAAAACTAACGTCTGCTAAAATGCTGGGGCAGCCTTGTAAATATCGCGATGTGCACATCAGCGATATTTGCAAGGCTCTACTGCCCAGTGACGCCCACTTTGCATCTCATTAGAGATGCAAAGGGAGGCGTCGGGAAAAAGGGTGCTAACATGCGATTATGTATGTTAGCACCCTCTTGTAAATAGGGCGATAGTTTTATCTCCGCGGAGATAAAGCCCTTGTTAATATGCCCCTACATTCGTCCTCTCAGATGGGAGCAACATCTTGTAATCAACAAAAAAACACTCCCCAACCCGAGAGGCTGATGTGCTCTAGTTTTAGGGCAGAAACAGGGACAAGGGCTGACTGAAGGCATCTCGAAAAGCTGGGCCAGAAAGAAATCCACATCGATAGGCTTCCATTTTCTTTTATATAATAATGTGCTGTAAAGATGCAGAGTCTTGAGGTATGAAGTATAACTTTATTAGGTCAACATGATGGGACAACCGTCCCTCTCCATGAGTCCCACCAACTGTCTCTCCCCATTCCCGAACCCCACTCCACCAAGGTTCTTTACATTCTCTCGGCACGCGGAGGTTCCACGCGGCCGGAGAATATGCAGAGGACTCAACACATCTTTCCCCTTTACACAATAATAAACATTAAATGTTGAAAAAATAGGAAGATGGTGGAAGGCCTAAAACACATGAAACAAAAAAAAATCATAGCACCTTTGAAAGAACAGAAAACGCATAAACATTAGCATCACAAAAGATAATCTTGGAATTTAGATGGCAACTAAATTGATCTAGATGATGTGAAACGAGCCGTGGAATTGGTTTCCTTATGATCCTCAGCCCAAATAGAGTTCTAAGGTTGAACATTTAAACTCATCTTAGACACGGCAATCTTCCCTTTATCCCACCACCTGCCATCATCCAATTTAACTGCACCTTTGTTGATTTTCACAACTTTCCACAGGACCGAGAACTTAGATTTCCCTTTGGGTAATATCCCCCACACTGACACTCAGGTGTTTAGGGCCTGGTTCGACCCTCATTTGATTGTATTTGTTTTGTGCCTCAAGTCGCCTTTTGCCAACCTCATCAGATTTCTTCCTAGGTAACACAAACCCACTATCCCCCATCCATCTCCTCAACAGTTAAGAGGTAGGAATACGCTCTCTTAACCGAACGAATGGGGACACACCGGAGTCGGAATTTGCAGTTGTGCGAACCGGCCACAGTAATTTATCTAGTTCAGCCTTACAATTTAGACTACTCACTGTCGCTAACTGCACATTCTGTTTAATGACCCTGTTAAAGTGCTTCTTGGATGATAAAGAGAAGTTCTAACATGCCTAATACCCAAGGAACACAAGAATTCTTCAAATTGGATAGAAACGAATTGGTGGCCATTGTCGGTAAGTGGTTCTTCAGGCACGCCCTCCCTCTCACAAGTAAAGACTCAAGAAACTCGATTACAGATATGGAATTGGATGTATTTACCCATTTGATTTCTGGCCATCAACTATGATAATCCATTAGGACTATGCCATACTCAGGTATGCTGCCAGACACAAGCATGGGACCAATTATGTGAATGGCTTATTTAAACCAAGGTATGTCGGGAACCTCAAAGGCCTCCTTGGGACATGGAGTAGTTACTTGTGACTTGTCACTAATCGCACATTCTAAACAATCCCTTACAAAATGCTCTACCTGCTTGTCCAAAGCTGGCCACCAGAAATGTTCCCTTACCCTCCTTTTCATGCCATGCATGCCTATATGGCCCTCATGTGCTAGGGTAGGTACCTTGTTTCTCATAGCTTCAGGCACCACTAATAAAGATGACCTAAACAGCAATCCATTCACACTGATAATTCGTCAAAGACCTGCTTCTACTTGCTGTCACAACTCTGCTTGTTGATTTCGTGTGACCATCCTTTGCTTAATGTCTTTAAAACTTCCTTAAATTCATGATCACTCTCAAAAGCTCCTCTCCACTCTTGTTCAGATATGGCATCTTCAAAATAACCCAATACACTGTATACCAGTTCAAAGTCATCACACTCATCCTTCGCCTCCACAATGTCACTGCAAAGGGGAGTCAACCCAGACAAACAATCTGCCAAGAGATTTCTTTTGCCGGGCACATACTCAACACTGAAATTATGTTCCATGAGTCTATACTGCCATCTTGCGATTCTGGGGGTCGCTTTTCCTCCACCCCTTGTGGTGAATAACTTTACTAAGGGTTTGTGGTAAACATGTACCACGAAGTTTGAGCCATACAGATAGTGTTTAAAATTTGAATTCCTTTTTTAAATCTGATTGCAATGCCAGGGGCACCCTCCTGACCTTGTGCCACAGGCTGAGCCCCTTCAGTTAATTTGATCATATGCTTAAAACCTTTAAAGAGACCTAATTCCTTTTTGAATACTTCTGGGTACAACAATTCCCATGAGTTTCCCTTGACGGTCTGCACTTATAAGAAATCTTTTTTCAACATAACTTGTTGAGCATTATTGGGATCAAGTATAATGCCAAGGTTGCCTTGATCTCTCCATCCAAGAAGGTACGCCTCATCCCTAGCTACATATATGATGACTTTAGATCTACTGCCTTTGAATGCAAAATCAGTGTTGAATTCACCAACAACATCAATGACCTTTCCACAATAACGGATGTATGACGTTACAACGCATGCTTTTACAACGCATGCTGTTACAACGAAAGTATTACAACGCATGCGATGTTACAACGCATGCTTTTACAACGCAAGTCTTTACATTGACATACACTAGATGGCGTGCTGACATTAGAAATGTGTAATTTACTATTCTAACTCCAGTCCACGTAACAGTAGGGAAGGTGTTTGGATAGTAAACTACACTATTTCTAATGTTAGCACGCCATCTAGTGCAAGTCGATGTAAAGACTTGCGTTGTAAAAGCATGCGTTGTAACATCGCATGCGTTGTAAAAGTTTCGTTGTAATGGTAGTGCGTTGTAAAAGTTGCGTTGTAAAGGTTGTTCCCCCACAATAACCAATGGGATGTATATTAGATTGCTTTAAAATATACTTAGGGACTGACTCCTTCCAGACAGCTTCACTTATCAGAGTAAAAGGAGATCCAGAATCGGCTAACACCTTGACACATACATCATTCACATTTATAGAACATAGGGGTCTTCTTAGTCCTTGTGAATTGACGCCCCAAATGCCATTAGAATAATCTATGTCCAAAATAGTGAGAATTGTATCTTCTTCGCTGGATGAAGATCAAATTCTCCACTGTTGATTCTACATTGGGCACTTTTCTAGATGGTCTGCCTCCAGTGGACTTGCAAACCTTAGCGAAATGCCCTTTCTTTGAACCCTTAGCACATTATTTGTCTGCCGCCGGGCAAGATTTGGCATAAGCTAAATGACTGGTACTACCACATCTGTAGCACTTTCGTTTTTTTCTTGTTGTATAGTTAGTGTTTCTTTTATCTGATTTTTCCTTCAACTCTTTTGTTTTCTTATATTTGGATTTGACAGCTATACGCTCTGACATTTGCTATCAGTTAAAGACATTTGCTCCATGTACGAACTAGTGCTTTCTATCCTTGTGGCAATGTCTAATGCTTTTTGCAGGGTACAATCTGGTTTGGATAAAAGTGTTTCTTGAACTTTTTTGTTGTTTATGTTCTTAACTACTGGTCCTTTATCATTTCCTCTTCGAAGGCCTTATGTTCACAGGAGGCGGCAAGAATGCGCTAAGCACCAACGTAACTCGAGGCAGATTCGCCTTGTAATTGGATTCTCTTGTAGAACTTGTGTCTTTCCAAAGTTACATTTTTACAGGCCTTGAAACGGGTGTTCAAAGCCCTGATGGTTGTTGCATACTCGTCTTCTACACCATCACCCTCACTATCGCCGATAATGGTTGGTTCTTTAGGAATGTGTTTAAGAATGTTGCGGCCTTCAGTGCCTAAAAAAAGTCTATGGATGGCATATTTTGTTTTGCTAGAGCTTCCAGGTATGCTTCAAACCCTTCCTTCCATTTTTCCCAAACAATTTCTGGAGAGGCTGAATTAGGCACAAATGGTGTAGGTGGTGCAATCACTTGGAACATGACAGTGGTGATAAATTTGAAAACTTTGATGAGAAGACAAAGCACGCAGTGCACGTTAAATTGATACAACTGTGGTAAAATGTGTAATAAAATTCACGTGGCGTGAAGGTGGTGTGCGTGTCACCACAAAGGATGCACACAACTATAATTCACTATGAACATGCTATGTGTGCGTGTCACTGTAGAAGTGCGCGCAAGAAATGCAAGCAGTGAGAATCACTGGCTTGAATAGATACCTGAGAAGAAAACACAGATTACACAGAATGAGCGTTAAGTATGGTGTCAAGATCACGGCGATCAACACTTGCAATGTAGGTGAGACACTTGCACTGTAGATGGCGGGGATAGGAGAGGGAGTGGAGGAGTCGCCATTGTTTTCAAACAGGAGCTACAGTGCTCCTCTATTTTATTGGACCAGGTGGAAGGTGCAGAGTGCCTGGGATTTCGTTGCACTCTTTCACCACAACATGCATTGCTAGGATGCTAATCTTTAGACCACCGGGTGCACCTAGAAACTTCCTTAACTCTCTACAGGAATGCATCACAACGCTTGCCCTAAGATATAAGCATCTTCTTATTTTGGGGGACTTGAATCTGCATTTAGACAAGACCTCGGACCCCCATGTGATGGCCCTGTCAAAAATCACGGCAGCCTGTAATCGTCATTGGTCATAGCTCCTACTCATAAACTGGGACATATTTTAGACCAAATATTTTGTGATATGAAAGTGGAGGTGGAGGTGGATCCTCCAATCCCACTAACATGGTCAGACCACTTCCTTGTTAACTTTCAGATACCAATCACATTGAAGCATGTCCCATCAGGGGAGAAAAAGGCTGAACACAATTACAGAGACCTCAATAAAATATCTTTGCCTTCTCTTTAGAGGGCGCTTGACTCCTCAGTCCCCTCTTTCATGAGCAATCCCTCAGTAGACGTGTGTACTTTAGAAGCATGGCTGAGGAATAATGGGCATATTATCAAGCACGGCGTTAAAAGTATCGCCGCTTTACCGGCAGAAAACTGCCGCTAAAGCGGCGATAATGGGCTTGATAATATGCCGCAGAGAATTCCAAAAGAAGCCCATGTTAGATGTGAAGGACATCTAACCTGAGCTTCAATTGGAATTCCATAGAGCATATTATCAAGCCCATTATCGCCGCTTTAGCGGCAGTTTTCTTCCATTAAAGCGGCGATAATTTTAAGGCCGTTTCTTGATTATATACCCCTAAGATCGATGCAGTGGCCCCTCTGATGTCACACTCCTGTAGGCGGACCGGCCGTTCGGCGTCATGGTTCAATGAATCCTTGAGAGTCAGCAAACGCATATGCAAAGGCCTTGAAAGAAAGTGGCGTAGGCATTATCTCTCGGAGGATATGAATATTTATAAGGCAACTCTAAAATCAAATTACAAAATGGTGAGAATGGTCAAAATAAGCTATCTGAAGAATAAAATTGCAACAACCAACGCCCGGGGCAAGGATATTTTTAATATTGTTAACTCGTTTACGGCTCCTAAGGCAGTGAGCAAGGAAGCTCGCTTATCTGCAGATTGGATGAGCCAGGTGGTCCGTTCGTTTTACGAAAAGATAACAATGATCCAACAGTCCTTCTCCATGGAGGCAGGGGAGGAAATCTCTTCTCCTCGCACCCATGAGGGAATCATCATTCAACCCCTTCCCCCTCCTGCACTTTCACAATGACCACCATTGTTATAAATCCCAGCCATCGTACTTGAGGATTCACTTACATATCTCATGGGTCTCAAGTCGGGATCACCACAGATGCGTGCTCAGCTAAACTGGTACCTGCTCTAGCAGCTACCTTAAACCCACAAGTCTATAAGGTACTTAACTCTTCTCTTGAAACGGGCATTAAGCCACCACTCTGGAAGCAGGCAAAAATTCTGCCACTCCTAAAAAAACACAAAAGCATACCCTAACGTTCCTACAAACTATTGACCCATTTCCCTCCTCCCGGCCTTCTCCAAAGTATTAGAGAAACATGTTAACGAAGTACTCATAGAGTTTACGGAGAATCACAGTCTCCTGCACCCTTCGCAATCCGGCTTTAGGGCCTACTAGAGCACTGAGACAGCCCTGTTGGAGGTGACGGAACATCTCAGAGCCAAGTTGGACTATGGGGGCAGAGTGATTGTCATTTTACTCAATCTGTCGGCGGCATTCGACACGGTGCCCCACGCGATGCTCCTCGACAGACTGAGAAACATGGGCATCGAAGGGAGGGCACTACCCTGGATAACATCTTTTTTGAAGGACAGAGGACAGGTTATCTGGACTCTCCCGTTCTCAGCCTCTATGCCAAGCATGCTGGTTGGAGTCCCGCAAGACACCTCACTAAGTGCAACTCTTTTTAACTTATACAGTCACATCTAGCATCCTTGGCTGAGGCACAGGACACCAAAATAATTTCTTACGCTGATGATACTCAGCTGATTTTCACATGCAATAGAAGCACAGACTTCAATGGGGATGCAGTTAAATCCTGCCTCACAAAGGTTTTTAGATGGCCGAAGGAGAACCAGCTCAAGTGCAATCTGATAAAACCGAGATTGTCTTCTTCGGCCAGCCCGCTGTGAACAATTGGAGCCAATGGTGGCCCGCATAACTCTCCCCTCCCTGTGCTGCCCAATCTACCGTCAAGAACCTGGGTATTTATATCGATAAGGAGCTCTCGATGCGGTCCTAGGTTCAGGCCCTAGTAGGAATCTGTTTTGGTCTACTACGGATGTTGAAGAAATTCCTTCCACTTCTCCCTCCGGATTCCAGGAAGACAGTGGTACAGGCGCTGGTCACATCAAGATTGGACTATGCCAATGCCCTCTACCTGGGACTACCGAACTACCTTCTTCAGCGCCTTCAGGTAGTGCAAAATTCTGCAGCCAGAGCGATTCTCAAACTGAAACCCAGGTCGCATATGACCCCCTCATCTCGAGACATTAAATTGGCTTCCAGTGAGGGGGTGGATAAAATTCAAGGCCATGGTAATTTTCCTCAAAGCCTTCCATGGCATGGGCGCCGGCTACCTTAGAAAGCAAGCCAGCCGCTACACACCTGCCAGAGCACTTAGATCAGCCTTTGCCGATTTGGCCTGCATCCCCAAGAAATGCCTGGTGCGTAGAGGTGGAAGAGGTCCTATGGAATAAACTACTTGTGACTCTGAGAGCACCAGCAGATCTTACCCACTTCAAGAAACAGCTGAAAACATGGCATTTTAAGAGCTAAGCCTTCTAGTAGGGCAGCCATATGTGAACTTTTAGCACCGGAACACTCCTGCTGTAGTACCTGTGCGCTTTATAAGTCCTGTTCATTCAATCATTAGGTGAGCCACTTGCACTGTAGATGGTATGTAACTAATAACGGTGTGCAGCTCAGCGAGATTGGCACTGTCAAGAGAGATAGCCTGTCTCCAAAATGGCTGCCACGTTATGGACGTCGATTGGATATGTGTAAGAAAATGCAGAATAATTGAACGTTAAATATGGTGTGCGGATCACTCGGATCAACACCTGCAATGTAGGTTAGGCACTCGCAATGTATGGGCACATGAATTCAGATCACCGAGATTGGCATGGTTAAAGCAGGTAAAAGTGCATGGTGCCAAGATGGCCACCACGCTCAAGCGTGTTGACGTCGGATAATGCAGAGTACGTGTCACTGTGAGCCGCGCCGGCGAAGAACAGGCGGTGTCCAGGACAACGATACAATGATGTGGGATGAGCGGGAAGGACGGTGGTGCCAGAGTAGCACTGATACCTTCCTTGTGCTTCGACCAGCCCTTGGTTGTTGACGTGTCGAGCAGACCTGAAAGCTGTCCCGACGGGGAACCTCGTAGAGAAGATAGCAGGGAGGTCACACACGTGAAGGTCCTGTTGACAGGCAATCCGTCGCCAGTGTAAAGACACGGAGTCTTGAGGTATGAAGTATAACTTTATTAAGTCAACAGGTCGGGACAATCGCTCCTCTTCATGAGTCCCACCAACTGTCTCTCCCCGATCCCAAACCCCGTTCCACCAAGATCCTTTGCATTCTCTCAGCGTGCATAGGTTCCACGTGCCCAGAGAATATGCAGAGGACCAAACAAGTGCCCATGTCTTTCTTGGTATTTCTGTGCAGGTCATATAAGAGGCACACTCTGGGTCCAGCACAGTAGTGCAGACTGCCGCGGACGACAACTCGGGCATCGGACATTCTACTTTCTTCTCAGATACCGATGAGGGGCAGTAGCACACCTTAAATTCTGGTCTAGGAAAGATTTGAGTGAATTTGGAAAAATGTGCATCTAGTTTCTCCTGTGCAGTGTTGGAAAACTTTATCCTTTCAAATACTGGAGGAGAAACTAGATGCACATTTTTCCAAATTCACTCAAATCTTACAGGCCATCCTGGATGCAAATGGGCCCTAGAAACAAAAACAGACACAGTGGCTATTGACAGTAATCTCCTGTGTGAGGGCCACAAAAACCTTAACGATAGAGTGCTCACTAATAAGCCTCTTTGGTGGATGCTAATCGGCCATTGCTACACTGCAGCATATGATGGACCAACAGTGCTGTGAAATCATTACTCTGCAAACCTGAAGACACTGAGATCAGATTACGTAACAACAATAGATGCATAGTAGACATGCTGGAAGGGGCCGAGGGCCCGATCCTGGACCTTTTTTTGGAGAACTGGCTCACCTCTGTAATGTAGGACTTGGCAGGCACCCTTGCCGGGGGCCACACCATGAGCCATGGTGGCCCAAATGCTAAACTACAACGACAGAGACTGAATCCTCTAATGCACCCGGATGCATGGACCCTGACCGGTAGAAATGCACATTGTTCCTGATTATACAGGAGTGATCCAGAAACAACGTAGCTCCTTCTTACCTGTAAAATTATCGGCAGCTAGATCTCACTTATGTGCTCCTATTTCCAGCTCGACTGTAGGTGGTGCGTAAGGACACAACTCATTTCTTGGCCACCACTGATGAGGTATGGTGGTGGCTGGAGATCATCAGAGTGAGCACGGACATCAGACCTGTCCCCACAGCTCGCATGGGGGGCAGTAGAGGAGGAAAAGACCAAAGCAAAGGTGCTCCACTCATAGGGAGGGAACAGCCAGTGACCAAACATGCTCAAATACTTGAACACTTGACTCATTGTAGGTCCCCTAAGAAACTGATGGTCACAGAAGACTCAACGTATTCCAATGAGCAAGGTGACCTGACAGATATCGAAGACAAGAGGTGGCCCTCATCTCATGACTAGAACAGCAGACAATATCCTTTGAAAGTATAATATAGTCATTCTCTGCTCTATTCTCCTCATACCAATCCTGTTAGTATGTTTTAGGGTGGTAGACGGGTTTTGCTAACCTCAATGACATATAAGTGGATGCAGGTTGCAGTATACAGTGAATATATACTGAACTTTTCCTACAAAAAATAGTAGCTCTGAGGTGTGGGAGCCAGGGGTATAACTCTGCAGATTTAGGCCACACCCTCTGCACTTTGTGCTGCTATAAACAAGATGGATCAATTACGTGTCCTTGTGTGTATTTGATGCTGGGAGGCCAGGATAGCTCAGAAACCTTGGCCGGGATGGGAAGTTTTGTGGGATCCATGGACGAAAATCCATTGAGATGCAGGTGGGAGGGCAGAGGGAGTGTGGTGGCACTATGGAGCGCAACCATCATTAGTGTCTGAGCCTCCTTATAGGTGGGATGTCATAGAATGAGACATATGGAGGAGTGCAACATCTGTCCTAAAACATGCTGTGATAGGGTTTGCACCAGGTACAATCGCACTTGATCATCTCTAGTATATGACCTGGAATATTAGAGGCTTAGGGTCTCCAGAGCCTATCTTTTCTTTTATGAAGAGATGCAATATACACATTGTGTCTTTACAAGACACACACATGAGCTCATAATAGCTACACAAGCTAAAGATAAAATGTAATGAACAATTATATGGTACAACTTTCTCTGCCTATTCTAGGGGTACTCTAATGTGGATAGCCTCAGGGGTCCCTTATGCTGTAGACAGCTCACTGTTATATGTTGAGTGCCAATACATACTTCAGGATGGCACTCCCAATGGTAGATCTATGGTGTTTTCAAGCATATAAGCGCCCAACATGCAAAAGGCAGATTTCTTTCATGCCTTGGACTCTGTCTCCGCTTTCAAACGTCAGCGTAGCTCCGGGGGCTGAGGGCAGATTTTAGCATGGTGTTGGGCTGTGGGAAAGATAGATCCACCCTCCCATGAATGGATCGCAAATGTTGGTCCTGGCTGCCAAATTCACATGATGGTTACAGCGCTGACAGTTTATGGATGTATGGAGGGGACTGCATGTGCGGAACAGGGAGTTTTCTTTACCTCCCCTGTGTTTGCTGAGGATACCAGACGTAAACCTTTTCTTAGAGATAGCAACATGACTCTCTCTATTGAGATTGGTAGCCATTGAGTGGTTTCAGACTATATTCTGCTCCTTGTGTCAGTGGTGTGGATTAGACCTCTCCCTAGCATCTCCACTTGGAGGCACTCCAATCCATAGACAGATTGAGGAACACATAAACAAATATTTCTGAGAGAATGCTGGCTCCACAGATGATTGTGTGACCAAGTGGGATGCTTGAAAGTCTTGATCCAAGACCACCGCATTAAGACTGTATATGGAGTTAAGAAAACATTACGGGAAGGGATCCTTGCACTTCAATGGGGATTCAAGAATGGAAAAGAGCAGCTGCTGTGGACCTGGCCTGTCTTCTGACTGTGGGAGTAATGAAGGAAAGGTATGATGAACCCTTAGGAAGGTTATGCAATGTAGACTACCAGGAATACACAGCAAAACAGCATGAAAAAGGCGGGAGTGCAGGGTGCGAACTGGCCTGGTTGGTGCACTCGTATATGGCAAGGACCCCGATCTGTGAGTTCCGGGATCATACTGGTCTACACTTGCATTCTCAGCCAGACATAAACTCAGCCTTCGCCTGATATTATACAAACTTATATACAACCCGTCCGAGAGAGGATATGGTGGGCATACAACATTATTAAGAAGATCTGCCCTCCCATTTCTTACCACAGATCAGACACTGTCATTGGAAGCTCCCACCTCATTGGAAGAAATACTCACAGTGACAGAGCAGGTATTATCTGTTAAGACACCGGAGACTAACGGCCTAACAACAGGTTTTTCTTACCGCGTATACACGGCCGGCACCACAACTATTGGCCATGTCGGCAGAAGCGTTTGACAAGGGGACACTCCCTAAGTTGGTAATTTTTTTTCCTGCAGATCTTACACTTATTAGTGTGCCAGATACATGTTTAGAAGATGTTTGTCTATGGTTGGCAGAGAGTCTTCTTATCAAGGTCAAGGAGGAGTGTAGTAGAAGAGGGTTAGATTAGGTGATGCTGCGGTATCTCGCTGTGTTGTCGACAAATGGCAAGCCTGGTTACGAGGTGCATTGGCGGGTGCAAAAAGGCTTGCCTTTGGTATACCTTTGTCATGCTACTGGCATGTCCACAGCATGTTTGCTGAGCGGCTTCCATTATGTAGCGACTCTGGGACTGGTACTTAGAGGCGAGAAAGAGAAACAAATTGATTTATGGATGTGGGTATGTGCTGTATGTTGGAAGAGAAGAGAAAAAGAGAGAAGGGCCAATGGTATAACACAGGCATGACTGCTTATTCTATTACCTTTATATATCTGTATAAGGGACCAAGGAACATTTAGTGTCCCTCAGCAGCTTGCATGGCGACAGTATCACTTGAGGAAGCAGACGGACAAAGATAGAAACTAGCAGGAAGAATAGGAAATAGAACTCAATATACGGCAGAGAAAGAGAACTAAAAAGAATCAGTGATAAAAATTGAAGACTGGATAAGGCAATAAAATAGAAGGGTGAAGGAGAAGGTGAGTAGCAGAAAGAGGCACATATAGAGAAAAGGAAGGATGGCTAAAGTGAAACAAAAAGAAGGTATACATTGAACAGGTGAGATAGAGGAAAAGGAAAATAATAAAAGGGAGAGGGAGATCTCGAGATAAACTGAGAGAAAGAGGAGAGTAGAGGGGAGCAGTGAAAAATGAGAGAATAGGAGTCACAGGGATAAAGGAAACATGAGTGAGAGAGACAGAGAAAGGGGAGGGGAGTTGGCCTAACGGCTAGGGCGCTCGACTTGGGGAACTGGGTTCGAGTCTCGGTAATGGCGCTGAACATCCTGTGATTCTAACATCCTGTGATTCTGGGCAAATCACTTAATCTCCCCGTGCCTAACAAAAGAATGAATGTGTGTCCTAATGTAACGTAACTGGTGCTATGTAAAGCGCTCTGATACCTGATTGGATTCGGGTCAAGTTCGCGCTATACAAAACTCTGCAAAAAAACAAAATAGTGAATAAGGAAATGGGGAGCAAGCAGAGATAGGTAGATTTAGAAGTTGTGAGAAAGAAAAGGTTAGGAGGTACCATCTGCAGACAAGTGAAAAGTTGGATTTTATCACTCGGTCGTCATGAACTTCAGGGAGGAGGAGGGATGGGCACTGCTAAGTGCGTATGCCGGTTTGGCCAGCTGCCTTAGGACAGCCAAACCAACATGCCCACTTAGAAATTCTCCTACCGGAGCTGTGTTGCACAGCCAAGTGTAGAACAGGCACATGCTCTCAGACTCTGTCTGAGCATCAAACCAGGCCGCTCAGACCAATCCCAGCACTTCTCTCATGCTGGGTAATAGTGTTCCCAGGATAGGAGCTGCATCAGGATTGGCATCTGGGAGCCTGCGCAGTGTGCACCAGTCGAGGCTCTGGAGAGGAGCAAGGCAGCGGATACAGCATTAGGTTAGTGATATTTTTTTTATTGTTATCCTTTGTGTTTTTTATTTGTGCATTCTCCCGCACTGCCGCCTTACCACATCACATTGTGAGCAGCTGCCACTGTCATCCAAGGGAAGAATACAACAGAAAAGTTTGAATGCTCTTTTTCTTGCATTCACTATGTTACCTGATATTCTTGTAAAGCCTTGTTTCTGCTACTCGACTCCAGAATTCAACATTTTGTGCTGTTTATGGGCTAACGGTCTCCAGTGTTCCTTTTCCATGTCTCTAGTGCCCAGTCACTGCTTGACACACCTCAGTCACTCCTGTGCTCAGTCTCCAATCTCCACTGACCCTCTTTTTTTGGTCGCTGTCTCCAGTGCTCACGCTCCCTTTATTCAGTGCGACTTTACCTGCCTTTAGTGCTCCTGGCCCATGCATAGAGTTGCCGTCTCACCAGTTTTCTACCAGCACGACCTGTATACGGCTGTAACAAAATAAGCGAAATCACTTAAAGCCGGTATATTTAGCCCTCATCTGTACATACTTCAAACAGCAAATATGAATAGAAAGCACTTAAAATGTATTCTAGATCGGTGTTCACAATCCAGGACTAATAATTAGAGTAAACAAAGGTAGAAAAGTCATGTTACAAATGAATACAAACAATCTAGTTTAAAGTCCTATTTAGTGTAATGTTAGGTCCTTTGCAAACCCTTTAAACAACAACAAATGGCCATTATTTTACTCTTGGAAAGGTAACAACCCTACCCGTGCAGTTGTTTTATACCCACTTCCACTGCCCTTTGAACTTGGATACCAATGCCCACAGATAAAGATAAGCACAGAGTCAATGAGTGATAGGCTAAAGGTAGCAGATTTGTGAATGGTTAACGAGGTGTTCTTTAAAGAGGTGCATCTTTGACTCTTTCCTTATTTGGAGGAGGGTTGGGACGACCAAGATATACAGGGGTGTTTTGGATATTGGGTGCATAGATAAACAAGCATTGCCTAAGCTAATAGGTTTCGTCAATGCCCGAGCTTTTGGCCTTGTCAATGTGAATGTTTTTAGCCATGTTGTGTAGCAGTACATCTGCTGTTCAGCATGGCTGAAAGTTATTGAAAGCTCAGAATCACAGGATGTTGATCTGACACCCACTCTTTTCACCCACTATGTTGAATTTACTGTCCTGCCCCTCCTATCACAAAAAAGCTCTCTGATGTGGCCCTCACTGGCTGCATCATAGCGCTTTTTTCAGTGATTATCAGTCATGCTGAACAGCAGATGTGCTGCTAGACAACATGGGAAAAATACATTTACATTGACCAGGCCAATAGCTTGGGCCTTGCTGAGATCTAGTGGCTTTGCCAATGCTTGTTTGGTGTTGAGGGGCCTTGCTGAACAAATGTGGAAGTGATAGTGAGAAATAGTTGAAGAGCTTTGAAGTGAAGCAAGAATGTGTCATGATGGCCGGAGCTGCCGACAGGTAACTGGGAACCAGGTTGGAATCTTGAGTCAGGCCGAAAGATTTGTGGTTCTGGGCAATCACTTATGCTTGCCCCTGCCTACAACAATGAATGTAGCATTGTGTAATGTTACTGCTGAGCACTGAAAGCGCTCCAATACCATCGGCTGGTGACAGTACTATGGCAAGATGGAGGACAGAAAAAACACTCCAATACATTCGGATCATGCAAAAAAAAAAAACAGCAGCGACAAGGGAGGTAGTAGAGGGATGGGTCAAGCAAGTAAGCAAGAGGGTATAGGGAGCTGGGCAAAGAACAATGGTAAAAAAAACCTTAATTGAAGCAGAATCAGAAAGAAAAATTAAGGTTTAATATAACTGGTGAACAATTAAAACCTTGCAATACCATCAGCTTGTGTTTGCGCTATGGCAAGACGGACGACTAAGCGAGCAATTCAATACCATCGGATCATGCAAAGAAAATAAACAAGTGCTGTTCGTGTTTTAACAACTTTTTAAGAAATGTTTTCATTAATGTACATGCACATGCATTTTAGTAGTATGTGTGAATGAGTACAAGATAGATGGCATGAAAACACAAGTACTCCGATGGAGTGCGTGAAAACATAGAAAAAATAGCTCACCAAACCATGAGCAGTGTAAGGAGACATGTACTTGCTCCATGCCCTATGGCAGTGCCAAACACAAGAACAGGGCATGACGTCCACATGCCATGATGAATAGCATTAAAGAAAATTAGAGCGTCAGTGAAGTATGCCAACGGTGGGAGATGGCCGGCCTGTCATCCCACAGATAGATCACAACACCTCTTTTTGAGACAGCGCATGCGCTGACTAGCCGAGACCTAAAAAGGCATGCTACCTTCCTTTTTTAGGGCCAAGCCTGAGAGAGCATGCACTCGTGCATGCGTCTCACTTGCCAGAAACTGGTGTTACCAAAAAGGGCTTGGAGCTCGTACCTTGCTTACAATTTGATGGCTTGCATGGCACTCTTATATACCGCCTGGTAATTCATCAAGGCAGGCCTAACATAATTTCCATTCCACTGTGTGGGACAGTGACCAAGCACTGATTAATTATACTTAATCAGTGCCTGTGTGTTCTGTTTAACTCTTAGTGCCCTGCAAACAGAAAGCACGTGAGTTAAGTCTGCTTTTCTCACTTTGCACTCATATTTTCTTTTGATTTTGCATGTGAGTGCGGTTCTCAATTGGCGAGGAATATTATATTGTAAAGCTGCATTGTTTTCTTGTTATTTTATAATTTCTGAAAGGATGCTTTAACACATAATTGTGCAATAGACCTCAATTTACCCCACTCCAATCTGCCCCTCCCAAATTCACTCTAATCCACCCCACCTCACTCCTCTTCAATTTGCCCTACTCAGTTCAATACACCCCACTCCAGTCCAAACCACTGACCCCAATCTGATCCACCACACTGCAATCCTCCAAACCCAACCCACTCCAATCTGCCCCACTCCAATTTATCCCACCCCAATCCAAAACGATCTGCCTCACTCCAATCTTCTACACTCAAATCTGCCCCACTCCAGTTTAAAACAATCTGCCCCACTCCAAAACAATCTACCCCTTTCGAATCTGCCCCACTCCAATCCAAAACAATCTGCCCCACTCCAATCCAAAACATTCTCTCACTCCAGTTCAAAGCAATCTATCCCACTCAAATCAAAAACAAACTGCCCTTTTCCAATCTAAAACAATCTGTCCAACCCCAATCTGCTCTACCCCAATCTGCTCCAATCTGCCCTTCTCCAATCCAAAATAGTCTGCCCCACTCCAATCTGCCGAACTCCAATTCAAAATAATCTCCCCACTCCAATCTGCCCGACGTCAATCCAAAACAATCTACCCTACTTAATCTGCTCCTCTCCAATCACAAACAATCCGCCCACTCCAATCTGGCCCACTCCAATCTGCCCCACTTCAATAATCTGCCCCACTCCAATCCAAAAGGAATCTAGCCCACTTCATCTAAAACAATCTGCTCCACTCCATCCAAAACAGTCTGCCCCACTCCAATTGGCCCCACTCCAGTCTGCCCTACTCCAATCCAAAAAGGTCTGATATACTCCAAACTGCCCCACTCCAATCCAAAAGAATCGGCCTCAATCAATCCAAAACACTCCCCTCCCCACCAATCTGCCCCACTCCATCCAAAACAATCTGCCCCACTCCAATCTACCCCACTCTAATCCACCCCACTCCAATCTTCCCCACCCCAATCCAAAATAATCAGCCCCACTCCAATCTTACCAGCTCCAATCCGCCTCACTCCCATTCACCCCACTCAAATCCAATCCATCCACTGTAATCCACCCCATTCCAATCTGCCCCACTCCAATCTTCATCAAAGTGCCTGACTCCAATCCAAAAGAAATCTGCCCCAATCCATCCAAAACAATCTGCCCCACTCCATCCAAAACAAACTGCCCCACTCCATCCAAAACAATCTGCCCCACTTCAATCTAAAACAATCTCCCCCACTCTAATTTGCCCCACTCAAATCTGCTCCACTCAAATCTGCCCCACTCAAATCTGCCCCACTCCATTCTGCTCCACTCCAATCCAAAAACGTCTGCTGCACTCCAAACTGCCCCACTCCACTCCAAAACAATCTGCCTCACTCAATCTAAAACACGCTGTCCCACTCCAATCTGGCCCACTCAATCCAAGACAATCTTCCCCACTCCAATCTGTCCCACTCTAATCCACCACACTCCAATCTGCCCAACTCCAATCCAAAACAATCTGCCCCACTTCAAACTGCCCCACTCCAGTCTGCCCTACTCCAGTCTTCCCCACGCCAATCTGCCCCACGCCAATCCAAAACAGTCTGCCCCACTGTAAACCGCCCCACTCATTATTCCCCACTCCAATCCAAAACAATCTGCCCCACTCCAATTTGCCCCACTTTAATCTGAAGCACTCCAATCTGCTCCACTCCAATCCGCCCCACTCCAATCTGCCCCACTCCAATCCAATACATTTCACTCCAGTTCACCCCCCATCCCAATTCACCCCACTCCAATCCACCACGATCCACTTTACTCCAATCCAATCCATTCCACACCAATCCAATCCTCCCCAATCCAGCTCAATCCAATCCAATCCACCCCACTCCAATCTAATCCTCCCCACTCCAATCCAAAACAATCTGCCCATTCCAATCTGCCCCACTCCAATCTAAGACAAACTGCCCCTCTCCAATCTAAAACAATCTGCCCAACTCCAATGTGCTCTACCCAAATCTGCTCTAATTTGCCCTCCTCCATTCCAAAATAGTCTTCCCCACTACAATCTGCCACACACCAATCCACACTAATCTGCCCCACTACAATCCAATGATCTACTCAATCCTAAACAATCTGCCCCACTCCAATCCAAAATAATCTCCTCACTCCAATGTGTCCCACTCCACTCCAAAACAATCTGCCCTACTTAATCTGCCCCACTCCAATCACAAACAATCTGCCCACTCCAATCTGCACCACTCCAATCCCACTTCAACAATCTGCCCCACTCCAGTCCAAATGAAATCTGGCCCACTTCATCCAAAACAATCTGCCCCACTCCATCCAAAACAGTCTCCATTCTGCCCCACTCCAATCCAAAAAAGTCTGATGTACTCCAAACTGCCCCACTCCAATCCAAAACAATCTGGCTCAATCAATCCAAAACAATCCGCTCCCCTCCAATCTACCCCACTCCAATCTGCCCCACTCTAATCCACCACACTCCAATCTACCCCACTCCAATCCAAAACAATCTGCCCCACTCCAATCCAAAACAATATGCTCCACTCCAAACTGCCCTATTCCAGTCTGCCCCACTCCACTCTGCCCTACTCCAGTCTGCCCCCACTCCAATCCAAAACAGTCTGCCCCAATGTAATCTGCCCCACTCCAATCCAAAACAATCTTCTGTACCCCAACCTGCCCCACTCCAATCACAAACAATTTGCCCACTCCAATCTGCCCCACTCCAATCTTCCCCACTTCAACAATCTGCTCCACTCCAATCCAAAGGAAATCTGCCCCAATTCATCCAAAACAATTAGCCCCACTCCATCCAAAACATTCTGCCCCAGTCCAATCTAAAACAATCAGCCCCATTTCAATCAGCCCTACTCCAGTCTGCCTCACTCCAATCCCCCCGACTCCAATCCAAATCAGTCTGACCCAATGTAATCTGCCCCACTCCAATACAAAACAATCTGCCCCACACTAATCCGTCCCACTACAATCCAATTATCTACTCAATCCTAAACAATCTGCCCCACTCCAATCCAAAATAATCTCCCCACTCCAATCTGCCCCACTCCAGTCCAAAACAATCTGCCCTACTTAATCTGCCCCACTCCAATCACAAACAATCTGCCCACTCCAATCTGCCTCACCCCAGTCCCACTTCAACAATCTGCCCCACTTCAATCCAAAATAAAGCTGGCCCACTTCATCCAAAACAATCTGCCCCACTCCATCTAAAACAGCCTGCCCCACTTTAGTCTGCCCCACTACAATTGACCCCACTCCATTCTGCCCTACTCCAATCCAAAAAAGCCTGATGTACTCCAAACTGCCACACTCCAATCCTAAACAATCTGCCTCAATCAATACAAAACATTCCGCTGCCCTCCAATCTGTCCCACTCCATCCAAAATAATCTGCCCCACTCTAATCCAAAACAATATGCCCCACTCCAAACTGCCCCACTACAGTCTGCCCTACTCCACCCCACTCCAATCCAAAACAGTCTGCTCTCCTATAATCCGCCCCAATCCAATCCAAAACAATGTGATATACTCCAACCTGCCCCACTCCAATCACAAACAATCTACCCACTCGAATCTGCCCCACTCCAATCTTCCCCACTTAATCAATCTGCTCCTCTCCAATCCTAAAGAAATCTGCCCCACTTCATTCAAATAATCATCCCCACTCCATCCAAAACAATCTGCCCCACTCCAATCTAAAACAATCAGTCCCACTTCAATCAGCCCTACTCCAGTCTGCCTCACTCCAATCCAAATCAGTCTGACCCACTGTATTTTGCCCCACTCTAATTTGTACCACTCCAATCTGCCCAACTCCAATCAGCAGTACTCCAATCCACCCCACTCCCATTTGCCCCACTCCAATCCATCCCACTCCAGTTCACCCACTCCAACCCAATTCACCCCACTCCAATCCACCACAATCCACCTCACTCCAATCCAATCCATCCCACACCAATCCAATCCACCCCAATCCAGCTCAAACCAATCCACCCCACTCCGAACTAATCCTCCCCACTCAAATCCAAGATAATCTAACCACTCCAATCTGCCCCACTCCAATCCAAAACAATCTGCCCTACTTCAACAATCTGCGACACTCCAATCCAAAAGAAATCTGCCCCACTTCATACAAAGCAAACTGCCTCACTCCATCCAAAACAATCTGCACCACTCCAATCTAAAACAATCTGCCCCAATCCAATCTGCCCCACTCTAATTTGCCCCACTCCAATCTGCCCCACTTCATTCTTCTCCACTATAATACAAAAAAGTCTGCTGCTCTCCGAATTGACCCACTCCAATCCAAAACAATCTGCCTCACTCAATCCAAAACCCCCTTCCAATCTTCCCCACTCTAATCCACCACACACCAATCTGTCCCACTCCAATCCAAAACAATCTGCCCCACTCCAAATTGCCCCACTCCAGTCTGCCCTACTCCAGTCGGCCCCACTCCAATCAAAAACAGTCTGCGCCACTGTAATCCGCCCCACTTCAATTTTCCCCACTCCTATCTGCCCCACTTCAATCTGCAGCACTCCAATCTGCTCCACTCCAATCCGCTCCACTCCAATCTGCCACACTCCAATCCATCCCACTCCCATTCGCCCCACTCCAGTCCAATCCCTTTTACTCCAGTTCACCCACTAAATCCCAATTCACCACACTCCAATCTACCACAATCCACCTCGTTCCAATCCAATTCATCCTACACCAATCCAATCCACCCTAATCCAGCTCAATCCAGTTCACCTCACTCCAATCCAATCCACCACACTCCAATATAATCCACCCACTCCAGTCCATCCCTCTCCACTGCCGTGCAATCCACCCCACTCTACTCTAATACACCCCACCCCGGTTCAGTCCACCCTACTCAACCCAATCTATCCAGCCTACCACAATGCAATCCACCCCACGACCGTCCAATCCATCCCACTCCGCTCCAATCTACCCTACTCTAATTCAATCCACCCCACTCCAATCCAGCCCCTCCAGTCCTGTCCACCCCACCCCCTTCACTCCACTCTAGTTCACCCCACTCCAAACCACCCTTCTCTAATCCAATCCTTTTCACCCCACCCCATCCAATTCACCCTACTCCAAACCAATCTAAAGCACCTCACCTGATTTCAGTCCACACCATTCTAATCCAATCCACCCCATCCCCTCTACCGGCTCCAGTCCACCCCACTCCACTCAATCGAACCCACTCTGCCCCAATCAAATCCACCCCAAACTACTCCAATCCAATTCACCTCAATATCTCATTCTACTCCAATCCACTTCACCCTATTCCACCCCACTTCCTGAGGTAGATATGTTGTGATGTTGTTTATGAAAACACTTATTTGAGTGGGTCGAGTCAATGATACGAATAGGTGTTCCATACCAATAACTAACACAGGGGCATATCTACAACGCGGCGATAGAAAATTATCGCCGCTTTTGCGGCCGTTTTTGGCCGAAAAACGGCAATAATGTTATCGCCTAAATAGCAAGCTCACGTTAACGCGTGAAACCTTGCATTAGCGCACAAATTCCTAATGCCCAGCTTTGCATCTCTAATGAGATGCAAAGTGGGCGTTCCTGACCTGACATGACAGGAGAAATATCGCTAAGCGACATTTCTCCTATCATCAAGCCCCACACCATGAAGCATAGCGGCAAGAAAAGTAGCAATAACCCCTGTTATCGCTACTTTCCTTACGCCTGCTTCAGGACTGACTTAGCCATGATATCCTATGGAAGATGGATATCATGGCTAAGTTTGTGAGGCCCTATCAACAAGCTAACGCCACATTTCGTGAGATTATCGCTGGGTTTCCAGCGATAATCTCACGTTAGGCAGTTAGCGTTAGGATTTTTATCGCTTTTGAGATAAGCGTTGCTAATAGCATGCTATCTCAGCGATAAAAATCCACGCTAGCCGGCGATAATTATCCTAGCGCTAAGTGCGCTTAGCGATAATTATCGCCGGTTGTTGCTGATATGCCCCACAGTCACTGCCAAGAATTGAGGATGTGTTTGAACAGACTAAAGAGTTCTGAATGAACAACACATTAAGGGGCATATTAACACTAAGGGCGCTTAGCGTTAATTTTTTTAACGCACGATATCGCTGGATAATATCGCCTGATTATTGCGTTATTAACAATGCTAATCGCCTAGGCGATAAAAAATCCAGCGATAGAGGCATTTTGGGAGGTTATCGCTGGTAATTCAGCGATAAAACTACAAAGATAGGGATATCCTTGTTGATAGCCCATGGTGGATTTAGCCATGTAATCCACCTCTCTTTGAATTACATGGCTAAATCTGAAAATTAGCAGACGTAAAAAAGCAGCGTTAACCGTGGTTAGTGCTGCGTTTTTTTGTCTCTAACAGGGTTAGCGTGAAGCTTGATAATAGGAGAAATGTTGCTTTGCGACATTTCTCCTATTATTTTGCTCTGGAACACCCACTTTGCATCTCATTAGAGATGCAAAGGGAAGCGTAGTGATAAAGCATGCTAACATGCGATTTTGCATGTTAGCACCCTGTTGTTGATAGGGCGATATTTTTATCTCCGCTTCTTTGGCTTTTAGAGCCAAAAAAGCGGAGATAAAGCCCTTGTTAATATGCCCCTATGTGATTCTTGTATATTGTAAATTGTTTTTCATGTTGTATCACTTTTTCTGTGACCACATTTTCATAAGGCACTCTTCTTTGTTTATTAATATTTTTTGCGGTATAACAGTTCTGTGTCTGTGTTCTATGAATGTTAATTTACGGAGGGAATACATTTTTCTGTGTCAAAACCAGTTGTTGTAGTATGGCATTTTTCACCCAGGTTCTGCAGGACACTGGGCTACCCCATTAGAATTAATGGTCTATAGTTAAATGAAGCATCTTCAGAAATTTGGTAGCAAGATCCATGCTGTACATAAATAGCACATAACAATCTATTAGGTTTTTACGTCTGTTGGCAGTTTGGGACTTCAAGAAAGCATCATCAGAATGTAAAAGCACAATAACAGCATATGCCGATGACATCGCGGTCTACTCACAAGATATTGTGGAGGCATTACAAGGTATCGCCTCTGAGGCTGGTAAATTCGGGAATGTTTCTGAGTACAAACTTAATCTACAAAAGACCCAAGTTATAGCTAATTACATCCCAGCCGTGGCGGTACCCGAGATTTGTAAAAGTGCTACATATCTAGGGGTCAAATTAACGGCTAAAATTCAGGAAATTAATAATATAAATTACAACAAATTAATTAAATCTACTATTCTACTATTAAAAAAATGGCACAGACTACCTTTGAACTTAATCGGAAGAATTAATCTAATTAAGATGAAGGTACTGCCTAAATTTGTGTATCTATTTCGATCTATCCCACTGGCTTTAAACAATACGTTTTTTAAACAACTAGACGGCGCATTCAGCAGCTTCATTTGGGGCTATAAAAAAGCGAGAAGGTCGCTGAATCTTCTAAAAAACAATACGAACATGGGAGGGCTTACCTTTCCTGATTTCAAGCTGTACTTTTGGTCTGCTTTTGTTTTGCGTATCCGCTCTTTACTAAACAGAGGAGGAGCACTTTTCTTTCACTCTTTTATGTTAAAACACGATTCAGATATGTTTTTGCTACGAGCTAATGACCCTAACTACTTCAAAAGAGTTAAATTTAAGACCGCAGGAGACTTAATAAAGATCTGGGGCAACATATTAACTTTCTGCAAAACTATTTTTTTCTCTCAAAGTTACAGCTGTGGGGCAACCCGGGTCTCCCGGGAATCTTTAATGACAACAATGCCCATAGCTGGTCTAGGTCAGGCATTATTGTCTTAGGGGATCTATATGGCACGCAAGGGTTTTTAGATTTTAACACTCTTAAATTGCTATATGATCTTTCCGAAACTATGAGGTACAAACACCTACAGATGCACGACTATTTGATTAACAAAAAACAACTTCTGGAGGTTTCAGATAGCGACATATGGACCTGTCTATACTCTTTAAAAAACAAATCAGTAATAAGTGACACTTACAGTTTCTTAATTAGTTTAAAACCAAACGATTGCTCTAAACTAGTTGATAAGTGGGGTAGGCTATTAGGCTCAAATATTACATTGAGAGAGATAGAGTGTTCCCTATCAAATATTAATACGCGTGTACGATCATCCAGTTTAAGGCTCCAACAATTTAGAACGAGCTGTATGCTATACTACACGCCCGAAATAATCTCTAAATGGTCCTCTAACAATTCCTATAGCGATCGCACAAAATGCCCTAAATGCTTTGCCGAGGCCGCTGATTTGGTACATATGCTGTTCTCCTGTCCTACTCTTAAGGCCTTTTGGGGGGACATCCAGAAGGTCTTAAAAATTAAGTTTATTCAGCTACCTTCATTCACTGCTGCCTCGGTATTGTTAGACATCTATCCCATCTCTTTCCCACAGGCTGCCCTGGCCTCAATTCTTATGTCTTGTGCTAAATTAACTCTGGCCAGAGCCTGGACCTGCTCTGATCCACCCACGGTCTGGGATTGGTGGGCATTGGTAACTGAGATCTATTCGATGGAGTTAGCATTAGCAAACCTTAGGGGGATACGCTCTCGGAGCAAACATGAAAAGAATTGGGGAACCTTTATGGAATAACGTTGTTTTGTACTGTCAAACATTTCCCTTTTTTTTTCTCTATAAACCTGTTTCCATAGCTCTGTATTTCGGTTCCGTGTTGAAAGAATGCCATAATTAATTATATCCTTTTTATGTCTGTAAATATGTGTATTAATGTTTGCTTTACTTGTCAGCCTGTTTACAAATAAAAACTTTAAAAAAAAAGCACAATAACGAATCGTTAAACCAATCTAGGAGCATCCTGACTTGATCCCCTTAAAGAATCCATTATGATGTAAAAAAAGAAATTAACAATAGGGGTAGCCAAAACATAGCCATGGATAACACCCGTGGCCCATTCAAAACCTCGAAAATATTATTTCTTCTTGACTCCAACTAAGCGTACAATGACTGGATAAATGTGTTCTCAGTCTCATCCATCCGTTCATGTTTCTGTATTGTATTTCCTAGGCAGGGGCGTAACAAACACCCCGCAGCCCCCGCGGTGCGGGGGGCCCCCAGTCTTCGTTAGGTGAAGGGGGCCCCCTCAGCTCTTCGGTAAAGAGCTGGGAGAGAAAGGCTGCAGCCGGCTCTGTGCTCCTCGAGCTGACCCGGGGCAGGACTGAAGAGAAACAAAGTAACAAGTTACATTGTTTCTCTTCAGTCAGAGCCGGGCCGGAAAAGGGATGGGGGTGGGGGCCCCAGAGAGAGCATTCCCCACTGGCTCAGCCTCTGAGAAGGGACGAGGCAACAGAGTGTTGGCGGAGAAGGTTTGCAGCTCCAGGGACAGGACTCTACTGGGACACATTGGAAGGTAAGCAAGCATTGGAAATGCAATTGGCTTCGCAGTCTCCCTGGATGGCACAGAGTGTTTCCTCTGTGGCCTGAAGTGTCCCCGATGCTGATAGTGAACATGGAAACGTTCCCAGATCTCCACAGAAGAGAGAAAAAAAAATGGCTCAAGAATGTTTGAAAATGGATGTACGTGTAGAAAATAACAGAGAATACTTTTTTAAATAGTTCAATATAGCGTAAGCTCGCCCCCAAGGTATTGGAGCGCTTTACACGAGCACCAGTTACATTACATGGATATTTCTTTTTCTATGCAGCGCAGGAAAAAATAAGTTTGTTTATTCCTATCACCTTTCCTGACCCCTGCAGCTGCTTATCACATCAGGCTGTGACACAAAGTTTGACTAATGGTGTAGGTAAGAGAATGTGTTACCATTTGTTTTTCTTTTTAAAATATGCACAGGCCCAGCAGGACACATACTTTGTGCGTGCTTCATTTAAACAGTTTTTATCATTATCATGGCTGATGCAGGACAACAATAAGACAATGCAAAATGCCCAGATAACGCTGGTGCTAAATGATCCTGCTGGAGAGAAATCATTTGTCTGTTAGTAGTTTTTAAATGCAGATGAGCTGTATTTTATGTGGAAGCTCAGTGGGTTATTGCCTTTGTCACAGAGATCCTTGTGCTACTTGCAGTTCAGTAGTTACAATCCTAACATAGGACAGTGACCAATGACCTGTCATCAAACAGCTGCAGACAAACATGAATGGTATAGTTAGAACTTCGCTTTCTTTTTTTGTGATATAGTTAGAACGTATCCAGTCTTTCATTATTCTAATGTTGCTAAAATTAGTAAGTGTGGGCAGATATACATTTTTATCAGTAAAGCTGACCCCCATGGAATACTCTTTAAATCCTGAGCTTGTGTTTCCCCAGACCAAACCCTCTTAAAATATACTGCCCACCAGTATGGATGACATGTGATTCCTACACCTTGTAATCCTCATTGGCTTATGTGACATTCCCTGTAGACTGATTTACATACTTGTATGATTCACTGTCTCTGTATAATGTGTGCATGGTGTAAAGTACTGACACACACTACACTGATATGAGTAGCGCTACACAACAAATGAAATGCATATGAGAGAGGCGCTACGTAAAGATGAGGAGCACTGTTGGAGGGTTACACAAGGCCACACTTATTTTTTAAGCACGGGGTTATTAAGTGATTTGCCCAGAATCACAGGATGTTGAACCAACGCTGAGACTCGAGCATGATCCCCCAGTTCCAAAGCCAGCATCTCTGGCTGTTATGCCACATTCCATTTGTATCAGTGGTCTTCCCAGCTGCAAAGGAAGGGAGAACATGTCTGTGGTTGTTGCACATTTTTGAGCGACATTTGAGACCAAGTGCAAAACTATCTGGAGCCTTCAGCAAAATTCTATTTTTATGTTTTTTGCTCCCTCCTTAGAATTAATTGGTAATATTTGATGCTTTTGGTGTCAATTTGGCACTGTCTGGTGCTGGCACCCTAGGCACCTGCCTAGTATTATTAACTCGCTTTATCATCAGCCCTTTATTTACTTTTAGACTCTGGCCATGGGCGTACATACCAATGGTTCAGCATGTGCAGTGGCATCGGGTCCTAGGAATGGGAGGGGCACACTGACTATAGCTTTCTTTCACTACCCAACCAGGAGCCAGGGAGCAATTTGCACCTCCTTAAATGAGGGCGCGTGAGGCTCGTGCTACGCCACTGACTCCAGCTTAACTGAAAAACTCACATTTTAGGGGCCTCCAGAGTACTATAGAGTTGGGGAAAGTCATTCCCAGGTTCCACAGCACAGAACCTTTATTTTCTTTTTTTAAAATACATTTTAGGTATCCAGTTTCTGCCCATGCTGTGCACTTTTTATTTTATGTTTGTTTTGCTATGAATTCTATTTCTTGTTATTCACATTGGTAATATTTTTTATTGAAGAATCCAATAAAGAGCAGGTTATGAATTGGTACCTAAAGTCTAATGATGCATAGAATGAGCCCAGAACAGCAACGAAATGCTAAAAATAATAGAGATATATTCAGGGAAATGAATGGGACTGGAGTGTAGCAAACTATCACCAGAGTCATATGGGAGAGAGTAGGACACACATAAGAATGGAAGGACATTGTGGGTCGGAAGGGGAGAATCCATGTAAGATGTCATATCTAATAAGCGTTGGCAAAGCCAATAGGTCTGACGTTGGTTGGAGGACTATTGGCTGTACCATTGTATGTTTCTTTTGCTGTAGTTTATTATGAATTTATTGTTCCAAGATGGCTAATGGATGCTGAGAGAAGAAAGACATGAAGGAATCATTGAAATACGAAAGGGTGTATATACAGCGGGTGGACAGCGGTGTATGAGAGACAATGAAATACTTCAGGGTGTAAATACAGTGGGTGGACAGTGGTGTATGAGAGACAATGAAATACAGGGTGTAAATACTGCAGGTGGACAGTGGTGTATAAGAGACAATGAAATACTAAAGGGTGTAAATGCAGTGGGTGGACAGTGGTGTATGAGAGACAATGAAATACTACAGGGTGTAAATACAGTGGGTGGACAGTGGTGTATGAGAGACAGTGAAATATGAAAGGGTGTAAATACAGCAGGTGGACAGTTGTGTATAACAGACAATGAAATACTACAGGGTGTAAATACAGTGGGTGGATAGAAATGTATGAGCGACAATGAAATACAGGGTGTAAATACTGTAGGTGGACAGTGGTGAATAAGAGACAATGAAATACTACAGGGCGTAAATACAGTAGATGGACAGTGGTGTATGAGAGACAATGAAATGCGAAAGGGTGTAAATACTGTAAGTGGACAGTGGTGTATGAGATACAATGAAATATTACAGGGTGTAAATACAGTGGGTGGGCAGCGGTGTATGAGAGACAATGAAATACAGGGTGTAAATACAGTGGGTGCGACAGCAGTGTATGAGAGACAATGAATTACAGGGTGTAAATACAGTAGGTAGACAGTGGTGTATGAGAGACAATGAATTACAGGGTGTAAATACAGTAGGTGGACAGTGGTGTATGAGAGACAATGAAATACTAAAGGGTGTAAATACAGTAGGTGGACAGTGGTGAATAAGAGACAATGAAATACTGGGTGTAAATACAGAAGGTGGACAGTGGTGAATAAGAGACAATGAAATACTACAGGGTGTAAATACAGTGGGTGGACAGTGGTGTATGAGAGACAATGAAATACAGGGTGTAAATACAGTAGGTGGACAGTGGTGCATAAGACAATGAAATACTGGGTGTAAATACAGAAGGTGGACAGTGGTGAATAAGAGACAATGAAATACTGGGTGTAAATACAGTAGGTGGACAGTGGTGAATGAGAGACAATGAAATACTACAGGGTGTAAATACAGTGGGTGGACAGTGGTGTATGAGAGACAATGAAATACAGGGTGTAAATACAGTAGGTGGACAGTGGTGCATAAGACAATGAAATACTGGGTGTAAATACAGAAGGTGGACAGTGGTGAATAAGAGACAATGAAATACTGGGTGTAAATACAGTAGGTGGACAGCGGTGAATAAGAGACAATGAAATACTGGGTGTAAATACAGTAGGTGGACAGTGGTGCATAAGACAATGAAATACTGGGTGTAAATACAGAAGGTAGACAAGGGTGAATGAGAGATAATGAAATACTACAGGGTGTAAATACAGTAGGTGGACAGTGGTGAATAAGAGACAATGAAATACTAAAGGGTGTAAATACAGTAGGTGGACAGTGGTGAATAAGAGACAATGAAATACTACAGGGTGTAAATACAGTGGGTGGACAGTGGTGAATGAGAACCAATGAAATACTACAGGGTGTAAATACAGTGGCTGGACAGCGGTGTATGAGAGACAATAAATTACAGGGTGTAAATACAGTAGGTGGACAGTGGTGTATGAGAGACAATGAAATACTAAAGGGTGTAAATACAGTAGGTGGACAGTGGTGAATAAGAGACAATGAAATACTACAGGGTGTAAATACAGTGGGTGGACAGTGGTGAATGAGAACGAATGAAATACTACAGGGTGTAAATACAGTGGGTGGACAGCGGTGTATGAGAGACAATGAATTACAGGGTGTAAATACAGTAGGTGGACAGTGGTGTATGAGAGATAATGAAATACTAAAGGGTGTAAATACAGTAGGTGGACAGTGGTGAATAAGAGACAATGAAATACTGGGTGTAAATACAGTAGGTGGACAGCGGTGAATAAGAGACAATGAGCTACTAAAGGGTGTAAATAGAGTGGGTGGACAGTGGTGTATGAGAGACAATGAAATACAGGGTGTAAATACAGTAGGTGGACAGCGGTGAATAAGAGACTATGAAATACTGGGTGTAAATGCAGTAGGTGGACTGTGGTGAATAAGACAATGAAATACTGGGTGTAAGTACAGTAGGTGGACAGTGGTGTATGAGAGACAAATAAATACTACTGGGTGTAAATACAGTAGGTGGACAGTGGTGTATGAGAGACAATGAAATACTACAGGGTGTAAATACAGTAGGTGGACAGTGGTGAATGAGAGACAATGAAATACTACAGGGCGTAAATAAGGTTGCACAACATAGACTTGAATTAACACAGGGCAGGGAGTAAACACAGTGGGCTCTGAAGTCGTGACCCTCAGCTGTCCTGCAGAGAACTGTACTCAAGTGCCCCATAGTCAATTTCATACCCCGCATCACGCATAAAGGTCAAGCTATTTTTATTCTCTAAAATTTCTCCCCATACTTCCCTAAATAAGTAACCATTCCAGGATGGTTGATATGCATTTGACCTGTAGAAGGGTACAGGGGACATATGGGTGTCCTTGTGTACTGTGGGAAGGGCTGTGACGAGTGGGGGTGGACTGTTAGAGACAAACAAGGAAGCCGTTCATATCTTTCTCTCTCTTTTCCATTGTGCCTGCGACATGCCTTTGTGTAGAAAAAACTATCACTAGGTAAAGAGGGGAGCTTGTCACAGCCACTAGTGAGATTCTACAGAGCTACCCCATTTCAACACCAGCAATGTTCCATGATTGTGTACTTAATAAATAAAATAACATGACATAATGTTGGCCCTGCCATAATGGTGGCACATATCGGCCCAATGTGCTCACCCATGGTATAATGGAGCCCAAACCAGGTAAAATGCGGGCGCTGGCATAATATTGGTAATTCCTGTCTGATTGCATGGTGCCCAGTCCTCATACTTGCTTCAGCATAATGGCGGTAATTCTTGGCATAAGATTGGCGCATATGACATGCAACTATGACACATAGATATTCAAGGTGGAATCCAAAACTGTCTGTACGCACCGCGGTGCCCGAGCAACTTTGGGTGATGCCCGGAGGAGCTGTCCTATGCAGCTATAGAGGAGTTTGGCTCTGGTTCACCCCTTGGCCACCACCTACCCAGCCGGACATCGGACATTGTTTTCCTCGTCTCCACGTTGTGTTTCTTTTCCCTCCCCCACCTCCTCCCTCCGTGATTCTTTGTCTGCCTTCCCTTTTCCAGCCTGACTCTCCTGTGTCACCTGAAGTACTTTCCCCCTTACCGTTTTTTTTTCTAATGTTATGCTATGCTTTTGTAATTCATGGAACTTTTGTAACTCCAACAACTGATGTAACAATGTTCTGAAACAATGTCCTATTTCATGTAAAGCGCTCTGATACCTCCGGGTCTAGCCAGCGCTATATAAAACTTTTCAAACAAACAAACAAGGCGGAATCTATCATGTGTTTTAGTGGTTCATGACAATAATTGAACTTTTTCACAAAAAAGATAACTTCTTGATTTATGTAAATTTAAATTATTTTTCAAGAAGGCAAAGCTGGTATTTAATAGCAAAACGTGTCTGCTTTCATAAACTGACAAGCTGATATTTTGGAGACAAATGACTGAATTTATTTAAAGCTGAAATTTGAGTGGTTAAAGGGCCCACTTGGGAAAGCCAACCCCGAACACACCTCTTTCACTTTGGTGAGCTTGCTGTACTCACTTCCTTCTTCAACTTGGTTCTCAGCTTTTCGTTCCACCACTTTTAGAATTCACCAGCCGCCACTGGTGCATGCGCAGCAGGCCCCCGACCTGAGAACTCCTGACTGAATCCGGAGCGTGGGGGGCCCCCTCCATATTCTTTGCAGGGGGGCCCCCTCAAGTTTCGTTACGCCACTGTTCCTAGGTATACTATTCCAAAGTAATTGTGATATTAATAAAAAACAAAAAGCTTGCCTAATTGGGCACATATATTTATTACACTCAGAAAACAAATGTAATTTTCTTCCAAGATCTTATATCACTCCAGGTCTTGTAATGTTTGAACTCCATTAGGAATTTTGTGTCTTTTAAAATTACACTCCATGAACTCTAGACTCTAACAAGCAAGGGAGGCTGCTGAATCTAACAGTAGTGTGTTCTAGTCTTGGGAGACTGGTCAACAAGTGTGCTGCTCCATTCAGCACCTTACAGGATTGATTAAAGTCCTGTCTGGCAGGCCCTAATGAGGAAAGTTTGCATAGTCAATCCAAATATTTGCCTGGGCTCACACATCTTTTACTCAAAATGGAAAAGCCAGGGGGCTGGTATGGGAGAAGGGGGTGGGGGTAGGGAGGGAGTGTCCTACTGCTAGTAGTTTTATTTTGAAGCCATTTAATTTTAGGAAGCTATTTTCATGCACTAATGGAAAAACATTCAGGCACTGATTTAATACTTTAAATCTTTTTTTTATTAGCTGCTTTTAATTAGATTCGCATTAGCTGCTTTTAATTAGAGTTGCATTTCATCAATAGAAGAATGCAGGAGTAAACCAGGTGAGAAAGTTATTGTAATAACCTATTATTCTCGTACACACATCACCCCCTTCCGACGCTAATGCCTTCGTTCAGAAAATTGTGATCTGCCCTTCATACATCCTTCATTCCAGTTCACTCACCTACAAAAAACTTTCCTGCTAACACCATCCATGCTGTTCTATTGTCATTACTTGCTCTCTTCCTGTTTTGATTTCCTTACCACTTCTTTCCACCCCAAGCTAATTTGACCAATCAGCTGTGAACATTAAAAAAGGAATCCTTTTGAATAGCTCAGCAAAACCCTTTATCCTGTGGAGAATTCAATGCCATTTTATGATGAGTTATCCCACAACTTCTCAAAACATGTCCACCACTACAGAAATAAATTGTGATCCATTGTCCGTGATAAACACTTCAGGATACCCCTCCTTCAGAAATAATGGTTTTAGACTTAACTTCCTTCATATGTTTGACCTCTGGACACTTTGAAAATAGTCCGCAAGGACCAATGACTACTTACCAGTGCCTTCTATGTAAAATCTAATAGGAAATTTAGGAAACTTGACATGCAGCCTGTGTATGTCAATGGTGTAAGAGGTATAACAAATCTGCCTTTTCAGTGTGGTCACCCCAGATTTTTTGCCTTTTGCTGTGCCCTATTTGTGCTGTGCACTATACCCCTGCTAACCAGGAGTAAGTGCCTGTACTCTCCCTTTAAACATTCATAATTGCCACATTTAACTTGTCTGTATGTCCCTAGTATTTAGGGGTTTATTAGTATGCCAGCAGCGGTCCTCACAGCAGCCACATTAGTATATCCAAACATAGCCCATTTCCTGACCGCCATCAAAGTGCGCACGCCACCGCGGCGGTGGGAGCCAATGGAGACTCACCACCGTGCGGAATGACATCCCGTCCCCTCTACAAATCAGGATGCCCCAAACAGCCAGTCGCACCGCAGCGGAGAAATTGCCCAACCAGAAACAGCGGAAGCTCGACAGCATAGCACAAAAACCAGAGTCCCGGTCCCTTCCACCCGGTCCGGACCGCAATGGAACCAGCTCTACAAGTCTTCCCGGTGCTGTAAGTGATACACTACCAGGAAGTTATGAACCGTCGCGGACGACACCGTAGGTACGCAATTACACAACTCCGCACACAACCACAACACACAACTCATGGGCTCAAACAGGGTTCCTGTCCACACCAGACACGCTGGTGGGGACAGAAACACATCCACAACTGTAACCACACCTGTCCTACCTGTCACCAAATCACCCCTCCGCGTCCAGGACACCCATCTACCGTGATATTGATGCAATGTCCCGGTCACATCATCGCTGCGGTGAAGACGCAGGAAAAAATGCGCACAATGCAGAAGGCAGGACAGAAGGCAGGGCCTGCACCAGGCATGGGCAGTGAACTAAGATCACAGGGCCACACCTCCTTCCTCCACACACTAGGACGCCCCACTCAAATATTAAGGGAAATGCCATGTGCCCCTCCTGTGCTCTCCCATGCATTAAAACAAGCCAGGTGAACTCACACCCTGCACCACACACCAAACAACTAGGGAGACAGCCCCAGCAGGTGTGGCTGCAGAGGAACACACAGGACAGAAGCACAGGGCCAGGGCAACCCACACACCACAACAACACCACACACATGGCTAGAAAACTGAGTGCGAGAAAGCAAAAGACACAATTGATGGACGGAATGCAGAACAAATCAAAACATTCACCCTCAGTCAAGAGATCTGGGTTAAATCCATCATTCTTTTGCTCACCATGCCACCCCACTTTAGACCTGGCTATATGCAAATCAGTCTTGACCCTGTGCGTCATGGGAACAGTCCAGACTGAACTGCCAAGCCAGGTCCTCCCTGGACCGGAAACGAGCATCCTAGGACCGTTTTCAGGGTTTCACCCCTCTCCAGCCAGGATAGCTTGATTCCAGTGGCATGGAGAGCACGGGACCCACGTCTGGGCATACCATTCCCACTCGGGGTGACAAATGCTGCACAAAAACAACAGCCAAACACATAACACAACAAAAACACACACAGAATCACAAGACCAGACATGACCCGTGCATCACAACTGTGGAAAGGCAATGGGAGCACAGACAGAATAGGAGTGCACAGCCCCATCAGTCAGGAACAATGCACAGACAACATACCACAACACAGACAAGAAGTGCACCATCACAAAACAATCATGGACACAAACTAGGAGAAATGGGCCTACAATGTCACACACACACAGACATACCACACCACCCATCAAGTCAACATGGTGTCATAGTGTGCCATATGCCTGTACATGCACAAGAATGCCAAGAGACAGCTCAAATATGAGAGGAGAAAACACCAAGGACGCACCTAACACAAGCACAGGAACAAGAATAGACCTAAGTTTATGTGACAGACACACAAGTAAGGCACACCACACCGGCAACACACATCTGAATGAAACACACCACACCACACCAACAAAACACACACACTGAAATGCAAATAGTACACCACACACAGAGAATCTGTCAGCTGTAAGAGACAACACAGCCCAAACACTGCACACAGCCACACCAAACACACAACAAATGCACATGCCAATAAATCACATTGCAAACACAGCAGGACAGCAGGGGATGCACACCAGGCAAGGACAAGGCAACATACACCCACAGCACTGCATGTACAACAAGCAGTGTGTGCACATTAAACATACCAGTCACACACAGATATGAGTGACACACCAAGAACACCCACAACAACAACCAAAACAGCACACAGACAAAACCACACCCAGGAAGGGAAGCAGTACCTCAGCAAACACACATACACCTAACCCAACACCTACAGCTGCACAAGTTTGGGACACCAAAGTGGCAACAACCTGACCAGAGGACTGTGCAGCACAAACAGTAGATTTGCATATGAACAACCATGACTGCTTAACAGTACAAGAGAATCACATTTAACCATGTGGCAAAATGTCTTGAGTGGCACATTGCACCTGCCCAAAGATCTGCACCACAAAGCACAGTGTCAAAAATTTAGTGATGAGGATGCACACACACAGGCAACCCAAGGGGACAGCTGACATGAAAGGGAAGTGGTGTGTACGTTAGTAGTGGACATGGCAGGAGTGTACCATACACAAATAGATGTAGTGCAGACTCACAATGGCTAGGCATCTGAAGCACAGATAGGGGATGGTATGACACCGCATCCCACATGCCATACTGGAGGCAATAAAGCCCAATGTGACAGCAATGCATGAGAAAACACACCCACAATGTCAGTGTGGCTGAGCAGGTGTGAACAGTCACCACAAACAGCACCAAGACACATGGATGATCAACAAAACACAACACTGACTTGCCAGTCACATACACTGCATAATCACCATTGCCAATAACAACAAGTAGGAGTCAGCCAGAACTGCAAGTACACAACAACACACTGCATAGTGCACAACATAAAACACAGCATGTGCACACAATCACAAGCACACGGTTGAAGAATCACACAAACAGGCACTCTACTCCTGGGTGACACATGTGTGTAGTTGATATTGCAGGGGCACTCCCACATCAACACTCCCGACAAATCCACCCCCTGCACACTGCACACTTCTAGACCACCCAAGTGCACACATGTGACTAGGATGACTGACCATCACAAGATGACTATACACCTACTCTGCTGAGGAACATAAAAGTAAGATCACACATACATGATGACCCTGGCCAGACTGCCTGCAATCCTGTGGATAGAATCCCACTCTGCTGGCAGTGCCTCCAAAACAGACATGTGTACAATATAGCTAACATGAACAAAGCATGATAATGACAACAGTATAAAAAAATACACCATCATTGCACCCACGAGCATCAGAGTCAGGAAGAACTGAAGTCCCTGTCACCCCTGTAAAAACTAGAAAAAGTGAGACAAGCCATTGGCAATGTTTAAGTGGCAAACAGAGCATGTGGCACAGTAAACCATACACACACAGAATAAACTTTAATCAGTAAGGACACTGACAAAACAGACAAGAGCAACTATCTTTATTCACATATTGCACAGATAAGCACCAGTATGAGACAAGAGCAAGGCCAGTGGCCAGCATAAACTGCAGAGTATTTACATGAGAAGCTGCACAGGCAAGGGGTAACCAGCAGTGAACAACGAGGCCAGTGGCCAGTCCAATGTGCAGAATGGGCCCATGCGAAGCTGCACAGGTAAGGGGAAAATAGGAGTGAACAACAAGGCCAGTGGCCAGTCCAATGTGCAGAGTGAGTCCATGAGAAGCTGCACAGGCAAGGGACAAACAGGAGTGAACAAGACGGCCAGTGGCCAGTCCAATGGGCAGAGTGAGTCCATGAGAAGCTGCACAGGCAAGGGGCAAACAGGAGTGAACAACCAGGCCAGTGGCCGGTCCAATGTGCAGAGTGGGCCCATGAGAAGCTGCACAGGCAAGGGGCAAACAGGAGTGAACAACTTGGCCAGTGGTCAGTCCAATGTGTAGAGGGAGTCCATGAGAAGCTGCACATGTAAGGGGAAACAGGAGTGAACAACAAGGCCAGTGGCCAGTCCAGTGCGCAGAGTGGGTTATGAAAAGCTGCACAGGCAAGGGGCAAACAGAAGTTAACAAGAAGGCCAGTGGCCACTCCAATGTGCAGAGTGAGTCAGTGAGAAGCTGCACAGGCAAGGGGCAAACAGGAGTGAACAACAAGGCCAGTGGCCAGTCCAATGTGCAGAGTGGGCCCATGCGAAGCTGCACAGGTAAGGGGCAAACAGGAGTGAACAACAAGGCCAGTGGCCAGTCCAATGTGCAGAGTGAGTCCATGAGAAGCTGCACAGGCAAGGGACAAACAGGAGTGAACAAGACGGCCAGTGGCCAGTCCAATGGGCAGAGTGAGTCCATGAGAAGCTGCACAGGCAAGGGGCAAACAGGAGTGAACAACTTGGCCAGTGGTCAGTCCAATGTGTAGAGGGAGTCCATGAGAAGCTGCACATGTAAGGGGAAACAGGAGTGAACAACAAGGCCAGTGGCCAGTCCAGTGCGCAGAGTGGGTTATGAGAAGCTGCACAGGCAAGGGGCAAACAGAAGTTAACAAGAAGGCCAGTGGCCACTCCAATGTGCAGAGTGAGTCAGTGAGAAGCTGCACAGGCAAGGGGCAAACAGGAGTGAACAACAAGGCCAGTGGCCAGTCCAATGTGCAGAGTGGGCCAGTGAGAAGCTGCACAGGCAAGGGGCAAACAGGAGTGAACAACATGGCCAGTGGCCAGTCCAATGTGCAGAGTGAGTCCATGAGAAGCTGCACAGGCAAGGGGCAAACAGGAGTGAACAACAAGGCCAGTGGCCAGTCAAATGTGAGGGAGTCCATGAGAAGCTGCACAGGTAAGGGCAAACAAGAGTGAACAACAAGGCCAGTGGCCATTCCAATGTGCAGAATGGGCCCGTGAGAAGATGAACAGGCAAGGGGCAAACAGAAGTTAACAAAAAGGCCAGTGGCAATTCCAATGTGCAGAGTGACTCCGTGAGAAGCTGAACAGGCAAGGGGCAAACAGGAGTGAACAACAAGGCCAGTGGCCAGTCCAATGTGCAGAGTGGGCCCATGAGAAGCTGCACAGGTAAGGGGCAAACAGGAGTGAACAACAAGGCCAGTGGCCAGTCCAATGTGCAGAGTGAGTCCATGAGAAGCTGCACAGGCAAGGGGCAAACAGGAGTGAACAACAAGGCCAGTGGCCAGTCCAATGTGCAGAGTGGGCCTGTGAGAAGCTGCACAGGCAAGGGGCAAACAGGAGTGAACAACATGGCCAGTGGCCAGTCCAATGTGCAGAGTGAGTCCATGAGAAGCTGCACAGGCAAGGGGCAAATAGGAGTGAACAACAAGGCCAGTGGCCAGTCAAATGTGTAGAGGGAGTCCATGAGAAGCTGCACAGGTAAGGGCAAACAAGAGTGAACAACAAGGCCAGTGGCCATTCCAATGTGCAGAGTGGGCCCGTGAGAAGCTGAACAGGCAAGGGGCAAACAGAAGTTAACAAAAAGGCCAGTGGCCATTCCAATGTGCAGAGTGACTCCGTGAGAAGCTGCACAGGCAAGGGGCAAACAGGAGTGAACAACAAGGCCAGTGGCCAGTCCAATGTGCAGAGTGGGCCTGTAAGAAGCTGCACAGGCAAGGGGCAAACAGGAGTGAACAACAAGGCCAGTGGCCAGTCCAATGTGCAGAGTGGGCCCATGAGAAGCTGCACAGGTAAGGGGCAAACAGGAGTGAACAACAAGGCCAGTGGCCAGTCCAATGTGCAGAGTGAGTCCATGAGAAGCTGCACAGGCAAGGGGCAAATAGGAGTGAACAACAAGGCCAGTGGCCAGTCAAATGTGTAGAGGGAGTCCATGAGAAGCTGCACAGGTAAGGGCAAACAAGAGTGAACAACAAGGCCAGTGGCCATTCCAATGTGCAGAGTGGGCCCGTGAGAAGCTGAACAGGCAAGGGGCAAACAGAAGTTAACAAAAAGGCCAGTGGCCATTCCAATGTGCAGAGTGAGTCCATGAGAAGCTGCACAGGCAAGGGGAAAACAGGAGTGAGCAACAAGGCCAGTGGCCAGCCCAAAGTGCAGAGTGGGCTCATGAGAAGCTGCACAGGCAAGGGGCAAACAGGAGTGAACAACAAGGCCAGTGGCCAGTCCAATGTGCAAAGTGAGTCCATGAGAAGCTGCACAGGGAAGGTGCAAATAGGAGTGACCAACAAGGCCAGTGGCCAGTCCAATGTGCAGAGTGGGCACATGAGAAGCTGCACAGGGAATGTGTGCGACTGTACCCTGCCATGGTCAGCAACACTGTCAGTGGGGTAAGAATGGGCAGTACAGGCACCGCTGTAGGAGAGACAGGTGTTTGAGGGTGACTATAATTCAGACTTGGCTGTCAGTCGGACTGGGAGCTGGCTGTGTGTCGGGGACAGTTGGAGGCCTGACCCGGGGAGAGAGAGGCTAAACTGTGGCTTGGGAAGCCGGAGGGCTGCTTGGACGAGGTGGTGTAGTGGCACGTGGAGGTGTGTCATGCTGCCGTGAGACACAGTGTGGGTGTGAGATTGTGGAGGGGTGCCTTTCCACTTGGGGACTTGAAATGGCTTCCCTTTCTTGGGATTAATGGGAAGTGGTGTGGACACAACAGGCACACTCCCCACCAAAGCTGCATCAGGTGCAGACGGTGGCCCACCCTCTAGGGACATGCTGGATCCTGCAGTTCGCTTGGCCTGGCCTTGCCTTAGCATCTCCATCACCTGTTTACCAGGCGTTCCCCCTACAGTGCCCTCCTTCCCCTGCTTCACTTGGCTTTGAGTGAGAGTCGAGGTTGTGGGTGAATCTGCCCTGGAGATCTTCTTATGTGTACTCTTAGCAAGCACCACCTTCTCAGTGGGCATGGAAACTGTCTGCTTGTCTCTGTAAGACGCTTTTTTGACAGGAGAGTCCTTGACTGGGGTTGCCTCTGAGGCATGTGACCCTGAGGTCTGCTTCTTGGCTTTGTGGCCCTTGGTGTCGCCTGACGGGCGGGGTGGCTTTATTTTTCTGTGGGGATGGTGTCTGCGCCCAGGACCACTTGGGCTGCTGCTGCTGTGTGCTGTGTGTACTGTATCTTGACCTTGAGGTCTGTTGTGCGTGTTCACTATCGTCAGATGTGGCCACTGGCAGGGGGGTGGACAATGGGACAGGATCTGGACTCCGAGATTGTGCCAGTTGAGGGGCTGCTGTCACTGCGGAGGACAAAGACTGGACAGTCCAGTGTAGCCCACCCACGTCTGAATGTATGCCCTCCATGAAAGCAACCACATATGCCAACTTTTTGTCGTGGTCTATGAAGGCATTGAGCAGAGCTGTTTGGCCCACACACAGCTGGCGCAAAAGGTCCACAGATTCAGCACTGATGGCAGCAGGGGGTACAGGGGCAGCGGTGCCTGGGATGAAGGACACTCTTCCCTTCTTACTGGTGCGAACACGGGCAGCACTAGTGGAAGTAGCTGGGAGGGTGGGCACTGTACGCTGTGTGGTGGGCGAGGAGGCAGAGTCCCCATTCCCTGTGCCCACCAACAAAGATGCATCACAGCCGTCATCCGATGAAATAGAGCTTTGCGTCTCTGGCTGTGATTCCTCCAGCAGACTCCTGTCCCCATCCGAGGCGCTGGTCACATCTGTGTCACTGTGCTCGAGTGCAGCTGATTTGGTTGATGCCTCACCACTGGTGCACATCCGCTGATCTTCCGTGCCCACGGGAGATGCTGCATTTATTTATTTATTAATTTATTTAATGCATTTTTATAAAGCGCGGACTTTACCCGAAGGTGTCAGAGCGCTCCACAACAGAACAAGTTACGTTACATGAGAGAACGTTACAAAAATAGCAGGGCACAGTATCAAACACAGCAGGCAAGAGGAGGTAGGGAAAACATGGAAGGTAAGAACACAATATCAAACACAGCAATTTACAATGACTAATGTATTTCCTGGCGGGGTCTGAGAATGAAGGAATAAGTTCTGAAAGTGTCTTTGGAATAGAAGAGATTTGAGGTCAGTTTTGAAGTTGGAGGTGGTGGCACGGAGCAATGGAGGAAGCGAGTTCCAGATTCTTATTGCATTACCTGAGAACGATTGAGCCATCGATTTTTCCCTTTTGAAGGAGGGGGGCTCAAGCAGAAACTTTTCCGCATTCTGAGAAGGTCTCAAGCCTCCAGAAAATTTCAGTTTGTTCGCCAGATAGCGAGGGGAGGAAGGGTGCAAGGCTTTGTGGGTGATGCAGGCCGATTTGTAAATAGCTCTTGCCTCGATGGGAAGCCATCGGAGAGAAGACAGGATAGGAGTGATGTGGTTCCTTCGTTTGGACCCTGAAATAAAGCGAGCTGCTGAATGGAGGACGGATTTGATGGGGGAGAGGTGAGATTTGGGTCGGCCAGTCAGAAGAGAGTTACAATAATCCAGTCTAGAGAGAACTAGCGATTGGACCAAGGTTTTTAGGTCTTTCTCTGGGAAGAACCGACGAATCCCCCACAGAAGGCGCAGCTGATAACGTGCGTTATTGGCAATGGAGTTGATGTGTGAGATTAGTTTGAGTCTTTTGTCAAGTATGACACCTAGGGATTTAGCGCAGTCGACAATGATGGGTTTACTGTTGAATAAATTCAGCTGATCCATCCAGGATTGAACAGGAGGCGGGGAGAGAGAGGTAGATAGGAGGAGGAATTCAGTTTTGGAGGGATTGAGAATGAGTTGGTGAACTAACATCCAGTTGTGAAGAGAGTTGAGAGTAGAGTTGAGTAGTGGGAGATCTTGTGAGGAAGACACCTTGAGGAGGATTTGGGTGTCATCCGCATAGAGATGGTAAAGGATTCCAGATTTGCATAGGAGGTTCCCTAATGGTTCCAGATAGAGATTAAACAGAGTGGGTGCAAGGATAGAACCTTGAGGGATGCCTTGACCAACCACCAGTGGAGAAGAGAGACTGTTCGCAATCTTGATCATTTGGGATCTGTCCGAGAGTAATGAGGCAAACCATTTAAGCACTGTGCCTTCCACGCCCATTCTCTGTTGAAGAGTGTTAAGGAGGATGTTGTGAATAACAGGGAAAAAAAGGCTGCAGAGAGGTCAAGAAGAATCAGAAGGCACGATTCCCCCGAATCGAGTATATGCAGCGCATCATCGATCACTTGCAGCAGGGCTGTTTCAGTGCTGCAATTTTGAATAAAGCCAGACTGGAACACGTCAAGGAGATTATTTTCCATAATGTGTTGGGAAAGTTGTTTGCAACACATTTTTCTGTGATTTTTGAAAGAAAAGGGAGATTGGTGATGGGGGATGCATTAGAGAGAGATGTAGGGTTAGTTCGTTGGCATCAACAGAACAAACATATGCAAACAAAGCATCACTGAAGATGATGAAATCTACATGTTGCACACCACCCTGTTCAATAAAATTGTGCGACCTCAATTTTTTACTCGAACAGTGCGTGTCAACAAGCAAACCAGGCATAAGTGAGCCATGTGATGACCACACAGCAAAATATCCTGCCGGTGGCTCCGTTCAAGCAGACACACAAATAGCTTTGAGCACACCTAGGGCCCTGATGGGGGCAAGGATGAACCCCACAACATGTTGCCACTGTCATATCTGGATGGAGCAGAAGGGGACAACACAGATACAGATTCCAACACAACAGTCCACAATGGCCATGAGCTCATGCCATCCACCATGTTGTACTTTGGGGCACAACTCCTGTTGCACATTGGCGTCAGATGTCCAAGCCTCACAAATCTGAGGTCAGGACATGTACGCGTTGATGAAAGCACACTCAGAACAGGCACACTGCCGTTCCCTTCCATGTGATTTACCAGACTAACCCAATGCAGACGATACCTGAAGCCCACGACTCAGAATGCAATATAAATGGCTAGTAATCTAATTGCGCCGCGCAAACCTGCCAGCCCCAGTGTCATCTCGGCCATGTTCTTGCTCAGCCGGCAGATGTCATCCCACCTCTTGTGTCAGTGGGTGCGCCGTCGGTTGCAGAAACACAGAGCCCGCACCTTGCATGCAATGACCCTCCACACGGCCTTACGCTGGTGTACTTTGAGCTGCAGGCATGGGAGACAAGAGAGGGAAAACATCAGTGACACAGTGTTATGTACCAATATCTCTCAGTACAGTAGCATGATGCTGACTCATCACAACTCCACAGATATGTCTCACAGAGACAAGAATGCATCTCACATGCTACATCAGCATGGGAGAACCACATGTAAATGCATGAGGGTGTGAGGGTGGACACAGCACCTGCCCATTTCTATACACATGCAGGATGCCAGCACATAAAGCCATGTGTAGTCTGCCCACATCTAGAGTAGATTTTTAAGTAGAGCAAGGCATACATTACATATCAACATCTGTTTGGGGGTAGGCTCCCTGTGTCCAACACTGCGGAGCCCTCAATGTCCTTGCCTTGTGAATGGCTCACTGTGTCATGGATGTCACATTGAGGGACATGATCTCACAAACCCACACCCTTCTCACAAGGCCAGTTGTGTGCAATCTACAGGGCTGAGAATGGCTCATTGATGGAGTGTAAGGAAAATAATGTAGAAAAATAAATTCCTAGGCAATCTCCAATTTCATAAGTAAACATCCATTGTATTTAAATTATAGGAAAACAAGAGAAAAAGCTAAAACATACATATAGTACAGGTGTTATGAATTTTATTTCTTTATGTTGCTCACATGATCAATAAAAAATATATTTGACATACAATATAAATTTAAAAATAATGAATCAACAATAGTAAAATTGCATCTACAATACAATATAAAATAGGTGGCAGCTAGTAATGAATATTGGCAAACGACGCGCGTTTCGGCGTACACAACGCCTTCATCAGGAGTAGCCACTTAGGTATCTATAATAATAAAAAAATATAATTGTAGATAAACAAATAAATTTCACTTTATAACAAACACATAATACCATCCCTGTACAAATACTTTCTCGAGTTCCATTTCTTATAAATTAATATCGTGTTTGTGATAATAGAAAACTCATGTAAATTCATTTATAAACATTCATTTATAAACATTCATTTATAAACATTCCAGACCAATGATATCATAGTTATAGAATATAGTTAAAGAGAAGATGGAAAAGAAACAGAGCAGAAAATTAGAGCAAGAGAAATAATCTTACAAGGATAAACTTACTTAAAAAATAACAGATCAATCATTTGAAAGAAATCCTTATTTGGGATGCAGTCTATCCGGTATGAGTATTCGCTGTGGATATAACAGTTACAAAGAACAAAAATATTATTTATAATTGCGTAAGATGATAAATTGATGGTGACCATAGTGGAAACAAAAGTTCCACGTTATATTTAAATTGGCGAGATTAATTGACTAAAGATTCAGAATAATCTAATGTGACTTACTTTCACAAATCAAAGGATAAGAAAGATCATCTTTAGTGCGATCCTATTTTGATGCGATCCTATTTTGATGCGAGAATTAATAGAGAATCTAAAAATTATAACATGACATAATATTAATGTTTGTGTTAAATCCAAGTACAAGTGATAGACTAATTTTTTAACACGGAGAACAGAAAAAGGACTACCTTCTGTGTCCCTTAGGGATCGGAGAGAAAATGATGATCCGAATAAAAGCCTTAGTTTGCGTGATAGCCTAATTTAAATAAAAACGGTTGAAGTAGAGTATCTAAAAGAAAAATAAACGAATTATTTCAAAAATGGGTTGCAAAGCTAACCTTCATTTGCTTATTGATAATAAGGAGAAAGATAGACTAACCATGGCTAAAATAGCCTTTTAGTTAAACGATATTGGTGTGATACCTCTACAGTTCTAAAAGGATTCCACGAATGGTATTTCTGGAACCTGGAAAGACACAAAAACCGAGTGTGGGCTTAATAGAGTGTCAACAAGAAGTAAATCTGATATAGAGTTTAACTTAGGCTGAGCTAAATTTACCTTATAACGTTCTAGTCGGGCAGAAAATGGCCTCCGGCATATCGCGCAGCACAGAAGAAAACGAGATAGCAAGGGATGCAGACTCCCTCTACGAATATATACTCGTTGATAAATCATGTGATAGATCACATGACAAGTATTAGAGGAAAGAACCTTGCTTAATGTTAAAAAGGCAGGTAAAAGCGAAGGCAGACTACACTGTTCGAATTACCAAAATTCAACAAACTTTATTGATATGCAGATATCAGCTCGACAGAGACAAGGACTCAAAATAGGTATAATGTGAGGAGTCCAAAAAAGAGTTATCATAAAAACGGTAAATGTAATTCAGTATATTTATAACTTGTATGTATAAGGTACAAGATAGTCAATAAATTCATCAAATAATGGCATTCTCCCAGGGTATTTCATTGTTTAATCCCTTTTTAAAAGTATTGAGAGAAAAAATCCAAAAAACCTCACGTTTTCTGCGTATTTTCTCACCACCTTTGTTATTTGGGGTTCTGATTTTCTCCAGAATTCTCCAACGGAGATCTTCCGGTTTGTGGTTCATCTCAATGAAATGCTTTACTAGTGGTGCGATTAGTTTCGCTGTCCTAATGGCAGAACGATGTTCAGTGATTCTGGTGTGAATAGCTCGGGAAGTTTCACCGACATAACCAAGTTGACATGGGCAAAGAATAAAATACACTGTATTCTGTGTTCTGCAGTTCCACATTTCTGTTGCTTGTACAGTGAATCCATTGTGGACAAAAGTTTCTCCACTTAAAATCGAATCACAGGATTTGCAAGAGGAACATTTAACTGTTCCTCTAATTGGCAAACTACCATCGATAGACTTCTGAATAAAAACTGGACTTGTTTTATTAAACCTAGAGTGGACAATAAGATCTTTAATGTTTTTATTACGCCTATGAGCAAATAGAGGTTTTTCCAGTTTTTGATGTTCAGGATTACTATTGAGGATATGCCAATTCGCATTGATGATTTGTATTGTATGTCAAATATATTTTTTATTGATCATGTGAGCAACATAAAGAAATAAAATTCATAACACCTGTACTATATGTATGTTTTAGCTTTTTCTCTTGTTTTCCTATAATTTAAATACAATGGATGTTTACTTATGAAATTGGAGATTGCCTAGGAATTTATTTTTCTACATGAACATTACCCTGTCCTAGGAATACAACTATTTGCTGTTCAGGGGGTCCTTGTTATTTCCCATTGGTGTAAGGAAAATAAGACACATGTCACACTCTGTACATTCAGTTATTTGTCCTTGTCAGATTGGGTGGTGACTGTGCAGGCCAGGTGGGCTCACACTGAGAGGGACAACAGGGACCCACACAGCCATTCACACAAGCAATCACTGTCCTGAGTCTTGCATTACCAACTTGCAGCATCACTGTATGGCTGACAAGACAATACATGTCCCTCAAATCTTGATGTGCAGGCAAAGAAACGTGTGAAATAGGCTACACACCCCTTCCCCCTGGAGGATGCATGCTATACAGTACATGACAAAACCCCACACTCTCAGGCGCATACTGCAGCAGATCAACTGACACCAACATACATGAACAGACAATGGTTAACATGCTTCAAGATAATAGATTTTACTCTAAAATTAGATCTAATCCTACTAATCAGATAATCCATAAAATCAAATCTTTGACAGATAGAGCCCTGGACCTAGGAGACATGAGTGAGAAGGAATATGAATATTTGAATAGCTCACAAGGGAAGATGCCATGTATCTATGGTATCCCAAAGGTACATAAGAATGAACAAGATCCCCCATATAGCCCAATTGTGTCGACAATCGGCTCAGTCACTGAGCCACTATCGAAATATATAGACCATAAATTTAGACCTTATGTCCCAAAAATTCGGTCATATATACAAGACACAAGAGATATGATTAACAAAGTTGAGGGACTTGAATTCAATCCAGAAAGGAATATGCTGGTCAATCTAGACATAGAGTCATTGTACAGCAATATTCCACAAAAAGAAGCCCTGGAAGCTGTAGAATGGTTTAAGAATACATATGAAGTTTTAGGCCCACAAACTTTCATACTTGATTGTCTAGATATTGTCTTGAATGAGAACTATTTTGAATTTGGAGATAGTCTGTACAAACAGACAAAAGGCGTTAGTATGGGAGCTTCTGTTGCGCCATCTGTGGCGAACATATACATGGCTCTCTTTGAGACAAAAAACATTTTTAATGAGATTGCCCCATTCTTCGAGTCCATTTCCCACTGGTCTAGATATATAGACAATATATATATTTATTTTGTCCGGACAGATGAGGAACATGGCCTCGAAGAATTTTTAACATGGTTAAATTTAACAGATTCTAATCTCAAATTCACAGCCCACTCTAGTGCACAGCAAGTTGAAATTCTAGATATTTTAATTAAACACAATACAGGACTATTAGAGGTAGATGTATTTGTGAAGCCAACAGCTAGAAATACACTCCTCCATTTCAATAGTTATCATCCACGAACACAAAAACAAAGCATACCTTTTTCACAATTTTTAAGATTAAGACGAAATTACACAAGATTGGCAGATTTTTATACTCAGGCTATCTCTATGAAACAGAAGTTTATATCTAGAGGATATCCCCACCGGCTGGTGAGAGAATCCTATAAAAGAGCTAGATAATATGATATGGACCATCTTCTTACTGGGACTACCAGAAGTAAACCTGAACAACTTGTATGTGTAACAAAACATTCTACACTTAACGCTAAAGTAAAACAAATAATAAACTCTAACTGGCACATTTTAAATAGTGATCCAGCACAAGAGCATACACTACCAAATCCATTTTATGCATATAAACGAAACAAGAATATCAAGGATATTGTAGTACACTCACGTTTTACTAAGGCGAACACCTTTGTCCAGAAAACTATTGATGGTAGTCAACCTTTAAAAGGAACATTTAAATGCCCGGCATGTAAATCGCGTGATTCAGTCATGGAAGGAGAGACTCTGGTATTCAATGGCTACACTATTCGTGCACAACAGATGTGGAATTGCAAGACACAGAATGTTGTCTACTTAGTCATATGCCCCTGTAGATTGGGGTATGTAGGAGAGACTTCTAGAGCTATCAATATCAGACTAACAGAACATCGTTCAGCAATCCGTACATCTAAACAGCCACGGCCGGTAGTAGGAGTAGCTGGAGGGCGGTGATGTGGGGTGGGGGTAGTAAACTATGGATTAAGGAGGTTTACAGGTAAGTTAACATATAAATTAATAAAACGAATTTCGTTGCATGCACTGCATCGCATTTGGGGATGCAGTGCACGGAACGAAATTCATTTTATTAATTTATATGTTAACTTACCTGTAAACCTCCGTAATCCATAGTTTACTACCCCCCACCCTGCTCCTCCCCCTCCCCACGTCACCGCCCTGCAGCTACTCCTACTACCGACCGCGGCTGCAGCTAAAATCACTGCACCTCTGGTGAAACACTATCTTGAACTAGAACATAAACCAGAAGAAATGCAATGGAGAATACTAGAATAAATTAAACTTGCAGGAGAGAATGAAAGTACCAGAATCCGCAGAATGAGAGAAGTTTATTGGATATTCTGTCTTAATACAGCAGTCTGCGGCCTTAATAATGAGTTATCCTGGGAGAATGCGATTTAGATCTGTTGATATATAGGAGACAGAAATAAGAAAATAGTGGTTTTACATTATAAATCATAGGCAAATACATATCTGGATTAATAATTTCATTAAAAGATGAATACGAAGTTCCCCAGCAATATGATACACATCTCAGGAATTACACTATTGTGTTTCCATTTAAGATATTAGACAGAAAGTGATAAATTCATTTTAGAATTTGAGATATAGGAACTGTAAAATACAGAAAGTATCTATATGAGAGTAAAATGAGTATGCGGGTTAATGTTCGAGAATGGAAACGACAATCAATGCCTTATAGGCACGATTTGATTGGTGTGTTTCCCCAGTATGGTAGAAGGGGACCTGTTCTAAACCCCTAAATACACATATCCAATCATCATGTACTAAAGATTAATTAAGGTAATCTTTAGAAACCCTCGATATGTGATCTGATACATTCCATAATAGAATATGTTAGGAATCTTTCCCAACTGAAATAAAAGAAAAGGATAAAAAGGAGAAATTACCATTTTAATATATATCTTCGTAGATAATAGGTATAAGCTGATCATGAAACTTTTCTCACGTGATTAGATTCATGAATCAGAGATGAGATAATATTCACTACCAGGTCCATTACACGTGGTCTTACACATCCAATAATTCTCCGCGATAGATCCTCCATGTCAACAAAAAGGAAGTTCAAGATAATACCCCTGTCATGTGATACGATACATCCAATCACTGTTTCCGTTAGATAGTTTGCGTTATTCAGGATGAAGTTCATGATAACACCCCCGCCACGTGACTTAGCTTATCCAATACAGGACTAGAACAGGTAATACTCGTTCATCGCCGGGTTTGTTTAAAAAACGTAAGCCCGATTATCCCGTAAAATATTTCGAAACGACCGAGCAGGACGCAGAGACGCCGCCGGGAACCGATACCAATGCAAAATCATCAAGGTAAACTCTAGCTAACAGAAGGTCTATCTTTAATATAAGCAGCGCAATTTAAAGAAGAATAGAATTGTTAAAATGTTAAGTGAGTCGGGTATTCATGCAGATCTAAAAACAGTTCTCCTGCCTTGTATTCAGTCTATTAAAGTTGGTCTCTAATTCAGAGAACCTTTGTAAAGCTAATAAATTATAGGTTATGTTGAAAAGGCAATGACTGGGATTAGATATTAGATATATATATTTTTTTTAATACCTGACTGAGTACTAAAATGTTAAGTAATTAGCGATCTTATTGCTGAGACTTTGGAAATAAAGAGATAACACCGATATCTGCTGTTTATTGCAGTTATGCTAAAAAGACCACCATCCTTTTAAAAGCTCGTCTCATATATACGAGCCGCATTACGGAATAATCAAACACTAAAGGACGGAGTATATATAAACAGGTAAAAACTGAATGCATGTAATAATAAGTAGTGAGGATGATAACTAAATTACTTCGCAGTTTGTACGGTACTTGTACGATTCGTACGTAAAAATATACGGATACGAGTCGTACGCAATTTTTTTTTAACGGATCGGAATCGGCTCCTTTGTATGTATTTTAAAGCAATGTCGATAATTTATTTAAAGATATTTGTGTTTTCGACAATGTTGTTTACGATTTTTTTTATTGACGATAATATAGTTTCGATATTTGTGGTATTTTTTTAAATAAGTATTGGTAGTCTATAATAGAGTTATCGATAATTTTGTGCTGATATTTTTGCATGTCGATATTGTAGTCGTCGATATTATGTAAGTGATTCATTAGAAAGGTAGTGCCAAAGGGTCACCCACTATCTAGTGCCAGGCATTAATGTGGCACTCCAACAGAATACTTACTGGACCCACGGCAGAACAGAAGAGAGTTGGACCTACCGTCTATGCTCTGAAGGACTGAATGTGAATGTAATGGTATTTATAGAGTGAGCGGCTACTCAAGAGCGTCCCAACTGGATCTGCTCCCCCCTGTAACCAGGGCATAGTAGTGGTCTGCAAGGGTCAACTGGCTGCAAAAGGCCTTTTCTCTACAATTCCCAGCTAACCAGTGTCAACCGGAACTTGAATTGGACTTTACTGGTGGTCTCTGCCTGGCAACCTTTGAGGCTCTATGTGCCCTTCCTGAGGTCCTGGGGCTTAGAAGTATCCTATTGTAGTTGCTTGAGCACCAGGAAAAAGTTTGGAAACTTAAAAACATTTGCTCCATTGCCAAGGGAACCTACCTGGAAAAATATCTTCTGGCAGTTTAGTGGTGTTGTATTGAATTACAGATTCGGCCCCTTGAAAGGTTCCGGCATCTTTGAAAAAACAACAAAGTGCCTTTCCATTTTGAAATGTATTCAACCAAAAACCTCAAAATCTCCAGAGCCTTAATGGGACCGACCTGTGGCAGTACCACAGTGGCAGGTTCAATTTCAGATTCATCCAGTGGGAACAACGATTCCTTTAAAAAAAATTAAGAAGTGCCTTTTTTGGATTAGGACTAAGAAACCTTTTCACAATTTGTGACTTCCAAACATTCACTAGGACTAATCCACTTGGTGTACCCTAACAACAGTTGTGTTTATTCCTTGAGGTAGGCAGTCTTACAGCAAGCATCCTCTACGTGACCCTTGTGATTTCATGGCTACGCATCCTGCACACAGATCTCTTATTTGTGGATGGGCAGCATACTGTAAATGCGTTTTGATTCTATGATGAACATGCACTAGATGAGTTTTTCTCTGATGATCATGTAACCTCAAACAAAGTCTCTAGGTTTTTTATGTGCAATTATTCTGTGCATGAATGGATTGGCATCCTTAGCAGAAATGTGTTAGGGGTGGCATCCTCTGCATATGTTTCTAATTGAGAAGGATGCTCTGAATACAGCACTGATGGAAAAGGTACTGAACAAACATTTCTGATTCTTGGATGTGCAAACATCTTACTCCATCTTTGTAGGGGAAAATCCTAAATTAACTGCTTCTGAGAATACATTCTTTGGGACAGTAGCCAATGGTTAGACATTACATTTCAGAATTATTTACAGACAAAAGTGTCAATGCATTGCCAGTGCTTTGTAACTCATCGTTTTGCATTCGTGGACTGCATGAATATGTTCATAGTATCATTCAGCTGCAGTAACAAATATAATGTGCAGTTCATGAGCATTACCCATCTGCACATTGTTGCTGTTCCTGGAAGTAGCTTGTGCCATAATTGCAGGAAACTGATTGTTGCAAGAGTACTTTATTAATGCTCAAACTAACATAACGCATTTTAGGGCAAAGCAACTGTGATGGGTATGTATGGTCTCTAGGTATTATAACTGGTGAGCATAGCATTCTTTGTGAATGTTGAGCAAGCCAGTTAGGACTGGTAAAATATTGGTGCAGTTAGATATATATAAAGTTACGTATACATGTAAGTTCCGTGGCATTTGGTCAAGGGGGTGAATTAGACTATGTAGATGATCATGTAATGTACGCTACTACACTCTATGCGATCTCATAGTATGGCACACCACTCTATGCAACTTCATTCTACGATGTATACCACCCCACTGTACAATACTCCACTGTATGCTATTTCACTGTATGCCACTAGACTGTACGCTGTTCCACTCTACACCACTCCACTGGATGCTAATACACTGTACCCCACTCCATTGTATGCCACTCCGGTCTACACCACTTCACTGTATGACACTGAACTATATGTCACTCCACTCTATGCTATTCCACTGTATACCACCTCACCGTACAACACTCCACTGTATTCTATTTCACTGTACGCAACTACATTGCACGCTATTCTATTCTAAGCCACTCCTGTGTATTCCACTTCACTCTATGCCACTCCTTTCTACGCTATTCAATTGGACGCCACTCCACTATATGCTATTACACTCTATCCCACACAGGTGTACGCTACCCCAGTCTACACTACGCTATTCCACTGTATGCCACTGTAAGCTATTACACTGTTCGAAACTTCAATCTTCGCCACTGTACTGTATGGTATTCCACTTTACCCCACTCCAGTGTATGTCATTCCACTCTACACTATTCCATTGGACGTCACTCCACTGCACACCACTACACTTTATGCTATTAAACTCTACCCCACTCCACTGTACGCCACTCCAGTCTACACCACTCCACTGTATGCCACTCCACTGTATGCTACTACAGTATGCACTATTACATTCTACAGTCTTTAAATGGAGACACTGTTCCTGGAGAGAGAGAGGGCAAAAGAAAGAGAGAGATAAAAATGAAACGAGAGGCCTAGGCTTAATATAAGACCCAACTACTTTAGGATTATGTGTGTGGGGGGGGGGCATACCTTAGTTTCTCTTGTTGCCCTCACACACCCCGAAGGATGTCATGCTTCATCATTGGGCGTTTGCTCCTCGTCGGGCCGGCGCTGCAATGCCCTACGGGTCCCCCGAAGGGTCACTTTAGCGGAGATCTTTTAGAGAAAACGCCGTTTGGTGCATGCGGGTGTGTGGTTTGGGTCCTAATAAAAAGATGTGTGGTGATGGGGTGTGTAAGTGACGTGATAGCCTAAAAATGTCTAAGGGTTACTGGGATAAGGTTTAATGTGAATAGCACCCTTGACATAATAAAAAACCCGTAGGTTGGGTGTTACCTTATTGAAAATAATGTGCCAACAGGTAACTAGTGTGTGGTCAAGCGGTCGACATGTTTCGCGCCCCAATGGTCCAAAAAAGGATCCCTGGCGCTTCCTCAGGACCAAAGAAGAGAGTGAAAGTGAAAGTGCACTAAGGGATACTACCCTCAGTTACTATCCGGGCGTAAACTTCAAGGTAGCACTGCTCTCAGTGTGAGAGTCAGGTCGCTCCAGGATAGACAGCCTAAATATGGGGAGAATAATGCTCCATAGGTTAGGGGACGAGCGTACACACCTTCTTAGTGAGTTTTGCTCCGGCGTGGCCTCTTTACCACCTGCTACCGACTGGGGCAGGTGGTAAAGAGGCCACGCCGGAGCAAAACTCACTAAGAAGGTGTGTACGCTCGTCCCCTAACCTATGGAGCATTATTCTCCCCATATTTAGGCTGTCTATCCTGGAGCGACCTGACTCTCACACTGAGAGCAGTGCTACCTTGAAGTTTACGCCCGGATAGTAACTGAGGGTAGTATCCCTTAGTGCACTTTCACTTTCACTCTCTTCTTTGGTCCTGAGGAAGCGCCAGGGATCCTTTTTTGGACCATTGGGGCGCGAAACATGTCGACCGCTTGACCACACACTAGTTACCTGTTGGCACATTATTTTCAATAAGGTAACACCCAACCTACGGGTTTTTTATTATGTCAAGGGTGCTATTCACATTAAACCTTATCCCAGTAACCCTTAGACATTTTTAGGCTATCACGTCACTTACACACCCCATCACCACACATCTTTTTATTAGGACCCAAACCACACACCCGCATGCACCAAACGGCGTTTTCTCTAAAAGATCTCCGCTAAAGTGACCCTTCGGGGGACCCGTAGGGCATTGCAGCGCCGGCCCGACGAGGAGCAAACGCCCAATGATGAAGCATGACATCCTTCGGGGTGTGTGAGGGCAACAAGAGAAACTAAGGTATGCCCCCCCCCCCACACACATAATCCTAAAGTAGTTGGGTCTTATATTAAGCCTAGGCCTCTCGTTTCATTTTTATCTCTCTCTTTCTTTTGCCCTCTCTCTCTCCAGGAACAGTGTCTCCATTTAAAGACTATAGATATGACACGGAGCACAGACACTGGACCATAACTAGCTCCCGGTCCCCCCCCCCTCTCCTTTATGTACAGGCTATTACATTCTACACCACTCTACTGTTCAACACTCTACTCTGCTCCAGTCCACTGTATGCCACTCCAGTCTGTGCTATTTCACTGTATGCCACTCCACTATACGCTACTCCACTGTATGCTTTTCCACTCTTTGCTACTTCACTGTATGTAGTTCCAGTGTATGCCACTCCACTCTATGCCACTCCAGTGTACACCCCCACACTCTTTATAACTCTAGGCCACTTTACTAGACTCTACTCCACCCTATCTCCGTACACTCCACTGTCCAAATTTATATTCAACTCTGCTAGAACACTCTATTCTACAACTCTGTAATTCACTCTACAACAGTCTCCAACACTATACGACACAGCATTCCACTCTAGTGCATGAGACCACACTCCAATTTATAACAGTTTCCTCGACTCCATGCTATGCTACTTCAATGTGTGCCACTATACTCTATGCTAATCCACTATACCCTACTCCACTCTACAGCACTCCACTGTACACCACTCCACTCTATGCTATTCCACTCTATGCCACTGCACTCTTCTACCATCCACTGTTCGGTATTTCACTGCACGCTATTCCACTGTATCCTGTGCCTTTTTATTGTAATCCACTCTATGTCACTACAGTGTACACCCCTCCACTCTATGCCGCTCCACTATACAATACTCTCCTCCACTCTTTATAACCCCACTCTATAAAGGTCCACTACACTTAATGACGCTCTACGACACTCTTCTCCACTCTATCCCCGTACACTCCACTGTCCAACTCTAGACTCAACTCTATGCCCATAACTATTGTTCAACACCTTATTCCACTATTTGATACTATTCTACATCCTAAGACACACTTCTTCACTCTACTATACAAGAACCCTCTCCAATTTATAACAGTTTACTACCTATCCTACGCCACTCCAATCCACTCCTTGCCACTCGACTCTACGACAAGCCTATGCCCTCTATTATACTTTACTCCACACTCGACTTTACTCCACTTTACAAGACTTTACCTCACCCTACGCTACTGTACAACAATCCACTCCACGCAACTCCACATTTAGACATACTACTGTACTCTATGCATTTCCACTCTATGCCACTATATGCTATTGTACTCTATAACACTACATGCCAATCCACGCTACCACACTGTAGACTGTACTGTACTGTACACCACTCCACTCTCCAAAACTCAACTAGATGGTATGTGACTCTACTCCACTGTAGTCTCCAGCACATTTCAATACTGTTCAACATGCCGCTACACTGTACTGTACAACATGGTACTCCAATTTATGACACTTTACTTGACTGTATGCCACACCATCCAATTCTACTGAACTCCACTGCACTATAGTCTATGACATAAAACTGCACTTGATGATACTTTACTCTGCTCTACGCTACCCCACTTCAGTGTACTCTACTCCACTTTACTACACTCTACTACACTCTATGCCCATACACTGTATGCCGCTGTACTACACTGTATGACACTCTATAACACACCACTCCACTCTTCTCTACAATACGCCACTCCATTATATGACACGGCACTCCACTCTATGACTCTCTCCTCTACTGTACTCTATGACACTCCACTGGATGATACTCCACTCAACGACAGTCTACGACACCCTACTCTACTATATTACACGCCAGTCCAATATACAACTCGCAGCTCCAGTCTACAATACTTGACTCTACAAATTGAGATACCATGCCACTACGCCACGTAACACTTTCGTACACTGTACGATCCATCACTCCAGTCTACTCCACTCAATTTAACTATACAATTCCCCAACAGACTTTACGACACTGTCCTCTACTGTACTGCACGACTCCACATAACACTACCCCACTTAGTTAAATCTTAGGTATTGTTACAAAAACAGTTTTTCTTATACAAACCAAAATTATAATGGACCAACTTTAAAATTTCTAAAATTAAAGTTATGGCTTTCATTCACAATGTATCCACCACCTTCAAATTATTATATGTAGCACACCTTGTTACACACTCTTTTCAGCTCACCAACCAAACACTAACTATATATAACATGCGACTCTACCAAGCACTGTGTTGCAACAAATTTTGTAATTTGAGAAGTTATAAGTGTTATGAATACTATGATTTCACATGCTATAGGTGTCGTAGTATGCAAGGGTATATTCAGTCAATGGAAAAGGCATGAACTATAGTTAATTTAGTGTGACGAGTGAGGTGACAAGACTGTGTCCAGAGGTGTGCGATGTATAATAATTTGAAAGGGTGCATAAATTACAAATTGAAGTTATAATTATAACTTTACAATTTTTTATGTTTTTGTATTTTAAGTTGGATTTGTATAAATTAACTTTAACCTTTGTTTTTTCATTGTATGTTAATGGTCTTTATTTTTTAATAAAAATGTGGTTCAAATCAAAGCTTAGAGAGTCATTCATGGGAGTGTCATAAGGTGGACTATTGTGCAGTACAGTGAAGGAGAGTTTAGTGTTGTACAGAGTGGAGTATTCTACAGTGGAATAGAGTGGAGTCAATTAGAGTGGAGTGGAGTAGCGTTGCTTACAGTGGAGTAAAATGTTATACAGTGGAGTGGTATGGAGTGTCATATAGTGGAGTGGAGTTGAGTATTGTAGAGTGGAGCAGCATATTGTACAGTGTTGTGTCCAACAGTAAAGTTGAGTATTATACAGTGAAGGTCGTCAACTGGAGTGTCATGAAATGGAGTGTGGTGGAGTTGAGTGTCATCAAGTAGAGTATTGTAGAGTAGCACAGACTGTAGAAGTGTTGTAGAGTGTAGTGGCATAGAGTGGAGTTCAGGGGAGTAGAGTTTGGTATAGTTCAGTGTTGTTGAGTGCAGTGTCATAAAGTAGAGTGACAGAGAGCCTTGTACAGTGTAGTTTCAGGTTAGCAAGCTGAAAAGTGTCTGTAACGAGGTGCAGTACTCGTAAAAAAAGGTTTTCCTAACTATATTTAAGCTTCAACTTTTGTTATTTTCATTTAAAAGAGAGCTGTGTCTCTTGTGGCTCTCTCATTTTTGCACTGTGGATTTATTGTTACAGATTTTTGTCTGAAGGTTATGTTCATTGCATCTCAGGAGCAGTTATTTTGTGTACTGTCAGAACTTTTGAAATAATAGAATAATATCTGTATTTCTCCTCTAGAAGTATCTAAAATCAATGGGTTTAAGCATATACACATAGAAGGCATACATTAGAATGACAGGCACACATTTTGATATGGTAGCTGCTAGGAAGGAGGACAAAAACATGGGAAGTTTTGGCACATATTTTAAAGGAAGTGAGAAACAGAGATAGGGAGCGATGGGTAGAAATAGATACATGGATAAATAGTTAGACAACGAGGCATATGGATTGATCCATCGGCAGGTAGATACATGGAAGAATAAAGAAATAGAAATGAAAGGCAAATAGAGAGCAAGATATATAGGAAGAGAGAGGAAGACCAAGTGAGTATCAAAATTAGAAAAAAAGAGCTAAAAGCAGAATGAAACGCGAGGGCTACCTAGAGACAAGGAGAGCTACAGGCTAGAGAGAGTGAGAGTAAAAATGAGGGAGTGAGAGCCAATGAAAGCGAGAACTAAACAGAAAGAAAGACACAGGTAGAGAGAAAGAATGGCAGAGATGAGTGACTGAGAGACAGCACATAAATTGTACATAAATCCTATTTCACATTATAAACACTATAAAGAGATACTGAAACTCGCAGTCTGATAAATAAAAACAATATACAAAGACCAGATCAATATTTTGTACATTGAACAGGTTTTCACAAGTTTCACTAACACACAGAGTAGGCACAGCAAAGGCAGCGATGTTGTAAGTTTCCATCACAGCCAGAACAAGCACAGGACAGGCAGCAGCAGTGCAAATGTCACCTAAATTAAAAACTTGTGCATCCCTGCTGTAGTACTGCAAGTTTCTCTCATCGAGAGAACAGTTAGAGAACTAACCGTGCAAGGGCAATAGACACTTCCTCGCACAGTTCTGAGAAATAAGAATAAAAGTGACACAGGGGTCGCCTACACAGATGGGTTTAAAAGAAAGCGTAAGAAGTGAACGTCAGGCACACACGTTGGCTTTCTTATGATTGTGGTATAAGCACATAACATGTTATGTGTAACATAAAGTACCATAGATTTATATAACAGAGTACAGAGTACAACGTAAGTATTGAAATTTGGCTAGCTATTTTAATTTAATTTTGGCAGGGCATTTAAAGAGTATAAAACTAACCTTGGGATAGCACTGAAGCTGCCCAAAGATGGGGACTGATGTCCTGATTCACACAACTTTACTCCATAAGTAGCAGGAGGTTAGGATTAATTACAGAATAGGACACACCTACTCGGAAAATTAGCCCTTTAGGAGAGATGGATTAATCACACAGGCACAGAGTGGAGGCTGGTACAACATTCTTTTACAGCACAATAAGAGGTGGAATTAGGGTGGGACACATCACACCAACATAACACTTTTTTAGGTCTCGCATAGGCAGCGCGCATGCGCTGTCTCCTCGAGACATCCAGTAATCCGTATAGTGAGAGTAATCCCGCCTGCTGCTTGTCTGCGGCTTTGTTATTTGGCTCTGTTACTGTCCTTCACAAAAACTTGTTTGCCAATAGGTAATCCTCCCTTTATGTCCCTCCTTTTAGTTTCCATTTTGGCCGGATGCAGCACTGTCTAAGTATTATATTATTACAATTTAGGTGTTTATGTCTTCGTTTGCGGACTACTTTTGTTCTGTAGGCAGCACGCACGCCTGGGCAAGGATAATGGTGGTTGCGCCTTTCTTTTATTATTTACGGTGTGGAACACTGCCCCATGCCTTTCTTTTTATTCTTAACCAGCTCAGCGTGAACAATGTCGGCAGAGCCCTGCTTCTGTTCTTGCGATCGCATGCCAGCAGGCATGAGATGCTTCTCCACAATGTTTTTTTTATTTTTGACCAGCTCAGCACGAACAATGGTGGTGTGCCTGCTTCTGTTTGTTGCTATTGCATGCCTCTTCCTTCCTAATTTTTCACTTCAGCCACTAAAAAAGGCACCCAGGTGCTTCAGCGGTTTGCTGTATAGTACACCCACATCACTGCACCATGTTTGCTATTTGAAGTTTTGCTTTTCCATCATAAATCTCGGACTGTAAGCACGCAAATTAGATTTTTTTTATACAGCGTTTCTTCATCCACAGACCTTTATCAAAATTGTTTATTTTTCTAGAATTTGCAAGTATATGGCATAAGTGGACCCCTGACACCAGCACTACATTTAAAATTGAAAAAATAGGCACCGAGGATCACTTTTATGCTCTCAGCCAGGACTTTCTGGGATTTAAGCACAACACAACCCGTGCAATAAGGGGCTACATGTGCAGTGCAGCATTCTGTAACATGAAGTCACAGCTGTAAACTAGCTCTTCCTCGTGGTAGGACAATAAGAGCACTTAAAAGCAAATTGAGGTGCACCACGATAATGGTTCTTCATAACAGTGTAGATAAATATTTTTACTAATATCACATTCACGTTTTCAGATATGTTCAAGGATATGGCATCACAGACTGATTTTATACTTTCCACCTGCAACTCGTAAATGTGGGTTTTTAGTTCTATGTAGCGCAAACTCGACCCGAAGGCATCTGAGCGCTTCACATGAGCACCAGTTACGATAGAGATGGACACAATCATTGGTGGTAGGCGCAGGGATATGAAGAGATTTGGCCATAATCACAGGATGTTGAGGGCACCTGCCGAGATTTGAACCTGGTCCCCCAGGTTCGAGGTCGACCGCTCTAGCCGTTAGGCCACATCCTCTCCCTGCATCAAAGGTTGGCCTCTGATATTCAAAGGGAGTGATAATAAATATTGTTGTATGTTAACTACTTGTATAGCCTGTGACTTGAAAGAAGCAATATCACACTTCAGGATTGCAGCCACAGACAGGGCATGACTATTGCTTCCTGAGAGATGAAACAGATGCACACATTTTGAGCGGTTTATTCTAGTCGAATTATCTACATTCTCATTAGCCTTAACTCACGTGAGAGGAAGCCTGGCGCAGTTTATTTCTTTTGTCTTTAACCCCGCCCTTGTTTTGTTTGTCACAGGGCAGTGTGGGGAGGGGTTTAAAATGAGGCTTGCTGAACTGTGATTGATGTGTTCCTGTCGCTGCAGAGCAGAAGCCCACAGTGCCTGGGGCTAACTTTATTGATGGGGGAGGTCCTTCAGGAAGGAATGCAAGGGCTTTTCCAGGCTGATCATGTCACAAGCCTCAGAGATGTGACCTCGTCAGCAATGGCGGCTGGTAAAGTTTGAGAGCGGTGAGGCTGGACTTGGGAGGTGGGGGGCATGGTTAGGGGGTGGTCAGAGGAGGCACATTAGGGACCCATCGCTCAAATAAAGGGAGTTACCATATAATAAGCGCCTGGATGACGGATGTGTAGCAGTTAGATAGAAGCAAATACAGATTTTAATTAAGAAGTCGAATATAGAAGAAGCAACTAGATATCTCTCTTTGGATTTGAAAAAAAAAGAGGGCAGTGTAACGCTCTGGCCTGATAAAGAAGAGGCTGTTTACATTTTCTTTTGTTCCTACAGCCTTCTCAGTTCATATGAAATGGAGTGATGGAGAGAGATGTGTGCTTATAGGGCAGCGTGTAAAATTCAGAGCCCAGCCTGCTGCATTGGTGTCTGTTCCTTTAGGGTACCGAGATTTCCAGCAGGATTTCAACCAACTTTCCCTTCCTATAAACAGATATCCATAAGTCTGACAGCCCTTGATAAATCGACAAGGAAACACCTTTGTATTTACATGCGCTCACCGGTAGTCTACCAAACAAGCATTTGCAATGCAATAGGTCTTAAAATTGCGACATTTGCAGCTATTGGCATTGTTCTTGACAATTCCTTTTTTTTTGTTTAAAAATAAGTCCTGCATTAATAAAAGGCATTGTCATTTACAATACCAACAGGTCAAAGTTTCTAAAATGCGAGACCTATTGCATTGCAAATGCTTGTTTTTACTGTGATTGCTAAGATCATGAAAGCTAACTCTGGGATATCCTCTATCATAAACACAGAGACCAAAATAACTTTACTTTGCAACTAAGAATCATACCTAATGGCACTGTTTTATGTTGGCCTAACAATAGAATTAGTGAGACGTTTCACAGTTTTTAGGCCTCGCCTGGCGAAAGCAGCGCATGCGCTGCTCTAGCCTGGAGAGCACCTTTTGGAATCAATTCTGCGAGGGCTCTCATGCACGCGTCTGCAATGGACAAAGATGGCTGCTCTCGCCAGTTGTCCATTACCAACAGCATGCGCGTGTCCGTGGGACTGTGGACAGCCCCACGCCATTTTGTTGCCATAGCAACAAAATGCCTCTTTGCGTGTTTTTTTTTTATGTCAGTCCCCCCCGGGGCACAAGCAGGCATCCACTTCTGTCTTTTTACTGAGAACTGCTGTCCTCACAGAAGTGGATGCCTGCTTGTGCCCCGAGGGAACTGCTGGACAGCCGTTTGTTTTTTGTTAGTCATAAATAATATAAAATGTAAATTGTGCTAAACTAAATGCACCAATAACAAGACTCTTAAAAAAAGAAAATACTAACGTTTATTGAGTATTTGTAAATTTTATGTAGCCAGGAGTGCGCTGCACGCTGGGGATTTTAATCCAATACATACAACACTAAAATTAGGCCTGTTAAAAAACGATCAGGTGGCACCCTAGATATGAGGTATTCTTGCTGCGAGTTTCTTGTATTTGGCACACTTAAGAATCAACAACAGTAATGAGAGGTGCATTTAAAAGGGGGGGGCTATCTCGGGAGCCATGTAATTCTTCTACGCTCCCAATACTTCCGGTGAGCAAGGAGTCTTGAACTGTCCAGTGTATTGGAGCACTCGCATTTACGTCATCTGTGGGACACAGATTTGAAAACCAGCGGGCTTATGCAGCCTTTCATTCTTGTTAGGTCGGTAAAATAAATACCAATGAGTTGTGTAACATGAACACCTGCTAATTAAAGAGCTACAAATGGGCAACATCTTTCTATGGCATTTCTAACCATATATTCTAAATTCAGCATTTTTTTTTAATGATTTTGGGGTGCCAGAATTCTTTTTCACATCGAATTCTAGTTTTTCCTTTGCTTTGAAATCCGATGAAGTGACTAAAATGTTGTTACAGCTGCAGATTGCTCTGCTAAGCACTCTGCCCCAGCGCTGCAAGCTTTTCTGAGGCTTCTCACACCACCACATTTATGCAGCATCATGAAGTAACAGTAGATGTTTTAGCACCCGGGATAATGTGTTGCATGGCTAAATACTGAGAAGGTCCTAAAGGCGAGACCTATTGGCTATGCCAATGCTTGTTAATTTATGTTGTTCCACTATAAGTCTGTCCCTATTTGGAGTCTGTTTTGAATCAATTGTTTGCTGTCTTTTCTGCTGGCTTTGGTTTCTTTTATTTTTTATTGATAAACAAACTTTATTGGGTTTTGGCAATCCGTGATGGCAACAAAAGACATACGGCACATAGAGCATGTAGTACGCAAGAGAAGCAGAATTGCAGCAGTTAATGCAAAGTAGAAACACTCCGGCAATATGATGTGCTACAGAGGGAGAACGTCCACAATATGAATCTGTGACAAATTATGTAAATTGGCCCAACCATTTCTCCCACCCCCGTGCTTGCTGGGGCATCCACAAGCCTCATAAACCACCCACTAGCTTTGGTTTCTTAAAGTGAAGGAGAATTATAACACTGCTGGCTTTGGTGATGCTATGGGGTATGGATTCTCAGACAGCTTCTGGCTTAGTTTCTCCGTGGGTGAAGAGTGAAGTGGGGCAAACTTTTATTAGAATCTACTTAGAGAGAACTTCCTTTTGCACCTGCGTTGAGCTGGGGCTAGTAAGCCAATATCTTTTAACTGCTAACAGTAGCAAACAATGGTTAACCACAAGTTGGGGTGAACAGTTAGATATGAGCGGATTAGGTCACAAGCAAAAACAAAGTCTCAAGGTGTGACCCACTCTGAGTTGCTCCAATGATCAGCTGGATCAACGTGGTGGCTCCAGTTCTTCAACTTTTTCCACTGCCTGTTCGATGTCTAGCCTAAAGCTGGCTTTTACTCGCCTCCTATTGATGGCAAACACTCACCACAACACATTAGACTGTATACGTCACACCCAGCCAACTGAGCTCAGATATTTAATATCATTGTGTGGTAATGAGCTCAGAGCAGAACTCATGAAACTAAACAACATACATAATATTGCCCACTTCTGGGATCTGCACACAACAGTTCCAGTAAATGACAGACAGAATTCAACAAAACACTTTAAACAGAGCAACTTAGGACATATAGACAGCACAGCTCAGATTGTTGCAGGGATTGTGCTCAGGAATAGAACTGTGCTTGCGACCATAGAACGTCAGCATGTAGGGACTGACTCACCATACCACCTCAGTAACTATGAGCCCGAGATATAGTGCTTCACTTGCCCTCAAAACCTTACCAGAGAAACAAGTTATTTGGCACCCCAGAAAAAAACACTCTCAACCCTTTCACGGATCGCGGTAACAGGACACACCCTTTCGCTCTCGCACTCGTTCTCATCCACAATAAGTTGAACAAAAGAGACGAAGGAAGTTTAGAAAATGTATTCAAACTAGTGTGTCCTAAAATACAGTTTTCCTGCCACAATTATAAAACAAATACATATCAGAAACACAGTTAGCATGGCTATTGAACCATACACAGGAAAAAGTCCTGTCATGATGTAAGACAGACTAACCTAAACCCTCTCCTTCCTACTGAAGCTAAATGATTACATATCAAAGATCTCTTCGATTAGTGGCGGACCCCATACCTTAGCATACACAGATGGACGTTCTACATCCCTGCTGACATGGTGATCTTGACTCTGAACTCTCACTCCATGTGTGCATTTTTTACTCTTGTGTACTCTGTTATATGACAAGATGTAGCTGCCCTATAACAGCAGCTGCGCACTCATGTTATGTCTAGGTGCTAGATCCTGACCAGGGAGAATAATAAGGGGCATTGTTGTTTGATCTTGTCTAGGATGTGCAGACTAAATCCCAGGAAAAGAACAGAACCCGAAAACATACGCCGGTTCCATTTGAAAGTACAGTGTGACACAAAGCAAGTGTGTTTACATAGTAATGTGTGCAAATGAAATGCGGCATACGACGTGCACATTTAGGCTAATATAGGGAAAACCACAATGTGTAGGAAACACATGACCAGATATTTCATATAGTTGGTTCCCACCATCCTCACAACCGCACCAACCATCATAGAAAACCATCACAACTATTCTCTAAGTTGCCCATTTAAAGCTCATACCAGTCCTTCCGCTGGCATGCACCTTAAATGGTAAATATCTGTGCCATCCACACCGAACCACACTAGTTTAAATACATTATAAATATTGCCCTCATTCACTCTTTTGCTGATAGCTCCCAAACCGAAACAAATGTTCCTCTGTGACGGAATCCCCGAGATCTGGGATGCAATTAGATCCTGTCTCACAAAGGTTATTAAATGGCTGAAGATAAACCAGCTCAAGAACTACCCTGATAAATCAGAGATTGTCTTCTTTGGCCAGCCTTTGGTGAACGATTGGAGCCAATGGTGGCCTGAAGAACTATCCCCCCCTTGCGTTGCTCAATACACAGTTAAGAATTTGGGCATCTACATTGATAACGCCCTCTCTATGCGTTCCCAAGTTCAGGCCCTGGTGGGTACCTGTTTTGGCCTACTCCATATGCTGAAAAAAGTTCTCCCGCTTCTCCCACCGGACTCCAGGAAGACAGTGGTTCAGTCGCTGGTTATGTCTAGATTAGACGATGCCAATGTCCTTTACTTTGGTCTACTGGACTTTCTCCTTCAGTGTCTCCAGGTGGTGCAAAACTCAGCGGCTAGGGCGATTCCTTGATTGAAACCTAGGTCTCATATGGCCCCTCACCTCAAGGCCTTACACTGGCTTCCAGTGAGGGAGCGGATAAAATTAAAGGCCATGGTAATTTTCTTTCAAGCACTCCATGGTAAGGGTGCCGGATACCTCAGAAGACGTGCTTGTCACTACGCACCTAGTAGAGCACTCAGATCATCATCTGCTGACCTCGCCTGCGTCCCTAAAGTACGCTTGGCGCGCAGGGGCGGCAAATCTTTTACCCTCCTTGGTGCTCAAGCATGGAACAAACTTCCGGCGGCTCTGAAAGCATCCACCGATCAGACTACCTTTAAGAAACAGCTGAAAACATGGCTTTTTAAGAGCTAAGTCGACTGCAGGTGCAGTCGTGTGAACCGTGAGCGCCGGGACACTCCTCCTGGAGTAGCCGTGCGACAAATTTCGCTCATTCATTCATTCAAAAGTGTCCGACCATGACTGCAATGCAAAACTATACAAGCATATACAGCAATCTACAAATCTCTGTTGACGTAAAATAACAATTCAACATAATCAAAAGCTCAGTAGAAATTAAATATAATATTCTTAATAACAATCTTAACAAAAGGACCAGCTAAAATGGGAAAAAGCACAATGCACAGAAAAGTTGAGCAAACTAAGTTATGCAACACACATCGAAATATCTAGAACTAGCATTTTATTAACCTTCTACAAAAGCCAGGCAAGTAGAGCAGCTCACGCCAGAATCAATGGGCATTGTCAGCAGCAGGATGAACATGTTAGAACAGTAATTAAAGATTTCTAGGAAATCCTAGACACACCAGGGACAATAGCAAAGGAACAACTAAAGACCCAAAATCAGGTCGAGCACCTGCACTACACACCATTATTCATGAAATAATGCAACTTGGCACTTTCAGGCCAAGAACAGTAATGGCGGCACTGCTCAAATCAGGGTCTCATTGGGTCAGTTTAGATCAATGCATGTGTTATATAGCGGCCTCACTATCGCTCCATGCCCGCAGGATGGTAAGGTTGTGAGGCGAGAGAGATAAGGTTAAAAAAGCAGACAATCTCTTAGTGTTATCTATGCCTAGTTAAGGAGCTTTAGGGGTGTGTGTCATTTGTGAAGTTGACCTTTGTCAAGTACATGAGATTTGTTTTTTTAATTCATCAACTACTTATAATATATCATGTTAAAACCATTTATTCATGCACATGTGCACTAAAGCTTGAGAGTGCTTGAGAACATCCAAGAAAGACATGAAGCAAAAAGGAAGCTAAAATGCCTGGGTAAAAAGCAACATCTACAAATATTTTTAAAACAGTTCATCCATCCATCAATCTGAATTTATATGGAAAACATTCCATTGTTACTTTGTTGAATTTAGGGACAATGAACATATTTGCAGATGAGAAGTGAAGAGTTTTGAGGACACACTTTTAAATTAAAAACAGGGGCTTACTTAGAAAGTGATCTGTGGTGGTTCGTGCACACAACATCAAAAAGGTCCCTACACTTGTATTTGCAGCTGGAGCAGATTTTTAAAAAGCGGGTTTGTGCGATTGATTTTTAATCACTTGCAGCTGACGTATCATATATTTTGGTAAGCCAACATAAATAGAATTAGCACCAGTCTGGAGCGGGCAATGACCGAGACAGCCCATTCTGGCCCTCTATAAAAAGATAGGTGTCCAGCTTTCGGGCAATTTTTGTGTGGCAGGAACAAGCTAAGCCTAGTGCAGTGATGTGGTTGTCAAGTGATCATCTTGAATCAGTTAAAATGTCTAGGCTTCGGGAAGAGCTAACGGGCACCGAGGTAGATCCTAACTCAAAGGGCCAGACACTTCTGCCTTGTCTGCATTACGTTTGAGCCATTTACTTCCTTTCCACTTGCAGTTGTTCTTCAGACAATGTGTGAACTTAGCAGTGGATGAGAGACCACCTCACTGGTACACAATCAGTTTTGTACTATTGGCGTACAAATAGGAGAGGGTCTTACTTGAGTGGATGAGCCTGGCCAAAAGCTCAGTGCAGCGATTAAAAAGGTAAGAGGAGAGTGCCAAGCGTTGGGGCACTGCACAGCCCAATGGACAGTAAGGTGTGGTGTACGAGCTGAACTGTGCCAGAATGAACGGTTTTTTGCAGGCTGTGGACAGATCTAAAAGTATTAAGCGAAGAAACTGCGCTCATCAGCGGCCATTGTAATGCTCTCTGCCAAGCATGTCAGTTTTTGCGGGGCCCGGGTCAGAAGCTACAAATACAACTCACTTTTTCAGGGTAGTTTGGGCGGCCTGATTCAAAATGCAAAACATGCTAAACAAACCATGCAGCTACAGCATCTGGCACCACCTAATGCCATTTATGCATAGCTAAACAGGGTCAGTAAACATGCTAGATATCACCTCGACAGACTGGTCAGATTACTATCAAAATATTTTTCAAATATCCACACAAGAAATGGAAATCAATGGTCAAACAAGAAGAGATAAAACTTGGGTGAGGAATTACATCCACGTAAACAGAACTGAACTGGCGGATCTATGCCAAACCTCCTTGGTGCTCCCGACTGACCTGACCTCGATTCAAGAAATGACATACCCCTGCAACAGCAGTAGGACCAACATAACTCAGTAGGTGGCTCCTCCGTGTCTAAAAAGGCAAAAGAGAAAACCGCCAGCACCGTGGTTTAATCAAAATATAAACAATGAAAACAGACAACTAAGAAATATCTATGGAGGAAGGACCCAAACACTACCCTTCTCGAACAATGGAGAAGGCATAGAATCTCATACAAAAAAGTTATGTGGAAAGTCAAAACAATAGCGATCAGATCACATCTTGACAGAGCGAAGAACAGGCCTAGAAAAGCTTTTTGACATAATAAAACAGCAATCCGGAAAACCTGCAGAACCCACAATTGAAAACGACTTGAGGATATCTGCAATGCCTTTTCAACTTTTTTTAAAGAGAAAATCATAACCATAATCAATTCCATCCCCTGCCAAGCTAGTGCCCAACCTAGTGAAATCATATTCCCAACCCTCACAGCGCACAGCAAGGGCACAGACCCTCACATCCCAATTGTCCCAAGAAACAATTGAGCCTTCTGGAATAGCTTTGGATCTCTATGTGAGGGGGACCACCCCATTCCCTCCCACCTACTGAAAGAGATCCACCATTCCATCACTCCCCTTTGGACACAAATAGTGAATGCTTCTCTCCTACATGGATCCCTCCCGGAATGCTTGAAGAAGGGCCAAGTATCGCCCGTACAAAAAAAATGGGAACAGATCACAAAGACTTAAACAACTTCTGACTGGTATCCAATCTGCCTTTCCTGGCTAAATTGGTTGAAAAATGTACCCTTGATCAACTATGTGAACACATTAAGAATTTTGACCTATTAGATAATCACCAATCAGGCTTCAGACTGGGTCACAACACCGAGGTCACCATTCTAAACATCCTTGATGATATCCAAACATCACTTGACCAAAACAAATCCTGTCTCCTTATACTTCTGGATCTATCAGCGGCATTTGACATAGTCTGCCATAAACACCTCAGAGAAACTCTTGAATTCAGTATGGGCCTATCAGGAGCAGTCCTCAACTGGTTCACCTCCTTCTTGCAGAACCGACAACAAAGAATTAAACTCAGCAACACCCTATCAGATGTAGCAGACATTGACAAGGGCTTTAAGCAAGGATTGACAATTTCACCAACGCTCTTCAATCTATACATGAGACCTCTTACAGAAATCCTGGATCAATCAAAATTCTCGTACCACACGTATGCTGATGATACGCAACTTTACATCAAACTCTCCTCTCAAAAGAATATCTGGCGATTGGATGACACCCGGAGCAAAACTCAGGACTGGCTGGCACACAATCATCTAAAACTAAATCCGCCAAAAACCGAATTCATTCTCTTCCTCCCAACTCTTAAAAACCAACAACCTCAACTATGGTCTTATAACCTCAATTCGCTAAACTGCACCCCAACCATCTGAAAAAACACAAGGCATCACACTAGACTCTAATCTTAACATGCATGCTCACATACAAGCGGCAACCAGAAAAGCTACCCTACACCTCCTAAGAAAAATAAAACCATTCATACCACGTGGGGGCCTCAAAATGGTGGTCCAATCTCTAGTGCTATCAAGACCTGACTATGGAAATGCCACACTCACAGGTATTCACAAAGCCAGCCTAGCCCCAATTAAAGCAACATTAAATGCAGCAGCATGACTTATAACAGGCACACAGTGCTATGATCGAATTTACCCATCACTCAGAGCCCTCAACTGGCTCCCAGTGGATGCTAGGATCCAACTGAAGGTTGCATGTATAACTCACAAAGCTCTACACAATTCTGGTCATAAATAAGTGGTGAATAGGATCAAACCATCATGAGGCAGAAGGGATTCTATAAGTAATAAATCCCTAATACTAGAACCAGCTAGATTCAAAAAGGGGAAACACACAGTTGTAGTTTTTACGGATCTGCTCCAAATATTTGGAACACTCTACCACCTTAAATGAGACCAATTATCTTCTATGAACTTTTCAAGAAGGAAGTTAAAGTCTTACTACTAGAAAAATATGCATCATAAGAGAACTTTTCATAACTGTAATTCACACTACTTCATTTTGTATCTTATTGTTTTGTACCATGCTCTCCGATTTCTATATACATTGTGTTGTAACTTGCCCTTTAATTGTTAGTTCCTTTAGGGAATGTTAGGCATGTCAACTTTCAACACATTGACCTCAGATGATGAGTGTCAGCTGTAGCGTCTGCTTCTGGTGTGGACTGTCTGGTGAGTGTGCAATAAACTCATCTTGATGTTACCTGGAAGAGTCACACTCACCTCATTAATGGCGACAACTAGGGAGTGCACACCCACCGAAGAACCCATTGTGTTTTTTATTTACAAGTTTTGCTTGGAATTCCTTGGTCAAGGTCGTTTTTTTATTTTTATTTTCATGAGTGACTACGTCTTACTCTTGCCATTTTTTAACGACTTGTAGAGTGAGAGTGGTTCGAGTGATTTCACCTTTTCGTTAAGTGTTATTGGCATTATTTGGATTTGCGTGTGGACTGAGCTGCCGTTGATTGTTCGCGCTACAAGATTTGAAAGATTACTCACCGCGAGGCTGCCTGGCATTATTGTTTAGCCTGCACTGCAGTGTTCCGAGCCAGCACTGTGACGTGCTCAGCCTACGTTTTCCATGTGATACGTGCATTTGCCCGATGTGCCGACGTGAGCTGAATACCCTGTCTGCATGGTGACGACATCTACAGTGAGATTTTCTTTACCACTTCACAGTCACTTAAAGAAGTTGCGCGTTCACTGTGTAACATCTAAATGAAGACGGGAAGCAGTGTTCCACTATGTAGCATTCCTTCCTACCAAGTGAAGAAAAGTATCGAAGAACTCTGGGCAAGGATACGTTTTTATTTTAATTTGTTATAATAATTACCGTTACTTTACAAATCAGCACCAGCAGTTATTAATATACGTTTTTGTTCATGGAAACTCGTTTTACTGCTACACACTTAAAGAGACTTGGAAGAGGAATAGAAAAGGATTTCATTTAATTTGTTATTCTAGCTTATTATTTTAGACTATTATTTTGGAGTATTATATTAGTTTATTGTATTAGTTTGTTAAGATACCTTTCTTACAGGATCTCAGCATCCAGTGGCATGATTCAACCACCTCAGTTCTTATCTGAGCGTGGCAAACCAATTTTGCCGTGGAAAAAGTGGAAACCACTTTTCGACTCTTACCTCATAGCCATTGGTGGGTAAAGATTTTACTTCACAATCTATGCATTGAAGGTAGAAACATCTAGGATAGTTTAGATCCTACACCAATTTGAAGAGAAGCAGGTGAACCCAATGATGTTTACAAAATGAGTGTACTATTGTGAGAAACTCATTTTGGGCCACGCCTCAATGTGGTAATGGAGCCACACAAATTTTGTATGCCTTACCAGGCAAAGGGAGAGCGAGTCAGCAACTATGTAGCGGCTTTAAAATCTCAATCACAGACTTGTGAATTTGAACAATTATCAGACTCTCTTATTCGTGACCAACTTGAGCGTTGCACTAATGACCCCAAGATCCAAGAGAAGTTACTTTCCAAGAATCCAAATCTCAAAGAGACGATCGCCATTGTGGAAAGTATTGAACATACTTCTCACTGGGTAAAGGAAATGTGTAATACCAGTGTTGCCATTGATGTTAGCACTAATTCAATATGAAGTGACTTTGATAATACATCTCTAGAGACGACAGTTGCCACCGTATCCAAGCTCAATGCTAAAGTAGAGAAGGGGTTTACCAGTAGTGACAAACCCAAGTCAAATCCCAATTGGAACAGAGACGGAAAAACAAAATGCCCGAGATGTGGAAGCCTAAATCACGGGCCCAATTTTCTCAATTGTTTTGCCAGGGGTACCAATTGTTGAAACTGTGGAAAAAAAGGACCTTATGCCCGTATGTGTAGGAATGTGAAAGTAAATATGATTGATGACGATGATACATATTCACAACAAGCCATTCACTGTATCACGGATAGTTGTGACGAATCTGTACTTGATGTTAAAGGAGTTGATGCTGGTAATGCCTCTGGGGTATATGTATGAAAGTTTGGTTTTGCGATTCTCAAATAGCGAATTTTAGAGAATCGCTATTTGAGAATCGCAAAACGAGATGTATGTAGGATTTGCAAATTAGTTTGTGAATCTTACAAATCTTAATTGCGAATCGCAAATAGAGATTTGCAATTAAGGAATTCCTTCCCATTTATTCCTATGGGCCCCATAGGAATGAATAGGAAGACATTCTCAATTTGCGATTCACAATTAGAGAATCGCACATTGAGAATGCAATTTCAAGGGTGCCAGGGTGTCAAAAGGACACCCTGTTGCACCCTTGAAATATGTATGTGTGCAGATGTGGCGCACATACATGCCTTAAGGGCATGTATGTGTGCCACATGGCACTTTGAAAAATGCAAAAAAGTGCATTTTTTAAAGAAATCGCATATTACCACCAACTTGAAGTTGGTGGTAATTTGCGATTCCTTAAGGCCAAATTGCACTTTTTCTGTGCTTCGTACATTGCAGTTAAGGAATCGCAATTTGCGATTCCTTAAATGCAATTGCAAAATAGCGATTCGCAAATTTTGCGATTTGTTATTTTGCGAGGCTGTTTTTCATTCATACATACCACTAAACCCAATTGCGATCGCAAACGCTGAAATTCTGCGAATTTCGGCGTTTGCAATCGCAATTTGGAATGATACATATGGCCTTCTATGCCAAAATGTGACATAACTGTTGTTAGTGTAGTGGTTCCCGTTCTTGCTGATTCTGGCTCCCCGTATACCTTGCTAAGCGATACATTTTGAGATTCCATTCTCACATTCAGGGAAGTCAAACTTTTGCCTCCAGACATCAACCCTGTGGGTTATGGTGGACAGAACATTCACCTTGTTGGATTTGCCTTCCAAACCATTGTGTTCAAAGGCAGGGAGACAGTCGGCAAGGTCTATGTTGCCAGGCGTGGCAACAATCTCTTAGGCTGGCGACATCAAAACGACCTTGAGATTATTTTGAATCCAAATGCTCCTAACAAAGTAATGTTGGTGACTCCTCATGGTGAACATCTGGATATTACAGAGAAATACCCTAGAGTTTTTAGTGAAAAGCTTGGTCTCCTCAAAGGCTTCAAACACAGAATAATTCTAAAGGATAATGTGACAGCGGTTGTACATTAAGGGCCTCATGTAGGTAGCTTAATACCGGTCGGTAACGTCCGAAATTCGGTAAATATGCCGTTACCGACCGGTATATAGACAAGTGAGATGTAGGAGACCAAAAACCAGTTTTCGGTAAATATGAAGCGGTAAATACCGATTCATAATTACCGAATTCGAAAATACCGATTCATAATTACCGAATACATATTTACCGAATCGGTAAATATGAAGTGGTAAATATGAATCGGTAAATATGAAGTGGTAAATATGAAGTGGTAAAACTGAAAATGACATGTAGGTAAAATCGGTAATGAAGAAATCCATGAAAATCGGTAATTAAGAGTCGGTAATTAACACTGAGTGAAAGCAGGTGGTAACCATCAACAGACCATATAAGCAATCCCAAAATGCAACAGAGTGGACAACATGGCCGCTCTGTATGTCATTGCAAGGCGCCTACGTCTACAGGCAGCAGGTCTGAGGATATGGAGACGGGAGGAACGCATCTACAGACAGCGCATCACACTCTTCCAACTGACTGATGCAGAGATACATGAAAGGTACAGGCTACACCCCCAAACCATCATGGACCTGATAAGGGACCTGCACCCACTCCTGGACCAGCCAACAAGAAGGGCGCATGCCATACCACCACATGTGCAGGTGCTCTGCAGCCTACATCTACTGGCATCCGGCAGTTATCAGGTGGTGATAGCTGCGGTGGGTGGTGTATCCCAGAGTTGCCTGTCCCGTTTCTTCAGGAAGTTCCTGGATGCCATGATGCAGAGAATGCACCACTACATCAGCTTCCCAAACACACAGGCTGAACTGCAGAAAACTAAAACTGACTTTTATCACATGGCACAGTTCCCCCATGTCATTGGCTGTATTGATGGCACACACATCCCAATCTGCCCACCAGCTGACACAGAGCACATCTACAGGAACAGAAAGTCCACCCACTCCATCAATGTGCAGGTGATCTGTGATGCAGGGAACATCATCACTGATATTGTAGCGAAGTTTCCTGGGAGCACCCACGACTCTTACATCTTCCAGAACAGTGGGATCTACACACGACTGATTGCCGGAGAATTTGGAGAGGGATACCTGCTAGGTAAGTAACAGTGACGCCCCATGAAACCTGCAAATCATAGTGTATAGAGGCATGTGACTGATGGTTCCCTTTTACTCACCTAGGCGACAGTGCATATGCCTGCCGGTCATTCATCCGCACTCCCTACCTACACCCATCAACCCAGAGTGAGAGACGATACAACGTGGCACATAAATCAACACACAATGTGGTGGAGCGCACGTTTGGACTACTGAAAAGCAGGTTCCGCTGCCTCCACAAGAGCGGAGGCGCACGCCAGTACACACCCATCAACTGCTGCAAGATCATTGCCACTTGTGCAATGCTGCACAACCTTGCCACGAAGAGAGGTACAGATGTGGAACTAACAGATTTTGAGGACAACGAGGATGAGTCAGGCCAGCCAGAGGGCAACGCAGCTAGAGTGGCAACTGCAATAGATGGGAGAGAGAGACGGGCAGAGATCACATGCAACTATTTCTGAGTAAGTAAGGGGACACAGCCAGTTGTGGTATGTCATGACGTAGTTTTAATGTGGCACTACGCCATGAACACAAGATCAAGCCAATCTGGCAACATAGCATATATACAAGGAGTAAGTCCAGGGTTACGTCACCCATTGGGAAGTGGCTACGCAGGGCTGCATCAATGTTTGCGCATACGCGCTGCAGTGTGGGATGGCACGGCTTGAGCATCCTCACTACAGCCAACCCCAAGCCGCCTGCTGCTCCTGCGTGCTTCTGGGACGGGGGGTGTGATGCTGCTCCTGCTGCTGGTGTCGATGCTCTCCGCAGCATCCTCTGCAGCAGTTGTCGCCGCCTGACTTGTTAATAGCACCTCTAGTGCACTTGTCACCTGCACCATCCCCCGAGACACGTCGCTGCAGCAGTGTGTCAGGCCCTCCTGCATCGACACAGAGCGCCGGCAGAGTAGAGAAGTGGCAGTTGCCAGACGATTGAGTGCCCTGGTGGTAGTGTCCCTCCTCTGCCGTTCCCGGCGCCGTGCATCTATGTCAGCATCTAATTTGCTGCACAACTGCTGGATTGACTGGGACATGTCCCGAATGCCCGCTGCCATTGCGCCGATGTTATTGTCCATGTTGACAAATGTAGATTTCATGAACCGCATATGCCTCTGGACTGACATGACTGCCTTTGTTTGCAGGCGCTGTTGTTTTAACATTTGGCCCTCGAGCCCCGAGAAGACACCATGGCTGTCAATGCTTGCTGGTGGACTCTGGACACGCGACCTGCGGCGCCCTCTTGCACCCGTCTGTGCTGCCTGTGAGGTGTAGGGCACAGTGGCATGGCTCCCATCCTGGGGCATAGTAATTTGCTCAGGGCCCCTGCTGTCGTCAGACGAGGTGTCTAAGGCTCGCAGCCTGGCGGCAGGACGCCTCCTCATTCTCACACCTGCAGGCGGTGATGTGGCCGGTGACTCAAACATGAGTGGCGATGCTGGCTCTGGGTGAGGTGATGCTGGCTCTGGGTGAGGTGATGCTGGCTCTGGGTGAGGTGATGCTGGCTCCGGTTGAGGTGATGCTGGCTCTGGTTGAGGCGAGGCTGCCTGTGTTGGTGGTGCGGCTGCCTGTGGCCCTGCTCCCTGGGCTGAACTTGTGCTGGCCAGAGGTGATCTGTGTGGCCGGTGTGCCCTCTCTCCTGCAGCATGCCCTGTCCTGCGTGATGTCACATCTGTGGACAGAAATGCAACATCGGCTCAGTGTCCCCGAAGGGCTGCATTGCAAGCATCACAATAAATCATGTCACACTCCAAATTGTCCTCTGCCTCCTTGTGCCTAATGTGTGTAACATGCCTTGTTGCCCTGTGCTATTTACTTCATGGTTGGGGTTTCCCTGACTACATCTCCCAGAATGCATTGCCTGTCTGCACTAACACATGGACTGGAGTGGGATACTCATTTCACAATGGGGGATGTGGGATAGGGGTAGGGGGGGCTACATTGCTGTGCATTCGTCTTACCTTGTTGGGTGGCGGCTCTGGCAGAGCTGTCAGCATCCCCAAGACCCACGACGCTCTCATTCTCGATTGTGGCCCCCACCAGCTCCTCCAGTTCGGTGAGGGCAGGTGCCCTGTTGGTTCCACCTCCAGTCTGGCTGGCCTCCTTCTGGATTTCCCCCATCTTCCTCTTGGTTACAATCCTCAGGTCATACCAGCGCTTTTTGAGGACCTCGATGTCCCTGTGGGTCACTCCCACAGCATTGACCTGCGCCTGGATGGCCAGCCAAATATTGCGCTTTTCAGCCTCAGGCACTTGCAGGGACTGCCTCCCAAACAGCTTCTGGTGCTGCTTCACCACCTCCTCCACCAGCACCTGGAGTTCCTTGGGGCTGAATTTCAGCTTCTTCCTCCTTTCCCCTCCATCTCTCTGTGTCCTCTGGCTGGACATGATGTTTTTTTGCTGCACAAACAGGCACTGGCTCCCTGCCTCTCCTCTGCACTCCAAGCCTCTCCAGGGTCTGTTAATTGTGTGCACCTGCCTGGGTGTGGCCACTTCCTGGTTGGGTGGGGTGTGGTTGCACAGGATTGGCTATTTCATCAAGTCATGTGATTTATTTATCCCTATTCGGTAAATACCGATTCGGTATTTACCGATTCGGTGAATTCCGATTCTTGATTACCGAATGTTACCGATTCGGTAATTGTTACCGAATTTTTACCTACATATAACTTACCGATTCTTAAATACCGATTCGGTACGGCTCGGTATTTAAGAATCGGTAATATTTATTTACCTACATGAGGCCCAAAGTGAGGAAGGTCCCAAACCTCATGCTGAAACCCGTTCAGGAGGAGCTCAATAGACTGCTTTAATTGGGCGTCATAGAGGAGATTGAATCCTCAGAGTGGGTGGCACCCATTGTTTTGGCCCAAAAGGACAAGGGCACAAAAATTAGAATGTGTGTGGACTTGAGGAGCCTAAACAATTGCATCTGGCTTGACAGGCAGCCATTACCCAATATCAACGAAGCTCTCACAAATCTAGGTGGTGCCTGCTTTTCAGTGTCATGTATTTATCATCGGCCTACCATCAGGTCATGTTGCATGAAGACTCTAAGGCACTAACTTCGTTTGTAACACCTTTGGGTGCCTTTAGGTTTATTAGGATGCCTTACGGTTTGGCGAGTGCTGCTGCATGCTTCCAAAGAGTCATGAAAAATGTATTGGCAGGGATTAACTCCATACTATTTTTTCAGGATGACATACTTGTTTATGGACAGAATAGAGACAGGCATGATGAGGTGTCATTTAAAGTACTATCTAGACTAGAAGAGCGAGGACTCACTCTGAAAAGTGAGAAGTGCAAGTTTAGGGTCAGCTCTGTATCCTATCTTTGTCACTCTATTTCAAGCAAAGGTATTAGCCCTAAAATTGACCTTGCTGAAGCAATTTTGCAAGCTCCATCTCCTTTAAACAAAGATCATGTAAAGTCCTTCCTTGGTTTATCCGAGTATTACTCGCAGTTTATATGCAATTTTGCTTGTGTTGTGCAACCTCTAAGGTTACTACTAAAAAAGTGTGCTGAGTTCATTTTGTCTGAAGACTGTGAATTTGCTTTCAAAAAAGTTAAAAGTGAAATTGCACATATGCCTACCCTAGGCTATTTTGATGTATTTAAGAAAACCATCCTTACTACCTATGCTAGTGTACGGGGTTTGGGTGCAGTTCTTTCCCAAATTGTTGATGGCAGCGAGAAGGTAATTGGTTTCACCTCGCGCTCATTGAAGGGAGCAGAGGAGCGCTACCCGTGATTCAGCGGGAGGCGTTGGCCTGTTCGTGGGCCATCAACCATTTTAGATTATACTTGTGGGGCTTACCATTGTTGGTCCGTACCAACCACAAACCCCTTGTACACATGTTTGCCTGCAAGAATGGTGAGAGCACTACCCCCAGAAAGAAAAGATGGGTAGAAGGACTTTGGGAATTTAACTTTACAGTTGAGTATCTGCCTGGCCTTAAGAATGTCCCGGCCAATTTTCTTTCCAGGTTACCGCTTGAGAAAAATGTGTTGAACTCCTCTGAATGTGCTGTATCCTGGGTCAGAGAGTGCGCACTCAATAGGGAAGAGTGGAAGGCTTGTGCTGAATGCGATGTTTCAAGGGGACCACTAATGAAGTTTGTCATGAATGGGTAGCCTGCTCTGTCTGGTGTCCCTAATTCTGTCAGGGCTTTCTGTAATATATGTGATGAACTCAACATTGTGTCGAAACCCACCTTCCCAGGGGAGCTCAGAGGTGCGATGGAAACTGCTCCTCCCTCTCTCATCCCAATGGGAGCGCGATGTCCTCTAGCCGGAGTGGCGCCTCTAGGCCAGGGTCGCGCTGGGCGGCCATCAGGGTGCATGAAGCGGGCACGTGGGCCCGGTGTGGCCGAAAGGAGGAAGGCCATGGACGGGGAAGTCAGGGTCGGGTGTGTGTGTGTTCTGGTGGGAAGGATCGGCTAGCCCGTGTGCTCGGGGGCTGCATGGGTCAGGATATGTGGTGCGGGGACAGGGATGGCCATGCCACGAGGCCGGGTCTAACACGCGTCCCCCCCAGCTGAAAGCCGGAGAGAACTACCCAGCTTCTTGGGGGTTCTCTTCGCTGAGGCGGAAGAACCGGGAGAGGCCATCGGCATTGGCGTTGGCGTGGTCAGTACCAGGGCGATGTTCCACGGTGAAATCCATCCCCTGGAGGGAGATCGACCACCGCAGTAGTTTGGGGTTTTCTCCTCGCATCTGCATGAGCCATCGCAAGGGGCGATGGTCGGTTTGGACTTTGAAATGGGTGCCGAACAGATAGGGGCGTAACTTCTTGAGGGCTTAGACTACGGCGAACGCCTCGCGCTCGATGGTGCTCCATTTCTGTTCTCTGGGCAACAGCCTTCGGCTGAGGAAGGCTATGGGCTGGTCTAGGCCTTGGTCATTCACCTGGGACAGGACGGCCCCAATGCCATGCTCGGAGGCGTCCGTTTGTACCACAAACTCCTTGGAGTAGTCGGGGCCTGGAGGACGGGGGCAGTGCACATGGCCGCTTTCAGGGCATCGAACGCCTCTTGGCAGGTAGAGGTCCACTGCACTTTCTTGGGTTGTTTCTTGGACGTGAGTTCTGTGAGGGGACCGACCAGGCTGCCGTACCCCCGGATGAATCTCCAGTAGTAGCCCGTGAGGCCCAGAAAGGCTCGGACCTCCGTTTGGGTAGTGGGTGGTTCCCAGGCTAGGATGGAGTCGATCTTGGGCTGTAGAGGGGCGACCTGGCCACTTCCTACCTGGTGCCCCAGGTAGACTACCGAACCTTGCCCAATCTGGCACTTGCTAGCTTTCATGGTGAGGCCTGTCTGGCGCAGGGCGGTTAGCACCCTCCAGAGGTGCTGGAGGTGCTCACTCCATTCGGAACTGAAAACTGCGATATCGTCTAGATAGGCAGCGCTGAACTTTTCCAGCCCGGCCAGGACTCTATTTACCAGTCGCTGGAAGGTGGCCGGGGCATTTTTCATCCCGAAGGGCATCACGCGAAAGCGATAGTGCCCATCCGGGGTGGAGAAGGCGGACCGCTCCTTGGCTCCTTCTGTGAGCGCAATTTGCCAATAGCCGCAGGTGAGATCGAATGTGCTGAGGAACCGAGCAGCCCCGAGTCTGTCAATGAGCTCGTCGGCTCGGGGAATGGGGTGGGCATCGGCTCGGGTGACTTCATTGAGTCCCCGGTAGTCCACGCAGAAGCGGAGTTCTGGGGCGACACCGGGGGCAGCTGCCTTCGGGACCAGGACCACGGGGCTGGCCCAGGGACTGTCTGAGGGTTCGATCACTCCCAAGGTCAACATCTTCGAGACCTCGGCTTGAATGCAGGACCGGACCCGATCAGGGACTCGGTAGGCTCAGTGTTTCACCGGTGGGCTGTCTCCGGTGTCCACGTCATGGGTACACCAGTCGGTGACTTGGGGGACCAGAGAGAATAGGTCGGAAAACTGCCCTAGGAGCTGGCGGCAATCCTCACGTTGCTGGGAAGTGAGGGATGGGGAGAGGTTCACTCCCTCTACGGAGCCATCCTTCTCTTTGGTACACAGGAGATCAGGGAGGGGATCTGACTCCTCTTCGGCCCCGTCATCGGTGGCCAGCAGGAGGCTCAGTTCCGTCCGCACAAAGTGAGGCTTGAGGCGGTTCACGTGAAGGACCCAGAGGGGGTCCCGTGGTGACTGGACGTCCACCAAGTACGTGACCTGGCTCTTCCGCTCAATCACTTTCAAGGGCCCGGTCCATTTATCCTGGAGGGCGCAAGGTTTCACGGGGGCCATGACCCATACCTGCTGGCCCAGCTGGAACTCGACCAGAGTGGCATTCTGGTCGTACCAGCGCTTCATCTCTTCCTGGCTCGCCTCCAGGTTGGCCTCGGCCAGCTCTCGGAACTTCCTAGTCTGGTTCCGGAGGGTCAGGACGTATCGGAACACATCTCGTGGGGTGTTTTGGGGCGCCACCTCCCACCCTTCCTTGACCAGGCTGAGGGGCCCCCGGACAGGGTGCCCATAGAGTAATTCAAACGGGCTGAACCCCAAGGATTTCTGGGGGACTTCCCGGTAGGCGAACAGGAGGCAGGGGAGCAGGACGTCCCACTTACGCCGGAGGGGTTCTTCCAGGCCCGCGATCATCCCCTTCAGAGTCCGGTTAAACCGCTCTACCAGGCCATTTCCTTGGGGGTGGTACGGGGTGGTGAACTTATAGGACACTCCACATTGTTGCCACAGGGACGTCATGTATTTGGAGATGAAGTTCGTACCGCGATCGCTCACGACCTCCCGGGGAAAACCCATATGGGAAAAGATTCCCATCAACGCCCGGCCCACCACGGGGGCTGTGACGGTGCGCAGGGGTATGGCCTCAGGGTATCGGGTGGCATGATCCACCAGGACGAGGATAAAGCGGTGACCTTGGGAGGTTGGGGGGTCCAGGGGCCCCACAATGTCGATCCCGACCCGTTCAAAAGGGGTACTGATGACAGGGAAGGGTTGGAGGGGAGCCTTGCGCTTTCCTCCGCTCTTCCCACTAGCCTGGCACATGGGACAGGACTTGCAGTGGGCTTCTACATCCGCTTTCATCCTGGGCCAGTAGAAGTGAGTCACGAGGCGACTGTAGGTTTTGTCCTGGCCCAAGTGGCCTGCGAGGGGGACGTCGTGGGCCAAGCCCAGGAGGAGGTCTCGGAAGCGTAGGGGTACCACCAGCACCCGGGCGGATCCTAGCTTCATCGACTTCTGCTCGCTGTACAAAAGGTCATTTTCCCAATACACTCGGTGCGTTCCAGTTTGGTCGCCCGCGGCCTGGGCCTCTGCTTGTTGCCGGGGCCCAACCACGGAAGGACAGGTAGCTTGCTCCCGGCAGAACTCCTTTCGGGAGGGGCCCCCCTCGTGGCGCCACTGGGCCAACTCGGGCAGATCGCCTAACTCGGTGACCTGTGCGGAGTCGGAAGGTGGGGGTTCGTCGCTGGCGACCGACCCTCCTTGTGGGGGGATGTGGGGACCCTCGGCGGGGACCATCCTGTCTTCTGTGACCGGGGCGTCTTCGACTTCCCCAAGGGGGGTCAGTCGGGCTGCCATAGATTGGGTGGTGGCGCACACCCACTCAGGGAGACACATCATCCCTAGGTGGGTCTTGCGCTCGACTTGTTTCCAGGGGGAACTTTCCAGGTCGTTCCCCAGGAGACAGTCGACTGGCTGGGAGGTTCTCACTGCGACTTTCAGTTTACCGACCACCCCTCCCCATTCAAAAGGCACCAGGGCTACCTTACACAGACTTTCCGTATTATCAGCGGAAATTACCAGGCAAAAGACGTTGGGGAGGACCTGGTCTTTGTTGACTAAATGACTGAGGACACTGGTGATGCTGGCCCCGGTGTCACGAAGGGCCTCTACGTGGTGGCCATTGATCGTTACGAGCTGCCCATATTTCTTCGTGTTGGAGGGCAGGAGGCTTCCAGGGACCATTTCTCTATCTCCTAATGATACAAGGGCCATGGCGGCGGGTTCCCACTCTACGGTCTCCTCAACCTCCTCCCCCAGTGCTACATTGGCTATTTGTCTAGCGGGGGGTGCTGTCGGGGTGATGTGTGGGGCCATGGGGCATTCAGGGTCGTTGGCGTAATGCCCGGGCTTCTGACAACGGAAACAAGTGATGGCGGAGGTTGGGTTTTCGGGGGACTGGACTGGGACTCTCTCTGTCCTCCCTGGTTCCCCCCCCCCCTCTCTGGCGGGGTGGTCCCTGACTGGCTCGGGGGTACTCTCCTACGGGGCCCCGGGAGACCCGGGTGTTGGCCCAGCAATCCGCCTCGACAGCCAGCTTTCTCGGATCCGTGAGCTTGCTGTCGAGCAGATGCTGGCGTAGTTCCACAAAGCAGTTCGCAGCCAGGTGTTCCCACAACCTGAGGTCGGTTAGTTCTTCTAGGGTGGTTACCTTACTGCCCTTGATCCACCCATCGAATGCACGGCTGAAGAAGTTTACATACTCCACCCAGGTGGTGCCCGGGATCTTCCTGCAGTCCCGGAACCGCTGGCAGTACATCTCCGGGGTGAGGCCGTACCTTGTGAGGAGGGCCTCTTTCATGTGGTTGTAGGAGGTCTGCATGGAGGTTGGTAGGTCGAGCAGGGTGTCTCTCCCTTCGCTCAGAAATCGTCCCCACAACCCGGCCCCCCAATCCTTCTGCGGGACCCGATGGGAGGTCATGGCGACCTCGTATGCCCTGAACCACTGTTGGATGTCATCGTTTTTGTAATATTCCTTGACCACATCCTTGGGAATGTGGACCTTCTGCTCCGCTGGGGAGGCCGCCTCTCGGTTTCTCGGGGGCCGCGCTTCTTCGCTTTTTGCTTTTAGCTCGATTTCCTTCAAGCTGTGTTCGTGCTCCAGTTGAAGTCTCCTTCCTTCGTGTTCCCGTTGGAGTTTCTTCTCTTCTAGTTCTCCTTGTACTCGCATCTGTTCCACTGCTAGCTTTTTCTCGGCTAATTTCAACTCGCCCTCGATTTTAAGTTTGGCCAACTCGAGTTCGTAATGGCGACTTCTCTCTCTGTCTGCGAGTTCCTCCGGGGATAGGCCCTGTCTGGTACGAAGCTTCGCACCTGGTTGCTGCTGCCTTCTCCTTGGGAGGGTCCAGCTTCGTCATGGAGCTCCACCGCTCCTTCTGGGCGGGGGACTCCAGAATCCACCCAAGCTTTCAGCGCCTTCTGCATATCTTCTTTGGTGTTGAGACCAGTGGTAGCGATTTTTAGTTCTTTGCAGAATTGCTTCAGTTCTCTGTGCGTGTACTCTTCCAGTTGTTCCGCCTGGAACACGGTACTTGTGTCGTTTTCTGTGAGACTCATGGCGTTTCCTTCTGCCATCTTTATCGGTAGTGCGTCAGCCGTTCACGGTACGATCTCTAGATTAAGGCCCGAATCCCGTCGCTTGCCACCAATGTTAGAAGGCGACCTCAGAGGAGCCCGGAGGGGGCCCTGACTATCCTGAGACCAACCCTCGAGGTATCGTAGCCGGGCACTGGCGGGGGATTCTTTAGGGGAGGAATCTCGTATCTAGGATCGTACACTCGGTACCCCACGACAAAGAGACGCCACACCGTGAGTTCTTAAGAACAAATCTTTATCAAATCGGAGTCGTAGGATCTTTATGATCAGCAAGGCAAATATATACAAGTAGAGCACGGGCTCACAGAGTCTCGGGGGGGGGTTAGGAGGTAGCGGGACAGTCTGTGGGGATATGGATCAAATGCAGGGGCGTACCCGGCGCACAGCTCACAATCCTCGAGCTGGGGGATACGCTTGTCATCGTCGGGGTCCGGCGGGACCAGGAGAGTCTGTGGGAGTCGCGAGTCACTCAGCAGGGCTCAAGTACAAGTTCGGAGGTCTTACGATCTTCAGGGAGCCGCGAGTCACTCAGCAGGGCTCAAGCACAAGTTCGGAGGTCTTACGATCTTCAGGGAGCCGCGAGTCACTCAGCAGGGCTCAAGCACATGTTCGGAGGTCTTACGATCTTCAGGGAGCCGCGAGTCACTCAGCAGGGCTCAAGCACAAGTTCGGAGGTCTTACGATCTTCAGGGAGCCGCGAGTCACTCAGCAGAGCTCAGGTGTTTCCAAAGGCGAATCTGCCGGATAGTCCCAGAGCACCCCTTGTTATAGGTCGACTCCTCTTTGATGTCCGGAGTCTGTGCAGGTAGGGGTCTTGTCACCTGGGGGTCGCTTGTCGGGGTTTCCTGCCATTGTCTTTTGATCCTTTCAGGGCCGGGTCGGGAGGAGTCCCAGACACCCAGCAGGCGTGGAGCCAGCCCTCGGGGAGGCCGGAGGGCCGATCGAAACTCACCTTCCCAGGGGAGCTCAGAGGTGCGATGGAAACTGCTCCTCCCTCTCTCATCCCAATGGGAGCGCGATGTCCTCCAGCCGGAGTGGTGCCTCTAGGCCAGGGTCGCGCTGGGGCCGGGCGGCCATCAGGGTGCATGAAGTGGGCACGCGGGCCCGGTGTGGCCGAAAGGAGGAAGGCCACGGAAGGGGAAGTCAGGGTCTGGTGTGTGTGTGTTCTGGTGGGAAGGATCGGCTAGGCCGTGTGCTCGGGGGCTGCATGGGTCAGGATATGTGGTGCGGGGACAGGGATGGCCATGCCACGAGGCCGGGTCTAACATGCACCATTTGTGCTGGTAATGACAAGTTCAGGAAAATCAACACAGCACCGCTCTCCCCTATGCCCTTACCTGAACGCCCGTGGTCCAAGCTTGCTATCGACATTGTTGGACCATTTGAGGTTCTAGCTCCCTCAGAGAGGTTCGTAGTTTTGTTGGTTGACTATACCTCAAAATGGATCTCCGCATGTTGCATGAGCTCCGTTGTCCCAAAAAATATTATTGAATTTTTAAAAGATGCATTCACTTGCGAGGGTGTACCTGACATATTAGTTTCTGATAACAGAGTGCAATTCACCTCTAAAGAGTTGAATGATTTTCTAAACAGTCTTTCCATCACCCATCATTGCACGGCTCTTTACTGTCCGCAAGCCAATGGTTTAGTGGAGAGCATGAACAGACTGGTAAGAGCTTGTGCTCAAAACTGCAGTCGAAACAAGGTCCCCCCTCAGAGTTGCCCTTAGAGAAACATTCTGGGCACACAGTAACACTCCCAACAGTGTTACGGATTGCTCTCCATTTAAAGAACTTAGAGGCAGAGCAGCTGGTTCCAAACTCAACCCGGTGTGGTTGAGTGTCAAGGATAGGAACAATTCCATGAACGATTCGAGAGTTGAGAAGTATCAAGAGAGTTACAAGCGAAGATTTGATAACAAGGTGGTGGCACGTAAGTGTCACTGGAAGGTGGGCGATTTTGTTTTTGTAAAGAAGGCAGTGTGGTCTCCTAAAGGTGGAACCAAATTCTTTGGTCCCAAGCGCATCATTAAAGTCATGAATAATGTTGTGATGCTCACTGGTGGTGATGTTTGGAGCATGTTTCGTCTTTCAAAATGTGGGAATGAGGATGGCAATGTGGGTTTTCAGACTCAGACTGGACGCTCCCGGTCTCAGACTGGACACTCCCAGAGTTTGTACCAGTCATTTCCGGAGTTGCGATAATAAGGTCCAAGCTGACTCTCCTAGTCGCACTATCAGAGCTAGGAGGCCACCTCTGCATCTTCAGGATTATGTGCTTGAATAATATGTATAGTAATTATGTTATCCTCCATGTATTCATTCTCATGCTTTTCTTTGACTTTCCTTTTCTCTCTACTCTCTGTTTTCGCTGTTCTTTTATTTTATAAAGGTAAGATGTGTTGTAACTTGCCCTTTGATTGTTAGTTCCTTTAGGGAATGTTAGGCATGTCAGCTTCGGAACGCATTGACCTCAGATGATGAGTGTCAGCTGTAGCGTCCGCTGCTGGTGTGGACTCTCTGGTGGGTGTGCAATAAACTCATCTTGATGTTATTTGGAAGACTCACACTCGCTTCATTACATTGTATCATCAATGTTTACTGCTTACTGTAAAGCAACCCTCTATAGTTCTTTGTACGGTGCTCTGAGACCTTGATGGTCATTGTTTGCCCATATAAAACACTATAAATAAATACATTAAATAAAAAATCATCACTTAAAAACAGCCAGGCTTGCTTCATAAATTTAGAAATAGATTTTTAAGTATGAGCACGGGGCACAATCCCCCCCTTTATAAAAAAACGCTCCTTGTAACCATGGCCAAAGTGGATTCCTGGTATAAAGGGTGTAGGAACTCAGCATTTTCCATGTACTTCCTTAGTTAGAAATCCACACAGATTAATGCAGTTTAGCTGCTGTTAGAAAATGTGAGGATGGTATTTTTTTATGATTGTTAAAGCTATGTCGCTTTTTCACAATGTGGTAGTTATCGCCACTTAAGTTGTTCCGTAACCATGCCTAGTTCAGTTTAGGAATTGGGTGTAGTTGTTAATGCTTAATGGCAGTGACCCTGCAGTTGTTTCATAATTGACTTTGGGTAGAGGTCCTATAGAGGGCCTGACTAGAGATTTCACATTGTGCTATGGGCTGATTCTTGGAATTTTGTCGAAACAACCTTTAATATTAATATTGTGTCCTAAATATAGTTTGCAAAAATTTCAACGGGATGTACATAACCATTACATAGGATATACAGTTACGATAAGCAGGATATTTCTGTAATGCTGGCTCCAGTAGGTACATTGGCTTGCTGAAAGGTATAACCAAAACTAAATATACCTACCTTAGTCCAGTTGCAACAGTAGACTGGAACTTTTAGTTCCTTTATTTGGATTTGTGTAGAGATCAAGAAGCTAATAAAAGAATAGTCCTACCAGATTGTGGGGGTGATCTAAGTCTTTTCTGGTATTTGTTCTCTGGTCCGCAATGAGTGAAGTTGACTGACGTAAGCAGTTCATCACTTTCATTGGACTTGTTATTGCCTGGATCATCAGCCCAATGATTAAAGTCTCCTATGATTATTAATTGAGACCTAGAGCATAATAAAGAGCAAACCAGCACATAGTAGCTCTATTGGAATCTTGTAAATGATATATACCAGTAGAGAATCTACTGGATTAACAGTAGTCACTGAGGACGGTGAGATCAACAACTGAGTCTCTACTTTGTGGAAGAAAAGCATGTTTGTTGATGTATCCAGGGGAATCCTACCAGTAAAGTTAACAAGTGATGTACAATAAAGGGCGGTGATACAATGATTCAGAAGAGGATATAATCGGTGCAAGGCAGTAGATTACAGCATAGAAGGGAATGGAGGGATTATGGACGGCTTCTATTTAGGCAGGGGGAAGACTGGGGGAGTTATGCGTAGGGGTGCGAGAGTTGTGATACACATAGTCTTCCCTCATGACACATGTATCTAATAATTCAGACAAAAGGATTGCCTCTTGTTACATTCCATTCAATAGACATCTGGACAGAAAACTACTTTGGTGAGTTCTGTGCACATTACAGATAATTTTGAATTGCACTTTGTCTGGTTGACTGGAAGCAGAGTAGGGATGCAAGAGTTAGAGTGATGATGTCATCCAGCTAGAGTATTGTAATCAAAAGAGGGGGGGAGCTAGAAGAAGCTGTCATCCATTCAGCTTCCTATCGTATACTCATAATCAAAGGGAATGGATCACTTGTAACTGAAAAAAGGGGTTCTGAAACGTTCTATCCGTCAGTACCTTAAGTAGGTGTTTTGAGAACCCTCAATCACGTATTATTGGTGGTGTGGCGGTTTATCTTGATTCTCCGCCTTATTTATACGTGTCAGCATTTTCATTGGGTCTCGTTTTTGTGTAATGCTTCCTCCACCTGGAGGGAACCACTGATTTTTCAGTAGTGATCAGAAATGGTCGTGCAAAGGTGTTATTGTGACGTTAAAAATGTCTTTCTCACACTGCCCCAAAATTGGTATTTATTCTGTCCGGTGTGTGAGGAGACTTCTAAAAAAGTGAGAAAAGTCGTGCAGTAGGTCAAATTATGTAGCCATTGCACTTGTTAGTGTCCAGATCAAAAAAGGTCGACATGTTTCTGCCCTTCCAGTGCCCCAGAAGGGGGTCGTTGGGCTTTCTTCAGGACCTAGTGGTTGTGAGAACTGGTTATGCCCAGTTCTGAAGAAGAGTTTACAGGGTTACTTCGTAAACACGAGGTCTAAAAGTACCTCAAGGTTAATGTTACCTTAGAACAGAAAGACATACAATATAAAAAGAGACAGACAATGATGCGAGTACTGGTTTTAAGTACTAATTCAAGCAGACTTCGAAAAAATGGCAAATCTTTATCACACTGTAAAGCGAACTGTTAAAAATGGCAAGTCTTTATCATACTGCTATCACATTGCTTCCAGTATAAACCAACCTACACGAGATGTGGGCTATGCACAACTTGTGCTGACGCTGACCTCCGGGGCTCGTGCACTTTTGACAATTATGTATTTTGTCGTGATAGGTGACCCTGAGTCTGTAGGGTTTCATCTAGGTCATATGTATATAGGTATACTGCGTGCATTTTATTCTGGTGCTACGAGAGTCCTTTTTGGGATATGCTGTAATTCTGCCCCATTCCAAGTCTGAAAGTTGGAAGATAAATAAAAAAAATATAGCAGGCGTGACAGCATAACCATCTTAGATAGGGAAACCCGGGCCATAATTGGAAGTCTCAAAAAGCACCAGAAAGGTACACAGGATATAAGAGACATGAGAGCCCTCCCAAGATTCTCCTCACACGGGTCTTCCAAGGAGTGGAAGATGAGGATCCCCAAGTATCTAAAGATGGAAGGGGCCCAGTTGAAGTCCAGGGGCGGGGCAGTCGCACAGCCGTGGGAAACAAATAGGTCTTACTTCTGTTAACCATCAGTCCTGATAGGAGCTCAAACTGTCCCAAGAGGTCCAGTGCCTTTGCAGAGCCCATCACAGCATCACTGAGATAGCTCAGTAGATCGTCCGGATATCAGGAGATTATATGGTTATGCCCACCCACAGTCAGCCCTACCCCCCTCCTCCCTGTCTAAATAGCGCAGCTAGGGGCTCGATCGCCAAGCAAGAGAGGTGACAGCGGGCAACCCAGTCATGTGCCACAGAAGATCTCATATTGTGTTGACACTGTTTTGCCTGTCCTGACCCGTGCCGTGGGACGCTCATAAAGCACTTTCTTCAATTTCACCCAACTATTGCCAAGACTCATACGCCCCATGTTCTTGAGCAAGTAATCCCATCGCACTGTATTGAAGGCCTTTTCCAAATCTATGGATAGGAGGGCCGCTTGTGGTGAGAGCCTTACACCAGAGTTATATAGAACAGAGTACAATCTACGCAGGTTGAATGAGGTATTCCAAGATGGGATAAACCTGTTCTGATTAGCGTGGATTAGATTCGATTTGTATGGGAGTAAAGTGAGCGCTAGGATTTTACTAAGTATTTCAAAATCCATGTATAGCATGGAGAGTGGTCGAAAGTCCGTAACCTGTGATCCAGCAGTGGGCGTCTTAGGGAGGGGAATCACTAGTGTGTCTTGCGTGGGCTCAGGGAGCTGTCCAAGTCTCAGAGATACTGCATATAGGGTCTCCAAGTGTGTAGACAGTCTTGAGGCATGCGCAGAATAAATTCTGCAGGGAGGCCATCTGAGCCCGGGGTTTGACCTGTGGCCATACTCTTGATAGCCACACAAATCTCTTGTGCTGTCAGCAGGCCACCAAGCATCTCCTTCGCCTGTTGGTCTAACATCTGGAGCTTTAACGGCATCAAGAATAATCTCTGTCCTCCCGGAGAAGCCAGGGGATGTGCCTTATAAAGGACTTCATAATAGTCTTGGAATACTGGTTCGGAGATGTGTAATCGGAGATCCAAGGGTTTCCGGCCTCACTAGCCACACCAGTAATCGAACAGGCCTCCCTTCCTCCTCCTCCACTGGGATCAAGGGGCGTTTCTCCAAAGGATGAACGGTCAGAAACAGAGGACTATGAACCGAGAACGTACGTCCTAGGTGTTCTGTGTGAGTGATGGAATGACCAAGGACAGGGGTGCACAGACAGATGTTGAGCCTTGTGCGTAATTGGTGCATGGGCGAGTAATATGAGTAATCTTTATCTCCAATGATATCCTCTAGTCCCAGAACCCCGCCCTAGTGCGATGGGCCTGAGCCCCTGGTAGAGGGGGGAACGAACGGGCTAGCGTAGTATAAACCACACAATAAAAGTCGTCCTCCAGTATCATGTCTGCCACCGTTACCTCGGCCTTAGGGACGAGAGACCCTGGAGGAAGGGCACCTGTTCTTGATTTGGGGCGTACACGCTACCCAATGTGATATCACGCCCAAGCAGTCGCCCCTTCAGCAACACATATCTACCCTCTTTATCTACTAGTGTATGCAAGGGTTCAAAAGGTACCCCGGGCCTTATCCAAATAAACACTCTCCTGCCATACGCTGAGTAGGAGGTCACAAATACCTGCCCCCTCAATCTTCTGCACAATTTCTTCACTTCACTATGAGTAAGATGTGTCTCTTGTAGCAGAGCTATCTGCACCCCGCCTTCGTAAGTATCTGTGCAAATTATGCCTCGTAGTGGCTGAGCCCATCCCTCTAATATTCCACATCACAAGATTTAGAGTGTAATGTGTGGACACCATTGTCAGAAGCCTTTTTCAATACCATGCCGTCCACCCCTCCCTCCACCTAGCCCGTTCCAAAAATAAGTATCTAGGACCACCCCTGCAATCAAAACATAAACATAAAATAAACACCAACAAACAAGAACTACCTTTACACAGAGCAGCCTGGCAACGACCAGCCGCTAAACTGCTAGCAAACCATCAGTGTCATTAGAAGACCCCAACCAGTCATAGGTGCGGTCCTCCAAGAGGGGGCACAGGACAAAGCTTGTGAACAATCAACTTCGGGTCAGCTCGCGCCGGCATGATCATCAAAGCCTGTCGAAGTCTGTCAATGGCAGAGCATTCCATATCTCCCAAGTGGTTGACTCCACCCAGAGGTGCTGCATTGATTCAGAGATCGTCAACTGTCTATCTGCAGTGTGATGCTACCTATTCGGGAGGTGTCCGAATCAGAATCCCCATACTGCTTAACCGATCGGGAGCCAGTCTCTGAGATAGACTCTCTTTCTTTCATGATTTCGGCCACTGCCTGTAATGTAGAAGCTCTCTCCTTTCCGGTATCGGATGGACTTGGTTTTTTGGACAGTCTCCATTTGGGCCTACTCTAGGCCCTCTTCCTGAATTGTGGATCTCTTACTATAGTAGCAGGGCTGGTCTTCGGAGGTGGTCCCCCAGATTTGGTGGACTCAAGCCATTCCCAAGCCGCCCCGGAATCTTCGCAGAAGTGTGTCTTCCCCTCGAGCATTATGCAAAGTCAGGCAGGGAACATCAAAGAATATTGCAAACTCTCCTCTTGCAGAGCTCTCTTGAGTTCAAGGAATGAGGCCCGTTGTCTCTGTACTTCAGCTGTGTAGTCAGGAAAAAACGAGACCTTGCTGTTATCTATCACAAAGGGGTCATCTAATCGTAGGAGGACAGCCCTGTCTTTATAATGTTGAAGTCTCACCACCACTGGACGTGGTGGCCGACCCAGCGCGAGAGGGCGAGCCAGGTCCTGGTGTGCCCTCTCAAGGGTATAAAAGGTCGAGAGGCTGTCTGGCGCTACCACGCTACAAAGCCAAGGTTCGAGGAAAGCAATCATGTCTCTACCATCTGCTCCCTCCGTAGTCAAACCACCCTGATGTTATTTTGCCTATTTCGTACTTCCGCATCTTCAGCCCTGTGCTCCAATGTGCGAACCTGGTCAGTGCGCTCTGCAACTTGACGTGTCAGCGTTTGTTATACGCGATGAAGATCCACAAAAGAAGCCTCCGCAACTTTCACTCTCTACGCCAATTTGTGATGTTCAGCTCTAAGAAGCCCCAACCCCACTGACACAGTACTATTATCATGATGTAGCGTGGCCTTAGTGTCTGCAATGACTTCAAGAATCTTGGATAGTTGTTGCTGCACCGGGTCACCAGATCCGTCAATCACTGCAGCTCTTGTTGCTGCTCAGTGGCGCCATCCCTCAGATCCGATGTCATTCCCGCCGTCTTCGCCCTAGCCTTTCCCATCTCTGGTAGGGATGATTCCTCAGGAGCTGTAACTGAGCAGGGCACACCAACACGGTGCAGCTCACCAGTCGTGGAGGGGGGATTACACTGCCCAGGTCTCAAAGTACCCCCAACTATAACTCTATCATCCTCCCATACCTTGTCTGTAAGGCCACTAGCAAAGAGGAGTACAAGTCCCACTATTTATCAGTAGAGGATCACAGAGGTAGGCAGCCCTAGAATGTCTCTGGGAAGCTGGGCCTTCCTCTCAGATCAGGGCTCTTGATTGCTCACGTAGGCAAGAAACAGGGTCTGGGACTCACACACAGGTCCCCAGCGGTTCTATGCGGGGGTAGAGTACACTCTAGGGAGGCGGGATAGGGGCTCCTCAACTAAAAACAAAGCCAGCTGTTCCACCTCTGAGCACCTACCACCGTATGCTGCGTTTCGCTGCTCCTCGGGCCTCTTCTTGGCCAGTTGTTGCACCTCTCACCCCCCCGGGACCTGTCGCTAAGCCCCCTGTAGTGTCAGACATGCACCAGAGGATCAGGTAGAATGTGAGCGAGGGCCGATGGGAGTCTTGTCAGGGCCTTTAACTTCAAACCGCACTAAAGAACAGAATATTCGCCAGCTACTATACCTGTCTAAAGAAGAAATTAACCAGAGACTGCACACGAGCACTATGCTCAAATATCACAAAGTACAACGAATTCCACGAGGACTACGGATACCCTTGAAACCATCATTATGTAAAAATATACAAAGATTCAAAGACCGCTGGTATGCCATTTTAAATAAGTGTTCTCTAGCTTTAATCCTACGGATTATATAAGAACTAACCAACATCCTTGAAGAAATGTCTAAAGAAATTTCCAGTCTAAAAACTGAACTAAGTAATTCTATGTCCGCAGAAGATTGGGTTAGTGTGTTACAAAAAATCACTGAACAACTGTCCAAACCTACCCAGGAAATCAGCGAAAGAAAAATACGGAAGTTTTGTCATGACACGATAGATTATAAATTAGGGGAAGTATATACATGGGCGGATATATATGCTAGAAGTATCCAAAACAAACCACTGACGCAAAATACTGACACATCATCATCAGATAGTGATAGGTCTAGTTATTCTAGATCACCACAAGAACCGGTAGCATCAACATTGTCCGCAACTACATCCACGATAGTAGGCACCCCTTTTTTAGGGGTAGGCCACACCGACAAAGACGACCCAGGAGGAGCACAAGAAAAAGCAAAAGTACACCACCAAACACGAACTGTCAGGGCCAAGAAAGACAAGACCAAGTGGGGAGGACAGTAGAAACTTAGTGATCAACATTTCGGACTACCAACTTTCTACTCTAGAACTAAATACACTACAAAAAGGAACATTGTTTGTTCCAACAAGTCATACTAATCTACTGGAATTAGAAATCAGTGTATTTAAACTTGTTAGAAAACTTAGGCTGCGACATTTCTTTGAAAACGTGGTTACATATCGACAGGAAACTACAGAAGATCCATTTATGGGATTAAAAACTAAAAGCACGAGGAGCCTAGCGCTTGACCAAGATGGCCGCGTGAGCCTTGAGCTCCCGCTACCCTCGCGCCCTCCGGCAATCATCCTGTCCTAAATCCTGATTTTCATGCACGGAATCCTGCTGATGAGTCACAGCTGGGGCGATTGACGTTGTCCGGGCCAAGATCGCCCACCGGGGACCGAAGTTGTGCACGGCGGAAGATTGCGGCCTACCTCCGAAGGATGCCAGGGGCTTGCGTTGGCAGGATGCCCGGCCACTAATTGAACAACAGCGGCCTTGGGAGATGTGAACTGACGGACGGATGCCGCTGCACTTTCACTTTCGCTTTCTCGCCCTTTGTTTGCTCCGGGTTGGGAGTGCGTCATACAGATCCTCTGTTGCCTGGAAGACCTCCACCCGGTCCTGACTGGCTGTTAAAAAACTAGTCGTCCCTGTCTCCTCTACCTGAGTGAGGGACGTCCTCTTGCGACTGACCGTCCTGCTGTCCGAGATGTCGACCAAATCGGAGGCAGACAGGTCGAAGTCTAAGACTACCAGGCGGGGAGGCTATATCCAATCCAACAATATGGATCGTTATGCCCAGCAGAAGGGGTCGCCTGGTGGATCGCGACAGTCGCTGGAAGCACAGAAGGCCGATTCATCCCCAGCCTCGGAGTTAACATTGCAGGATATCAAGGGGGCGATAGATGGGATGCAATCTTCGATTGGGCGACAGTTCGAGACCCTGGCGCACAAGGTGGACATGATTTTGGTCGATGTCAACTTGATTCGTGCGGACCTGGGAAAAACCAATGAGCGGGTCAAGTCCCTGGACCTCAAGACTACTGGCCTCGCGGACGATGTCTCGGAACTCCAGGCTGAGGTCCGCAAGCTACGAACCGCTAATGACCTCTCCGCCCGCCGGCTCGAGGACTTTGAAGGTCGGGCCAGGCGCAATAATGTGCGCATTATTGGGGTCCCGGAAACTTCGGAGGAGCTCTCCGTGGACCTCCTCGTCGAGGATTTGGTGGTGAATCATCTTGCGCCAAAGGGCCTCGGCAAGTTTTTCGCGGTGGAGCGGGCTCACCGAGTGCCTGGCGGACGGCCTAAGGTGGGAGCCCCCCCGCGGCCGATTGTCGCCCGGATCTTCCACTTTCGAGATCGGGACGCTATCCTGCAAGCATCGAGGGTGACAGGCCCGGTGCCTTTTCAAAATGCCTCTGTGAGCTTTTACCCTGATTTCACCCAGATGGTGCAGAAACAGAGGCAAAGTTTCCTGGGGGTCAAGCGGCGGCTTAGGGATATGGACCTGAAGTATGCCATGCTTTTCCCCGCTAAGCTGCGTGTGGTATATGAGGATCGGACTTTCTTCTTCGAATCGCCGGACATGGCAGGGGACTGGTTGGATGCACTCCCTCGGCGGCAGCCCGGCCGGGACAGCGTGGATGGGGTGGAAGGCGACCGGGATGGACAGAAGTAATACCTTCGGTGCTGGCCTGCTTCGATTCAGCCCTGGACAGTGACTCGCACCTTATTGCAGTAATGGGAGGTCGGCGGGGGGAAGATAGGGGCTCTTTCCTCCCTTGGGGTGTTTTTTGTAGATTTGTTTCTGGTAGGGCGACAGGCACACTGCAAGTTGGGGGGGCTTTGTAAGCTGACGCAGGGGTGCAGGGTGGGGGGGGGTTCAGGATGTTGGGGTTGTTGTTTGGGGTTGTTGTTTTTTCTTGCAAGGCTTAGCAATGACTGTCAGAATTGTCCGATTGTGGTTCTCTGGGGGGGGGGAGGTCTCTTTGTGTTCAGGGATGGGGGATAGGGGCTTAAACGTACTCAGCTGGAATGTTAATGGCTTAGGGGACCGTATAAAAAGGGGGATAGTCCTGCAATTTTTGAAACGGACCTTGCCAGATGTGGTCCTCTTGCAGGAGACCCACCTTATAGGGAATATGTGTTATGCACTTAACAGAAAGGGCTACAAATTCATTGCTCACTCGGGGTTTTCCTCGGGATCCAGGGGTGCGGGCATACTTGTCAGAGCTTCCCTACCATTTGAGGTCGACTCCACCATTGCTGATGATAGGGGGCGCTTTGTGGCCGTGTCGGGGAGGTGGGAGGGCAGAACGTTGGTTTTGGTCTCTGTTTATGTCCCTCCTGCCTTGCAGGCCTCCACGTTTGCTGATCTGGGCAAGGCCTTGTTGGAACTCCCCGAAGGGATGCTAGTGGTGGGAGGAGACTTCAATGCGGTTGGTTCTGGAATGCTAGATAGGGACCCGCCCAGAGACACCGGGGGGGCTCAGAAGTGGCTTCCCGACTTTATTGATACTTTTGGCCTGGTAGATTGTTGGAGGCTGCGGCACCCCACTCAGCGACAATACACCTTCCATTCCGGGGCCCACGGGAGTCTCTCCCGGATTGATTATCTGCTCACTCTGGCGGCACACGCCTCTTTGGTAACTGAGGTTAGTCACATGGCACGGGGCATATCAGATCATTCACCGGTGTGGGCACGTCTGGACATAGGCCGGGTGGCGGGGGGCAGGGTGGCTCCCATTAACCCCTGGTACTTTCGGGACCCCAAGCTGCGCAGCGCGTTGCTGAAGACAGTTGACCACTATTTTCGAGAAAATCAGGGCTCAGTTGACTCCGCGGTGTCCTTGTGGGAAGCTTCTAAGGCTGTACTGAGAGGAGAAGCCTTGTCCTTGGTAGTGGCCGCCAAGCGGCGGAGAGACGCCGAGGTGATACAAGTGGAGGACGAGATAGCGGCTTTAGAGTTGGCCTTGGAGGGGGATATTGAGACGTCCACGCTGCACAATTTGAGCCTGAAGCAATTGGAGTATAGGGACCTGGTGACGAGTGCCGCCAAGACCCTCCACAGGGAGCAGCAGGGGCGGTTGTATGATGTTGGTGATAAGGCTGGGAAATTGCTGGCATGGCTGGACAAAAAGGAGCGTGTTAATCGTGTGGTGCCGGAGTTGTTGACGGATGGGGGAGAGGTTGTCACTGATCCCGACGGTATAGTCCGGTGTTTCTCGGACTACTTTCGTACGGTATACGCCTCGGTCTCGGATAGACCGACTGAGGACTCGTGTGATTTTCTGCGTGACATCGCTCTGCCCTGCCTTTCCGCCATTGATAGGGAGGACCTCGATGGTGATATCACTGTAGACGAAGTGGCAGGTGCTATCCGTGCGTTGCGCTCCGGCAAGGCTTCGGGCCCAAATGGTCTGCCGATAGAGCTGTACAAGCTTTGTCCGGATAAGTTGGCTCCTCACTTGACCGCCATGTTCGTGGAGGCGCGGGAGAACGGGTTTCTTCCGCTCGATCAACGGCTGGCGACGATTGTGGTAATACATAAAGACGGAAAGCCCCGGGATAGGTGTGGTTCCTATCGGCCGATCTCGCTCCTCAACGCCGAGCCGAAAATCCCTGCCAAGATTCTCGCAAACCGCCTGGTCCGGGTACTTGGCGACTTGATCCACCCGGATCAGTCGGGCTTTATCCCGCACCGAAACACTGCACTAAACCTTAGACGCCTCCATGGAGGGATTGCCAGGACGGGTACGATGCGAGAGCCGGCTATTGTGGCGTCCCTTAACGCCACGATGGCCTTTGACACGGTAGAGTGGGCATACTTGTGGGCGGTGCTGGCCAAATTCGGCTTCGTGCCTGGATTTGTGGGATGGGTGAGGCTGCTCTATGAGGGGCCTCTTGCAAGCGTCGTGGTGACCGGGCGGGCGTCGGCACCGTTCGAGCTCGGGAGAGGCACCCGGCAGGGTTGCCCCCTGTCGCCGTTGCTGTTTGCCCTTGCTCTTGAGCCGTTGGCGGCGTGGATACGGTGGCACCCGGATATACGTGGGATTCGCTGGTCGCCTGACCACGAAGACCGTATTTCACTCTACGCCGACGACATTCTGTTATATCTTGCCTCGCCTAAGAAATCTCTGATAGTGGTTTGTGACGTCTTGACATCTTTCGGTAGAAACTCGGGCCTAGTCATTAATTGGGGGAAATCACACTTGTATGTCCTGTGTGGGGATGTCCCGCCTGTCCCGCGTAACTGTTCGATCCAGATAGCCCAGCAGGGCTTTTTGTATTTGAGGATCTATATTTCCACCGACCCCATCTTGCGCTACGAGAAGAACTTGCTCCCTCCCTTGGCGCGCCTGCGGCGGGATGTGGCGGGCTGGCGGCGATTGCCGCTCTCCCTCCTTGGCCGCGCTGCACTGTTTAAAATGATGTCCCTTCCCCGTTTCCTCTATGCCCTGCAGAATACTCTTGACCTGGTCCCGGCCAGCTATTTCCGTGAGATCGAAAGCCACCAGCGCGCGCTCTTATGGGCTGGGCGTCCGCGTATCGCAGTCGCTAAGTTGACGCTTCCGTGGTACGACGGTGGTATCGCGCTTCCAGACATTCGACGTTATTACTGGGCCACCCAGTTTAGCGCGATTAACCATGGTGTCTATGGTCCGGCGCTGAGCCCTGGCTTCGCCATGGACCGCTGGTTGCTCCGTGGGGGTAATTACCACAGAGCGTTGTATTCGAAATCGTCGGACCTCACCCTCACGGGGCCCACCAGAGTGGCCGTCCATGTGTGGAAGGTGGCGACGGACTCGCTGGGCTGGAGGGGTAAGCTTACCCTTGCCACCCCTCTGTTTGACTCCGAGATTCTGGGGAAGCTTTGGCGCACAAAAGGGTTCGAGAAATGGGATTTGATCGGCATATCCAGGGTTGGAGACCTTTTGGTTAAGGGTAAGATAAAGTCGTTCGAGGAGCTGCAGAAGGAATACGAGCTGGGGAGCACGGAGTTCTTCCGTTATGCTCAAGTGCGCCACGCCTTGCGGTCAGTCCTTGTGGAGGGGGAGAAGGTGCCCGAGTCCTCTCCGTTGGAGGATCGGATCCTGGATGGTCACATGCCAGAGAGCACGATTTCGCTCATTTATAAGAAACTTATCAATGTTCGGGCGGATCTTCTCCTAGGGTTGCGCGCTCAATGGACTAGGGACGGCCTTGAACTAGATGATGAGGATTGGCAGTACGCAGTTTCTTCTCCCAAAGAGGTCGCTATCCCCGCGCGCCTGCGGCTGGTGCAGCTTAAAATACTCCATAGGGTCTATGTGACGGGGCCCAGGTTGGTCCACATGGGTTTCTCTGAGGAGGGCTTATGTAAGAGAGGCTGTGGTATGGTGGGTACCTTCCTCCATATTATTTGGGAATGCGGTGCGATTATGGAGTTCTGGAGGCAAGTCCACGAGGTGATGGGGGAGGTGACAGGAATTGTTATGCAGCCTGAGGCGCGATGTTGTCTCCTGAATGTCTGGAGTCCTACTGACCACAACGCGGCACAGACTCAGTGGGTGACCCTGGGGAACATGGTAGCCAAGCGCGATATCGCTCGGCTGTGGGGCTCCAATAGGCCACCCACATTGACAGCGTAGATGGAAAACATGGACTGGAGCATGTTTAGGGAGAAGACAGTGTACTGTGCTCGAGGGCGCCCTCGGAAATGGCACGCTGTGTGGGGGCCATGGAACCAGTACAGAGGGGACATATGCCTCCCCCCCGACCCGGATCCGCCTGAGGAGCAACTTTCCCCTTAGTCTTTTTCCGGCTTTGGCTTTCCCGCTGATATGTGATTGTTTCTAGAGTCTCTGCCTTTCCCTCCTTTCCCTTACTATAGACCTGTGCCTGTTGGACGTGATGGGGCTCGTCCCCCCTGATGGGAACCTCTCTTGGTGTTTACAGTACCTTTCGCCTTGCTTGTGTTTAGGGTTGTATTTATGTTTATGCAAAATAGAACCTTTGGCTCTCCTGTCAGTGATATGTGGACGCAAGCATGTGTTGAATCTCTAAAGCTGCCGTACCTCCGGGTTGTCGGCTGAATAGCTGTGTCACTAATCTAAAATAAAGGTTATTAAAAGAAAAAAAAAAAAAAAAAAAAAAACTAAAAGCACATACATGGCACCTACCAGCCTTAAACGTTTAGACATGTTTGAATCTCTCGTCAAACAAGACTTAACCAAACTCAATTTTAAAGGAAAACACAAACAAGGCAACCTTACTCAAAAAGAATATGGCATACTAATATCCATTGCTCAAAATCCTTCAATAATATGCCAAAAAGCGGATAAAGGTGGAGCATTAGTGATACTTAACACTAGTTACTATGATGAACAAGTAAATATTCATCTTTCTGACCAACAAACATACATGAAACTTGACATGAACCCCACAGATCAATTCTTAGACTTTCTCAAAAGCATAGTTCAGAAGGCTTTTGACCGTGGAATAATAAATGACAAAGTTAAGAAATTTTTGATCCCTACCAATCCCAAAAGCCAGAGTTTGTATATGACGCCGAAAATACACAAGAATCCAGTTAAACCTCCATTTCGTCCCATTGTGTCCACCAGAGGCAGCTTGCATGAAGGAGTTGGTAAATATTTGGACCGTCACTTACAACCAACAGTAATGAAAATGAGAACCTTCGTCAAAGATACTTCAGACTTTCTGAACAAAATAAATCAAGTAACCATAACTGACAAAGAAACTACTATTATGCACTATTGATGTGCAATCTTTGTATACCTCTATCCCAGATCAACTTGGAATTGAGGCAGTTGAATATTCGTTGCTACACCCTAACTATGATGAGGAAATTAATTTTTTTTGATGGAACTATCGCAATACACCTTGATGCATAGCTATTTTAAATGGCATGACAAATGGTTTTTACAAAAGACCGGCACATCTATGGGCAATTGTGCCGCCCCGTCGTATGCAAATATTTTCATGAGTGATTTTGAGTAAACCCACTGTTGGAAAACCACACTCCCACTCTGAAAGGGTGGTGGTGGTCTTCCGGACACACTGTGGTAGCTTGGCTCGAGTGGTCAGGAATCAGGCTCCGCGCTAAGCATACAACATACCCAAACAATAACCATGCGTGCATCCGTTCCAAAAACTACTCTACACCGTAAAAATTATGAAAATATCTTTCTTTATCTTCTTTTTCTCTTAGTTGCTGATTGGATAAAATAAATAACAATCACAATATACAAACTTTTTAGATAGTGCAGGTCAAATAAATACTGGCTTAATGATTCAATAAATAGGGGTGATCATAAATACTGAAGGCATAAATAAAGGTGCAATACATACAGGCAATTAAATATTCTGAGGCAATAAATACTGTAAACCAATAAATATTGTGCATCAATAAATACTGTGGACCAATAAATACAGTGAAGCAATAAATAGGTTAAATACAATAAATACAGTGCCCCTAATAAATACTTAAAAGCTGACAGTGACACTCATGGAATCAGATCACATTTGAATTCTTAAGGGCTGATTTGGCCCAGGCACAGCTTGTGGGGATGTGGCAGGCTTGAGGGTGTCTACTCCCTGGCTTGGACAAGGCTGAGGCCTAAACTGAGGTAGATCAAGGGGGGAATACCAGAGACCTGGTTCTCTCCCTCCACACAACTTCTCTAGATTAGTCCCAGCTCACCCCTGGCACAGTCAGGTTGGTTCCAGCACCTCCCTAGCCCCTTAGAGCAGTCTCTCAGGTCTCCACAGGGCCTTAGGCGCCCTCTACTCCACTTACTGCCCTTTTTCTGATGCTCCGACGCCGCTGGAGTCGTGTCGACGCCGTGAGGCGGTTCCGGTTCGATGTCGGCGGCCTCGGCACGATGTCAGTTCTTGACGACGCCGGTAGGCGGTTCCGGTTTCGATGTCGGCGGCCTCGGTTCGATCTCGTCCTCCGATTCGATGGCGTCGGGCAGTCTTTACTCGTTGTCGACTTCGGGCGGCTCCGGTCCGATGGCGACCTCAACTTCGATGACGTCGGCCGGCCTTGACTCGATGTCGACTTCCGGCGGCTCCGGAGTGCGATCCTCACTCCCGACCTCCGGTGCTCCTCTCCTTAGGTTTCCGGTGACTCCGGAGTGCGACCTCCACTCCCGACCACCGGCACGATTCTCACAGGTTCCGGCGACTCCGGAGTGCGATCCTCACTCCCGACCTCCGGTACACCTCACCTCGGTCTCCGACGACTCCGGAGGGCGGACTTCACTCCTCCGATGACGCCGCTCACTCGACCTCGGGTGACTTCCTCCTCGACCTCTGGTACTCCTCACGACCTCTGACGGCGCCCTCTCTCGACCTCTGGCGGCTCCGGGTACGACGTCTGCTTTTCCAGTCAGCGCTGCTTCTCCACCTCGGGCTCCAGGTCTCAGGCTACTCGACGTCGGACTCCAGGGAAACCAGTTTCCAGGTCAGGATCTTGCTGTTCTCTGTTTCTAAGGCCTGTTCCTGCTGTCCAGGTCCTTAGGACGGTTTTTCTTGCTTCTTCCCACACAGGGCTCCAGGCTGGGCTCAGTCAGTAGGGACTAGTATCAAGGGTGGGTTTATGGACCCCACTCCAGGCACAAGTTTCCACCCCTGCTGCTTCACTCCTTCCTCCTTCAAGTTTCTGCTGCTCACTCTTCACCAGTCAGGTGCCAACTGCCAGCTCCAACTGCCAACTCTCTGTCTTAGCTTCCCAACATTCTAAACCGCCTCCAACTGTCACAGGGTTCTGGAATGTTCTGGAAGGTGCTAGCAGGTTCCAGTGGATGCTGGTGATGTCACAGGTGGCCACCATTTTGTGCTCCAGGCCCTCAGACAGAAGTTTCAGGGGTAGGTAAAATGGCTCCCTGAATCTGCAGCAACACGAAAAAGTCTGGTGGTTCCCAAAAAGGAAAAATTCAAACAGGGTTTGAGGCAAAAGTGGGACAAAATAAATAATGATGAGGAGGGACCACCCAAAGGGCTGACAGGTCTAACACGCGTCCCCCCCAGCTGAAAGTGGGGAGAGCTACCCAACCCCTTGGGAGTTCTCATCACTAAGGCGGAAATACCTTGAGAGACCGTCTGCATTGGCGTGGTCCACTCCAGGCCGATGTTCCACCTGAAAGTCCATTCCCTGTAGGGCAATAGACCACCTCAACAACTTGGGATTCTCCCCCTTCATTTGCATCAGCCAACGAAGGGGTCTGTGGTCGGTCTGGACCAGGAAGTGCGAGCCAAACAGGTATGGCCGCAACTTCTTCAGAGCCCATACCACTGCAAAGGCTTCACGCTCTATTGCACTCCACTTCTGTTCCCTGGGAAGTAGTCTCCGGGATAGGAAGACCACGGGTTGATCCAGACCCTCTTCGTTGAGTTGCAATAACACTGCCCCAATGCCATGTTCTGATGCATCTGTCTGGACAATGAACTCCTTGGAAAAGTCTGGGGCCCTTAAGACCGGGGCCTCGCACATGGCTTTCTTCAATTTCTCAAAGGCTTGCTGACAAGCCTCCGTCCAGACTACCCGTCGAGGTTGTTTCTTGGACGTGAGCTCCGTGAGGGGGGCTACGATGGTTCCGTACCCCTTCACGAAGCGGCGGTAGTATCCCGTGAGACCCAAAAATGCTCGGACCTCAGTCTGTGTCTTGGGGGGTTCCCAGGCCATGATGGCCTCGATCTTCGCCTGGAGGGGTTGCACCGCTCCCCTACCCACCAAGTGTCCAAGGTACACTACCGACCCCTGCCCGATCTGGCACTTGCTGGCCTTGATCGTCAATCCAGCTTGTCTCAGGGCCTGGAGAACAGCTTGCAGGTGACGCAAGTGATCCTCCCAGCTGTTACTGAAGACGGCTATGTCATCCAGATAAGCAGCAGAGAAACTCTCCATTCCGGTGAGGATCTGGTTTACCAGGCGCTGAAACGTGGCAGGTGCGTTCTTGAGCCCAAAGGGCATCACACAGAACTGGTAGTGGCCATTGGGCGTGGAGAAGGCTGACCTTTCCCTTGCTCCATCAGTCAAAGAGATCTGCCAGTACCCAGAAGTAAGGTCAAAGGTACTTAAATATTGGGCAGCTCCCAGCCGGTCAATCAATTCATCCGCCCTAGGGATCGGATGAGCATCAGTTTTGGTCACTGAATTCAGTCCCCGGTAGTCCACACAGAACCTCAGTTCTGGTTGGGCACCCGGTGGTGCAGCTTTTGGTACTAACACCACCGGACTGGACCAGGGGCTGCTAGAAGGTTCGATCACTCCTAGCTCCAGCATCTTAGTGACTTCACTATGAATGCTGGCCTTCACCTTGTCTGACATCCGGTAGATCTTGGACTTCACAGGTGGGCTGTCTCCTGTGTCCACGTCATGGACGCACAGGTGAGTCCTACCCGGGACAAGGGAGAACAACGAGGAGTACTGCCCCAGGACCTGGCGACAGTCCTCCTGCTGTTCAGGAGTTAGAGATGGGGAGAGAATCACTCCCTCCACCGACCCATCCTTCTCTTGAGACGCAAACAGATCAGGGAGAGGCTCGCTTTCCACGTCCTCTCCTCCGTCAGTCACCATCATCAAGATGACTTCGGGCCTCTCGTGGTGGGGTTTGAGGCGGTTGGCATGCAGCACCCGCAGGGGCTGACGAGGGGTCTTCAGGTCCACCAAGTAGGTAGCCTTACCCTTCTTCTCCAACACCTCAAAGGGTCCTGACCAGCGATCCTGGAGGGCACTAAGCTCTCCTGGTTCGATCACCCACACCTTCTGGCCAGGCTCCAACTCCACCGGGTGAGCGTTGTGGTCATACCACGCCTTCATCACTGCTTGGCTGGCTTCCAAGTTGTCAGAAGCTTGCTTCCACAACTTAGCCATTTGGCTCCGGAAGGCCAGCATGTAGCTCACCACATCCTGGGGAAGCTTTCTGGGAGTTCTTTCCCATCCGTCTCTCACCAGGTTGAGAGGTCCACGTACAGGGTGCCCATACAGAAGCTCGAAGGGGCTGAAGCCCACTCCCTTCTGTGGCACTTCCCTGTAGGAAAAAAGTAAACAGGGTAGGAGGACGTCCCATTTCCTCCGCAGGCTTTCAGGCAGACTTCTGATCATGCCCTTCAAGGTTTTGTTAAACCTCTCCACCAGACCATTTGTCTGGGGGTGGTAAGGAGTGGTGAACCGGTATGTCACTCCACACTCCTTCCACATGGCCCGCATGTACGCTGACATGAAGTTGGTCCCCCTGTCGGACACAACTTCCTTGGGAAAACCCACTCGGGTAAAGATTCCCATCAGGGCCCTAGCCACAACAGGTGCTGTTATGGTCCTCAGAGGTATTGCCTCTGGGTACCGTGTGGCATGATCCACCAGAACCAGGATAAACCTGTGACCAGCTGTAATCGGCGGATCTAATGGACCCACAATGTCGATGCCCACCCTTTCAAAGGGGGTGCTAACGACAGGAAGTGGTTCCAGGGGAGCTTTCAGCTTCACCCCTGTTTTCCCACTGGCTTGGCAAGACACACATGTCCGGCAGTAGGTATCGGACGACACTTTCATCTGAGGCCAATAAAAGTGTGGGACAAGACGGGCGAAGGTCTTGTCTTGCCCCAGGTGTCCTGCCAATGGTATCTCGTGAGCCAACTCCAGAAGGAAGGCTCGATAACGTTGAGGAACTACCAAGGCTCGTGACGATCCATGTAGGGGTGCCTTGGGTTCACTGTAGAGGAGGCCATCCTCCCAGTAAACACTGTAGTTCCCTTCAACGTTCCCTGCTGCCTGGGCTTCGGCCTGTCGCCTCAGCCCCTCAAGGGTAGGGCACTCCCTCTGGCCCTGGCAGAATTCCTCCCTGGACGGGCCTCCCTCCACGTGCCACTCGGCCGGGATGGGTAGGTCCTCCAGGTTGGTAACGTCCCCCACCGCAGACTCCTGGTCCACCACCTCCGGGGGCCTATCCGTCCTACGGGGTGGGGACGCCGAGGCAGGCTCCTCCTGTCCTCGGTTCTTCCCTTGACTGGCAGCTGGCTGGGCCTTTGTTCCAGGCTCCAGCCGAAATGAACTCCCTCTTCGGGTAGTCGCGGACCTTGTGCTAACACAGGCCCAGTCAGGTGTACCCAGCATCTCGGTGTGAGTCCGGTATTCCACCTCCTTCCAAGCGTTGTGCTCCATGTCATTCCCCAGCAGACAATCGACTGGCACGGCAGGGCTTACGGCAACTCGAAGTGAACCTGCAACCCACCCCCATTCAAAGGGAACCTCGGCCACTGGATAGTGGCCTGTTCTGCCGTCAGCCATCGCGGCTGGGTGGAGTACATCGGGAATTACCTGCTCTGGAGACACCAGTTGGCTACGTACCATAGTCATACTGGCTCCTGTGTCTCTCAGAGCCTCCCCTCTTTGGCCGTTGATGGTGACCCACTGCCCATACTTTACGGTATTTGCGGGCACCTGGATCTTAGGAACCATCTCCCGTTCTCCCAGGGACACTAAAGTGACACCCGCCCACTCCCTTCCCTTAGTTAAGGGCATCTCCTCCCCGAGCACTACACTAGCTACTCCGGGGGTCTTTCCTCCAGTGGGAGGGGGTGGTCGTTTCAAGCACTTCGGATCTCCTTTATAGTGTCCAACGCCACCGCACTCATAGCAATGGACAACCCTTGGCTGCTGACTCTGGCCAGGATTAGGGTTTCTGGGTGGGTTAGCCCTAGGGGTGAATCCTGTTCCCTTCCCTTGGAAGTTATTTTGGGGGCCTTTGGAGAACTCCTTTTTCTTTTCCCCTCCCTCTTTCTTCTGGGGGGCGCCCTGTCCGGCCTTTTGAGTATCCCCTCCAGTCCCCCTTGTGGACACCCGGGTACTAGCCCAAATGTCCGCCTCCTCAGCAAGCTTCCGGGGACTGGTCAGCTTGCTATCCACCAGGTGTTGCCGCAGTTCAGGGAAACATTTCTCGAGCAGGTGTTCCTTCAGTACTAGGTCAAACAACCCCTCGTAGTTCCTCACTTCACTGCCCTGAATCCAACCTTCCAGTGCCTTCTTTGCATAGTCCAGGAAGTTCACCCAATTCTGTGTGCCCAGTTTGTGACTACCCCTGAACTTCTGTCTGTACTTTTCAGGTGTTAGTCCAAACTTCCTTATGAGCGCCAGTTTCATGGTGGGGTAGTGGGTCTGCTCATCCTCTTCGAGGGCCAATAAAGCATCCCTACCAGCTGGAGGCATGTACTTGTACAATCCCCCTCCCCAGTACTTCTCTGGAACCCCATGGGCCCTCAACGAGACCTCATAGGCCGCTAGCCACTTGGCGATATCATCACCCATCCCATAGCTAGCTACTATGTCCTTTGGCAGGTATGGTTTAGGTTCCTTGGTGATCTCTTGGGTTTGGCTGCCACCATTAGGAACAGGTTGTGCCCCGATTCTCAGGATCTGAAGATCTATTTCTTTCAGTCGTAATTCATGGGCCAGCCTCTGCTCCTCCTTCTCCTTCTCCAGCCTTGCTAAGTCCCATGTGAGCTGTCTTTTCTCCCTCTGGTCTGTTAACTCCACTTCAGACAAGCCACCGCTAGAGGCACTGCTGCCCTTCCTAGAAATGGTTCTGGGCCCCGCTGACAGGTTCCCCACCTCAGGTTGGTACATCTCAGCCCCCTCGGTGTCAGGCTCTCCATCCCTGTCTTCCTCCTCAGCCTTGCTTTCCCGTCGTGCCTCCCCCCAAGCCCTTAAGCTGGTTTGGAGTGCACCCTTCTTTGCTCCTGGGGGACAGTACACCCCCTCCCGCTGGCAAAACTCCCTGAGTTGGGCCACAGTGTACGTTTCTAGATTTTCTAGTACAAACTCCATCTCGCCCACTCAGGTTAGAGGACAGGTTTTGTGCAGTAACTATGCAGGGGGGTACCTTTAATAATACCTCCTCCCACCACCAGAGTAAATTTGGAAAAAACAAAAACCCACAATTAGGAAGGCCGCTTTGAGAAAACTCCCGGTGTCGGCCTATGGACTACCCACAGTTATTGTTGAGTATACGTAGGCACAGCTCAATCCCACCACTGAACACCAATTTATGTTGGAAAACCACACTCCCACTCTGAAAGGGTGGTGGTGGTCTTCCGGACACACTGTGGTAGCTTGGCTCGAGTGGTCAGGAATCAGGCTCCGCGCTAAGCATACAACATACCCAAACAATAACCATGCGTGCATCCGTTCCAAAAACGACTCTACACCGTAAAAATTATGAAAATATCTTTCTTTATCTTCTTTTTCTCTTAGTTGCTGATTGGATAAAATAAATAACAATCACAATATACAAACTTTTTAGATAGTGCAGGTCAAATACATACTGGCTTAATGATTCAATAAATAGGGGTGATCATAAATACTGAAGGCATAAATAAAGGTGCAATACATACAGGCAATTAAATATTCTGAGGCAATAAATACTGTAAACCAATAAATATTGTGCATCAATAAATACTGTGGACCAATAAATACAGTGAAGCAATAAATAGGTTAAATACAATAAATACAGTGCCCCTAATAAATACTTAAAAGCTGACAGTGACACTCATGGAATCAGATCACATTTGAATTCTTAAGGGCTGATTTGGCCCAGGCACAGCTTGTGGGGATGTGGCAGGCTTGAGGGTGTCTACTCCCTGGCTTGGACAAGGCTGAGGCCTAAACTGAGGTAGATCAAGGGGGGAATACCAGAGACCTGGCTCTCTCCCTCCACACAACTTCTCTAGATTAGTCCCAGCTCACCCCTGGCACAGTCAGGTTGGTTCCAGCACCTCCCTAGCCCCTTAGAGCAGTCTCTCAGGTCTCCACAGGGCCTTAGGCGCCCTCTACTCCACTTACTGCCCTTTTTCTGATGCTCCGACGCCGCTGGAGTCGTGTCGACGCCGTGAGGCGGTTCCGGTTCGATGTCGGCGGCCTCGGCACGATGTCAGTTCTTGACGACGCCGGTAGGCGGTTCCGGTTTCGATGTCGGCGGCCTCGGTTCGATCTCGTCCTCCGATTCGATGGCGTCGGGCAGTCTTTACTCGTTGTCGACTTCGGGCGGCTCCGGTCCGATGGCGACCTCAACTTCGATGACGTCGGCCGGCCTTGACTCGATGTCGACTTCCGGCGGCTCCGGAATGCGATCCTCACTCCCGACCTCCGGTGCTCCTCTCCTTAGGTTTCCGGCGACTCCGGAGTGCGACCTCCACTCCCGACCTCCGGCACGATTCTCACAGGTTCCGGCGACTCCGGAGTGCGATCCTCACTCCCGACCTCCGGTACACCTCACCTCGGTCTCCGACGACTCCGGAGGGCGGACTTCACTCCTCCGATGACGCCGCTCACTCGACCTCGGGTGACTTCCTCCTCGACCTCTGGTACTCCTCACGACCTCTGACGGCGCCCTCTCTCGACCTCTGGCGGCTCCGGGTACGACGTCTGCTTTTCCAGTCAGCGCCGCTTCTCCACCTCGGGCTCCAGGTCTCAGGCTACTCGACGTCGGACTCCAGGGAAACCAGTTTCCAGGTCAGGATCTTGCTGTTCTCTGTTTCTAAGGCCTGTTCCTGCTGTCCAGGTCCTTAGGACGGTTTTTCTTGCTTCTTCCCACACAGGGCTCCAGGCTGGGCTCAGTCAGTAGGGACTAGTATCAAGGGTGGGTTTATGGACCCCACTCCAGGCACAAGTTTCCACCCCTGCTGCTTCACTCCTTCCTCCTTCAAGTTTCTGCTGCTCACTCTTCACCAGTCAGGTGCCTACTGCCAGCTCCAACTGCCAACTCTCTGTCTTAGCTTCCCAACATTCTAAACCGCCTCCAACTGTCACAGGGTTCTGGAATGTTCTGGAAGGTGCTAGCAGGTTCCAGTGGATGCTGGTGATGTCACAGGTGGCCACCATTTTGTGCTCCAGGCCCTCAGACAGAAGTTTCAGGGGTAGGTAAAATGGCTCCCTGAATCTGCAGCAACACGAAAAAGTCTGGTGGTTCCCAAAAAGGAAAAATTCAAACAGGGTTTGAGGCAAAAGTGGGACAAAATAAATAATGATGAGGAGGGACCACCCAAAGGGCTGACAGGTCTAACACCCACGTACTATCATCATTACCTTGGAAAGAGCACACTAAATTTTCTTGAGATTCATTGATGATATTTTCCTATTATGGAATGGATCAGCCACTGAACTACAAAACGCACTCACCAAACTCAATCATATTGATGGGAAAATACTATTTACCCATGAGGTTCATGAATAAACTATAACATTTCTGGATGTGAGAATCACTAAAAGTTCCTCTGGTTTTCAAACAGATTTATTCAGAAAAGCTACTGATAGAAACAACACTCTACATGTTGGAAGTTTTCATCATCCATCATTGAAACATCATTTACCCTACACACAACTATTAAGAGTTAAACGGATTGAATCAGACTCTCAAAGGAGAGAGGAACAACTGGAATACATGATGCAGCATTTCAAGGCTCGTAACTATCCTGATAAAGTACTCACACAAGCTCAACAGCACTGCCAATTGATAACCAGACAAGAATCACTAACTCCGATGGTTAAATCAAGCAATAATCGCATAACTGTAGTCTCTAAATACTCAACTATGAGTGGAGCATACAAAAAAATCATTAAACACCATTGGTCAATATTGAAACTAGAACAAGATTTCAATCACATATTCGACCATGAACCTATCTTTGCATACACTTGTGGCCGCAATTTGAGTGAAATCATCAAACAGCCCAGAATCAACAACATCTCAATGAATTATAAAGGGACTTTTCCCTGCTGGAATTGCAATAACTACAATAATGTTCTAACAGGAGAAAGCATAACACACCCTATGAAGGGATATAACATCAAATTAAAAGTGACTGCCACATGTGACACTTCGAATGTAGTCTACCTTCTTAAATGCCCCTGTGGCAAAGCTTATGTGGGACAAACAGAAAGGAAATTGAACGAACACAAAAGTAACATCAGAACCAAACAAACAAAATCCACAGTTGCGACTCATTTCATTGAGGCTGGGCATAACATCAGCCAGCTGATATTTTGTGTCCTTGAAATAATCGAGAGAAGTGAGGGCAGGATTAATCACAACTACATCAGGCAGCGAGAAAACCATTGGATTTGTTTATTGAACTCTTTAAAACCCGATGGTATGAACGATCAGATGGAACTTCAATGTTACCTATAATTGGTTTTATTTCATTGATGTATGCAGTGATATAATAGCTGTTTTTTAAATATCCTGTTAAAAAGTGTTTCATTATTTCAAAGTAATAGTTTTACACTGTTTTTCAGTGTTGGTATATACAGTATGTTACATTTGCTGATTAGTGCACAGACACATAACTTCCCTTAGTACATTTAGTTTATGCCCTCATAACAGGGTTTACGGTCATGTACTAATAGTATCTCACACCCGATTTGCTTTAACAACGTACGATGTTTTGAATGAGTCCGTCGTTTATGTCGACAGTACTCTGACTTGACTGATCTCACGTCACGTCTGATTTAAATACACGACCGCGTAGACTTATGTTACGTTCCTCTTATGTCCCACTTGGGACACCGTTCTAGTTTGCCACTGTGTGTCCCTGCGCGGACACCATACCTGTGAGGTCATCAGCTGTCCAACTGTAGCACTGACAGTTGACAGCTGATCGCCGACACTGCAAGTCGTCATTCGCTCCTCCCTTCCGGAGCATGTGTTGGTTTATGTTAATTAAAGGAACTTTCTGCTTCATCTAAGTGTGAGCATCTTCTTAACAACTTGGCGACGAATGCCAACACGGAACCCACGTTCGCTGAACAGAGAAAGAAAATTTATTCTTCCTGTACAAGAGACTTGCACTTTCTTCAGTCGGATTTTCTTATTCGTGAATTACAACAGGACATCACCCGGAATATAAGGCACTTGCATTCAGTTTCACTGAACTTCGTTTTCAATCCTCGTGCCCAGCGGAGTGTTAACTAATCTCTTCAAAGAACATCCGTTCCACCTGAGGTGAATATTCTCCAATTTAACATTTCTGTTTAAAAAAAAAAAAAAATAATATCTTCAGAAATATTCTTGTGGCGATTTCAAACGTTAAGAATTAACTATTGAGCAGTGGCTGATAGTAAGAAAAACCTTCGTTCCTCTGACTGACATCCAACGGTTTCTCCAACCGCTACAACTGTCACCTGAACTGTCATCCGCCAACTGTCAATTTCACTTGACTCTATTCTCAGCTGCTTCGTGCGTCATCACGCTCCTACGTGATACGCGCCGCCATCTTGGAAAATCCTACTTCCAGCTTTTAGCGGTCTAGTTTTTCCTGCTGACGATCGCCACGACGTTCAACGCTTCAATCTTCCTTTCACCGGTCAATTTCAACGCGCGCACCGGATTAAGCACACAAACCAGCACCGGTGCAGCGCGTGCTCAAGAGGAGACCACACGGTGTATCAGGACTTTCCTTGGGACTTCAACACCAGTAAGACATTCAAAAAAAAAATATTTTTTTTTTGTTTTTATCATAATACAGGCATCTTGTGGGTAGTTCTTACCTTTCTCACTCCCAAGGGGTTGACAGATACGTGATTTTCCACGCTTTTCAGCTTATAATTTTTTCTCCTCTTCGCCTTCTATGACAATCACCCTCACTATTCCATAAAGTGTACTTTCCTCATTTCACCATTGTACTCTCACTAACTTTTTTACATAACCCTTTGCCATGGCATCTGGATACGTGTGGAATCTCGCACCACCCGAGACATTTTTAAGAGCAGGGGATGAACCAGTTCTCAAATGGGAAGAGTGGAGAGATTACTTTTTAAACTACATATCCACACTGGAAGAAGATGACGAAGTTAAGCCTGAAAGGAAGTATAAGTTACTAATGCATTCATTGGGGGCCGGTGGCATAAAAGTGTATAATGCTATAAACAAAAGGATTAGGGCCGAAAATGAAGGCGACGTTTTCCTTAATGCCATTGACGACCTCAATACGTACTATAAACCCAGAGTATGCGTCGGTGTGGACAGATACAAATTTTTCCACAGAAAACAAGGTGACAATGAATCTATTGACGACTATGTGTCTGTATTGAAAAACCTAGCATTAAATTGTCGATTCGGGGACCTGCATGATGAACTTATACGTGATCAGATAGTAATGCAATCAATCAATCAATCAATCAGTGACACTTATAAAGCGCGCTACATACCCATAGGGTCTCAAGGCGCTGGGGGGGGGGGGGGTGCCGCTACTGCTCGAACAGCCAGGTCTTCAGCTTCTTCCTGAAGGAGAGGTGGTCTTGGGTCAGGCGCAGGTCGGACGGGAGGCAGTTCCAGGTCTTGGCGGCCAGGTAGGAGAAGGACCTTCCTCCTGTAGTCGCTCTTCGGATGCGGGGGACGGCGGCGAGGGCGTGGTTGGCTGATCGGAGGTGGCGTTTGGGAGCGTAGAAGTTGACTCGGCTGTTGAGGTAGCTCGGGCCTTGGTCGTGTAGGGCTTTGTGTGCGTGGGTGAGGAGGCGGAAGGTGATTCTCTTGTTGATGGGGAGCCAGTGAAGGTCTCTCAGATGTCCGGAGATGTGGCTGGATCGTGGGATGTCGAGGATGAGTCTGGCTGAGGCGTTTTGGATCCGCTGCAAGGATCTAACTCCAACATACAAGACAATCTGTGGGCTAAGGGAGAGTATCCTCTACAAAACATAATTGATATAGCCAGAAAGGCAGAACTTACAGGGCGTTGCGCCAAGGCAGTTCTGGCAGAGACGAAAGAGAAAAATAAAAGTGATGTCGTGGGGAAGGTGGTTGATAAAAAGATCTATCACAAAACCAATGTACATCAAAAAAACTATAGAAAAGTGTACAAGAAAAATGATACCAAAACTGAATTTCATTGCTATCGATGTTTGAGCCCATCTCACTTGGCCAATGATCCCAAATGTCCGGCCAAAGAAATTAAATGCACACATTGCGGGGTTAAAGGGCATTATGTGAAAGCTTGCAATAAAAGAAAACCGCAAAAAATTAAAATGATTGAGTACAGTGGGAACTCAAGTGACAGTGAAGATGAACATGATGACGTTAACATGTATGTACTATGCTTTGAAGAAGAAAAGGGCGAGTACGTAGATGTAATAAACACCACAGGAAAAATAACCAGAACAAGAAAACCCATATGTCACATGACTATTGGAGGAATAGATATTGACATTGTGGCAGATTCCGGATCTCCATACACCATAGTCAACAAGCAAGTATGGAAGGATAAGTTCAAATCTAAACTGGGAAATGACCTAGAGAAACCAGATATAAAAATAAGGTCATTTACTGGAGAGCCAATTGAGGTATGTGGTTACAAGAGACTCAATTTCAAATATAAAAGTCGCGACTCCGACAGTAAACTGTATGTCTCTGAAGTTGGTCCATCTGTATTGGGGTGGATGGATCAGGGAAGTTTGGGAATCATCCTTGATCCGAGTAGAGAGGATCCCGTTCTAAGCCTTTTTGATGACGAGAATTACGCAGACTCCTTGCTAAAAAAATACCCCAAGGTATTTAGTGGGACTGTAGGAGAGCTCAGAGGGTATCAACATAAGATACAACTTAAACCTATTAACACACCCGTGATACACAAATCAAGAAATATTCCTTTTGCCATCAGAGAGGAGGTTGAATCTCAATTGGACCAACTCCTGAACGAAGGAATTATTGAAAGAATAGATGCCTCTGAGTGGGTCGCCCCGTTGGTCATTGCCAAACGAGCCAACGGAAAATTGAGGCTCTGCGTCGATTTGAGAGACCTAAATCAAAACATCATTGTAGAACAGTACCCACTTCCAAAAATAAACGAAATGTTGGCTGCAACCAAGGGTATAAAATGGTTTTCAACAGTGGACTTGAAGTCTGCATACCACCAAGTGCCACTACATCGTGACAGCAGGTCGTTGACGACTTTCATTACTCCACACGGCTGTTTCAGGTTCACCCGAGTACCTTTTGGTTTGGCCTCAGCGGCAGCTATGTTTCAAAGACTTATGAACCATGTCTTCAAAGGAATTAAAGGGATTTTACTATTTCAGGATGATATCCTGATAATGGGGAAAACCAAGGAAGAACACGATGTAAGAGTTGAGCAAGTCCTCGAAATCCTGGAAAGCAAAGGTCTAACCGCAGAACATTCCAAGTGCAAATTTGCATGTAAATCTGTAAATTACCTGGGCCATAAGATAACAGGTGAAGGTATTAGCCCAAAAATGGAATTGTTACAGGCAATTAAGGATTCCCCTATTCCGTCCAACAAGGATGAAGTAAGATCGTTCTTAGGACTGGTGGAGTTTTACTCCAAATTCATCAAAAACTTTGCATTGAAAACTTACGATCTTAGACAACTGCTCAAAACAAAGAACAGGTTTGAATGGAGCAAGGACTGTGAAACCGCTTTTCAAAACCTCAAGAACGACATGTGCACGGCTTTACCATTGCAAGGATACGATTCAACCTTGCAAAACTATTTGACAACTGATGCCAGTAACAAAGGCATTGGTGCTGTCCTAACCCAAAAAGACTCCAAGGGCAATGAGAATACTGTGGCTTTCGCTTCACGATCACTAACTCCGGCGGAGGAAAAGTATTCCGTGATTGAACGTGAGGCACTCGCGTGCGTATGGGCATTGGAGCATTTCCGGCAGTATATCTGGGGAAGGATGGTCCATCTCTGCACTGACCACAAGCCCCTAGTCAAAGTGCTGACAACCAAGGGATTATACACTGCATCCTCAAGGTTGGCGAGAATGTCTGTACGCCTGTTTGACTTCGTGTACAAGGTGCATTACATACCAGGTGTGAAGAATGTCGTGGCTGACTATCTCAGCAGAATGCCTTTGAAGAACAGGGAGCGGACTGAAGAGGAAAATGAGGAAATGTGCATTGCTAAAATTTTTGATGTGGACAGCAGGTTAGAAAAAGACGAATGGTTCGCCGAACAGAGTAAAGATGACACCATCGTTCAAGTGATGGAAAAAATTAATAAGGGGTGGCCAGCAAAGAATAGGCTACAAGAAAAACTGAAACATTTTTGGGAAGTCAAGAATGAATTGTGCCAGGAGGATGGATTTTTGATCAGAAATGGAAGATTCGTACCACCGGAGTCATTACGTAGCAAAATTCTCAACATATGCCATGAAGGACATCTGGGTATTGCCAAGACTAAGAGCAGAGTGAAAAATATGTACTGGTGGCCAGGCGTGAGCAAAGACGTTGAAAGGGTGATCAGAGAATGCAGGTTATGCATGGACGCAGACAAATCACAAGTCCCATTTAGACCACCATTACAACCCATTGCTTCACCCACCATGCCGTGGGAAAGAATCGGCATTGATGTGATGGGACCCATCACGGAAGCGCAGGAACAATGGTATGTGATAGTAATTAAGGATCACTTCAGAAAATGGCCGGAAGTAAAAATAACCAGTAAGCCAGATGCGCACAACCTTGTTAAATTTATGGATGAGACATTTACAAGGGAAGGTCTACCCAAGCAGATTATTAGTGACAATGGGGCACAATTCATGTCCCACATTTTTCAAAATTATATACAAAAACACAATATAAAACATAAAACCACATCTGTGTATCACCCCGCTGCCAATGGTGCGGTTGAAAGATTTAATAGAGTGTTGAAGGGGACCATCAAACTGGCAGCGAACAATAACCTCGACTGGAAGCAAGAAGTGTTGAAAACTGTGTGGGCTTACCGCATCACACCAAGTGACACCACGGGTCATAGCCCATTTGAACTTATGCGCGGCAGAACGCCACTATCTAAAGACAACGTGGGGTGGATAAATGCTGCCAAAAGAGTGGAGTGGTCGGCAAGAGAAATCCAAGAGAGACTTAGGCTAGCCCAGCACAAAACAAAAGATTTCTATGACAAAAAGCATGGATGCAAGGAAGTAGAAATCAAAGTGGGAGATCTTGTCAAGGTGAGAAGGAGTGGCCACGTGGGGAAAATGCAGAATAGATATACCCCACCCTTGTCAGTACGGAACATTTATGGCAACTCAGCGCGTTTGAGCGACGGAAGAGTGTGGCATTTCTCAGCACTGTCAGCGTACAAGTATCCAGCAAACCCCGAAGCTGAGTCCAAGAAGGATCCCGTGCCGGAAAGCTGCAGGGATAATCAAGGTACTGCCTCCAAAGACAACAAAACATCCATGGACTTTTCAGACTACGAGTCTGACTATGAGTTCCCTGCAACACCCGTGACTGTGGAAAGAAGCGATACAGGAACCACCATGGATCCATCAATAACGATTAAAGACACTGAGGCCATTAAGGAAAACCGGCGCAAGTTGCCACCCACACCGCTTGATGGAGATTTACCACAAGTCCGCAGAACACGTGCGGGAAGGTTGTTGGGGGCACCCATGAAGCTCAAGGACTTTGTTTGTGACTGATACTTACCTCACTTAGACCTTTCACCCCTCCCATAGTTTCCTGACTTTTACGTTGATTTCAAGGGGGGAAGATGTGTTACGTTCCTCTTATGTCCCACTTGGGACACCGTTCTAGTTTGCCACTGTGTGTCCCTGCGCGGACACCATACCTGTGAGGTCATCAGCTGTCCAACTGTAGCACTGACAGTTGACAGCTGATCGCCGACACTGCAAGTCGTCATTCGCTCCTCCCTTCCGGAGCATGTGTTGGTTTATGTTAATTAAAGGAACTTTCTGCTTCATCTAAGTGTGAGCATCTTCTTAACAACTTATTGCGAGATCTTGCACTTCGATAACAAACCTTGCAGTGAGAAACTATCCTTCGGGCACCAGTAAGTTCTTAATTCACTTTTATCCTACTAATTAATGGCATTATTATTTTTCACCACTTTCAGTATATTAGGTAACGCGCCATGAGCGTCTTAACGCGCTAAACACGTACTAACGCCGCATTTGTTTCACCGTTAATACGGGATGTTAAATCAGGACTTTTTGTCCACGGATCGAATTCCATCTTTTGTTTGCACCTGTTGGTAACTAACTCAATACTGACAAGTCACTGGACTGTTGTGGGAACTGAATCACGTTTAGTCACAATCATCATTAACTGTCCATTAACACCACGAGCAAAACCGTTTCACGCACATGTATACACAGATATCTTTAACAATTTGATAAGGATCTCATTCCTGTATATTGAGTAGCGTATGTTACAATTATTTGCAGATATTCCCTTGACGACGGCCAAAGGTGTCCGAAATGCATCGGGATGAAAGATAAAATCGCCTGCATGTTGGGAAATGTAGTGTTTTTGACTGCAAAATGGAAAAATATGTTGTGAAGCAACAATATAATATCAAAAGCATATCAACGTTTGAATGAGCATATTTATTTGACCTATTACATCTACTGTCATTAACCTCAACTGAGGTCCATAAACGGTGCCCTGGGGACATATCACAAAGGTTTTGGGAATGCAGCCAGTAATTATTGATATCACTCGGGTTCAGTGAGTGGTTCCCAGGAGGCACTGAACAAAGACTTAAACACTCTTCTACAAACTGACTGTGCACGTACCACTATCATATATCAGTCTTGTCAGGGCCCCCACTGTATCGTAGCAAGTAGCAGCCCCCGCCGGGCCCGAGCCTCTACTACTGGTCATCAGTGCAGCGATCTCTGCCCGCAGCCTCAGTTGCCTGATTATCTCTGAGGCCTGTGATCATGGGCGTCCGCAGAAATTTTTCCAGGGGGGGGCAAACCTGGCAAATGAAGGGGCGTGGCTAATGTTAATCAATGGGGGCGGGGCTAAAATGGCAGACAATCAGGATCGGGTAATGTTCCGGCCAACCTGAGAAAAACAAGCATTGGCATAGCCAATAGGTCTCGCCTTTGGGACCTTATGACTGACTCACTGACTGAAGAACTTATATAGCTCACTTTTGCCGAGGCGTCTTGGCGCTGGGTAAGTACGATGCCGGCAGTATAAGTATTTAGTTCTGCAGCAGGTCCCCAAGGCGAGACCAATTGGCTATGCCAATGCTTGTTGTTATATCTGGGCATGTTGAGAGGCTAGGGGACTGGGTCTCGATGTCTGGTTGGGAGCACAGCAATGACCTACTCAATTTGAATGCATAGGTAATACAACCGGAGGGGTGAAATGAAAGGTTCGCTACCAGGAATAACAGGAAGGTAGAAAGTTAGGCTGGTTAGAAAGATAAGGAGGGGTAGAGACAGGCATGGTGGTGAGGGGAGAAACAGATGCATGCTAGGAGAGCGCTGTGAGGGAGTGAGGCAAAATGGGAAGAGGCACTGAAAGGTGGGTCGGGTAAAGACCGTAGTAAGGCAAACAGAAGGGTAGCGAGGGGTGAAGGGTAGACAAAGAAGTGAGGTGTAGAAGAAAAAGATTCAGGAGCAGCGACAGGTAAATCAAAGCTGGAGAGGGGAGAATAACGCAGTCGTAGAACGTGAGGGGGCCAGGTAGAGAGAGGGAGAGGTGTGTCATAGACATGTAGAGACAGCTGAGGAAGAGGGAATAATAAAGACTGAGGTAGACAGGTGAGGTAGAGGGGTGCGTTGATATAATGGAAGTGCAGAGATGTGCCACAGATGTTACTGAAGAGGAAAAGAAGTAGAGATATTGAGAAAGATGTAAGGCACTAAAACAAGTAAGGGGGTGAACAGAGGTAGAACGAGTGGAAGGGGAGAGAACACGTAGAAGATGAATGGCAGGGTAAAATGAGCGATCAGGCAGTGAGTGTGAGGAGTGGGATACAGAGGCATATGTGGCAGTGAGCGTGATGTGCGGGGTACAGAGGGATATGTTGTGGCAGTGTGCACAAGGTGCGGGGTACAGAGGGATATGTTGTGGCAGTGCGCACAAGGTGCGGCGTACAGAGGGTTAAGTTGTGGCAGTTAGCGCAAGGTGTGGGGTACAGAGGGATATGTTGTGGCAGTTAGCGCGAGGTGTGGGGTACAGAGGGATATAAGGCAGTAAGCGCGGGCAGGGCCGGCTTATGCGCTCATGGCGCCCAGTGCGACAATGCTTTTTGGCACCCCCAATGACCACCTCCACTACAGGTTCTTCATAACCATCCTTTCACAGCGCTCCTCAAGCCTCCGTAACCATTCAGTCTCAGGTGCATTTAATTCGTGTAAGGTGTCAGAACACTTTACATTACACAGATTACATAGAGACAAACAATCATAAGTGTGTAAACAGTGCATAGGAAATGTTACATAAGAGAGAGGACAAGAAGGTGTAGGAGTCACAGGTCATCTGTACAGGTAGGCAGGATAGTTTAAGAGGGCTTGGCCAGGTGAATCAGAAACCTAGAATTTAAAACCTAGCACCATGGATGGGGGGTTCCCTTTATTAATAAGAATTGATTTCTACCCAAATTAACCCATTTTGCCACATTAGGATAATGAAAAGCTGGGGGGAAATCATAACGCTTTAGCCCATACCCTACAGTTTGCATGCATCTTTCATAACAGTTACTTGCTCACTGTTCCACATTAGGATTTTAACTCATAAAGAGTTATCAACAATATGGTCTCTCTGACAAAAGTGTGACCCACTGACCTATTTACATTACATTATACGCACTTTGTGAGCTGCACGTTCTTTGCAGCAAGCATAGTAACCCTCTGCGCTACCTTAGGATGAGTAGAAACTTCCATTACACAAAACTTTGATCTCTCCCTCTCTAAGAAGTGCATTCATCACTGCAGTCATTTAGACATTTTTATTGGTGGCTGAAAAGTTCTAGGAGTCCAGGAAAGAAGCAGGTGCTTTTAAAATCATATTAGCGCCCCCTACACAAAGTCAGCACCCGGGGCGGTGGCACCGGTCGCACCGCCCTAGAGCCGGCCCTGAGCGCGGGGAGTGGGGTACAGGGGGATATGAGGCAGTGGGGAGTGGGGTGCAGGGGGATAGGAGGCAGTGAAACACAGGGTCAGCATGTCCTGCCAGACATGATAGGGTGCATACTGGCAGATAGATATGTTATTGACACAAGTCTGTGTACGTTTTGGTGGGATCTGAAATCTGGGCTATGGCGCAACCTCAATTTTTGACTTGGGAGAATAATGCATCGACCCCCCCAGAACTTCATTCAGAAGACCTCTTGCTCTCAAGCTACACTGTGTTAAAAGCAGTGCTTAATTTGAGCCGGTGCTTTCCGGTGCTCAGCACCGGAACTTATTTCACAGGGCCGGGGCTATGATTTCTGAACCTGCAGGTGGTCGTCTCAATATTAATTATTCCATTCCAAAATATAAAGTATAACATACCTTGCCATGGTGACTGGCTGGTATGTGTTCACAGGCAGGCATACACCGGTTCAGGCAGGCATGATTGTGTATCACCACGTTAGTGATGATGTCATCACACCTGTCACGAATTCAAGAAGTCATCGTCAAAAAATGGCTTGCGTTCGATTCCCCGAGTCTGTTGCACCCTGCCATTGCCTGAGCCTCCCATTGGCTAATTGTAGGTGGGGGCTAGCTCATGACGGATTTCAGGCAAGGAAGCTCCGAGAGCTCATTTGGAACTTGGGAGTGAGGTCGCGAGGAAGAATAAACTAAATTAAGTGTGCATTTTCAAATTGCTTTGTGACCAGAGTGGTATAGATGGCAGCCCTACATTGCTGCTATCCGCAATGTGCTCAATACGGCTGTGGCCGAGCACAACTTTTGTGCGCCATGGAGTCACCTGTTTGTGCGCTGCCCCCCAGCATGCTAATTGTTCAGCGCGTGAGTCCAGCAGGCGCCACAGCCATACACACCGGCATTGGCAGCATTACGGTCGGGGACAATGCTTGTGCTGTAGCAGTCAGGGTCACAGCAAGCTCAGCATTGGATGCCGATGCCGTTGTCACCCCTGGACCTACTAATTGCAGGAGGCACTAGCAGTGACCTAACCTGCTGTGCTGGAGCAGCCGCCTGTTCCGCAATGCACTGATTAATATGTGCAAAAAAGCATTTTATTTTGGTGTGCATTTCTTTTTTTTTGCACTCGTGTCGTGTCGGTTTAGATAAAGAATTAAAATACATGTCACCTTGCCCTTCTTTAGGAATGACAAAATAGCAGGGACATGTACAGGCTAGAGACAGGGCTGAGAGCACTAGTAAAGATGAGAGAGAGCAAGAGCAAAGAGGGGAAAGAAACAAGGAGAAGAGAGGGATAAAACACAGCAGAGTAGAAGAAAAGGAGGAGAGCAAATCAGATACAGAGAGAAAGAGAAGGCAGACATGGTGCGCAGCAGACAGTGATAGAAGGGAGAAGATAGATTGAAAGGATGTAGAGGACAGGACATGACAGAGAGAAAAAAAGAGCAGAGAAAGGATAAAACGGAGATACAGCTAATCACTGCTAGAAGAGTGAAAGTAAAGAGCCAAGATCAAGGGGAGAGAAAGCAGAATATGGATAAAAAGGAAGATGAAAACGGGCATGGGTAGAATGCATAAGGAATAGAGGGCAAATCAGAAATACAGGGAAGTAGGTAACACACCAGGTGTGACAAAAACGATAGAAAATGATTAGAGAGGTGAGAGGATAGACTCTTAGAGAAAAGACCTATGGGACAAACATCAGAGCAAGGTTAGAAGATAGACTGAGGCAGTGCTAGTGTTGAAGGTGGGGCACACCAGAGATAGAAGTGGGCTATAGCCTCCTTGGAAACATTTTCGGCACCGGCACTTCTGCTTTTGCAAATTAAGCACTGGTTAAAAGGAGGTCTTTGTGTCCAGACCTAACCACTCGTGCTTGTGGCGCGCAGCTCAAACTGGCCATTGTCATTCTGTTTGTGATAATCAGCCACAGACAGCATGACAATGGGCGGGAGGGGCTGCGAGGAGGAGTGCGAGGCGCCCGATCAGGGAGTTGAGGCCTCTGGCAGGGAACAGCTCTGCTCCCTGCAGGGCCCGTAATTACGGACAAAAGGCGTCCGTAAAAGCATGGATGGCCGCAAGGGGGGCAAGGAGGAGCACTCCAGGGGGGGGGCAAGCGCCCCTCCTTGCCCCCCCCTACGGACACCCATGCCTGTGATCCTCGCCTTGCCAGCCTCGCCCATCTGGTTGTAATCAGCCAATCGTTGAAGATAGCTGCCGGCACCCTGCGCAGAACAGGCGCACCGAGACCCACAGCCAGCCAGACTGCACCTCAAGCAGCTTCTCGGGCCCCAGATCAACTCACCCGGCCATGAACTTCCACAGCATCGGGAGACTGCGTTGATATTCAGGCTTTGGCCTCCCCTCCGTAGTTTCGACTTCACCAGGAGGTGCCGATCCACTGCCTTCGTGCCTCCAGTGTCAGACTGCTCCCCTCTCATTCGCCTCAGGAGCTCCCTCTTCTCGCCGCTTCTGTCCACCCCCAAGGGACTTTCGACTGTCGCTCGGGTATCACCAACTAGCCGCCGTCGCCATTTTAGGATCAGGCCCGTCGATCGGCCCATCTCTTTTGCCTCGGCTCTCCGGCCCTTCTCTACATTTTGGTCGTGTCATCTCACCCTCCAGTCTTTCATCTAGGCCAAAGGTCTTCCAACTGTGGGGCGCGCCCCCCTGGGGGGCCGTGGAAGTGTTCCCAGAGGGACGCGAATGGGTCTGCAATTACATGTAAATGAAGACAGCTTGGAAGCGCGAAAGGCGCCTTTCTAGGTTGTCTTTATTTACATGCTGCAGTTAAAGGACAAAAAAACAGGCCAGGAAATTAATTCCGAGTGACATGGAGCAGGGTCTGTGAGTGTGAATTCACGGTCCAAGACAGGAGCGCAACACCCCCTTCCCCCCGCCCCCACCTTAAATTCTGTGGCTTGCGCTGTCAGGGCTGAGGCTACTGGCTTGACCTTCAGTTACATCTAAAGTGTTCCCTACAATGGCGGTTTAGATCCCAGACAATCTACTAAGTGATTTTATCACTTTCTAAAATGGCTGCTGCCTTCCTGGCTCATATTACATACATGATTGTTTCAATGCCATAACAAAAAACAATGACCTACCATATTTAATGTGGCTTGTTGGAAACCGGCAGGGGTCAAAAATGACATTATCACACCATCAACATGTAGATAGAAGGAGTATCCAGCAACACTTCAACTTCAATATGCGAGATACAATAAATACCCATCACATGGCAGTTAAAAGGCTGTGATGTGCCAAAAAAAATTTGCTTTCCACAGAAAAGTCCATACATTTAGACCAATGTATTGAATTATAATGTACAACTGTATAGAGTTTTATTTATTATTTGGTGCTGTTAAGCCAGTGATATTGTGCAGCACTATTAGAAGTAAAATGCACAAAAGAAAGATTATGTTTTGACATCAAATAAAAAAAATAAACCTTCCATATATAAGCCTGCTTATTGCTCATTATATACAGATGGGTGTACGTAGGTAGGTATATATGCCATTTTTGTGCCATCTACAGATATCTATGAGCAACCTGAAGAGATTTGGAATTCAAGTAGGGCTGTCCAACCTTTCACCTTTCACAGGTGATAAAGTGGATATCACTGAGTTAAGGTTAGAACATGTTATTCACAGTGATGCAAATATTGGAGCATGGCTGGTCCCTGTCAGAGATGGCATGGCGAGCAAAAAAATGATGGACTGGAATGCAGCCTCAAGCTTTTACCAGTGGTAGAGAGTAATTCAAGCTTTTCACCCATTCCTTTTGCGCTTTCTTCAGCGCCACGCTGTAAGAGCCTAGACTTGGGTCCTGTGCAAACTCCATCATAGTCTCAATCACCCGACTGACCAGGGCAAATGGGCCAAAACAGGTTTAGGGCTGTTTGTGCTCTTGTTCTGAGGGCTCTGGCTCTCATTCTCAGCAGGACTGTTCCTATTGAAGCAGGGCCAAGGCTAATTTGCTCGTTTCTGTCTGGGGTGGTATGGTGGGCAAACCAATCATGCACTGGAATGGGGTCCTGAATAATTATCACTGGTTGAGATTAACTCAAACATTCCACACAGTACTTTTCTACTTTTTGCTAAATCTGCTGTAGTAATCACTACATAGAACACATCATATTTGTTAAATGACAAAGAAGGGTTCCATGGATTTTGCTGGAGTTTGTACCCTGGTCTTCAGAGTGCATGTGGGACTATCGTGACATCCTGGCCTTTTACATATTTTGGCCTCTGTTCCACTCCTAACACACAGTGAGAAATCTGTGCTGATTGTAGAGTATTTATCATCTGCTATGGGCTGGGAGTTTTAGCTCCTTCCTTTTTGCTTTCTGTGGGCCTCGAGTCGTAACCTTCACACCCTGACTGCCTGTCCCAGCTTGACTATCTGCCATCTTAAAGCCTTCTTTGGTTTTCTCTGATGGGATTTACCACCACACTTCCCAGGTGGCTGATGGTCTCCTAGTGTCCTGACAAAAAAATTAATGGGCTGGGAGGTTTGCAGATCAACACTTAGGGAAGACAGAGGAGTTCTGGTAGATGACAGAGGCATCAGCAGGAGACCACTTACCCAACACTGTGAGCTTGCATCCACCCCAACTCTCCCCTTCGGCATATATTGCTGGGGACCTCAAAGCAGACTTCTGCACGCCACTAGCCCTATCTTCAAACACGAGACTTTAACTCTGTTCCTCTCACCAGCCTTTATACAATGTTGGTGTAAGCGGGGGCCCTGGGTTCCTCTTTCTGCTGCCCATGCTGTACCTGTACTGTCTTTGAGGTAAGTGTCTATTGCTATTGCCAATGTTGTATATGTTTTGTGTGGGAAAAAATATGCATAAATGGTACTTATACTCTGGCTGTTTAGTGTGTCTTTTGGAAGGTGCAACACTGCAACTGCCTTTGAAGTAACATTTCCGGTTTGGAACGTGGAGTGGGGTAATGTACCACATAATATTGTGGCTGTACTACTACCTTTGATTTTAGACCCAACTGCTGGCAGGGAGCATGGTAGCCATCTGGCAACATGCTTCCACTCAAGTTGGCCTGTCCAAAATTACTACCTTTGTGAGACGTCTGTTCTTTTCAAATATCACTTGCAGCTCACCTGGGAGAAACCTTCTCCTAGGATTTTTTATCGAAGGCCCACTAGGCCAAAGTGGTGGGGGTCTGAGGGAGAATATGATGATGAAAGCAAAATAATTTTGCAATAGGGAAGTGAGGTGGAGAAAAGTAAGAGAGGAGATGAGTACAAGGGACTGTGGTGGAGGAAGGAAAAGTGAAAAAGTTTCTAAGGATGTTGATAGTGATGGGATGAGAAGAGTCAGAGGAGGAAAGACTCTTTGGTGGATCTAATGAAAGAAGGCAGAATAGGCTTATGTATAAGCCAGGTTTGAAAAGGGAGAGGAAGTGCTATGTGGTTGCAGGATGATGAGCAGAGAAGGAACTTAAAAGGAAGAGGTTGTGAAAGAGAACAAGAGAATGAGAACGAGAGAGAGAAAGACTGAAAACGTTCCTAGAAAGAGCGATCCAGGAGGGCATAAAAAGTCTAGAGGAAATGCAAGACCACAAGAAAGTTACAGAGAGGGGAAGAAAGAGAGAGAAAACATTGGGTTGAAATTCAACAGACTTCAGTCTGTAGAATTTCCTTTTATTGCACTGTTACTATTTTTAGAAATTACTACTATTTAATACTCCCCTTCTACTAATGTGCATATATGTGATGCATGCTTGGGTGTTGGTCCTGTGCTGTCATGGACTTCAAACAATTAAAGTACTAAAATGAACCTGATATTTCATGCCCTTTAACCATGAATGGCAATACATGGTTTTATGCCTCTCAGACCTCCTTTTGATTGCTCAATGCAGGACTTTCAGAGCCATTTTAATGCTTTTCGGTAACCTTTGGGTAACTGCATATAAAACCATGCACACACCTCAAATACAAAATAAATGCAAGTTAAACTAATCAAGCGGAAAACTGCTATTTTACCTTATGAAACCTCAGTTGGCTATTGTGATCACTGCAGATGGCTTTGTGCGTGACTAGACAGAGAGTCACAGAATTACATCCTGATTGTTGCAATGAGGAACAGTGATTTGTTTATAGCGCAACGAGGTGCAAGTCTGTGACAGAAAGCACTATGAATGCCATTATTTTAAAATTGTATTACACTGTATAAAACAGGCTGCTGCAAAATACTGTTTAAGGCAAAACAAGTGCTTTAAAAAACACATTTCAGTGATAAGCATTCAAACGATATTTCAAATGTAAATCTATTTTTATTTGTCCATTACAAAATGTGCGCTCCTTTTAATGGACACGTATTACATCTCAAAAAGAATAAATGTTTGTCACCATGTAGCTGATTGATTCCTTTAATAAAAAGCTACAGTGACCCCAAAGCAGTCTTTATAATTGGTGATTAACCACTGTACACATTTTGATTTCTTTCAGGTCCCAGGCGCCTTGGTGAGATGGCAAGCTTCTTCTGTAGTCCTCTACTATCTGTTTCACATCACAGGACCCCCCTTTCACCCACTGTGAGAGGGCACTGGAACCCAGTTATGGCATTCTTACTATTGAAAAGAACATGGGGTGCATTTTGCTTACTAGCTTTAGGGCTCACGTCACTATTTTTGCGCACAGAACAGTTTCCAAGCAACAGGGGAGGTGGGAGGAGTAAATGTGATTTTTTATTGCTGTGTTTTACACAAAGTGGCAGAAAACCTGTTTGGGCATCTGGCCTAGAAGAAATGGTCCGGTTGAGTGGGCATAGTGGACAGCCTGAAGCTGTAGGTAGTGCTGCTGTTGCATTAGAGAGCCAGGGCATACTTGCTGTGCCAGTGCTTCTTTGAAGCCTTGGAGCAATGAACCTAAGGGAGAGGAAACATTAGTGCAGAGGAGACACCTTGATTTGGACATCAGAGAGATGAGAGAGATGCACAGAGATGGGAGGGAGAGGGATGGTGTGAGATGGGAGCCTATGTTGTTAACAAATGTCTGTACCTATCATTAGTGAAATAGGTGCAGTGACACTTTTGCCCAGGAGTCCACTGCATCACATGTTTGAATGTTTTACAATAAAAAGGGTGCATGGGGGCTCATTTTCCTTGCTAGCATTAGGACAGATGGGGAACTTGGAGCAAAAAAAAAGTGGGTAGCATGCAGTAGCTCATTTTCTTTCAGAAAGAGACTGGGCTTGTTTCAAGGTTGAAGTGACAGTCAGACATGGTGGGGAAGGAGTGAAAGAAGAGGAGATTGCCTACTTCTCAGGGCTACAGCCCTCATTAGTGTGGCAGATGGAGTGCATTTTTGTATTTTTTATTTAGCCCTCATGTAACCTCCGTGGCTAAAGCAACCTCTCGATCTGATCCACCCCTATTGCTCGTAATGTAGGGGTTCCAATCTAAGCTGATTTACTTACGAGAACCACCCGCACCACACATCATGAGCAGACCAAGAGGTATAATCATGGGACATTACAAGGGAGTCTAATCAGGATCTACATTATATAACTAATTCCAAAATAACTCAAGATCTATTCTCTCTCTATATATATTAACCTTCTGATGCAAATCCGTATAATATCTCACTGCATTCCACCAGGCTCTCCATGTTAGGGGTGTTGCCTGACGCCATAACTTACAAATCTCTCTCCTCGCCAAAAGGATCAGATAGAACACCAATTTATTCTGTATCCCCGTGAGGCTCAACATCCCATCGGGCATCAAAACAGTACCAAACATAATAAGGGAAGGGCTTACCTCCACCTTGATACCCAGGACGTCAGATATCGTGAACTCGGCCGGTAGTTTAAAGTCAGTGTATCTTAAAAACAAAAAGGTGAAAACACTGCCTTTAAACTACCGGCCGAGTTCACAAATGTTTACAACAGTAATGCACTACTTTTTTCGTAAGACCACAACCTTTGGGACGTTGGGATCACTACATCTACTTTCTGCTTTTTACCAGTTTACCATGTTTTCATCACTTTTTCACCACTTTTGATCCTATAAGCACACCCTATACATTGTACTTATGTTTTACCACCAGAACTTAGGCTGATTCCACGTTTCCTCTTTTTGTAGTGCCGCCCCTGATGAAGGGCTTTGATAGCCCGAAATGCATTGGGCATCCAGGCTAATGCTAAATGAAACTAACCTCAGAATGTACATGAGTTCAAGACATTTTTGAATTGAAAGGCTCAATAAACTCAATTGACCTTGGAGCAAAATCATCGTTTACTTTACTTTACTTTATTGAATTTAAGAATTTGTTTGGAATACCCCAGCCACATGTTGCGAGTCAGACCAGCAATTGGTACACATCTCAAGGGCACACACAGATCACATGTCAGATCTCAGGCATTGTGTAAACAATTGACCCACCCATCAAACACACAACAGAGTCACGGAAACAGATGCTGACTGGTAGCTGAAGCATAGCTGACTGCAGGGACACAGTACCCTAGTGACACAAGCAACAGACTGTAGGGGCCACACTGTGGAACAGATGAGGAGGGTGCATCACACAATTGAGGGACCTGAGTATTGGACTACAAGACCTACGTAATGTGGAAGTGTGACCAGGCCAAAAGACTACTATTAGCATTTCAGACATAGTACACAGATCAGGCATGGACTTACCCCCTTCCTGCTGCTGTCTGGCCTTCAGCTGCCTATCCAGGTCCGGGAAGACCACCGCCAGGATACAGAGCATGTGGGGAGTCAGGGTCCGGTGTCCGCCCCTCCTGCGTGGAGGTGACAGCTTCAGCTGGACGCTAGCTATCGTCCGGGTCCAGCCCCGAAGGTCCTGCCACCTCTTCTGGCAGTTGCGGATCTGGCGCTTGTAGACCCCTACAGAACGAACAGCCCGGGCAATGGTCAGCCAGATCTCCTGCTTCTGATGGGCATCAACCTGTGAGGATGACAAAGTGAAAAGTACATTAACACACATGCCCCAGATGTGTGCAGCACACATTTGCATATACATGTCATCATCACAAAGGGAAATGAATTACACAGGTAGTGCAACTATGGGGAAGGAAAAATCACCTGCATGTCCGACATGTTAACAATGCCTGGATAGTTTAAGCTTGCAATAATGCACTTTAGCAGCAGGAATCCTATTCATTACATGTACCTACACACTTTGGGGGATGAAAGTAGTCAGAGAATGCTTGCCACTGGTGTACACACTGCTCGTACTGCTAGTCAGACAACATGCATAATTAGGAAGGCAGTGGACTGCACACTCACCTGCTCCCCTGGTTTCCCATAGAGCTTGCTATACTGTGGAAGGAGCCCGTTAAGCAGGGCCTGGTTCTCCTCCTCAGTGAAGGCTGGGGCCCTCTCCAGAGTACGTGCCATAGCAGGAGCCAGAGGATGCAGAGACAGCAGCAGTGGTAGCAGGGATGTGGTCCAGTAGCATGTAGTGCAGGCAAGTGATCTCCCTGGGGGCCACCCAGCCTTATATCTGGCAGAATCTGTGCCATGTGTCCCAAGTGATAGGTCCAACACGGTTGCATTCTATGAATCTGGCCAATCCATTTAAAAGTACGACTCGGACACGCCTTCCGCATCGTTCAAATCTTCACCGTCATGGCACACTTGAAATTGCAACATTGTTGTAGGCATCCAACTGAATTTCCAGTGCACAACTCATACAAGTTTTTAATCCGCATCTGTCTCCATGACAGTCCGGAGCCAATGGGTGCGCCCGGCTCGTTCAACTGACTGTACAACGCTTTTTTCGAATATACACATGCACCTGTCTCCATACGATTCAATGGCCAAGGCGTACGTCTGTCTCGGACCAAGCCTGCCCGACGCGTATGCATTATAGTCATCCGCATCGGACCTCATTGCATTCAATGACAAAGCGTACGCATGGCTCGACATGACCCGTGCAATGCATACGCATTGTCACCTGCGTCAGACCTCATTGTATTTAATGACAAAGCGTACGCACGGCTCAGACATGAGCCGTGCAATGCGTACACATTGTCACCCGCGTCGGACCTCATTGCATTCAATGACAAAGCATACGCACGGCTCGGACACGACCCGTGGAATGCGTACGCATTGTCACCCGCGTCGAACCTCATTGCATTCAATGACAAAGCGTACGCACGGCTCGGACATGAGCCGTGCAATGCGTACGCATTGTCACCCGCGTCGGACCTCCTTGCATTCAATGACAAAGCATACGCATGGCTCGGAAATGACCCGTGCAATGCGTACGAATTGTCATCCACGTCGGACCTCATTACATTCAATGACAAAGCGTACGCACGGCTCGGACATGACCCGTGCAATGTGTACGCAGTGTCACCCGCGTCAGACCTCATTAGTGTGGCATTATACGGATGCAACACACATATACTGGCCAGGGACACCTGTGCACACCTACCACACTACAGCATTGACCACACAGTGTCCCATGCCATGTAAGGCTGCATTCCCTGGGTATTTGGGGGGCCACATCTGTTTTTTTGGCTGGCACTTTGTGCAGCCACTCCCAGGCTGTGCCCGTGTACATGGGGGCAGAATCCTTTGTGTGTTGTGCACATTACCACTGTGATGTGCAATTGGACAGTAATGGGCATGAGTCAAGGCCACAGTGTCACGTTGGATATGTTTAAGACATGTTAAATACACCCTGAGTCCTGGGGGTGATGGCATGTACTTCACAGTGAGACCTGTAGCCCCAATACTGATGTGCACCCCCAGTCTGTGTGCATGTTGTGTCTCAGATGTGTCTGATCACATGTTACCAATGGGTGACAGTCTCCACATCCATGTGGTATATGCATCACCCTTGATGGGGTGTGTGTCTAAGAGACGTACATGTTGGGCCGGCAGGAACAACAGTGGCCACTACTTTTGGGACTCATGCTTGCCTTGTGATGTGTACGTGCTACGCCATGTCCATTGCTGTGTTGATGTGGCAATACAGGGACCCTGGCTTTCTGCATGGCAAAGATCTGTGATGCCTGGGAGACATGAGGCCTCACTTTTCACTGTGGTGTGTGTTTGGAACGTTGTAGCAGCACATAGGTTGGTGACACAGCCAGATGATTGGCTATTGCACTACATGGGACTCATGTGGACATGTGGTATTGAGATGTGAGGTGGTGGTCTTGTAGGTGACATATGTGTCCATGCCCAACAGCACACACATCAGTACATGGGTGGATGAACTGACAATCTTCCTTTGGCAGCCCTGCACTTCTTTGCTACTGGTACCTTCCAGTACACTGTGGCTAATGCTGGTGGGATGTCGCAAACAATGTTTAGTCGGGTGCCAAGCGATGTCTTGGAGAGGATGTTGCAATTCCTAGACCTGTATATCAAGTTCCCGAGCCTAGCTGAACTCCCTGAAATAAAGGATGCCTTTTATACACTGGGGAGGATGCCAAACGTCATCGGATCTATCGATGGGACACATGTTGCCCTGATACCACCACAGGCACATAAGCAGGCATACCGTAACAGGAAGCACTACAATTCGATCAATGCTCTGGTGGTCTGTCTTGCTGACATGTCGATCACACATGTGTGTGCATGGTTCCCTGGTTCTGCGCACGATGCCTACATTATGAGGAGTAGTCGCATTGCAACGCTGATGTCACAGATGCCAGCTCATCAAAAAAGTGACACGCGCATCTGCGTGTCAAAAGAGTTGCACAGCCTGATACACATTTGTAATCCATTGAAACACGTACTCCGTATTTTTTCAAATTTAATCCCATTTATTTTCCATTTTAAATCCATTTTTATCCGTCACGTCAAGGATGTAAAGTTATTTTTTTTCAAGCATTTTCAATAGCGCAGGAATTGCCCATCCAGGCCTATTCACAGGCACGTATAAACGTCATTCCTCTGTATTATACAAGTTAACCCAATGCATTTCGGTCATCTGAGACCTTCTTCAGGGGTATCTAAAAAGTGGTTAAAAAACATTTGTTAAATGGGAACTTTTTTAATCTCACCCAAAATAAAGACTGAATGCTATATTTATAACTATACCATACTTTGTGTCTCTCCCTCACCCCTCAAAACCTTAACATAAAACATAAAACACTCCCCCTTCAACCTCCCATTCCCTATCCAAAGCGTCTACAAACATAAAAGCCACGATGTTCCTCTCGCCTTTCAATTGATAAAGTTTTCCATTCTAAACCACCCGTACTTCAAACCTTCTAACCCTTCTTCTCACAATTCTATCAAATTCTTTCTCACTTCAAACTTTACTGTACGGTCAATACCCTCCCCAATGTTTACCTCTCGACAATTTCCATTCTGCTCGGTCGTTTTCTCTCCTAATGTTTAGCGCGTTAGCATCGGAGTGATTTTATTCAAAAACGTTTATCCGCTACACCTGTAGTCACCTCGTGTCACATGGTACACCTACCCCTCCTTCCCCAAATGCACCTCCCACTGAAAACCAAACTACCCACGTTACCCAACCTTACTATTTGACTACATCACCCACAATACCTCATAATACAAAGAAAACTCAAAGAGAACAAACTACGTGAAAAACAAACATAACAACCCTGTGTACTTCAATTCTTCACTGTGACGGTTCACATTGCACAAATGTTCTTGTATTATTATATGACACAGAGAGTACTTGGCGTGACATCGTTGCTTCGTGAAATTTTTACTTTTTCTTCCTTCTTTGGGGTGCTGCCAGGGTTGGAATGGCTTTCAATATATCAACAGTCACAGTGACCTGAAGCACACCCTCTTCTATCCATGATTATTTATAAGTCAAGTTCATCAGATTCGGCGTGCATACTCTTGTTAGGCGCTCCATTCCTTTAGTGCCTTATGAAATTTCATCAAAAAAGTGACACGCGCATCTGCGTGTCAAAAGAGTTGCACAGCCTGATACACATTTGTAATCCATTGAAACACGTACTCTGTATTTTTTCAAAGTTAATCCCATTTATTTTCCATTTTAAATCCATTTTTATCCGTCACGTCAAGGATGTAAAGTTATTTTTTTTCAAGCATTTTCAATAGCGCAGGAATTGCCCATCCAGGCCTATTCACAGGCACGTATAAACTTCATTCCTCTGTATTATACAAGTTAACCCAATGCATTTCGGTCATCTGAGACCTTCTTCAGGGGTATCTAAAAAGTGGTTAAAAAACATTTGTTAAATAATCATGGATAGAAGAGGGTGTGCTTCAGGTCACTGTGACTGTTGATATATTGAAAGCCATTCCAACCCTGGCAGCACCCCAAAGAAGGAAGAAAAAGTAAAAATTTCACGAAGCAACGATGTCACGCCAAGGACTCTCTGTGTCATATAATAATACAAGAACATTTGTGCAATGTGAACCGTCACGGTGAAGAATTGAAGTACACAGGGTTGTTATGTTTGTTTTTCACGTAGTTTGTTCTCTTTGAGTTTTCTTTGTATTATGAGGTATTGTGGGTGATGTAGTCAAATAGTAAGGTTGGGTAACGTGGCTAGTTTGGTTTTCAGTGGGAGGTGCATTTGGGGAAGGAGGGGTAGGTGTACCATGTGACACGAGGTGACTACAGGTGTAGCGGATAAACGTTTTTGAATAAAATCACTCCGATGCTAACGCGCTAAACATTAGGAGAGAAAACGACCGAGCAGAATGGAAATTGTCGAGAGGTAAACATTGGGGAGGGTATTGACCGTACAGTAAAGTTTGAAGTGAGAAAGAATTTGATAGAATTGTGAGAAGAAGGGTTAGAAGGTTTGAAGTACGGGTGGTTTAGAATGGAAAACTTTATCAATTGAAAGGCGAGAGGAACATCGTGGCTTTTATGTTTGTAGACGCTTTGGATAGGGAATGGGAGGTTGAAGGGGGAGTGTTTTATGTTTTATGTTAAGGTTTTGAGGGGTGAGGGAGAGACACAAAGTATGGTATAGTTATAAATATAGCATTCAGTCTTTATTTTGGGTGAGATTAAAAAAGTTCCCATTTAACAAATGTTTTTTAACCACTTTTTAGATACCCCTGAAGAAGGTCTCAGATGACCGAAATGCATTGGGTTAACTTGTATAATACAGAGGAATGAAGTTTATACGTGCCTGTGAATAGGCCTGGATGGGCAATTCCTGCGCTATTGAAAATGCTTGAAAAAAATAACTTTACATCCTTGACGTGACGGATAAAAATGGATTTAAAATGGAAAATAAATGGGATTAACTTTGAAAAAATACGGAGTACGTGTTTCAATGGATTACAAATGTGTATCAGGCTGTGCAACTCTTTTGACACGCAGATGCCAGCTCAGCATGCCTGGCTTGTCGGTGTGTATTGACTGTTTCTCATTGTGTGTGTTTGTCAATGTTGTATTCCGCACTCCTACAAAACTAAGCTACTTGTTCAATTTTGTGTGTATAGGTGACTCCGGATACCCGTGGTTGCTGACACCCCTCAGGAACCCTGTGACACCAGCCAAGCTGCGCTACAATGAGGCACATGGTCAGAGCAGGAGGGTGATTGAGCGGACATTCGGCCTCCTGAAAAGCCGCTTTCGCTGCCTGGACAAGACCGGAAGGGCCCTCCCATATGAGCCTGCAAAAGTGTGCAAAATAGTCCTTGTCTGCTGCATGCTACACAACATGGCGGTGCGGAAAGAGGTGCCTCTCATCCAGGATGACGATGACGATGACCAACCTCCGGCACCTGTGGAGGATCCCGGCCTGGGCCAAGATGCCAGTGATGATGAAGATGATGGTGACGTCCGCTCACAGCTCATCAACAACTTCTTCTCCTGAATGTGAGTTTCCAGGGTTGTTATGTGAATGTATGGAGGTAGCCTGGAATGTGTTGTGCCAGCTCTGTTGCTGTCTGAGTGTGTCTGTGTGCCACTTGACAGGATGCGTGCTGTGATGTGTCCATTCAGGTGGTGTGTACTCCACAATAGGGTAGTACTGCTAACTAGTGTTTGTGTAGGTGTCTTGCAACATGTTTTGTGCATGTGTATTGCATTTCTCTCCTGTTCTTCTGTGCTTTTGACTGTATCTTGTCTGCCCTTCCCAGGGTACTTTGCCTGTTGTGTGGTCAACATTGACCCCCAACACCGAGAAGCCAACTCCAGTGTGGAAGTTGACAACTCCCATCAATTGATGTACCACACATCCCTGGACTTCCATTCTCCAACACATTGAGAGCGTGTGTCCACTGTTATGTAGAATTACCGTGCAACTATTGTGGAATAAGCGTGTTGCTGATGTGTAATGAACCTGTGCTACGCTTTGTTATGTGCGTTGTCTGTCTTCTCACATCTGAGTGACATCTGCTTACCTCACCTGTGGACTTGTTACCACTGACTGGGGTTGGTGTTGTGTCTGTGCATGCCAATGTGTTTCAGGTCAACATCATTGTGTGTGATGAGTAACATGGCCATGGTGAGTATGTTTTGTGTTGCCATAGTGGTGTGTCTCCCTCACATGTGTCACGTCACCATGACTCACCTTACTTTGGTCACATTGTTGCAGTATTTGGCATGCACTGTGTTGTGTAGCAGATCGACATCTCCCTGAACATGAGAAGTTGGAATCACAACAGAGGCAAGTATGGTGTACTGGTGAGTTTATTTACAAACATGTGTGTGGGAAGTGCACAGGATGGTGGGTGCTGTACATTGGTTTGGGAATCCAATTTTCACATTGGAGTTGGAAGTGCTGGTAGATGAAATGTCCAGAGTAAAGTCCACAGTCATCTGCTAAATTGGCCCAACATGAACCCTCCATGTCATGTGGGCGAGTTGTGTGCGATTGGACAAGGTGAACGGGTTGCGCACAAAGAACATTGTCCAGAACAGGTTTAGAGGCCCTGGGGGATGTGCTGGGACATCAGCCTCACATGTCCTTCTTCGGATGACCCCTCTTCTTCCGGGGGGGATCCTCAGGTGCAGGCCTCTGCAGTGCAGGGGCTCTCCGCCAAAGTCCTCCTCCCTCCCTGTGGCGCTGGCAGATGATGTTGTGACAGATGTTGTGGCCACACAAGGAGGTGTGGACAGGTTGGTGTTGATCTGGCGGAGGCATTGGAGTATGTACCGATGCACCGCAGTAATGGCATCCCACTTAGCCTCCATGCGGGCATGGTGGGTGACCTGCTCATGTTGCATTTCCTTGAGGATCCCCACTACCTGGCCAAATCCTCCGGTGCTATCCTGGTACGCATCTAAGATGCGTGCCAGGTGGGGGTCATCATGCAGTCCAGACCCATCTGCAAGGCGCGCCCTCTGCCTCCCACCCCTCCCAGCACCCCTATCCACACGGGCAGGACCAGCAGCGGAACGCACAGGTGACACTGTGACCCCTTGGGTGGTGTTGCTGGTGGTGTTTTCTGTAGCTTCCAGGGGGTCCTCTGTCCCTGTGCTGTGGGTGTTGATTGACCTTGGTCTGTCCGTGTTGGCGGGGTGCCCTGTCGGTGTCCAGATGCTGGAGGCGTGGGTACAGGGGGTGCAGATGTTGATGCTGTTGGTGCTGCATGATGGCTCACACCGGAGGGGCCAGGTTGGTCGTCGACATCCGAAGAGGAGAGTGAGAAAGTCAGACCAGAGGGCTCAGTGTCCGCCAGAGTCTGGGACTGGGTATCCTCATCATTTGGTGCTGGGTGCCCAGCACCACCTGTGTTTGGAGGAAGAGACACACAATGTGAGTTATGTTTCTACATGCATCGATGGTTAACAAACATGACTTTTCTACTTTTCGAACAGATGCCTGCCTGTACACTGCTTTTTCCCAGCTTGTCACGGACAGAGTTTGATATTGTTGTTGGCCATTTCCCAGCATAGCGTTGTGCTCTCCACAACAGAGCCCAGTGTCAGACATCTTGTCAGTCCCTTCCCACTCCCTGTGAGGCGAGTATGGTTCAGTTTGATCTTGCTGGGCCATGTGGGTGGGTGTAGATGGTCTGTGACTGCAAGTCCCATCATACTCTTGGCTACACCCCCTTCCCAGCATGCACATACTTCCTCCCTCTTGACTCTGCTTCCCTATGAGGGGGTGGGACAGCAATGGCAAGATGGCTGACTGTGAAGTCCTGATGTTTGTTGTTGGCCATTTCCCAGCATGGCCTTGTGCACCCCACAACAAAGCCCAGTGTCAGACATCTTGTCAGTCCCTTCCCACTCCCTGTGAGGCGAGCATGGTTCAGTTTGATCTTGCTGGGCCATGTGGGTGGGTGTAGATTGTCTGTGACTGCGAGGCCCATCATACTCTTGGCTACACCCCCCTTCCCAGCATGCACATACTTCCTACCTCTTGACTCTGCTTCCCTGTGAGGGGTGTGACAGCAGTGGCAAGATGGCTGACTGTGAAATCCTGGTGTTTGTTTGGCTGCAAGTCCAAAGTGAGCCCCTGTGCTTCACACAGCAGCACCCAGTACGGGGTGTCTTTTGCTGATATTTCAATGAGGTGTGTGTCAATGCATTGTACCCGGTGAGTTGTGTGAAGTTTGTGTTGGGGGGTGTCTCCCCATGCTGGTAAGTATGGTCAGGGCTGTCAGTCCTCCTTCCCATCATGAAACGTGCTTCAATTGTAGGGTGTGCAAGTTGTCTTTCAGGATGTCAGTCAGTGGTGTCCTGCTTCTGATTTGCACACAACCCAGAGCAGGGCCTTGTGCTCCCCACAGCAGGACCCAGAGTCAGCCATCTTGTCAGTCATTTTCCACTACCTGTGATGTGGGCATGTTTCAGAGAGGTCTTGATGGGCCAATCAGGAGGGGGAGCATTATCTGTGACTACAGGCCCCATCATGCTTTTGGATACACTCACTTCACTTGCATCACCACTATTCCTTCCTGACAGTCAGCTGCACTGTGAGGTGGTGTGTTTGTGGTGGCAAACTGTCTGGCAGGGTCCATTTGGCTTTGTGCCACTGGCTTGCTCTATTTGTTGGTGCATGTCATGACACAGTTCCCAATCACTATGAGATGGCAGGTATTGTGTTTGTCTGACTGGCATACACATCTTGGGCTGATTATCTATTGGTTAGTGTAGCTTTGCTTGTGGTGCATGGTTTCACTGTCCCCTTGTCACACAATCTTGGGTATGTTGTTTGTGTACTCACCAGGCTCTGGGATGTCTGTTAGGCCATGGATGCTCTCTGGTGGTAGGATGTTCCGCACCTTCTCCTCCCAGGTCCTGAAGTAGACTGGTTTGGCAGGAGGGGCACCGCTGGTGCACTGACTCAGGGTGTGATCTTTTTCGATGAGTTTCTTGACCCTCCTGCGCACATCATACCACCTGTTCTGGATATCGTCCTTTGTGCGCCTTGCTGGTGCTTGAGCGTTCACCTTGTCCACAATCCTCGCCCACATCTTGGTTTTCTGTGAGATGGGGTTCCTTTGGACCAATGTACCAAACAAATGTGGCTCTACTCTGATGATCTCGTCTACCAGCACTTCTAACTCACTATCTGTGAACTTTGGATTCTTCTTTGGGGGCATGGTGGTGGTGGTGGTGGTGGTGGTGAGGAATGTGTGTGTGAGGGTGCAAGTGAGGGTGGTTTGGTGTTGGTTTTGCTGGGTGTATGTGTGTGTGCTTTTGTATGAAGTGCTGATGGTGTGTGAGTTGTGTGATGGGGGAGTTGTGAGTGTGTCTGTGGTTGCTGTGTACTGGTGTCTGCTGCTGGCTGTGTCTCCTGTTTGCAAGGGATGATGGTAGTGATTGTAGTCCTTTATATAGTTGGAGTTGTGGGCGTATCTTTGTCCCATGTTTTTTTCTTTGGTATTTATTGGCTTTATCATTGCTTGATTGGTCCCTTTTTTGTCTTTTTTCCTTTGGGTTTTGTAGGCATGAAGGAGACCTTCATGTGACGGAAACGGATGCTGCTGTTGTCTCGTGCGGGCTTCTCCGCCTCGTTCACGCTGCCTATCTTCTGTGTTTGGTACGCGTTGGTCGCGGCGGTCTCTATTGCTTGTGTGCTGGGTTGTCTGTGCGTGTCGGTCGTGCGGCTTGGTCTCCGTGCGAGTCGGTCTGGTTTTACACGCATTGCATCGTACTGCACGAATCGTACATCACGGGTACGGGTCGGTCGGGTTCATTCTGGGTTCGTGTCGGTCGGTGATAATCGCATCGGTTTTCCGGCCGGATCACTATTTTCCCTACGGCTCGGTCGTATGGCTTGTATGCCGTACGTGTCAGTTGTAATTCACACGTGTTGCATCGTACTGCACGGGTCATACGCCGCTGGTCCGTGTCGGTCGGTATTCGGTCCGGGTCCGTGTCGGTCGGTTCGTTTTGCGGCCGGAATCATAATCGGCCCTTGTGTTGGATTTTGCCCGGGCTTCAAAATCAATGCAATGACAGCCTCACTCCAAGAGTCAGGTAAGGGGGAAGTGCCTCTAAGGATTTCATAGAACAAATTTAACCAGTCCGGGATGATTTCATCAATTATTAACATAGAGACCTCGATTGGGATCGCATCCAGTCTTGCAGCTTTCCCTTTCTTGGCCCTGCTTAGGACTGTGAGTATTTCACTCACTGTTATGTCTTGAGTAAGCATATTTTGGCTGTCCGAAGACAGCTTTGTAAGTTGTTTCCCGTCAAGATCTATGACATCTTCCTCAACCGCTAGGTCCTCAGAATATAGACCTTGAAAAAATTCTATGAAAGCCTGCTCAATATCCCATCCGTGACAGAGCTAACCACCTTAGACTTACTTGTATAGTTACCGGATCTGTCAACTCTGCTCTTCATGGCGAGGAGTTTGACACAAATTCTCCCCCTGGTCAAAATCCCTCATTTTGCTTACCTCCCACTTCTGCAGCATAATCTCTTCAGTTTTAAGTCTGAACTTTAGCTGGAGGTCTTCAACCCTCCCCAGTAAACTTTCTTTCTCTATACCCGAAACCTGTCCGGCCTTTAAAGCTACCTCTGCCTCAGCTAACTGGTTCTCGAGGTCAGCTACTTCCCTTTTTACCGATCTTGCCCAGGCTGCCGCAGCACACCTTAAAATCCCTCTCAGGCAGGCTTTAAAGGCATCGGACACTATGTAAAAGGGGGCCGAATCTAGGTTGTGCTGAAAAAAGATGTCAGATTCCCTCTTTAGCAAATCTGGGAGAAAGGGTTGTATAAGTAATCTCCTATTCAGGGTCCATCTTCTCACAATGGGCTCTGAGGGGAGTTCCAGCCTTAAGGCTATAGCCCCATGATCGGAAAGATGGATAGGTAGATATTCTATTGACTTTACTTTTCCTACTTCCGGCAGTTCTATAAAGAGATAGTCAATTCTGGAATAATGGCCATTTTTCTTACTAAAAAAATGATATTCCTTGGCGTCACCCATTTTTTTCCGCCAAACATCACACAGATCAAAGTTTTTTAGTATTGCAGAAAGGTGGGCTTTAACCGGAGGTGCAGCGATCAGAGTTCTAGGGGAGGATCTATCTAGCTTATTGTTTAAAAGCACATTGAAGTCTCCACCTAATATCAAGGGGGCGTCAAAATTCGCCAGCGCAATACAAAGATTATTCAGGGGGTGATGTCATCCACGTTCGGACTATAGTAATTAGCCAACGTGTATTTAACGCCCTGACTCGTCACCTCAGCTATAGCCCAGCATCCTCTTTCATCCGCCTGGCCCTTGATAAGATCCAATCTTGAGTTTACTTTGAGGAATATGGCCACCCCTTTCGAACAACATTGTTGGTCGGAGACTACCACCTTATCGACCCATCTTTGCTTGTCAAACAGAGTCTTACATTATGAGTGTAAGAGGTGGGTTTCTTGGAGCATGACAATCCTGGCTAGACTATCCTTAAGATACTGCAGAACCAGGCGTTGTCTTTTCTTGACTCTCAGGCCGTTCACATTCCAAGAAAAAATTTCAAGATAACCCCCCAACCCCCCTCCTCCCCCGGTAAAGAACTACCCCTATCATAGGCTTGTTTCCACCCACGGCTAGATCTACATACAAGTAAGTCACATGAGGTCCCTGTCAAGGTTTTTTTTTTCCTCCCAATGCTCCCCACCCACACGTGCAGTGCCCCCCCTACCCACCCCACCCAAGGAAACCTTCCCCAACCATTCATTGGCAATCGGAATTGCCACTTTGAGACGGGGCCGCTAACCTCAAAGAAAAAATAAAGAAAAGTTATCAGCATCACAAAAGCTGAACTCCCTCAAGAACAATTAGATAGAAAACCTCAGCTGGCTGTGGACTTGTTTTGCCAAAAAGCTATCCACTTACTCAGGGGATCTAAAATTATACATCTTATTAGCCCACATTACTTTCAGAAAAGCAAGAAACCTTAAATGTACTTGGGCGCCAAGCTCTCTCAAGCAATCCATCCGCTTACCCAACTCCCATCTACTATCCTCTGTTGTACGGGAGTTATCTTACCTTATTCTAAAGGATACATCGTGTACCTGAATACTCTTAAGCTTAAGTGCAGCCCCCAGTAGTTGTTCCTTTAGAAGATATGACTGGATGTATAATAGGATCTTTCTAGGTTTCAGTTTAAATGGGCCCCTATGGATCCGTTGAATCTCCGTTTCCCAGACAGATGCAGAGGCAACCTGCGGGAAAGCTTTAGTCAAAATCTCAATGATAAAAGTGTTAATGTTATCCCCTTCCAGTCCTTCTTTCAAGTCCAGGATCCTAATGTTGTTCCTTCTAGAATTGTTTTCGAGTCTCTCCAGCCTATCCGAGAGGTCCATTTCTTTTTCCTTCAACCTAGCCAGTTCCTGAGCATTGTCCTTCACATCTAGCTTCAACTCCCCCACTTTATTCTCTAGCTCCTCCATACGGTGCGCTAGCACCGACAGATTTTCCTCTAAGCTGGTACGTGTGTATCTTGGATCTTCTTCTGGTTTATTTCTGAGGTAGAGAAGTGCTTCTTGATTTCTGAGGATAACTGGCTCAGCATTGCTTGTATTGGGTCCAAGCCAACCATAGGGGCTGCTGCAGGGGCCCCCTCTAACAATAAATCTCTTGTCAGGTCACCTTCCTTCTGGTCCCCCCCTCCCCCTAGATGTAGAAACTCAATCAATCAAAGGGAAGAATCTGTTTGACAAAGGGATATCAAGATTAGGCAGCATGGAGGACCTAGACATAGAAACTCCCTACTTAGTCATTTCCATACCACCCTGTGGGTTAAGCTTGAAATAGGATCTGAGTGAAGGGGTCACTTTTACAGGGGCTAAGATGGCGTATTTCTTTCTTTCCCCTACAGGAGGGGGCTTTCCTGACTCAACCGGCAGCTTCCTGCGTTTATGTTTACTCAGTGGGAACCCAAGAGGTTGGCTAGGCTGCGTATCTTTTTGGGTAAGTGGTTCTTACCCAAGGAATGTACTAGATCTCAGCTTATATCGCTTCCCTAGTAAGCCTCACTATGCGGGTTAAGGTTGACAGGGAGGGCAGGCAGTGTTTTATGTTGTATCTTTCCCCCACAAACCAGGAGAGTTAACTCCATATGCCTAGAGGTCGTATCATGCCTAGCTAAGCCCCCATGCCTTCTTTTAGTTTGCTTAGCTCCTTAACAGGGCAAAATTCTAAAGGGCACTCCGCCTGACCCCCTGGATACAAAGTACACACCTCGGTCTGGGGCCAACCAGGACCCTGGGTTCCCACCAGGGAGCGGAGTGTGCAACGTGTGTTTGCTCTACCAGGGTTGATCCAGTGACAAGGGGTCAGCTGAAAGATCCGAGACCGAGCTCGGCGTAACTCACCAAGTACTCCAGCAGCCCTGAAGAGGGTAAAGACTGATCCGCCACACATCCAGGCAGTCCAAGGCAAGATGAATCCAAAGAAGGCCCAGGCTCATCTGCGCCTGGCTTACAAATCGTTTTATTTCCCTCCAGTGCTACAAATAATGCTAGAATGGAGGCTATCTCCCCTCGCAGTACCCCTTCTTCCTCTATCGGGCTCCAATAAATTTCAGGTACATTTCATACAAAAATATATGCAGTATGTAGTACTGCAGATTTGCCACTTCACCATATCCGGGCCCCGCCGGGATTGAAAGAGAAGAGCACGCACCCACAGACAGGAGAATGGTGCTGGAGACACCGGAGGAGCCCAACCGCCCACCCGCCAAGACCCGCGGAGCAGACGGGGCGAGGGTGGAAGTGAGATCACCACCGATATTAGAGAGCAACACCGGGAAAACAAAAGTCACTGTCGCAGCCAAACAAGCTCAACGGGAGTTCACATCAGGAGGTTAGTGAGAGCGGCTCGCGACCGGCTTTCTAGCTGACTGATGTGTTCCCTCCACCTATGCAGATGGAGTGCATTGAGGCCTACAGCACCCCAATTATGGGCAGTAGTGTTTTGGGTCAATGTTATTCTCGTTTGATGCTTTTGCACATTTAGTTTGGATTACGAGCTACAGAAAAGCGATCCTGAAATGAAGACATGATCCTCGCCCCCTGTGATCATCCCTCTCCCTCCCCAAATCCTTGCCATATAGTTTTGGAGGGGGGCCCAACTTCAAAACATTTTGCTTAAGGGGGGCTCAGAGCCAAAAAGTTTGAAAACCTCTCCTCTAGGCTATGTCATGCACCGGGCACTTCAGTATACAGGATGGGCGCAGATAACTTTATAGGCTGGCACGGAGCAGCAGGCTCACGCATCTGCCATTGGTGGTGTCCAAGCCACGCCCCCTATAAACCTATCTTATAAGAATTCCATTACAGTCCAAACATATGTTCGAAATTATAATTTTCAAGAAAAACAAAACAAAAACAAATCAAAACAATTTCGGACATTTTCGAGCACACAATCAAAGCAGGAATTTTTAGAATCAATTCTGCTTGTGAACAGTCGCGCATATCTACATACAGCATGCAGCCTACAACCATACAGGGCCAGACGCGTTCATTCAATGGAAAGCAGGAATTTTAGAATATCCTTCAGTGACTCCGGAAAATTCTCATAAACTATGGATTTATACAGAGATGGGAAGCTGCAAATACTAAATGCCCCTTCCATCTACACCAACGCAAAGAAATATCTGAACCTCCCACTTTCAAGAAGGAAAGATCGATGGCCCAATCCTTTTCAGGCAACGCGGTGAGAATCTGGAACTCACTTCCGCCTCAGCTCCGGACCACCACCTCTTCCCAGGCCTTCAAAACTGACCTCAAAGCTCTCCTCCTTCAAAGACACTTCCAAATTTAATTCACGCCCTCTATTTTCTGAAGGAAGTCCTTCCATTATAGGAAATTCTTTTCTCCATGCCTATAGAAGTGCCTTCCCAGTGTGTTCTTATGTTTTGAGTGTCTGCCATTTAGTGCAGTATTATACCTTCTACTTGTACTTTGTACTCCTTTGTAACATGCACATGTCACCTTTCCTTTTGTAACGTATCATTTGCTACCTCTTGTATTTTGTTTGCTTTTGATACATGCACAATTGCCACCATTGCCTCATGCAACGTAACGTTTATTTTAGTGTTTTGAGTGTCTGCCATTTATTGCAGTTTTTTACCTCTATGTGTACTTTGTATGCTTTTGTAACCTGCACACATGTCACTTTTTAGGTCTCGCCTGGCGAACGCAGCGCGAAGCGCTGCTATCGCCAGCGAGATCTATTGTTGCTGACATGCCTCGGAAGTGGGACAGGAGATGGGCACGCGCAGGCTTTGGCGGATTTGAGTTGGTGTACGCGCACGTACAGCCACGCGGTGTGCACATCTCCTGTCCCCCGGACATACCATGTGCACCCGCAGCGTCTCTTCTCGCGCTCCCCCTTTCACTTTCGCAAGCGAGTTTCTGCTGCTCTGTCCCCGTGTGAACGCAGCGCGCGCATGGCGCACTTTACTCATCTGTCCAGGATCGCCGCATGCGGCAGCCTCGCCAATCTACCCTACCGTGCGCGAGTCCGCCGATTGTCTGCCATAACCCCTGCTGAAGCGCTGCCCGGCCCCCGCGCCGCCCAGTCCCGCAGCCAAAAGTAGAGATGCGCCCCTGCCCCAATGCAATTCCCCCTCCCCACCCCCCCACGTCCTCCGCCTCCCCTCCCCCCCTCCATACACCGCGCAACCACTATGTGCTCCTGCTCCAACCCCCCACACCCCTGTGCCCTCCGCTTCCCCCACCACCGCTCCCATCCGTGTCCCTCACTTCTGGAGCAGGGCTGCTGCTGTCCAAGCACACATGCGGGCGGGATTCCTCCTAGGAGATAGAAAGCGGCTGACAAACCTCGGTGTTTCCTGCAGTACTGACCAAAGCTCCTATCCTCGGCTGCCTGCGATGAGCGACAGCAGCGCACAGACCGACGGACAGGAACAACCAGGGACTGAAAAGCGGCACCCAGTAACTGTCCTCAGACTCAGACAGCATAACAGAAAGCAAACGGACCTCAGCCACCACCCCGCCTCTGCTCTAACGTTCCTGCTGTGCGTAAAGGGGCGTCGTTTATGAGCGTAACCGAGCGCCGCCTGCAGCAGCACCACCGCGACTCCATGTTTAACTTTCCCCACCTCCCAGAGACCCAGAGCCGGCCAGGCGCGGGGCTGCCCCTTACTCACACCTAACACACCGCAGCCCCACCATGCCTGGCATGATGGACAAGGGGATTGAGTTCCTGGGGAGGACCCGACCCAACGGCGCCAAAAGCCCCTCCAACGGGCTCATGAGCGACGAGAGCGGCAGCGACGACGAGCACGGTGGGAGCCTCGAACGCTGTGAAAGAGAGGTCATGGAGGGCTGTGTGGGGGAGAAAAAGAATGCCCATCAGGCTCATCCCCTTGCTTTTGTCTTTCTAGATGTCGGGATGAGAGTGGGAGCTGATTACCAAGCTCGGATTCCGGATTACGATCCCGGTAATTTATGTTCTTACCAGACTCTTGCGCCTGTGGTAGCCTTGGTAGCAGTGTCTGCACTGGCAGATTTTGGGAATGCTTAAACTGTTATAAAGTCAATCTTTATGATTTTATTCACTATCCACATGTATTGTGAACATGTGTATGTTTTTATAAGATTTTTCTGGAGAAAAATAATTTCAATAAAAGAAGAAGCGAATTCAGCCCACTCTTTAGGAACGGTGAGCTGCCCAGGGTCATGTTGTGTTCAACTAGCATCCTTGGTCGAGCGCATTGTATTTCTAAGCCCCAGCCTTCTTGGGTTTTTCTCCCTTCTTTGCCTGGTAGGCAGAGAATGTTGTGTTAAGACGCCTCTGCTCTGTACTGCGGTAGCCTCGAACGTACACAATTGAATTCACAGCGAATGCGTTTCGTGTGTTCATGTGGGAATGCAGTTTACGAGGGAACACATAGGACTTTATTTCGATGGCACTCCTACATTTTGCAGCTCTCGCTACCTTTGTAAATGTGTGATTGTAAACATCAGCTGGAGGTATCCTCGCACAGTGAACATGGCAAGTAGGCTAGGCTAGTCCACTGTGCTATGGCAGACTTCACAAGAGGCCAGCAACCAATGGGAGTCGGAGCGCTGACCACGCGACAACCCCAAAGCTTTCATTTCAAAAGAACAGCGCTGACTATTGTTTGCAGTCCATGTGCCTTGAATCTGCGACCAGGTTGAGAAGAGCCGCATCGATTGTTATTTCGACCAGAACGAGCGCTAGAAAAGCCAATAAGTCATCTTTTTTAAAAATATGATTTTGTATGAGTAGTTGTGTCTATAGGTGCCTGGGTGAAGGCGAGAGCGTATCAGGGGGCAATCCAATGCAAGTATAAGGAAGTGCACGGGCAAATGGGTTATTGACCCAGTTCAAAGCAGAATGAATGGGCGAGTCGTAGGGTGCGTGTGTGAATTAATGCACGAAAAAGGGAATGTATGGATGAATGATGTATGCACAAATGGATGAATGAGAGTGCATGAATGAGTGAAAAACAAGTGACAGTGTGGCTGGATGAATGCTTAAGACTGAGGGAGGCCAGGATGTTGTAGGGTGGTGTCATCTACTCGTGAGAGGTGCCTGCGCTCTGCCAGTACTCATTAACTAATACTTTAGCCTTGTGCCCAGTCATTCATTTTTTAATTCATTCGTACGTACGTGACCTGCGCATGCATCTACTCGTTCACCAATTGACTCGTTCTCACAGTCTCCTATTCTGCCTGTGTTACCCTCGGATAGGTTGTCTATTGTGACCACATGGGCTAGTGTTTCCGAATCCACATGGGCCAGGGTTTTGGAATTTGACATGTTTCACCCTCGGAGAGCCTGCGGCTCGTAGAAGTCGCCTTCGCGGCAGGTTTGGGCGGTGATCGGAGCCCTCCACCCGGACAATAAGTGGACAAACCTCGTCTAGGTGTCAATGTTTTTATTCAGCTCAGGGCTTTTTCCTCGGTACATCTCAGATGTTTCCTTGGAGCCAGACTGTAATAACAAACTGCAGTGTTTGGAAGGATGTTGTTGCTCGTTTTTGTTACCCCCTTTCTGACTCTGCCCCGTACCATGTCTTAAGAAAACAAGCATTTGCAATGCAATAGGTCCCGCATTACTGAATGTTTGAGCTATTTGTGTTGCATTATTATTAGCAATGCCAATAGCTCAGACTCTAATAGTGCGAGACCTATTGCATTGCAAATGCGTGTTCCTTTTGTAACGTATCCTCAGCTACCTCTTGTATTCTGTTTGCTCTTGATACTTGCACAATTGTCACTATTGCCTCATGTAACATAACGTTTGCTTTTGTAACATGCTCACTTGTAATTTTTATCCTCATGTATCATCAGTGTTCCTATTGTGAAGCGCTCTGACACCTTCGGGTAAAGTCCGCGCTATATAAAAACACATTAAATAAATAAATAAATAAATCTGTAGATAGCATTGCTTGTTATCACAAATAACCACAGCCTCCCTTCATGAAAGTAGGTCATAGAAGGGGCGAAACGCAGGCCTCTGTACTCCCGGGTCCGACCTTTAACGGGGCCTTCATTTAGCCCAAGGCCAATGAATATTTGTGAGATGTGAGAAACTCAAGGGTCCTCAACATATTCTGCAGTGGGGGACCTATTGTTTTGAGTTACGCCACTGTGTCATAGTAATTCTTTGAGGCATTCCAACCCATAGTTGTGATGGGATAGGCGGCAGTATGTGCCTCGGAGTGGAGCAGATGTGCCCTGGATGAAGTAGGCCGCTATTGGCAACCTTTAATGCTGTAAACTGGGCGTGGTGATTTTTTTTGTGAATGCAAGGACTGAAAAAAAAGGTCTCTAAAATGAGTGAGGCACATCTGCTCTCAAGCTCCAAGGGTGCTCGCCTCTTACTCCATGGATCGCTGTGTTATGAGAAACATGGCCAATTTCACTCTCTCCTTTATTGCCAAACAACCCTTTGCTATTTGCTCCTTGGGAAAGCAAGATTAGGGGTTTAGCAGGGCCTGACATCTCAGTTCTCACATCATTTCCCTGTTGCGCTTTCCTGCTCTACCTTAGTCTGTACCTCAATCCATCACTCTTTCTTTCTTACTTTCTCTCCCTATAACTCTGACTAAAATGTATCCCTCTCCCATTTTACTTCTCTACCTCCATCTCTACCTCTTCAATTAGATTGTTTGCTACAACCACCTGACAAAACATGTTTCCCCGTACCTTACCCCGCACTACAATTACATGCTCTGTACATCATCTCTCTCTGTCTCGCCATTTTCTACTTTGCTCTTCACTGCCCCTCGTATACTTTCTTTATCGTCACCTGTTTCTACCTCTGATTCTCCCTACCTCTAACACACTGCTTGCTAGTGACCTCTGCTTCTAACTTCCACCTCTGTCTCAGAACTCCACACCCCAAATAAATGTTACTTGATGCATATTTGATTGAGGTGGGCAGAAGTCGCATAATGCCATGCACTGTAATAACGCAGATTTACCCAGGACAATTGCGAAATTACGCAGAATTACATTAGAAGAGTAATTCTGCCTTCCTCGTTATTTCTTAACGTAAAAATGCCCCTTCACATCCAAAATGGATGAGCGGATGTATTTTGTACTACGAAATAGAGCTAAATAGAACAGAACACAAAGGTATTTTGCACTAAATGCAGCAGAACACGAATAGCATGAATATGTTTTATTGTGCACACCCCAGCTATGTTTTAAAACTATTTTACATCTTGGAATTACTCTGCGTTCAAATGATCTAGCCTCTGGAAGCACTCCCTGGGAACAAGAAACCGCCACGCAGATAAGGACTGTACATTATATATTTATTATGTAAGTGTCTCACCAGGAAGCACTTTAATATTCAAGACATCAGACCTCAAAAAGAGATGAAAAACGTTTGGCGTTCTTCTACAGTCTTTGTGCCTTTTCTTGAATAACTGCTGCCTTAAGAACACCCAGCTGTAAACTTGAATTTGCATACACAGTCAAACAAACCATTTTTATAACAAAGAATGAATCAATCTTTCCACCCTCCTTTGAATTCCAATACATATGCAGGAGTCTTGATTCCATTTTCCCCTCCTTAGAAAAACAACTAACTGGTGTATTTTTCCTGCTTCTACCCATCAAATCTGCTTAGAAGCAACAAAAAAAAATGCCACCAACCTCACTGTTTTCATTGTGTCTCCCTTTGTCTTCAGAAGCACGAACAATTCTTAGGACCTCTTGGTATTGCCGCCACTTTCATTTTGTTATAAATGCAAAGCTTATGCGGCAAAACCTAAAAGGACTAACAATCGCCAGTTAATGTATTTGCATCCTCTACACCCCTGGCCTCTAAATACACAGCTCTTGATCTCACAGAAATCCTAAATTACATAATTAATTGAATGGTGCATGACGTCACCAATGCCCCGCTGAAGACATTACATATAGCATCACCAGCATTATTATTATGGACCATATAACTGAATACATCACACACAGGGTAATACTAACGAATTTAGAGGCATATTTACAAGCTAGCAATACAAAAAAAAATTATCGCCGCTTTTGCGGCAGTTTTCGATAATTTTATCGCCTAATTAGCAAGGCCACGCTAACACGTGAAACCTTGCTTTAGCGTCGGGATTCCTAACGCCCAGCTTTGCATCTCTAATGAGATGCAAAGTGGGAGTTCCTGACCTAACATGACAGGATAAATGTCGCTAAGCGACATTTCTCCTATCATCAAGCCCCACGCTATGAAGCATAGCGGCAGGAAAAGTAGCGATAACCTCTGTTATCGCTACTTTCCTTACGCCTGCTTCAGGACTGACTTAGCCATGATATCCTATGGAAGGTGGATATCATGGCTAAGTTTGTGAGTCCCTATCAGCAAGCTAACGCCACATTACGTGAGATTATCCCTGGTTTTCCAGCGATAATCTCACGTTAGGCAGTTAGCGCTAGGATTTTTATCGCTGAGGAGATAAGCGTTGCTAATAGCACGCTATCTCAGCGATAAAAATCCACGTTACCCGGCGATAATTATCCTCACGCTAAGAGCGCTGAGCGATAATTATCGCCGGTTGTTGCTGACATGTAAGTAAATGTCCTATTCACACATTCCTAATAACTCTCGATGTGCTCCAATACATCATACATCCTCATGAATTCTTTTGCAGGCCTCTGCAGACGTTTCTGATGCTCTTTTCTTCCATACGTTCTTGAAGGTTCAACTTCTGACCCCCACCTCTATTACCTTTGAGTAGAAACATCCAAATCTGTTGCATGGATTTGTCTATAGAAAACACACAGACTACGAACCCAAAGCTGCCCTGGCAATTTTGTAGGACCAGCCCTGGGGGTGGGGTTGGGGGTAGAGGGGATGCGGGGGATATGCATGTATGAATCACTGCTGCTTTTGATACGGGCGGCTAATATTGAAGCTTTGCTTCAAAGTCGGAGACCAGTAACAAAGAAATGCCCCCCCACCCTTCCTGCCTCCCGGTAAACACCCGATGTCTTTAGGGTCATAGCTTGCATTGGTAGAATTCCGCTACCAATGTGAGGAGGTACCCTGTGAGGAGTAGGTCCGGGTGGAAAATTTCATTTAACTCGCGAAATTGGCAGAATTTGGGGGCATATTATCAAGCACTGTGTTAAAATTATCGTCGCTTTAGCGGCATGAAAATTGGCGGTATAGCGGCGATAATGGGCTTGATAATATGCCCTTGAGAATGCCAATAGAAGCCCATGTTAACACCAGAACATGGGCTTTTATTGGAATTCCCAAGGGCATATTATCAGGTTTCTGCCGCTAAAGCGGCGATAATTTTAATGCCGTTTCTTGATAATATGCCCCTTGGTGACTCTGCATTACTCTTGTAACACAGAGTTCCGGTCAAATTTTGCAAATCGCTGCATGACAGAATTATTTCTCTTGTGATGCTCCTGAAATGAGAGTTAGCAGGCGCAAGCGAGATTTGGCGCCCCCTGATTTCCGGTCGCTAGGAGGACTTGCAGCTAGATATTTCTAATGAGTCAGTCACGGTCAGAGGGCTGCTTCTTTAGTAGGTTTTTTACTCGAGTAAAAGCAAAATCCATCATTAGTATTCCTTCATTTGACTACATATCAAAATAGGAAAATACCTACTAAACTCCCTCATCCTCTCTCCGACTCTGGTTTGTGATATTTATTTATTTTATTTAATGTATTTTTATATTGCGCGGACTTTACCCAAAGGTGTCAGAGTGCTTCACAATAGAACCAAGTACGTTACATGAGGCTAATTTTACATATTTACACGTTACTGATACAAACGACAAAGAAGAAAAATTAAAAATAAAACAATAGATGGCAGTCACACAAAAAACAAAAAACACATTAGGATGAAGATCCTACAAGCATAGATTACAAATTTACAATATTGAAAGAACTTCCTTGAGGGACATGAAAAGGGATGTTTTAGTTCTTGAAGTGTCTTTGGAAGAGAAGAGATTGAGGTCCGTTTTGAAGGTCTGGGTAGAGGTGGTGGTACGGAGTAGAGGAAGAAGCGAGTTCCATATTCTAACCACATTGCCTGAGAAGGATTGAGCCATCAATCTTTCCCTTTTGAAGGTGGGAGGCTCAAGCAGTAACTTTTCCGCATTATGAGAAGGTCTGGAGCCTCCAGAGATTTTAAGTTTATTCACCAGGTATCGAGGGGAGGAAGTGTGCAAGGCTTTGTGGGTGATACAGGCAGTCTTGTAGATTGATCTTGCCTCGATGGGAAGCCATCGAAGAGAAGACAAAATGGGTGTGATGTGGTCACTTCTTTTGGCCCCAAAGAGAAAACGAGCCGCTGAATGGAGAACGGATTTAAGATGAGAAAGGTGGGATTTGGGGAGACCAGCAAGAAGAGAATTGCAATAGTCCAGTTTGGAAAGAACCAAAGATTGGACCAAGGTTTTTAGTAGGGGTGTGCGGAATTTGCGAAATCCATTTTCGCAAATTATCGCGAAAATGTTAAAAATTATCGCAAGTACGCGGAAATATCGCGAAGATGCGGAAGTTTTTTCCCGCATGTTCGCGAGATTTTCTGCATGGTTGCTGCTCGCCAACTTACCCATGTGGTTGCTCGCGGGCGCGGCCATCTTGTTTTCAGTTGTCTCGCGGTGCATGATCGCGAGAAGAAAGACGTAATCGCGCGACACATGACGTCACTGCGGGCGCGAACTGTCACGAGACAGCGCAAATGGCTAAAAACAATACAACATCTCATGGAGAACGTGACCGGATCAAGAAAACTTGTCAGCGAACGCAGGGATTCAGGTAAGGCGATCGCGTGCGCGCGAGAATGTATTATTTTACAGCGCGAGCAAGAAACAAATTATCGCCAAGCTGCGGAATGCGGAAATTTTGACATTTTCGCGCTCTCCGCGGAATGCAAAAATGTCAAATTATCGCAATTTCCGCCAACGGAACAAAATTTTCACCCAGGCCTAGTTTTTAGGTCTTGCTCCGGAAAGAAACGTTGAATCCCCCAGAGAAGGCGCAGTTGGTATCGTGCATTCTTTGCAATGGAATTGATATGGGAGAGTAAATTGAGCCTTTTGTCAAGTATGACACCAAGGGATTTTGCACTGTCGACAACGATAGGTTTATTGTTGAGTAAATTCAGCTGATCCATCCAATATTGAACAGGAGGAGAGAGTGAGGTCGAGAGGAGGAGGAATTCAGTTTTGGAAGGATTCAGAATGAGTTGATGAGCTAACATCCAGTTTTGAATAGATTTGAGAGTAGAGTTGAGGATTGAGATATCGTGTGCGGAAGACACCTTAAGGTAGATTTGAGTGTCATCCGCACAGAGATGGTAAAGGATCCCAGATTTACTTAGAAGATTTCCCAATGGTTCCAAATAAAGATTGAACAAAGTGGGTGCAAGGATATAACCTTGAGGGACGCCTTGACCTACCGTCAATGAAGAAGAAAGACTGTTTGCTATTTTGATCATTTGGGATCTGTCCGAGAGGAATGAGGCAAACCATTTAAGCACTGCGCCTTCCAAACCCATTCTCTGTTGAAGAGTGCTAAGGAGAGTGTTGTGATTAACAGTGTCAAAGGCTTCAGAAAGGTCCAGAAGAATCAGAAGACAAGACTCCCCCAAATCAAGTACAAGCAGCGCATCGTCGATCACTTGCAGCAGGGCTGTTTCGGTGCTGCAGTTTTGAATGAAACCAGACTGGAAATTGTCAAGAGTATTATTATCTTTAATATGTAGGGAAAGTTGTTTCGCTACACATCTTTCTGTGATTTTCGCAGGACAAGGGAGGTTAGTGATGGGGCGGAAGTTGTTCAGATCGTTCGCATCAGCGGAAGGTTTTTTAAGAAGTGTGGTAACCTGTCCTGTTTTAAGGGCAACAGGAAGGGAGCCTTGGCTGAGGAAGAGGTTAACCAGACTGGTCCAATTGGAAAGAGTATGGGTGTAGAAATCAATGCCAATGTCACTAGGGATGGGGTCAAATGAATGGTTAGAGGGTTTTGTTTCGAGGATGCATTTGAGGTTTGCATCTTCAGAGAGGACGTCAAAGTTGTGTCAAAGAATTTGCACTCCTCTAGAGGGGTAGGATGAATGACCTGTTCCACCGGTGATTTAACTTTTTCATCAAAGAATATAGCGAATTCTGCTGCTTTCTTTGGAGAATCGTCAGGCTTGATGGTTGAGGGAGAGCAGTTTGGATTTTTGATGAGGTTAAATAGTTTTTTGGGTCTGTTTTTGGCTGAGTCGAGGAGGGTTCTGAAGTGCGATGCTTTTTCATAGAAGATGTGTTTGTGGTATTTTGATCTTGCTGAACCTAGAATAGAAAGATTAGTGGTGGTTGGAGATTGTCTCCATTGTTTCTCCAGGATTCTCAGGTTCTTCCTTTCTTCATAAAGGGTTTTATTGAACTATGGTGCTGAAGGAATAGGCCTTTTCCTTTTGCTTTGAAGTGGAGCGACATTATCAATTTCGACTGCAAGGACTGAGAGGCATTGGGAGGTAAGGTCGTTGACATCCAAGTTAGGGTCTAACCTTGGAAGTGATAGCATAGCAGTATCACAAAGAGTGTCAAGGTCAATGTTTTTGGTGTTACGGAACCAGGTAGTAGTCGGTGACTGACCTACGCTGCTCTGCCCGCCTGAAGAGCCAAATTGTACCGTGGCAAATCCACTTGGTGCTACCAGTTATGAGGGGATTCCCCCCTTGAATACGTGAACCACTGGTCCACCACTTTACTCATGCCATTTTAAGGGCAGAGCATTGCAAGGCAAGACCCCGGTTGCTCAGGCTTCCAACCGCCCGAAGGAGTAGCGGGTCTGACGATTCTTTCTCCAGGGTCCTGCCGTAAAGACTCCTGGGGTTTGTCACAGGCACCCCTATTGTGCTCCTGAAGAGGCAACCTTCGGTACCCTTCCACCTCCATAACGGCTATGGATGGACAATAAAACAAAGAGAATTTAACAATGTGTCTTGATTACTGTTTCAGGACATCTGGACCAATTGCTTACACTACCCAGTCAGTTCTCTTTCAGGTCCTACACATCTGGAGAGTAGTGGGAAGGATTAGGCACTGTCATTTCCCATGACTGTTCCTGGGATCTTAGCACTGTTGTTGAAAAGGTTAGCCAAAGATTATTTAACTTCCTTGACTAAAGTTGACGCGTTGTACGTTGGTTTGGTGCCAAAAGCACACTACATCTGACACTGGGTTTTCCCATGTGGCTCTGGCCCACAGTGCTGCTAAATTGTGTTCTTGTTGCATGTATGTACATATACAAAGAGTCAGATGGGGTGGGAAAAGCCTATCCTACCGGGCAGCCAAACTTTGGAACAAGTTGCCGGTTACTATTAGGCTACAACCTCACAGACTCTTGTTTAAGTAAATGATCAAAACATGGCAATTTCCCTCAAAGTAATTTGCTAGTGGTCCTGGAAACAGAACCTGTCACATGCTACACTCAGGGCCAAGACGCCTCGGTATTCATGCACTCTATAAATATTTTACTTACTTACTTACTTATTGTTGATATCGTTGTGACCCAAGGTGTACCATATAACTGTGTGGTACTGTATTATCAGGATTGTCAGGGCGGCCTGGTGTGGAGAGCATGTCACTCTACATAAGGGTGCTCCCTCTGTTGGGGGGAATTAGATTAGGGATTGTCCACACATTCATACTGTTGATATCATAATCATAGTAGTGGGTCTAGTATTGCTAGTAATAATTCCAAATGTGTTTTATGCTGAAACGTACCTGGTGATTATGGTTTAATGAGTGAATGTGTTTTTAATACAAATGTTTTTACATACATCTAGGGGCCGATCACGATCCGGTAAAAAAATTCCCCGTACGACTCGTATCCAGTCTTTTTACCCTACGAATCGCACAAGTGCCGTACAAACTACCAATTACGATTCGCATGGTAAAAAGTCCATACGAATCGCATTGGGAAGTATTCCCCACACGTCCTCGGGTCGGAAAATGTGTCCGACACGTCCACGGACGATTTACCGTACAAATGTGAAAAGTGAAGTCCGACCGAGGAATTACGATCCATCCCGTGCGTCCGATGTTACAACCGTATGGAAAAAACACCGTCCGCACCCAACTCCCATAGCAACCATGGAGACATGTGCCTGCATACACGCCGACCACCCCCCCAGCCCCCGTACGTACACGCCGACCCCCCCAGCCCCCGTACGTATGCGCCGACCCCCCCAGCCCCCGTACGTACGCGCTGACCCCCCCAGCCCCCGTACGTTCGAGTCGTACCCCCCGTGTATGTACACCCGTGTACGTGTCGAACCCCCTGTGTATGTACACCTGTGTACGTGTCGAACCCCCGTGTATGTACACCCGTGTACGTTCGAGTCGTACCCCCGTGTATGTACACCCGTGTACGTGTCGAACCCCCCGTGTATGTACACCTGTGTACGTGTCGAACCCCCGTGTATGTACACCCGTGTATGTGTCGAACCCCCCCGTATATGTACACCCGTGTACATTCGAGTCGTACCCCCCGTGTATGTACACCCGTGTACGTGTCGAACCCCCCGTGTATGTACACCCGTGTACGTGTCGAACCCCCCGTGTATGTACACCCGTGTACGTGTCGAACCCCCGTGTATGTACACCCGTGTACGTTCGAGTCGTACCCCTGTGTATGTACACCCGTGTACGTGTTGAACCCCCCCGTGTATGTACACCCATGTACGTGTCGAACCCCCCCGTGTATGTACACCCGTGTAGCACCGTACATACACGGGTGGGGGCACGACTCGAACGTACACGGGTGTACATACACGGGGGGTTCGACACATACACGGGTGTACATACACGGGGGGTTCGACACGTACACGGGTGTACATACACGGGGGGGTTCGACACGTACACGGGTGTACATACACGGGGGTTCGACACGTACACGGGTGTACATACATGGGGGGTTCGACACGTACACGGGTGTACATACACGGGGGGTTCGACACGTACACGGGTGTACATACACGGGGGGTTCGACACGTACACGGGTGTACATACACGGGGGGTTCGACACGTACACGGGTGTACATACACGGGGGGTTCGACACGTACACGGGTGTACATACACAGGGGGGTTCGACACGTACACGGGTGTACATACACGGGGGGGTTCGACACGTACACGGGTGTACATACACGGGGGGTACAACTCGAACGTACGGGGCTGGGGGGGGGTTGGCACGTACGTACGGAGGCTGGGGGGGGTCGGCACGTACGTACGGGGGCTGGGGGGGGGTACGGCGCGTACCGGGCCACCTACTCTGGTCGTTTCGCGACGTACTTCGCTTTTCCGGCACTTTTTTGGTGACGTGAAAATATTGTCGTCCGGACTGCTGTCGGTTCGAATCGTGGTTCCTGGGTCGTGAAACGCTGCCTGACAGCGTCCCGACGTCACGTCGCAGCATTCCCGGAGCACATTCGTATGTATATTTTCGTCGGTCGGTGTTTTTTACGATTCGTACGGAAATGGTGTTTCCGTGCGAATCGTAATTCCATGTTTGTGAAGTTTTACGACCGGGTACGAGTCGGACGGAGAAAACGCTCCGACCGACGGTTCTTACCCGGTTTTTGCCGGATCGTAATCGGCACCCTAGTGTGAAATCTCTTTTTTGTGCCGCTTGTACGGAGAAACGCTGTAAGACACACCCCCACTTCCGGCTGGCAGTCAGGCTGGTGGCGGGAAACGAGAAGGGATTTAAACGGGAAGCTCCCACGGACGCGCTGCGGATTCAAGGTCTGCTTGCCGCTTGGTGGGAAGGGGAAACTTGGGAAAGGATTGGGAAACATTTTTAAAAAAGCATTTTTATGAATTTTAACTGATTGTTGAAAACTAAAAATCTTGTTCTTGCTTGTTTGCACATTTGCATTTTTTATCGGGCCTAATTGCTTTTCCAGCGTTTCCGGTCCATCGTGGCTTTTTGTGCCGCTTGTATGGAGAAACGCTGTAGGCCACACCCCCTTCATACCTACTCCACCCCCACTTCAGGCTGGCTGTCAGGCTGGTGACGGGAACCGAGAAGGGATTTAAACAAGATGCTCCCCCGGACGCGCAGCGGGCGAGCCGGCGGCATGCCAAAGGCACGCCAAAGGCTAGCCCGTCTGCGCACGTCCGTGCCCGAATGGGACTGGGAGCCACTCCTTATGCCAATTTTATTCAATATTCAACCAGGGAGCTGATTTCATTTCAGAATAACATTTGTATTAATGACATTACCCGCTCTTCCCTAGAGAAAGCAAATATTTTAGCCTTTAGACTCACTTTCCCTGAAATTTACCTCTCAACTTTTCCCGCGCTTTGCACACCCTCACAACCTGCCTCTGTAAACCAAATAATCCAAGAGTCAAAGGACCTTAAAATTTACTATTTGAATACTCGATCTATGGTGAGACACCAGCTGGAAATTTTTCAGCTCTTAGACTCCGACAACCCTGATATTCTTCTTCTCACAGAAACGTGGTTGACTGAGGAATCTGCCCCCGACATTTTGGTCGCAGTACCGGACAAGTACTATATTCTGCAGGCCAACTGCCCTTCAGGAAGCTGGCGGTGGGGTGGCAGCTATAATCCACCATGATTATCAGTTTACCTCCTTAGCAATCATGGGCCCACCCCAGTTGACAGTTTAGTCTTAAAATTTGAATCCCCTCAACTTCCTTTCATCTGTGCCCTCTTTTATAGACCGCCTGAATATATGCCTACATTACCTCAGGCACTGGGCGAAATGATATCTCACCTTGTCATCAATAATGTCAGAATCCTGTTAATTGGGGATTTCAATGATGAAAGAGAGGGCCTTAGCTCGATAGAATTGACTGATCTCCTAACTGGCATGAATTGCACCCAGCACGTCAAAGCTGCAACACATATAAAAGGCCATGTCCTTGACCAAATATGGACATCCAATCTGGAGATCTCTATTCCATCGATTTCCCCCTGTATTTGAGCCGATCATTTTCTAATAACCTTATCTCTTATTGAGGTCTTCCCCTCAAAACCTCAATATTTAAGGAACGTGCTGTCAAGAAATTGGCAACGTATGAATACTGATCAATTCAGATCATTGCTAAATAACACGGCTCCATCTGCACAGGAGGCATTTCAAAGCCGGGCAGAGAGCATTAAGACCTGGCTCGAGTGGGTCAGTGATTGCATTGCTTCTCTTAAGAAAATTACTATTTTAAGACCTCACGATGCCCAACGATGGTTTTCTGACGATTTAAAAAACAAGAAACTTATTTTAACACAGGCCGAACGCAGTTGGAGACATCACTATCTCCCTGATAAGAGGGCTATATATTTAGCTCTCCAGAAAGAATACAAAAAGGAGATTCTACGAACCAAGGAAGATTATTTTTCAATTAAAATTCTTAATTCATCTAATAAACCCAAAGAAATCTTCTCTATTGTGAAAGAGCTTTCAAAACCAGATAGGATCATGCCAAAGCCAGTTCCTACACAGAGTTTCTGCGACTCCCTTAACTCCTTTGTTCTTGAGAAAATCGCAGTCATTAAAGCTAGCATTCCCCCTTCTAGTCTCCCTTTATCTGACTCAAACATCTGTCAGAATGAACACCAGTTGGATCAAATTCCCTTGATCTCGAAGAAGACCTTTCTTGATTTACTTAAAAAGGTCGACTCTGGTTCCCCCTCTGACTGTTGCCCCCCTTACATTCTTTGAGAAGCTTTCTCCATTTGTCCTGACCCCCCTCTTTCGTTTCTTAACAACTCACTTAAACACAGCATCGTCCCTGATATATTAAAAAGTGCGGAAATCGTCCCTATTCTGAAGAAACTGGGTAAGGATCCGTTAGTTCTAAGTATTTATCGCCCCATCTCCCTCCTGCCCTATTTAGGCAAAGTCCTCGAGGCATATGTCACCAACTGTTTCAGTTCATTTATTGAACACCATCAGATCTTGGACTCTCATCAGGCAGGATTTAGGCCTTTCCATTCCACTGAATCGGTTATACTTACAGTTATGGATGAACTAAGAAGAGGAGCCGATAACGGCATCCCCCAGGCCCTGGTCCTTCTGGATTTGTGAGCAGCCTTCGACACGGTCGATCACAATATCCTGGTCAACCGCGTCAGAAGTGCCGGGATCCAGGGTCTGGCACTGAGATGGCTCTCCTCCTTCCTTGGTAATCGCTTCCAAGCAGTTCGGTTGGCTATTTTTTCGTCCAACAAGAGGGAACTAACCTGTGGGGTCCCTCAGGGTTCCTCTCTTTCCCCCCTCCTTTTTAATCTGTATCTTCTCCCTCTAATTTGATCTTTGAGAGAAAAAGGGGTTGGGACATTCAACTATGCTGACGACCTCCAATTGGTGTTTGAAATCAATTTGTCACCATCGTCAGTTACTCACTTTCAATCTACCATGATCTTTATTAGTGACTGGATGAATCGTAACCAACTCAAGTTGAACCCTGACAAAACTGAGCTGATTCTCACAGGTGGCCCCTCCAACCCATGGCATTCCAATTTCTGGCCATCCTCTCTACGTAACCCCCCGAAGCCTGCAGACTCTGCCAAAAGGTTAGTCATCGTGATTTCTAGCGATTTGTCAACGAATGCCCAAATAAGCTCAGTCGTTTCTGCAAGTTTCTTCCAACTACGGAGAATAAGGAAGATCAGCAGATTTCTGTCCAGGGAAGCTCTGACCTTGGTCATTTTAGCCTGGGTGATCTCCCAATTGGATTATGCCAACTCTCTATACTGTGGCATTCCTACTTATGCACTAAGACGTCTTCAGCTGGTTCAAAACCAAGCTGCCAGACTCATCTTTCATCAACCCAAATGGCAGCATGTGACTCCCTTAATGAAAAATTCACACTGGCTTCCCCTGGCCAAAAGGTGTGCTTTTAAGCTGGGATGCACCATTTTTAAAGCTCTTCACGGCTGCAGCCCTGTTTTTATTTCGTCTAGGATTCAAAGATACATCTCCTCCCGGGATCTGTGTTCCTCTCACCATAATTTGTTGAGCATTCCCTCTTTTAAACATAAAAAGCTTGGAGGCCATGGATTTGCTGTCCTGGGCCCACAGTTTTGGAACTCTCTCCCCGCGGAGATAAGACCGACCCCATCCTACGCACAGTTCAGAAAAATGCTTAAGACCTGTTTGATTGTTCAATCATATAATCTCAGTTTATGCAACCTTTTGTTCTGCCATATCAGCGCCATGAAACCGCATGGTGTACGTGCTCAGTGCCAAGCTACCCACGGGTATGCACTGGTTATACCTTGCATTTAATCACCCACTCTGGACTGGAGTGGAATGTGCTCCCTGACTAGGGGCATCCCTTCAGCCTACCAGGAAGGACTGGTTCCAGATATTACTTGTTTTTTTAAAGCATAAGATTGTAAGCGGCCACGTGTATTCCAACAGCTGTTTGTTAAAATAATTAATCATTCTATTAACTCTGTAACATCGTCATAAGACTACATGTACTCCGAGAGGTGTGTGTTGTCATGATTTATCATTCAATCAGTTTTTGTATTATTTGTGATATTCGATTATTGTTAAGAAGGGTGATATGTAGCATATTTTGCCACTGAGGCCATAGTTACATGTTCTGGGCTAAATTCCGATCCCTGTGCAAACACAGATTTGCACAGGAACCGGAATTACGAGTTGTGTGCGCCTGATAAATTCTGGCAGATCAAACTTGCCGAATTTATCGGGAAGGAAGGGCATGTTAAAAGGCAAAAAATGGGGAAATGGGGAAATCAGTTTGTTGGATACTATTGGGTTTTTAAAAATTGGAATAAGAGGTATTTACCACACATGGTAAATACTTCACTCTGGAGTGATTAATATTTACCACATGTGTTATTTACAATATGTGGTAAATACCTCATATATTCCAACTAACTTGCAATAAGGCTCTAGGGGGCACATGCATCAAGGTAGGATTTTGCGAGTCCTTAATTGCGATTATTAAGGAATCGCAATTAAGGACTCACAAAAGCCTATGCATGTAGGAATCGCTATAAAAATAGAGATTCCTAAACAATCCTTAATTGCGACTTGCAATTTGCGAGTCGCAATTAAGGAATGGCGCACCATTCATTCCTAGAATGAATGGGGGATTGCATGCGCAATTTGCGAGTACCAGCAAATTGTGCATGCAATCTCAAGGGTGCCAAAAGGAATTAATATGTGCACCCAAGATTCGCACACATGTGTGTGCCCAACATGAAACTTTGAAAAATGCACTTTAGTGCATTTTTCAAAGTTTTTGCAAATTACCGACCAGTTTAATTGCTCTGTAATTTGCGGCCCCAAATAGCGAAATCGCTATTTTAAAGTGGTTCTTGCATTGCATTTAAGGAATCGCAAATTGTGATTCCTTAAATGCAATCGCAATTTGAGAAATTGCAATAAATTGCAATTTTTCAAATTGCAAGTGCCTTGAACCTTGATGCATTGCAAAAGTACTTTTTCCGTGCGCAAACGGACGATTTTTGCGAATTGCACAGTTTGCGCTCGCAAAAAAGGTTGATGCATGTACCTGTAAGTGTTTGTTGTCTGCAGTCTAGTGTTGACATTCTAGAGTTCAGTAAAAATCTTAAGCTGGGGTTCTAGTTTAGCAGTGGCTGAACTGGTCCTCTTAAGATAGTATATATGTCCTCGATGTAAATAAATCTATCTTTCCGCAGTAATTTGGAGTGAGGCGCCTTTACAGATGCTTGCAGAAAAAAATCAGGCTGAAATTTTTTTTTTTTCCTGTGCAGGAGGCTGCTCTTGCTGGATTTTTTCCATTCAAACCCTGTTTTTGTGAGATTCATGAAGCTTGTGAAGTATTGAAAATCTAAGGGAAAACAGAGAACGTGCTGCAGTATAAAGAAAGTGCAAGAGGATCATTACTATAAAGCTGTGTATTCTGGGAGAAAAACAGTTCTGTAAAAAACAACTTTTCCAAAAACTTTGAAAGACATACTTACCTACGCTTTTATCACTGAATGCGCTTTGAATGATTAACATGCCAGACACTTTCGCAATAAAGACGTATTTTAATTATTAAAAATGTCAAATTGACTGGAATAGCAGAATTGCAAAAATCCCATTTCCAAAACTAACAGTCTGTAACGAGTTCAAACATTGACTTCCTACCGCTTGTTAGTTTTGCAAGAAGGATTTTTTGCAGGCTGCACACCTGCCCCTAAACTGGGTTCCATCATCTCATCCCCGAAAGTATTCCAGTGAGCCAGCAACCTCTCAGCTACCACCCAATACTCCTTCTTAACGGAACACGCACATTGACGATACCCAGTGACCAGTTCTTGTGTGACCCTTCATTGGCTGTTTTTTCATCTCCGAATTCTGCTAAAATTCCACGCCATAGTTTCCACTTTACTGCCACATACAGAGGAATGTATTTTCTATTCTTGTCTTGTGGGCTCACGTCAGGACTTACCCTCTGTCTTTGGCTTCTCCGTTGGCAATTTCAGAAATGAGGATGTTTTAATGTTTTTCTCTCTCTTTTGGACTTGGCCCTTTTTGCAGGGTCATCCCAGAACTTTTTACCTTCCTCCTAGTTTTTTTCTGACCTGGTGTTGGTGGTTTTAGGAGTCTGGGCACTTCTTCACTGCTGTCCAGTGTAAAGTGCATGTGCTCTCTATGATAAAACGTGGTAAGATTCGTCTACACCTGTTTAGAGTATGTAATTTACCTATCAGTCCCCAGTAAAGTGGTATCTCATATATCCGGGGCCAGTAAATTAAATGCTACTGGTGGACTTGCAGCACTGATTACGCCACCCACCAAAGTAGCCTTTCAAACCTGTCTCAGGCCTCTGCCATTGCAAGGCCTGCGCACGCAGTTTACTGCCGCTGTGATGTGGCACATAAAATGGGTGCCACATCTGTGACTCCCATTTTACTACATATCAGTCACCCCTAAGGTTGGCCCTAACTAGCCCTATGGGCAGGGTGCATTGTAGGTAAAAGGTAGGACATGTGCCTTAACTGTGTGGCATGTCCTGGTAGTGACAGTCATCCATTTTGGTTTCTCACTATTGTGAGGCTGCCCTTTCATAGGGATGCATTGGGGAGTCCCTGATGAGTGGTTCAGTGGTAATTCCGGATCTGAGAGGAGAAGCGTGATCAAGTTTGGTATGTTTGGAATGGTGTTAATAAATGCTGACTGATGGTGTGCGCAGATTTATTATCACTATTTTAGAAATGCCCCTTTTAGAAGTTGGCATTTCTGTGTGCTATGTGTCTTTGTGCCTGCCTGATGTGTATTGCATGTCTGGCTCTGGAGTGACAGGTGCTGGGGAGGTGCCGTGGCTCCAGAGGGGCGGGGTGAGTCAGCGCTAGGCTGAATAAGCTGATCTGCATTTGGAGTAGTGTGAGGAGTAACACCTGGGCCTGAATAGGACTGGGCCTGCACTACACAATGCTGGCTCCTCCCCCTGTGGTGTGTCTGGGGCCAGAGCCTACAATGACAATGAGGGTGTTTGTGCCCTGTTAACAAACGTTTGAGTGCCCACCATCATCAAAAATAAAACTGGATTGCTTTCTTCTTCTGTTTCTTACTCAAATTCCATTTAATCTGGTTTGCAGAATAAACATGGAGAGCAATTCATGGACATCGTGAGATGAGTATGTTCTTCTGCCAAGTCCTATACAGTAAATTGGTCAATTAGAGGACCTCTTCTTAGCTCTTTGTGTGAGCTTAGCGATTTGCACGAAGCTTTAATGAGCCGATCTGTGGTGAGGGCCATGGTCTTGAGAATAAAAGTAGCTGCAGACAAAGCGACCATAGCCACACCCAGACGTTGTGAAGACTTCAGCTCAACATCCTTTACAATGTGAAGGCTGTGCATTTCTTCAAAGGCAACAGTTCGACAAAAATAAACCAAAAAACATCCTCCATCTAGCAAAGATGACATTTATGCCACCCCTTTGAGCTACGGGCCTGTGACTATGGAGGGCAGATGTGTGATGTGTTAAACTGCAGAGAAGGAAAGGGGCATAGGCTCTTCAAACAACACATCCTGCTTGGTCTTCTCAATAACTGAAAAAAGTCAGAGATGCCAGAAGACCACCGGGACTGATCAAGATAAAGATGATCCTCATAATATTTGCTTCCTGTATGGGGGTGTCCTAGACTGTAGGGCCAATGAAATGGTAGAGAGGAGGTGTCTTGTTTTTGTTTGGCACTGCAGTAAAGGTAGCTGCATTCATCCAATGTTGAATCAATGCAGTTTATGTTGTTGCGGCTCTCAGATTTATTGTCCGGGTGGATGCATATTTAGGAATTGTCATTGTATATATATGGAAACCAGTGGTTAATTTGTAAAAAAAATAAGTGTTGGGGCTCTCGTCAGGAGGCAGCTTGCACCACCCCATTTCTCTTGTTAGTGTTGCCTAAAGAAGAACCAGCTACTAACCAGGAAAGCAGGGAGAGGATGTGGCATAATGGGCAGAGCTGCATACTTCAGAGCTGGGGAACCAGAATCTAGTCTCGGTGTAGACTCAATATCCTGTGATTCGGGAAAAATCACGTACTCTCCCATGCCTACCATACATTATTGTGCCCTTAACGTGTGCTCATGAAAAGTGCCGCTGTTGATGATTAAGTATCGGTGCTGAGCGCCAGAAACTTATCTTGCATTGATCAAATAGGTACAACAGGGGCGACATATGGAAGTGGGAGGAAGGGAGAGATTAGATTAGCATTGCATAACAATTCATGGGAAGGAGGATTCAGCAGAACTCACCTAAATGTGCTGAATCCAACCGCAATGGAATAAACATACCCATTTTTTGTAGTGATAGATTTACCAATCCACTTACTCAGACTGGACAGAAGAAAATGATGATGAATGATACTCTAGATAGCAGAAAGATGTAGGAGTATCAATGCTCCTTTTTGGTTTTCATCAAGTGTATCAGGGAGTAGTGCTCTGATTTCAGCCATTGCTGACCCTTTCCTTCTAGTAGGTTGAAAACCTGATTGGAGGTCATGTTCTAGCTGGTTTGGTTCAATGTACTCTTGCAGTTGATTTGTTACAAGTCTTTGCAAACATTTTCTTGGATATGGTTGATTTGAGATTGGGTGATTGTTGACCAGTACTTGATTGTTGGAGGTGGGGGGTTTGTAGTGGAGAGAATATTGCATTTTTAGGTGGTTTGATACCACTGAGAGAGTTAATCAGGATGGTAATATCAAATGGCAAGGATCGGAAAACTTATTTCAAGTAAGATGCTGGACAAGACGCCAGTTTGATTTTGCAGTCTAATCTGTATTTTCTCAGAAATCAAAATGAAGGCAGAAAAGGTTGAAACTATTGAGACAGGGTGAATTGTTTGACTTGGCAAAGAGAGAGGGTTGTTTAAGGTTGAGTCCCTGGTCTATGTTTAGCAAAAAAAACATTTCAGGTCTTCACATTGTTGTGTTTATGGAGAAACACTGCTTGCAAGGCTTCTGGGTTGGCAATTTGATGATAGATGATAAAAGTGTCTCTGGTTTGGTTAGATGCCTACTTGTTTTGATTACCCAGTTATATTTTATTTTTGTTTCTTTTGATTTTTGGTAACCTCTTCTGAATATCATGTATGAGGATATGACTACTTCAGCTTTAGATCGGCAATATTGTTGTGGGTGGCAATTTCTATTTAGTATAGGTTAATGACTGAATCATTCATTCAATGTATTGAGTCCATGCTTACCTAAGTTTAAGTAAATTTAATGTACACATGTGATCACTGAACACTTTTAACTATTACATTTATTCATTATATATGTTGTTACTGTTATTTCTATTTCAGTTTCATAAGAGGTGATGGTTTGTAGCAGTTTTTATTAATCAAACGATAAATATTCTTCTTTTTCTTGTCCTCTATACTTGGGCTATCTCGGTTTTCCAGGTGCTGACTTGTTCTTTGTGGATGGTTGTACATTGGAATATTACCGACAAAAATCTGATATAAATATTGCATCCTGAATATTGTTTACAAGCATATCATCTTGCTGGAAGTAGATTTTTCATTATAATCTCTGATTAGGTGACACTGTTGTAAGTGGTATTTTGACACAATATTTTATTTTTGTCACTGGGATCTTACGGTAATTTGCTTCATAGGATCTGGGATCTTGTGTAGGTTCTGTCCCTCTATATAGATAATCAAATTCTGCCCCACTAAGTTCTTTGAGAGAGTGCATGACTATCAAGCAGTTGGAGTCTACTATGTGGTCGAAGAAGTAACCAAGTTGAGTAGATGTTGGGTAATCATGGAGAGATCTGTCTAAATTTGTATTGTCAGTCTCGATGTTGTAAAAATTAAATTGAAAGTGCATCTTAATGTTTGCTTGGAGTCGTTGATAGTTTTGGAGCCCAGTGTGCACACATATATTTAATATGATCTGCTGCTGGTGTTTCTGTTTACTCTGTCCACCCATTTATTGAAATCAAGTACTTGGATAATTATTGAGCTAAGATGTAGAAGAAAAGTCAAATAAAATAAATTATCCAGTTGTTTATAGATTTCTTCATGAGGTCGATACATTTGTGTAATGATTAATGAGCTGTTAGGTAGAAGTGTAAAGTTTGCAACCAGACGTTCAACTGAAGAATAGATTGAAATCTTTATTTGCATACACGCCAGAAAGTTTTTATTTACATTTTTCTATCATCTTAAATCCAGGTGGAATGAGGTCATTGAAATTGCTATGCATCCATTGCTGTACCTTGTTTGAGCGAGACCTAGTATATGGCAACTGTGACGGTGATGTGGTCATGAATATTGACTGAGTGATTGGCTGTTAATGAGCCCATTGGGTTTTTCTTCCTAGTGTGTTTCTGGGTGTTTTAGGACACTAGGGGCATAATTACGAAGTCGGTCAGAGTTGCCTCCGACCGACACCATTTCTGGGAAGGAACCGCCTGACCATAGGTCGGCGGTTCCAACAACCCAATTAGGATGCAACCGCATATGGTGCAATCGAAAACTTCAATTTTTCAATGAGAGCGTGTGTTGCAGTCTAAAACCGCCCGCAGCGGAATCTCCCTTTTGAAAAATTGAAGTTTGTAAACATATTTAGGAGGGGGACACAGGCCCAAATGCAGAGTGCCAGGGGGAAAGGAAGCCCTGCTAGGGGCCCCCAAAGTCAGTCTCTGACAGCCAATCCATGTCAGAAAGGCAAACATGGATTGGCTGTTGGAAACCAATATCGTAATCCAGATGTCTGAAATGTCATTTTTATGGGATTATGAGCGTATTCTGACTGGCTGACGGGCTCCTTGAGGCTGTTGGAACCGCATCGGAATCCCCCGCCGGTTTAAACTCTGAACACCATCATCATAATATGGCGGCCGGACTTTAAACCTACCATGTCAGTCGGAAAGCCTCCGACCAGCGTTCAAAGGCTCTCTGACCGACAACGTAATTTGGCCCCAGATTGTCAAAATTAGAAATATGAATAGTATCAACTTCTGTTCAGGAATTTGCATGTATGAGAAAGAGGATTATTAATTGGGGTGGATTGAAGTCCACAACAAGTAATAAAGTCACTAGCTTATTAGTCAAAGTAAAGGTTTCAGTTACTCATACTTGAGCTCAACTCTTAGTAGCTATTGCAGACAGTTTGCTAAAATAGGCAGGCAGGCAGGCTTAGTTTAAGAAAATGTGTAAAGCATTTAGAAGTACTAAATCAGTTACAAGGTTGAAAAAATCACATAATAATAATCTGTGCTCAACTTTATTAAAATAGAGAATAATATAATGAACAAAATGATCCTAAAATAACAAAAATTCATTAAGGGGAAGCAGAGAATGTCTAACATTTGTAATGAAAAGAGTGTCAAAAAGCATTAAATGCCAATGTGGGTCACCTGGTCCTGGTAAGCTGGGATCTGAGTATGATTTCAGGCTGACTGCGATGGAGCTCAGGTCGTATACACCAACCAGGTTTGACCAGGTTGGAGATTTTATCTCTGAACTTAATCTTGAAATCGGAAGTCATAGTGCTTCAGCAAGCCAATGTTGACTATGTTGAGATGCCATGACATCTGATAAGCCTCAATGCTATCACAAGGAAAATCACTTCGGGCCCTGCCCGCTCTTGTACTCGTGATATTTCTCCATCCCAGATGGAGACGGATGTCGAGGGTAGGAAAAAAGGTAGCGGGGTCAGGGATCAGCGACTCCAATGTGAAAGTGGCGGTGCAACTCCGTCCAAGCCATGAAGAATAAGCGAGGTGAGAGGAGCTCCTTGGGGAGGCATGGGGACAGACAGTAGCCAACACCCCTTGTTTAAAAGTAAAACTCTTGGTAGCTGAACTCCCTGTGTTGCAGGGCAAGGTGCAGCCCGGCACTGATAGCACAGTCTAACTGGCCTAGGGCGGAGCGGAACTCCTCAGAATTCCACAGAGTTTTTTTGCAACTCCGCAGTATTCTGTGTAGTGCAACTCCGCGAACTCTGCCCACCCCTACTGAAAACACACCTAGAATGCAGTGGAAACACCTACATACACTAAGGTACACTATGGGTTAGGTTACACCTATGATTTGCATGACCTCCCCTATAAGGCCTTGGTACATAATAGGGCAGAGGGATAAAACTACCTTCATGTCCCTAGTATATGATAGGGTAAGGCAGGTTAGAGGCCAGCAGGGGAAACATCCTGAACAACGACTCTGGAACAGTGAGTTCTGGAGTCGCGCAAGCCGAACAACTTGCCCGAACAAAGACTTTGCCATAATCACACATGTGCGTGGCTAAGGCTAAGTCGGTCTTGTGTTCGGAATGGGCGGAGTTGAGAGGAGCGTCAGACAGGAACTAGACAGGTAAGAGGGGTTCAGGGGTGGGGGGTTAGTGTTAGTTTTTAGGGGGTGGGAGGGGTTTGGGGTAGTTTTTAAGGGGTGGGGCTCTTGTTAGTTTTTAGGGGTGGGAGGGGTTTGTGTTAGTTTTTAGGGGGTGGGAGAGGTTTGGGTTCGTTTTTAGGGGGTGGGGGTTCAAGTTAGTTTTAATGGGGTGGAAGGGGTTCGGTGTAGTTTCTAGGAGGTTGGGGGTTCGTGTTAGTTTTTAGGGAGTGGGAGGGGTTTGGGTTAGTTTTTAGGGGTTGGGGGTTTCGTGTTAGTTTTTAGGGGTGGGAGGGGTTTGAGCTAGTTTTTCAGGATGTGAGAGGTTTGGGTTAGTTTTTAGGGGGTGGGGGTTCGAGTTAGTTTTGAGGGGTGGGGGCTTGTGTTAGTTTTTAGGGGGTGGGAGGGGTTCATGTTTGTTTTTAGGGGGTGGGAGGGGTTCGGTGTAGTTTCTAGAAAGTTGGGGGTTCGTGTTAGTTTTTAGGGGATGGGAGAGGTTCGGCTTAGTTTTTAGGGGGTGGGGGTTGTGTTCGTTTTTAGTGGTGGGAGGGGCTTGGGTTCGTTTTTAGGGGTGGAGGGTTTGTGTTAATTTTTTGGGGTGGGAGGGGTTCGGGCTAGTTTTTAGGGGGTGGAGGGTACTTATAAAGAGGAAGTAAAATTGCACATTTCACTTCTCTCATTGTAGTAAAGTGCTTACCAAAAACGACTTTTGTGCTAGGAGCACTGTGGAGTGAAGATCTACACAATTTTTACATATTCAGAAACCCTAAAGTTTCCCTTATGTGTCCCAGGATTGGGGGCTCTGTAGTTATGAGCAGGGTCCTTATAAAAGCATTTTTATAGGCCTTGGTGCTGGAGAAATTTGACATTTCATTTTCCCCATTGTAGATCCCCGGCCACATAGGTTAACACTGCCATAGGTTATTAAGTAATAACTACCGCAAGGGACTGCAGACAAAAATCATTCAAGGACTCAAGAGAATGGTATTGATAAATCCAACATGTTGTTGTTGAATGTATCCTACAGCGTACAGACAAGGTGTTATAAGACTTATCTGCCTGTATGCCAAAATTCAGCCTTCCAGTGATCTCCCTGATTGGTCAGTTACGTGGATTTTACAGGCTACTTTGATGAAGTGATAAATGGCCATCTGGGAAGAGAGGGTTCTGCTGAATGGAATGCCAGAACGGTCCATGCTGAAAGGCTGTTTTTGCACCAACCAGGCCCTGCACTGTGACTGACTGTGCCTGCTGCATAATCTGGAACTACAGCCATGTGGACCTAACTTGCTTCAAATGAACTAAAAGGTTTACTCCCTACAAGCCACAGGTTAACAGAGCTCACCTGGGCCATCACCATGAAGAATACCCAGCCTGGAGTGCTTCCAGTGGATTTGTACGTTTTTTTTTCAAGTGGATTGTGGGAATTGAAGTCCCAAACTTTCAAGGACCATCTTGGAGCTTCCAGACCCTTGGAGTACGTGTTGAACACTTTGGGACCCTGAGAGGAACTTCAGGAATACGTTCGAGAAGGTTGGAGAAGAATGGAGCAACTTTGGAAAACAGATCCATAAGTGGACCAACTCAGGGGCATATTTACAAGGGCTTTATCTCCGCTTTTTTGGCTTAAAAAGCCAAAAAAGCGGAGATAAAACTAACGTCCTATTTACAAGAGGGTGCAAACATGCATAATCGCATGTTAGCACCCTTTTTACCAGCGCCTCCCTTTGCATCTCTAACGAGATGCAAAGTGGGCGTCATTGGGCGTACCCCGGATGGACTACCTTGCAAATATCACTGATGTTCACATCGCGATATTTACAAGGCAGCCCACAGGATTTTAGCAGATGTTAGATTTGGAAAATCTAACGTCTGCTAAAATTCTGACTTACCTATGTTTGACATAGGGGGTGGATTATGCTGATACGACCACAGGGTCGTATCAGCAAGGTTATCGCCGTCAGGCAGGGAAGATCGCTGGAAAACCAGCGATGATCCCTGCAAAACAGCGATAACCTCGCTATCTCTGGAATTTTTATCGCCCTGGAGAAACGCGTTGTTAATAACGCGCTACCAGGGCGATACATTCCAGAGATAGCCTGCAATAAGAAATGTATCGCTAAGCACGGTTGATAATATGGCCCTCAACCTGGCCAGCCAAGCTGGTGACCCTCAACTGCTACATGGCCTGCTGTCCAGGTTCCCTCAACCGCCACATGGCCTGTAGCCCAGGTTCGTAACACTGAAAAACTCTGGAGGTTCGACTTCCAGAGTTTGACCGGGAGCTGTTTGAAACCCAAGCCAGCGAACCCTCACTGAATCCAGCCTGGTGAAGAGCAGCGAGGGACACCTGAAGAAAAAGGTCTGTAAAAATTTCTAAGTCTGAAGGTAACAGACTCGACCATTCCCAACCGCGTAAGTCAAGTCACCCACCTTCAACCGCTTGCTGGCCTGAATCTATAGTTCGTCCCGCTGGAAAGCTCCAGAGGTCTGACTTCCATTGTTTGAAAGGGAGGTCGTCGAAAGGCAAGCCGGCGAACCCTCACCAGCTCTGGACTGGTGGAGAACTTCGTGGGACTCTGACAGAAAAAACTCCAGAAAAGTTTCTAAGTCAGAAGGTATAAACTTTGACCTAGGCCTACCACGAGGGGTAGCGGCACAGGGCTCCATAACGGTCGGCCTAAAACTTTGACTTTGTCCCAGTTTAGCGTGACCAGAAGTCCCAATAGGCGCTATAGGTTTCTATGTGCCATATAGTTCTAAATCTCTCAAAATTCATATCTCCGGTTCCCCACATTGGATTTTTTTCATTAGTAACATTTTAAAGATAAAAATATTTCCTATTTTTATAAATTTGTGTTAGATTTTTATTGTGTGTTGTGTCTCAAATATTTAGTGAATTGGTATTTTTAAATGCTTTACATACCTATCTCTGAAGTTAAGCCTCACTGCTCACAGCCAAGCTATCGATGGGTTAAGCATGGGAAACATTTACTGAGATCTATTCTTAGCTCTAGGCTGTGTTAGTGGCCTTATTGCTCGTGGTAGATATATATTTGCCACTACTAATAATCCACTTTCCAGCAGCTGGGAAATTCAAAATTCTCACCAAGGTAAGTCCTCCTGCCACACTGATACTTTTACTGCATTTGCCTAGGCAAGTTTTCTTCATTTGGACTTAGGGATTGATTTATATTTTGGTACATGGCCCGTCTTTTGCCAGGGCAGCTGAATAAATTACTCTGTCACCCAAAGTATGAAATTTCTTAGGCCCAGCGGACATTTCAAGCATTGATAGGAACCGCCATCGCAATGGGTCTTACCAATGCTCTGTAACTTTGCCGGACTCCTCCATCAACCATGACGGAGCAGTTCGAGAAATTCCCAAAACAAGATTTTCCTCCCATGGCAGGGGGGAGGGATGCCATTGAGCACTTTTCAGTGCCCTCGACCGCCAGGTTTTTCCCGCCAGTGATCGGCATTGAAAAAAACAACTATATGTCCTATCTAAATTAGGTGGGTGGACATATAGCCAAACCTTCGAAGGCCCTTACTCAGTCGGGCTGTTGGAGGAGTTTGACGAGGGTGGAGACATAGTAGTCTTCCCCATTGCCCAACTATGGTCCACCTGAATTCAAAACAAGATTGTTGACCATAGTCTTGGTGGGGAGGGAACTAGGTTGCCATTGGGACGAAGTTTCCTCTATGCCAAAATATAAATCAGGCCCTTAGTCATTATTTTTGTGCTTGTATTCCTCCAGTGGGCAAGGTTGCCAGCTGTAGCTAGGAAGGCTCCTCAAGGCTGGATACCTTCTCCATGAGATCCCGCTGAAACAAATTTGCTGCTGCAAAAAAGGGGGAGAAACCTGAACCTTCAGCCCAGCAGCAATTTACCTTGGTTGTATTGACTCAGTAGGTTTGTCCTGGTACTCTGGAGGTCTTTGGAACCAAAAAAGTTCTAAATCCCAAGTTTTAAGGGTGTTAGCAGGAGTGCACTGTAATGCAGCCAAGAGTCCCTGGACCTCAGGAATAGCACTTGGGGTCGTGTCTACTTTAGCAGAAGCCACCAGCAGAATCCAGGTACAGGTCAGGTGGGCTCTTAAGGAAAAGGTTTCTTGTAGCTTGGAATAATCAGGGTAATGAATACTCCCTTCCTCCGTGGTCACTTCAAACTAGTTCTGAGGTCAGCTCCCACCCCACTGAGTTTGGAGCCTGCCTGTCTGGGGGAACAAAAAAGGGGCCTGTGCAGGTGTCATATGACATCTTACTGTGACAGAGGAGGCCCCTTTGGAGTTTATCTTGTTCCTGGGCACTGCCCATGTGGTCATTCTGCTGGAGGAACAGAAACACTTCCTCATTCCCATGCTGTGATCTCTGCTCTGGGAGCAGTTATCTCATCTAATTCAGGACTTGAGTACTCAGAGGTCTGCAGGTGGAGGCTAATGCAAATTAGCCTCTTGAGGCTTTAGCTAAAGCAATGGTACCGTTCTAAAAGTACGCTTTCCTTAATATTTATTACAAATCTGTCTTCATCAGTGAATTGGAATTTTAATATTTTAATAAATATTACAGGGCATCCAGGAAAAAAATGTCAAAGTGTTTCCTAATTACATATAAAGTACTATTAAATGCAATAGTGCATCCCAGTGTTTCTCTATGGAATAACAAGCTGCCTACAGTGAAATAGTTTTCAGAAGCTACTCACTGTAAGGACATGTTAATTTTAAACATCCACATGTCCTATCTTTAAATACCAGGCACCTTGTATTGTGTGCGAAAAGGCCTACATAGGGGTGATGTATTCATATTTAAAAGAAAGGTTTCCAACTGTCAAAAAGGGTTTATTTTGACAGGCCGGCTGCAGATTTAAATTTCTGCTGACAAACTGCTGTGGCAGGCCCGGAGTCATGTTTACACTGTCAGTGTAGTAGATGAGACAATAGGTGCTGCAGTCCCCTAGTGACATTTAACTTACAGGCAATGGGAACACATTGTGCCATATACTAGGGAATTATAGGTAAGTTAAATATGCCAGCTAGGAGCATAACCAATGTTGACATACTTCAAGGGTCAGAGCACATGCATTAGGTCCTGGTTAGCAGAGTCACAGTGCACTGATTAAAAAAAAAGCACCATCAGTATCCAAAAACAGGGCTCTGGGGGAAATCTGAGGGGAAGAACTCCAGATGTTCACTCATTTCAGGGCTAGGTGGATCTGAGAGGCATTGTCAATAAAATCTGTGGTAATTAGCATGAGCTTAGTGGATGGGATCTGACATATTGGATTTAGACACGTATCAGATTTCACATGTAAGGGCTGATTTCTGGAGTCATATGCCAGATCATATACAGAGGTATTGTCCTATTTTGTGTAGTATCATTATTATTATTTTTTGTAATCCTCATTCACCTCAGACCCAAATCGACTGAAAACTAGGATGTCATTACCGTTACTCGTTTTCAAGGAAACGTAGGCAATCAAAGTGGAACCCGGGGACATCCCCCGCCTGCCGGTAAACAACAATCCACCAAATGTCCCTGTCCCCCTTTTCCATTAAAAGGGGTGGTCTCACTCTCTTCTGGTGGATTGTAACCGATGACTGTAAATATTGGCCCACAAGATGTGAAGAGTGGGGAATAAAAGGGCCCAACACAGTCAGAGAGTTTCCAGGGAGGCATAATCATGGGATCCAAAACGTATTTTGCAAAGTGGTAGCATGACAGCTTAAACCCATAAATTAAACTAAACTCACCTCAAAACTAACAATTAAACCAATTTAATGAACAATCCCATAGTGCTTTCTTCTTACTATTCTGCAATCTACCCATATCAATCTTAGAGGTCTTATATGGCGAGGACAGCCATTCTGAATGAGTGGGGAGTGTAACCTCTATCCATCTCCTGCATACTTCTCTTCTTGCCAGCAGGATTGCATAGAATAGGAACCCCCTAGCAGGACCTGTAACTCCACTAGCTATGCCAAAGATGATCAAGGCAAGAGAAATGTGAACTGGGGTTCCCAAGATGTCAGCTGGAGTTGCCCCTACTTTCCCCCAGTATTCAGTAATCACTGGACAATCTTTAAACATATGTATATCTGAAGCATTAACTAGGTCACACTTCTTGCAGCTGACAGGGGGGCCCTTTGCTATTTTAGATAGTCTTGAAGGGCATAGATACGCCCTATGTGTAGTAAAGTAGTGGTTCCTCCTAAGCCAGGCAGGTTTTACAAATGTAAACAGAGTATTAAAGGAAGTTAGCAACAAGTCTTCCCAGTGTTTGTCTGGTATAGAGGCTACCCACAGTACTTCGGCTAATTTAAAATCACCATCAATGACTTCCTCTATAGACCAATAAAAGAAAGGAACATCTTTCCTTCCTGCCGGCCTCGATACCAATTGCTCCTCTGGAGTGTTCCCTATAGGTTTTTTAAGATTCTGGGACCAACTCTGCAGCTGCAGATACTTACACCTAGACATTGCCACCTCTAGCTTATTGTGAAGTGACTTTTGATCACCATATTTAAAAAGAAACCCCTCGGGTGACAACCCCACTCCAATTAAAATGGCGGAGAACATGACCACCCTCTCTAAGTGAACCGGGGATTTCAGCAGCATTCTTGAAAGGCCCAGGCGTAGTATTGGAGGTCGGGGGAGTGAGGCCCCCTTTCTCCCTCCTGCGCCTTAGCTTCTTCCAGGCTATCCTTGTAAGCCCATACAAATGAATTGATTGCTTGCTGAAATTTGTCTATCGCCTGTTTTTCAAAATGAAAAGGAATAGTGTTAAAAAGAAAAGTGATTTTCAGTAGCATAACCATTTTGATCAGGTTGATTCTACCCAATATGGTCAATGGGAGGTAAGCCCAAGATTTTGTAAGTTTCTGGCACTCCCTGAAGACATTTGCCAGGTTAGTCCCTGCGATCTTATCTATGTTCTGGACAATCCTGACCCCCACATATCTCATGTCACTCTTGGTCTGGTATCGGCACTTCGGCAGGTTCCACGACATGATTTCCGTCTTCTCTGCATTAACCTCGTAACCGGACACCTGCCCAAAGTCTTGTGCCAACCTGATGACCTGAGGAAAGGATGACTCCAGATCAGATGCAAGAATCAAAACATTGTCCGCATACAGGGCTACCTTCCTCTCCCATGCTCCAAATGTGAAAAGTACAATACCCGACTCATTTCTCAGACGTTGAGGAAAAGGCTCAATGTACAGGTCAAAAAGGAGGGGAGAGAGGGGGCAGCCCTGTCTGGTTTCCCTAGTGATCTTAAAAGGGTTGGTCAATTTTCCATTAACTAGGAGTCTCGCCGAGAGATCACGATATATAAGCTGGATAACTCGACAGAATATTTCCCCAAAATTAAACTTTTCCATTACTGCCGAGAGATATATCCAGTTGACCCTATCGAAGGCTTTGGTGGCGTCTAGTGTCATTGCTGCAAGAGGTAGTGATGCAAGGGGTAGTGAGAAGGTAGAAGCCAAATCAATAGCTCCAATAAAATCATAAGTAAGATCGAATAGGTTCCTGCTTCTCAAGAAGCTCTTCTGATCGGGATGTAGCAGTCCACCCGCCACCGCTCCCAGCATGTCTCTCAGGATCCTTGTGAAGACTTTATAGTCTGTACTTAAGAGAGAAATGGGTCTATAGCACCCACAGTTCACCGGATTCTTTCCCGCTTTCAGGGTCAATGAGATGGTGGCTTCTACCCATGAAGCAGGAGGTCTAGCACCTTTAGCTAATATCTTATTGAAAAGTGCTATCATGGTCGGGATTATTGCCTCCCCCAGAGTTCTATATAATTCCGCTGGGAGCCCATCGAGCCCTGCCACGTTGCCACCCTTGCAGGCAGAAAAGGCTTTCCTGACTTCCCGCTGAGATATTTCTAGCTCCAGATTTTCTCACTGTGAGGAATTTAAGGGGGTAAGCTTACTCCAGCTTAGCCACTCCCTAGCACAGGTTCTATCCACCACGTTGTCTTCTTCATATAGATCCTGAAAGAAAGCAAAAAAGGCTTCTCCAATCTCTTCATCGGTTGATACCAAGATGGTGTTATCTTCACTATCAATTTGCTTTATAACATTGCGTGTCCCGTCAGTCTTGGCTTTCCATGCCAGGAGTTTGCTGGCCCTCTCTCCGTATTCAAAATAGGCAAGCTTGCTGGCCTCCCATCTTTTTGTAATCCTCCTCTGGATGATAGTGTCCAACGGATCCTTCAGGGTCCCTAGTTTCACCAGATGCTCTTGACGCTTTGCAAAGACAATCTCCCTGTTCAGGCTCAGTTCTACTGCCCTTATCTCAGATTCCATGTGTGCCACCTCCTCCCTATATTGCCTGTTTTATAGCATACCCTGCTTGTGACCAACCCTCTCAGATAGGCCTTTCAAGCATCACATACCACTGAGATCTCAGCCGAACCAATATTTGTGTTAGGAAAGGACTCCATTTCCTGGGATAAGTATTTAGTTTCAGATTAGTCAAGAACTAGTGAACGATCAAACGTCCACACCCTTGATTGTTCTTTCCCTGCCAGAACTAAATCCATCCATACCGCCGCATGGTCTGACAGATGGGCCGTCAAGTAGCCCATGTCCTTGATTTTACCCATGAGGTCATGACTGACCAGAATATAGTCAATCCTTGACTTATGGCCATACTTGCTGTTGTAAAAATAGACTACTAATTGGGAACCCGACCTTTCTCTCCAAACATCACACAGTCCAGTCTGTGCCATCATCGTTTGGAGATATGTCCAAGACTTGGACAATACATTCGTCCTACTGCTTGGGGACTTATCTAGCAGAGGATTCAGAACTATATTGAAGTCACCAGCCATGATAATTGATTCTGGAAATTCCAACAGATTTGAAAAAATTGTTTTCAATGAGGAGGGGTCATCTTGGTTAGGGCCATAATAGCCTACCACCGTTAGAAGAAAACCTTGAACAGACAATTTGACGATGACCCACCTGCCACCTGGGTCTATCATCGAATTTAAAACCCAAGCATTTGCTTGCTTTTTAACCAGAATGGCTACCCCCCTAATGGCACTCTGATTTGAGCTAACACAATGTTCCACCCATTTAGCTTTCCCAAAAATTCCACCTATTTCCTCTTTTAATAGAAGCATTTCCTGTAAGATAATGATCTGGGCAGGGGAGTCTTTAAGATATTGCAAAAATGTTGTCCTCCTAGTTTTCACTCGTAGGCCATTGACATTCCAGGATAGACACTGTATAGTTCTCATGGCGGTTTAAACAACAGAACCTTAAGTATGCCAGGTCTCCCAGAGTACCGATCCCAGACCAAAGATGACAAACGTGAACAAACCAAACTAAAAGGCGAATGAGAGAATTTTTTATTTTTAACCCCCATGCTCCTCACCCTGTGATCCCCCTCCTTCCCCTTCAACCTTTCCACCCGAACCCCTCCCCCTGGAGAACCCTAACCCCATTTACCTGGACTAATAGTCCAGATCCTGCCTGCCGTGGTGACCTACCCTGTCCCTCTCTACACATAAATACGGCAAGAAGGGGAGAGATTGAAACTCAAAGAGATCACCCTATCTCCGATTCCTGTAAGGCTGCTTCTGCAAATGTGCCCCCATAAGCTTAAATTTAGCTAAATTTAACTAACATGTCATTGCATCATGCCTATCTCTCTGAAGTCTAATATCTCGAAGATCTTAGGTCCTGAGGTAACATTTTATTATTCCCTGAAAACCCCAAAAACCTGCTACAAAGAATATGGAATATGTGTATAGCACCATAACTAAACTATTTAGTGGCATTAGCAAGATATTCCAGAAGCTCATCTGCCTCCTGCACTGTTTTTTAAGTTGCACATCTTATTATTATGCATGATTTTCAAAAGTGTCGGGAATTTTAGCTGGGCAACTGCACCAAGTTTCTTAAAATCATCAATTTTTCTGCCCAGCTCCCATTGTCTGTCCAGAGTGGTACGAGCCAGATCAGAACGGATTTCATAGGCAAAATCTCTGGGTTTCAAGGACTTTTGCTTTAAGGCGCAATTCAGAATCTTTTCTTTCAGGGAGAACGTAAGAAAGTTTATAAGGGTCTTTCTCTGCTTTAACTGATTAGGGTGTTTCCTGAAAGTGTCCCTGTAAATCTTCTGTATATCTCTCTTCGGGTCCTCCTCTGATTCTTCAATCTGAACTGACTCTTTTAAGAGGGTAACAATTAAGGACTTGATGTCTTCCCCTTCACTCCCTTACGGGACATTCAAAAGACACAGATTATTTCTCCGTGAGTTGTTTTCTAACATCTCGAACCTGTCCCGGAACATTACCTCCTCTTTCTTGGGCAGAGCGATATCTGTTCTGGCAGCATCCAAGTCATCCCTAATTTCTCCGACCGCATTCTCCAAAACTGCTGTCCTAGAATTTAGGAGATCAATTTTCTTGTCCAATGACTCACAGATCTCCCCTTGGTTTGCCTCTGAAACAGAAAACCCCTTCTTGATTTCCACCGATAAGGAAGAGAAGAGGGCCTCCAGGAAAGCTGCTGAAACTTTATTGTGCTCTGTGCTGTCATAGTCCACCTTGATTGAAGTGCCTGGGCTTACCTATTGCGGGAAGACACTATTTGTGCCCAAGGCCATAGTTGGGGCTGATTCAGAGATTGCTGATACCGTTTCAGGAGGAGTCTGCGAAACCGAAGAGGGGCTGGCCGCCGCCTCCATCCTTTCTGGAACAGGGAATAACTCCAACTGTCCTTTCAAGCACCTCCTTCGAGCCTCTCATTGTTTAACCACGTCCAGCTTTAATGGTTGCCCTTTGAAATAAGATCGTAAGGACGGTGTGATCTTTATTCTCAACTCCAGGGAATGAGCTTTGGGTCTACCTATTTTGATACTCCTACCCTTTACCTCGCCGTACTGAAAAGTAGAGTGGCTACTACCCACCAATATATATGGAGACGTGTTAGCCGTCCTCTGCTCCCCCGGAATTATGTTGCCACTTATATCCGATTTTTCGTCCTGGAGATATTTATTGTTTTTGCTGTCAGTCTTTGCCTTTGTAGCCCCCCGCACCCTATCGCCACGCCTCTTGCCTCTCTTGTTGCCATTTGTTGTAGGCACTATGGGCGAAGTGTAGTAGCCAAGATTACTAATAAGGTTTGCCCCGTTTCCCTGACCCTCCAGTGCCTGATTCAGTGGTTTTAACTGTGACTGCGGCTGTGTGGGAGTTATCACTAGCTTACCACCCTCGGTGGTCAGTGTGGTGCAAGCTGGAGCTACAGTAGGGTCAGCCCCCCCTACATGCCCCCCCTGCACCTGTACTTATGGTGGTTGTCGTTGCAGCTGTAACAGAAATGGCCAGATACTACCTTATTCACGAGGCAATAACGCGTTCGACTGCTTCAATGGAGAAAGTCGTTGTGTGCTGCCTCTGCCCGTGTCTGCCCAGAGGAGCCCGCGAGCCGCTGTTTTGCGGCCCCTCCTCAGCTCCAGGGTGGCTGCGGACCAACGTGGCAAGTCAGGGGAAGCACCTACACACATCCCCCAGGGAGAAGAGGATGGAAGAACACGAACCTCTGCCCAGGGAAAAAAAAAGAAACAGGGCCAGTTGAAGAGACCTCTGAAATCCGCTAACAGGGACGCGGAAAAAAGAACAGCAACGTGGGTCTCAGCCACGTCTCACATGGATCGCGGGACTTAAGTGCCTCCGGCGGCAAGCGGCAGGTCAACTAGGGGCCGCCGTGTTCTCCCCTCCCGTGTAGTATCCTTATTATTAAGTTTTGTGTTTTGATGATATGCAGGACACAATATTTATGGCAGGCAATATTTTAACAACTATATTTTTGTACCACACTGTTAATGGACCATCCAGCTGATTGGCGAAGTAGTTTTACATGTGAAGTGCCAGGATGTATTTGCCAGGGTAACATGCTGTAAGATATGTATGGGCACAATGCGTGACCTAATTTAGATGGCAGTAATCTGGTGCATGGCAGTGAGGATGATCCACAATGATGGGAGGCTTAATGGGTGCAGTGTTTAGTAAAGGAGAGGGTGGGAGCTGTAGTAGTAGGTACAGCAGTACTTAATGTTGTGTTCTTGTTGCAATGAAAGATCCCTTCAAGTGCCAGCAAGTCCCATTGCTTGCTTGAATCATGATAGTACTTTTATTCTTAATATTAAGGCCTAAATGTATCGAGATTTTGCTTCGTCCATGTGCCTTGCTAGGGCGACCCAACCGTAAATGAGATTTATCAAGTCAAGCAAAGTCTCCTTGCGTTGCTCTGCATGTATTGGTTAATCTAGAGTAATGCAAGGCTGTACAAATCTGCAGGGGGGCGTGCCATGAGTGGAGCGTGGGTGTTCCCACGCGTCCCCCATGCACTCTAAAAGATTTCTAGATTTACTAACTCTGGTAGACCTGGGAATGAATAAGAACTGTACGTCTCCCCACCAGAGGTGCAATGAGGAGAAATATCTATATTTCTCCTTGTTATTTCCTCTTTTTGAGGTTGCTGCATTCTACTGCACACTTAGAAAGGGGAAAATGCATCTGATGATCGTTTTTTGTGCAGGAAAGTGTCCCTCCCTGCAGAAAAACAACCCTTCCTACAATACACGAACCCTTGCACCATGGCACAAGGGTGTCTGTGTTGGCGCTAGGCAGCAGTTAGTGCACCAAAGCAGGCAGAGAGCAGGAATGCGCCGTATAATATGAAATACTATATTCCTGCCCTCTGCCTTTCACGCAGCGCAGCACGGTGGCTTACCCTGTTGCGTTGTGTGGTGTATTGATAAATAAGGTCCAAAGTCTTTTTCCAGTGCTTCTGTTAGCCTGCACAGGGAGTGTATCCATATCTACATTGGGCCTCACTCATCTCAGAACACAGATTTATGCCAAGAACCAGCAGAAATATTCTACAGTAAATACGGTACCGCTGCGGGCAGAGAATTGCAGGGACCCGTATTCCCAGGAAACTTGATTTTAAATGTCGAATCTGTTTTTAACCTTTTTTAATACTTTGCTAAATTGCATCGGCTGCTAAAGTGATGGAGTTTATCATGTTGAACAATTCTAATCGTCAAGAGTAGAAAACAATAAACAGCAATTGAATTGAATGGAATAGATTCACGATAAAACTCAATTTTTCTTCTGGTCTGGCACCTCAACTTCCCCTGCAGCACATGTTCGGCTCCTCTAACTTCCATCCTCAAAAGGCTCCTTGGTGAGGCACGGGATGCAGCTCTTAAAGAGACAGCGCCACAGAAACAAGAGATATCCACACAAATAAAGGATTAAAGGATGCTCGACCCTCTTAAAGGAACAGGGCAGGCTTGAATGATATTACCGCAAGTCACCCCCGCTAGAGCTGCTTTAATATTTGTATTGATCAAATAACAGGTTTGAAATAAAAGAGTCTCCAGATTTACAAAGAGACAAAGAACAGACCACAGATGTACCGCATCGAGGGTGCTATGATGTGTTGTGGTGTGCTATGTTTTAGGCATGGTGCACATTCAGTGATTGATATGGCCACGCTGCGACAAATGTAAAGCTTTGTTGTAAAGATGAATTTTTTCCATTTCAGCTCTCAATTACTTCAATTGTTGCTCACTGTTACCTTGGCTTTCTTTTGTGATTTCTGCATTTCGGTCACCTTAGTTAGCGGATACTGGTTTGAGTGTGGTGACTTAAATTGCGCCCATCACCCTGCTCATAATACTTCGGATAGAGCGCAAATTTGCTCTGCCATTTGTACGGGTGCATCATAGTCATGGGTAGTCCGCACCCGCAGATAAACTTCTATCATGTTAACATTTGTTCCAATAGTTTGTGTAATGTAATAACGTGTAAGGTGAAGTGATAGGCAAATTTCTGTATAACATAGAGAAATCAGCGTTTTAATTACATATGACTAGATTAAACTTTAATGTGAAGAATTGTACATGTGACTAATGAACATTATAATTCGCATGTGTATGTAATGCATTGATTTAAATGTGCTTAGTAACAATGCTCATGTATACATGTGTTTTATGAATTTACGTGCAGTTTCTTATGTTGGCCAAATTCTGTAGGCCTAACGTGTATTTCTTCCTGATCGCTCTCGAGTTAGGTTTGCTAGTAAAATTCATGTGTATGCAGAACTTTTTCTTTCTCACATTTTCTGTTGCAGGTGAAGAAATGCATCTTTGTTAGGGGCATATCATCAATGGCAATATCGCAGCACTAGCGGCACTCTTTGCCACTTAAGCGGCGATATTTTTATCGCCCTATAGCAAGCTGTCGCTAACAGCTGTTAGAGACAGTTAACTGGCAATAGCGCCTCTTGTCAGCACGCCTCCCAATGCATCGCTAATGAGATGCAAAGGAGGCGTGCCTCACAAGACTCCCTTGGGAAAATATCGCTAACCCAGCTTCGTCATATTGACAACGAGGGTTAGCAATATTTAAAATCACGTTAAGTATGCCTTAATGCAGGAATTTAACGTCTGTTAAATTCCTGACTAAGGCATACCTAACATGGGGGGTGGATTGTGTGGCTAAGACCACAGGCCCTATCATCTAGGATATCACCATTTTCCACCATGGAAAACGGCGATATCCACACTATCTCTGGAATTTTTATCGCATAGGCGATGTGCGTTGTTGATAACGCGCTAACAGGGCGATAAATTCCAGAGATAGCCGGCGATAAATATGCAAGCGCTAAGTGCGCTTTGCGATATTTATCGCCGGATCTTGATAATATGCCCCCATGTCAGTTGGAATAATGTCTTTGTTTTACGGGTTAGGCTTAGGGAGGAGAAGATACATTGAACGGCGACGCTGATAATGTGGGATGGTGTCTTTTTCTCACCGGAGAGAGCCTGGGAATCAAGGTCATCAAGCCAAGGCCTGGGAGCATCACGGTCGCATGGAAAGTTACCTGTGAGGAGGTGTCTTGTGTGGATGGGGTGATTATACGTGGCATTGTGGGAAGCCGCACCCAATTCTTGAACTGGAGTTATGGACAGAGTCCGGGGACTTCTGCCTTGCCTTGAGAAGAGAGAGCATCTTATAACGAACTCTGTAGCTTTATGCTACTTGACCCGTTCAATGTAAATGGTCTTCTTAAGAAGCCTTCATGCGTTGACACCTTTTCAGAATTTGCCTTTGGGAATGCTTTGTAGGGATGCCACGTTAGCGATAGGTTAGGAACAGACTAATGCTTTTTACCTACGATGCTCCAATGAAGGGGACGATTGACATTGGCTCTGTCATATTCTGTGTCCTGATTCTCTAGTTGATTATTCTGTGTATGCTACATCGTCTTAACTTCACCTGTAGGTTTGGCTTTGTATCAGTTCCAATGTACTTTTACACCATCGTCTTGAGGTGTCTGTATGTCCTGTTGTTCTTGGCTTTCTAATAAACAAACTAACTTTGATTCTGGAGTCTGTGATTCTTCTGAGTCATGGTTCATTGGAATGGTAATGCATAATTGGCTAACAATAATTTCCTCCCCTCCACACTTTCAAACAGACAAAAAGAGACATCGGCCAGGGGTCTGAGAATAATCCTAGAACGTGGAACCCCGCTCCTTCACTTGTGAACCTGATTCCAGGTTTCAAATCTTGAAGGTGCCCCCCCCCCCACTTTAATCTGTATTATTTTGTGGTGTTACTGTATTGTGAGGTTAAGTCTGAGTACACATAATGTGTCTCTCTTCTTGAACAATAACACTGCATGGCTAGTTAGAATACAATATACTGTACCAATTTGTGAAATGTGTCTTCATTGTTCAGTTTAATCATCATACATTTACTTTATGTATCATAGTGTTATTGTGATACGACTGTCCATACGTGTGGAGGATTCACACTGTTCCTCATTGTATAAAGGTATATTTTACAGTGCTATTCACAGCACAGGGGTCTGACTCGCAAGTATCTACTGGTATATAATGTGATTGTACTGTGCATAAATGGATAGTGTTGTATAAGTGTTTGGTGTCTATAACTACATATAAGAGCATTGATCAAGCAAATCGTCTTTGTGCTGGCAACCTGTAATTTTTTGTTAGTTGTTTTTAAGCATATGTCATCGAAACTAAAATGTAAAAAGTAAAAATACTTTTAATGCCTGTGGGGGGGCTACCACTCCTTGCAAAAAAAACACAAAAGCTAAACCTAACAACTTAAGTTCTCTATAGTTCCAGACCTAAAAAGGCAGAATAATGTGCATCCCTGGACTGGCAAAGCAACATAAAGACCATATAGTAACCAGCCAAACAGTTTTTTCGCTATAAGAGGCCGTTAGTATGTAGCACCTATCGCTTTATAGATCTTAGTGCAGACTAACCTTCTGACAATCAGTGCCTAAAGGTACAGAATTAAATTGCTATGAAGTGCCCATCTTTCCAGAGATGTGCCAGTTTATAGTACCCATCACTGTACAGCTCTATTGGTATACTGTGCCCATCAGTACATTTTTACATTCAGTGCTTAATTTGAGCTGGTGCTTGCTGGTGGGGATAACCACACTCCTTTTCGGAGACTGGCACTTATTTATCCTCATGAGACATTTCCCAAGAACAAACGAGGGAAAAATACAGAAAGGAGAAAGAAAGAGGAAGAGAATGACAGAAAAAAATATCACAGAAGGAGAAAGAAGAGAATGACAGAAACATTATCACAAAAGGAGAAAGCAGGATGCTATAAGATTGAGATAAAAAGGGTTAGGGAGTGTCTGCAGTGGATTTAGCAGAAGCCCCAACCACTGAATCTAATTAAGCGTGTACGAAATACATGTGTGTTAGTAGCAGTCTGGCAGAGTGGAGTTATCCAGTAGGTTTGTAGAAGTTTCTGTGATTGTTAAGGTACTTTGGACCAATGTTGTGTGAGGCTCTGTGTGTGTGCATGAGCAGTTTGAAGAGTGTTCATTTGTGGATTGGGAGCCAGTGGAACTCCTTGAGGGGTGGGGGAATATTGGTGTAGGTGGGAGATTGAAGGTGAGCCCGGCTGCAGAGTTTTCTATGGTCTGGGTCTTCTGATCTGTTGAACGTTGATTCCAGCATAGAATGCATTATAGTAGTCCAGCTTGGGGGGTGACGGTTCTGCTGGTATTGGTGGGGAGCTATCTGAAGATCTTCTTCAGCATCTTAAGTGCGTGGAAGCAAGAGATGGAGTCTGCATTCACTTGGCAGCAGTGGCGTATTGAAAGGTTAAGGGGCCTCCCTGCAATGTACACGGAGGGGCCCCCACTCCGGATTCAATACGGAGTGCTCAGGCCTAAGTACTGTGCTGAGGGGGCCCAACTGAAGCTTGGGCCCCCCCCGTACCGCGGGAGGTGCGGGGGCCCGTGTTACACCCCTGCTTAGCAGTCATGAGGAGTTGGTTGTTGATTGCTATTAGAAGGTTCTTTGCATAGGTTACCAAGGGAGGTGTCAGTCCGAGTTAGGCAAATCATAGAGCAAAGTGTTTTTGCCAAAGATTACTACTTGCTTGAGACAGTTGTTTTTCATCCATCTGGTGACTTCGGTCATATAGGTGGAGGCTTGGTGCCAGTTTGGTGCCTTGTTGGAGAGGGAGAGTATGAGCTGGGTGTCATCAGGCTAGGATATGAAATTGAATCGGTCGGCGAGGATGATGCAGGTGAGTGAGTAAATTTAGGTGTTAGGTCGGGCTGAGTGAGTATCCGTGCGAAACTCCGCAGATCAGGTCAACGACATACGAGGAGGGGGCCAGGCTGACCGATTGGGTGTGGCCTGTGAGGCAGGAGCAAATTCATCAAAATATAGAACCTTGGATGCTGGCTTTGTGCTGTCATTGGATGACGATGGGGTGATAGATGGTGTTGAAGGCTGCAGAAGGATCCAGTAAAATGAGGGCCATGGTGTCACTTCTGTCCTTGATCATTCGGATGTTGCCCATGGCTATGATGAGGGCAGTCTCTGTACCGTGGTTGGGCCTGAATCCAGATTGAACGGTGCTGAGATGGTTGTACGAGAGCTGGACGGCTAGGCTTTTGTTTATCATCTTTTTCATGGCTTTTGCTGCTAGCGTAAAGGGAGATAGGCCAATAGTTGGCTAGTGTCTTCTGGTCTGCTGATGGTTTCTTTAAGAGGGGGAGTAATGTGACCTGTTTCCAGGCATCCAGGTAGGTGACTGTGATGATTGAGTTGTTCAGGATTAGGGTGAGGGCTGCTTTGATGGAGTCCAGTCCTTAAATGAAGATGTGGTGAGGGCAGGGGGTCAGTCGGTGCTCTGGAATGTATGGACTGAATAGTTGTTGCGGGTTCTTAGTGATTGTGGGCCTGGTAGTCAGTGTGGTCCTCTCAGTATTGGTAGAGATGGACAGGAGGCTGCAAGAGAAGGCCCGGTGGAAGTTTAAAGGTGTCATAGAGGCTGGTGATCTTGTTGATAAAGAACAGGGCAGCTGGGTGCAGTGGTCCTGAGAGGGGGCTACACTGCGGAGCTTGCTGTCAGAGAGGTGCAGTATTTCCCTGCAGCAAAAATTATCTTTGCGCTGTTGGTGCTGCTTTTGATTTAGTCGGTGAGTGCAGAGCATTTGGTGGTTCTAATTTGCTGATGGCAGCTTCTGAGAGTGGAGTTGTATGTGCCCTTGTGAACGTTATTCTGACTTTGTCCTCATCTGTATTTAAGGTGTTTGCAGTGGTGTTTAGTGAGTCTGAGCTCTTATCATGGCTTTCTTGCCTTTGAGAGGAGGCAGGACCTGAAGGCTACGTGTCCCTCGGTCATGAGGCTAAGTGGCATGATGATTGTTCATGGTGCAGACCCGATGCATCAGTCATCTTTGTAATTGTAATTCTGTCATGTCAGCACATGCATGACTCGGAGGAGTTGGGATTTAGACACAGCTCGCAGAAGCAGAGGTGCAGCAGGAGCTGAGGAAAGGGAGTGGAATCAGTGAAGAATGTTGTATTGTTTGGAGCCATGATTCTGCTTGAGCCCCTTAAGTCTGCCAATGCGCCTCACTGGCAGTTTTTGACCACTAAACATCTGGCCCATTAATGGTAACTAATACCCCCAGCATACAAGGGAGGTATCTGAAATGATGAAACTCACCCATGTGACAATAGTAGCCATTTTGCTATATAATATGGTCATCCTTCGCACAGTGATACCACTCTTGCCACGGTGTTAGACCTGGCATAATTATACCAAATGAAGTTGACATATTTTGGATATCCATGGCATTAGAGATTCCATCCCAAGATATCATAATGGTGAAGTGGCATAATGGTTGTCAGTCTTGGCCTATTCTGAACAGCCATGTCATGGCATAACCTTGGTTGTTATTGGCATATTGTGGTCTCACCGGGCATATTGGTATCCATCATGGGAATAATACTGGCATTACTTGGAATTATGAATTCAATCCATGGCATACGGGTACTCATTTCTACCATACTGTAGGTATCCTTGAAATCATGGTGTTCATCTTGGCCACAATAATGGCCGTCCATTGAATACAATGAGCATATTTTACATGATGATGTTCATTCATGACATACTGTTGGCAACATGTGACATCATGAAGCATTAAGGTAGAATGCCTGGCATTTTATGCCTGGTATATCATGGGAATTCCTGGCATATGGTGGTGAAAATGGTTTTGAAAAGCAACATCTATTGTGTGTGGCATTAGAGTGTATTGACCAAAAATTTAAAAAAGCATATATTTAAAAGACGAACATTGTATTTTTTTAACGAAAATGACAAACTTGTGTTTAAGAAAATTTTGTTTATGTATAAATAAAAGTGAGGGATTCATAGAAAAATGTAATTTTTTTTTAGAAATTGACAAGCTAATGTTTAATGCAAGGAGCATAATAGTTGCATTTCCAAATTATATTTGAAACAGATATTTGAGTAATAATTCATGCTATTTGGGAGACTAATTGCTGATGTTGATCCAAGACTGCCAGAGCGTGACTTGATGCTGTAGCTGTACAGCTGCGGTCCGTGCAGGTAATATAGGTGGGGCAATGTGGCCGGATAAGTGCGGATTTTGAGGGACGATGCAGAGGGAAAATTACATAAATAATTAATTTTCCCTCTGCACCGTCCCTCGAAATCCCCCCTTACCCGGCCCCACTGCCCCACCACTGTTATCTGCACGGACCGCAGATGGTGGCTGATATTTAATGACTAAAGCAGAGCCATTTCACCATCTATATTAACAAGATGATTTCTGGCATTAACATTACTGTTGCCTGAGGCCTGTAAACTGTAGGGAGCTGTAAGATTTCAGTAACATGGGTGTTAGTCTGATATATGAGTGTGCAAACTACGGCTGTATCTGCTCTCCACTGCTATACATTGTAAGATCTAAGTTTGATGTTTATGCCTTGACTCAGTACTTTATGTGGAACATAACCTATCTTTGCACAGCACAGTAGTAAAAGAAACATTGAAATGGGCTCCTAAAAAGTAGTGATGGCATGATGAGGTAAGCACACACATCTGAAATTATGCATTCGGGTATATACATCATGAGAAAGAGGGTGACCGTTTTAGTCTTTTTAGTGTTAATTACTACTTAAAGATGTCAGACACAGGGGCATAGCTTGGGGGGACATTAAGATGTTACAGCCCCTAATAAATGTATTTTCTAATGAATAGTTAGGTACAGGTGTGTTAGACCTGGCATCCTTTGCGTGGTTGCCCCTGTCTTTTTGCCTCTACCACCTGTATTTTTGACTGTGTGCTGGATTTCGTGTTTTCTGGTGTAGGTGCTCTGGGCACTTTACCACTGCTGACCAGTGCTCACGGTGTAAAATGTGATTATGATTGATTCTCCATGATTGGCATATTTAATTTGATGGTAAGCCCCTAGTAAAGTGCACTGAGTGTGCCCAGGGCCTGCAAATCAAATGCTATTGGTGGGCCTGCAGCACTGATTGTGCCACCCACACTAGTAGCCTTTCAAATGTGTCTCAGACCTGACACTGCATGGTCTGCATGACAGTTTTAAAACTGACATGTCGACCTTGGCAGTACACTCACTTGCCAGGTCATAACCTTCCCTTTTATTACATGTAATTTGCTCCTATGGTAGGCCCAAGGTAGCCCCATGGCCATGGTGCAGTGTAGACGAAAGGTAGGACATGTGCTGGTGTGTTTTCCATGTCCTGATAGTGAAATACTGCCAATTTCGTTTTTCACTATTGAAAGACTATCCCTCCCATAGGTTATCATTGGATCTGCCTTGTAACATCTTACAAGTGTAACTTTCAATTGGGAAGTGATAGAGATTTGGAGCTTAGGGTCCCTGAACTCAGAATTTAGAGATACATCTTTGAGAGAAGGCTGAGCTAAAGTGGTGGGAGGACTTGTCACTGTCACCTGAATAGGGACGTGGCTACCTTTCACAAAGCTGTCTCTACCTCCTGTAGTGTAGCTGGACCAGGGAGGACAGAATTGGTTCTTGTGAGCAAGAGAGACTTTTCTCTGAAGAATGCTGACTTCAAAGGCTGAAAGTAGTATAAGGATGGGGGCTGTGACCCCAGAATATTAGAACACTTCTGGATCAAGGAGAACCTCTGCCAAGGAGCAGAGCTGAAGTGCTCTGAGGAGGAGTACTACCCCTTTGATGTGTGTTGCTTTGCTGGGTTGGCCTGCAGTTGCTGATTCTGCTTTGAAGAGGACAGAGACTTAACTTTTCTGTGTATTCTTTTGAGAAGATTCTCCAAGGGCTTGATGTAGAGCTTGCCTCCTGTTAAGAAGTCTCAGGGACACAAAGACTTTGCTGCATCCCTAAACTCCACTGCTAGGAGTTCTGATCTGCCTTGTGATGCCAACTCCTATTCTGGGCGCTTGGAGGTTGTTATGCTGCTTCTGTTGCTGAAAATCCACTCATCGCCCTTCCAGCACTATTGTCCTGCTGCACGCTGCTGTGCGGTTGAAAAACACACACATTGCCCCGGTGCAGGTGAAAATATCGATGCAGGGCCTGTTTGCGGCCTGAAAAGCCGCTGCGGCCCAAGTCCCGAGCACCAAGTCTCCAAAGTCCAAGATCTAACTCCATCGCCGGTCCTGCTGTGCCAATACACCACATGCCTGCGACTGCAGAAATAGACCCAGCACCTGGATCGCCTCTGCATCGAGCTGCAGCACCTGGATTTTCTCACGCATTGCACTTCTGAGCCAAACGAAGCCCAAAAGTAGGGAACCCAGGATGTGTAGCCAGATTTCGATGCATCACCTCCCCTGGTAGTAAGAAACCAGTGCATCTCATCCTCTCTAAGGAAGAAACGGATGCATCACCTCCCCTGCCTAGCAGTAAGGAACCAACACCACACTTCCCCTTTGCCTGATTTTCATCAGTAATTTTGACGCATCTCAGGTACTTTGCACCAAAAGTGACACACCATAAGTTTCTGTGAACTGAACTGATTTAAACCTATTTTTAATATCTTGATGTCTGTATGTTAGATTTTTTTCGTTTTGGTCTTGTTTTGATTAAATTAATATTTGCTATTTGTCAAATCTGCTGTGGAGTCTTTTTGTAGTGTTTTCACTGTGTTGCTGTATGTTTGCACAACATGCTTTACACATTGCTATCTTACTGACTAAGCTAAGCCCTTGGTTGGACGTCCATCTTGGAGCAGGGAACTAAAAAAAAATTGAAGGGTGTGCGAAAGTACATGTAGAGAAAGGAGCAGCCTTGTAGTAAAGTTCAGCTGCCAGACCCTCATAAAAAATATTAATAAATGCCAAATGAATGAAGAAATTGGACAGGGAGGTGAGGAGAAGCAATGGGGGAGCAAGGGAAGGGAATTACATTTTGTGGTTTTGACCAGTGGAAGTGACTAGGTAAATAGAGGGGTAAAGGAGCAACTGCGGAGCCCGGAGTGAATGGCATAAAAAGCCAGGAGAAACCAGAGGACTGAGGAAAGCAATGGACAAGCTGGTGGGGAGAGAGCACGCAGAAGAGGCTGGAGAATGCGAGAGTGTGAAGGGGGAATCAGCTTGCAGGTAAGAGGGGTAGAGAGCAAGAAAACCCATGCACTACCATAGTGTGCTGAAAGCAAAAGAAAAAAGTTATTGCCAGACTGTAACATGTAGAAGGATACCAGTCATCCAATCAAAAGGATGCTAAAGAAGCTATGCTCCTAGGAAAGGGCACACAAGCAGAGGAAGGAAATCTGTTAAGTAAGAAGCAAGCAATTAAAATTGGTAAGGAAGCAACCAATGGTAAACAAGGGGATGAGCCAAAGCGCACTGTAAATAGTGATATTCAGGGCACGAGTCGGGGGTACACCCGGGTGGATGGCGTCCATCCACTTTTTTCACAGGGTGAACGCCGTCCACCCTGCCAAGAATTTGGGTCCCACTGAATAATGTGCTGAACACCGGGACACTTACAGCGGCGCCTGCACGTTGTCTGCTTTCCTTCTGCAACAACTTGCAGGTGGGGACGGGGCTTTTTTATTTAAGACTCCTGCTGGACCCATAACAAAGGCCGAATTTGAGGGGTCATCAGTCCTCCCTTTGTTCGAGTCTCTTGGCTGGGAGCAGTCAGGAGCCTCACACCTGATGCAAATGAAGGGGAGGGGAAACAAAGGCTCCACCTTGTTAGAAGATCACACATACTTAAGAGAGGCAGCTTTTCACTTTGTTCAGTCCCTGTTTAGGAGATATGCATGCACTGTAAGAATATCAGATGTGTTGGTCTGTACCAGTATTTACACAAATCAAATTGCATTCATGTAGAGCTTGCTTCCCCTGAGGAGGCGTTTAAATAATTTAAGTGGCACTATTTTTTCTTGTATAGCCCTACTCATTCCAATGCAGGGTGTCAGAGCGCTTTACATCAACATGTGCATATTACATGTACAATAAATTATATGTTTTTAAATGAATGTACAGGACGTGCTACATAAAACTGGGGGATTGCAAGGTGTAGAAGTCACATATCATCTTCCATAGCTCACAGGGCTATTATCCTCGCAATACGCTCAAACGTACACATGATAGACCTACTAAACATATATGTGAGGGCTTTAGATCTGATGTCACTTCTTATGATGCCACTTCCTGTAAAGATGTGGCTCTTGATGCCACTTTCTATGATGTCAATTCCTGTGATGCCATGTGTGATGTCATGCGCCATGGTGTCACTCGCCGTGATGTTGCGCTCTGTGATGTCACTTGCATACTGCCTAACTAGGTTAGTCCCCCCACTTCTGTTTTTTAGGACTTGTGCCCTGGTGGTATTGTACACAAAGGTCTTTTTTCAACATCTGCAGGTGAGACCTAAAAATGACAGACGTGTGACATTGCCCATTGGAGCTCCTGCCCTCCCCTCGCCCAGCTGGTTTCACTGCTGCGGCCCAAGATGTCAGACCGCTCTGTTTGTACCGTGCACTGCCCAACACGAGGCCATTCATTTGTCAATACCAGGATTTCATTGAGTTGATTTCCAACAATGATGGGGCATTATATTTAATACCTTGAGAAGGTCCTGAGGGGAAGGCAGGTAGCGAAGGATGAGATGAAGTGAACAGAAAGCGATAGAACTGAAGACACAGGGAAAAAGATACAAAGTGAGACAGCGGACTGCTGTGAAAGGAGAATAGAGAATTTGAGAGACATGGTTAGAGAAAGAAAGAAAGACACGAAGAGATCTAATGAGGAGGAATAGGTAGTGGCATGATGATGGGTAACGAGGTGGGTGCAGGGGCATAGAAAGTCGGGAGAGCGAAAGAGAGGGGGGAGTGTTATAGAGGAAGAGGGAGACAGAAACGGAGATACCGTGAGAGGGAAAGAGTGATAGCTTGAAAGAGAGCGAGAGAAAAAGAGTGTACGTGTGCGAGAGGGAGAGGGAGAGTGGGACGGCGAAGAGAGAACCGAAGTACCCGACTCCTTTCCACTCAGCATTAGCCCGTTTGAATTAATTAGCGTAACACATTATTCTAATGACTTAATCTGCAGGCATTTCATACAAATCTCGTTACCGTCTCAAACATAAAACGTATTAGGGAGAAAAACAACTTTCGAATTCTAAACTCAGCGGAGCACGTAATCCAAAATGTGGGCAGTCAGTCAGCCGTGTCCCGCTCGGAGAACCCTGGCCCTCATCAGTCAAGCCCGTTTGTGCCATGCCATTAAACTCTGCGGCGCCGTCAGAGCTCCGTCGGGCGCACTGCAGAGGACCAGAGGCTGGGGGGTTCATTGCAGGACTGCTCAGTACCTCACTAGATTGCATTCAGTGCACCGCTGTGCACAGTGTCTGCCTGTACTACCGAGCAGCACACAGCCCCTCAGAGATGTTAGGCACTGCATTTATTGTTCAGTACTTCCTACCAGCGCCTGACTGTACCACCACGAAGCTCCTCCGAGATGGTACTGCAATTTCTGCTCCATACTTAATGTGCCTACTTCGCACCTTCAACCAGAAAAAGGCCACGATTTCGCTCTTCGAGAAACAGTTCATACAGAGGACATAACTCAGCATCCCTCGGCGCTGTCACTAAGACCCGTGAACCCTCTCTGGCTTAAGTCAGCCCCCGCAGAAGTCGCTTCAAAATCCACGCCCCACGCCAGTCAGTCAATAATCTTTATTGGCTAAAAAGCCATCCAAGTTTAAAGCAGTCAAGAATCTCTCATAATTTCCTTATTTTTTGTTAAGCATCAGTAGGCGATAAAATATGACTTAGTACAAGGAAATAAGATATACATTAAATAATTTTTCATATAGCTACAACCTATGATAAAACATCTCCTACCTCATAGCGTTTCCTAATTGAGAGAGCACTTCTAATAACATTTGATGTGTCAAGCATGTACGTCGTTTAGGGGTCGCACCTGCAACCCCTGGCATGCCCCTTGCTACCCGTGGCACTGCTTTTGCGACCCTTGGCCTCAGAGGTGGAACACAGGGGGCTGCTTGGATCTCCACTTGCCTGGTTTCTGTCAAAAAAAAATTATTATATTAATAGCGGATAATATTATTCACTATAACTGTAATAACAATGGACTGCATTAGCTTGAATATGACCCTATCTGGAAGCTAAGAGAAATAAAAAAGCATGTTAAATGTATGGTGTAGGCATGCTAGTGGGTGAGAGTGTTTATGTGTGTGAGAGTGTGTCAATGTGTTAGTATGTATAAGCATGTGTGTGTGAGTCAAAGTAAAGGTCAAAGGGCCTATGATGTCACTTACCCCTAGCCTTTTGGTGAATTGACGTCCATGGTGTCCAGTTGCTGTAAGCACACCAACCTGGCCTTGAAGTGTCTAATATGGAGCCAGGAAGGAGATCCATAGGGATGAGTACAAAGTGCAAAACAACATAAAATGATTTGTGCTTTGGATAGAAACATTGGCGCAGTGGCAAATTCCAATAAAGTCTTCTCTGTAGATGAAAGGCTACCATAAAGTGCACCGTGCTCACCCTTAAGCGAGTCAACTGAAACCGGTAAGTGGGACTCATTATTAAAGTTAAGTCAGGTTCCATCCCACTTGACGTCGACACGAAGGAGTACATGAGCACTGTCTCCCTAGACTGAACCCTTTCAATGCTGTGTCATGCATGATCACTGTCTCCCTAGACTGAACCCTTTCAATGCTGTGTCATGCATGATCACTGTTTCCCTAGACTGAACCCTTTCAATGCTGTGTCATGCATGATCACTGTCTCCCTAGACTGAACCCTTTCAATGCTGTGTCATGCATGATCACTGTCTCCTTACACTGAACCCTTTCAATGCTGTGTCATGCATGATCCCTGTCTCCCTACACTGAACCCTTTCAATTCTGTGTCACGCATGAACACTGTCTCCCTAGACTGAACCCTTTCAATGCTGCGTCATGCATGATCACTGTCTCCCTAGACTGAACCCTTTCAATGCTGTGTCATGCATGATCCCTGTCTCCCTACACTGAACCCTTTCAATGCTGTGTCATGCATGATCACTGTCTCCCTAGACTGAACCCTTTCAATGCTGTGGCATGCATGATCCCTGTCTCCCTACACTGAACCCTTTCAATTCTGTGTCACGCATGAACACTGTCTCCCTAGACTGAACCCTTTCAATGCTGCGTCATGCATGATCACTGTCTCCCTAGACTGAACCCTTTCAATGCTGTGTCATGCATGATCCCTGTCTCCCTACACTGAACTCTTTCCATGCTGTGTCACGCATGAGCACTGTCTCCCTAGACTGAACCCTTTCAATGCTGCGTCATGCATGATCACTGTCTCCCTAGACTGAACCCTTTCCAGGCTGTGTCACACATGAGCACTGTCTCCCTAGACTGAACCCTTTCAATGCTGCGTCATGCATGATCACTGTCTCCCTAGACTGAACCCTTTCAATGCTGTGTCACGCATGAGCACTGTCTCCCTAGACTGAACCCTTTCCATGCTGCGTCATGCATGATCACTGTCTCCCTAGACTGAACCCTTTCCATGCTGTGTCACGCATGAGCACTGTCTCCCTATACTGAACCCTTTCAATGCTGTGTCATGCATGATCATTGTCTCCATAGACTGAACTCTTTCCATGCTGTATCACGCATGAGCACTGTCTCCCTAGACTAAACCCTTTCCATGCTGTGTCACGCATGAGCACTGTCTCCCTAGACTGAACCCTTTCAATGCTGCGTCATGCATGATCACTGTCTCCCTAGACTGAACCCTTTCCATGCTGTGTCATGCAATGTTCTTAACACAACTGTTTAACCATATCTTTAAAACTAAGAGTTATATTTTATGGGTTCTAAAAACGTTGTAGGATATCCAATGATTGAAACATTTTCTAAACAAACCAGGGGATCCGTTTTAAGTTATTGTTCTCCTTTTTGATAATCAGAACCGGCTTCAAACAGTTGACGTTTAATTAAACATTATCAAGGGCTAAACAGTCTACAAGAAAAATTCGAACCAAACCTGCTTCAGTTTTTTTGCCCAAGCTATTGATCCTTAAAATGATTGGTGCTAGACCAGTAGCATCCTTCAAATAGGTTAACCCTAATTCTTCATGGCAAATAAAAGTAGCCATGCCCTGAGGTACCCTAATAGTCTACAAGAGAAGCCATTTTGGGTACGTTGGAGAATATCCGGATTACTGTAACCCCAGAAACCTGTTCCGTAAGATCCTTACGGAATACATTTGTTCTTATACATTTCTAATAATTCCTTCTCTGGCTTATGACGTAACATATGTGCAAACCTGAAGATGGCCTCAATTGCTTTTGTCATTGTACCCACATTGACGGTCATTTCCTGACTGTGGGTAGTTTTCAGAACATGGTCACAGCCCGGTCATTGAAGTGCAGTGGTGGTGACAAGCTGCTGTGTGCAGTGGAGCCAAAACAAAAGAAAGCAGGAATTTACAGGTGCGACAGTTAACCGTATTTACCCATATACTTACAGTGACATTACCTGATGGAGTAATCATGGAGTGTTCCCAGCACACCACAGAGCGAGGAGACAAGAGCATTGTGGGTAACTGGGAATGCAAATGAATACTGACTAATACCACCGCACTCAGACACACAAATTTGTTTATTGAGTTATAGAGATGGCTGAATGTGTATCAACATCTGGACTACTTCTGCAATGAGGGACAATGAATGAGCAGAGAAAAGGCTACAGGCAGCTGAGCTTTGAGAGAAGAATACTACACTGAGGGACCGACAAGAGGGATGTAGTGTCCTGCGAGACACGTTCTAGTGTCTCGCAGGAAGCTGTAATCCCAGCCACTCCCTCGAGGGCTGGACACACTGCACCCCCACACCCATCCATCACAGGTGCCACGAGTGACGTGGTCCAGTTAATAAAAGAGCCCGAGTGCACGTGCTCGTGGCCAGTTACTACACCTTACATCCTGGTGTCCGTATCAGTGCTTGAGCGTCATGTGGGCCTGAGGCCCAACATTACACTGGCGACGAGGCGGGTAATTGACCCCGCGTGTCTGCAACCCCACGTGTCTGCGGCTCCCCACTTCCTCATCACTCGTGGCAGAAGGAAAAGGAACGTGCCTGAGAGGTGGCGCCCTCACGGTGATGTACAGGGCCACCAGCGACTGCGGTGCTGCTCTGGCGCGACACCACTCCCTGCAGTCCCAGAGCAGCGTCCGAATCTAGACATGCCCCTCTCCTGGAAGTCAGAGGTGGAGGAGGGTGAACAGGCGACCCAGCAGTGACTAGCCCTCCCGGTCGGTCGACAAGTCTCCCGCCGAAGAAGTGCCAGGGACAGCACCGACAAGGACCCGAAGGCAGAGGATCCAGCAACGCGGCCTGAAGTGAAGGTACACAAGCGGCGAGCCAGAGCCCGAGTCTGATCCCGCAACCGGCACTGCAAGCAGCCCGCAGCGTAGCAGCGCAGCAGGCAATCCGCGGCGGCAAGACAGCCTGCAACCTTTAAGCCGTCCCGCACGCCGGTGGGGCTTCGCCTGCGAAAGGCTGAGACACGACTGTACTCCCAGCGCCGACCGCAGCGGCATGAGGCAAGAGCCGGTTTACCTAATCAGAGGACGTGGAGAAGTGGCACAGACCACCCGCCCCACTACTCCAGTCTCACCCCCCTCAGCGTCTATGCAGCCAAGACCATTAGACTGACACAGCGCCGCAGCCCAGGGAACGGAAGCGCTCCGCTCACAGCCTCTTTGCAGCTGCACACGTGAGGCGGGAGCAGTGCCTCCAGCAGAGACTGCACGCCTGACAACCCGGCATCTGTAAGGGACCGGTGTCCGGTCACGGTGGAGAACAGACACACACCGGCAGTTCGGCATCTCAATGCAGCAAAGCACGACACGCCCGCATAACGGGCTATCAGCATAAATCTACCTGCCTCCCCCAATGTGTGTCTCCCTGTTTGCAGCCCTCCGACAGGCTACCCACACCTGCATATCACTGGAAAAAAACAACAAGGGAACACCCTCCTTGCCACCAGCGGACCCCTGCATGTAGTACCGCCACGCCCGCCCCCACGACACTCGCAGCAGTGACTCATACAACCGGAGATGGCTGCCGACGCCCCGGTGTAAAGGATCTGCGGCATCTAGTGGCCACACACAGAGCCACGACAGAACTGAAGGCTACAACTAGCACAAAAATGCCTGAAACAAATGACCACCCCCAAAGCCAGCAGGCATGATAAAGAGGATGCCATGGCTGGAAAGAGCGCCCACAAGAGCACCCACAGTGCCACCTGGTGGGAACCTGCAGCACCGCCTTTAAAGGCACCCCCCAGTCTGCAAAAGAGTACCCTCTCTACGAAGTAAGGCTAGCCCTGCCGTCTCTCACCAGCCACAAGCCCACAGTGCTCCACAAAGTAGCACAGCACCGATACCTGGCCGGAAAACACCACTTCACTAGCCTTGCCACCACCAGGAGGAGAAACAGGAGAGCTGTGCACATCACCCAAGGCTCCCAGGACACCCAAAACCTGCAGTAACCAGGGCAGGCCACCAGGCCGACTGCAGCGCCACCTGGTGGCTCCCCAGGCGCAACACACTGTTGGATAGACACTTTTGCAGAGCCAAAGCAGATAGCCAGCTGGGCCCACGACCGTCAGCCCGGACAGCACCATAGACTGGAGGGGAGGCCCTGACACCCCACAACCCTGCTGGAAGTAGCTAGACCAGCAACAGGAGTTTACTAAAGGAACCTATCAAGGGGGATCCACACCGGCGCATCCACAGAGCGGGCGAGTACACTGACTGCCCATCGCGACCGACGTCAGGGTGGCTACATTACACCCCACAGACCAGCAGTACTAGAGCACAGCCCGGCATCCCGCTAACCGGCCGGCAACAGCAGTCAACAGGTCCCAGAGTGCGCACCGCCACCACCAGCAAGACTACCCGCTCATGACCAATAACTGAGACGGACGGCACCAGACGCTGCAAGACGCGCCCTCAGAGAAGAACGCTCATAGCGTGACCCTCTGTACCCTGCAAGTGAGAACAGCCAGGACGCCTTCGAAGACAGCGAAGCCTCCAGGTAGCTGCCACCCTCAAGAGCCCCCAAGGTGCCCCCAGCTGCACCAGTGCAAACCAGCATCATATAAACAAGAGCACTGCCTGCCACCCCTGCAAAGTATAGGGAGAGACTGACAAACCCCACAAAGAGCTGCCTGAAATTCAGAGCTACACACGGACAGCCACCACTAGCAAGAACGGGCGATTAGCTAAGACAGCAACGTCTCAAAAGAAACTGCCCCCAGCAATAGCGCAAGGACGACTAGTGCAAGGCACGCACCACACGTGGCTGCACAACGCCACTGCCAGTGAAGAGGTTGCATCACCCAACCCCACTTGTGAACAGGCACAACCGCCAACCATGCCACAGGCACCCCAGTGCCAGAAGGGAGCACCCTAGGCGAAGACAGAGTGCACGTGGTCCGAAGCGTGCAGAAGGCCACACCAGTAAATCCGACAGCACGGGCAGGCGCCCGGGAGATGGAGACATCTCTGCAAAGAAGCACTGCTGAATGCAGGTAGGAGAACATCCACATCTCCACCGCCACAGCGAAGACCCGCAGTGGGCCGAAAGTAACAGTGTCCTCCTCAACACTGCCTCAAGAGGGAGTCGGCGGTGACCCATGACAGGCAAGAGAGTGGTTGCACCCGCAGCGGCCTGAAAGCGACACAGTGTCCTCCTCGACACTGCCTCAAGATGGAATCGGCGGTGACCCACGACAGGCATGCGAGGAGTTGCACCCGCAGCGACCCGAAAGCAACACAGTGTCCTCCTCAACACTGCCTCAAGATGGAGTCGGTGGTGACCCACAACAGGCAAGAGAGGAGTCGCACTTGCAGCGGCCCGAAAGCAACACAGTGTCCTCCTCAACGCTGCCTCAAGAGGGAGTCGGTGGTGACCCACGACAGGCAAAAGAGGAGTCGCACACACCACGTGGCAGGCCGCTACAGCAACAGGCGCTCCAACACCAGTGACACGCGACTGGACGTCACGTCGCCCAGCGAGCAAGGAGCGCGCCAGAGCAAAGGCAGAAGCCGGCACCAGGACAGTGCCGCCTCGAGGTCTAAGCGCAATGCCCTCGATGCCTCAAGATGGAGTCAGCAGTGGCCCCAAGCCAGGCAAGAGAGGATCCACACGCTCTACGTGTTAAGCCGCCACAGACACTCAACATCAGCAAGGCGGAGGCACGTGGCTGCCCAGGTCCATCCTGACATCCAAACTCTACCAGCAAAGTCACCACCACCTGTCATTCCGACTCACCACATGGCTGGCAACCATCATCACGCCAGCCATCAGCACATGCGTCAAACACCACTCCCCGAGTGCCGATGGACTGGAGTCCGAAACCGTTGCCACACAAGCTGACTTAACGAAATCCGAAGCCACCTGTGACCCTGGCCTACATGAGAACCGCGACAGCGAGTGCAAGTCTTGACCAAGACTCATCCACCCGTGAGGGTTGTGCGTGCGACCAAGCAGCGGCTCCAGCGCAGCCTTCCTACAGTCCCGCAGCAACCCCGACATCGGGCCTCCCCAGGCGGGAGAGCGAGGAGAGACATTCCCCCACCGACAGGTTACCGGTCACAGCCAAGTAGTTTAACAGGGACAGTCGGTCCAGCAACACCTCTGTGAAATCTCACTTGAGACTCCATCCATGGTCACGACGCAGCACACTAAAAAGAACTGTTAGAACCCATCACAGACCATCACCGAGATCAGTCAAGATGAAGCCAGGCAAGACAGCAAAACATGGCATTGTCAGCGAATGGACGGTATGCAGCGGACGTCTCCAAGCCAGCGGTCGTGTCCTGAGTCCCTCAGGTTAAATTACGGGTGCCCGCCGAGAAGGTCCTGCTGCAAGCCAAGTTCACCAGCCCACGTCTGATGTCGTCCTGCCACCTGACTTGAGAAGCTGATGGACCCTGTGGTATTTAGTCAACAGTGTGTTTCTTTCCCACCGGTTGGACTGACACTTTGTTTGTCCTTCAATAAAGTTGGGGAGGAATGTAGTGTCCTGCGAGACACGTTCTAGTGTTTTGCAGGAAGCTGTAATCCCAGCCACTCCCTCGAGGGCTGGACACACTGCACCCCCACACCTATCCATCACGGGTGCCACGAGTGACGTGGTCCCGTCAATAAAAGAGCCCGAGTGCACGTGCTCGTGGCCAGTTACTACACCGTACATCCTGGTGTCCGTATCAGTGCTTGAGCGTCATGTGGGCCTGAGGCCCAACATTACAAGGGAGACCGTCAGTCCAGTGAATGCTATGAGGCTGCATGAGGCAGGGTGCAATACATAAGTGGAAGGCTACCAAAGCAGTGAGCTGTGACAATTAATGTATTGGGTGTTAATTACAAAGCAATACTAGGGGCGTGGCCAAGCAGCGGACAGCGATGGCCTCTTAGCTTTGGAGCTCCGCCGAGCTCCCAGGGAAAACCGACCCCACAGGCGACCGCAGCGAGCCAAGACCCATGGAAAAGTAGCGACAGCGCCCTCGACAAAGTTGCCTACGCAGCGGGCGCTTTTAGAAACGACGCAAGCAGCAAGCACCCTCAGAGGCGCGGAGGAAGGAATAAGGCCCTGAAAGGGAAACAAAGCCCGGAGCTCGAGTTTCGCGAAGCCGCCGCCGGCGTGAATAACAGACCCGGGAGTTTGCCAGATCGAGACCCCTGGCGGTGACTGCTTGGAATGGCGACGGCCCCAGAACCAGACGCGGTGCAGAGAGATTAATCCAGACAAACAGAACGGCGATCAGGGAGGCGGCCGGCAACACGAGAAGCCCTCCAGATCCATCAGGTACTAGCGCGAAACAGCCCCCGGAGGCCCCGCAGAAAGCACCAGGGCAGGGCACAGGAGCATAGAGTGAGTGCCACAATATCTTAAGGCCCACACTGAACAGGGCCCGGGTCGCCCCCTCTCTCTTGGGTCCTTTAATAAATGGGGCATATACTCAACACACCAGACGCACCAACCCCAGTCAACAACCAGAGACACAGTATGAAGGTGCACTAATTAGCGCAAACACTCGCAGGGGAAGAGGAGGCTGCAGTGTGCATATTCCGGACCGGAATGTTGTACAGCAAACAGATGGCAGCAAGATAACCGCTGATCGCGACATATGAGGAAGAGCGCTGCCCAAGTGGTCATGGGATAGAGTGATCCTAAACAGAAGAAGCTGCCCTTTGAAAAGGTAGGCGGTGGGGCAGAAAAGACTGGTACCATAATGGCAGAGGGAGGACATGCCGTTGACCCACCCCAGGTAACCCCTCAGGGGATTGAAGTGCTCATGGCGGAATTGCGGGCTGGCTTTTAGGCGCTAGATACTTGCTTTGATGCGCTGGACCACAGGCTGGACAAAATAGGAGCCAGACTAGACCAGCATGAGGGAAGGTTGGACACCGCCGAGGGTAGGATATCGGACCTGGAGGATGGGTTGGCACAAGCCAACAAGCGACTAGAGAGGATGGAAAGGGTATTCAAAATCATTGCAAAGAAGAACGAGGACTTAGAAGCCAGGGGAAGATGCAATAATGTTCTCATCCTAGGGGTACCAGAATCAACAAACACGGGTTGCCTAGACATGTTTGTAGAGAGACTCTTGGTAGATTTATTCGGGCGTGAATCCTTCACATCCAAGTTTGTGATCGAAAGGGCGCATCATATGATTGGATACAGACCAAAACCTGGAAGCCTCCCCCCGCCTGATACTGGCTCGACTTTTGAACTTTAAAGACAGAGACATAGCACTGCGATTGGCCCGGGAAAGTAGTTCACTAAATTGGCAGGAATCTTCAATCTCCCTGTACCCGGACTTCACAGCCATGGTGCAAGATGCCGGGAGGAAATTTGCAACAGTAAAGGCTGCACTACGAAGGGAAGGTTTGAGGTATGGGATGTTGTACCCGGCCAGATTAAAGGTCGATGTTGACGGCGATACCCCGTGGATGTCCAGGACTTTTTCAAGGCGCGTTCTAATGTTGACCCCAACCGGAAATTGCCGTCCCCGGGTTGATCCCTCCGGATGCCAGACTCCGGCACCAGCATGGAACTGTTTACTACCAATTGAGGACCGAACTGTCCTATAGTCATCGATACGTGGTTGTGCTTACTTATGCTATAGCTCAATGTGGTTATCCTCAGTGGATAAGGCTGAAATGGAACGTTATTTTATACATGTCAATCGGGAACAAGTCGTAGCGTTGCCACCCCCCTCGTGCTTAGGCAACTTTATTTGGTTAATAACTTTAGTATAGTTAACATCGAATGCTAAGGAGGTTACAAGGGATTTGGGATTCCCCCTGTAGTAATTGCAAGAGGATAGGTGGGGGGAGGGGAGAGTTTAGGGGAATGACTTGTTTATTTCAGGTTTTTTCACAGGCACAAGCTCACTTGGTACAATTTCAATATCGGTTCAAAATGTAGATTAGTCTCACGGCTTGCTCATGTTACCTGACAACAGCCCTGTAGGGAATATTCGACTTATGTCCTGGAATGTGAGAGGGCTTAACGACACTCGCAAACGCAAACAAGTACTACACTATTTACAACGCCACCATGAGGATATAGCGTTTCTACAAGAGACACACCACAAAGTCAGACTGAACATGTAACCTTAACAAATGTAGCCTGCATTGATAAAGTCACTAGGCTCGACATTTCTTTGTTTAAAGTATTACTGAAGACATCTTTAGCTGTCTCTCTTAGCTAAAATATATAAATGTTTGTCTCCCCTCGGCATTGGTTGATGTAAATTTCATTCACATATTGAACAGACCCAATTTTCAGCCATTGATTGATTGTAACTACCTTTCACAAAGTATGCTGTTTATTTAAAGCTCCAGCAACAGCCTTTTAATTGTCAAATTAGTGTGGATAGGAAGAGGCCTGTGCTCTTTTTCATGCTCTTCACCCAATGCCTCTAATTCTAGCAGAGGAGATAAAGTGGGTCCAGTAACAACATTAAGCAAGGGGGATTTTGTTTTTGTAGGGTGGCAAAGCATGCAAAGGATTGCCACACTTGCCTCTCAAAGGGCAAAACGGCAGCAGCATAGAGATGGCATTGTGCTTCACCACACTGTCAATGCACAATTGTGGCTCGTCTGCTGTTATTAGACACAGCCCAGACTCGCAAGCACATCAGCAATCGAATAGTGCCCCAGAAGCTGATTTCAGGAAGATTTGGGGGCTGATCCTGCATGAAGAAGCTGGCAGCAGCAGATCCTCTGAATGGGCAGCAACAATAGTGCCAGTGGTGGCTCCTCAGCTAAGGCGTAGGAGCTTCTCCCCTGTACTTTTAAGCAGTGTAAATAAAGGAAACATACAATGATAATAAGTCAAAGTTATTATCATTGTATGATTCCGTGCTGCTTTGCCTGTGGGCGGGGCTGCTCTGCTCTCAGAGCAGGGGAGGAGTGGTTTGTCCTTCCAAGTACTCAATGACTGTTTGGCCAGCCCTATAGGGCTGGCCAAACAGTCATGCACACTTCACATGTTCTCCATACAGACTTTATTATTTACAGCCTGCATGGAGAACATGGCCAGGCCACCAGTCTCCATCTGAGCACTGAACCACAGTGCTCAGACCAAACACAACGCTGCATTGCAGGGGAGCCTAGGTGCTTAATGTACGGCAGAGTCCTGATGCAGAGAAGAGACATGGCGGTGATAAGGTAAGTTTTTCTTTCGTTTTTTACATCCACCCCCTCGCCCCTGCTTCCACTCTTCCACCCCCGACCGGTGCCGGCCGCAAGTGAATTATACATCTACAGAAATGTTGCGGAGTGCGTAGGTAGGTGGGTAGCTTCATTCTGTAAGCTGCACAAAGTACAACTTGCCACCTGCATGGAAGTTGGTGTACTGGAGGGCAGGGATGCACTGATGGAACCTTTACACTCCAGGGTCAGAAACCATAGGCAACTCCAAAATGTGTGTGTACTTTGGGTGGCTGTTCTTACTTTGAATCATCAACAAACACTAATTGGTATCCCACACCGAACAAATACTCCTAGCAGAGTCAGATTTTGTGAGCATTACACTATGCACTGCAAAAGACCAACTGTTTTTATTGTTAGACCCTCACCCAGTCTAGTTGTGGCATGCTTCATCATTGGGTCTCATCCTATGATCTAATTTTCTGTCTTCCTCTCTGCCTCAGGGAGGCAGACAAGCAAGCAACACTAATTTCATGCACAAACTGACTTAGTGGCCCACTTAGTTGGAGAAATTTCCATCTTGATTACAGTGGTGGCTGCTTCGGAATGGGGTTTTGGGGGAAGGGGAGGGAATTGAATAAAAAAAGAATTTTAAACGTACTTTTTTCTCTTCTACCACACACCTCTTTTCCATCCTCACTCTGCAGCACTGGAAGCACCCAGGCTTCCAGCCTCTCCCAGCCAATTACGACGCTGCATGAGCAGAATCGTGATTGGTCTGCGGGGCCTGCTTGGTCACTCAGGCAGTGCCTGTGAACCTGGGCATGTTCTCCACCAGGCTGTCTATGATTGTTTGGCCAGCCCAAGAGGGCCAGCCAAACAATCATGAACACTTTGGAAGTGCAAAACCCACTCCTCTGTGCTTAGCCCGTCCCGACTTGACTCCAATCCCTTGCAGAAAAATAAAATGATTATAATGGGTTGTTATTATCAATTTATTTTTATTTTTTGCACTGCTCAAATAGCAGTGGGGTGACACTCCTCTGCCTTAGTAGAGGAGCCGCCACTGCTTGAGTCCCAATTTGAAGAACTCCTATGGCAACATTGGAGGCAGGAGGGCAATCCCCTGTAATCATACAATTGACGATAGCAGGAATGAGGGAAATACTTGGTACATGGGCAGCATGATACCCTTAATGATTGTGTACCGCCCCTCCCAGTTTGTGAATGAAATTAGTGTTGTATGTTTGCGTGTCCCCCATGAGTTAGACAGATAGACAGAAAATTAGATCGTACAGAACATTATTTGACCTGATGAAAGCCCTGGACCCTATGCGGACATCTTTTTATAGGGTGAAACATGTCAACAGATCTTTAGCATAAAAGGATCATTATTCCCTAAAAGGGTGGCAAAGAGGCAACTAACAGGGCCCCGTGCCACTCTTGGGTCTGAGGGTGCACGCAGGGGGACACATGATGTGTCCCCTGGAATATATATAGTATATGAATACCGTCCTGGGTGTATGCAGTCATAGAAACTTGAAAAAGGAAAAATGTATATGTGTGGGTCTATCTATCTATCTCTCTCTCTCTCTCTCTCTCTCTCTCTCTCTCTCTCTCTCTCTCTCTATCTATCTATCTATCTATCTATCTATCTATCTATCTATCTATGTATCTATCTATCTATCTATCTATCTATCTATCATCTATCTATCTATCTATCTATCTATCTATCTATCTATCTATCTATCTATCTATCTATCTATCTATCTATCTATCTATCTATCTATCTATCTATCTATCTATCTATCGCTGATATATCTATAGATAGACTTCATTCACCAAGCCAGTATTGAAGTCACTTAGATATAAGCCCTAGATGTAAGCCCTATCTGCATAATGCAGTGTCAACAAAAAGCATCCACGTGTATCTTGATTTTAAAATCAGGTCCACACTGAACTCAGTGATTACACCTACAGCACCAGATTGCATCACTCGCCACAGCACCAGACTGCATGCATGCCAGTTGCCACAGCACTAGATTGCAAACACAACACCAGCTAGAGCACCAGATTGCACCCTCAGCATCAGATTGCACTCACAGCACTTGTCACAGCACCAGATTGCACCCACAGCACCAGATTTCACTTGCTACAGAATTTGACTGCACGCATCGCAGTTTCCACAACACTAGATTGCATGCACAGCACCAGCTACAGCACAAGATTTCACTTGTCACAACACCAGACTGCATGCACAGCAGTTGCAACAGCATTCGATTGCACCCACAGTAGCAGCTGCAACCCAGATTGTACCTCCAGCGCCACATTACACCACAGCACTTGTCAAAGTACCAGATTACACTTGCCACAGCACCATATTGCATGCACAGCAGGCAGTTGTCACTGCACAAGATTGCACACACAGCAGTTGCCACAGCACAAGATTGCACACACAGCAGTTGCCACAGCACTAGGTGGCATGCACAGCACTATCTAGAGCACCAGTGCACCCTCATCACCACATTGCACCAACAGCACTTGCCATAGCCCCAGATTGCACACAAAGCAATTGCTACAGCACTTGATAGCACACACAGCGGTTTCCATGGAACTAGGTGGCATGCACAGCACCAGCTACAGCGACAGATTTCACTGTCAGCACCAAATTGTGCCCACATCCCGGGTCACAGCACCACCTTGCACACGCAGTACCATATTTCAGTTGCCACAGCACCAGATTACATGCACAGTAGTTGACACAGCACTAGATTGCACCCACAGCACTAGATTGCACCCAAAACGCTTGCCACAGCACCAGTTATAAACCCACATCACTTGCCTTGGCACTGGATGGGATCCACATCACCAGATTATCATCCCACATCACCAGATATAACTCCACATCAGCAGATATAACCCCATGGCACAAGACATACACCCACTGCACCAGATGAAGATCCACAGCTCTTGATATAACCCCACAGCACAAGAAATAGATCCACTGCACCAGACAGAGATTCACTGCACCAGATATAAATCCACAGCATCAGCTATAAACCCACAGCATAAGACATAAACCCAGAGCACTAGACAAAACTCCACAGCATAAGATACAACACCAAAGCCCAAGATATAAACCCACAGCAACAGATTGCACCCACATTTCCAACATCCATGCCAACCATTTCCCCCCTTTATGTCTTTTTCTTCTTCCACTCCTGCCATCTCTTCTTCCCTTTTATGTGTTCCATTCTTCCACCCCTGCAATCTGTTTTCCATTCCATTGTATGTATGTTCCCCCACCTTTGTCATCTCTTTCCCTTTGTACGTATTGTCTTCCCCATGTCAGTCTTTTATCTCTGTTCCCCGTTATGTCTTTCGCTCCTCCATTTATTTTTCTTACATGATTCAGATCCGCTATTTTTCTACCTTTTGGGTAGGGCAGTGGCTGTCTTACACTCTCCAGCATAGATGGGAGGCTGGGAGGCATGTGAAGCATGATGCTACAAGGAAGCCGGCCTGCCCCTGCGCGGCATTGACGTCACGGCGCACGGTGATGTCATCTCAATACCAGCAGTGCGATCTTGACATTTTTTAAAGGGCAAGTGAAAAACAGGGAGGGGGGGGGCAAATCTCCCCCACCCCCCTCCTCCCCCACCCCCCAGCCTCTTCCTGCAGACCCCCATGTTTTCCAGTAAGTCTCTTTATAAATAAACACATTCGAGTGGGTTTGCTTGGGAAAAAAATAATATGCTTGACAAATGGAGACCCCGGATATTGTGTCAGCCTGTAGTTTGTATACCTTCAATTGTGGTTGGATGCAAGCAACCACACACACATGATTGTATATTGCGATCTATCTGCAGCAATCGTTTTCTCAAGATAGAGAAATGTAGCATTCCAAAGAGACAATTCAAATGTGGTACTAGTACATTTTGTATTTACGTTGCACTCTACGTTACAGCAATGATTGTATGTGTGAACCTGCGCCCTAATAACGGGTCGTCTTATGCATTTCTGGTAGCAAGGTATCTTCGATCATATGTTTGCGCCCTGTAATGACAAGGATACACAAGGATCTGAGACCGCAGTGGATGCAATATACGTCATAGCAGCCACGTAATACATTGTAAAAAGGTGGTTCTTCGAGAGCCTTTCTGAATTCCAGGAGGACGACAGATGGAGTAGGCTTATCTTCTTTTTTTCTCTTTTTTCAGTTTTGTTGTTTTTGTTTTCAGTTCTGTAATATATTGTAATATCTCGTGTGGCTTTACTCACCTGAGGGGGTTATTTTTTCAGCGAAGAATGCAGGTGTGCTCCGTTCTAGTGGCTTTCTCTGTGATTCAGCTGCCTTGAAAATGATAAAGGCTACTGTCGATATTGTGTCAATGTTGTATCTGATTTTGTTTATCTGCTGGGTAAGAAGAGATTGTCAAAGGAGCCAGTGTAATTCCTTCAGGCCTCTGATGAGCTGCGCTGCAGCTTGTAGGATCGGTCTCATTGGAGGCCAGTTTAGTGTCGAGGAGTGTGGAGTAGTCCGTCTCATTTTAAGTCTAAGAGGACTAAGGCTTGGTCTGTTGTTCCGAAGCCAGTGTGGTTGAGGGTGAGTTTCACTTTCTTCTGGAGGGCTTGGTGATGCCATGCATCCATGAGTTCATTCCTTTGAAGGTTCTCAAGGGAGGGCTGAGGACAAGCTGGGTGTCTTTTTTTGTTTCATTGTTGCATCTGCTTTTGTTTTTCTGCTGGCTGTAGAAGTGACTGTCAAGGGAGAATGGGACTTTAGGGTGTGACCACAGCCGATGCAATGATTGTCTGCCTTGACGCGAGCTTTGCTGTTTAAGTTGCATTGATGGTGCTTTGGTGAAAGGAAACTTTGGCTGAGGCAGTGAGGAGCCTGCATGTAGAGTGGGATACTTTAAGTTGAATGACGTTGTCAGGAGCTTTTGTCCAAATGGTGTGCTTATTGTCAGCGAGCTCTTGGAAGCACCACATCACTGAGGGTTTGGGCGTCAAGGATCATGTTGAGTGTGCCTTGGTGTCCACAAGGTATTTCAGGGTGGTATTGAATATACCCAGGAGTGTTTATAGTCTGCTGAGATTAAGTTCTTGTGGTATCGAGACTGCGACTTCTGTTTCGCTGCTTTAGATTGGCCTTGAGGAGAGAGAAGATTATGGCTAGGCGGTTGGTATACTCCAGTAATGTCGGGCCTGATTTAGATTTGTTGAAAGACTGTCAGGAGTATGTTGAGGGTGTTGCCTTTAGAATGGGTAGGTTCACAGTTGTGTTGCCTGTTGTCTAGGGTTTTAAGTATGTAACGAGGCTGTCTTTGGAACATTATACAGAGCTTTTCAGATGCTTGGTCTGGAATCCATTCCCAGCTCTTCCTCTGCAGCACCCTTGACCGGCGGCTTCCAATATGAAGACTACACTTAGCTTTGCCAATGCACCTCAGTCCTCACCGACTACACCTTATACTAGTGTGCTACTGCCACCTCAGGTGCAACGCCTACGACGCACCGCAATCCTGTGCTTGGGACTCTCTTGCTAGATATATCAACTCCTGTAAGTTTAGGTGCAGCCCCACTAATGCACCTCAATCTCTCCCATCGTCACTAACTGATGTCACCTACTGCAGGCCAAGCAGAGGTAAGACATTGCATCTACACCACCTGCAGTGTCGGTACTGAGTTACCTCGATATTTTAATATTCGCCTCGATCACACTTTTATTTTATTTCTTACGATAAAAAAAAGAAAACAGGCTGCGTTATGATGTTTTGTGCAGAGACTTGACATAGAGAGACAAAAAAAACTGCTCATTCTATTTCCGGCGCCACGGCCAAGCTATCCCTAAGCGAGCAGCTCCTCGGCATGATTAATTCAAGAGCAGCCATTAATTTGAGATTAATCCAAGGTAATTCATGCTCCATTCACGTGTCCAAAGTGATTTCTGACTGGGGCCCGATTAAAATACATTCTTGTTATGTTAAAGGACTCTGCACCACAGCCAGACATTAATCCTTGCGCCTGACAGTGCCATGAGTAATGGGCCGGACAGAGCCGGGGTGCATTCCTCCTGCATTACTGCTAAATAAATATTAATGCCTTGCAAAGACCCGCTTCGCTGACAAGGAGATTTCTCCACGGCGTTTCAGGCAAGCCCCGGCTCTTTCAAGTTACACGACACCACGGTGATGAAAGGCTGCGCTCGGAGGCGGCAAATCCTGACACTGAGGCGACTGGACTGGCGTCGAGGCATCCGGCCATTCCACCGAGCCTCTGGGTTATCCTCAACGGAGGGATTTCTCCCTCTGGCGCCCATGGACTCTAGTAGGACTTCAGCAGAGGAGTTACCATGGAAAATGCCTCCGCCCCCTGTGTTTGGAACAGTGCTTAATCTGTATATAAATAAGTGCCAGGGCCCATGCCAGGAGGCTGCTGCAGCTTGCGCCACCAATAGCCCCTTCCAGCGTTGCCAATGACAGTACCAACACAACTACTGACCATCATACAGCTGCTAGTGTGATTTAGGCTATTACATGCCCAAAACGTATCAGAATGGCTAGGGCAGCAGGTATTAGCCATTTTAAGTATATTGAAGTACTAAAAAACTGTTGTTGTGCAGATCTCTAAATTAGACCGAAGGTGCCACCATGTGTCAGACTGTCATAAGTGCAGGTACTGACAATTGAGTGCCGGTGCTAAGCACTGGAAACCACCGGCTCAAATTAACCACTGGTTAGGAATAAAACACATATTTTGGGCGCAGTGACAACAACTGCGGCACTAATGTTAGCAATGCCACCTAATTACTTAATCTCAGTGGGGTAGCAAGGGCAGCATTGGCCTTAATTAACATCTTATAAATGAGATACATCATGTAAGGAAAACCCAAGTCCAAACAACATTTAATACAAAACAGCAGGAAGCTATGCAAAAATATCAAAAGACAAATGTAATTTCAACAGACGAGGGCTCACGCTGCAAAATGGTCAATTGGAGTTGTGCGTTAAAAAGATGTAAGCTTGTGTTTAAATGTAAATACATTTCCGCCTAATACAAGTCAATGTAGAGAAATCACGTGACAACAATTAGTTTCAGCAGAAACGTATCTAATGTTCAGGTGTAGGGATCTTTTCTAGGACTGGCTGGAATTTCAACCATGCCAGAGTAATTGGAGTCATTTTGGTAATTCCGCGTTAGACTTTGATGCAGGACATGTGAAAGTCCTCCAAGCGTAATTAAGAGTAATTTGGGGGAGAGACTCCTAACATGAGAGCACATTTTGTGCTCACTATTGGTGTTCTACTGCATTTAGCACTATTTCTTAGCTCAAAATGCATCCCCGCGCCCATTTTGGACACAAGGGTGCATTTTGCACTCAGAAAATAACACTAAATCTCGGTGGTAAATTCAGAGAAATCCTACCCCAAGAGCACATTTAGTGAGTGCGAGTAGCTGCAATATTTTTTTAGTACAGAATGCATTCTTGTGTCCATTTTAGATGCAAGGGGGAATTAATGCGCTAAGAAATAGCACTAAATGCTGAATTACTCTTCTCACGTTATTCATGCATAATCTTTAGGTAATTCTGTGTGATTATACTTCACTAAATTATGCGAGTTATGGCCACCCCTTATCGTTTCCTCCAAGGACACACAGGACTGCCTTGAAGGGAAGAACGTTAGAACAAAGGGCAAACCCAATAGTCACTGGGACCTGAGTAACAAACAGTAGAAAGGAATTGGTCCCAGAACATACATAAATTGAAAACCTGAACAGAGTCAGCAAAATAACTATTGCAACAAATAAAGTGTACCAAAGTGTTATTTAATCACACTTGGAGCTGGTACATGAATGCGTATGAAAAATCACATTATTCACGAAAGTGCAGGGTGCCACGGGGAGGGGGAGGGAGTGAAGAATTAGGTAGGGTAGTAGGATAAGTGACATATAAACATTCATAACAATAGTACAAATCAATTGCTGAGCACGTTACTATCGTGCCAAATAATCCAGATGGAAGTCATTCCTTAACAGAATTGAATGTTTTGCCAAATAAACCATATACAAGTAAAAGTACACAGTGCTCAATGCACTATTGAAGGTACTGGCATAGTGGGATGTCGACGTTTCGACCCCTCTTCCAAAGTAGGTTGATTTGATCCTTACAGGTGGGGTCTTCCTCAGGACAAAGAGGATGGTGAAACAGGAAGGGTAGGCACCTATAAAAACATTGGGTGAGTATTAAAAAAGTGTAGCAAGGCCAAGCGGAAGTTAAACAGCGAGGCTGGATATGGAAAATCATTGCCATAATTACCAATTTAGAGAACGGACATCTAATCAGTGTCGGCTTGGCGTCCGAAGGCGCAAGGGCAAGAAGGCTCCAAAGACAGGTGGGAGTGACAAGCACCTATAACAGATTTAAGGTGACATTGGAATCATCCAAACAACAATAAAATGGATTGGTAGGGTATGACTCCATATAAATGGGAACTTACGGGTATTAGTCGAAACACACAGGAGGGATTAATTACTCCATCATACCACGCCGCAGCGTAGATCGGTGTGTTAAGTGAAATAAATCACTGGAAAATCAGCCTCTATAAACCAAATGGAAAGGGTGCTCATTAATGAGAAACCTAGTAAGTGAACCAAACCTAGAGAAATACATTGCCAAAGGGACCTGGTCCCCCAGCCTATCATCCGTCTACTACGATGTTATAATGTGGGGCGAGGGACTTGGCGGGACGGACAATACATCACATAATTTAAAATACTTAACGGACTTATAATAGAATACTAGCAAAGAAAATGTGATGAGTCAATAAAGAAAGGTATCGCTTTCACAAAATGAATAGAGCGAGGCAAAATCGTCTGTATGCACGGGAGCGAACTAATCGTGTAAAGAATAGAAACCACGATTATAATCCTAGGTCGAGTTAGCCAAATTAAACAATGGAAAATGGAGCGGTTCCCCTACCTTTGGGCAGCGTCCGTGACTGCGGAGCTCGAATCAAAGCACTGTGCCCGCGGAGCGGCTCCCTCATATGGAGAACGCTAACGCCGCGTGACGTTGAACCGGGAGCAGCCGCTAGATGCTGCCCGTAACGGGATAGTAGAAAGACAACCCGAGTAGTTCGTGGGTGAAAACAAAACTAATGCTAAAAAAATTATAATGGTAAATTACAAAAGTGATCTAGAATTGAATAAACACAGCCAACTAGTGTATCGAAGACAACACGGGTGTAATTAATGAATAATTTAGGTCGAATACAAATCATAGAGTTAATCGCTCGAAGGGAGCGATCGAGGACCGACAAGTGGACATAATCGACCGGGTGATGGTGTAGAGAAGAGAATCTATGTGAAAACACGTACAACTATGGAAAATAAAACATAAAAAAACACATTTGTTGTTTGAGGGTACATAGTTAGTAAACAAGCATATGAGCTCATTTAGATCGACATTAACTTAAAGACTAATGAGAATGCGGCAAAAGCAGATGGTTGGTTCTTTGGGAAAGAAACAATCAAATTGTCATATATACATTGGGTACATTGATCATATGTGTCTCATGGTCAAAATGATAGGATGTTCAAGAATAACGTAAAACTGTGGAAAAAACAGAACATACAAGAAACATTTGTTGTATGAAGGTGCATAGTTAGTAACCAAGCATGGGAGCTCATGTAGATTGACATTTTCTTAATGACTAATGAGAATACGGCAAAAACAGATGGTGGTTTCTTTGAGAAAGAAACAGTCAAATTGTCATATATACATTGAGTACATTGGTCATATGCGTCTAATGGTCAAGATGACAGGGTGTTCAAGAATAACGTTGACAACAGGTTAGGCTACGAGCTGGAAACAGCAGAAGAAAATGAACATTGTTTACTAGTTTCTGAGAATAGCTAATTGGGCATTGCTGGGGTCTTGTTCGTTCAAACCCGTTAGAATAGTATCAAATCGAATCATCATTTTGGACTCTCTAATAAGCAAGATAGAGGATATATTTCCTCCCCGTGGTCCCAGTTCGGTTTTTTCCAAGACAATCCATTGCATTTCGTCAGGGCGGTGTCCCAGTTGGTGATAGTGTTCAACTAGAGGTGCACCTGTCACGTTACATCTTATCCTGCTTTGGTGTTGAAGAATTCTTGCCTTGACTTTTTGCTGTGTCTGGCCAATATATAGTTGGTCACATGGACACAAAATCCCGTAGATGACGTTACTGGAATTACAGTTTGTATGTGATTGCAATGTAATGGTCTGATGTTTGTATTCAAAGTTCTTTGATTGCATAGTTGTGGGGCATGCTTTACATGACCCGCATTTGAAATGACCTATGATCGGTGGTAAATTCCAGAGCGACCGGATGGTCGGTTCTACTGGGTCCTCAAGGAAGGAATGCACCACATGGTCCTTGATGCTCATTGCTTTCTTGAAAGAATGCATCGGTAAGTTAGGTTGGTCAATCTCAGTAGATACAATGCTCCAATGTTTGTTGATGATCTTTTTCACTGCATTACTTCGAGTGGAGAATGTTGTGACACATATCATCTTATTATTTTGTCGTGATGTAACGGAATTTTTGGATGAGAGCAGAGTGTCCCGTGGGTTGTACCAGGCCCTCTTCTGGGCCCTCTTCACCAAGCGTTTTGGGTAACCTCTTGAGATTAACCTGGCAGTTAGTTTCTCAGACTCTGTTGTGTAGTCTGTTCGCTTCGTGCACTATGCCAGTACCTTCAATAGTGCATTGAGCACTGTGTACTTTTACTTGTATATGGTTTATTTGGCAAAACATTCAATTCTGTTAAGGAATGACTTCCATCTGGATTATTTGGCACGATAGTAACGTGCTCAGCAATTGATTTGTACTATTGTTATGAATGTTTATATGTCACTTATCCTACTACCCTACCTAATTCTTCACTCCCTCCCCCTCCCCGTGGCACCCTGCACTTTCGTGAATAATGTGATTTTTCATACGCATTCATGTGCCAGCTCCAAGTGTGATTAAATAACACTTTGGTACGCTTTATTTGTTGCAATAGTTATTTTGCTGACTCTGTTCAGGTTTTCAATTTATGTATGTTCTGGGACCAATTCCTTTCTACTGTTTGTTACCCAGGTCCCAGTGACTATTGGGTTTGCCCTTTGTTCTAACGTTTAAACGAGCAGGTGCACACCTGCGAGGTATTCCTTGTGAATTTTCCTTTCTTCTATAAAATGGTGGAGAGTGAAACCCTCTCCTATACTGAGGAATACATCAACCAGCTGCTACAGGACCCTAGGAATCTCTTCCTGTCATCCGATACACCCAATATTGACTTCACACTTAATGACAAGATAGCAAAACTCGAGCGTTTGGAAAAGAAACTAATTCGCACAAAACTCCATGGTCATTTGCTCACTAAATATTTACAGGCCAGTATAATACCTGTTGGACTACAGATAAAAAATGAACCTGCCATTTTCGTGGATTTACCAAAATTCAAAGAAGTCTTCAGTTTTATTGCAAACAACGCATCGCGACATTGGATGGTTCTCGGAGTAGAAACCGCGGCCGAACAGGTCCAGGTCTTAACCAGAGAAATAGCCGCCCTCAAACAAGAAATTGCAGGTGACTCAACCTTGATCAATGCTAAAAGTGCTCTGGAAAATCTTACCAAATCACTAAAAGACTTTGAAACCACTACACAGAATAAAAAATTAGATAAACTCTCCAAGGATATTAGGTTCTATGAAAAAAAGAATACATATCCCTACCTCAACGAAGATTACTACAAACAGGACAATTCCGGTCGCTTCACGGGGAGAGGTAGGAGGTGCCTTCAGAGGGAGGAGGAACTATACTACTTTTTCCGATTCCACGGTGAGTTCGGAGAGCGATCAAGAGGCCCCTGGCCCTAGCTACGACTACAACTACCGTGACAACTGGTACCCTCCCCAAGGATATTTCCCTTTTTTAGGGGAAGGCCAATGGAGACCACCCCGAGGACGAGGTGGCAACTGGCCAAGAGGACCTCCGAGAGGCCAGCAGAATCCACCGAGTACCAATTGGGACAGAGGCCGAGGTACAACCCCGAAGCAAGTCCGATTTCAACAAGAGAACCATGGAGAGATATCTACAAGGCGAAAAGTCTACAGATGGTAGAGCCCAGCGATAATCCAGTGGTTAACATCTCTGCATATAATCTTAACGCTGACGAACAAGCTGTACTTTCCAAGGCCCTGTCGTCCGTCCCGACTGCTCATCCGAATTCATTCAACCTTAAGACTGAACTCCACGGTTTCTTCCGTAAGATCCGTCTGAGGTATTTTTTCAGGAACACTGAAGATAGTCCTTCAAAGTCGTTCACTGGATTAAGGCCTCCATCTAAGTTTGTTCCGCCAGCCAATGCTATGAGTAGTAGGATTTTGGCTTATGAGAGCATGGTTCTGAACGATGTTAACACGTTACTTTCGACATACAAATACACCATACCCAACACCAGCAAGTATGAAAAAGCGGCTCTCCAAACCCTTAAAAATAACAAGGACATTGTGATCAAGTCTGCCGACAAGGGAGGAGCTATAGTGGTACAAGACACGACCGCATACAAGTCGGAGATTTTAAGGCAGTTACAAGACGGCGTCAGCTATTCTTTACTGAAGTCTGATCCCACAAAAGATCTGATGGGGGAAATCCATCAAGTAACTCTGGACGCACTGAATTGTGGCTTTCTAAGCAAATTAGAATATGACTATCTGAATCAGCAACATCCACGACTACCTACCATCTATACCCTACCGAAGATACATAAGGACATCCTTCATCCACCTGGTCGCCCTATAGTATCCGGTTGTGGTTCACTATTGGAACCCCTATGCAAGTACATAGACTTTTTCCTAAAACCAATAGCAGAAGAAACAGAAACGTACCTTCGAGACACCATGCAAGTTATTGCTATGATTGACCAACAACCATTCAACTCTAGTGAGCAGATACTTGTCACCTGTGATATTGTCTCACTATACACTAGCATTCCGCAGGAACCAGCATTGGCGGTTATGCGAGAAGTTTTGAATTTGAGACCAGCACCAACAAGGGTACCCACTGATTTCATCATAGCTCTTCTGACCATCGCTATGAAAAAGAATTTCTTTTATTTTCAAGGAAAGTATTATGTACAGACGAAAGGAGTTGCGATGGGGGCTGCCTTTGCTCCAGATTTAGCGATCCTGTATATGGATAATTTTGAAAAGCGTTTCGTCCTCAACAACAACCCATTCTCGGCACATATTAATATATGGAAGAGATATATTGACGATATATTAATAATTTGGAATGGTGAAACTACTCAACTCAATCTGTTCCACCAATGGCTAAACCAGTGCGATCAAGATATCCAGTTCACTATTCAGTCTAGTACACAGGAGATACCCTTCCTTGATCTGAAAATCTTTAATGAAGATGAGAAACTTCTTACTACCTTATATAGGAAGCCAACTGAAGGAAATTCTCTACTGAGGTACAGCAGCCACCACCCGCGCGGATTGCGCGATAATCTCCCAGTCGGACAGTTCCTGCGGATCCGCAGGAACTGCACGAAGCGAACAGACTACACAACAGAGTCTGAGAAACTACCTGCCAGGTTAATCTCAAGAGGTTACCCAAAACGCTTGGTGAAGAGGGCCCAGAAGAGGGCCTGGTACAACCCACGGGACACTCTGCTCTCATCCAAAAATCCCGTTACATCACGACAAAATAATAAGATGATATGTGTCACAACATTCTCCACTCGAAGTAATGCAGTGAAAAAGATCATCAACAAACATTGGAGCATTGTATCTACCGAGATTGACCAACCTAACTTACCGATGCATTCTTTCAAGAAAGCAATGAGCATCAAGGACCATGTGGTGCATTCCTTCCTTGAGGACCCAGTAGAACCGACCATCCGGTCGCTCTAGAATTTACCACCGATCATAGGTCATTTCAAATGCGGGTCATGTAAAGCATGCCCCACAACTATGCAATCAAAGAACTTTGAATACAAACATCAGACCATTACATTGCAATCACATACAAACTGTAATTCCAGTAACGTCATCTACGGGATTTTGTGTCCATGTGACCAACTATATATTGGCCAGACACAGCAAAAAGTCAAGGCAAGAATTCTTCAACACCAAAGCAGGATAAGATGTAACGTGACAGGTGCACCTCTAGTTGAACACTATCACCAACTGGGACACCGCCCTGACGAAATGCAATGGATTGTCTTGGAAAAAACCGAACTGGGACCACGGGGAGGCAATATATCCTCTATCTTGCTTATTAGAGAGTCCAAAATGATGATTCGATTTGATACTATTCTAACGGGTTTGAACGAACAAGACCCCAGCAATGCCCAATTAGCTATTCTCAGAAACTAGTAAACAATGTTCATTTTCTTCTGCTGTTTCCAGCTCGTAGCCTAACCTGTTGTCAACGTTATTCTTGAACACCCTGTCATCTTGACCATTAGACGCATATGACCAATGTACTCAATGTATATATGACAATTTGACTGTTTCTTTCTCAAAGAAACCACCATCTGTTTTTGCCGTATTCTCATTAGTCATTAAGAAAATGTCAATCTACATGAGCTCCCATGCTTGGTTACTAACTATGCACCTTCATACAACAAATGTTTCTTGTATGTTCTGTTTTTTCCACAGTTTTACGTTATTCTTGAACATCCTATCATTTTGACCATGGTACCCAATGTATATATGACAATTTGATTGTTTCTTTCCCAAAGAACCAACCATCTGCTTTTGCCGCATTCTCATTAGTCTTTAAGTTAATGTCGATCTAAATGAGCTCATATGCTTGTTTACTAACTATGTACCCTCAAACAACAAATGTGTTTTTTTATGTTTTATTTTCCATAGTTGTACGTGTTTTCACATAGATTCTCTTCTCTACACCATCAACCGGTCGATTATGTCCACTTGTCGGTCCTCGATCGCTCCCTTCGAGCGATTAACTCTATGATTTGTATTCGACCTAAATTATTCATTAATTACACCCGTGTTGTCTTCGATACACTAGTTGGCTGTGTTTATTCAATTCTAGATCACTTTTTTAGCATTAGTTTTGTTTTCACCCACGAACTACTCGGGTTGTCTTTCTACTATCCCGTTACGGGCAGCATCTAGCGGCTGCGCCAGGTTCAACGTCACGCGGCGTTAGCGTTCTCCATATGAGGGAGCCGCTCCGCGGGCACAGTGCTTTGATTCGAGCTCCGCAGTCACGGACGCTGCCCAAAGGTAGGGGAACCGCTCCATTTTCCTTTGTTTAATTTGGCTAACTCGACCTAGGATTATAATCGTGGTTTCTATTCTTTACACGATTAGTTCGCTCCCGTGCATACAGACGATTTTGCCTCGCTCTATTCATTTTGTGAAAGCGATACCTTTCTTTATTGACTCCTCACATTTTCTTTGCTAGTATTCTATTATAAGTCCGTTAAGTATTTTAAATTATGTGATGTATTGTCCGTCCCGCCAAGTCCCTCGCCCCACATTATAACATCGTAGTAGACGGATGATAGGCTGGGGGACCAGGTCCCTTTGGCAATGTATTTCTCTAGGTTTGGTTCACTTACTAGGTTTCTCATTAATGAGCACCCTTTCCATTTGGTTTATAGAGGCTGATTTTCCAGTGATTTATTTCACTTAACACACCGATCTACGCTGCGGCGTGGTATGATGGAGTAATTAATCCCTCCTGTGTGTTTGGACTAATACCCGTAAGTTCCCATTTATATGGAGTCATACCCTACCAATCCATTTTATTGTTGTTTGGATGATTCCAATGTCACCTTAAATCTGTTATAGGTGCTTGTCACTCCCACCTGTCTTTGGAGCCTTCTTGCCCTTGCGCCTTCGGACGCCAAGCCGACACTGATTAGATGTCCGTTCTCTAAGTTGGTAATTATGGCAATGATTTTCCATATCCAGCCTCGCTGTTTAACTTCCGCTTGGCCTTGCTACACTTTTTTAATACTCACCCAATGTTTTTATAGGTGCCTACCCTTCCTGTTTCACCATCCTCTTTGTCCTGAGGAAGACCCCACCTATGGATCAAATCAACCTACTTTGGAAGAGGGGTCGAAACGTCGACATCCCACTATGCCAGTACCTTCAATAGTGCATTGAGCACTGTGTACTTTTACTTGTATATGGTTTATTTGGCAAAACATTCAATTCTGTTAAGGAATGACTTCCATCTGGATTATTTGGCACAATAGTAACGTGCTCAGCAATTGATTTGTACTATTGTTATGAATGTTTATATGTCACTTATCCTACTACCCTACCTAATTCTTCACTCCCTCCCCCTCCCCGTGGCACCCTGCACTTTCGTGAATAATGTGATTTTTCATACGCATTCATGTGCCAGCTCCAAGTGTGATTAAATAACACTTTGGTACGCTTTATTTGTTGCAATAGTTATTTTGCTGACTCTGTTCAGGTTTTCAATTTATGTATGTTCTGGGACCAATTCCTTTCTATTGAAGGGAAGAAAGCATTCATATCCATAAATTCTAACACTATTTTTCTCACAAAGCCCTGCTTACACAAGCAAAGAAAATTCCCCCAACCCATTGATGGTAGTAAAATCCACATCATAATCGTTTCGTTTGGTAACTTTATTTCGGACGAAGACCATAAAAGCACAGATAAAATATGTATATACAAGATAAAATACATAAATAATTAAGCACCTTAGTTAAGAAATTATTAAACAAGAAGTTATCAAACAAGAAATGACAAGCATTACAATTTATCACTATTTAGGACAATTAATCAAAGCAGACCTTCTACGCCACATACCGTGTAAAAAACGAGAGACAGAAAACACAATGGGAGGTGAAGTATCATATCTTAAAACCCTGCAGGCTTGGGCACATTGTTGTAGGCCCAGATTTCTACATAATGGTGCCAACCAAGATCTTCGTATTGTACTATAGGCAGGGCAGAAGAATAAAACATGGACCATATCTTCTTTACTTTTGTTACATACTGGGCAAGTTCCCTCTTCTCGTCCAGCCCATTTGCAGGTCAATACCACAATCGGGAGGCAACCATACCTTAGTTGTGTGTATAATTTTCTTGCCATGGGGGGTTGGATTAGATCTAGAAATTCCTCCCTCCTGGGCACAAGTTTTACCTGCAGAAATTCTGTGGATAACCTACCCATTACCGATGAGCGGTGCAACAAACTTAAATTGTGCTGGCTCAAAGAGGCCAGCAGCTCAATTCTCCGCACCACTAGGCAACTCTCCTCTGGGGTCTCCCATAGTTGGGGCAAACCTATTTGGTATACAGCAGCTTTAATGTGGGAGAGCCAGGGTATATTTATGCTCCTTAGCTGCCCCCAAATTGCAGAGAACTCAGCTCTATAATCACCAAGCTCAGGTACTGTCCAGAGTCTTCTCCAATACAAAAGGGGTCGAGCCGCTAAAAGTTCTGAGATAGGCTCTAGACCTAGATCTAATCTCAGAGGTATGAGCGGAGTACTCTGGGGGAGGCCTAGCAAGTTCCTCATGAATGCCTGTTCAACCCTAAGAAGGCTCGATGTGCGTGTATGGCCCCAGAGTTCTGCACCATAGATTGCAGCAGGTCTAGCCTGGGCGCCGTAAATTTCAAGCCCTGGGGAGACTGGCTTAAATTGGGTTGTTCTCTGAAACTTACTAATGCCCCCCACTACCTGTGAAAGCCTCAGGGCAGATTTGGCTACTTGGGGACCCCAGCCGAAATCTTCGGTCAGGGTAACACCCAGATATACAAAAGTTCTAACCCTTTCGAGCGGAGTACCATTTAGCACAGGGCTAGGGCGGGTGCGTTTGAGGGGACCAAAGATCATGAACTTCGTCTTCTCTAGATTGATCTCAAGTCCCCGCGAAGCGCAGAATGATACAAAACCGTCTAGAACCCGCTGGATGCCTGTTGATGTTCGAGACAGCAATAAGGTATCGTCTGCGAACATCAGAGCAGGGACCCGGCCAGACGCCAACCGAGGGGCATCACTATCCCTGACACAATCTAGTTCGCCCACCAGGCCATTTATATACAAACTAAAGAGCGTAGGGGCCAGGGCGCAGCCCTGGCGCACTCCTCTAGTTACAGGGAAGCGGGCCGATAGTTCCCCGTTCTTCCCACACCTAACCTGGGCATAATTCCCTTCATGAAAACGCTTCAGGACATCCAATAGATAGGGCGGGAGGTCTAGTTCTTTCAAGACCCTCTCTGGGCACAAGATCAAAAGCGGCCCGCAGGTCTACGAAGACCAGATAGAGGCTGCCACCCTCAATACTTACAGTCTTCCAATAAAGAACCTGCAGCCTAAAAAGTTGGTCCAGGGTTGAGATCCCAGATCTAAAGCCAGCCTGGAGAGTGGTCATTACTTCGTTCTCATCCGCCCACCTAAGTATTCTATCCAAAAGGATCCGGCCCATTAGTTTCTGGGTGGTATCCAAGAGACTGATCGGCCTATAATTTGAGGGCACTAAGGGGCAACCCTTTTTAAAAATGGGGACGATCTCAGCCCCCACCCAGGTGTCCGGCAATTTGGCTCCCAACAGTACTGCATTAAACAATACGGCCAGGTACGGTGCCCAGATTTTTGGTTGGGAACGAAAGAGGTCGCCCGGTACCTTATCAAGGCCTGGTGCTTTATTAGGGAGCTGCCTGGCAATTGCAGATTCTACTTCCTTGACTGAAATGCTCTCAACACTTCCAGAAACCGCCCTCACCCCGGTATCCCACTGACCTGTCTGATTTCCCAAGTCCGAGGCCCCCCGCAGTCGATACTCGTGCGGGAGGTCTAGGGCTGGGGAAATACAGAGAGGGTCATCTGATTGTACTATCGTAGTCCTATTTGAGTATTCAGGTGTATCGACCAGAGGACAAGTGTAGAGTGCAGCAAAATGTGCCTCCCACACTGAGGGAGCAATATTTGGTAAGAAAGACTCCCCGTTTTCTCTTGCAGCAGAGTTTACCAATGTCCAGAATAATTTGGCATCCTTTGTCACGAGGGCACCCCTCAGTTTTTCCCACATACCTTCTTCCCATTCTCTCTTGCCCCTAGACAGCGCCTTCTTATACATCTGTCTGGTGACCCTAATATTCGCTTTGTCTTTCGATTTAATTGCCGCAAGGAGCTCCTTTTTTAATTTCCTGCAGGTATCATCAAACCAGGGGTGCATTTTCAGCACACACCTCTTGATTCTACCTACAGGATTGAACACATCCCCTAATGCCGCAACTAACTGCTTATGTATATCTAGTGCCTGCTGTCGTCCAGCCGAATCACCCATCTGGGCTATAAGGGGGATTACAATTTGATAAATTTTTGCAAGCTGTGAAGGTGAGTCTACAAGATGAGGCCATTTAACCCTCCTTCTATTATTAGTCAGTATGAGGGGGGGCATCACCATAGCAAATTTAGGGTCAGGATTGGTTAGCCCAAAAGACCCTGGTTTAAAAGTTATTACCAGGGCATTATGATCACTGTCCTGTGTTTGTACAATTCTAAATTCCTTCAACTTATCCCAATTTTTAGCATCCACCATTACATAGTCAATGATGGATGTTTGGTTTGCCCGATTAAATGATGCTATCGCTGGGCGGTCAGGGTCCAATCTCCCGTTGCACGCCCGCAATGATGTTGCGAGGGAGAGGGATTTTACTTGTAAAACCAGAGGTGTCCATGCTCTGACTGGGGCATTATTAGGATCCGGGATGTGCCATAGCGCATCTACTTCGTCCTGTTCACCCAGTTCGAGGCTGCCCAGCGGTTCAAATTGGCAGTTGAAGTCCCCGCCAAGAATTATTGCGGTAGAGGGGTCTAGCCCCAAGATAAAGGAGCTCAGGTCTTTGATTGTATCTGACTCTTGCCCATTTCTGATTGGTCTCGAATAAATATTTATTATTGCTACTGGTGGTTTACTTGGGGGTTTTAATAAGACACACTGGATATCCAGGGAATTTGTTTGAATTTGTGTTGCCTGGATTCCCAGATGAGTGCCTATCCAAATTGATAACCCACCCGATGGGCGGCCTCTGCCTGTGGACACTGCCAAGATGTCAAAAGTAGCGAAAGTCGGGCTAACACTCTCTTCCAGTGCCCAAGTCTCTTGCATCAGGCAGATATCATGTCTTGCCATAAATGCAGCCCACTCCGGAGTGTGTAGCTTATTTTTTAGCCCGGCTATATTCCATGAGACAAGTTTTAAACATCCTTCCACCAAATTTTCAGAGCCCTCAGTTGCCATCCTCCCCTGATTGTTAGTCCTTTCCCCGGGTGTATAAACGGTTTTTGGGTCCCCCCTAGGGGTTGGTAATAAAACATTTCCCTCTATTATCCCTGCCCTTCTGGGGGCTTCATTAGTGACTTGTGGGATGGAGTTTCCTCGTGGTCTAAGTCAGTCCACCTCTTCCAGTACGCTGAACCTGTTCCAATGCGGTTGTAACGGAGATAGGGGGCCATGGGTAGTCCTACCTTCCCTGAATGTCTCCCCATTTTCAGGGTTATGTAATGGAAGATGGTACCCCCTGTTGACATGCATAACTCTGGGGCGGTATGGTTCCAAACTAGGAGTAGGGTAGAAATACGAGAGGTGCAATGGGCATATTTGCGTATTTTGCCTATAGGGTGGTGTATTACAAATATACTCTACAACAGAAGTATCTCTAAAGTTCAAGATTATTACGTCACCTGCTACGGTCTTTGGGTCCCTCCCGATCCAACCCACTCTTCTAGTCAGCAGGATTTCACCTGAATCATTCATTGGCAAGGGTCTATTTGCCGTGAGCCACTGAATGCACTTATTTTTCAGCTCAGCCTCCCTTTCTCTTTTCCCCTCACTTAGGGGTGGTACTCCTATGAGTACTACTACGTATGGTTGGGCTTCAGGGGGTAAATCAATTGTTGGCAACTGTTGAGAGGTAACTCTTGATGTTGCGTTACTTTTCAGTGGTAAACTAATTTTATCCCCCTTTTCACCTTCTTTTGCCTTTGCTGGAGCTTTATCTGTGGCACTTGTCAAATTTCCTACTATTTGGCTGCTCTGCTTCTGAAAGCTAGTACTAGGCAAATCTTGCGGTAGGACAAGTGTGGGTTTTTGGATACTTGACGTGGCTCCTACATTAATAATCTGTACTGGGGAGCTATTATTTCCAGCTACTCTATCACTAGAATCATTTTGTAATGGAATTTCAGTAGCAAGGGGTGCAGGATTTCTCCGTAATTTAACTGACTCAGTTATCCCTCCCCCCTTAGTATTCATAATAGAAATACGTTTGTCAAGTTTTGACACCAGAGGCTTGAGTTGGATAGCAATAGTCCGTTCCAAGGATGCTTGTAAATCCGCAACCATATTAGCGACCCAACATGGTAATCCTGATGTTGGGCCGACTAAGTTACTAGTCGGGGTCACCAGATCATGGTTTGCCAACTTATTTTTGCCCGATTTATTTGGGACATTTTCTCTCTTATTCCTAGGGCAATGTTTACGTGCTTCTAGCCTTTTCTCAAGAGGGGTGGGGGTCAAAGTGATTGGTTGATCTTGAGGGTCTATAGAGATTTCTACAGGCATCTGACTACAGGGCAAATCTACATATGACGAAGTCATATAGGAGCTAACCTCCAAGGCATCAGTCATAGTAGCTGAAGTGTCTCTTCCCTGGCTTTGCATACATAATGATGGTGTAATCGATAGCCTTCTCTCCGTGTTCTCAATGGCATTCGCCACGACACCAATGGTCTGTTGCAGCATTTTATCGATGGCAGTCAAAGTGGGTAAAGGTTGAGGTTCAACTGACTGCAACTTGGTATATGACCATGTGGCTGGGGTTTTAGTTTTGAGTTTTTTCCCCCGGTTAATCATTTTAATAATCAAATGTTCTAGTATGCAAACATAATTCAAATGTAACAGAAGTCCAATCACTATCGGACAATAGTCCCACCTTTAGATTGCCCACAAATGTGTTACTATATTAGAACGCTAATTGAAATCAGGCAGGTAACATCCAAGTAACAACAGTACCTTTCTGTGCGTAGCCCTGTCAGTAGCAGTTCCTCATGGGTTTTTAAAAGAGGGGTGGCCCGTCCCGTCCTCCTCCGGCCCCCGACGGCCACAGACGGCCCGCCCTTTGCCCGGGCTTAGCCCGGCGCGTCCCTCGCGCGTCCTCGCGGGGCGAGGGACAGGGACCGCCTTTAAGCGCCTCCTGGCGTGTTGGTATGAGGCGTCCTGCCCCTGAGGCTCTTGGGAGGTGTAGTTCAGCGGAGGAAGCCCGCCCGTCAGAGCGAGTAGCGAGGGATTCTCTGGTGAGTATTCCTGGTCACCAATTAGGGGGTCAAAGCCTGACCCAGCGCCCAACCAGCACGACACGGCAGCCAAGTCCGCACCACAAGGATTTCCAGCAGACTGAGGGGCTCACCACAGGGACCGCCTTTAAGCGCCTCCACATCATAATCAGCTCGGGTACCACCCTTATCAAATATCCAACTATAGATTTTGTCCTTGATTGACCGACTTCAATGTCCACACTTATAAGCTGCATACGTGTGCACACTGAACTGGATGTTATTTATGACTTAAAAAGTTATATAAATGAAGTTTTAGAAACTACCATATCAAAACCTACCTTGGGGCATACATCTGATGAAAAAATAGGTGTTATAGCAGAAGTAGTTTTAATGATTATTTGCATGGTATATCAGAGGTATCCCACACTTCCTGTGAAGAAGTCTCAAATTTTAAGAGGACGTAATGTGTTGGTGGAGTGTAGTTGATGTAATGCTATTGAAGGCAAACAAATCTGTATTTACTATTTTGTGGATGATTAAAGGAGAAATGATCAAAAGAGATCTACACTGAAACCTAGGTCTAAAATGGTTGTGGATTGTTTGATAAATGTTCGGGCTGAGCTGATTATCATACAATTAATCTTTTAGTTTTCTTGCTGTGAATTGGATGATGAGTTGTGCAGCTAGATTTCTTTTGGGATATTGGCTGCCATTTTGAAGACACTGATGATGTGCCTGCGTGGATTCAGACCAATAGCTTCAATTGCAATTGGTCCATGTAAAAAACATGATTGTGTGGCACTGGCCCTCTCTCTACTGGGATCCGCCATCACTACCCCTGCTGCACTAATGATGATGAGGATAGTCTCGTGCCTGGGTAATGTCAAGAACACTGAGTCCTCTCCGCATCTTTACAGCATTTTATTAAAGCAGGATTTATGTACCTTTCAGGTAGGAACTCTAGCTATGAAGCCACGATTACAGTCGGCTTGGAAAAAGATGCAATATTTATTGCACTTGGTATATTCTGACACCACAGAGATCAGAATTTGTTGAGCGAAATAACCACCATAGATTTATGATTATTGCCTGAAAAACGAGGCATAACATGCCTATTTTGGTGTTTATTTAATCAAAATCCATGGCACCTTAATAGCCAAGGATTTTTCCCCCAATATATTCCAGCAAATTTTACTTTTTGATATTTATCCGGTAAATAAATGGGGTGCAGTGCTTATCACACTAATCCTAATTGCGAAATGAGCGGAGACAGAAGTTCCTTTACATATCATAATTAATGAAGACTGATTGTACTCGAGGCCTTGGACTCCAGATGAAACCCTTATCTCAACTGCTTGGAGCTTCTGGCTCCTCTCCTGAAGTTTTCTACAAAAGCAAACAACTAATAGAAAACCTTGGTTGCTTTTCACCAAAGACCATCACTGATCATGCCCAACGTGGGTGGACAGAAGGGTCACAAGTACTTTGATGAGCAACAGAAGACTCAATACATTCTTAGTGCTCTGGTCACACTGAGGGCAAATATCACCCATAGGAAATGCTGTTCCAACATTGTCGTGGTTTAACCCCGGGCCGTTTCCCAAAGCATCTCCAAGTTGAAAATGTAGAATATCAGGTGGAATTGGTGTAGCTACATGGATTGCCGCTTGGAGTAGCGTTTTGGCTACCTGCAAAATCTCTTACAGGTATTTACTTGGAAGAATTTGAGCAGACAAAAATACCCAAGATGGAATTGCATTTTGCACTCAATTCATAGGGGCCTATTCACAAATGACATTTGAACTATTTTTAGTGGAACTTCGATAGTACAACTCACTACTACAAAATGCTATTCACTAACAGGCCTGCAGAGGTCTCCACCTCTGCCTCGCCTATCTTTCTGTGTAGAGATCTCTGCCCTGACTACGAAGATTGTTAAACTGAAAGATGTCTCGTAGACAGCTCGGGTAGAAAAAAGGTTGTAGATTTATTTGTCAGGTTACAGGATCAAATATAAGTTACAAGATGATGGTAAGATCCATGTAATGCCCCACCAGGAGCAGCCTCCTTGCTGCTCAGCCCTTCCGCTCCAACTGACATCTCCTCAAGCACAAACACACTCAACATTCCAAATGACATCACCATTGGCTGAGCAGCAAGGCAGAGAACATGAATAGGGAGGATGCACCAACCAATAACAATTAGGTTATAGCACATCTCCCTTCCTTAGGGAAACTAAACATAATGCCAGAAAATAGAAAAAACATTTAAATGCATTAAGGCACAAAAGAACCAAATTACATTGCTGACGTAAACGAGGAAAAACATCCAAGAAGAAATAATTAGGAAATACATTAAGCAATTGAATGTACATGAGGCAATTTAATCCAGAAAATACATTAAATAAATGAAAGCAAGAAAATACCTTATGCAAATTGATTGAAAATAGAGTAAGCAAATGAATGCATGAGCCCCATCCCCCTCCCTTAGGGAAACTCATTAGTTGGGTACTTGCCACCCACAAACTCACAGTAATGGGGGAAACATACCTCCCTAAGAAACCTAAACACCGTAATAGGGGAACACACCTCCCCATGGGGGAATACACCTCTCTAAGAAACTAAAACACAGTAATAGGGAAAACACACCTCCCTATAGGGGAATACGCCTCCCTATAAAACTGAACACCGTAATAGGGGAAACACAGCTCCCTATAAAACCAAAATCCGTAATAAAGGAAACACCTCCCTATGAAACTAAAACACCGTAATAGGGGAAACACACCTCCCTATAGGGGAATACACCTCCCCGTGAAACTGAAAACAAAAGCTCAGCTCCAGTAAGCATAAAAATAACCAAGTACAAGCATATAGGGGAATACACCTCCCTTAGAACAGAATATCAACATCCACACCATAACAGGGGAAACACCTCCCTATAGGGGAAGACACCTCCCTACGAAATAGAGCAAGACCGAAATAGGGGAACTCACCTCCCTATGATCCAGGACTGGGGCACTCCCTACCGCAGAAAACAGTAAAAGTACACTGTAAAATAGTGTGAATATAGGACTAAAATAGAGATACTAATACTATAACTGTAAAACATTTAAACTGTGCACTCACCGGTGAGCAACCTCTCACCCAAGTAGAATACCCCTCGATGGTTAAATGGAACTGCCATACGCCAGTTGTCAAAGTCACCAGGATGTATAACCATGTAAACAAGTCCATAGTCAAAGTTCTGAGTGTTCCAATGCAATATGTGGCAAAGACGTCAGCGTGAAGAACTAGTAGCAGCTCCCCAACTGTGCACTGTATACTTCCATGCACAAAGATTATAAATGAGAAAGTACCTGAAATAATGCGCTGCTCCATAAGACGATTCACCTACAAATAGTAAGACAAAAATGAAGCAGATGTCCTACCAGCAACGTTTCAATCAGCGTAAACTTCCAATTCCTAAAGATTCTTTTCTCAAAGTGTAGAACAGAGCAAAAAGGATCCCACGACGTGACGAGTCCTTAACATGCTGCCCAAGTTACCAATACTGGCCTCTGGCTCCAAATGCTTGTGTGTGAAGATCGGAGGACAGGAAAACAAAACATGCACTTTATAAACGCAATACATACTTGTAGCTGCGTGCCAATCACAAGATGGCAGCACACACTGGTGACGCCACGCCGGGTGGCACCCGACATCACCGTGCACCAAGACGTCCATAACAGCAAGGGACCTTGAGAAGAAATCAACTCCACAGCGGATACTTCGATGAACTGCGCATCATGAATGAACCATCGGAGATACAGCAGGTAACGTTGCGCGCGCTAATTGTAAGTGGCGCCTCAAAGTTTTGAACTGCAACAAGGCGGTTGACTAACACTTGCAGTCTCGATGTCTCAGAGGGCATTGTCAATGAAAGACAAAAAGTGCCCAATCTTTTTTTCTTTTGACTCACAGGCTTCATCCGAAATACTATGCATACACCAGCAGTAAAGTCAACACCAGCCTCTGCATCTTAAACAAATGTGGCGGCAGTCCAGCGGTGCAGATTTTCCCAAAAATGTACTCCATTGACAGGAAGCAAGGAACAAGCTCCCCATACAGGCTGTACACAATAGCCCAGGGAACAGCTCACAGCAGCTGCAGAAAGTTTACACCAATATTGATCCAGAATAGCCATGTGGGGTCCCTCGTACACACTCATGCAGGTTCAGCACCAAAGATGTCAAAATGACAGTAATGCAACTAGGCCTGGGTGGTAAAATTCCATTCAGCTCACGGAATTTGTGGAATTTGGGTAATTTTGCATTCCACGGAGAACGTGGAATTGCCCAAAATTCTGCGTTCCGCGGCTTTGCGGAATTTTTGCTTGTTTGCGTTCTCAACATGCGTGTTTGCGAGATATTTTCCCCCGAGCACGCAAACAGCGTTTGCGAACAGGAAAAAAGCATCGCGAACAAGCAATTCCACGTGTTCATGGAATTTCTGCGTGCTCGCGGAGATTTTTTACAGTTTTGCGGAGCTTTGCGTAGCGCGACTACGCAAACTCCGCCCACCCCTAAATGTAACTTGAATACTAAATCAGAGCTGCCACTGCACTCAATTTGAAGAGACTATATAATCCTGTGCAGTCACAATATAGGTGAAACCCATATATGGCAGTACATCTCCAATTCACCAATCCTTAATATATGTCCAATGGAGCATGTCCAGGCAGGACAGCGGCTTCTGGAGACAGGCAAAAGATGAACAGGGACACTGCAGCTCAAGTAGCATTTGAAACAGGCACAGCAAGGACTGGCACACTTGGGTTGCGACAGGGAAAGCAGTACCAAGGCAGCAGGATGGAGGAAGAGAAAGTCCAACATAAATGGTCACTTACATATTAGGGCGACCGATGGAGTGGTCACTGGTGGGGCTAAGGTGTATCAGCTTCCATAAATACCAGCTTGTAAGTTCTCGTGAAGTTCCTTTCCCTTGAAGTTTCATTAGGCTTCATAATCCATTATCCAATGAAGTAGCACATACGCAGGTTCTTCCAAATCGTCGCCAGTGTTAAAATGAAAGATGTCTCATAGACAGGTCGTGTAGAAAACAAGTTGTAGATTTATTTGTCAGGTTACAGGATCAAATATAAGTTACAAGATGATGGTAAGATCCATGTAATGCCCCACCAGGAGCAGCCTCCTTGCTGCCCAGCCCATCTGCTCTAACTGACATCTCCTCAAGCACAAACACACTTAACATTCCAAATGACATCACCATTGGCTGAGCAGCAAGGCAGAGAACAAGAATAGGGAGGATGCACCACCAAACAACAATTATGTTATAGCACAGATCTCTCCACAATCATACATGTGGTCTAGGAGTTAATGTGTCAGGGACTAGTGTGCAAGGCTGGAAAATGGGGAATACTTGCTTCTAAATGGGAGGGATTTTGGGATAGAATAAGAAGGGTTAATGTGAGGCGCATAGAGAGAGACATGCACCCATCCACAAAAGTCTAAGCCAATTAATTTCCCCAAAACTGTACAAACTGTACTTTAAAGTTGCTGCACTCAAAAAGGACCCAAAACAGAAGTAAATGTACGCCAGCTCAGTGGTGAAATAAATCCAGCACCACATATGACCGACCCATTGCTTAATTTGTAAGAGAATAACTACCCTTGTCCAAATCCCTGCTCAGGAGCCTTAGGTTGGTGGTGTTAAATCTTAGTGTTCTGACTACCAAGGCTTTGTAGTTTTGAATCCACCTCAAGCCTTTTTCATTCAGTACCACACAGTCCCTGCCTCTTTCTCTCACTCGCTCAAGTTCCTTCTTTCTCCCTTTGTTACATTTAGTAAAAATAAGTGCTGATCCTCAAAAGATTCTCCTCTAATCAAGTCCCAGGCGAGGGAAGCCATGCAGTAAATGGAGAAGTAATTAAAACTGAAAATTATACAAGCTATAGCTAGCCAGCAATTGGAGTATACACATGATTTCACTTGTGTGTTCTAAATTATGCACAAGTCTAATTCCATTAGTTTTTTCTTACATATTTAGGCATGTTTTGCATTGTACATCCTCACAGAAGTAATTGGACAAGGGCTGACTACTCTTTTGTAATCTTCATTAGTCCGAGTCTGACAGCAAGGGCAAAGCTCTGCAACTGTTGGTAACATCTGCCCCATCACTCCATTTTTTCATTTGTTCACAGTTGTTCATCAGTAATTCTTTTGCCATTAATTAAAGGATTCCTAATCGAGAGAGCCACTTGTATTGGTACTCCATTGCTCCCCTGGGACACCTCTAGTGGACCCTGAGACTGAAGGCGTCCTTAAAGACCCTCCATCATTTGGTATTGTGTGCGTTCCTCACTCACTACTCCAAATGTTAGTTCCATGGCTGGTGGCCATGTTAAATAATTTTTGCACCACAGAGGAGATGCCCACTGGTCCATTTATAAAGCCCTGATGAATTCCATTGAATAGTCAAATCTTCTCTCCACCATTGTGCGTTCATGAACTCTACTTTGTGATTATGCTGGAAATAGAGGATGACTGTTTCAACAAAAAAACACCAATCTTTTTCTTATTGTTATCTCAGACTGGTTGAAACACCAAGGGGTCCATTAGGATGTCGGGCGGTGGCACCACCGCGGTGCAGAAAAAAGCTATTTTCCGGCCGCAAGCAGCGGCCTTCACGTCCGCCATATTAGTATGGCCAAACATAGGCCATTTCCCGACCGCCGCGTTGCGACGTGCACCGCCATCAAAGTGCGCCCGCCTTCGCGGCGGTGGGAGCCAATGGAGACTCACCGCCGTGCGGAATGACGTCCGCCCTGCTCCACAAAATAGGATGACGCAAGCAAGCAGACGCACCGCAGCGGAGACACCGCCCAACCAGAGACGTCGGAAGCTCGACAGCGGAGCGCGAAACCAGAGTCCCAGTCACAACCGCCATGGACCCAGCACTACACGTCTTTCCGGTGCTGTACCTGCTACATCACCAGGAACTCATGGATCGCCGCGGACGCCGCCGCAGGTACGCAATAACACAAACACAACACACAACACACGGGCTGAAACAGGGTCAAAATCCACATCAGACACCCTAGGGGGAACAGGGACACATCCACAAGGGCACCCACACATCACCCACCTGCCACAAAGTAACCCCTCTGCATCCTGGACACACAGCTTCCGCCACCATGCAGCAATGTCCCGGTCACTTCACCGCAGCGGTGAACACAAGCAAATACATGCGCACAATGCAGAAGGCAGGACCAGTGCCAGGCATGGGCAGGGCACAAAGACCACAGGGCCACACCCCCTCCCTCCACACACTAGCACACCCCATGAAGGCACATGCCATGTGCCCCTCCTGTGCATCCCATGCACAACAACAAGCCAGGTCAATACACACCCTGCACCAAACAACAAACAATCATGGAGACACACACTGCAGGAGTGGCTGCACTGGAACACACAACACGCAGCACAGTAGTACAGGGAAAAACACACAACACCACACTCAGGGAAATAAAAATGAGGACAAGTAACAAATGAACACATACAAGGAATTAACATCCAAATGGACACACAGCCTGCCCAGTCACACATACATACCACAGACTGACACACACACACACACCCCACATGCCAGCAGCAATGGAGCACAACACATAGGGAAACCAAGGTGGGCTGCACATAAATGGAAGGCCATGGAGACACACAACAAGCATGTGTACATCACATCAACACAAGGAACAGAGCACAACACCCTCACACCATCCAAGCACACATGGCTGGCACAGTGAGTGAACTCAAACCACATACAGCTCAGTGCAACAACACAGGGAGACAGCGAAGCAAACCATGTATAGGCACAAGGATGAAAGGAAGGCTCTGTAGTCAAACTGTGAACAGCCACACATCCATACAACTCCTTCACAGGAGTACACCAGCAGCACTACACACAGGGCCCGTCTACACACCTCAGGACTGACAAACACCAGTAAGAATCTACACACATACCCTTTCACACCAGCAGCACACAACACCAGTGCCAAACACACTGAAGGCTGGCAATATTTGACAGTCAATACACACACAAACAACCACACACCCTGGGGTCAGCCACAAACATCACACACACACACATAGGGATGCCACCACAAATGTGGAAACAAATACAACAGACAAACACATAACCCAAAAGAAACACACACAGAGCCACAACAACAACAACAGACATGCCCTGTGCAGCTAAACTGGGGAAAGGCAATGGGAGCACAGACACAACAGGAGTGCACAACGTCATCACTCAGGAACAATGCACAGGCAACATACCACAACACACACAAGAAGTGCACCATCACAGAACAACACAGCCACAGTAAACAAACAGATGCACAGGCAGAACAATCACATAGCAAACACAGCAGGACACCAGGGGATGCACACCAGGCAATCACAAGGCAACATACACACACAGCACTGCATGAACAACAAGCTATGTGTGCACAGCAGGGATACCAGACACACACAGACATCAGTGACAGAAGAGCAACCCACACAACACCATACAGCACAGCACAAAGACAACAGCACACCCAGGAAGTGAAGCAAAAACACAAACAACACACATACATCCAACACAACACCCAATAGGTGCACAAGTCTGGGACACAAAGGTGGAAACAACTTGACCAGAGGACTGGGCAGCACACACAGTTGAACTGCATAGGAGCAACCATGACTGACAAACAGCACCAGAACATCACTCATGACCCTGGCCAAAGAACCGTACCACAAAGCACAGTGTCACAAATGAAGTCATGGGGAGGCACACCCACATACAAACCAAGGGGACAGCTCATTCCAAAGTGAAGTGTACTGCATGTCAGTAGGAGACATGGCAGGAGTGTACCATACACAAAGAGAGGGAGTGCAGACCCACAATGGGTAGGCAGCTGAAGCACAGATAGGGGGTGGCATGACAACACATAAAACATGCTACACTGGAGGCAAGGAGGAACCTTGTGACAGCAATGCATGAGAAAGCACAACCACAATGGCAGTGTGGAGCAGCAGGTCTGCACAGTTCCCACAAACAGCCACCAGACACATGGATGTGCAACAAAACACAATACTGACTTGCCAGCAACACTCTCTGCATACTCACAAGTGACAAAAACAACAAGTAGGAGTCAGACAGAACTGCAAGGACACTCCAACACACTGCACAGTGCACAACATACAACCCACACATGGGCATACAACCACATCCACAGGGATGACAATCAAAACAACAGGCACACATCTCCTGGGTGACACATGTGTGTAGTTGACAGTGCAGAGGCATGTACACATCAACACTCCCCACAAACTCACCCCTTCACACTTCACACTACCTGGCCATCCAAGAGCACAAATGGAAAGTAAGCCATAGGACTAGGATGACTGGCCATCACAATATGACCACACACATACACCACTGGGCACACATAAAGGAAGAACACACATACATGATGACCCTGGCCAGCCTGCCTGCAATACTGTGTGCAGAAACCCACTCTGTGCTGGCAGTGCCCCGCAACCTGACATGTGTACAATATAACCAACATGAACTAATTAAGTAAATGACAACTGCTAACCATTCGAAATTGACACCATTGCCCACACAAGTATCTGGGTCAAGAAGAACTGAAGACCCTGTCACCCCTGAAAAAAAGAGAGTAAGTGAGCCCAAACATTGACTATGTTGAAGTGCCACACAGACCATGTGGCACAGTAAAACATTTACACACAGCAAAATAACTTTATTCAGTAAGGACATTGACAAAATAGACAACAGGAGCAACTGTCTGTATTCACATATTGCACAGATAGGTACCATGAGAAGAGGAGAGCAAGGCACAAGATGTAGAGCATGTCCATGAGAAGCCGCACAGGCAGGGCGCACACAGCAGTGAACGACAAGGCCAGTGGGCTGGACCAAGTGCAGACTAGGTCCATGAGAAGCTGCACAGGCAGGGGGCACACAGCAGTGAACGACAAGGCCAGTGGGCAGGACAAAGTGCAGAGTAAGTCCATGAGAAGCTGCACAGGCAGGGGGCACACAGCAGTGAACAACAAGGCCAGTGGACAGGACAAAGTGCAGACTGAGTCCATGAGAAGCTGCACAGGCAGGGGGCACACAGCAGTGAATGACAAGGTCAGTGGGCAGGACAAAGTGCAGACTGAGTCCATGAGAAGCTGCACAGGCAGGGGGCAAAACACAAGGCCAGTGGCCAGTTCAGGGTGCAGAGTATGTCCATCAGAATTTGCACAGGGAAGAGTTCAACACAGCAAAGAGCAAGAAGGCCAGTGGCCTGTTCATGGTGCAGAGTATGTCCATGAGAAGCTGCACAGGGAAGAGTTCAACACAGCAAAGAGCAACAAGGCCAGTGGCCAGTTCAGGGTGCAGAGTATGTCAATGAGAAGCTGCACAGGGAAGAGTTCAACACAGCAAAGAGCAGCAAGGCCAGTGGCCAGTTCAGGGTGCAGAGTATGTCCATGAGAAGCTGCACAGGGAATGTGTGCGACTGTACCTTTCCATGGTCAGCAACACAGTCAGGGGGCAACAATGTGCAGTACAGGCCCACCTGTGTGAGAGACAGGTGTGTGAGGGTGACTACCACTCCGACTTGGCTGTCAGGCGGACTAGGAGCTGGCTGTGTCTCGGGGACTGTCCGGACACTTGACGGGGGAGAGAGCGGAACAGCTGAGGTAGAGCTATCAGTGGCTTGGCAAGCCGGAGGGCTGCTTGGACCAGGTGGTGTAGTGGCACATGGAGGTGGAGTCATGCAGACGGGAGACACGGTGTGGCTGGGAGATTGTGGAGGGGTGCCCTTCCACTTCTTGGGGATCCTAAATGGCTTGACTGACTGTGGATCAATGGGAAGTGGTGTAGGCACAACAGGCACACTCACCACCACAGCCGCTGCAGGCACTGGTGATGTGCTGGACCCTGCGGAACACTTTGCCTGGCTTCGCCTATACCCCCCCTTACCCTGTTTACTAGGTGTTACCCCTACAGTGCCCTCCGGCCCCTGCTTCACTGGGCTTGGAATTGGAGTCGAGGTGGTTGGTGATTCTGCCTTGGAGCCCTTCCTAGGTGTACTCTTGGCATGCACCACCTCCTTGGTGGGCACAGACACTGTATGCTTCTCTTTGCGAGATGCTTTAGGGGCAGGAGAGTCCTTGGATGGGAATGCCACTGAGGCATGTGTGCCTGAAGTCTGCTGCTTTGCTTTTTGTCCACTGGTGTTGCCTGACAGGCTTTTCTCCCTGCACTCTGAGGTGCCTTTGGTCTTCTGTGGGGATGGGGTCTGCGCCCGGGACCGCTTGGGTTGCTGCTGCTGTGTGCTTTGTGTGCTGTATCGTGACTTTGACGTATGTGGACCGTGGTCACTATAGTCAGACGTGCTCACTGCCAGGGGGGTGGACAAATGGACTGGAGCTGGACTGTGAGTATGTGCCTGTTGCAGGGCAGATGTCTCTGTTGATGACAAAGCCTGGACTGTCCGGTGCAGCCCACCCACCTCGGAATGTATGCCCTTCATGAAAGAAACCACCTGGGCCAATTTCTTGTCGTGGTCAATGAAGGCATTGAGGAGAGCTGTCTGGCCTACACACAGCTGGTGCAAAAGGTCCACAGACTCAGCACTGATGGCAGCAGGGAGAACAGAGGCAGGGGCAGCGGTGCCAGGGGTGAAGGACACTCTTCCCCTCTTACTGAGGCAGCACCAGAGGAAGTGGCTGGGAGGGTGGGCAATGGCTGCTGTGTGGTGGAAGTCGATGCAGAGTCCCCATTCCCTGTGCCCTCCAACATGGATGCATCCGCGCTGGTATCGGAGGATGTGGTGCTTTGCGTCTCAGGCTGGGATTCCTCCAGCAGACTCCTGTCCCCCTCTGAGGCGCTGGTGACATCTGTGTCAGTGGACTCCTGGGCAGCTGTTGTGCTAGTTTCACCCTCACTGGTGTCTGTCTCCTGTCCCTCTGTGACCACAGGTGATGCTGAATGAGAGAGAGAGATGTAGGGTCAGGTCAGTGGCAGCAACAGAACAAACATATGCAAGCAATGCATGACAAAAGTTGACCAAATCTACATGTTGCACACCACCCTGTGCAATCACATCGTGCCAACTCACTATATAGGCTCAAGCAGTGCGTGGAAACTGGAAACTCAGGCATGAGTAAGCCATGTGATGACCACACAGCACAACACCCTGCTTGTGGCTCTGTTCAAACAGACACACAACTAGCTCTGAGCATACCTAGGGACATGATGGGGGCACAGTACTTGTTGCCAATGACAGATCTGGATGGAACAGGAAGGGACTACACAGACCCAGACTACAACATGACAGTCCACAATGGACATTATCCCATGCCACCCACCATGTTGTACCTTGGGGACAATAGAATAGTGCACATTGCTGTCAGATGTGTAGGCCTCCCACATCTGGGTGCATGCAATGGACGCATTGATGTACGCACAGTCAGATCGGGCACACTGCTGTTCCCTCCCATGGGATTACCAAGACTACCCCAATGCAGAAGAAACCTGAAGAGCACAACGCAGAATGTAATGTGAAGGCACAGCATCCAAATCACCTTTGTAAGTACAGGTAGGGCAAATGCATGCCACCGGCACCCAGGCCAGCAGCCACTTACATGCCACAGCATCACACTACCAACATCACATAGGCCAGTACTGGCACAGGCTCTGTACACATGCAGCCACACCCAGCCAAAGTCAGACTCCCCAAATGCTCAACCCTAGCTTGCTGCTGATGCTCCTTCAAACGTGCAACCAGCTCAGGCTGTGTCACCTCCAAGATGCGCCCCATCAGTGGTGTCATGCTGCGCCATGCCAAACGCCCAGTGCGAGGAAGCAGCCCCAAGGTAATCTCCGCCACATTCTTTGCCAGCCAGCTGATGTCGTCCCATCTCTTGTGGCAGTGGGTGCGCCATCGGTTTGAGACCCCCAGAGCTCGCACCTTCGCTGCAATGGCCCTTCACACGGCCTTACGCTGGTGTACCTTGACCTGCAGGCATGGGAGACAAGAGGGGGAAATGATCAGTGACACAGTGTTATGTACCGACATCTATCAGAATAGCAGCAAGATACAAAATCATCACACATCCAACGATAGGTCAATCAGAGACTATAGTACAGCTCACATGGGTCACCTGCATGGGAAAAGCTGATGCTAAGGCATGCAGGTGTGAGGGGGAACACAGTCCCTGCACATCTCACACACATGCAGGATGCCAGCACTGACACACCCATGCAGCCTGCCCACATCTCCAGTCCATTGTTGGCTTGAGCAACACATTCATCATATGTCAACCTGTGTTTGGGGGTGGACTCACTGTGTCCAAGACTGCGCAGCCATCAAAGTGCCTGTCCTCTGAATAGATGAATGTGTCATGGTGGTCACATAGAGGGACATGATCTCTCAAAGAGAAAATGCCATTCACAAGAGCAGTTGTGTGCAAACTACAGTGCTGAGATGGCCCATAGCTGGAGTGCAATGTGAAAAGACTGATGTCATACTCTGTAAGTTAAGTGAGTTGCCCTTGTCTCTGTCAGCGGGGACTGTGCAGGTCAGCTGGGCTCCCACTGAGATGGACTACAGGGGCACACACAGCCATCCAGCCAAGCAATCACTGTACTGTCTACAGCATGAACAACCTTCTGTGTCACTATATGGCTGACAACACAACACAGGTCACTCATACATGCATGTGCAGGGAGGGAAAGCTGTGGCATTGGGTACACACACCCTCCCACTGGAGACAGCATATCAGGCATTTAATGACACTACCCCACACACCCAGGCACACACTGCATCAGTCCAACTACATGTGTGGCCCCCCTGCCCTACCCCACCACTGTTGAAGACTTACCACGACATTTGGGGCACCATATAGCCTTGGGTACTGTGTGAGCACCTCGTCCACCAGGACCTCCAGCTCCTCGCTCATGAAGGGACAGGCACGGATCTTCTCTGTCCTTGCCATCATTGTGGACATGAGACAACAGCAGCGGATTTGGGTGGTGAGGGGTCTCAGGCAGCAGTACCTGGAGGCAGCAGCAGGTGAGGGGTCTCAGGCAGCAGTCCCTGGAGGCAGCAGCAGGTGAGGGGTCTCTGGCAGCAGTCCCTGGAGGCAGCAGCAGGCGAGGGGTCCCAGGCAGCAGTCCCTGGAGGCAGCAGCAGGTGAGGGGTCTAAGCATGCAGGCTCTGGGAGCAATGGCAATTTGAGGCTCTCTTCCACACATATATAGCCCCCTGGGGTCGTTTCAAAGGTGCCAAGCTGCAGCAATTGGTGGTCCAGGTCTGCCTCTTTCAAATGCATCCAATGACCGCCTCCGCAGTGGCGGAGCACGCCTACCACGATCTTCAAAATTGCATCATGTCACCACAATCATGGCTCCCATTGGCTGTAAGGGCATGCTCCATGGCGGTGACCCAATGCTGGGGCCCGGGGTGCGCTACCGTGATGGTGCATCTTTCAAATGCAGCCAATGTCCGCCTCCTCGGTGGCGGAGCACGCCTACCGCGATCTTCAAAATTGCATCATGCCACCGCTATCGAGCTTTGCATTGGCTCTAGGGCAAGCTCCATGGCGGTGACACACCGCAGGGGCCCGGTGTGCGCTACCGCAATTTTAGCGGTGGAGCATGCCATCCGCCATTTCCACATGTTTCCATGCCTATCAGTACTGCACTTGTGTGAATGGGGGTGCTGGTGACAGACCGCCAGGGCCAGGTGGTAGCTACCACGATATGGGTGCCATGCATTGACACAAGGCACCGCGATTTGGGTGGTCAAGCATGCCCACCGCCATATGGGCATGTCTCCATACCTATGACTACCGCTCTTGTGTGAATGGGGGTGCTGAACACACTCCACCGGGGCCAGGCGGTACCTTCCGGGATATGGGTGGCGGAGCATGCCAACCGCCATATGGGCATGTCTCCATGCCTATGACTACCACACTTGTGTGAATGGGGGTGGCGGTGACACACCGCCGGGGCCAGGCAGTAGCTTCCGCGATATGGGTGGTGGAGCATGCCAGCCGCCATATGGGCATGTCTCCATGCCTATGACTACCGCACTTGTGTGAATGGGGGTGCTGGTGACATACCGCCGGGGCCAGGCTGTAGCTACCGCGATATGGGTGCCATGCATTGACACGAGGCACTGCGATTTGGGTGGCGGAGCATGCCCACCGCCATATGGGCATGTCTCCATGCCTATGACTACCGCACTTGTTTGAATGGGGGTGCTGGTGACACACCTCCGGGGCCAGGCGGTAGCTTCCGCGATATGGGTGGTGGAGCATGCCAACCGCCATATGGGCATGTCTCCATGCCTATGTCTACCACACTTGTGTGAATGGGGGTGGTGGTGACACACCGCCGGAGCCAGGCAGTAGCTTCCGCGATATGGGTGGTGGAGCATGCCAGCCGCCATATGGGCATGTCTCCATGCCTATGACTACCGCACTTGTGTGAATGGGGGTGCTGGTGACATACCGCCAGGGCCAGGCTGTAGCTACCGCGATATGGGTGCCATGCATTGACACGAGGCACTGCGATTTGGGTGGCGGAGCATGCCAACCGCCATATGGGCATGTCTCCATGCCTATGACTACTGCACTTGTGTGAATGGGGGTGCTGGTGACACACTGCCGGGGCCAGGCGGTAGCTACCGCGATATGGATGCCATACAATCGCAATGCCCATCTGTCAAACATAAACAGGGCACAGTGCCAAGATGGTCAATGGAACATCACCGTGCACACGAGGCCAATCTTCCATTTACTCCACTGATGGCTACACATGCCATGTTTGTGTGTGTGTTTCGTAGATTGGCCTGCACCCACTCACATGTCACTTATGGACTTTATCTTGGTGTAGGCAGGACGGTGCTGTTCTGGACTCTACAATGTGTACACATGTCAATGTGTTGAGGTGCAGTGACAATCACAGCGATGCTCGTCTCAATGAATGATGAACTATGTTGCATTGCCTCTCATGTCTGCTCATGCACACATTCGTCATTCCAGCGCCGACTGTGGTCATTGTGTGGTGGATGTGTGCCAGGTTGTAATGACGCATTGAGGTGTGACAGGTACAGCAGCTAGGTATGAGACAGTGGATTAGATTAGTTACACATTTGATAGATGCTATACTCCCAAGCGTGCCCATTTGAAATATGGCTGTTTCCCTATATGCATTCACATTGACCAAGGTGGTGTTTGAGGTTCTTGTCTTGTGTAAGTTGACAGGTGTGGTCTTTGTGTACATGAAAGTGTCCCTACATGTGAGCTGGTCTGTTAGTCAAGATTGATTTCAGTCATTGTTGTCGTTGTGTCATCCAGAACGTGATGTGCTGTGCACATCTTATGATGTATTGCATTGACATGTGTTCACTATCATCTCCAATAAGAGGAGGCCAAATTTGATTCGTTACTTGACGGTGCTGGAGGACCTGGAGGATGTTGCAATCATACGGAAATGGCGTGGCGGTGTAAGGATTTTTTAGTAATTACAGGAAGAATGGTGCTCGAGCTAATTTTGCGTATGTTGGCAAAGCCACGTGTATGTACAGTCCTACCAGGTTGGGGGAAAAAACACCTTAAAACCCCCGTAGTAATGTGAGTCCAGAAACCCACAAAAATAGACTGAGCAACAAAGTCCCGGGCACACGTAGTTGGGGTTAGAGTATGGTCATGGAATTTCCAGTGTCAAGTAACAAAATCTGTGGTCCACACCAGAATGATGAGTTGAAATAAATTTAATTAATGTAACACGAAAAAGCAACCAGCCCACACGTGTTTTGTCACCTATGGGTGTGATCCCGTGACTTCTTCAGGGCTGAAATTGTTGCGCATCCAGACAGCGACTCGGCACCAGTGTTACTCCGTCCTCCACCTACTACTCAGGACCTTCGTGTTCAGGCTCATCCGCCTCCATCGCGCCGTACACTGGACTGCTCTTCAATGCTGCTACACGGCTCCTCAAATACACTAACGGAGTTCTAAGAATCACCATCACTTACTCGGCTTGGTGACACTAATAGCGAATCCTGTTACCTTCCTCATTCTTTCATTTCTGGACACCTGGCCGGGTTGGAATTATCACAGGCTTGCGGCCCATTCCTTTGAAACTCGCAACAATTTTAGCCCTGAAGAAGTCACGGGATCACTCTCATAGGTGACGAAACACGTGTCGGCTGGTTGCTTTTTCGTGTTACATTAATTAAATTTACTTGACACTGGAAATTCTGTGACCATAGTCTAACCCCAACTACGTGTGCCCAGGACTTTGTTGCTCATATGGAAATGCCGCCTGGACAGATCCACCCTGAAAACCCTTTGTGATCTGTTGGAGCCCCACCTGCAGCCCCGCAGGACATATCCAACAGCTTTCACCCCTACTTATAAGGTGATGGCAGCCCTGCATTTTTTTGCCACAGGATCGTTCCAAGAGACAGTGGCAGCGCTGGTGGGATGTCACAACCGATGTTCAGCATGGTGCTGTGTGATGTACTGTCCACCATGATGCTATACAAGGACAGATACATCCATTTCCCCAGGGGTGCTGAATTGCCAGCTGTGAAGGGAGACTTCTATCCCCTTGGACACAGCCCCAATGTTGTTGGGGCCATTGATTGCACCCATGTCGGGCTCGTGCCACCGCAGCCAAGTGAGCACATTTACCGCAATCGCAAGCATTACCACTCCATCAATGTGCAGGTGGTGTGTGACCTGCTGCCCCTTAGCCTCTGCGACATTGCAATGTCTATTTGTGTTTGTCATACCTAGGTGACTCTGCATATCCCAACCGTCCCTGGTTGCTGAGCCCACTGCGGAATCCCAGGTCCCTGGCTGAAGTCTGCTACAATGAGGCCCATGGGAGGACACGTCTTGTGGTGGAGTGTAATTTTGGTCTGCTCAAGTCACGTTTCCGCTACCTGGACAAGACCGGAGGTGCACTGGCATACTCGCCCAGGAAGGTGTGTCAGATTGTAGTGGCATGCTGCATGCTCCACAACCAAGCCATTCGTAAGGAGATTCTCCTGCTCCTGGATGATGGTGAGGACCCAAGGCACCAGCCTGCAAACCAAGCCGTGTCCAGTAATGAGGACAGTGGAGAGGAGGAAGGTGTTGACCTGCGTGAACAGCTCATCACCCGCTACTTCACTTGAAGGTGGGTGTCAATGTGCAACATACCCATTGTCTGCTGATATTGCTGTTGTAGTGAAGGGGCATGTGAGAATTGTAGCAGCAGCCAGTTGTAGACTCAGTGGTGGTTGGCAATGTTTCTGGGACAGGTCATTCGGGAACTTCTACAGGACGTGTATGTTGACACTTGTTGCCCATTGTGACATGTGTGTATGTTGGGTTATCCTGATGGTAGGGGTTGTGTGATGTCTGTGATGCCACACACAGACCAGTGAAAGTAGTTCTGTTGTGTTTCCCTAGGTGCCTTCGACTTCTCCTTGCCTACATACAGCCCATGCTCCTGGTTCATTGTGATCATGTTGAAGACTGTACATCCTGCAATAAAGACGGAGCAGACACGACAACATGTGTGTGTGGATATTTAATTTGCAATGGTGAGATGTGAGGGGGGTGTATATTTCCATTGGGGGGTGGGGCGGAGCAGAGAGTTGACAGTTGTGGTAGATGAGATAATCGAGTAGTCACCACATTGCTGTGGTGACCCAGTCCAACAGACAGATGCCATTCACAAGGCAGTGTGGGGAAGGACAGTCCAAAAAGTCAATGCAGTGACTGGCGTCTGGCAGGTGCTTGGCCTCCAGATACTCCTAGGGTCTTCTTGGGATGGCCCCTTCATCGTTCGGCAGGGGGGGGGGCCCTGCTGCAGGGCCAGTGGGGTCTAAGGACTCACCCCTCTCTGTGGGCGCAGGGGAGGATGTTGAACTGTCATCGTGTGGCCCACCAGAGGGAGGTGGAGGTGTTGTCTGTGACGCATGCCTGTCCCTCAGTACCGCCACTTGCTGGTCCAAGAGGTCCACGATTTGTCCCATGCAGTTGTCGATGGACCTCATCAGCAGGATGAGCTTGTGCAACAGTTCGTCCGACCGGCCCGTTCGTCCCTGGGCCTGTTCGTATGCGCCCAGGACTCTGGTGATGTGTTCCAGGGATTGGGTCCCAGCCTCCTGGTGTCAGTGGGTGACCCTGCCCCTCCCACCTGCTCTGCTGCCACAGACCTGTTGCCTCACCACTGTGGGCACCTGCATCCTCTCCCTGTCCTCCTCCGTCGGTGGTGTGTGCTGGTCATCCTCTGGGACAGGGAGGGTGTTGCAGGCAGCACTGGTAGTGGTGGTGGTGGAGATGGCCGCACAGGCCGTGACAGCAGGGGTCTGCTGTGAAGTCGTTCTTGGCGCAGATGTGGTGTGGGGGACAATGGGGTCCTGGGACCTGTTTCTCCCTGGCACACCAGATGGGCCGGCCTCGAGCTTATCGTCCATGGAATCCTGGGAGTGAACATCCGAGAGTCCATGTTCCTGGGGGAGACTGGCTCCGCAGGTTGCTGGTGTTGTCCTCTGCAGTGAGTTCTTGGTCACCTGTGGGTCAGATGGGAAATGGTCATTGTAGTGCACCTGGCAAGCTTTGTGTTAGCTGTGTGTCTTTCACTTTTTGTACACTGCACAATTAACAAATCATCACATTGTTTTCTGTGCTTTCTGACATGATGCAGTGGTACAGGCATTACTTGTCCATGGTGTGAGGTGTCAAGGCATACCATGCGACCCATGCACAATTAAGGATTACAAGGACTTGTTGCCATCTAGGGCCTGTCACATGGGTTTAATTGAGAACTCATTGTTTATATGTCTGACCTGCCAGACGTCACATCTTGCCATGGATTGGCCATTGTCATCTCCTGCATACCTTTGTCCTGTCATGTGCATATCTTGATTTGTACCACCACACATGCTTTCATATTTTTCGAATGGTCCTTGTTGCACTTGCCCCATGGTGATGCACATGTAACTAGGTGCTGTGCGTGATTGTGCCCTGACTTTCTTCTACTTGTGCATTGGTGTGTCACACTTTGTTAGCTGTGACAGTTTCCTTAGCTTACCTGTGTGCACACTGTGCTTGGCAATGGGGTAGGTATGCCTCTTTGTGCAATGAGAGGGTTGGTGTTCTCATATGGCACCATTTAATTTGTGACAAATGGGTGGCTGCATGTACTGGCTACTTACCTGTAAGTTTGTTTGGTGTACTGTGCTGGCTTCCAACTGCTTCTGGGTGGGAGAGTGCTCCATCCTGCTCAGGTGTGGGACAGGGGGCATGGTGGGAGTAGTGGTGCGGCCTCCCACCCACAAACACCCTCACTGTCAAGATGGCTACCTACCTGTAAGTTTGTTTGGTGTACTGCAATGGCTTCCAACTGCTTCTGGGTGGGGGAGTGCTCCATCCTGCTCAGGTGTGGGACAGGGGGAATGTTGGGAGTAGTAGTGCAGGCCTCCCACCCCAGACACCCTCACTGTGAAGATGGCTACCTACCTGTAAGTTTGTTTGGTGTACTGTGCTGGCCTCCAACTGCTTCTGGGTGGGGAAGTGCTCCATCCTGCTCAGGTGTGAGACAGAGGGAATGTTGGGAGTAGTAGTGCAGGCCTCCCACCCACAAACAACCTCACTGTGAAGATGGCTATCTACCTGTAAGTTTGATGAGGGTGATGTAATGGCTTCCAACTACTAGGGGGGAGGGCTCCATCCAGCTGAGGGGGGGCAGGGTGCATGGTGGGAGTAGTGGTACAGACCTCCCACCCACAAACACCCTCACTGTGAAGATGGCTACCTACCTGTAAGTTTGTTTAGTGTACTGTGCTGGCTTCCAACTGCTTCTGGGTGGGGTGAGTGCTCCATCCTGCTCAGGTGTGGGTAATGCAATGGCTGACACATGGTTTTGGGTGGGGTGGGGTGGGGGGAGGGATCCATCTTGCTAGTCTGTGGGACAGGGGGCATGGTGGGAGTAGTGGTGCAGCCCCCCACCCCCAGACACCCTCCCAGGGAAGATGGCTACCTACCTGTAAGTTTGTTTGGTGTACTGCAATGGCTTCCAACTGCTTCTGGGTAGGGGAGTGCTCCATCCTGCTCAGGTGTGGGACAGAGGGCATGGTGGGAGTAGTGGTGCAGGCCCCCCACCCCCAGACACCCTCCCAGGGAAGATGGCTCCCTACCTGTGAGTTTGATGTGGGTTGTGTAATGGCTGACACATGCTTCTGGGTGGGATGGGGGAGGGATCCATCTTAATGGGCTGTGGGACAGGGGGCCTGGTGGGAGTTGTAGTGCTGTCTGCCTGTACACATGCCCCCATGGTAATGTTGGTAGCTATGTTTGGGGTGAATGGGAATTGGTGAATGTTGGATCTGTGAGACATGTTTTTGTGAGTGTGTGGTGCAGATGGATGGAATTTGTCCTAGGTGGTGTAGCTTTGTAGTTGTGCAAGACAGTACATAGCAGAGTGGCGGTAGTCATTTGTTTGTACTTACCAGCCTCCACTCCCCCGGCTTCTCCTGTGAGACTCTCTGGATGAAGTATGGCAAGCACCTTCTCCTCCCATTGTGTGAATGGTTTTGGTGGAATGGGAGGGCCACCACCAGTCCTCTGAGCCAGCTCACGGTTCTTGCTCCTCCTCTCCTTGACCACCCTCTTCAGATCATGCCACCGCTTCATGATCTCCTTTTTTGATCTTGGAGTGGTCCTTACTGCATTGACCCTTTGGACTATCCTTGCCCACATATGTGTCCTTGTGGCTAATGGTGTCTGTTGGACCAGGGTACCAAAAGGCTGTGGTCCCACTCTGACTATCTCATCTACCATAACCTTCAACTCACTCTCTGTGAATTTGGGCATTTTCTGTGTGGCCATGGTGTGTAAAGTGGTTGTGGGTGCAGGAGTGTGAGTGGTGGTTGTGGTTGTGCTTTGTATGGTGTGTGTTGTGCAGGGGGTTAGTTGTGCAGGTGTGGAGGTGGTGGCGGTGCTGTGTGTGGTGTGGCTAGTGATGTTGTGTCCTTTGCCTCTCCTGTCAGGTGGGATATGTGTCCCTTCTCTCCTAGAGTATTGCAAAGGATTGTGGTCAGGGAAGGGGCTGGTTTTATACTCAGCTATGTGGGTGTGTCCAATTGGGGTGTTACTGTCAGGTGTGTTGTCCTGGGATTTGTATGTTTCTTTTTGCCATGTGGTTGTGTCATTGGGGTGTGTTTTGTGTATTTGAAGGGCATAGCTAGTTTTCTGTGTGCACTTTTTGGCCTTCTTGTGGGTTTTTTGCTTTGTCCGCCATATTTTTTATGGTTGGAGACAGCGGTATGTACCGCGGGACCATCGTGGATATCCTAATTTCCGGTGCGGTGTCTCCGCTATACTTGTGGCGGGTTGGTGTTTTTCCATCGCGAATCCGATCACCGCGGACGGATTTTGGCCATCTCTGCCTGCTACCGGCGGTTTTTCTTGGCCTCGTTCTGCCACGGTTGGTTTTTTGGGGCGGTTGATCCTAATTTGGCCGCCGATTTTTCCACGGTGCCGGCGGCGGTTGTTTTCCGCTTCCATGGCGGTCGGGGGAGGGGTTCCGGCTGCCATCCTAATAGGCCCCCAAAAGTTTGTGAGAGTGCAACGTTGCTGCATATGTGGTTATTGAGTTACATACCCCCATAATAAGCGTATAACATGCTGGGAACTAGGCAAGTCGCTCTGCCGAGCAACAACCACTTCCTGTCCAAAGTCAGAAAAATCCCACAAACCTAGTCTACTCCTGATTGGCTGGCAGTTTTATCTAATTGGTATAAAAATAAGCTGGACGAGCACGTAAGGTCAAAGAGTAACTTCACCTTGATATAACCTGTGTTCTGCCTTTCTAGAAATATAATGTTGTAATGATACAATAGCATGAGAGCACTAGGCCCAATCCTGGCTGAGCACATCAACTGTGCACCTGCTTCCACTTCAAATTCTAGCACGACGTGCCTTCAGGAGCTCACCCTGATCGAGCGCCACTGCTCTGAGCCACAGCCTGGTCCTGCTCTGCAACGATAATTCTACCTTTGGTAAGCTGGGCCTTTTCTTGCCAGACGCTTCTAGCTGAATGTTCTGCACCGACTACTTGCAACCGACGAGTTCCTCCAAGACTCCTGCTCCTCTCAGTGGCCATCTTTACACCAGGCGGCTCACCAAATGAGCTTTGAGAAACTTGTGGCAGCCATATTGGAATCAGGCGCCACTGTAATCCTGCATTTACCACAGCTGGTGCGGCTGTCATTACTGTCCGTCTGGACACCATCAGGAACCCAAATCCACAGTTCATCCCCGACCTACAGATTGTTGTCGCAGTCACAAACAGGTCAACAAGAGAAGAGAGCACCAGCTGGAATGCTATTGCTGTGGACAAGAATACCAGCACTTAGGGTCATGCCCTGCCATGGGTCAAAGTAGTCAACGTTGTGGGAAGGATAATCACTTTGAGAAAGTGTGCCAAGCATCTCAAAAAGACATATAAAGAAATTCAAGGGATTCCAGATCTCACTGCCATGCAAAGGCAGTATGTGACTGACGAGAATGCTCCATCAGCTCGTCACGATGAAGCCCACATTGCATGTTACATACAGCTCTTAATACTCTGTGTCCCGTGAGTCAAGATCTTGCACAACAATCTCCAAATACAGCGAGGAATATGTCTGCATGGTCGTGGTTCACAGACAGAATATCGATGTTCAAAATATTTTAAAAAAATATATAGACTGCAAAAATATTGACACCCACACCTAAACAGGTAAGTACAAAAATATTGAATCAAAAATATCGATGTAAAAAATATAGATGTAAAAAATATATATTTAAATATATATAAAATAAAATAATATATATTAAATATAATAAATATTAATTTTAACAAAATTACTTAAATTTATTATACATTTTAACAAAATATAACAAAGAAACTAAATTTGGTGGAGAAGAGTCTTGCCGGTGGCAGTGGCAGGCTCTATCCGCTCGCGCTGTGTCATTTTTGAGTTGTGAGTTTACAATGCTAACGCTGCTTCACAGCGTGATATTTTAAAACTGTACAAGTCGCTACATTTTAAAAATCATTGTGTGTTTTATCTGTAAAACCTGTTTCTTAATACTCACCTCACTGTTAACTCCCGCCCCGGTCCGCCGCGTCCATTCTGGGCGATTGATGCGGAGGGTGAGGAGGAGCCAGCACTTCCGGCTCGAGCGGCCAGGTTAGCGCTCTAGTAGTATTCTAAGGGAAGTGTATATAACTCTCGGTCTCACGCAGTCGCGCTGTGGAGAAGAGTCTTGCCGGTGGCAGTGGCAGGCTCTATCCGCTCGCGCTGTGTCATTTTTGAGTTGTGAGTTTACAATGCTAACGCTGCTTCACAGCGTGATATTTTAAAACTGTACAAGTCGCTACATTTTAAAAATTATTGTGTGTTTTATCTGTAAAACCTGTTTCTTAATACTCACCTCACTGTTAACTCCCGCCCCGGTCCGCCGCGTCCATTCTGGGCGATTGATGCGGAGGGTGAGGAGGAGCCAGCACTTCCGGCTCGAGCGGCCAGGTTAGCGCTCTAGTAGTATTCTAAGGGAAGTGTATATAACTCTCGGTCTCACGCAGTCGCGCTGTGGAGAAGAGTCTTGCCGGTGGCAGTGGCAGGCTCTATCCGCTCGCGCTGTGTCATTTTTGAGTTGTGAGTTTACAATGCTAACGCTGCTTCACAGCGTGATATTTTAAAACTGTACAAGTCGCTACATTTTAAAAATTATTGTGTGTTTTATCTGTAAAACCTGTTTCTTAATACTCACCTCACTGTTAACTCCCGCCCCGGTCCGCCGCGTCCATTCTGGGCGATTGATGCGGAGGGTGAGGAGGAGCCAGCACTTCCGGCTCGAGCGGCCAGGTTAGCGCTCTAGTTGCCCTACTGCCTATAAATGTGTGTGGGCCAGCGACCGCGCAGCGGACGCGTGCAGCGGGCGCGCCGGAAGCGCGCCGAAGTCGAGCCAAAGTCAAGCCCGTCTGCGCCCGTCCGCGGCCGGACGGGGCGCGGGGCCAGACACCCTGGCCTCCACATACGGTATGATAAACAAACCTTGTTGAATCTCCGCCCTACTACGCCATTACTATGCTTACATTCTATGCAGGCTTTATCACTACATAACTGCTCCATGTGCCCTTTTACTCCTGAAATGGGCTCCATAATAGTCCCCCCAAAAAAAGTGATAAAAGCCGCACTGCTTAACTGTAGATCTCTCAGTAAGCACTGCAATCAGGTCTACAACCTACTTGAGGATGAGGCACTGGATATACTGCTGCTAACAGAGACCTGGCTTGGTGAATATTCTGACCCAGACATCATAGAGGCGTTGCCTCCAGGATACTCTCTCGCCAGGCTTGACAGGCAGGAAGGTAGGGGTGGTGGAATAGCTATTGCTGTTAGGGCCCCACTGGAGTGCTCCCTACTCCCCCTAACTATTGACCACTGCGAAGCTGCTTCGTTTAGTATTTCACTGGGACCTCAACATTCCCTTTCAGGCATTCTTATATATCGACCCCCAGGTAGACTATTTGATTTTACAGCTAGTCTAGTAGAGGCGACAGCACATCTCGCCCTGAGGAAATCCAAACTCCTGGTATTGGGCGACATGAACATTCATTTTGATGATGTCCAAGATAAGGATGCCTCCTATATAAAAGATGAATTACTTTCCCTGCAGCTCACTCTTAAGAACCAAGAGCCTACTCACAAACAAGGTCATCTGATCGACCCCATATTTGGTAATTGGAATGGAGTAGAAACGCTTCCTCCAATACCCGTGCCTTGGTCGGACCATCTTGTCATTCCCTTACGAATTTGGCTGTCCGAGCCTGAAACTAGGAGTGATAGTACGCAGCTGTACCAATGTCGTAAGTGGAAAAATTTCAACTTAGATACTTTCATCGACATTCTTGCTGCGGCTGAACCTCCTGGAGGGTCAGATTGTGAGGCTGCCTACTCATGCCTGAAGAACCATGTCATAACTGCCCTAGATAAGACTGCTCCTATCCGCAGTTCACTAATCACCAGGCAAACTAGAAAACCTTCCCCGTGGTTTACTTCGGAACTTCAGGTGGCAAAATCCGCTTGTAAAAAACTGGAACGAGAATGGCGCATTAACTTCTGCCCTAAAGCCAAATCTCAATATAAAATAGCGCAAGCAGGATATTACAAACTTATTCGTTCCTCTAAAGCACGGTATTATAAGACCCGCATTGGAGAGGCTGAGAACTCCTCAAAGGAGCTCTTTAAAATCTTTAAAGAAATCTCGGTAGTATCTAGTGAGAGTAATACCCAGAATGACTCTGTGGAAGCATGTAACGATATTGCGAGATACTTTGCTAGCAAAATTACTAACATCTATGCGAATTTTTCAAAGGATCTGCCCTCGGGCTCTGCGTTCACTGAGAATTTGGAGATCACTCAGGATAAGGCATGCCTCGATCGCTTTACTGTTCCTTGCACTAAAACCTTAATTAACATCTGTACAAGCATTAAGTCAGGGTCCCCTCGTGATCCTGCGCCTCCTAAGATCTTAGCAGCTAGCCTTAAAGTCCTGGAACAACATTTTAGATATATTCTCCAACTCTCCTTTTCTACGGCCATCCTCCCCGTGGAGTGGAAGCAAGCCATTGTACTTCCTATAAAGAAGAAACCCAACTTAAGGCAGGATACCCTTGAAAACTTACGGCCTATCTCGCTGCTACCGTATCTGGCGAAGGTGGCCGAAAAAATAGCTAACAGCCAACTCATGGCCCATCTAGAGTCGAATAAGGCCTTCCACAGCTCTCAATCTGGGTTCAGGGCAGGATTTTCCACAGAAACCGCCCTTCTGAGAGCGACCGAAACTATACGTGCAGGTGCGGATGCGGGCCAGACTATGGCTTTGATTATGCTTGACCTTAGTGCCGCGTTCGACACTGTGGCGCATTCCATCTTGCTGCAGTGTCTGAACAAAGCCGGGGTCACCCAGGAAGCGCTGGGCTGGCTTAAAGCCTTTCTCACCAACCGATGCTTCCAGGTTCAGAGAGGCATACATCGCTCTAATAGTATAACATTAGAACAGGGGGTACCTCAGGGCTCCGCCCTGAGCCCCACCCTGTTCAATCTCTATATGGCCCCTTTGGCAGAAGTGGTTGAATCGTACGGCATTGAATTAGTTTCATATGCCGACGATACCCAACTCCTGCTCTCCCTGTCTCAAGCACCCTCCACTGATGCTAACAATTTTAAAACCTGCATGCAGGCTCTGGCAGGTTGGATGACCCAGCATTGCCTAAAGCTTAATGGTTCAAAAACGGAGGTTCTGGTAATTGGGGGAAGGGAGGCGAGCTGGACCAAGGAGTGGTGGCCATCATGCCTGGGACCGCTGCCTACTCCCTGTAAAGCAGCTAAGAATCTGGGTATCTGGGTTGATCCCAGACTTTCTTATGACAACCATGTACATAAAGTGGTTGGGAAATGCTTTGGGGTAATGAAGACCCTGAACCGCACCCTAGATCTTCTCCCCCTGGAAGCCAGGCGCATTATGACCCATGCTTTAGTGACCTCGAGGATAGACTACGGCAATGTGCTCTTGCTCGGAACCTCACAAAAAAATTTTAGGAGACTTCAAGTACTCCAAAATACAGCAGCACGTCTAGTCCTTAGACTTCCGAAAAGGTCAGCCTCTATGCCAGCCCTAGCCACTCTGCACTGGCTCCCCATAAAAAAGAGAGTCCTATTTAAAGCGCTTCTAACCTGCTATAGGATTATCTCTCACAAAGCTCCCTCTTATATGACAGATCTGGCTATTCCATACGAGCCTACTAGAATTCTCCGCTCGGGGGGAACTGGTCTGCTTAAAATTCCCCGCGTCAAGAAAGCCAGAATGGGCGGATGTTCCTTTCGTGTTATGGCTGCCAAAGCATGGAACTCTCTTCCCATGAATATCAGGCAAGCGGATTCAGAGCCCTTGTTTAGGAAACTTTTAAAAACTTATCTGTTTTCTTCCTAAACTACCCTATCTTGGCTCTGACTTCTCTCCACAGCGCGGGGACACGCCGAGATGGCGTCACCATGCGCTTTACAAGCTCCTTTATTATTATTATTATTATTATTAAAAAAAGATAAACATAATAAATTATACATATATATATATATATATTTACTTTAAAGTAATTAATAGACTATCATCTTTAATTTAATGTAAAACTTTAAAATTATATAAAAATGATATATATATATATATTTATGTATGTCAATAATTTAAAATATGAAAAAATTCTATAATAAATAAAAACATTAAACTATAAAAATATATTTAAACTTAAATTTCCCAATACAATCAGTCTAACAGTAAGAAGAGAGTTGGATAGCAAAATAATTAAATTTACTATACCGACTCCAGTGAGGAAAGTGTTGGATAGTGGAGGGGTAAACATTACTATTCCCACTCCAGTGAGAGCAACAGTAAGGAAAGTATTGGATCGCAGAGGGGCAAAAATTACTATTCCCACTCCAAAGAATGCAACAGTAAGGAAAGTGTTGGATAGCGGAGGAGTAAAAATTACTATTCCCACTCCAAAGAGTGCAACAGTAGGAAAAATAATGGATAGCTGAGGGGTAAAAATTACTATTTCTACTCCAAAGAGTGCAACTGTACTAAAAGTGTTGGATAGCAGAAGGGGTAAATATTACTATTCCCACTTTAGTGAGAGCAACAGTAGGGAAAGTGTTGGATAGCGGAGGGGAAAAACTTACTAAACCCACTCCAAAGAGTGCAACAGTAGGGAAAGTGTTGGCTAGAGAGGGGTAAACATTACTATTCCCAATCCCCTGAATGCAACAGTGGAATAACTGTTGGATAGCGGAGGGGTAAGTTTTTTTTATTCCCACGCCAGTGAATGCAACAGTAGGGAAAGCGTTGGATAGGGGAGAAGTAAAAATTACTATTCCCACTTCAGTGAGTGCACCAGTAGAGAAAGTGATGGATAGCGGAGGGGTAAAATTACTATTCCAGCTCCAGCGAGTGCAACAGTAGAGAAAGTACTTGAGAGCAGAGGGGTAAAAATTACTACTCCCACTCCAGTGAGTGCAACAGTAGAAAAAGGGCTGAATAGCAGAGAGGTAAAAATAACTATTCCCACTCCAGTGAGTGCAACATTAGGGAAAGTGTTGGATAGCGAAAAGATAAAAATTTCTATTCACACTCAATTGACGGTTCTTCCCTTTCTCCTTATTCTGACAGCTGAGGACAAAAAGCTGGCTATGTTAAAAATTTCCCAAACATTGGTCAACATTTGCAAATATATGAAAGCAGGTCTAGCCTGTAAGAAACCTTTGCCTTTTAAAATGGGTAAAATGAACCGGTTTCAGATGTGCAAAAAGTGCTCACAAAATAAGACAAAATGCATTGAATCCTGAATAGAAAAATTATCACAGGCACATACATTCAGGTCCTCCGGCTTTTTCCATCCAATTGGTTCAGCAAGGAGCAGATGTAATTGATTCAATCTGAATCTCTCCAGAAGGAAACGATGATGCTGATTGGTAACTATGTTTAAATATGGCTCAATCGTTTTTGATGTGGATAACAGCTGGTGTGCAGGCACAAGAGGCTTACTTAATTCCCTGGCCTCTCTATCCATTTGTGATAACTGCAGGTACGTGCTTTTAACTCAGAGCATATCCACCTTTAGGAGCTTCTCTGGGGAGCTAAATAGCTCTGGTCTGCCCAAATAAGATGCAGTCTTTTTTATGTAGCTTAGCCAGGGGATACTACTTGCTAAATCAAGAGCTAAACAGTCACGAATAATTTCACAGTTCATCTCAAGCTCCGGATTTATCCAAATACCTATCCATTTAAGTGAAGGAGCCATTCCTATGTTGTCTGATATAAAGCCTCTACCTGTTTCTTGGTGTATTATATAGGTAGATGTTGATTGTGGCACGGATAGCAGATTTCTCAAAAATGTATTTTCCACTATTTGGACATCACCAGCATCACTGTATCCCCAAAGATCAGAACCATAGCTTGCAGTAGCAAGGTATTTAGCCCTATAGATATTTAACATAGCATGCATTGGCTTTGATCCCAGTCTGCGGGCAAAATCTAGGACTGCAATAGTAGATCTGGCCATTGCATTTCTTTTGGCTTTCATTTGTGGAACCCATGTACCCTTTTCATCAAATAACACTCCTAAATATAAAAATGACGCCACACGTGTTAATTCTTTCCCTTCACAATAGTGGATTTTACATTTCTTGGGCGTTGCTCCCATAATCATAATATGGGATTTGGAAAAATTGACATCCAAGTCCAAAGACTTCATAAAATCGGCAAAGGTTGTTAAAATACTGAAGGCCAATAGCCGTTCTAGCTAATAGAGCAGCACCGTCCGCATATAGGAGAGCCAGAATTAATCGCTCACCTACACGGGGGATGTCCAAACTTGCACCCACTAGAACTGATTCAAGATTATTATTATATAGGGTAAATAAAAGTGGGGCTAAGATGCAACCCTGTCTCACTCCTTTAATGACTATGTTTATGGCTACCTTTTGGTCAAATCTCACCGTGGCTGTAAGATCCTGATGCAAATCTGCCAGAAAATGTACAATATTTTCATCCAGTCCTAACTTCAGTAACAGGTGCCATAATTTGGATCTATTAACACGATCGAAAGCTGAAGAAAGATCCATAAATGGAATATGGAGTGTGCCCTTCTTCGCGATCGAATATTTTCCAGATAATAGAAGCAAATTTAGGCACTGATCTGTGGTTCCTTTCCCTTTCCTAAAGCCCATACTGTAAGTTTGAGAGGATGTTAGCGTCATTCAGCCATTCTTTGAGTTTGCCTAAAACCACTCTACCTAAAACCTTCACGGCTGAATCTATCTGTGAGATAGGCCTATAGCAACGTGGGTCACCTCTGTTCCCTTTTCTTAAAAACCGGAACTATTACTGATTGTGAACAAGATTGTGGTAGGCCAGATTCACAGACTTTATTAAAAACATTAGCTAGCAATTTAGACCAAAGAGGTATATCAGTTTTATAGAGGTCAGCTCAGACACCGTCCGGGCCAGGGGCTTTATTCCTTGACATTTGATCAATAGCCACTGCTATTTCCTTATCCATAAAAGTCAAGGAATTTTTCTTGCCAACATAAACGGAACTCCGAGGTTCAATTTTGCCCTGGTCCCCATATATAGCTTTAAAATGATTGAACGAATCCTCTTCAGGTATATTAAACTCCAGCAAACTGTCCTTATTATCAGAGAAGAATGGTCTTTTTACAACATTCCAGAACTTGGCACTATTCTTTATTATATCAGTTGACATTAATGCATTAAGAGCATCATTTTTAATATCTTACTTACATGTATTTATTGCTAACTTATAGTCTTTCCTATGGGCAGCTATCAGACTCTTGTCTTGTGGTCTGTTTTTTAAAGCGGCCATCAGCTGTTGATGCGCTACTGAACACCTATGGTCGAACCACCTCTCTCCTCTATTGGGGTATTCCTTACAGGTGTAGACAAGGTCTTCTGCCACCTGCATCCAAATTTTACCATAGGCGGTTAAAATCTCCTTGTCTCTTGCCCCACTGTCAAGACATAGCTCCATTTCCAATCCTACGTTGGTGACTAAATCATTACAGAAATCTTCCAAAATGATCTTACACCATTTTAATCTATGGCCCTGGTCTTTGTTATTAATTGCTGCTGTAGGGGCCCATTCATTAATTTCCGAACTGAGCCCAATACCCCCCCCCCCCCAACATCAGGTGTATGGGATTGTAGTCACTAAATTGCTACCACACCGTCTTATAATCTTTAACATATGGTTCCAGGGCAGTATTTATAAACATGTAGTCAATGGTTGTATGCATTCCCCTTCCTTTAAAAGATGGAATGTCATCCATACCACATAAATCATTTGGATATAAAAAAAACAAATCAGCTAGGGTTTGCTCCAAAAATTCCCCTTGTGGTGTGTGTTCAAAGTGTACATCTGAGTACCTGCCAGGCCCTAAGCTATCAGTAACAGAACAGCTCTTGGAACATAAATGTATATTAAAATTCCCTAAGATAACAACTGAATAAGATGTGAATTGATTCTCCTTATAACCCTCTAAATAGGTTTTAAGACTGGACAAGTAATCAGTGACTGAAATTCTATCAAATGAATTAAAAAAATTGACAATTCAAACTTTGGTTGAGTTAACAGGTATCATTTCAACAACTAAACAGTTTACAAGCCCTGTTTCCAATTTTCGATGACTACCTGTAACCTTTAGGGAGATCAATGTAATCAAACCCCCTTTCGGTCTTCCCACAACAGATGGTCTAGCAGGTTAAAAATAAGTAGTTTAGTCGTCCAACCAGAGTGCATTGTCCACTTCCAAAGATTCTGGAAACCCAATAACATCATAATCCATTAGAAAAGTACACCATATAACATCCTCCATTTTATGTCTTAGCCATGCAATATTCCAGCTAAGTATTTTTACTAATACTGCTTCATCTAGCTTATTTTGTAGGGTCATATTTGTTATGGGCTCCCTTTCCATATCGTCCTCCTGCACCTGGGTAAGGGGAACGATGGTTAGACAATCAGTACCATCCAGCTGGCTTAGTGATTCAAATCTGTTTGATATTTCCACCCCACTGGCAGCAGGACAAACTCCTAGGATACCCCCCAAGGTTAAAGGGATTTTAGGAGTCCCACTTACCAGGGGGAGATTCCTATTCAGCTTGGGGCTAATACCAGGTCTTTGCCAATTTCCTCTCCAGTGTGGGCCTAAGGGGGGAGGTAAGCTGTTAGCCCTTGCAACCATTTTAGGTGGATAAAACACCCCCAATGGAAATGCTCTAATCCCCCAATTCTCGACATACTGGGCGGCCCCAAAAAGCCAACCTGCTACACCCCTCCTATCAAAATTGACCACAACACAACCTCCCTCAATATTTTTGGGACAATAGCCAACCCAATCAATTCGTCTAGCCATTATAATATGGGGTGACGCATTTGAGCCTCCCTCGGAGTGTCTAGAGCACCAAAATTTAGCTTTACGTATTAAATCTTCTGTAGTTTCACTAGTATTCACCTTAAGATGGGGTACCCCAGTTAGTACTGTGACCATTGGTGTAGCTTCCGGCGGAGGTTGGAGCCTTACATGCCTCACTGTTTCATTCGACTTGGCCAAGCTAACCGTAGAATTGGTATCAGACCTCCTATGATCACTTATATTAAACAGCTCATTGGAATCTCTTTTGGTTTCTCGGGGGTGCTCATTAAGCTTCTGGGGGCGGAGACCAAAGGTACTAACACACTCTTTGCCAGCAACAATCACCCTGTCTACGTTTGAGATACTATTTTTACAGGATGATTCACGACTTCCATTCCCACCCTTCTCCTTCGCCTTCGGGATAGTATTCGGACAGGCCGCCCCCTCCCATTTCTTCTCAAGGTGTAACAGTTTCTTCATAATACCATCTACCCCATATTTCATACAGTTAATTAATTCCACTCTCAATGTCTCAAATAAATTGTCAATATGGGTTAGAATTATGTCCGTAGGTGTAACCCCAGAGTGAGAGGGCTGCCTTTCCTTGCATTCAGGTGACTGCCAAGCCCCTCCTGGGAGGCCGAATACTTTTTGTTAGATCCTCCCTTTGCTCCTTTCTTCCTTTTTTTCTTCATAGGTGCTAAACGCAGTTCCCTTGAAGTGTTCACGAGCGTGTTATCACCAAGCACCCAAAAAAATTCCTGGCCTGAGTTAGGCATAGCATCATTTCCTTGGTTGAGATCATGAACCCCCACTGTAATGACCTTGACGAAGTCAGTTCCTGATGTACAAGGGCCTACCGACGGGGGAGTATTAGCAACCACACTCACATCAACCATCCCCAACTGGGCTTCTACATTATTGCTCTCCGTAGTAATGGCCCCAAATAACAAAATACTTCATCAGTTTTAATCAATATTTCCCCCTGAATTAACATAATTATTAATTGTTGGCAAGTGGATTATTAGTTGGGGCAAATATATATCTGCCACTGGCAATAAGGCCACTAACACAGTATAGTGCTCAGAATATTTCTTAGAAAAATATTCCTATGCTCAACCCTTGGTAGCTTGGCTGTGAGCAGGCAGGCTTAACTTCAAAGACAGGTATGTAAAGCATTTCAAAAACCCAACACAAAATAAAAATCCAACACCAATTTATTAAAATAGGAAATATTTTTATCTTTAAGATCCACTGCAGCGAACCAGAGATATTAATTTTTAAAGATGAGTCACGTTCTAGTGCTTAGAAACCAACAGTGCCCCTTGTGGTCATTTTGTTGCCTCTGACAGGGACACATTCACGTTCACCAATTGTTCTGGAGGATCTCTCACCAGTCTTGTGCAGCCCCCTCCAGCTGACTGGGTCCTGTTAGAACTCCTTCCTGAAGTTTTTTTGCGGGTCCCAAAGTATCCAACACACAATCCAAGGTTCTGGAATCTCCAAGAGGGTCCTTGAAAGTATGAGACTTCAATACCCACAATCCACTTGGACAAAACCCTTACAAATCCACTGGTAGTACTCCATGCTCGGGATTCTTTGTGGTGATGGTCCATGTGAGCTCTGTTGACCTGTAGCTTGCAGGGAGTTCACTCTGTAATCCTTTTGAAGCAGGTTTTGTCCACAGGGCTGTAGTTTCAGAAGGTTCAAAAGGCGCAATCTTCAGGGTGCAGGCCTTTGGAAATGCACATCAAACTCTTCAGCGTAGACCCTTCTGATTCTCTTAAGTTTCAAGCAGCATATCTGAGGGTCTCTGCCCTTCTCAGATACTTAATCCAACTTCTTTGGGTCACGCAGGAGGTCACTTCTGTCCTATGGGATGCAGGGTTTCACCCAAAGGTCTGACCACTTCCTGCAGCGTGTGGCACTATTTTGTCCCAGAGTGCACCAATTCTTTCAAATTCATAATGGCTGAATTTCCAGCAGGGAGAGAAGAGATGGCTAAACACACCCCTTGAATCTGCTCATTCCCTCCTTAATCCTAGCATCTGGCTGGAGGTTAACAGGGTAAGGTTGTAAATGACACTGGGGTCCTCTCCTTCTCTTGAAGTCCATTGTTTACAACTCTACCCCTTGCTCTGGCATTCCTGTGCAACAGGACACTGCCTTCCCAGTACAGCTGTTCAAACCTAGGGGGTCTTTATCACCTCTTCAAAGTAGCCTGGCTAATCCCCTTAACTTTGACCAATCAGGACAGACTACTGGAAGGCTGGCTTTGGACTTACAAATAAGAAAGTCTTATAACTTCTTATATGTACATTTTAGGATAAAATCAACAATATAATATTGTTGGATTTGTTAATACCATTCTGGGAAGTCTTTGAATAGCATTTTTAGCCTTCTCCTATCAAGGGAAATTAGTTAATAACTTCTTTGCCATGTTAACCTATGTGGCATGGGATTTGCAATGGGAAAAATTACTTGGGCCCTTTTTCCATCAACAGGGCTTATAAAAACATATTTTATAAATACTCTACAAATATCTACAGGACCCGCACCACAGGAACACACAGGGGTGAATGTAGGGGTTCTGAATATGTAAAAATATTGCAGATACTCCCTCCACAGTGCTTCTACCACCAAAGTCGATTTTGGACAGCACTTTATCACAATGTGGGGAGTGAAATGTGCATTTTCACTTAACCCAGAGCATATAAACCGCATTTTATATGGGTCCTCCTTATAAATACCTGATCTCCCACCCCTGGGACACCTAGGGGAGACACTGGGGGGTACCTACTAAGCCCACACATTGTAGGTTATCCATTTTTAAGTGCCCCAAACACAAAAGTCGAGTTTGGGCACAATTTACTTTTTAAAAGCAGTCCTGTAACACAGAGCCACTTTTAAACTGACCTCGGGCTTCACCAGTGCACACATGCGAGTGCAGAAAGGGCTGCTGCCCTCTAAACTGCCATGCCCTATTATATACCAGGGACTGATAGGTAGTTTCAATTCCCCTGCTCTGTTATGTACTAGGGCCTTAGAGGGCAGATCATACCAAACACAGGGGTACCCCAACCCATAGTGTACTCTAGTGTATGTACTTGTTTTCACTGTATTCTACGTGTGTCTTCAGCATAGCACTAGCCTTGGGCCTGGCTAGGCATAGCCCAGGGTCAGTCAGAGTCAGTTACCACCAGTGCCAGTCAGCAAAACGTTGGGGGGTGCCCAGGGCACAGGATGACTTTGCAACATTAATCAATGTAAAAAATATTGTTAATAAAAAAAACTAATAAACATTAATTGACTACACACGCTTTAATACTATGATATCCACAACACACATCTAAATTAAACTTAAAATAATTAAACACAATTAAAAAGTATTTAGAAATTAAAACTTTTTACTATTAACAAATAATAATAAAGTAAATAAAATATATTTAATACCACCCTTTAAAAGTAAAAACAACAGACAAAAAAATTTCAAACGTCCCTCATCTACAAGGACAGAACTGTACAAAGCTCAAATTCACGTAATTGATGGGCCTGAAGCAACCTGTTGTCTCTTCAATTTACCTACTGCAGAACGTCTGAAATGAGTGGAAATACTACATCAGGTGGATGACGAACCAGACATCATAAACACGTTTCAAAAACTGTTTATGGGACTTGGAAAAATGGCTCATTTTTAAGGTTGCCTATACATTAATGAACAAGTGACACCTGTGGCTCAACATCACCGGAGATTAGCATTTCATCTCCAGAAGGCAGTGGAGGATGAATTATGGGATCTACTCAGGGTGGATATCATGATCATCCAAACGAACTTTGTGTGTGTCCCCCGTGATTATAGTGCCCAAACGAGGATTAGAAGGAAAAGTGCATCTTTTTGAGGACATGAGAGCCCCAAATACCGCTATTGAACAAGAGAGGCACCTGGAACCCCACATTAGTGATATGATGACACTGTTGAATGAGGCGAAAATCGTCTCTAAATTGGACCTTAACAAGTGCTTTTACCAGCTTGAATCTTGAGAGTTCACTTTACATCACCCCATTCTCAACGCATCAAGGCCGGTTCAGATATAAACGTCTCATCTCTGGTGTTTGATCTGCAGTGGAGATCTTCCAAAAAGCAATAAAAAAAGTAATTCACCGCATTCCCAACACCCTCAACTAGAGTGATGACATCCTCATGTTTGGTGCTACTGTCAAAGAACACAACAAAGCCTTGGATCATATGTGCCATGCACTCCTGGAAGCAAACCTGACTCTTAACAAAGGCAAGTGTGAATTGCACAGCTCCACACTAGAGTTTTAGGGACACATCTTTTTGGGTGAAGGGATGAGGCCAGAACCTGAAAAGGTCACAGTACTGAGTTACACTCCTTGCTCACAAGATGCCAGCGATTTTTGGTCTTTCCGAGTAATGGGAAGCTGCTGTACTCAATATATCAAGGACTATGCCACCATTAGTTATCGTGTGCATGAACTAACAAAGCAAGGCCAATCATTCAAATGGTCTGCGAGCTGTGATCAAGTGTTTAACAAAATCAAAGCCAAAGTAGAGTCAGCCATCAATCTGGCTTACTTCAACCCACGCAGGAAGACAGAAATCCCTGTGGATGCCAGTCTCGTAGGCTATCTGAAGCGTGACTGACACTGAAAGGGCATACTCACAGCCAGAGAAGGAAAGCCTGGCAGTAGTCTGGGCCTGTGAGCACTGTCAAATCTTCATCTATGGGAAACGCTTCACAATCATTACAGATCATCACATTTTAATAACCATATTCAGAACCCCCCGAGCGAAGATGCCATCCAGGATCGAGCAATGGGGAATCCGTTTTCAAGATTACACCTACACAATTATCCACAATCCAGGAAAAGCAGCAAATCCTGTGGACTATATGTCAAGACATCCCAGGGCATCCTCCAGAATGAAACACTCGCTAGCTGAAGAATACATCCACTTTGTCATCGATCAGGCAAAACAACCTGCAGTCCCACTTGAAGCCTTCACTGAGGTCACTGCAGAAGAAGTCACCCTTCAGGATGTGGCATGTTGTATCCAAACAAACATGTGGAGACACTTGAAAGAGCCTAAAAGTAACTGAAAGACAGACACCAATGAACTGGTCACTTTCTGACATGTCAAAGAAGAACGGGCAGTTGCCAAAGATGGACTGCTACTCAGGGAAAAAAAGAATTGCCATGCCAAATAAACTGCGTCAATGGGTGGTAAGCTGGGGACACGAAGGACACAAGGGTATTGTGTCCATGAAAAGGGCATTAACTGAACGGGTCTGGTTCCCCTCCCTTGACCTAATGGTCGAAGCCCCTCTAAAAGACTACCCTCAATGTAATCTCATCAGTTGAGGAGAGCCATCCATGCCAATGCATTTGCCGAACTGCGGGAAGGTGTATGGCAACAGGTGACAGTTGATTTATTTGACCCTTTGCAGGCACGCAAATACATCTTTGTCATAATGGATGAATATTCCTGATTCCCAATTTCCCAACAAGTGTCATCTACCAAAGCGACCATCACCATAAATGTACTGGATGAAGTATTTGCAGTGTGGGCATTCCTAAAGTGGTCACAACGGACAATGGTCATGCATTAAATGAACATCAGTTTGCTGACTTTGTCAGTCACCTCAACTTTAGATATCGGAAGATCATTCTCGTGTGGCCTAAAGCAAATGGGATGGTGGAGAGATTTATGGCTATATTAAAGAAAACCATACAACAAGCCGTATTATCAAGGTGAGATGTCACTGAATGAAGTACTGAGAGTTTACTGGACCATGCCTCACAACACTACGGACAAGTGTTGACTTGACTCACCCTGATGCTGGGCCATGCTGTTTGCATGAGAATACCTACCTGGGAAAATCCAGCCAGCTATGTTTATCTAGCTCCAGGCCAAAAGGAGCTGGAGGAGCTATACTGGACTAACAGGGTCAAAATTACACTGCACGCCAGGTGGTTGTTCTAGTGGGGTGATGGCACTCTAAGGCAGTACGCGAATATTATAGGGTAGACTTAGGTGTAAGTGCGGTGCAAAAGGGTAGAGAGAACCATGCCTCTGCCTAGATTGTGGTAAACCACAGACGAAGAACTCCAAGGTCTCCTGCACATGCTAGTAGTACATGGACTTAAGTTAGTACAGTTGTGAGTGTTTGAAAGAAAGAAACACTGTTCACGCACTACTCTATGTGGTTTCAGGATTTATTGTCCTTGTTGTGCGTTCCTTCGTACAGAGTCTTAGCCTAGCCAACACATGTTTCGTCGCTACCATGAAGTACACAGCCACTTCTTCAGGGCTAAATTCCTATGGTTGATGTCCTTAATGTCGGATGTACTACCGAGGGTCAAAATGAAGGAATATGCGAACACTCATCAGATAGCAAGAACATCAATTGTACAGGAAGGAGATGGGCAAGGCAAGAACAAAGGAAAAAGACAGACAGACGCTATTATGAGCATCCATTATACGTGACCACTCTAAAAGGAACTAGTGTCATGGCCACCTCTGATGACAAGAAAACAACCCAAAACATCTTATACTTCAGAAAGTGCAATACAAAAACCAAGGAGCCAGTGGTTGCCTCAGGAAACAATGCCCTCATGGCTAATCAAGTACCAACCAGCAGTCAAGACCCTCACTCCTGTTCGTCCGTAGCGGAGCTGACGGAACCAAGTCTGGTATTCTAGTAACAGCTCACATGTCGGAGACCTGCATGTCTTCTTGCAGAATTCTAAAGATTTCCATCTCAACGAGAATCAGTTTTGCAAGTGGAGGGAGATGGAATGTTGTAATGGTCCGATAGCATGAGGGTGCTAGACAGGGAACCAGAAGGGGAGGTGTCGGGAAGATAGATGCAGGGAGGGAACAGTAATAAGTTACAGCAGATTAGAGTGTTGTCCATTGATGCAGCAGGTAAAACAACATTTTGTATACCTCCTCTAATTTGCACGAAATTAATTACGTAATCATTCTAAATTTAACTTGCGCTAACTGGTTTGCATTGAAATATTACTAATCAACTTTTACACCTTGATAAACATGAGATACACGTGGGACTAAAATGCTAATTGCATGGCAGAATAATACATTAATTAATTATGGTACGCAAACTGATCTTAGATTGTGGTGAAATAGAAAATTGCATGATTTATGTTGCTTTGTGATTGTTTGTGCTTCCAAGACCACAAAATGGTGAGTATTATCGCTTTAAATGTTGCTGCAAGCTACGTAAATACTAATATATATTGGGATTAGTGTGGGTTTAAACATTAGAATCTTCATTTCTATATTTTAATTACTGTTATGTCTGTTTTTGCTTAAGTTGGCATTCAGGCCTACTAGGCCGCAGTGTCCAAAAATGAGTCTCCAAAGAAAACGACACCATGTGAGCGCGATGGTTTCTGCGCAGAATCGGATGGCTCTGGAGATCTCCAAATGACCTCAGATCTGTGACACCGTGTTCCTTGTCAAGGATATGAACGTGGTTGCCTGCCAACTGACGAACAGTGTGAGAACAGCTGAAGGGACAATGCAGAACCTGTGGAGGAATGATTTCTCTTCCTCTGAATGCTACATTCGAAACTTTCGCCTGGGAGAAAAATAAATATTATACAATGTGTGCCTTCCTATGCCAAGTCCCATGGAGAATCAGTTTACTCTGGGAAACTTTTAGAAAATTACAGATAACCCTTGACTGTCCAATCAGAACATTTCTTTACCCCTTATTTGATGCATGTTAAGATGAAGTAAGAGGCAAAAAAGGTATATAAGCCCTCATCTGCCAAAGGGGGGTGGTCATCGGGTTGATCTTTCATGACGTTGGGTCTGCATTGAGCTGGTGACGATTTCCATGGTTTGTCTTGGTTTTCTTTGGTTTTCCGGGAAGTTTTTTCGCCTGATGGTGTGATGTTTGCTGTGAGTCGTACAACCTATTCTAGAGATTGTACCAAAGAATGCGGATAATTCCCTGTTTATTCAGAAAATTGAAGATGCTTGCCAATTGGTAATTAATCAACTGCGCTTTCTAAATTCATGTTCTTACTAAATGTCTGATTTCTCTTGGAAAATAAAACTGAAATTTCTAATATGAACTGTAGTGCATTACTGATAATGAAGATAATTATTATTAGATAAACAAAATTGAATTAATAAGAAATAAGGTTGTGATTCTTTAATTAATGCCAAATGTTTCCTAGGCTTTAATTGTGTTTTAGCTGGTTCTAATTCACCATCAACCAGTCCTACTAATTGGTCCATCGACCAAGTGGTGGAGTGCCTTGATGTTAAGGTCAGGATTCTGTAGGTGCATATGTATAAAATGTATATAATGTAAAGAAAATTAATCCTGATAGGTAATAAGGTACCCACATTTCCAGGCCTTTTTCTCCTATGTACGGATTCGAATGAGACGAGTGCGTATTGGTGTTACGGGCCCCACCAATGAATGAGTGTATGGATAAGTGATTACGAATCTGTGACATAGGGAGAATATGTAAATGTTGCCCTTTGCGCTGCATCACCATCATTTGACACAGTCACAACAGTGCACTAGATGTCTACCCAAGCAGTAATAAATGAGTTTTCAGTGAGGCCTCCCGTAGTGAAGACTCCTGAGTGTGAGGATTCAGTATCACTCATGGAGCAGTACTAAGCTGCACATGATCAGTTACTGGCAGAGAGCTGTTTCTATGGGAAGGGTTTATTGAGGGCTGGGGCACTACTGTATGTGGAGGCCAGGCGCTGTGTGACGACACATCCTGTGCTCACTAAGTATGCTGGGAAAACAGTGTTTTTTATGTGTAGCAGTCATTTTTGAAAGAGGCAGAGGTTGAGCTGAGTGAATATGCACAATTGAGTAATGTGCATGTTGGCAACCATCTTCATTCGGGAATATGAAATTCTTTGCTTTGCCACATTTAAATGTACTTTACTTCCTATGGGAGCTTTCACTGCCAGGTCACTTAAGACAGAGATGGTATAAAAGGACATGTGGAAAATCACTCTTTGCCTGGCAAAATTGCACTTTGGTGGGTTGATCTGGCTTTTTGTATAATCAGCACCCAGCTTTGCTTCATTGTACATCTGCTTTTTGGTCACTCCCTCGGTTCCCTTCTTCTGAGCTTGTAATTTTCCTTGCTCTCTCTCCCCCACTACTGTTTGTGATTCTTCATAGTATTGGATCAGCTTTGATGAGAGCTTGGTGTCATGTATAAGGTCTCCTTCAGACCTAGCTTATATCCATCATTGCTTGTTTTGATAACATTTCCACAATGGCTTGTGTATCAGTATGGTATTTAATACTTTGCTGACGATTCGTGTATTTGGGGAGTCTGCAAGTTTACTAGCAATTTTGGTTTGTATACTTTCCCTAACGGTTACCTGACAAAAGAACCAAGAATTAGGTAATTTTTGAAGTCCCCTCCATATAATCCTAATTTTAATTATTTCAGCTCACTGAAAGGCTCTGGAGGTATCCATGGTGTGGAAACTCCCTAGAATAACATAGCCCAATTATTTCCTACAAGTAGTTTTCTAATTCTCTCTACAAATGATACATCTTAACCTCAACAAACTGCAACTTGAGTCATGACAAATCTATTGAGTGCCATAAAATTACAATATTTAGTGCTTGACACATCAGACTGCCATAGCTTTTTAAAACATTTACTTATTGACAATCTTATGGTATTGGTTAAAAAGGTATTCTTTTTCAAGAAATATTCTTGGTTGAGACATCTACCCTTAACTGCAACTGTAATGATTTTAGTTAGACTGTATGTAAGCACAAGCTTCAAGCCACTTCCAATGAGCTCTGCCTCAACTTCCTTATCAAGCTCCGCAGGAAAAAAAATGAAGATGGATGTGGAGATACAACTCTGCATCATAGAAACAGTATCCAGCATCCTGGCTGATGCAAGAGCTAAGCTGTCAAGAAGCATAGCTGAAGACATGAGATGCCACTTAAGACTAGGTGAGCATGGGGGAGAACGCTACTCCAAACCTACTCAAGCTGAGTCCAGCTCCTGCCAGGAATGGCGGGCGGTCCTTCAGAGTTTCAGCACTGTCTGGAAAGAGGCTTCATATGTGTAGTGGATCAGGCACTTTAAGACAGAGCGTCAACACACAGTAAACCATGGACACTGTCCACGGTAGGGAACTAGAGTATATGAGAACTTCAGGGCGAGCTGTACTTCAGTCGCAACTGTGAGACAATTTTCAAAAGAATACTTCACCTTAGAGTAGCCTATCTCTGTATATACACAAAATGTGACGAGATGTCCCCTCACACCACTAGTTGTCATGCTTCATCACAGGACTCCCCACGCTCTTCAAAAACCCAGTTTGGTGAAGGGCAGGCCTACACCCTTGAGTCAGGGAGACACTTGTAACTAGGAATGGACCTGTGACATAGTTGAATTAACCCCATCACCAATCAGACAGTCAACATGTTTCTGCTTGTTGGTTCATACGAGTCCATGGCATTGAGCAGGACGGAAACACAGGATCCTTGCATAGCACAAACAACTGTGCATGCCACTATTAATGTAGGGCTGACCTTTGTTGACCCTCTCAAATCCTAGGTTATTGTTTTGCAGGTACCAAGGGACCTAGGATTTGAGAGGGTCGACAAAAGTCACTCATTAGCCATCTTGGATTTCTGGATGTAGCTTCCTTTATGGTCCACAGTGTCTTTGACAGGCAGTTGTGATACTACGTTGCTATGCAAATCTAGGATCTGCTTGCACAAAACTGATACTTTCTTTTGGCATTGATTGAAAGACATTTGAAATACAAAGAAGTATTTTGAAAGTGAAGTTTTGTTGGGAAAACAAACAAGTTTTTCCAGAACATTTAACTTGAGCTTTTATAAAAATGGCAGGATTGTTATTTACACTTGAGGTTATCCTGTGATGCACCAGGAATGATTCTTAATTAAATATAAAGTATTTATAATTCCAATACTGTCCATAGGAGTTGCCATATTACGAATCACAGGATGTTAATGTTTGCAAATTACTCTGCAGTTGCACACAAGTCAAGTAGAAACTACACCTCCTCTTACACCGGAGAATGCTTGAGGTGGTTATCCTACTCACAGAGTATCAGTAAGTTATGTGTATTTACTTTAGCAATTTAGTGCAGGATTAGTATTGCCAGTTACTAAAGACACCTTTTATTGCAGTCAGAAAACCCACTACATCTTGTCTTGCAATCTCCATTGCCCAGCAGAAGTGACGAGGCAGTGCAGAGTCCAGTGTTTTTGTTTTCATCCTTATCCATTTGTCCTTCTCGTTGTTTACCACTGACCATCATATTCTTCTGAATGTGGTCATTATTGGAGGTAGTGGGAGATGGAAGAGTACATTGTTATCACTAGATCTTAAGTACAAGGTTAGAGCTCTCTTACATATGCTGTCTCACCAGAGATATTGTTAGATGTTCTCTACGACTTCAAGCGTCTGGAAAACATGTCTGATGTCTAGTGTGGATAATTATTTAAAATATGCTACAGCTTATTTAAAGACCATACTCTATAAGCAAGACTTCCACATGTAATGCTATATAACAGCAACACCACAATACACCTCAGTAAAAGCACTAGCTGAGGAACATATATTCTTGTTCTTCCAGATACTGCAACGGTCACGAGATCAAGCATCAGCTAAACCTGAACAGAACCAAAGTCTATTAAATCACTTCCATATCCTTAACCAGGAGCAGTAAATCAGACTGGGGAATACACTCCCTTCCTGGAAAGAGTAATGCAGGAGGACAACCATTGGACAATGAAGGATGAAACTGATGCAATTATGAATATCTTGCTAAGGTTTTCAACCTTTGTAGATTTAAGGCATTTCCTAATAGCGTTGAAGGATACATGCATGGTGGATGTTGAGTGTTCTACAAACCTATAAAAGTGTAGAGTTTGTGAAAGTGGGTCAGCTTTCATACTTTCCCATTGGCATGTTATGCTCACATAAAACCTGATCTGTATACTTTAAACTGCTGAGAATGTTATTATTGGGAAGCTGTGTTCCCTGTGCTGCACAGAATTGTGAGGTCCTGTTAAAAAATCACACATGTAGGCCTCTAAGACAAGCACACCCATCCATCATCTGTTGCTGGGTTCAGTGAGATAACAAACAAAGGTTTAAAGCCCATCCCCCGTGGGGAATCCCGGAGACCAGGATTGATGCCTAGTCTTTCTCATCACATTCCTGATCTTGCCAGCCTACCCACCTTTGGCCTACTATGCCTAGTTGCCTAATAAAAGAGCAGTAGATATAGGAAAAGATGAGTTTTCTACTGGGATGCATTAATACTCTTACCTTTCATTTTCAACATTTCCGCAAAGGAAAAAGCTTCTGTTTGGTCCCACACTGCACAGTGCTCTTAGGCACCACAGACACTAGCCACCAATTGTGAATTGCAGCGTCCAAGCCATTGTTAGCAGGAAATGGAAAGAAACGTTGTAGAACATGAAGCTCCCCACTGGCTTATATAGTCGGGCAAGATGGTGACCTGCAAGTAATACAAAGAGCTCTGGCCACATTTTGAAAAATCTGAACAATATCCTTTCTCCAGATGATCATTCACGTGAAAAGGTGGCAATGTAATGTCTGCAGAAGACTGGTGTACCTAGAAAAGCCCTTGAGAAGGTTAGAGAATATGTGAACATTAAGAACTGCTCTGGGCAATGAAGAGCAGACCAACTGGCCACAACACCTAGACATGGAATAATAGAGCCTGCTCAGACCCACTGAAACCTGTGCTGAGTTGGTGCACCACCAGTTCGACAGGGAGACCCTACTGCAGCAAAACACCTGCCGGGCTGTGAAGAGCCTGGAATGCGACTGAAAAGACGGTGGCGCTGGGCTGGGCTAGGCCAAACAGGTATGCTGTGAAATGATGCTGGGAGCCAATAGAACTGAAAGTTAGATGTGCTGATGCGAACCAGCTAAGACCAACTGTAAAGCAGCATCTGCATGAAAAGGGACTGAGATCATAAGAAAAACAACACCTTCACTTACAATGTTGAAGGAGAGATAAATTGGCCTGAAATTCAGAATGCAGAACCCAACACTGCTACAGCAAGTGAATGATTGTGAGATACGGATACCTGAGTGTTGGACTTTTGACAGGTTCACCCCGAAACTTTTTACATTCTCCTAGCCTTTTTCTGTAACCTGGTGATGGGGATTTTAGGACTCTGGGCGCTTCAGTACTGTGGTCCAGTGTAAAGTGTGTGCGCTCTCTGTGTACATTAGTGAGATTGGCCTGCCCTCCCATAGGAATGCATTGGGGAATCCCTGATCAGTGTGTGTCAGTGGTAATTCATGGTATGGGAGGAGCAGTGTGGTCAAGTTTAGTATATATGAATTTGTGAGAATTAATGCTGCGCAATGGTGTGCGCAGATTTATTATGACTGGTGGAGAAATGACACTTTTAGAAGTTGGCATTTCTGTGTGCTATGTGTCTGCCTGCCTGATGTGAATTGCATGTCTGGCTTGTGAGTGACAGGGGCTGGGAGGTGTGTGTGGCTCCAGGAGGGGCAGGGTGAGTCAGCGCTAGGCTGAATAGGAGCGCGGGCAACTGCAACGAGGGGCCCATTTTGATTCTTAGAGTCCCAGTGGGGCTCTCAAGGCACAGTGGTGCCAGGGACATTTTTGCTAAAAAGGGGCATTTGCAGAGAGAAGAGCCCGAGACAGAAGGGCTCCCTGGTCACAGTGGTGCCAGTACCTGTTTTCACAGCTGCCTGCAAGAGCACGGGCAGCTGCAAAGTTGTGGGGGACCCAGGGCACAGTGGTGTCAGGACAATTGCGCCCTTGTGAAGGTACATTTATGCCTAAGAGAGGAATGGTGTGTTTAGGCCCAGTGGTCATGCCTAATGCTCTAATGCATAGTGTGGTTTTTGCCTAATGTGGATGCCTCACGTATCTTACGCCTAATGAGAATGCATAATATGTTTATGCTGGTGACTTATGCATAATGTGGTCGATACCTAATGCAAATGTGATTTATGTTATGAGGTACTGCATAATGTAGTTATGCTGGTGAGGGTTTTGTCTAATGCGTTTAGACTTATGAGATTATTGCATAATGTGTTTATGCTGGTGAGGTTGCTGCAGAATGTATTTCACGCCTAAATGTGATACCGTGCATAATATGGTTTATGTTACAGGATGATGCTGAGTACAGTGTTTGCCAGTGATTACTGGTTGTGTTCTACGTTTATGATATGTCCTACATTTACTACGTTCATTTGTGATGGTCCTGACAGTGGTCCAGTTGGCCCTGTCAGCTGTATATAATTCCCCTGTGAATATTGCCCGTGCCAGTTGACACAGTGTAAATGTGTGATTATATTTCTAGTGCGTTTATGACAATACAAAGGCTATTTTTTTTTATATAACCTTGTGTGGAGTTTCTTTTGTAGTGTGCCTAGTGTGTTTCTGCTGCGAGTGTGTGTTGCGCCATCGCTTTACACATTGCCTCTGGGATAAGCCTGACTGCTCGTGCCAAGCTACAAAGGGGGTGAGCAGGGGTTATCTTCAGCGTGTAACTCCCTTGCCCTGACTAGAGTGGTGGTTTCTGCCTGGCTTTGGCGCAAGCCTTAGCCAACCAGAAATCACCTTTCTAACACTGAGAAATCTGTGAAACAAACACAGCAAACTGATAGGTAAGAAGGGTAATAAGTGGCCACGATGGTTAAAGAGAAGCAACCAAGAAGTGTGCATGCTAATAACATATCACAGTACACTGCTGCTACAAGAGAAAACACGATGGAAAAAACAGGATCACCAGCATTGAACCCAGAAACCATTACTGCACAATCGTTGTTGGCCATCTTGGAAGCGACCAAGGACACAAAACATACTCTAGCAAATGAAACGGTTGATTACATTGATGAAATCAGATTTTAATATAGTGCCAAAAAAACAAAAGCAAAGTAAGAAATGGTGTAGAAGATGTAACAGACAGAAGAGCTGTCCGTAGAGCTATTCGTTGAACAATGGATTTTTGAAATGCTGAGACCAAAAAGGTTGTTGAAATTGTTCTCAATAGAGCAGAGACATTGGACACTCTTCCCACGGCCCAGACCTGGCATGCAGCGAAGAGCAATCATTGCCCAGGTCCTCAATAACCAGGATAAGGTTGAAATACTACAAGCATCACCAAACAAAGGACTGGCCTGAAGGATGGGAAAAGCCATGAAAGATGTTTATGTATGGTAGAACGCAGGAAGATAGAAGAACAATGGCACCACAACAAACATTGGCTATAACAGAGCTCGACGAAGAAAGAGTGGAGCAGGAGACGGAGGCAGAAAGAGTGACAGTAAAAGAAGATGGACCATGGGCATACAGTGGGAAAGATAGCGAATGGTGGGAAAAATGAAAATAAACACACTATGGCAAAAATGTAGACTCATATCTACACCCCCTAAGAAACCATAAGTATTTTGCTGAAGGTAAGGAAGGCGTAGGCGCGGAGTCTACTGGAATGCTGTTTCCCATTTGAAAAATGTTTTGTTGATAGCAAAGATGTTTAACACAATAGATGTTAATTTAGCTTGTTCTGAAACATTAGAAACCATTGCAGAAGTTGTAAGGAGAAAGGAAGGTAAGCACTATGGTTGTGGGACAGGAATTATGGGAATAAGGGACCAGAATAACTTCTGCAGAAGGGGGAGAGAAAAGCACCTTTATTGCATGTACAGCATGTATTGCATGTGCATGTACAGTACTGAGATCTAGTAGCAGGTTGCCTACACCATACCATTACGATAAGAACAGGCGGCAGGCAAAAGTACAAAATAATGACTTGGAATATACGCGGGCTAAACAAATTTAAGAAGTGACGCTGAGCCTTGACTTCTCTAAAAAGCCTGAGGATGGGCACCGCCCTGCTCCAAGTGACCCATTTAACAAATGAAGAACACTAGAAGTTAGATAAAAAATGAAAATGAGGAACTATACCAAACTTCATATTCAACACACTCAAGTGAGGTGGCGATATGTGTAAAAAGTGGTTGGCGTTCACTAGGACACACATTGATATAGATGAAGACGGTAGATGCATGGCACTGAAAGGCACATTGGATGAATTAGAAATTGCCCTAGTGAACACTTATGCCCAAATGTGCCAGATGTGGAATTCATACCTGTATGTTAGAAATGATCACTCTTGACCTTGATAAGCCGAAAGTGTGGGCAGGAGATTTGAAAAAATATAAAGTCTAACACATTGTTCAGGCACACATCTAGAGTGTGGGATGAAAGTAGACTGGCCACACAACTCAATGAAGTAATAGAGTACCTAGACCTGGCAGACATCTGGTGGGAGCTTGACCCCAATGACAAAGACTATATTTTTTACTCACCCCCTTATAACTGCTATAGTAGAATAAACTATACATCTCAAGACATTGCAACTGGGTGCTTAGATGTGAAATTTCTAGCTAAAATATGTTCAGACCATTCACCATATTGCTTGTTATATTCATGGCACCACATGAGACCTATAGTGCCAACATGGAAGTTAAGGGTGAGAACACTGACAGAAGCAGTATTTCAAGAATATTGAAAGGCAGGTACAGACAGAGTGCATCGAAAATAACTGGTAGACACCCACAACTAAGATCATGGAGTGGGATACTAGGATGGTGTTCATTCGAGGCACCTGTATAGGCAAAACAGTCTGGGTGGTTAGATGTCAAGACAGACCAAACCTAGAAGGACACCTGAGAGATAAAACATGGGAACACACTCAGCAATGATATATATTAGATACATTTAAATAACCTCATATTGAGAGAAATTATAAAGAGACAGATTGGCCAAAATGTTAGCTTGGTTGCTAAAACATGGACAAAAGAGCCAGAGGCCTTACTTAGGATGTCGGGTAGTAAGCCTCTGACCGCTCGTTGGAGGCTTACCGACCGACATTCCTGGTTTGAATTCCGACCGCCGTATTACGATTATGGCGGTCAGAATTCAAAATGGCCAGTCAATCTGTCTGGCTTCAGATGGGCTCTAGGAGCCTGTTGGCCAGTTGGAACTGCCTACATAATCTCATACTGACGACGTTTCTGCCGTCGGGATTATCAAGTCGGTATCTGACAGGCTTTCCATGTCAGGCTTTCCGACATAGAAAGCCTGTCGGAAAGCGATTTTGGGGCCCCTAGCAGAGCCCCCCTTCTTCAGCGGCATCCGGCTCGGGCCCTTGGGGACACCTGTGGTGCCCCTCTATAAATCCCTGCACCGGTGCAGGGATTTACAGTGACTCCCAATTCTCTATGGAAGCTTGTGCTGTGGCCGGTTTCTGATTGCCGCACAAGCTCCCATAAGAAAATGGGAGTCTGTGAACGCACCATGTGCGGTCCCATTGTAATTGGGGTTTCGGACCACAGACCCAAGGTCGGTCAGTTTCGAAACCGCAGGGATGTTGGTCAGAGGAAAATCCGATCGACATCCTAATTATGCCTAAAGTATTATGACACTTTGATATGAGATGGGCCAGATGTATAATACCCATAGTAAGATCACTGAAATGTTTCACGCCAATCCAGCTCAAAAATGGACATTGGCTGAAGAACTGCGCTCAGGCAATCCCCGTCAATGACCCAGTGCAGGAAGGACCTCAAGACCTGGCTCTTCAAATAAACCTCCACGCCCAGACGGATCAACAGCCCCCCCCTACCCTGAGAGACTTGAGACCCTCATGGGTGAGTAGCTGTGCGATATAAACTCCTGATTGATTGATTGATTGAAAAGTATTCCTTAATAACCAGAAAGCTGCATCAGACATTGCAGCATGCACACATTTGATAGACACTGTGGAGCCTATTTACAAACTGCATTTTGCAGTATGTTTAGCAGTACTACAATAGTAAACTACTAAAGCACTACAAAATGCTATTCACAAACCTACAAGTGTAAATTTCCACATCCACACCTCCTATCTTTTCTATAGGGAGATCCTCACACATGTAAGTTTACTACTTGGGGGCCGATTCCGATTTCAGTCGGAAGGGCTCCGACCGACGGTCGGAGCCCTTTCGATCGATTCGGATCGTGTCGGCCGGATTCATTTCCGACCGAGCCATTCTAATGGGCTCAGTCGGAAAGTAATCCGACACAAATTTCCGGATTGCTGACGACAGGCTCGAGCCTGTTCACCGTCTGGAAATCCCTCAGTACTCCCCCGGCCGCCTCTTTGCGACCGAGGGAGTACGATGGCAGCTTTTCACTGTCTTTTCGTGCCATCAGGAACTGTCTTTGGGGGCCTCCAGTGGGACCCCCATGGGTGTGAGGCTGCCGAATGGCAGCCTGGGGGCACCTATGGTGCCCCTGTGGATCCCTGCATCCGGTGGCAGGCACCTTGGGGTGCCGCCCACCGGGTGCAGGGATGAACTGCACCCCTGCTTTTAACGATGCAGGCAGGCATTCCGCTCGGAATGCATGCCTGCATTGTGTTGTATACGAGTGCGACCGAACCCTGTTCGGTTGCATCGTACTAGCAGGGCCGTAACCGACGACAGCAGGTCGGTCGGTTACGGCTCCTGACCGATGTCGGAATTGGCCCCTGAGTAGTAAATATGTGGTGACCCAGGGGAGTGGCTGAAAAAAAGGGTGTACTTACTACTAAATGGGAGGGGTTTAGAAAGGAGTAATAAAGGGATAGGGAGGGTTAGGGAATGGTTTAGGTAGTGGCATGCACCCACCCGTAAAAGAATAAGCTCAATCATATTCACAAACTATCCTTCTAAAGTTATTACAGCCAAAAAGGACCCAAGGCAGCGGTAAATTCCTCCAGCTACTAAGACCAGCACCCCAAATGGCCAACCACATATATTATAACACTCTCCCATAGAAAATTAACGTAACATTAACGTTTATTAAAATATAATTAATATTTTTAGGTTACATGTTAATTCATTATTTATTTTAAATGTAGAACACATTTTAAACAGCTCTATTAACATAATTTTGAATTAAATCTTTATTTAATTAAAAAATATTAAATAAAAGAAAATTATTTTTCTGAAGTTTAAATTGCAAAATAAATACCCACCTATCATTTTTAAAAAGTATTTTTTTATTATGCAGTTATCATGATTAAAAATTTAATTATAAAAGCTTATTATATGTAATAATTTATAAATAAATAATAAATAAGTACTATTTTTAGATTTTTAAAGTTACATTTAATTTATTTATATTTTTAACTAGTTTAAATAATGTAATTTAATTAAACATTATTCCTATAGGGTTTTATTTTAAGTCCATGCCTCTCTTATTTTCAATGGGAGAGGTGTTGCAGTATCAGTGGTTGGCCATGTGTGGTGCTGGTCTTAATACTATTTCCTTTTTGGCAAAGGTAACTTACACTCGAAAATTTGGTTCCATCCTCTTTTTCAAGGTGTGGAGACTTATAAGTCTACACTTTTGAGTAAAAGCCAATACAGCTGCCCTCGTGTAAATTACCTTTGTGAATAGCCATGTGAAAGTCCACAAAATGTGGTAGATGCCGAGATGATAAATATTACCGCATATGCGAAATGACACTGTAGACTCCACAGATAAAGGTGAGTAATTTTGAACACAAATGTAAATGCTATGGGAAATAAGAGGTGTGGATGTGCGCTATATGTGTGCATTTTCATAGTTGATATTTAAAATATTATATGCTGATAGTGAACACGATATGTTAAATGTTAATAAATAGATTTTAAAAATATTTATTTTGTCCTTGAAACTGTTTTCAATAACTCATTTTCAAATGATCCAGCATTCAACCAGGGATGACATTTTCAATTCGATGCATAGAGAAGAATCAAGATCACAGTAGATCACATTCAAGTGAGGCAAATTGAAATACCCTCAGATAGCAGTTCATAGCATACACCGCAATGCCCTAGAAGACATTTGAATGAATACAATATCAGACCTTAAAGAGAAGTTCAAATTGTGTTATATACCTTAGGTGACAGGTTACTTATATTACATTATTATGGGTTTGCAAAGTAATGCTTTTTATGTATATTAAGATTTTCAGCACACAAAATGTGCATCCAATCTAAAACATAAAAAAAAGCCTGTAGCAATAAAAAAAAACAATATGATAAAGCATAGCTTTCTATATACGATCCATTTATCACAAATAATTTAGTGGGTAATATGTCAGTGTACTTTTGAGCTGTATTATAGCCCCTCATGAAATGCAGAGCAAGGGATGCATAGGGAGCCGAGTGACACTAAGCAGCCAAAGGCATGAGATGAGAAAGTTATATTCCTCTGAGCAGTGCCAAAGCCCATTCAATGTATATTTTAAAGGATTGGTATAAATATGTCATGCAGAAAGCTCCATTGCCAAGCCAGACCTAAACAGAAGAGGGTCTAAATGGTGCCCTGAACAGTAGCAGGAATGTACCCACTGCTGCTCGGTAGCCACTTACAATCTAAACCGTATTTTCTTGTTTGCTATTGTCAGAAATTCTAGGACGTGACATCGAGCAGCAGAGAAAGGCTTAAACGGCAGTCATATGGCTGCTATTATGTTTTCCCAATGTCACTGAGAGCTACAGCATTCTCAAGAACTATTTACAGCAGCCTGAACTCTCAACTGTGTTTGACAGGATATCTGACTGCATAGGACAGGTTGGGTGAAGCTAGGCGAGGCTTCTGGGTGAAGTAACATGATGTAGATGAGGACTGATACCACTGGACTGTATTCCCGATTTTTTTTTCATTCTCCCTCCGTCTGCCTCTCATTAATCAGGAGTTCTCCACCCTGAAGCAGGACACCAGTAGAAGGTATGGTTACATGCATTTCCTCTGCAGGAAGCACACATTTTTCTACTGATCGCTACAGTATAAGTGGCTTTGAAATTCCTTTCACGGCCCTTTAGATGCAAGTAAACACGTGATCACCCAGTACCTACTCAATGCATTAGGAGATATTTCAAGGTCGAGAATCAATAGAGTTGATATATTTGCATCACTTTTTCTCCTGCACGACTTTGTTACAGTCAATGGGACAACTGAGTGGCCATGAGTGGCCTTAGAGGTTTTGCTCCGTGACATACCACCTCGCTGTTTGCTCGTACTGCTTTTTAAAAAAAAGATTTGCTCACATCTTTGCTTTTATAGAAATGTGTTTGCACTATTGCTTTTTTTTAAAAAGATTTGCTCGCATCATTGTTTTAAGTACATTTGTTTGCACTATTGCTTTTTTTAAAATAGCAATTACTTTTAACTATTCGTTTTTTGTGCTCTTCTCACCTCACTCTGCCGGTCCTGTACCGATACTGACACACTGTCTATAGTGTGCATCACTATCGTAGGGCTCCCGGACACCTAGAGGCACCATTTTGAAAGTGCGCGCTCTAGTTGTTCTGCCTGCAGGCGCATAAATATGCGCGCTGCGCAGACGTCTGCGCCCGTCAACGTCCCGGAAGCGGCCAGCGCCAGACATTGGGCCCGTTTTATCCCATCACATGAGGTCCCGCTATATTACAGTCATAACAAGTTGCTGTTGCTTAGGCTTAGCCCCTGTAAATTAGATTCCAGATGGGATGTGTGCCAACATCATCCAACAGTTTGTCAGGAGTGCAAGTTCCACCTCGGCCCAGACCTGGGGGAGGTGGAGCAATTGAGTGGCGCTCCCTCTGCTGCAAAAGTGGGTCCTACCATCAGAGCAGGGTTGATAAATAGCCGCTCGCTACACCACCAGGATATATTTGACCGTATCTTGGACCAGCACTTCGACCTCCTGTTTATCACAGAGACCTGGCTAAATGGATCCTCTAATCCAATTGTTCAGATGGCCATCCCAACTGGATTTAAAAACTCCCGGACTGACCGCCACAGCGGCAGACGAGGTGGCGTTGCTATTGTATACAGGGATACATGGGAGTTCATTCGGGGGAAGGACATAGTGCTGGGGGAGGGTGAATTTTTGGACTTCATCATTGTCTTTTCGGCCCAATCCACGCTGGGAGGGATGCTAGTATATAGGCCCCCCCGGATCTGCGGGGCCCTTTCTAGGTGGATTGGAAGATGTTATTGTCCCCCGTGCCCTGCGTTTTTCGCAATATCTCTTTTTGGGGATCTTAATATCCACTTGGACCAAAAAAAATTAGGTAATACCCGTGACCGATTGGAATCTCTGAACTTGGCCCAGCTCACTCAGTGGGTTAGCTTACCAACCCACAGTGGAGGTAATATCCTAGATCCAATTAGTTCCAACTTTCCTATTACTATCGAAGACCCGCTTCCGGTCCCTTGGTCAGACCATTGTCTATCCTGCTTTACGTGGGCTGTGGAGGGAAGGTCCAAGGACCAACAGTCCAGGCTTAGCCCTGCCACCACTAAAATTGATACGGTAGCCTTTAGCCTCGTCTTTAAAGAATCTAGATCTGTCCTCCCTGCTGACCTGAGAGGGGCTCTGGCCAGCTTTACTGATTGGATCGTGCAGGCAGTTGACAGTCTCACACCTCCTTCGCGCCGCATCCGTCACAGGGATTCCCCCTCTAAACCCTGGTTATCTGCTGACTTGAGAACACTTAAGCAACACTGTAAAAAGCTGGAATGCTGCTGGCGTATGGACTACTGTCCAGGGGTTAAGAAGATACTTGGAGAAGCCCAGAAAAGTTACTATGTGGCCATTAGAAAGGCCAAAGGCTCATATTATGCCGAGCGGATTGAGTCAGCCAGCAACAATTCCGGGGAAATATTTTCTATTGTCCAGAGCTTTATGGCCCCTAAGGCAGAGACAACTAAACTCCCTACATCAGATGCCTGGTGCGAAAAGCTGTCCAATTTCTTTATTAATAAAATTCGGGCCATCCAGGCAACGTTCGCCAGCCAGAGCTTGCCTAGGCTGGAAATTGCGTCCTTGGTTGAGGCACCAGCTTCCGCTTCTAGTCTGACAGCCTTCTCCTTGGTTGACTTGTCAGAGTCCCTTAAAATCTTGAAATCCATGAAATCCGGATCGCCATCAGACCCGTGCGCGGCTAGGCTCCTGGCCTCCGTCGCAGAATCGGTCAACCTTGAGGTCAATGCACTCGTCAATCTTTCCCTCCAAGAGGCAGTTGTCCCGGGGGAGTGGAAACAGGCGAAGATCCTTCCGCTTCTAAAAAAAGCTTTGCTTGATCCTGGGGACCCAGGGAATTATCGCCCTAATTCTCTGCTCCCCTGTGTGGCGAAAATCTGTGAGAAGGCAGTTAACAAACAGCTCACTGACTTTGTGGAGGGGGCTAGCCTACTCCACCAAGCGCAATCTGGTTTTAGAGCTGCCTATAGTACTGAGTCTGTCTTAGTCGAAGTCTCTGAAGTGATTCAAGACTGTTTGGACTCTGGTGGAAGTGCAGACCTCATAATGCTTGATCTGTCGGCGGCATTTGATACCGTTCCCCATGCATTGCTTTTGACTCGGCTGGCGGACATAGGTATCTTGGGGCTGGCCTGGAAGTGGCTGAAATCCTTCCTCGAGGGGCGCTCGCAACAGGTCTGGCTCCCGTCTTTCTCGTCTCCACCCTAATCTGTGACCACTGGAGTACCGCAGGGGTCCTCTCTGAGCCCCCTGCTCTTAAATATCTACGTCACTCCTCTGGTCCAATTAGCAGAAGAGCGGGGTGCCAAGATCGTGGCTTACGCCGATGACACCCAACTTCTGTTCACCTGGGGTGAACCGGAGTTTTCTACTTTAAAGGCGAAAGAGTGTTTTTCAATGGCTCTGTGCCGCCCAACTCAAATGTAATGAGGATAAGTCTGAAATCATTCTTTATGGAAAGTTTCCCCACCGTTTCAGGGAATCTCTCTGGCTGTCCAACTATCCTATGCCATCTTCTTCTGGACTTCCAGTAAAAAATCTGGGCGTCTGGTTCGACGAGCAGTTGTCCTTCTCGACCCAGATAAAAAAATTGGCCGATAGTTGCTTTGGGATATTAAAGTCCCTCTAGAAATTCCTTCCACTGTTACCAAGGACAGCGAAGGAAACAGTGACTTGGGCACTGATCATTTTTCGAGTAGACTATACCAACGGGTTGTATGTGGGCCTTCCAGACTACACTCTTAAAAAACTGCAGGTGGTCCAGAATGCAGCAGCTAGGCTAGTGCTCAATATTCCCATTAGGAAGAGCGTCAAGCAACACCTGCGTCTGCTGCACTGGCTACCTGTTATGAAATGCGTTAAGTTCAAGGCCCTGGTCATAGCACATCGCGCTTTGTATGCTGGAGGACCTGCATACCTCAGGAAGCGTTTTGCTTTCTATACACCTGCCAGACATTTGAGATCGTCATCTCAGCTGCTTGCACAGGTTCCCCGTGTGTGCCTTCAAAGAATGGGGGGCAGATCTCTTGCCAATAGGGAAGCTACGGCCTGGAATTCCTTGCCCTTTTCTTTGCGCAGTATCCAGGAGCTGGGGCAATTTAAGAAACAGCTCAAAACTTTTCTGTTTTATTCTCTTCTCAGCTAGCACCTCATAGGCTCGCGCCGGGACACTCCCAGGAGTAGCTGCGTGCGTTATAAAAACAAACCCAATAACATAACATGAGGGACACAGTACTCCATTGTGTGGGACATTGCCATTATCAAAATGTGAGTCAGACACTACTACTAGTTTTGAATGTTTTACTCAATAAGTGACACTGTACTATGAGCCAAATGTTTCATACTCAGTCACTGGAATTATTTTCAATGAAATCAAACTCAAGTCCAGTGAGTAAGACTGTGCTCCCAGAGATGCATTTCACCCCCAGCGAGAGAGACTGTGGGCTCAAATCACAAACCACAATTTGTAGTATATAAAAGAGCACTGCAATAGTAGTACTTATTTACTACAAAATGCTATACACAAACCTACTGGTTCAAATCTCCACCTCCAACTCTTGTATCTTTTCAAAGAGGAGGTTTCCACACATGTAAGTTTACTACTAAGGGGAGGATTTCGATGTCGTCAGGAAAGGCCCCATTAGATTTGGGCGAATTTGACTCAGAAGCCTTGTTTCAGACCAAATCGGTCGCCTTTCCGGATGACCGAATGCGATGCAAGGGTGCCGTCCGGGCTATCCGAATCGGTTCTGAACGAGATTCAGGCAGCCAAGTCGTTCGTAGCCGAATCGTACAGCCCAATGGAGACGGTTTCCGAGCGAGCGATTATGATGACCGATTCGGACAGCCATTTCAAATTGGTTTGGCAGAGACGAAACGGCTGTGGGAATCAAGCTTCGGGGGCCCGTAGCAGGCCTCCCTGTCACCCGTAGGCCTCCGGATGGGGCCCGTGAAGGTACCCAAGGGACCCTCTTTCCCAACCATGCACAGTGTGGCAGGCACTATGTGGTGTCCACCACCGGATGCAAGGTTTTCCCCACCCACCCTTTTGCCAATGGGAGCCTGTGTTCTCATCCAGAACACAGGCTCCCATTGAAGTCAAAGGGAGTCTGACTGAACCGAGTCCGTAAGCATCCGGACACATTGTAATCGGTCAGTAGGACTGCCCAAATATGAATCGTCTGGAAAGCATTCCTAAACCGATTTGATGGGAATGCTTTCCTGATGACATCGTAATCAGCCCCTTAGTAGTAAATGTGGGAGGGACCAGGAGGAATGGTGGAAACATGTGAAAACAAGAGGTATTTAGGAAGGAGGAGTAAGGAGGGGTTCAGGGTTGGGTAAGGAAGGTTTTATGGAGGGACATGATAAGACAAACACTCACCCACAAAACCTTAAGCCCATTGCTAAGCACAAACTACACTTCTGAAGTTAGTACCCCCCAAGAGGCCTCAAAACGGTCATAAATGCACTCCAGACTAGCCTAGGAGTAAATCTAGCAGCACACATGGACACTCACAGGTACGGCAACAGTCTCCCACAGAAAATGTTGAACGCATGGACTTAAAATACAAACTTGTAGGAAATAATGTTAAAATGTATTATTATATTTTGACTTAAAAATGTGTATATATATATATTGATGGTGGAGTGTTTCTGTTACTGAACAAACACCCCTCAGGACTGCATGTACCAGCATGCTTCAGTCAGGCAGGCTGAAAGCGCGAGTCACCCATTGGAGGAGAAGGTAATGACATCACAAAGGGGAGCGGTTTTCAACTCACCTGCACCTCGTTGAACACCACAGAGAGCGTGAAGACCCAGGAACAGGCACTGATGAGAGCCATTGGAGGCTTGAAACGCGTCTGCCTTAGCGTTTGTTGGGACTGCTGCACTACGCGCATTTTATTTCAATAAAGTCCTTGCCTCGAATTCCGGAGTGTGCTGTGCTTTTTCCTGAGTTGGAGGAGGCGTTGGACTCATGTTTTGTCAGCAGCAGGTCGCTGACTAACAGCACACCCTCTCGGTCTGGTGCACCGTGTTAAGACCAGCAACTCTCTTGGAATTATTGCACGAACTGCAAAAACACGGAGCCCCCCCGACCAGTTTGACTGCCTACATGGTGTGATACACTGCATTTGGGGAGAGAGGAGGTGATATTTTCGCCTGAATAAGGAGTCGGGTGTAAGGCTTTTGGTCATCCTGCAGGGCTCTTGATCTGGAGTGTGGCCCTGATCCAGTATTTTGGGACATCACTTGATGGTGGAGTGTTTCTGTTACTGAACAAACACCCCTCAGGACTGCATGTACCAGCATGCTTCAGTCAGGCAGGCTGAAAGCGCGAGTCACCCATTGGAGGAGAAGGTAATGACATCACAAAGGGGAGCGGTTTTCAACTCACCTGCACCTCGTTGAACACCACAGAGAGCGTGAAGACCCAGGAACAGGCACTGATGAGAGCCATTGGAGGCTTGAAACGCGTCTGCCTTAGCGTTTGTTGGGACTGCTGCACTACGGGCATTTTATTTCAATAAAGTCCTTGCCTCGAATTCCGGAGTGTGCTGTGCTTTTTCCTGAGTTGGAGGAGGCGTTGGACTCATATATATATATATATATATATATATGTATTCACTGAAAAAAAAATAGCTTTCAGGGACGTTACAGTTAGGAATTAGCATTTTAAAAAAAAACCAATCAGTGATGTCATCAGTGATGTCACTGACCATATAATGAGTAATGTAATATGTGATGTCATCAGCAGTGCATTGCGGGGGCGCGAGTTATAGTTAGCTCAACTAACTATAACAGGCAAATTTCTCTGGTTTTATATAAGTGAAATGTCCAACTAACTATAACGTCCCTGAAACCTATGGTTTTTTCAGTGAATTTCGAAGGTTTTTTAAATGCTCATTTCTAAGTATAACGTCTCTGAAACCTATTGTTTTTTCAATGAATTTCAAAGGTTTTTTTAAATATCGAACTACTATTGTGTATTTGTCATTAATACTATTTTTTCAAACTTTTCAACTACATAAAATATACTGCAAAAGTACTATGTAACGTAATACATTTCACAAATTACAATGAGTTTTTAAATAATACAAAACAATTTAACATTCATATAACAATCTTTCTCCCTTTTCTTGCTGTCATCAGCTACTACTTAACTTCACTATTCACAGAGATGCCAGTGTAGTTTCATCATAAACAGCAGGGGAAAAAAACAATCAACTAGATTGTTAAAAAAAAAAAAACGAATTCTCTCAACTATAATACAAAATCAACACAAATAACACATCCAATAGTACTTCAAATGTTCAAAGCTTACCTTTACTTCATAGATTGTCTGCAAATTTACCCAATACGCCAGATAATGTATCAAAAATTTCACTTTGAAAGCATCCAGTATGAATTCCTTTAAGATCTAACGTAGTTTCTCTGCACATTTTCCCAATACGCCAGATAATATATAAAAAAATTCACTTTGAAAGCATCCAGTATGAACTCCTTAAAGATCTTACGTAGTTTCTCTGTACAATTTTATCAATACACCACATAATGTATCAAAAATTTCGCTTTGAAAGCATCCAGTATGAATTCCTTAAAGATCTTACGTAGTTTCTCTGCACATTTTCCCAATACGCCAGATAATGTATCAAAAATTTCGCTTTGAAAGCATCCGGTATGAATTACTTAAAGCCGAATAGTGTATCTAAAATCTTTGTTTCAGAAAAATTAAGTACGAGTTGGGTAATTCAAAAGGCAATCTCGGTTTCATTTCCAAGTGTGTATCATTACAGTGACTTTCACCATTATTACACTTTAAATAAACTGTATAATGTCCACTTGTAGTAGTACTTCCAGCATGGAAAACAATAGCAACTGTTGCAAAAGTTCTTCCAGAAATAGATACTTGATTAGCAAAAAATTTTTTATTTTGGTTTCCACTTTTCTTCCATTTGGTCGACAGCATTATAATGAAATATTTTCCATATCTTTGTAGGCATAATGCAGATAGCATTTTTGATTTACAATGAGAACACATCATCTCATGATCAGCTTTTTTATAATTTGGAAAATGGTACAGATTTGCAGTCAGGTATTGTTAAATATAAAAATCGTTCTCTGTCAAATACAGTGCTTGAAGTTAACGAACACTCTTCACATTTATGTTCCCATTTGTAACTGAGTCCAAATAAACTCTCAATCTGAATTCCTTCATCTTCTAGTACTCCAAGCATAACCATCAGAAATTCATGTGCATCTTGCTGTATATTAGCACTGAACGTTAAAGATCCAGTACATGTATCCAACAGTTGGCGAATACCAGAAGCAGAAATTTTTTCCTGACTTTCCATAATTTCACCACAAACATCTTCAAGATAAAATATAACATTTAGAATGACATTACCATAGCAGTTGAGGCCAGAAGCATTTTCTAATTGGTATCCAACAACATCATCACTTGTTTGTATTTTCTGCCTCTTTACATCTTTTCTTTTCTGTTGATTTTCTTTCTGCTTTTTAACTATAGTTGACTCTTCAACATATTTGTGTTTTGAACACACAACACGTTTCTCATAAATGGGATATTCTCCTAAATGGGGAGCATAAAGCCTTCTCAAACGATTATATTCTCTTACACAATTAACATCAGCACTAACTTTGTTCTCATCAAAATCAATTAAATACAAACCAGACAACGTTCTAAGTCGAGATAATGCAACATATACCATTCCCTCCTTAAACACAGTTTTTCCAACATTTACCAAAGCATTATCTACACTTAAACCTTGTGATTTGTGAATATATATGCTAAACAGAAGGGAAACTGTTTTCTGCGAACATACAAGTCTTTTACAAGCAAAAAACATGTGGCAGAACGTGCAATCTGTCTTACCTCTGCAATCTGATCAAATTTAACTTTCAAAAATTCAATTCCATTTCTATTTTGATATTTCACAAAATCAACAACTTTCCCCATTGCTCCATTCACTAAACCTTCTTCTACATTCAGATTACGCTTCAAAATTACCCGACAGTTTAAACATACATCTACATTTTTTTCTATGCCAGCAGTTTTTGATTCAGACTTGTCCAAAGAATCCAGTTTAGTCTGTAGTTTTTCTGAAAGAACAATTGTTATTCCTTGATGCTCTATTCTATCAATAGCTTCAATGTGAACTATTTCTTGATTTTCCAATTTCATAAACTCTATATTAAATGTTTAACACTCTTCCACATTAGGCATTAAGCAAACTATAGACTTTTTTCCTTTCATTTTCTTGTACATTACTTCTGCTGATGTGTTTTCATTTGTAAACAAGTTCTTTAGTAGACGACTTTGAAAAGCTTGTTTACCATGTTTGCTTAGAACACCAATTCTTACATCTTTTAGAATATTTCCATAATCTTCATCTCTTGCTTGTCGCATATTCTGAGTGAGTTCTTTATATTCAAAATGTAACCACAGATTCACATTTCCAATACTTATCAAAGATTTCTTATTGTCTTCATGTAGAAGAGTTTTAAACACTGGCTCTCCTTTTACAGGGGTTAGTTGTAGCAGATCTCCAAATACAATTAAATGTTTCCCCCAAAGAGAACGTCGTAATCTGTTTTTAATACCTGTTGCATTCTCGAGTGTACAAAAGCAAGCATTAAGTTTGAGACCATGCTCAACTCATCAGTAATTAAAAGTTTCATTTTCTTCAGCACTCTTGACACTTCATAAGAAGCTTCTCCAGACAACTTCTGATATTGTAATATATTATCACGCTCCACTGGTAACTTCACTAATCTATGCAAAGTAACTCCTTTAACATTGTGTGCAGCTAATCCAGTTGGAGCTGTTACCACACAACATAAATGTGAACCAGTAGTTTTTTGAAGATAACTGGTCAAAACTTTATTTAAAAAACTTTTACCTGTCCCAGCTTGACCACTGATGTACATCAGAAGAGGTTTAAAAGATGAACACAGACAATCTTTTTTTTCATGCAACAAACCATGTTCTATCCGTTCTCTCACTTGCACATATATTTCTAATCGGTTCAACATTTACTTGTTCTTCTAACTTTTCCAATGTTTTATTCTCCTTGTGTGCTTGTTGCATTGCAATTTCGACTTCATGCATAGCAATCACTGCTTCATTTTCCAGCATTGGTTGTCCAAGAGGATCTTGCCTACATGGACCACTACTTTGACTATCTTGAGAACTTTCATGAGCTATTTCAGATATATTAGTATTTTCCTGTTCAACTTCATCATTCAACATTTTTAAATGTGAAGGGAAAATTGGACATCGAATGCTATCTTTACAAGCATTAAAAGAATCTTTGTAGCAGTCAAACTCTCCAAGTAATTCACTTTCGCCACGCCATGGTTTAAACAGCTGGAGAAGTGCTAAATAGTAAAATTCTCGCTTATCTGGAGTTTCACAACTAAATTTCTTGTGGTTTATAAGATTACCCTTTGCATGTTTTACTAAACAACCATGACATCCTTCTTTTGAAGCTGTAATGTTGACTCCTTTTCGGATAGTATGTGTCCAACATATTAGTAAGCCTGGGCAAAGCACTACGCTACGCTCGCGTAGTTTGCGAAGTTCGCGCTACTTCGCACTACGAGAACTGCACGTAGCACAGTGCGAACACGCATAGCGTAGTGTTGCGTAGTGCTGCAGTCATTTTTTGCTTGCTCGCGGTCCTCAACGTCAAGTTGGCGACCGCGAGCAAGCAAAATGACATCCCGGCGAGACTTTTTCCTTATCGCGATCAGCAACTTCAAGTTGGCGATCGCGAGCATGGAAAATAAACCTCCCGGCGAGATTCCCAATGCGAGGAGGTCAGGTTTCTCATTGCGAGTGGTTGCGTATGCTCGCGACCGCTCGCGATGAGAAACTACCAGTTCGCGTTGAGAAAGCTGAAGCTCGAGTAAAAATCTACTCGAGCAGCAGAAAACTACAGCTCGCACTGTGCAAGATGCCATTTTCAATGATTGCACAGTGCCAGTTGCTTGTCCGCACTGTGCAATCATTGAAAACGACATCTGGCACAGTGCGAACAAGGTACTACGCAGTTCGCGAAGTGCTACGCGTAGCTCGCGTAGTGCGAACTTCACTTTGCGTAGCTTCGCGAAGTTCCACTTCACGCACTACGCCCAGGCCTACATATTAGTTTTAAGAATGTCTGTACTATCTGGCTCATTTGCTGCTAATTGTTCAATTTATTCCAATGATTTCAACACTCTATTTCGTTTGCAGGCAAGACCTAAACTTACCCAAATGATTCCTTGTGACTTTGAATATAAACTTGAAGAACGCAAGCGGTCTGAACATTCATACGATCCAATTTCTCGGTGGGAAAACATTTTCAAACTAAAGCTGTACAATTTTTTGCCAAGACTATTCTCTTGTGCAATTTCTTCCCACATTTGTTTCATCTCTGTTTTTTCTGATTTTGTTATGTACGATATAACATAACGTGCAACAGCAATTGAGTTATCCGCAACATACTGGTTGTCCATGTTCACATTCCACATTTTTAAAATTACTGGATTGTAGTCATTGATATACTTTGACACTTCTGTTCTTTGTAAGTTGTAGGTATTCTTTGGACATTTCCGAGTTATTGTGTGCCTCACAGAAGAAAAAAAAGAATTTACTCTTCCTTTACAAATGACTGGACGGGAAAAACCAAAACGACATTTGGTGTAAAATCTTCCTTTAGACTTGTATTTTCTTCTGCAGTACTTTCCACAACGGTGACTTTGGAAATGTAAAACTTGCTGTCTCAAGCTTCTATCTCCTCCTTCTCTTGGAATCTCACATGTCACATACTGTTCGATGAAAGACAATACTGTTTCATGAGAATCAGTTCCAAATTTAGGTCCATCCTTGACACATAGTAGCATATGTATATCAGGTGCACCTCTTGCTTGGTACTCCTTTCTCCAAAAGAAATCGGTAACTTCTCCAAGAGGTGGATTCTTTTTATTACAGATACAAGACATCATACCTTGAACCTTATGATTAAAATATCTGCACACATTTACAGGATCCAATGAACACAGTTCACCAGGAGTCTTTATTTCAATATTTTTTATATTAGAATTCGCTTCTCTTAAAAACTCAAGCAAATCTTCCCATGCATACTCTGCACAGCTAAGTGTAACAAACCATGTTGGTGTACCTAAGTTCTGTAACATACACTTGAGTTCTCCATGATGACGATACCAATACTAATTTGTTCCACGTTGACATGCCATCAAATTGATTAACTGTGCTTCTAAATTTTCATCTGTTTCTAGAACTTTAAATTCTTTCGTGGAAAGAAGTGATTCATGAACTCCAGTTTTAAGTATATGATTCACTACATACGAGAGAGAAGACAGATCACTTTCAAACAAAAGGTGAAATAGGTATGGAATGCACTGTTGAAATCTAGGATCTTCAGAATATAATCTTGTTGACCGATATTCTGAAACTGGAATCCGTACAGGTCGGTCATCATATTGTCCATCTTCTCCAGTAGGAAATAACTGTGGAAAACAACAAGCTTCCAAGCTTTTCTCCCATACACTCATTGGAGTTCCCTGTGCTTTTTTCATTTGAAATAACTCAATGCTACTTCCTATCACTTCTTTTGAATGCAAAGGACATATTATATAATGTTTATAAATCTCTTCAGTCCTTGACTTGTCCACTTTCTCTATTTGACCACTTGAAATTTCTAAATCATCTTCAAAACGTATTACCTGTTCATCCATATTTACATTTTGTAATAAATATTGTTCTCTATAAGATATAAGGTAGCCTTTTCAACTTTATTAGCATCCACAAATTCTTGCCATATTTTCCAACTCTTTGTGGGTACACCATTTACTAAAATAACTACTGCCTCGTCTTCCTCTTTCTCTCCAGCAATAGTTTCAATGTTTTTCTTAAAATCCAAAGGTAAATACACCACTCTTCCTTTCAGCCCTCTTTGCAAGTCTGTTGGTGGCAGTTTACCTGTTTTAGGCTCCATCCGAATTATAGTTTGAAAAGGATGAACAGATTGAATTAGAACCGACTCATATGTATTCAATTTGGCCGGCTCCTGTGGAATAACTACTAACTCCAACTTATTATGCACCGCTCTAGCAGCCATTTTGTTCTCTTCTAATTTGTTGTAACAATATTTACATATACGTTGATCACTACCTAACTCAAATCGACCTTCAACAAACAAGTAAGTTGCAAATTCTTCCCACTTACCATTGTTCTCCTTTTCACTTTTCAAATACAAATCAACATTCCTACTTTGACTTTTATAATGAGTACGTCGACAACAAACACAAACATAGTTTGGTATTTCAGAGCACACTACATTAAACTTTCCAATTTCTTCTTCAAACTGATCAGTGCTAATCACTTTCTAATCTCCTCCAACATCTGTAATTGTCAAACTTTCACTTTCTATGAACTACTCTTCTAAACCAAAATATCGCATTTCAATATCATCACACTTTTTTTGAACATCTGATAAAGAACCATATAAAAGACTTCCATTCAGTTCACTTAAACTTAATGCAGGACTTTTTAAATAGTACAGTTTCTTTACAAAGTTCTGCATTTCTGAATGGTGTACTGCTAACATCCTCAAATGATGAAAAACACTTTTACAAACTTTTCTTGAAAGACAAGCCAGAGAATGCCCATTCTTCTCAGTATATTTTCTTACATTACACGGATCTAGTCCTTGTAACAACTTAATCTTCTGTTTTATACTTTTCTGAGTATATTTTTGTAGCAAATTTCTCATTATCTCAATGGATTCCTGTTGAATACAACAAACGCTACTACAACTCCACTTATACACAGGAGCTCGTGGACGTTTCCCTTGCACTTCTTCAGCTATTAACTCTTCTGCACTTTTACCAACCATTTCCTCCTTTAGAACAGGAACACCATCCTGAACTTTGTAGCAACGACCTCCAGTATCAACTGCAAATGATAAACTATTTTCCTGGAAGTAACTTTCCTCATTAAAAAAAGGCTCAGTACTAGAAGTATGTCTCCAATGTCCACTAAAGATTTTTACAAAAGTTGGTTCTGTTCACAAGTCTTTTTTTTCTACTTTTGTCTTCAATACTTTCACTATTTTATCCAATATTTTCAATCTTTAAAATCTAAATGAACAACTTCTGTTTCAAATTGAAAGCAGTATCCACTATACGTTCAATACGCTGCTTCTCTTTGAATTGGAACATTCTTCTTTTATATTTGCAGCATGTTTTCAATAAATTCTGAATCACTCTAGATCGAAAAAATCTCTGAGGAATTTCTTGAAATAGTTTTTGTCTCCGAGTACCAGATACTATTTCTTTATCATCTTTTCTTTTCCCCATATTTGAAATTGAACTCTGCTTCACCTTACTTGAAAAATTCTTCTTTTTGCTTTGTGTGATGTTTTTCTTATTAAATGTTCGTAATATTTTTCTCAAAAATTGTCTTTTGCTTTTACTCAAACAAACAGTTTCTCTACTACTCGCATTTTTTTCTACTTCAAGATCTTTCCTTTTCGTCAAATATATATTTTTCTTCTCTTTTCTTTTTTTTTCACTTCTTCTAGGCATTTCCAAAATTCAATCCAAGCGAAACAATTTTCTGAAAAATAAAAAATAGATTAAATTATTTTTCACATTTCTTCACTATATTAAAATAATAACTTACAATTGCATAACTTCCACTAACAACTTCCAGACCCAGTGCTGCAACTTGATGGAGCACGACAGATGAGCACTAGGATGACAAGTAGGGCCATAGAACATACAGCAAGTATTTATTTAATTATTTACATATTCCTTTACAATTTATATATAACTGCACTACCTCATACTTTTCACCTCTCCGCCACACCACACCACCCCACACCACTTTCTTTGCAACCCACCGCACACAACTTTATAAAGAGTATTTTGAAAAATTGTAATCTATGTACTTAGAATGATATTATCAACCAAACAGCAGACATACAAATTTCCATTATTACCTAACAATTTTATCAACAACTTCGCAAACATAACACTGCACCTAGGGCTTTAACTGGAGGGGGTGTCTGTGGGGATGTGACCATCAGCACTTTATTTTTGGGAGCCTCGAAACGGGTCTTTATAGGGCTCTATTTTCCGACCTCACAAACATAATCCGTTTTTTTTTCTTTATTGCACTGCAGTGACACTGTGAGAGCATGCTCATTGCTCACTACTTAGAAGTGCTGACATCATGCCAAGTTACTCGCATTGTAGGAGAAGGGAAACCCTTTAAAGAGAGCCATTTTCTCTCTGTATTTCCCTTCTCTTTTTGCAACGCACCAGCAACATCATCGTGGGGTGATTAGCAGACAGACCACCAGGCGAGCAATGCCCATTGCCCCGGACTCTCTGACACAGCTTCTGGGCGCACACACAGAGCCGCACTCGAGTACTTCACTGGTCTTCAAAACATCATTTTTTTGTAAAGGAGACTCTGTTTTTTTTCACCCTTTTTTACAACCCCTACATGCCCACTCTGCCTATTGCTGAAAGAATTAGGCTCCCCCGAAATTACTCTCTGGTTGCGCCTCTGCAAAAGACCACAACAAGGCAACTCCAGCACGAACCTGCTCTCACCTTACACACGGTCTTGTTTTAGAGCTGCGAAAACACACACTTTGCCTGCCTCACTAAGTTCTCACACCCCCTCTTTAATATGAACATAAAAGCTTTCCAATTACTTTTATATTCCTATATTGTACTTCACATGGAAATATAGAACTCAAGGTTCGCACCACCCCAAATTAGCTCTCTGGTATACTTTCTCAAATATAAGAAGTACAGGTATTCAGTATCTGTCAGTCACGGGCACTTTAAAACAGTGTACCTATAAACAACTCGACAAAATGTTATGTTTCTAAATTAACGTATTACACTTAAAAGCTCCTTTACATTTCTTTCGCTAGATGTACCTTTGTTTAAAACACCATCAGAGAAGGGTGTTGAAGTATGCTCCACAAAGAGTAACTCAAAGCTTTGTTATTCTTTATTAAAAAATCTGCCTGTAAATGCTTTTCGCAAGCCTTTTCAACACCTTAAGAGGGTAGCTGGATGAGTATAATACATCGTATTTAAGATCGGGGGCGTACGATGCATGGAAATAAGAATGTATAGTTGAATAAAGGGCGAGTGGCTGCATGACCGTAGTCAAAAAAGAAGAGCCTCTCTTGGATATGTATATACCTGTCAATCATACAACACACAAAACTTTACTTTAAAAGAAGTTGCAGGGTAAGAACCGGTATCAACGAAGCAAACAAACAGGCTACTAAATTATTGGTTTATTAAAATTAGTCACATAAGTCTCACAAAAAAGCGAGCAGTTGTACACATCCGTTAAAAAACTGTTATTAGACAATTTATCAAAATACACAAAAAGATAAAAATCAATAAAAATTGTACATATAATTCAATGACATATAGTGTAAAGACACCACAACAATAATCCTCACTGTCAATATGCAATAAAGAATTGATAAAAACAAGAAAATTGGGAAAAGGGGAAAAGAACAGGAAACTTATTCCTACTTCCGAAGGGAGAATCTATTAATCAAGGACTGAGTAGTTGTGACCAAAGTAGCATTTGATTACATTATACATTTCGCACAACTCTTATTGTCACTGATTATATCCGATTTCCCTTTAATAGAGCATCGACGCGTTTCGGTAGGCCATAAGTAACGGCCAACACCTTCCTCAGGATTGTTTGCTGATCCCAATATTACAAATAGAAAATCTGAACAAAATGTACAACAAAGATAATATAAGTGACTACCCATATTGACACCTAAGACATTATTTGATATACTTCATTGACCACGATTCAGCCCATGCTAAAAAGACAGTTCTATTTCAAAACATGCATGCACTCTTTCACACCGCACTATGTAAATACATAGTGCTTGTCGACAATTGATAAAGGTTTATTCCCCATATATGGAGTAATAAAGCCAATCGTTCATAATATTTAAAACTGAATCGCTATGGTAGGTTAACCTCTCTCACTCAGAGGTTATCTGTATATAGTATTGTATACATAATGGCATTACGAAATTGAAATTTTGCCCATTATGTAGGTCATACGACCTCAGTTCTTATCATCATATTTCGTCCCCTGCACGGCCTAAAGGCTACAGCAGCACTACCATTTTCTTCAATTGCCAAGGGACTTCATCACAACAAGTGCATCTCATTTGAAGTGTTTAAAAAGTTACCTTAAGGTTTTCTATGCTTAGCATAAATCAAGGCCCCGCAAGCTGGTGATACATAGATAAATTCATTGACAATAATCACATGAAATTCAGTTACCTAGCATAGATAAAAAACAGATATATGTTTTTCAGTCAACCCAATCAGAAAGGCTTGGCTCCCTATCTATTAGGTCCAAATACAGTTATAGCACACCCTGGTTCATAAATTTACCATTCAATTCTTTTAATACAGCCAGGTGGTATATACACACTTCCTAGGCTGTAAGTATTCTAATTATGGAAAGTCTTCGGTCTATCTCCAATAAGATATCTGAAACAGAGCAAAAATATCTATTACTAACCATCGTGCCCCACACATCTTAGCTGTTTCTAACCAAATCTATGTTCCGATCGGCTAAATTTGCCACTTACACGGAGCTATACTTACGAGAATTACTACTGCTGTAGGCTTCACTCAGCACCGTGAGAGTGTATCCAAACCATACTGTTCTTGGCTATATATAAGGAAATAATCATGCATTACTAATAGCTCAACCGAGAATTACTTGTAGAGACTACACCGTAGCGCTGCCTACATACAAATGGCGGCTCTGAATAACGAAGGCTCCCGATATACGGGCATCTTCCAAACCTGCCATTAATACGTTCCCTCGATATTGGCAAGTACCTTATTGTTCGTTCTCTAGCACTCTCCAAACGTGGTGAGGATAGCGGGTTCACAAGGCACTTAGATCCTGTACGTCCCTATGGCGAAAAAAACACAAGGAGCAAAAATCGAGTAGCAAGCCCCAAAATGACCAAGGACGCGATTTGCTCTTTGTCGCTATCTATTTACGTACCTTAATAGGGCTCGGTACCGACCGCAAACGGGGATTCCTTCAAATGTGTTGAACATAGAGTCCAACAAATAACCGGCTTAAGTATCATCTAGTAATTGCCGGCACCGGAACTAAAGATTAACCTTCCGGGGCAGGAAAAAAAGGCAAAATAAAGCCTGATATAACAAAACAACACAGTGGCCGCCATCTTAACACTGTTACATTAATACTGAAGTCAAGCAGTTTAACTCGTTATATCTTTATATTAAGGGAGCACTGCTCTCTCAAAATAATTGTGAGATACTACCGGAAATATATTTAATAAGAACGAATACGTTTTCAAAAAAAGGAAGAAATTTCACCCTATTTATCACGATAATACATCTATATTGCAGCCGAACAGAAAGGAAGATGTAACGGCGGAAAAAACGTCACAAGTGTGATAGTAGGAACAAATGCAACACATATCTTAATTCTTTATAGGTCTCTCGTTGAATTTCTTGCTTCTTTGCATTTAGTCATTTCTTATGGGCAAAAACACAATCTATGGTAGGTAAAATTTAAATTGATAGTCATCGCCAGGGTGACATAATCCGCACATATATTTGTTCTATGCATTAGTTTACATTCGCAAATGCGAAAATAAGTATTAGGATGATTGTCATTTAAAAAAGACTCTTCCTTACTTGAAGTCATCATTCAAGCTTATGCCCCTCAGAGACGGCTGCACTTAGGTAGTCATTATACCTAGAACACATAATTTAAAAAAGTGGTAAGTAAAACGACTACTAAGTACCAGACTCGAATATAAGAAGTTACATTGTTAACAAAGCTTCCCACTCCTCACGTGAGTTAAGGCCTTTCCGTGTGTTATTAAGATGGGAGATAAACCATTGTTCACGGGCCTTGCGTTTACAGGTAATGTTGCCCCCTCTTTTGTCAAGCTTAACTTTTTCTAAGATGAACCAAGAAAAATCATTTTCACCATGTCCTACTTCAAGAAAGTGCGAAACAAGAGGTGCTGTAAATTTCTTCATTTTAATGGCTGACCTATGTTCTTGCATTCTCACTCGAACCTCTCTACCTGTTTCCCCAACGTAACCAAGGTCACAGGGGCATCGTAGGAAGTAGATTACGTTTTTGCTTCTACAATTATTGAATGTTGTAGATCGAATATTCACACCATTATAGGAGATTTCTTTTGCTTGCATACATAAAGGGCACACATTACAAGAACCGCATCTCACATTGCCCACTGCTAGAGTGTTAGTAATCGTTCTTTGTGTCCAGTTGTTTTCCTCACGGTATGTGTGCACAAGCATGTCTCTTAAATTGCTGTTTCTCTTGAAGGCAAATAACGTTTTCTCCAGTTTCGCTTCCTCATCGTGATTAATAATATGCCAGTTTTTATTGACTACATTTTTAATCTGGTTGCTGAGGTGAGAAAATTTGCTAACAAAGACGACTTTGTTGGGAGGTTCTTTTTTACCTAATGATTTTTCAACCAGTGCTTCACGGTCATAAAACCTAGCACGTTTGAGGGCGTGTGAGAGGAGTTTGTTAGGATAGCCTCTATCTTTAAACTTACGTTTGAGATCTTCTGCATGTCTATAGAAGTCTTGTAGGTCCGAACAATTCCTTCGTAAACGAAGGAATTGACTGAACGGAATGCTTTCTCTTTGGGACTTCGGATGGAAGCTGGAGAAATGGAGAAGAGTGTTTTTTGCCATTGGTTTTGTGAACAACTCAACCTCCAGACTTCCATTCGAGTCCTTTATGGTGATATCAAGAAAATCTACCTTGCTTTTACTGTGGTACGATGTGAACCTCAAGTTAGGATCACCCTGATTTAACCAATCGAGGAATTCACTTAGCTTCTCAGTGTCACCCTCCCAAATGAAAAAAATATCGTCAATGTAGCGGTACCAGCCCGCTACATTTTCGAAAAAGGGGGCAACCTCGTTATATATGTGTTTGACCTCGAACTGGCCAACATAGAGACAGGCCAGACTAGGAGCACAGGTGGCCCCCATGCTGGTCCCTTTAATTTGTTTAAAATATTCATCCTTGAATAAGAAGACATTATTACCTAAGTCCTGATCTCTTAGAATCTCGCGAATGACTACAACCGTGTCGTTTTGTGGGATGTTCGTATAGAGAGACTCAATGTCGAGGGTGACCAGACACTGAGTCTCTCTACAGAAGGGGAGTCCCTCAACAAGAGAAATGATGTGGGCAGAATCTCTCACGTATGATCTTAAACTGCAAACGATAGGACGTAGGAAGTGATCAACGTACTTGCTTACGGGTTCTAACAAGGAGTTAATACTACTCACAATAGGTCTCATTGGTGGATCAGTGGCGTTTTTATGAATTTTGGGTAAGCCATATATGGCAGGGGTCTTGGGTTCCATGTTGTTTAAAAACTTGAATTCATCTTCACAGATCCAGGACTTATCTCTTGCCTCTGTCAGGAGTCTCAAACATTCTCTTGCCACAACTTCCAGGCTTTGTACGTTTGTCCGCTTATAGTGTTCCTCAACATTGAGCAGTTCAAGCATTCTATGTTCATAATCTATGGTATTAAAAACAACAACCCCCCCACCCTTATCTGCAGGTTTGATAGTGAGGTTTCTGTCTGCTTTTAAGGAATTAAGGGCCTGTCTCTCGTTCCTATTGATATTATTCTTACCAGAGCCTGTTTTGTTATGTCTACCAAGGATATTACCAATCCCACTCTCAACTGCTTTTTCAAAAGCTTCAATGTTTTTACCAACCATGGCTAAAGTTGGAGTGAATAGTGACTTTGGTTTAAAGCCAGGTACATTTACCCGTTCCTGACTTTCCCGATTTTCAAAAAATCTCCTCAGTCGTACTTTGCGGAAAAAGGAGCGCAGATCTTTTTCTAACTGGAATTTGTCTATACTAGTAGACGGAACAAAGCTAAAGCCTTTACTCAAGCTGTTAATTTCCCTATCACTAAGTAATCTATTTGACAAATTGATTACTGGTGCTCGGTCTGTCGCCAGTAGCGTTGACTCCTTGTGCGCATATACTCCTGCTGTTGTGGAGGACCCCTGTTCGTTTGACCCCTCCCCGAGTTCCCATTGTAGCGCTGTCCTCTCCTCGGGCGCGAGTCTAAAAAAGGAATATAGTCTCTGGTATTAGCTCTATTTGTAGGATCATCCCTCATTTCATTGTCATCCTCGCTGCTAGAACCAGAGGTCTCTGAGAAAGTGACTTGTTTGAGTGGCTGCATGGCCAGATGGATAGATACATAGATCAATGTATCAATGTATGGATGGATGGAAGGATGAATGAATGCAAAGACCGGTACTTATGATAGACGGGTGGGCTGATAAATGCTTAGGATTGATTCTGGGACAGATATATCTATGCATATATAGGCGTATTGCTGCATGAATGGCACAGTGCTTACTATAGGCGAGTGCGCTCATAGATGCTTAAGATAAGCGGACAAACACATTTATGTATATATATAAGTAGGAATATACCCATAAATTGAAAGATGAATGGCGCAGTACTTAGGATGCATGGATACTGCACTTTAATTGGTCCGGGTCTGGGGACCGGCACTTATTTTCAGGCAGCCTCCAAACGACTCTCTACCAGGCTCTATTTTCGGCCCTCTCAAAGATAGTCAATTTTTGTTTATTTTTTTATTACACTGCAGTGACAGCATGCACATCGATGTGCGCATGCTTATTTTGCTCACTACTGAGAACTAGAGACATCACGCTAGGTTACCCACGTTGTAGAAGAAAGGGAAATCCTTTAAAGAATGTTTTTTTCCAAACCTACGATAATTGGAGAGGATTTTCTAAAGCACACAATGATACTTATCTTGATTTAGACCACGCCCCAACTTGCATAGCCCACAACCCTTTAAGAGCTTTGCCACCTCCCCCCCCCCCCTTTAGAGCACCCCCACTTTTTTGTCTCCCACTTGGAACCCTAACCACACCATAGTAACAAACAAACAGTGTAATCTTCCATTAAAATCTACAATGGCACCAAGTTTCATAATTTTCCATCAACGCTATCAGCCTTCTACCACAGTACATGAGTGTCTATCAGCACAAAGATATCTTATCCACAGAAATGTTGTGTAATTTCTGTACCTGTCTGCTGGAACACTCATAACCAAAATGTATTAAAACATGGAAATTTGCCAAAAAAACATATACCATACCATAAAGCGATTCATAAATGGGCACACTGCCACTGCACCACCCTCTTCCCCATTCTTCCTTAACTTCACAAAATTAAAGAAAGAGCCACTCCAAACCTAGTAAACACACTATACTAATACAAGAACTTAATTTCATCGAACGTCTACCGGAATGCTCATGAGCAAAGCGTAAAAAACATACAAATTTGCGGGTAAAACATATACCATGCCATAGGGCACTTTATAAGTGCTCCCAGTGATACTACATCACCTTCAGTAGCTCGACATCTGCACGTTGCCAAATTCTGTGTTTTAATCAGAAACATACCCACCTCCCCCATACCCACCCCGCCCTTCCTTAACCGTATGAAATCAAACAGAAACCCCCACCATTCTTAGTAGCGCCACTATGCCCATACGCAGGCTTAATTTTAACAGGTGTGTGCCGGAACACTTATCAACAAAAAGTATTCAAACATGCAAATTCGTGGGAAAAACATAAACAATACCATAGCATGGTTAATAAACAGGCCCACTCAAACTACATTACCTTTACTAAGTACACATGCCCAAGTTACAAATGTCCATCTTATAATCAGCAACATACGCACATCCCCCACCCATACCCATGCTTAACCTTACGAAATCAAACAACGAGCCCCTGCACTCCCGTTACCACCACTATAGCCATAGATATGCTTAATGTCAACAGGTGTCTGCCGGAACGCTCATCAGCAAAAGCTATTAAAACTTACAATTTTGCACCTCAAACATACACCATACCATAAGACGGTTTATAAATAGTCATGGTACCACTACACCACCTCAACACCCGCCCTCGCTTAACTTTACACAATAAAAGAAAGATCCCAAGCAAACGTAGAAGTGCCACTATAGCCATACGCAGCCTTAACTTCAACAGATGTCTCCTGAAAAGCTCATCAGCAAACCGTATTAAAACATGCAAATTTGCGGGTAAAACATATACCATGCCATAGGGCACTTTATAAGTGCTCCCAGTGGTACTACATTACCTTTAGTAGCTCCACATCTCCACGCTACTATATTCTGTATTTTTTCAAACAGCAACATAACTACCTCCCCCACACCCACCCCTGCCCTTGGTTAACAGTACGAAATCAAACAGAAACCCCCCATTCCTAGTAGCGCCACTATATCCATACACAGGCTTAATTTTAACATGTGTCTACCGGAACACTTATCAGCAAAAACGATTCAAACATGCAAATTGGCGGGTAAGTCATAAACCATCCCATAGCACTGTTTATAAATGGGCCCAGTGAATCTACATTACCTTTAGTAACTACACATGCCCACGTTACAAATATCCGTCTTATAATCAGCAACATATGCACCTCCTCCACTCCCACCCATCCCTTGCTTAACCTTATGAAATCAAACAACGAGCCCCAGCACTGCCGTTACCGCCACTATAGCCATACATAGACTTAATGTCAACAGGTGTCTGCCGGAACGCTCATCAGCAAAACCTATTAAATCCCGCAATTTTGCAACTCAAACATACACCATACGATAAGACGATTTCTAAATAGTCACAGTGCCACCACACCACCTCAATACCCGCCCTTGCTTAACTTTACGCAATAAAAGAAAGAGCCCCAGCAAACGTAGAAGCGCCACTATAGCCGAACAGAGGCTTAATTTCAACAGATGTCTCCCGAAACGCTCACCAGCAAAACGTATTAAAATATGCAAATTTGCGACTAAAACATATCCCATGACATAGGCCACTTTATAAGTGCTCCCAGTGGTACTAGATCACCTTTAGTAGCTCGACATCTGCACATTACTATATTTTGTGTTTCAATCAGCAACATAACCACCTCCTCCACACCCACCCCCGCCCTTGCTTAACCGTACAAAATCAAACAGAAACCCCCACCATTCCCAGTAGCACCACTATACCCATATACACGTTAATTTTAACAGGAGTCTGCCATAAGAACAGACAATAATTAATACGGAACACTTATCAGCAAAAAGTATTCAAACATGCAAATTGGCGGGTAAAACATAAACATCCCATAGCACTGTTTATAAATGTACAACAACCTACCCTGACTTACATTCAAACCTACAGCACAGCATATGACACACAGTTTGGGCTCAAGCTTTCATCCCCGAGTCCGGCAGCAGCTCAGCTTAGCAGCATGAGACTCTACACACTACCTCACATATTTTCCGTACCCCAGAACTTTCAGACCAGTACGGTTCAGTAGTTCGTCCTAGTAGTTATAAACACATGCTGACACTACTTCCACAGTTGTACTGCAGTGGCCACGGCACATGACTTCACAGCATAAGACACACAATTCAGACTCACGCTCTAATCCCCGAGTCCCGCACCACCTCATCTTAGTAGCATCACACTCTAGGCAATACCTCACTTAATTTTCATGGCCTAGCACTTTCACACCGGTAGGTATGATTAGTTTACTTCGCACCCCCTCTATAGCACACCCTAAACACCCCACAGAGGTTACAGTGCTCCTACCCTCCTATTTCCCACTTTTTTTGCCCTTTTTTCCCCTTACTCACTTCAACGGATTCACAAAATGGCGGCCATCACTTCTTAGTTGCAAATGCTTGCAGCGCTTGCAGCCAATCAGCAGCAAGCTCGTGCTCATAATGCCTCAGCCAATCAGATGGCAGAATTACCAAATATCATTATCTGTAAATTTTGATATTTCGATAAAACTACTGAACGGATTTACACCAAATAAACAAAAGTGTGCTTTCTAGACCAAGACCCTTCTCCCTGCCAAATTTGGGGTAATTCCGTGCACCCATTTGACCTGTAGCCTTGTCTAAAGTTTCCTATGGAAATTAACATTGAAAAAACACATTTTGGGACCCCCCTTTTTACTCAGCCCCCCTTGACGAATCACCTCCAAACTTTCAACATAGGAGCTGATCTCAACAAAGAATTAGTTTTGAAAATTTCACGAAGATTCATCAATCGGCGCCAAAGTTATTGCGAATAGAATGTTGCCATTTTCCTATAGTAACTAAGTCCTAACTATAACTACCTATTGGCGACCGCCAGTAGGTAATATATATGTATATATTACCTACTGGCGGTCGCCAGTAGGTAGTTATAGTTAGGACCTATTATCCATAGGAAATCCACAACATTCTATTTGGAATAACTTTGGTGCCGGTTGACGAATCTTCGCGAAATTTTCAAAACTGGTGGGACGCTCCAGTCCGCTCCTATCCTGAAAGTCTCGGGGTGATTCATCAAGCGGAGGCCGAGAAAAAAGGGGGGTCTCAAAACATGTTTTCCCCATGCAATTTTCCATAGGAACCTTTAATCGCAGCTACAGCCAGAACTGCTGAACGGAATTACACCAAATTTGGCAAAAAGGTAGCCCTTGGTTCAGACTCGTGTCTTTTGGTTAAATGGTGTAAATCCGTTCAGTAGTTCCTGAGAAAATCAAAAGTAAAATCACATATATATCTGGGCGGAGCCTAACCACACATCTCATCATGAGATCTGATTGGCTGTCAGCACTTCATCCAAGAAGTGTTGGCAGCCATCTTGGGATCAATATACATGATGGCACCTCTTTAAAAAGCATTGCAGTTAATAGAAGATTTTAAGACTTTAGTTACATTATAAATCATGTGAAAAAGCCTTCTGCTGGGATATCATGAATCATGTTTGAGAGAAAACTATTTTCTCATGCTTTTCCCACAGAGGTTTGGAAGGTAATCTATCAGCTAAACTGAGACCATATTTTCTGTAAATTCACATCATCTTTTTCAGTCATGTGAGAATGAAGTCTGACATTCTCAGTAAAACATGTACATCCAACAAGGGCAGAGACTGTCAGTTGATTCCTTTGTGTTCTAATGCAGCTTCCCAGAGTGTTCAAAAGAACAACTAGAGCACTAACAGTCCTACTTATGACAAACGTATTGCACACCTGAAGCCATCTTGATTGGAATAAAGTGGTAACTCTTAAAACATTTAATTTAAAGAGGAACAACATGAGGGGGGTCATTTTGCCATAGAAAGTATGATTAGTGCTGCAGAAAGAAAAATTAGGGCACATTTTGAGTGACTTCTCAAATCCTCTTCTATTTCATTAAAAAATTCTGACATGCAGACTGAAACATGCACTTTCAATACCAGCAGCAGACTTCCCTGGTGAGCAGTAGATTTACTACAGTGATCTAATGAGCAACTAGAGTGCTAACACTGTGAATTTATGGCAAATGTGTGACACATCTGAATGCCTTCTTGATGGAATCAAAGTAACAAAAACTGAAAGTATTTCCTACTGAGGAGACTGTAGTAAATGAGGAAATTAGGAAACTTCATAACAAATAAGTCTCCCAAGATGGCCACAAGAGACAAAAGAGCCCAAATGTAGCACAAATATCACCCAGATGTAGCCCAAGTATAGCCCAATGACAGAATGTCCCAGAGTGTTCTAAAGAACAACTAGAGCGCTAACAGTCTTACTTATTACAAAAGTATGGCACACCAGAAGCCATCTTGATTGGAATAAAGTGGTAACACTTAAAACATTTAATTTGCAAAGGAACAAACTGAGGGGGTTAATTTTGCCATAGAAATTATGATTAGTGCTGCAGAAAGAAAAATTAGGGCACATTTTGACTTCTCAAATCCTCTTCTATTTCATTAAAAAATTCTGACATGCAGACTGAAACATGCATTTTTAATACCAGCAGCAGACTTCCGTGGTGAGCAGTAGATTTACTACAGTGATCGAATGAGCAGCTAGAGTGCTAACATTCATAATTTATGGCAAATGTGTGACACATCTGAATGCCTTCTTGATGGAATCAAAGTAAAAAACTGAAAGTATTTCCTATTGAGGAGACTACAGTAAATGAGGAAACTGGGAAACTTCATAACAAATAAGTCTCCCAAGATGGCCACCAAAGACAAAAGAACCCAAATGTAGCACAAATATCACCCAGATGTAGCCCAATTATAGCCCAATGACAGAATGTCCCAGAGTGTTCTTAAGAACAACTAGAGATCTTACTGTCTTACTTATGACAAAAGTATGGCACACCTGAAGCCATCTTGATTGGAATAAACTGGTAACACTTAAAACATTTAATTTAAAAAGGAACACAATGAGGGGGTTCATTTTGCCATATAAATTATGATAGTGCTGAAGAAAGAAAAATTAGGGCACATTTTGAGTGACTTCTCAAATCCTCTTCTATTTAATTAAAAAATTCTGACATGCAGACTGAAACATGCACTTTTAATACCAGCAGCAGACTTCCGTGGTGAGCAGTAGCTTTACTACAGTGATCTAATGAGCAACTAGAGTGCTAACATTGAGAATTGATGGCAAATGTGTGACATATCTGAATACCTTCTTGATGGAATCAAAGTAAAAAACTGAGAGCACTTCCTACTGAGGAGACTGCAGTATATGAGGAAATTAGGAAACTTCATAACAAATAAATCTCCCAAGATGGCCATCAGAAACAAAAGAGCCCATATGCAGCACAAATATCACCCAGATGTAGCCCACATGTAGCCCAATGACAGAAGTGTGCAAAACACTTTTTATTTTTTGTGTTTTTGTAGTTTTATATAGTGCAGACTTGTCAGGTATTGGAGTGCTTTACATGAGCATTGGTTACATCACAAAAGAACAAATTCATTTTGGTTGTAGACATGGGGAGATTAAGTGATTTGACTAGAATCATAGAATGTCGAGCTGAAGAAGAAACTCCAATCTGGTTCCCCAGTTGCAAAGTCTGCAGCTCTGGTATTAACACCACATCCTCTCCCCTAAGTGCAACATTTAATCAAGTGGTCAACTGGATAAAAAAACATAAAGATAACAAATAATTTAAAAGTGCTTTGTTGCTATTTGAAAACTCAGAAAATATGTCCTCATTTTAGTTTTTGAGAGCACTAACCATAATATTTGATGCAAATAAGACCCTCTCATATATGTAATTTCTAAAGGAATTGCTCTAAGTATTACAGTTTTGATTACATCAAGATGACGTCAGGCGTTACACACTTTTGTAATAAATATAGAATGTTAGCAATCTAGTTGTTCATTAGAATACTGTTGAGAGGCAGACTCCAGGGGCACGGACTCTGAAAATTGAAGGCAGGTAGGAGGTTGCAGAGGCAATAATTGACCACACTAGGCAGGCAGGAAGGGCAGTGGCAGCACAACAGACTATGGAGGGCAGTGGAAAGGGGGGCAGGGGCAACAAACCAAGTTCAAAATGTTCGCAAGTATGGTACATTGGATCATGGAAGGCAGGAGGAATTGGGGTAGAGACATGGACTCTGGTAACAGAGGACAGGAGGGACATGGAGAGGTGCACCAAACTGACCCTACAGGGCAGGCATCAGGGTTTGCAGCAGCACAATACACCACACAGGGCATGCAGGACGGGAGTGCAGCACAACAATCCATAGAAAGCAATAGGGAGGGGACAGGACCATGCACATGGACAATAGAGAAGAGAGGGGAAAGAGGCAATGGTAACTAGCTGACCATAATGGACAGACAGGAGAGAAAGCTGCAGCATAACAGACCATAAAGGGCAGGAGGAATGGATCAGGGGCATTACAATGGAACAGACAAGCCAGGAGGGAGGGAATAGGGGTCTGCACATGGAAACAGAGGGCTGGGGCAAGGGGGCAGGGCAGGAGCAGCAAGATGACCATGGAGGTCAGGCAGGATGGGCACTAGAAGCAAGACACACAGTGAGACTATGATGGCATACACACAGACCATGGAGGGAAGGTGAGAGGGGGTCAGGGGCAGCTAGCTGACCACACAGGGAAGGTGGGAGGGGAAGGGGCTCAAAACAGACCACGTGGGGCAGGCAGGATGAGCAGTTGCTGCACAACAGACCAGGGAGGGCAGAAGGGTGTGGCAGTAAAATGGACCATGGAGGACAGGAGGAAGGGGATAGGGGCATGGAATGTGGACAGGCAGGGTGGAGGTGGCAGGGACAGGTTACAGTCATCTGACAATGCTAGACAGGTGGGAGGGGAGTGGCAGCTCAACAGAACACTCAGAGTAGATAGGAGTGGCAGGTCCATGGAACATGGTGGGCAAAAAGGATGGAGCAGGGGCATGCACAAAGACATTGGAGGGCAGGGGGAAGGAGAATAGGGGCAGCAAGCTAAGCACAGAGGCTAAGCAGGAGGTCAATGATGGGGCATAGAATTGGGGGCGCCGGGATTAGGCACGGTAGGGCGTCAGACACGTCAGAGCTTCACTAGCGGTGTAAATACATTCCACGTGGATTCATTGTATGCATAGTCGCCTTTTGATTAATATCACGCAAATCGTCATGGTGATAGGTATGTACGGTTTATCCAGCATGTCCTAGGTGTGTCTATAAATATATAAGAAAAAAAAATAAGAAAAAACAAAGGCCGGCCCCGGGGGATGGGGTCCCCGGGCCCATAAGTGGTCTGAGGATGGGGGCAACGCAGCCCCCCTCCTAAAGAATAAAAAAAAAAAAGGCCATGCCCCGGGGGTTGGGGTCCCTGGGGTCGATTAAGGCCTCGGGAGGGGGGCCACACGGCCCCCTTCCAAATGTTTTTTTTTCTAAAAATAAAATTAGGGGGCAGGCCCTGGGGGATGGGCTCCCCAGGGCCAATAAATTTGAAAAAGAAGGGGGGCCACACAGCCCCCTTCTTAATAACAAATAAAAAATAAAAGACTAGCATCACGCCGGAGGCCACGCCCCCTCCTTGCAGCACTCTGCAAACGCGCCCCCTGACCAGTTATACGTTGGGGACTTAATTCCCCTTCAATACTGAGGGTCCCTGAGGGCCAACTAGCCCAACAGGTATCTCCAGTATGCGCCAGGGAGCTGCGTTGCAGACAGGTGTTCTGAGGCCACGCCCCTTTTTACACCTCTCTGTAACGCAGCTCTGTGGTGCTTACTGGAGGTACCTAGTGGGTTAGTTTGACCCTAGGGACCCTTAGGATTCAAGGGGACTTAATCTCTCAACTTAGAATGGCCACAGGGCGCGTTTACACAGTGGTGAAGGGAGGGGACGGGGCCTGAGGTGACGTGTGCAAACACGCCCTGTGGCGCGTTTTAAGTTGGGGAAATAATTCCCTTTCAATCCTGAGGGACCCTGGGGGCCAACTAGCCTACCAGGTGCTGCCAGTAAGCACCACTGTGGTGCGTTGCAGAGAGGTGGTGCAGGCCGTGCCCCTTTTTACACCTCTCTGCAATGGCGCTTACTGGACATACCTAGTGGGCTATTTTGCCCCTAGGGACACTCAGGATTCAAGGGGACTTAATCTCCCAACTTAAGGTTAAAATGGCCACAGGGCGTGTTTACACAGTGGGGAAGGGAGGGGACGGGGCCTGAGGTGACGTGTGCAAACACACCCTATGGCACGTTTTAAGTTGGGGAAATAATTCCCCTTCAATCCTGAGGGCCCCTGGGGGCTAACTAGCCCACCAGGTGCTTCCAGTAAGCGCCTCTGCGCTGCGTTGCAGAGAGGTGGTCCAGGCCGTGCTACTTTTTACAGCTCTCTGCAACGCAGCTCTGTGGCGCTTACTGGAGGTACCTAGTGGGCTAGTTGGACCCTAGGAACCCTCAGGATTCAAATGAACTTAATCTCCCAACTTAAAATGGCCACAGGGCGTGTTTACACAGTGGTGAAGGAAGGGGATGGGGCCTGAGGTGACGTGTGCAAACACGCCCTGTGGCGCATTTTAAGTTGTGGAAATAATTCACCTTCAATCCTGAGGGACTCTGGGGGCCAACTAGCCCACCAGGTGCTTCCAGTAAGCGCCACTGCGCAGCGTTGCAGAGAGGTGGTCTAGGCCGTGCCCCTTTTTACATCTCTCTGCAACGCAGATCTGTGGCGCTTACTGGAGGTACCTAGTGGGCTAGTTGGACCCTATGGACCCTCAGAATTGAAGGGGACTTAATCTCCCAACTTAAAACAGCCACAGGTCGTGTTTACACAGTGGGGAAGGGAGGGGACGGGGCCTGAGGTGACGTGTGCTAACACGCCTTGTGGCGCATTTTAAGTGGTAGTTTTAATCCCCCTGCCCTATTATATACTAGGGGCTTACAGAGGAGGTCATGCTAATCACAGGGGGACCCCAACGCATAGTGTTCCCTAGTGTATGTAGGTGTTTTCACTGTATTCTACGTGTCTTTTAACATAGCACTGGCTCTAGGACTGGTTAGTCAGACTCAGTTACCACCAGTATCCATCTGAAAAAGTTGAGGGTACAGGATGATTTTGCAACAAGGCTTCTTTCTGCTCTTTTGTTTGTTCTTTCTGCACGTTATCCTTCTTCCTGCACTTTTCTTCGTCTTTGAGGACTTCTGTTGCTTCTTTCTGCATTTCTTTTTTTTCTTTTAGTGCGTTTTTTCTTCTTTCTTCACATGTCCTATCTCTGTAGGCATAGTTAAAAATTAGCATTTAAAAAACCTTTGAAATTCAGTGAAAAAACCATAGGTTTCAGGCATGTTATAGTTAGGAATTAGCATTTAAAAAACCTTAGAAATTCAATGAAAAAACCATAGGTTTCAGGGGCGTTATAGTTAGCTGGACTTTTCACTCGTACAAAACCATTGAAATTCCCCCGTTATAGTTAGTTCAGCTAACTATAACTTGCGCGCCCGCAATGCACTGCTGATGACGTCACATATTAAATCACTCATGACATGGTCAGTGACATCACTGATGACATCACTGATGACATCTCCAATGACATCACTGATGACATCACTGATGACATCATCCTTGTGATAGAGTGGCAGACCTCCTCTCACCCTAATATAACCTTTGATACATACATTCAAAAATAGAAACTAAAATTTTCAAAACAATGGACATACCAATACCAGTTACAACAACCTATTCAGTAATTCTAAGATCCACATACACATCCACTCATTCACCAACAGTCCTATACAGTCACTCATAAATTTACTCACTCATCATATGTACTCATACACCTATACATCCTGTTACACAACGTCACTCATCCATAGAGTTACTCACACACATAGTCACTCATGCTAATAAAGAATCAAACATCCATTTACTTGCATATACAGTTATACACACACCACCACACTTACTTCTACAGAAACTTACACATACTTAGTATTTTAAAGAATCACTTATAGAAATACATAGTTATTCATACAGGAAATATTCCAATCTCTCACTCTCACATATACTCACTTATATACACCAATAGTCACATATACTAGTTTAAAACATATGTAGTTACTCATAAAGACTATTGAGACAGTCATTCACTCACTAACACACCCATACACACACTCATCCACCCATACAGTCCTGCACACATGCTGTCTTCAACACATACAGTGAGTCACTCATTCATGCATCTATGCACTACGTAATACCCCCCACCAAACCATACAGACACTCAGACACTCATACTGATACTCAAAAAACAACTAATAACCTATATAGACACTCATGTAGCTACTCACCAACCCATGCAGCCACTTATACACAAAGTGAGAGACTGATACATATATTTCCATATTTAAACATTACTCACTAAGCCATGTATTCACTAAGATACACTTAATCAGTCAGCTATACAATCAATTTTTCAAAAACAAATCATCCATTTAGACACTTATATACCCATTTATTCTTCCATCGACCTTGAGATATACATATATAAAACACATTTAATTTTCTGAAAAACACACATTCACTGGATGATGTCATCAGTGATGTCATCAGTGATGTCATTGGAGATGTCATCAGTGATGTCATGAGTGATGTCACTGACCATGTCATGAGTGATGTAATATGTGACATCATCAGCAGTGCATTGCAGGCGCGCGAATTATAGTTAGCTGAACTAACTATAACGGGGGAATTTCAATGGTTTTGTACGAGTGAAAAGTCCAGCTAACTATAACGCCCCTGAAACCTATATTTTTTTCAGTGAATTTCTAAGGTTTTTTAAATGCTAATTGCTAACTATAACGTGCCTGAAACCTATGGTTTTTTCAGTGAATATATATATATATTACCTACTGGCAGTCGCCAGTAGGTAGTTATAGCTAGGACCAGGTTTCCATAGGAAGAGCATTTTTTGTTTTGCTTATAACTTTGGCGTCGTTTGATGAATCTTCATGAAATTTTCCAAACAAATTCTTTGTCCATATCATCTCCTATGTGGGAAGTTTGGGGGTGATTCGTCAAGGGGGGCTGAGAAAAAAGGGGGGTTCCAAAACGTGTTTTTTCCATGTGAATTTCCATAGGAAACTTTAGACAAGGCTACAGGTCGAACGGGTGAACGGAATTGCCCCAAATATTTGGTGTAAATCCGTTCAGTAGTTTTGGAGACATGTCAAAATTTACAGATATCGATATTTGGGTATTTTGCCATCTGATTGGCTGATGCGTTATGAGCACGAGCCTGCTGCTTATTGGTTGTGAGCGCTGCGAGCAGTTGCAACTAGGAAGTGTTGGCTGCCATTTTGTGATTCCATTGAAGCGAGTAAGGTGGAAAAAGGGCGAAAAGAGTAGGAAACAGGAGGATAGGAGCACTATAACCTCTGTGGGGAAGTGTGAAGCGAAGTAGTCACACCTACCAGTCTGAAAGTGCGGTGTTGCTCAGAGTGACATGGTGCTGAGATGAGATGCTGCTACAGTCGGGTATGAAACCTAGAGCCTAAATGGAGAGGTCATTGCAGTAAAGTGATGTGCTCTGGTGTTTGTAGGATACCTGTGGAAGTAGTGTTAGTAGGTGTTGATACCATACAGGGAGTGGAAAGTGAACTACTGAGCTCTACTGTGTGTTTATACTATACCAGAAGTGGGAAGCAAAGTACTACGCCTACTGGTGTGAAGACTCTGGAATCAAACTGAGCTGATTGTTGTAAAGTGATGGGCCTTGGGCGCTGTAGCATACTGGCCACTGTAGTATAACTGTAAGTAGTGTTAGTATGCATTTATACTATACAGGGAGTGGGAAGCGAACTACTCACCCCACTGGTCTGAAGACTCAGGGATTAAACCGTGAGCTCATTGCTGTAAGGTGATGTGCTCTGTGTACTATTTCAATGTAAGTCATAGTACAATGTTACTATAATGATACTATAATGTAAGTATGTAATGTTAGAATGTAGGGCTGTCATGAGGGGAATCTTGGGGAGTTTGTACACGGTGCTGGAGAAGACGATGCCTTGGTGTCTGATCCTGTTGGTGGCTGTTTAAGCTGTTTTCTTTTCCTGCAATAAATCAACTTATCGGATCCACTGTTGTCTTCCTGTTCACTACATAAATTTGGCGACGAGCGGGAGAAGGTGAAAAGAAGGCAGCACTCATCAAGATTTTGCACTTGGTTGCCTTGTGCTGAAGACCCGTTTTCTTGATGAATCTGTTTCTACTCATCCCAGGGTCGTGTGCTGAAGACCCGTTTTCTTGGTGAATCTGTTTCTACTCATCCCAGGGTAGTCGGCTGATCGAACTATGTGATCCTACCTCTGGTAGGATTTATATTTTTTGATTTTGGGCTTCCTCTGCCTCTTCACTACACTCTGGTTGCTGTACCACACGTGTGCAAGTAGTGTTAGTATGCGTTTATACTAATTCTGTAGTTATGCATTAAACAAAGCATCATGGTCCCATAGAGCGCCACCTCCCAGGCGCAGGTCATACAATGTCCCGGGGTGTGCAAGCGCGGGACTTTTATGTTTGCTATTACAGGGCGGGAGCATTGCTTGTACCCTGGGATAGTAAATTCTTGTTTGCCTCGTTGAAGCGAGAGGAGGAAAACCTCGTATCGTTTCAATAAAGCAGAACTGGATGGTAAAAATGGAGAAAAAGAAAATGAAGCGGGGTCTCACCCGTTCATTTAAATGAGCCCACTGGTGGGTAATGTTCCGGGGCCAATCCTACTAATATATTGTGGGGTCTCTGCAGCACTGGGGATCTTATTCTCACATGTAAATTAGGCGCGGAGGGCACAGAGACGTTTCCCAGACTAGGGGATCAACACCTCCCCGGGGTATTGTTTATGAATTGTTCGGGGGGCTTTGAGGCAAACTCAAGACCGGGGATCGGCAACCTCCGGGGCTTTATTTATATATGCAGGGTGGGCCTCGTCAGTCCTTGAAGCCTTGGTGGCCCTAGGCAGTGCCTTATTGGTTCTGAAATCACACGGGCAGTACTCATGGTGTTATAAAGTGATGCACTCATAGAACTCTTGCCGTTTTACAATTACCCAGGCTTCATTTATGTAATAGTCTGTTGGTTTATATTTGGTAGGTGCACCGGAAAATTAAACAAAATTTACCTTATAACCCACTATCAACCGCTAATTCTCACAATAAACTACAGACAAGTGTTGTCAGAAAAAGAAGACCCATACACTCAGTTATTCATTGGTAAAAAAAAAAAACTTTTATTAACACAACACAAATAAATGGAAATATAACTTTATTTGAACAACAGTAAAACATGAAAGAAGTGGGTGGGACTCCTCCGGAAGCAGCGTACAAAACCTGCAAGACAAAAAAGAGACATAAGTATGTGTGCAATGTCTAAGAGAAAAAGAAAGGTAGTGAGAATGAACGGAGGAAAGTGAGAATGGGACAGAGAGCGAGTAGGTGGAAGGGAGAAGGGGAAGGAGAGTGAAAAGAACAGAGGGAGGAGGAGACAGAGCACCAGCCTACTGGACCCAGCCCTCACTGTTCACCTCCCGTCACCCGTGTGTCTGGGACGCTGGGGTCCGCGAGAAAGAGTGCTGTCCAGCAGGTCCTTAAAATGAAACAGAGATATGAATGAGGCCAGACATTAAATTATTATCTATGGCAACATCGCTTGCCTGCACCTGTGCACCCAGGCTGCTGCTCTCCAGCCCCTTTCTCTGCTCTGTGCTCAATTGCAGCTCCGACGTGCCGAGGCTTGACTGTTCACCTGCCACAACCGGTGTGTCCAAGGATGTGCCGGTGCGAGCTCCAACTCCGGGGTGCCGCTATCAGGGTGGCCCAGCAGGTCTCCGGTCAGGGATGGTGTCTTGATACCACGGTGGAAGGTGTCAGAATGCCCAGGGCATCATCACAGGGTGAGCACCCGCTCCGCCCATTTTGGCTCCACTAACCCAGTGTCTGAAAAGGGAGAAAAAATATAATGTTGGAAACATCTTGGGGTAAATGAAGGTTTCTTTCAACGTTAATAGAGAACACCAGTTGAGTGCATCCTTCCTTCTTGAAGTACGATCTTCAAACTGTTAGTGGTAATCATGGTTCAAAGAGGAGTTGGAGTGCACGAGAATACACAAGGTTAAATAATAATATGTTATGCCAACGTTCACATACAAAGGAACAGAGCGCATGGTAGAAGCATAATGTGCACGTGTAATGAAGTGGCGCAAGCCTGTGTGCATGAACACTTAGTAATCAGCTCACTACAGTGCCCCAAAAGCCAACGCCACGTGTCTGTAGGGAAGTGCTGTCCGCTGGCTCAGGCCTACAGTACGGTCCAGCAGGTCCTTAAAATGAGACAGAGATGTGACTGAATGAGGTCAGAGATCACATCGGTACGCAGGGTAACATCGGTTGTTTGCAACTTTGCATACAGGCTGATGAACCCCACCCCTCCCGAAGAACTGTGCTCAACACGTGTCTGTAGGGCAGCGCTGCCCGCTGGCTCAGGCCTACCGTACGGTCCAGCAGGACCTTAAAATGAGACAGACATGTGACTAAATGAGGTCAGAGAACACATTATTAAGCAGGGCAATATCGCTTGTTTGAACCTGCGCACCCAGGCTGATGCACCCCACCCCTCCCGCAGCATCGCGCTCAATTGCAGCCCCTGTGCACCCAGGCCCCACTGCTCACCTGCTGTCACTGTCGTGTGTCCAAACACAACGGGCAGCAGTGTTAACAATTCAGGTGCAGTGTTGATTGCGACGATGGTGTACTCCTTATGGATCCCTTTTTTTATTGTGCATTGTGATATGCGAGGTGGATGCGGCCATATCACCTGAGGCAGTGTAGAAGAACTGGGACATGTGGCGCCGTCTTTATCCTATTTATACGTACGCAAAGTGGGCTGGTCATGCGTACGCCAGGCGAGCGTAGGGGTGTGAATAATAGTTCCGGGGACCTGGGCGTTGTTCTGTTCCTGTCTGGCCAGGAAGTGTACTTATGTGTGTTTCTGTTGTAGTTTTGACGTTGCAGAATGCCCAATTTACATTAATGTAGCATTTACCGGGAGGGCGGTAACTATCGCTAATGAGATGCCGTTAGAAAACATTGAATGGCCAACATCACATGTCATTGTCAAGGTTGTGAATATGCACAGACACTCATGTCAGTGGTGTGCAGTATTATTGAAAGTGTGGCTATCGCGAAGCGCACACATGTAAATGTGCTCGGAGGGAGGATCAGCAGTGAGGCTACGTCATAAATAGTGATAACGTTCATTATAATCAAGCACTGAATGCCAAACGTGAATCTGAAAGTCTCACATATGACACACTACTATATTGGTAAAACCTGACAACAGAGAATACAGCAATACAAATGTACACATTACTGTTTACTGTTTGTCACATGTGATCTAGGATGTGCACTTTGCCCGGCAATAATGTGCACACACACACACCAGGGGCATCGTGTAACACACATTTGATTTTTGATGTAACGTTTGAGATGCATGGCCATCACACGTGGAAGGCTAATGTACAGACCATGAATATTGATCAAGATGATCGTTGCATGTTGTGTGTAGTAGAAGACATGTGTACACAGCAAAAAACACTTTTCAAAAAAGCTCTCTAAGCAGAAGGGGTGTGTCTCATCAAACGCTGTAGAGAGAATGACTAAAATGGGTGGGGTCCTCCAACTGTTACAATGGGAAATGTTATGAACTAATCAAATGCTTTTTTTTAAGATCACATGACAATCGCGCATCGAGTGCGCAAGGAGGCCACACCGAAAAGATTTTGAGAAAATATATTTATCATAATATAAGTTTATTACAGTTAGAAATATATAAATGTTTAAAATATTTTGATTATCGCTTGCTCTCATATACAGTTTGAAGTTATTTAGATATAGTTTTGAGACATAAAGAAAAATGAGGGAATGGTGTACCCGGCGCGACACCATACGTCTATGACATAACACAGGGCCTGGCAGCGTGCACTCATCGTATACGCAGTGCGCAGCGGGTGCGACCTCATACGTACATGACGTAACGTGTGGCTTGGTACTGCGTACCCGTCGGATACCTATGTAGCAGCTAGCGCGAACTCATGCGTATATGATGTTATGTGGGATGCGTGCCACGAATCCGTCAGATACGAAATGCACATCCTTTACGAGTTTAGCAATATGGCAGATAGGATTCACGTGGTGATGGAGCCTAGTACACTACCGGTATGGGAGTGCAGATTTCTCAAGAAAAAAAAAAGATATACATATTTTGGGGGAAGATATAAAACATTACTTAATTTTTAAAGTTAATAAAAAGAAGTATATTAGAGTTCCAAAATATTACAAAAAAAAATAGAATAAATATAGGTTTTATAAACATTAAAATATGAAATTAGCATTTAAAAAACCTTAGAAATTCACTAAAAAAGCCATAGGTTTCAGGAACGTTATAGTTAGTTGGACATTTGACTCATATAAAACCAGAGAAATTCGCCTGTTATAGTTAGTTGAGCTAACTATAACTCGCGCGCCCGCAATGCACTGCTGATGATGTCACATATTACATCACTCATGACATGGTCAGTGACATCCCACATCTCAAATGACATCACTGATGACATCACTGATGACATCATCCAGTGAATGTCTGTTTCCGTAAAGTTTAAATATTTTTCATATATATCTATGCCAGGGTGTATTGAAGGATGAATGCATGTACAAGTGCCTGAAGGGATTATTTAGTAGGTGCGTGACTGACTGTATAAGTGAGTGATTGAACGTGTCTTAGTGAATGCATGGATCTTTTACCGCTCTTATGTGCTGGAGTACACTTTTGTGTCCCTGTAGTATTGTGCTACCAATGTAGGGCAACCCACAAGGGCACTCCAGCACATACACAACATAATCAGATTTGCAATTGAGGGCCTTAGTGATGGGATTCTCTTTGTCACTGAAAGGAGTTTTGTATGTGGTTTGATTTTTGCTATATTGGCATGCCTTACATACCTTACATTTGAAAAAACTATTTTTTTGGGTCAACCACGAGCTTTTGCTGGGACCCGCAGGGTCATTCTGGACCAAAATGTCTTTCATATATATTGCCCTGCTATATGTAATTGCTGGTCTTCTTGGGATCAAGTGACCAATCATAGGGTCACTTAGTATCAGGGGCCAACTTTTGGTTATAAGCTTTCTGATTTGCTTTTCTTGTTTGATAAATTTAAAAATAAATCTGAAAGTGTTTCCTTCTTTTTGTTTTTTCATGTCTTTTGCTGGTTTGTTATCTGTCTCAATATCTTGTATGAGGAGAGTTTCCCTAGGTTTAGCTCTACTCTTGAGGACCGTTCGTTACCACTGAGGAGTTTTTGAATCCCTCTCCCTCTGACGACCTTCGGACGTCTTAGAGGCCTGTCCTCCGACAGACATGGTAACTTTTGTTGACACTTCAATATACTTTAGCTCCCCTGAATAAAGGATTGATGAGTTTAAACTCATTTATATTTTTATTTCTTCAGGTGCCCACCCTCCCTTTGTGTTTATCCCAGTCCTGATGAAGACCCCACTTCGTAAGGTTGCATCCAACACCTACAACACTCAAGGGGTCGAAACGTCGACTCAACGTCTTTGGCCAATATCGTCAACAGTACATGATGCACTGTGATTGTTTCTATATGGCATTACTGAGAATTGTCGATATTGTGATTTTGATTGAATCTGTGTTCTAAATACGGCAGAGACTTATGTATGCCGTCCAATTTGAGTGCAATTTAGTAATTTTACCACTGTGTTCACTTCCTTCCAAATTCCGCACTATTTCACTCACTCCCCCATCCTTTCCTTGGGCACGTGTTTTACTTCTTCAAATTATTGCTTAAAATTTGTTGATTCCATTTGAAACATCTTAACATGTTCGATGTGATTTAATGGCATTCGAACTCTTTTGAGTTGTTCGTCTAATTGTCTCCCTTTAATGTTTTGCTTTGAATGAATTGTATGCTGGGACCATTTTTCTCTATACTACTCTTGAGGATGGCAGCGTCAACGCATTGTGTGGTGTACCCCCTTTCCTGAAATCTCAATTTGCTACTTTGTTGCTCTTTGATTGGATCTTTTTCACAGCTGCAAATACATCTTAGTCTAAGCATCTCTCCGTACGGAATGCTGCAGATGAGATGCTTGGGGTGTGAACTGCCTGCATGTAGTACTGCATTGCCTGCTATAGGTTTTATATGTAGTTTAGTTTCTAATTTACCATCCTCAGCAAAGACCTGCACATCTAGGAAATTGACACTTTCATGACTCATAGAGGTTGTGAAGTGTAGGTTCAGTGAGTTGTTTAGTCCCTCTATAAAACCCTCTGCCTCACTGATTGAACCATCCCAGATTAAAAAGAGGTCATCAATATACCTCCACCAGGTCTTTATGTTTTTGGTTACGTAGGGTGTATGTTCTTTAAGCAGAACCAGCTCCTCCCACCAGCCCATATGGAGACAGGCATAGCTGGGGGAGAAGCTGGCCCCCATCGCTATCCCTCGCAACTGCTGGTAAATGGTGTTTTGAAACATAAAGTAGTTGTTATACAGACGAAATTCTACCATGTTTAAAAGCATGGAACTGTGTTGAGCATTGTCTGGTCCTCTTCTGGCCAGATAATATTCAAGGGCCCTCAACCCATCCCTATGATTTATGGAGGTATATAGGGATGTCACATCTAGTGTGATTAACAAATATTCAGTCTGCCATGGATAGTCCATCAATTTTGCTAAAAAGTCACTTGTATCGCATATATAGGATGTCAAATTCTGGACATATTCCTGTAGAAAGTAATCTATATACCTAGAGGAGTTCTCGAGTAAACTTTTGCGTGCAGAAATAATTTGTCTGCCAGGTGGTGTTTGGGCATTTTTATGAATTTTTGGAATAAAATAAAAGATGGGAACTACTGGTTTGTCATTTTTCATGTACTTGAATTCATTCAAAGTTAACAATCCTGTATTTTTCCACCCGATTAATTTCATATTAAAGTCATTACTTACTTTACGTAATGTTGGATAGTCGCTGCGCCGATAGCAATCTGCGTACTTAAGTTGTTTCATTGCCTCTGTAATGTAGTCACATTTTTTCCATAGAACTACATTGCCGCCCTTATCGGCATTGCGGATGACAATGTCTGGATTTCTTTTAAGTTTGGACATCAGTGCATGGAATTGGATCTCCTGTCTGTTGACCTTTTGTTTGATGGAATTTTGTATTTTGTAGTTTAAATCTTTTACACCACCCACCACATTCTCATGGGAACTGTCAATCGAATCCTTGATCATTAGTGGATTAATGTAGAGCGAGGCTTGAAGGGAGTTTTTGGTTATGTTTAAAAGCCTCTGTCATTGCCCCTTTCATTTCCTGCTGTATTCAATCTGGAAATCTGGGTTTCTTCCATTAATTCTTGCATGTCTGTAAGTAATCCAATGTCTGATGGAGTAAGACTAAACGGATTTTCCCCCTGGTTGTTTGGGATACCTTCACTTGCTGTTATTTCACTACTAGGTCTGTCTTGTTGTTATATATATGTTCCTGGGATTCCCTCACCTCCGTGTGAAGATCTTTAATCACGGCGAAAGTCACGGCACCACAGCAAGGTATTTGATTTTAAGTTAATTTATTACTGACACACCATTGTGCAAAGTGAGCAAAAAGTAGGACGGCCTACGTGTTTCGGCTACCACTAGCCTTCCACTGGACCATAGAGTCCCACGCATCTAGACTGTATTTAAAGAAAGTGCTATGTGCTTAACCCTTTGTTTGCTTTTACGACTTCTTGATTACTAGACTGCTAGCCTCAGTTAACAAACATGGTTCATTTCAATCGCCATTTTGAAAATAATTGTAAAGTACATTCTTTTGTCAAGAAAAAAAGGTGCTTGTGCAGGATAAGATTACTTTTTCAAATTGTACAATTGAGAACAACATACATCCTTTCCATTTTGTACTTATGTTCCTTCCCTTTTTACATTTTAACATATATCTATAAGTCACTTATCATTTTTCTTTTTTCAACCATTTGTGGTGTCTGCTGTGAAAGATACGTTATTTTATCACATGAATTATCACAGTGTTTTTAGGGGAGTTTTTGTCAAATTCTGATCATTGTACAGTACATATCAAGGTTGAGTTTGACATCCCTCACTATTTCATGATTATGTCATATGGTAAAAATGTGTTAACTAATCGAGGTATCTGTGAAGTAAAGTTATAAAACCAAGATCAATTAAAACACAGCTCTGGTGACTATTTACATAAATATTAATTCTAAGGGTTCACAATTCAGTCTCTAGGGAACGAAGAGATACAACAACCTCTACTTAAAATTCTTTCTACCTCTAAGGCTGATCCTCGGATAGGTGAGGTCGGATCTAGTCTGTTATCTTATGCACATATGTCATCATTAGATGTTATTTTCAAATTCGTGCAAAGTTCTATATACAGTGTCAGGGAATTAATTAACAAAAAAGCAGGAAAAACATATATTGTGCACTAGGTTCAAATGCGGCATTCTAATTCATCTCTGTGGTTGATCTTCAATTCATGTTTCGCTATTTACAAATGTACAAATAGTTCTGCATCTTGGTTGTGTCCATAAGGATATTCTGTACCAATTGGTAGGATCAGTCGAGACTCCATTCTGCGCAACTTCAGGCTTCTGTCCCCGCCCCTTTCTGTAGGTTTCACAATTTTTTTTATCTCAGAATATTTCAGTTGTTTGCAGTCACTCTGATGGTGTTCGTGAAAGTGTTTTGCTATGGGATAGCTGAAATCCTTGTTCTTTATTGCACGTAAGTGTTGTAGGATTCGTAGCTTTAATTTATTAATAGTGCTTCCTACATAGTGTTTTTTGCAGGGCCAGGTTAACCTGTAGACCACATATTTTAATTCACATGTGATGTGGTTCAAGATGTTCTCCGTTTTAGAAGTTGATAATTTGTGATGTTGGAGCCATGCTCACATGCTCGACAATATGCACATTTCCAAAATCCTGATGTATTAAGCCAGGAGATTGTTCTTGGTTCTCGTATCTCTAAATGGATTGGTGTCAAAATATCCCTCAAGAGGCTGTCAAGGTTTCTCTCAGTGTTTCATCTAGCATTAAAATTTCCCAGTTTCTGCCAATAATGTGCTTTAGTTTTCCACTTTGGTTGTTGAAGTCCATGATTAGTCGTGTTATATTTTCTGCTGGACCTCCTTCTTTCCAAGGTTTCCTTTTTGATGGTGTCAGGAGATCAGTTCTTACTTTCAGTTTGACTCTAGATTTGGCGTTATCAATGACTTCCAACAGATAGCCTCTCTCAATGAAACAACAGCTCATTTCCTTGATCTCACAATCCAAGTCAGAGTTTTCAGAGCAGTTCCTTTTTGCCCTAAGCATTTCACCGTAGGGTATGCTCCATTTTAGGTTCTGCGGGTGCCCACTGTTAGCATGTAGTATGCTGTTGCATGATGTGGGCTTACGGTGCATTTTGGTGCATATCCTATCTTCTCTGGTAAAGACTTCCATGTCCAGTAAAATTATGTTAGTATCACTGATTGCTGATGTGAAGCTTAAGTTGTAGTCATTCTCATTGAGAGAGTCAATAAAGGCTTGTAAGTCAACATGATCCCCTTCCCATACGACAAAGAGGCCGTCAATAAATTGACACCAAGTTTTTAACTTTGAATGTTTTTGTTTTTCCAGAGTCTCAGACTCCCACACTGCCATTAGCAGGTTAGCGTAAGTAGGGGCAAAAGATGTCCTCATCGCTGTACCTTGTTTTTGCAAGTACAGTTCACCCATGAACAGAAAGCTGTTGTGATGTAAGCAATAGGACAGCATTTCTATCAACATGGTAGAGTGTTCTAGATGGCTTATTGATCTTGTTTGTAGGAATTTTTTAACAGGTTTTATTCCATCCGTATGGCGTATCGATGTGTAAAGCGATGAAACATCTATTGTTGCCATTAGTAAACCTGCCTTCCATTCAATCTTAAGGATTTTATTTTAAAAATCCATGGTGTCCCTTAGATAAGAAGGTAGGAAAGTCACGTAATTCATTAAGAAAATGTCCACGAATCTGGATGTGGTTTCTAATAACGAGCCGATAGACCTGACTATCGGCTGTCCAGGTTGATTGTGGATCGCCTTATGTACCTTAGGCAGAAAGTAGATAGTTGCTTTAATGGGATGATCTGTTTTCAAGTATAGGTATTCTTCAAGATCGATTAAGCCATTTTCTTTCCATCCTAGTAACATTAGATTATATTCTTTGGTCCAGGTCTCTGTTGGATCATTCTTTAGCTTCTCATAGTGATCTTCATTTCCAAGTTGCCTTTTGGCTTCTGCTATGTACTCACTCATGTTCTGGACCACAATGTTACCGCTTTAATCAGAGGCCTTAATGATGATCGTATGATCATCTCGTAGTTCTTTCAATGCTTTATACTCTCCAGGTGTTGTTGTTGAGTTTGTTGAGATTTTGTTAAATTCTTCCACCATGACTTCGTGAAATAGATCAATTTTATTCCCAGGTGGAAACTGCGGGCAAAACGTGGATTGATTTCTGAGTCCACTATTGCCTCCTCTATTCGTGGCTATCCCTATACTGTGACATAGGTCTTTGTCAGATTCAAGGGAGTTTGGAGATTTCCAATTCCAAACTTTTCTCCTTCTTCAAGTGATGTCAATGTTCTTAATGTCGGTAAATCTTTTTGCGCAATTAGTGATATATCGTTGTTATCATTAATTGGATAGCTGGGTCGAGATGTTTTTTCCGCAAAGTATTTTTTCAGTTTAATTTTGCGGCAAAACTTGTAGAGGTCAATCTGCACATTTGGTATATCAATGTCTTTATCGGGATAATAGGACAGTCCGTTATTGAGTAGTTGGAGCTGAGTTTCACTTAATATTTAGTTTGAGATATTGATTACTAGATTATTTTTAGAGAGGTTCTTTCTTGATTTTACTACTGCTTTCCTCTTCCTCTCTTTGATTTTGTTCCTTCTTCTACTCCTTCTGATGGTATTTTGGGTTGTCCCTCTTCCTCTTTGTCGCGTTGTCATTTGAGCCAGTCGCATTTCCCTGTACAAATCCAGGGGTGTTGCACTTGCTTGTTCATCAGCTGAACTGAGATCCGAGCTGTCCACTGTTTCCGGTGTTTCACTTCCTGCACATTTATCTATGACAAATCTGTTTCTCAGCATATCATATTTCCTAGCCAATGTATATATTCAACCACTAGCATAGTCAATCCTGTCTCCATAGTTTCAATCATTTCCTTATTCTCTTCTGTTGTTGGATATTTGGCCAATTCTTCTTCCAGGTCCCTGATAGTGTTAGTAAGATTTCCAATTTCCTTTCTGCATGTACAATCAATGTCCTCATGAGTATGAATGAACATTCATTTGTATCGATGTATGTGTAGGAGATATATATATATATATATATATCCACAAAGTAAGTTGCTCCTTCTGGAATTGCTGGGACCCAGGAGAGGTGGCGCACACGCCGGCGGAGCGCGCCGGTAATGATAATATCCAAACGAAAAGCAAATTGAGTAGTGCGCTCTCAGTAAGAAACAAGCGGTCAGCGAGGTAAATAATCCAAGTGTTTAATTCACACAACGCGTTTCGGCGGCAAGCCTTGTTCACGTGTGAAAGTGCACGTACAAGCAGTCTTTAAATAAAGCATTGAATGTTTGTTAGTGGTCATCACACTCAACGAAGGACTACACGGCAGTGCGTGTAGCGGCCATCTTGGAACGGTAAAATAACCAAGGGTAAAACAAGACAGTGCATCTGTATGAACATGTGATCCACCATGTCATAACACAACAAGATGTGTATATACAAAAATTATAATTAAACTGGCATGCTGTAACAACGTATTAGAATATACAGTAATAGCCGCCAACTCGAACTGTTGGGCCACTCCCAGTCATGTGGTTCATAACTCCTCCTAAAGGAGTGGGAGTGGCCACGGACATAAAAGCACCGGAATAGTCCTCCCAGAACACTAAGAAAATCTTTTTGGATTGGGCACTGATGAAGCCATAAGGCAGAAACGCGTCTGCCCTGCGTCTCCAGAGAACTATGTTGCCAACGCTGGTAATTAATTAAAGCCATTTTTATATATATATAGAAGACCAATAATTTCCGCTAAAGGGGCATTATTAGAACCTATTGCCAATTACATTGATGTGTTTCTATTACCCTATGTAAAGGGCTTAACATCTTACATAAAAGACACGGGTGACATGCTAAGAAGATTACAGGACACTCCGTGGCAACCAACGTATAAACTGATCACAATGGATGTAATATCCCTATACTCCAACATTGAAAACAAAATTGGCATTGAAGCAGTTAAATCCTTTCTTAAAGACAGAAGCATACAGCTGACTGATCACAACAACATGCTGTTGGAGATGATCTCGATGTGCCTGGAGCAAAATATCTTCTTATTTGGAAATGAAATCTACCGGCAAGCAAAAGGTACCGCAATGGGCTTTTCTTTTAGCCCGTCGTATGCCTGCCTGACAATGGGACAATGGGAAAAAACATGGGCATGGAGATCGGAAAACGATCAAGCAGTCCAAAAAACCATAGCATGGCTAAGGTATATAGACGATTTATTGCTTATTTGGGAAGGAACAAATGAGGAATTTGAAAGGTATTTTGAAATTTTGAATAACTCCAATTTTGGTTTAAACTTTACCTATACAATCAGTAACTCTAGGGTTGTGTTTCTGGACACGGAGATTTTCGTTAAAGACAATGTATTGCATACTACTCTACACCGCAAAAGCACCGCGACAAATGCGGTCCTACATGCTCAGAGTTTTCATCAACCTAGTCTTCTACAAAACATCCCGTATGGAGAATTTCTCCGAATTAAAAGAATCTGTTCAAACGAGAACGATTGGCAAGAACAAAAAAAACTATCCATAAATAGATTTTTAAAACGAAAATACAACCCAGCGTGGATTCAAATTGCCTCTAATCGCTCTACAATGATTAACAGAACTGACTTATTGATGGATAAACAACAATCAACAAAGGACGAATCAGACAAAATACGCTTCATTACCACCCATTCAACGTCCAACCATGCAATCACGAGGATTCTTAAAAAAAACTGGCACATTCTCCATATGGACCCTACAGTGTCTCAAATTGTAGGAGACCACCCAAATGTGACTTATCGAAGGGCAAAAAACCTGAAGGACAAATTGATCTATAGTCATTTTCAGGAACCAAAAAAACCCGAGGCATGGCGTAGACCTAAAGGATTCTACAAATGTTCAGGATGCAAAGTTTGTTGCATTGCGAAGACAACGAAGGAGCTACAGATGGCAAACAACAAAACATGGAAAATTGAACAATTAATTAATTGTAAAACTCAGTTTGTTGTGTATGCCCTTGAATGCCCATGCCTAAAGAAATATATTGGAAGCACCAAGAAAGAACTTAAACTACGGATTTTGGAGCATGTTCGTGCGACAATCAATTCTGATCGCAGCAATGCCATGGCTAGACACATGGAGAAGGAACACAAAGGTGATTGGAAATCCCTAAAATTTTATGGAATTGAAAGTGTTGGACCAAACAGAAGAGGCGGAGATCGCGAACTGGTGATGAGACAAAAAGAGTCCAAACATATTATGAATTTCCGGACCTTGAGCCTGTTCGGGCATAATCAAGATGAAGAACTACACTGCCACCTGTAAAGATGCACTTACATATCTATCAGAAAGTGACTGTTGCTTACTCTTTACAAATTCTCATAACTTTTTTCACACAAATTTTTTTTCATTTGGGACATGTTTGAATAATCATTTATTTGGCACAGTGAAACGTTGAAATAGGTATTTTGAGGTGGAATGGTTCGCCCACTAGAGGGCTTTATTTTATTTAATTAAGTCGTTTAAACAACACACTATTTGAAATGTATGATAACAATTTCAAAAAAATATTGGTGAACTCTTGCACTAGCATTTAAATTGACGATAAAAATTGCAATGCAAAATAGGTTCGCCCACTGGAGGGCCTTGATATAATTTCGTGGGTCTGTGAATTTAACTTTTTATGTTAACGAGGATGACAACTAATGCTTGAGTTAAATGCAAAAACTGCCAAGTTTGAAAGTATTCCTTTTTGTGTAAAAAGATATAAAATCAACGTTTTCACAATTTGTTGAACAAACTACATGTCCCATAATGCCTGTATAACTTACAGGAAGTGATGTAACCCTATTGGTTTTTCCGCTTGTCTTTTGATTTAAAAAGCACAATTTCTGCCAAACATACTACCTGTGAGCAAGGTCTCCGTAGAGACCGAAACGCGTTAGGTTTTGCTGGATGCTGAAATAAACACATGGTAATTCGATCTAAAACCCGGTGTTGGTTTCTTTGATTTCGTTACACGGGAGTGCACGAGGAAAAAACTTCCCCACGGGAAAAGCTGAATTCTTCATATATATATATATATATATATATATATATATATATATATATATATATATATATATATGAAAAGCAAAATCAATAATATATATATATCACCACCACAATCTCCACCAGGAAGCAATCGGAGGGACCAGGGGCTTCAGAAAGATTCTTTATTGCATGGCATGACGCGTTTCGGCAGGTGTGCCTTCTTCAATGCCTTCAAACCGGGCTGTGGCTCCCAACGCAGTTTTAACAGATTTGCTTTTTCCCCATTGGTGGCAGGTCAGCTGGGCCGTGTTTTCATTGGAGCAATGGTGCAGCCCACATCGGTGAACTACATCTCCCAGCAAGCACCATGTCGGATTACTCTGTAAGTATCTCTCCACAGACACCAAGTTTCTCGTAGTGAGTGCTGAAGTGTGGTATGTTGAAAGCTTTGTTGGTGCACATGTAGATGTGAGTCTGATGCTTCCGCAATATTCCTCTTTCTTGGCCCCCATACGTCCAGCCACAACAGCCCAAGTCTTGCTGAACCTGAGACAGAAATGCAGTGATATCCATCTCTCCGTGCAGTCACGAACTGTACCTTCACAGCGGTTTATTGCATTCATTGGATGCGGCGGTCACGGAGTTATCCAATACCTTGGAGTCGCCTTCATTTTTTGCCCATGAAACTCCAGACACTTTATGGACGGATCACCTCAGCGCACCAAGGGCTATTACGCAAAATATAACCACAATCGACCCCTCCACCAGGAAGCAATCGGAGGGACCAGGGGCTTCAGAAAGATTCTTTATTGCATGGCATGACGCGTTTTGGCAGGTGTGCCTTTTTCAAATGCCTTCACACCGGGCTGTGGCTCCCAACGCAGTTTTAACAGTTTCGCTTTTTCCCCATTGGTGGCAAGTCATATGCATGTATATTTCAAATACAGACTGATAAACTAAATTCACACATCATAGGGGAGCAGAACCCTTTCTACAAAGACATACCCAAATAGGGATATTAACAGCCTCCATAAAAGTACAACAGCAGTGCATTTTGAAATCTTTTTGTAAATATTGGAAAAATGCAGTTTACAGACCACTTATGCCAATTATCTTAGCATTGTAAATGAGAAGTGTTACTAATGCCCACTTCAGTGGTGCTCAACTCTCAAATGTGTTAATGGGCATCTAAGTTGTTCTTACTAGGATTGTAAGTCATCATCACTACAGCTGATGTTAATAAAAATCAGGGGTGATCATTGCACTCAGTGAGCCATCTTGTCAGACAGTGGTTACGACCTACACATCAGCTTCTATACATAATCTGTATGTATAGAAAATAACTCACTGTCCTGTTCATTTACACTATGGTGGACCCAATGCTATTGTCAATGAAAGACTCATCAGGGAGCACAAAACACGCGCCACAGGGCTGTTCAGCATTCATAAATTAGAGATGGATGAATAAAATAATAAAATAATATTTTTAAAGTGCTCTGATACCTAGAGGTCATCCTGACTCAGAGGGAATAGCCTACTCAGAGGAAGGGTGAATGCAACAGGTCCCAGAGGTTGAAAAGCCAAATTTTGAAAAGTTTCCTAATGTTGTTGAGGTTGTCAGTGAGCCGAATGTTAATTGAAAGCATGTTCCATTTCTTTGCAGTATTATATTGGAAAGATCTGCCTTCTTGTCTAGCTAAGTTGACATTTGGAGGAATCAGAAGTAATTGAGAACTTGATCATAAGTGTCTTATGAGAACATGTGGGGTGATCTTGTTCTTCAGATATGTGTAAGAGTTATCAAAAATTGCTTTATGTACCAGGCCCATAGTTTCCAACAGATTGAGCTTGTGCACAGGTAGCTAGTGCAAAGACTTTAAGTGCCTTTGTAGGGAAGACTGATTGAGTGCTTTGTGGTGTCCTGAGGTGGAATGCCGGGACTGTCTGAATTGCATGTACTTGTGGAACTGTTTGCTTGATCTTTCACCCACACTACATCGTTTTTAAAAAATTGTAATTGCGCCGATTTTTAATTAGTTTTCACTTGTGGTGTAACTCACATTTGATTCCCAACTAGTAAGGGATCCCCGTTACCCTCCCGCTGCAAACGCCGACCCAGTAGCAGAGTCATTCACTACCTGGGGACCGCGTTTTAGGATCCGACATCTTGGGTGAGGGAAACAGCAAACGAGCAGACTAGTGCTCGGAACATCCCGCACTCGCAGCTACAAAAGGAAGTAGGAATTCACAAGCACAGACTGATTGAGTGCTTTGTGGTGTCCTGAGGCGGAATGCCGGGACTGTCTGAATTGCATGTACTTGTGGAACTGTTTGCTTGATCTTTCACCCACACTACATCGTTTTTAAAAAATTGTAATTGCGCCGATTTTTAATTAGTTTTCACTTGTGGTGTAACTCACATTTGATTCCCAACTAGTAAGGGATCCCCGTTACCCTCCCGCTGCAAACGCCGACCCAGTAGCAGAGTCATTCACTACCTGGGGACCGCGTTTTAGGATCCGACATCTTGGGTGAGGGAAACAGCAAACGAGCAGACTAGTGCTCGGAACATCCCGCACTCGCAGCTACAAAATGGGACCACCCTCCAAGGAGCGCAGCGGATGGGCGCAGCGGGCGCGCCTAAGGCGTGCCGAAGGTAAGCCAAAGGTAGGCCCGTCTGTGCCCGTCCGTGCACAGACCGGGCATAGGGCTGGAAACGCTGTCAGCACTAAACCCTTCATTACCTACAGCAGTCAGGAGTTATGGGCTATCGGTAGATCTGCCACGACCTGCTGCTGTAAACTTGACATGGCGACACTAAAAGGCACAATAAAGTGTGGTCAATGCCATATAGTGTTCGACCCGAAGCAGATTGCTGCTTATGTAAATAATGCTGTTCTAAAAGGGGCACTGATCAATGCTAGATCTCTATCTAAACACGCACTCGACATATATGATACCATTGTAGAAGAAAATCTTGACTGCCTGTTTGTCACAGAGACGTGGCTAAAATCATGGTCTACGCCAGACATAGTGCAAGCACTCCCCCTGGGATATCAGATCCAAAGAATGGACAGGGAGGAGACTCGGGGGGGTGGAATAGCAATAATATATAGAGATTCCTACAACTGCACCACAACGAAACTTCAAGAGCTTAAGGACGCGGAAGAGATGTGCTTTTTACTTAAACTCACAGACTCTTTTACCTTTGCTGGTGCTCTAATCTATCGCCCCCCAGGTCCCTGTAAAAGCTTTCTAGAAAGCATAGGAGAAGCACTGAGCCCCCTGGCTACGCGCTTCTCTAATTTCACTGTACTAGGAGATATCAATATCCATCTTGATTCACCTATGGATTCCTCAGCAATCACCTTTAGGGATACCATGGACGTATTGGGCCTGACTACATGCGTCACACAGCCCACTCATGAGGCGGGGCACACGATTGACTGCATATCAACTAACCTGCAAGACATTCAAATCAAATCCCATAAAATCCTAACCTGGACAGATCATACATTAATACCATTTGTACTACCATTTAAAATACTTAGAAATAATAAACTCGCAGGGAAAACTGTACACAGCAGTCAATTAGAATGGAAAGACGCCATGAAACATCCAAAACTGCTTAACATAGCAAAAGAACACGAACCTTCATGGTCAGGACAGCCTGAAGATTATAATAACAACTTCAGGAAATGGATGTCAGTCTTGAAAGCAACAGCAGCCCCGACCAGCCGTAAACCTAGACCTACGGCTAAAAAACAATCAGCACCATGGTTTAACCCCATGTTAAAAATAAAACAAGGAGAGGTTCGTAGAGCCGAACGCAGATGGAGAACTAACTACTGCATTGAAGACAGGAATAACTACAAATCCACCAGAAGCGCATATCATGCTCTGATTAAACAAGCCAAAACCAACTTTTACACCTCGGAAGTAGAAAATGCCAGAAACAAACAAAAAACTATTTTTAAAATTGTTAATAGTTTTAATAAACCTAAAATATTAGAACAAGAAATACCGCCTTCAGAACAATTATGCAATACCATCGCAGACTACTTTGAAAACAAGGTATTAGCACTCTCCAAGGATTTCATCACCGCTGAAGTTAGGGTTAATGAGGAAAACGTGGAAAGGGACAGACTGGAAACTTTCCTGCCCATTAGCCTGGACGAGACCCATAAGGCTATCTTAGCGGCCAAGTCAGGTTCCCCGTTTGACCCATGTCCTCCCGCATTGCTACATATGATGGTGGAGGTAGCTAACCCTGTGATTAACAGCATTGTGAACTCCTCTTTGACCACAGCAACAGTCCCAGCTGAATGGAAGCTAGCGGCAGTCAAACCATTGCAAAAAAAGCCACTCCCTGATCCTACCACCTTATCCAACTTAAGACCAATTTCCCTTCTCCCTATGCTGTGTAAAATCACTGAAGCCTGTGTAAATAAACAGATTACCAAATTCCTGGAAGGAAATGAAGCCTGGCATCCCAATCAATCGGGTTTCAGGGCTCAACACTCCACGGAAACTGCCCTCCTGCTCACCTCAGATACCATCCGCATGGCCCTGGACCAGGGTAAGAAGGCTGTCCTGATTTTATTGGACCTGTCGGCGGCCTTTGACACTGTGTCACACGCCATTCTGATTAACAGACTTGAAACCTCTAGCATTTCCGGCACAGTGTTGGAATGGATCAAAAACTTCCTGAGTGACAGGAGACAAGTAGTTACTCTCGGAGAATTTCGCTCCAAGGAAAAACTGATAAAGATGGGCGTTCCACAGGGCTCAAGCCTCAGCCCAACGCTGTTTAATGTCTACACCGCCCCTTTAATTAAACTAATATCGTCATTTGGAATTGATGTAGTCGCCTATGCTGACGATACTCAATTGATATTGGTTCTGGACAAAGACACACAGGAATGGGAAGAAAAACTTAAAAACTGCCTCACGGCAACCTTTGATTGGATGAAAGTCAATCATCTAAAATGCAACACAGGCAAGACAGAAATCGTGCCAATGGGCCCAAATAACAACTTCACGCCCAAAAACTGGTGGCCAGAAAAGGCAGAAATCCCACCGAACACAACCCAATCGGCACGAAACCTAGGGATTACATTTGACAGCAATCTCTCGTTCAAGCAGCAAGCCTTGAAAGTGGCAGGTAACTGCTTTGCCATTATTAAAGGACTCAGGAAGTTTTTCGACCTCCTTCCTCTTGAGGCTAGGAAGACGGTAACAGTTGCTTTGGTGACGTCGCGGATAGACTATTGTAATAGCCTATATGCAGGTACTACAAAAACCACCACACATAAACTTCAAATGGTGCAGAATGCCGCAGCTAGGTTAGTCCTTAAATGGCCGAAGAAATCTTCTGCATCATCTGCACTAAATACTCTACACTGGCTCCCAATTAACAAGAGAGTCCTCTTCAAAATACTGATTATCACCTTTAGAGCCACCCATGCTCTGGGACCAAAATACATACAGCAGAGATTCGCCAGATACCATCCCTCTCGCAATCTCCGTTCATCTAGCTCTAATCTCCTGTCAGTACCTAGGTTCAAGCTCAGCACAAGAGGTGGCAAATCCCTTCCAGTACTTGGGGCAAAAGCATGGAACACTCTTCCCCCCGACCTTCGTGCCCTAGACAAGGAAAAAGATTTCAGAAAGGGACTGAAAACCTGGATTTTCAAGCTACAGGACTCCCGCGTTAGAGCACTAGTGTAACAGTTGGGTGAGTTCCATCCACTCCCTACCTGTTTCCTTCATCACTAAATCAGTATCTGGCGCCTTGATGCTCCCTGGAGTGACTGCAGCGCGGTACAAATGCTATTTTACATTACATTACATTACAAGGCCTCCAAGGGACATCAAGAATACGTCTTGCTGCTGCAATCTGTTTTATTTGAAGACAGTTTAGAACATATTGCGGTGCTTCAAGTTATAAAACATTGCAGTAGACGAGTCTTGACGTAATCCAGGCCTGTGCTACCATTTTGTGAGAGAACAAGAGCAGTAAGGGAAGGATCTTATAGAGGCATCTGAGGATCTGATAGCAGGTTGCTGAAAAATTGCTAGTGTGGGGTGCAAATGTAAGTCGAGGATAGGACCTTGCCTGCGGATTTCCTATGATGTTAACTGACTCTGCTGGATGTCTCAGTTCAGCTGGCCACCAGTTAGGGACCAAGTAATTTTATTCTTGCCTAAGAAGGCTGATACAGCGACTTTTTTTCATTTTGCAAATAGAAACGCACTCATAAATGTGCCAAAGTCTTTATTAAATAACACATGCATTATTAATAAACATTTTTGTAGAAGGCAATTTACTGAGGCATTATAAGCATACAGAGAAATAGTAATGTTTTGATTTAATTTTGCCTGTCGATGGCATATTAATTGCAATTTATGCTAGCATTAAAAGTCCTGTTCTTCCACATTGACTGTTGTTTGGCACAAGCTGTTTTTCTTTCCACTTCAGAAGCTGTAACTTTCTAGAAGCCATTTGTTACTTAGGGCCTCATTTATGGGGATTGGCCGTAGGGAAGTGCCGTAGGCCTGCCTGCTGCGCTGCCCTACGGCAAAATAAAAGGGCAGGAATGTGTTGCATCTATCAGAAATGAGGCATTCCTGTTCTTTCAGGCTTCTGCGCCACCATAGCGTTACGAAAAGTGATTCACCGGCAGTGCAAGGTGCTTATAAATAATCCCCTTAGGGAATAGCATTTGTTATGTATTAGACAACTGATATAGGTTTTCACCATGAGGAGAGAAGACAACAGGAAGGAGGATTCATGGAAAGAACTGTGGATGGAATATGGTTTCCAGGACTCGCATCTGTGGCCTATTGTGAAGACATGCGAAACAAGGGAGTTTATCAACTCCCAAGAGTTTTACTGAAATGTTATTGTATGCTGTGAACGAAGAATGTGTTACTTGTTTTGATTCATAATTCACTGTGTTCATATGAGTGTGTCACTAGAATAGGTTGCTCATATTTCTGTAGATACTTCCCTGGGTGTTTTGAGAGTGCATATCGCTTTTGAGGCTATTTCCTTTTATTTAGATGACTGCTGATATAAGCATTTATTCTCTCATCAGAACATCATTCTTGGGTTTCTAAACTGACACCTTATACAATTCCATTCTAATTTAATTTAGATTATGGAAATTCCTTTATGGCAGATGTTTGCTGTATTATTTAAATTTTAACTTACATACTTACCAATATCTTATTTTTCCTTATTTTCAAATATGAATTACTAGATTATATTTCTTTCTAGTGATGATGTTTAAAAGACTAATATTTATTGAATAAATAACAAAAACTTAAGAATTGATATATAAAACACTTGAAATCACGCAAATTCTCTTTATTGACTGAACTAAAGTCTTGAATGATTTGGTTGTTTATAAGTGCTTAGTTTAGATGATTGCTCCTTTTAATTTCTCCTTGTCGACAAGCAAAGGTCCATACGACCAATGGCAGGGGATATTAAATGATCACAATCAAAGATTAAGATATAAATATCCCGCTCCCTCAAGAAACTCTCAGTTTTTGCCACTGTTGGGACGTAAAAGTCCTCCGCATGGTAATGGACGTGCACCCCTGCCCTGAGTGCCTAACTGTACTAATGTCTGGATCTCTAATGTTGATTTTTGTTGTCACAGGCAAACACGGAATATGCATGTGTGCCATGGCATAAGCCTGTCTCAATGATTGAAGTCTTGTTGGGCTAGGAGTGGCATCCAAAATGCAATCCTCACAGTCGGGAAAGTCTACTGTCTTTACCAGGAGTTCAGCAGCACGAGCGCGATAGTGGCAGCACACTGTGTAGTGATCAGTAGGAGTGAACAGGGCCTCTTTAACCTCTGTCACTGGAGTGATGCCTACAGGCTCACTCATTCAAAGTTCTGCTGCTGTGTGCTTAACTCCTTTGCCTGCATCAGTTTGATGTGGAATGCTGCATAGCGCATGAGTGGTGTATCTGTGCTTGGTGTATTTGTGCCTGGGAAGAGTGCAATACAGGGATACAGCGGTACTGTGCAGTGTGTGCATGTCGAATGCATTTGCTGGGTGTATGTGTGCCTGTGAGTGATGCAGTGCATGAATGATGTAGTGCTATGCAGTGGGTGCATGTTAAATGCCTTTACTGGGTGTATGTGTACCTGTGAGTGGTACCGTACATGAAGGAAATAGTACAGTGCAGTGTGTGTGTGTTAAATACATGTGCTGGGTTTTCGTGTGCCCAATAACGGTACAATACATGGCAACTATAGGTTCCATTTTGGGATACTCAGGGCTGCATGGTGAAACACGAGGAGAGGAAGTAAAGGAACCTACCCAGACAAATGTGTATATTGCTGCAATCCTGTAAGCTGGGTGCACAAACTGGAGAAAGGAGAGCCATGCTTCACCCATACACTTCAATGGGGTGCTGTCTGATTCAAAGAGAGGTCACAAGAAAGGGGCTTGGGCAAGGAGATGGGACTGATAAAATAATCATAAGGAAATAGGGTTGTGGAACTGGGCTAACCTTTTGATACACACATCACTGTGGCTTACATCAAGCAGTAAACTCTAGTCATTGCCATGGCCTGTGTTGTGGGGCTGTCAATTTTTAAGTCACTCCTGCTGTGACAAACTGCTTTCAAGAGAAAGAGAGAGCAGAGGGGAGACCACTTCAAAAGGAAGTAGACCCCAACATAAACTTCAAAGATGCAGACTTTAAATCACATTTGTTGTCTGGAAATGGACATTAAGAAGGGGAGCTTGAGACCCCACAAATTGTGAACAGTCAACTGTCAAGCAGTCAGTCGGGCTGTGTGAGGAGGAGAAGCTCTGCAAGACTTCTAAATGTGATCAGGACTGGGTAGCAAGGCCTGCTAGTCTACCTGAGGGGACATCACCCAGGGAATCCAAGACCACCTGCCCTGGAGTCTGGGGCATCAGCGTCTGCCTGCTTGCCAAGACCAGTGTACTTTGAGAGGAAGAGGAGCATGTTGGAGGGTGCGAGGTCCAGTGGGGAATCCTTCCGAGTGGATTCGCTGAGCGAGCTGTGCTAAAATAGCTGCTACACCTATCACGTTGCTATCTGTGTGCAGTACAAAGTCTTTGACCCCTGTTTCCCCTATGGATATCGATGTGCCGATCAGGCCGGTATCCATGTGCCATGAGCTGTCAGCTACCCCATATGCCAGGTAGGGCAACCACAAAGTGAACTGAAAACATCGCTATGTCTATTGGGCAGGAGCCTTGTGCAATGAGGGATCAATAACCCCGTATGCTAAAAGGGGCTGCTGTGGACGCATTGCAAATGGATTGGGCCATAGCCCTTGCATGGTGAAAAGCTAGAATCCCATATGTCATGAGGGGCCGCCATGCAGGCATCTACTGTCAGTTCCTCTGTACAATCGAGATAGGGTGACCCCATATTCCAGATGGGATGACTGTAACTGGCAAGAAGTGTGACCTAACCAAGAGTGTTGCAGGAGAAGTGAGCCGTAGGAACCCCTATGCGCCTACACTGGGATGAACGATCAGGAATTATGCACCATCATCCCCCCACTGTGGAATGAGCCAAAGACTTACCCTGCCAGTAAGAGCCACAAGAAACCTCAGGTGCATAACCACGAGTGAGAAACTTGGGGATCATCAAGTGCCATTTGCCTGGGCAGAGTGCAGTTAACTGAACTGAACCAGCCGCTGCTGCTCAAGTGCCCCTAGAGGGGTGGGGAGAGGGGGGCTCCAGGAATTCCAGACAATCGTATCCTGCAGGTGTGGTTAAGCCTCAATTAGGGCAGTCGGCTCTGAGGAAACTTGCTTGCTAGGTATTTCTGCGGCACTGGAACACTTTTAACTTTGATACAGAGTCGAAGTAGACTCTTGAGACTCCAGCTACTACTGGGACTTACCCTGGATGTTGTCTAAAGGGAATGGGGAATAACCAGGACAACTAGAGCATGGAGTGATTAGGACACAGGTACCTGCCTATGAAACACTACAGCCCTGTCCTCTGGCAGACCATGTAGTTGTTTATGAATGTCATATTACCCTTTGTGTTGTAAGTAGTAAAATAAAAATACTCTTTTATCATACAAGTGAGCATTTGGCTCGACAATCATTTATTGCTGCCACTGCGCTTATTTTTAGCTGTTTGCCTGTGTTCACCCCTTGTATCTACCTCCCCCCAAGGGAGCCTTGGACTGCTCTGACCTCGCTATTTCTGAGAGTCAAGTGTTGAAGTGATACTTTACCCAGTTCTCAGAATCTACAGTAAGAAAGGCCCCAGGACATCAGGAGTAAAAGGCTTCTAGCCCCACTGTTGGGCCTAGTAACCCCTGCTTGACCTGTGAACCTCTGAAAAGGGTTCTAACAATCACTTTTGTATTTTACACAGTTCAGATCCATTCATTTTGCCACCTCAACCATCCACTGGCAAAAACTGGGCTTGGTATGATTGTTGTTCTTGCAAATGGACACCACAATCTGAGTATCATCAGCCTAAGAGATTATATCGAGACCAAGTGAGTTTAGAGAGTCAAGTGGTGCAACATCGATGTTAGCAAGGGTGGGGCTTAGATATGATATGTGAAGCGCGCTCCACAGTTTAGGATGAAAGCTGAAATGTGCACAATTTGATTTCTTGTGTAAGTCATGAAAATATTCATTTACGGGCATTTTTACAGATACCAAACTCTGCAAGTCTCATGTTGGACTTGTCCCTTACTGCAGGGTCACCCCCACACTTTTTGCCTTTGCCTCCACTGTTTGATGCATTGATTTTTTTTGTGGGCCTTAGAACTCTGTATTCGTCACCACTGCTAACCAATATTTAAGTGCGTGTGCTCTCTCCTTAAAACATGGTAACATTAATTTAGAACCAATTGGCATATTTAATTTACTTATAAGTCCCTATTAATGTGGTACTACAGGTGCCCAGGGCCTGTAAATCAAATACTACTAGTGAGACTGCAGCGCTGATTATGCTACCCACTTAAGTAGCCCTTTAAAACATGTATCAGGTAGGTGTGTGTGTGTGTGTGTGTGTATGTGTGTGTTTGTTTGTTTGCTGTTTTAAACTGCCATTTCACCTTGTCAAAGTAATATTTTTTTAAGGCCCAAACCTTCCTTTTAAATACATATAATTCATACCTAGGGTAGGCCTTGGATAGCCCAGAGGGCAGGGTGCAATGTATTTACAAAGTAGTATATGTACTTTTACGTTTTACATGTCCTGGTAATGAAAAGCTCGTAAAATAATTTTTCACTACTGAATAGCCTACCTCTTCCTTAGGATAACATTGGAATTGTCTTACATTTTATAGATGTATTTTTCAACTGGGAACAGGTACCCCTTCATGTTTGATGTCTCTGGAATTGGAATTTAAAATCTTAGCTTATGGTAAAGACAGATTTTTGTTGCAATTTTGAAAATGCCACTTTTAGAAAGTTATCAAATACGAAAAGGGGTTACCTGGCACCTTCAATACTTATGCTTTATCTTTTTGTAGCATCTAACAAACAACTTTTTTTTTTATTTGACATTGGTTATTTATTAAACCATTCCAATTAAGATTTTATTTCATATGTTTTTAGCAAAATTAACAGATATGAAAAGAAGAAACACCTAAATTTCAAAGAACATCAACAGACAATACATTGAACAATTCACAAATTACATTCATAAACAAAAAAAATTGAAAAGCAACATTACTTATATACAACAAAAAATCCAATCAGTGTTATGTTTTACACCATTATATTGACCACATGCTAATCCTTAGGGCTATCACTCGAACCCCAACTCAAAGAAATACCTAACAAAGGGAACTACTTTCTGCATGTAGAGAGGGAATCACTTTTACAGTCCAAATCCCTCAATAGTAGAAAAATAATATTTGACCATTCCTCAGTGTATCTAGATGCCAACACGTTTCAAAGCACAGGCATAAAGTACTGTGCCTCTCATCAGGGCTTCTGATTCATGGGTATTCACGAAATTCTGATGTAATTTAGTTGAACTCATCGGTTCGCATTCGTGAAAGCAACAAAGTTGCAGGCCTGCGTTAACTCGGGCAGTGGGGCTTGTTGTTTTGCCAAAAGTTATCACATGTTACTCTTAGCAAGTACGGAAATATCGGGAGCCACACGGACATCAATCAACACGCGTTCCGATTTCTTTTTACAGCTCAACCGGAGCGATCCAATGCTATTCAACCAGCCTACACGCACATTACTCAGAGGGGAAGAAAAGAGATGGGAGTGGAATTGTTGTGCCTCAGGTTTTTTAAATTTTTTTTATCAAGGGTGTAATCATAGTGCTTTTCCATGCAGTAGGGAAATAGGCATTTCTTTTAAAGGAAAGATATATATATATATATATATCAGTAATGATAGGCCGTTCTATTTCTGATTTCTGTGTAGGACAAGAATCTTTTTAATTTTGTCCTTAAAAAAGACAGCAAGATTATCACATGGAAGTTGCGAAGGAAAGAACTTGATCTTTCTTCAATGTGGTCTCTATGTTGCGTTCCACCATCGAAAAGAGCTCTGGCCGCGTTTTTACAATTTCTTATCAAGGGTGAGTAGTAGGAAGACTTAGTAGTTTTATTTAGCAATGTTTCATTCAAAATGGCCGTTCTATCTCAAGATCTATCCTTATCATCATATTTACTCCTCCACAGCTGGCCAGGCTTTTTACAGCTGCCTTTAGGCTCCCAGAGGTAGGTTGTTTAACAAGGTGCTGTGGGAGGGATGCAGGTACCTTTTATCATTTTGATGGGAGTTACTGTGTCAAGATATGTATGAACTGTTGATAATCAGAGTATGCAGTAACCCCTTTGTGTCCTGTCTGCTGCTGAATTCAGTGCTTAATTTGAGCGGTGCTTTCCGGTGCTGAGCACCAGCACTTAATTGGTTTCCGGTGCTCGGCACCGGCACCTAATTGTCAACACCACACTTAGGGCAGTCTACCATATGGTGGCGCTGCTCATGTAATTTAGAGATGAGCAGTATAACAGTTGTTTAGGAAAACAATATACGTTAAAATTGCTAATCCCTGCCTCCCCAGCCATTCCTTTAGCTTTGGGAACCTGGAATAATCTGAACTGTGGCATTTACATGTGAGAGTGATGGTTAGTTATTATTTGGCAGCCATGACAAGGGCGATGGGTGGTGAAAGCTGTAGTGTCCTTCTGGTCAGAGCCCTGGCACTTAATATTTTACAAATTAGGCACGGGATGAATTTACCCTTTTTGCACTGGGAATGGTAGATGCTGTCCTGAGTTACCCTCAGGCACTTCATAAATGTTGATTTACGAAAGAGATCTCTAGATCACATGACCGTAACAAAACCAAGCACAGGTTCCGTCAATGATGTTTCAGTGGGAGTATCCACACAGATGACGGATCCTGTGATGGAAGAAACGTCGTGGGTTGCAGACTGCAGAGTGTCCAGCCCGTGGAGTATGTGAGCTCTATCTGAGGTTTGCTGCTGGAGTTACGGAAAAGAACATCCCTGTAAGATTTCAAGAGTGTGAGTCTTGAAAGGCCATACTCCCTAGACCCTCAGTTGGAGGCACCAGAGAGTACCATTTAGATACTGGTTCCACAGAACAAAGAAATGATCAGTATGTCAAATAATGGCAATTTTTAAGAAAAGACAATTACTTCCCATGGCACAATGTTCTCATTCCAAGTACCCATGCCCTGCGTATGCTACCAGAAAATCTTTGACCGACCATGTCTCATATATCGGCCCAAACCTTTGTGTGGCACACCACAAAATTTGTAGGCTGAGGAGAGACTGAGCCATGGACTTGACAAGGGCCAAGGCCCAAAGAGCCAAACTACGAACAGAAAGACCCATCATGCTATAAATAGCTTTTTATAGTTCAATGGCCCCTCCAATTTCTTTTTGCAAATTTAGTACATTACTACAATGCGTGACCTTTACTAATTTCTCTCATAAACATGGAAAGATTTAACAGAAATCTTTTTGGTGATGTTTTGATGTGTTAAGTCTACTTTTTATGATGTTATTAAAAATTAGAAGTGGGTGAAAATGCCACTCCGCCGGCGAAGATTGCGGAGCTTTGTCCACTCCTTGGAAAACTCCACTCACCGCCACAGAGTTTTTCCTCATGTGCGGCTCGCAATCTATAAATTGGTTGGTGAGCGAGAATTTGGATCACCTACCTCGTTTTTCGAGCGCTAGTCAGCCTAGCGGCGAGATTTTCCAACGCATGTGGTCACAGCAGGCCGCTACCGTTTCCACTGAAAAAACTGCCACTTGAGTAGAAAATCTACTTGAGCAGCAGAAAGAAGCAACTCCCTCTGGCATGCAGCGTGGTGCCGTTCGACCTAAATGTCAGTGTGAGCTGCGCGACGTACCAAATTCCAACACTCGCAGAACTCCCCGGAATCTTGCTGAGTTTCCCCTTATTAAAAATGCAGGGCCTTTATAGTATTTGAATGCGAATTATTTTTGTATGGTAGTCACTGTAGGTCGAATCACTTCTAGGTGCTTCTACATGTTGCAGTTAAGGAAACTGATGCTCAGTGAGGGACAGTAAATTACCCAGAATCACAGATGTGGCCTAGTTTGGAAGATGGGATTTTTATCAGGTTTTTTTTAACCATATGAGGTTCTACTTCTGCTTTTACAAGAAAACGAATGTCTTGTGCACATTTTTCTTTCAAGAGCTACACCAGTACCCTGTGTTCAATAGGATGGTGTGCAAAGCATACAAATCAAAAGCAACAAATATATCTGACACGATATGAAAAATCATTTTTGAAGAATCAGGCAAAACAAATTATATTCAATCACAAAAGGGCCAAGTGATTATCTGTAAAATAGGATGACACAGTCCTGAAAATTACATGGATTAATAAAAAAGCATGTGTGTTGTTCAAACTATATAAAGAAATGTAATCGCTCTTCATCTGTGGTAATAATAGTTGAGTCCCCTAATTTATCAAACTCAACTATCACACAAGAAACCCTACATTTCAAAGCCACCAATAAAACTGAGTTCCAATGCAATAAAGCCACAAAAGGTAAATTGGAGCTTTATGGGAGAGGCGTGTGAAGGTCACTTGAGCTGCAGTCTGCTAGACACATTTTCTTGTTTTTGCTCTGCTTTTTTATTTTTAACTTCAATATTTGTTGGAGGGAAATTTCAGATTTTGTTTACGCCCATGCCAGTGCCGGCTGGTGGAATTTTAAACTGGTGGGGCGTATTTCAAAAGGCATGAACGTACGGGAGCGAGCGAGCGTAGCGAGCGAGCCCGACGGCAATAAGGGGGGTTCGGGGGGGTTCTCCCCCCGTGAAGAAATTTTAAAAAAATTGGCATTTTTTGGTGCAATTTTCAGCACTATTTATGTGATAAATGGACTGAAAAATCAGTTCTTCTAGGCATTCATAAAAGAAAACTCATACATAATTTCAGAGAATTTCTGTGTTGCCAAGCAAGTCTGACTTCTGAAGATGGCTAGGGGTACTAAGCAAAACCGCTTTGTCTCTACCCATTCCAATAGAAAACACCTAACATAGGTGCATAAACATCCGCAAAGAAACACACTTGTAATTTTGTTCCTACCCGAAATGAAGGCTGGCCACTTCCTTTTCTGCATCAGCTATTCAATGTTGATTGCCCAGTAATCTTCATGACATTAAATAGCTACAAGTATAAGAAATATCCATTCGAAACAAACATTTAATTCTTAGCAAGTCAGCAAAAGCTTTGCATTTTTGAGCGAGGCAATTTTGCAAAATGAAGTAAATATTGTACTTAAAATAGTTCATATAGCGCTCTGAGGCCCTTGGGTCCATCAGTATTTTAGAAAACCACTAAATAAAAATGAGTTATGAAATGAGTGTAATATGCATTGCTTAAAATATAAGAAATATCCATCAACAATCTTTAATTTATTTTAGAAAGAAACAACACAAACTTTATATGTATAAGCAGGCTTGGTAAAAACGTTTTACTTTATTTTTAAATACTTTGCATGCCACTCTCAGTCCCTTGTGCCTGTCAGTACAGTAGAAAATGGCTACATAAAAATAAAATATGAAAATAAATAAATGTATATTTTAAGAAATATCCCTTCAAAACCAATATGATATTTGTAAACACAAACACAATTATTTTAAATAATACTATATAAATTCTTTGCATGCCACACTCAGGTCCTTGTGCTCTTCAGCCAGCACAGCAGAAAAAATTGAATTAAAAGAAATTATGAAAATAAATAAATGTACATTTTAAGAACTTTGAAAACCAATATGATATTTTTAAACAATTAAAAAAATAATAATAATATTGAAATACTTTGCATGTCAATCACAGGTAGAAGGGTTCTTGTCCCTGTTAGTACAGTAGAAAACAGTTAAATAAAAATAAATTACGAAAATAACTAAATGTTGTACATATAAAGACATATACCCTCAAAACCAACATATTTTTAGACACTAACAACAAAAATATTTTAAAAAATAATAAAATATGAAAACAAATATCTATAAATTCACAGATACATAAACACACATATATAAACACATATCAACTGTACAGGAGTTTTATGAATATTAAATGGAATGAGTACATGTCCAACAGTACTTCCTAATGTTATCAAACAAAACAAACCGAGCTATAAACACCTGAAACTATGATTACACATCAGATTAATATTTTCTATTTATATAGAAAGTTTGCTCGTCGATCTTTAATATGAACAAACTTTTCAATTGTTCTTTTGTTGAATTCTGGTATTTCCTTTATTAGCTCCTTTTCCATTGACAGCATAGCCAATGCATTAAGTCTAGCTTGAGTCATAGTGTTTCGCAAAAACGTTTTTACCCTCTTTAGTGCGGAAAAACATCCCTCAGACTCTGCTGTTGTCATGGGTGTAGTAATGACAACTCTTAAAAGCTTTATGGTCTCAGAAAAAGATTTCTCTAAGTTGTTTTCACACAAAAAGCTAAATAAAGCCATGGCACCACCAGTAGTTTGACGGAAGTCACGTCTTCCATACAGGACCGAAAGTTCTGTACGCAATCTAGCCTTGTCTAACATAGGATAGGCTTCTATCGTTTCTGCGAGTGCCTCAGCTGGGAAAGATTTGTCATGTCTTTCAAAAAGGTCACTTCGCAATAGTGTTGCACTTACAAGATGCTTTGTGAATGCAAAGCGCTCTCTGGCATGGACCACAATAATGTCACAGACTTCTTTTGCTTCTTGGGTCAAAGTATTTATTTGCAGTCTTCGGTTTACAAATGTACATTCTTGTGGCAGTGTAGAATCCAAACTGTCAATTGATTCCCGTACTTTGGTGATGCTTGTCACAAAGTCTGTAGTAGCTTTCTGGACATATACAGTGTCAATGTCTCGCTTTTGCAATTGATTATATAAAATGTCTACCTGGGGCATTATACGGTGAAAAAGAAACAGAAAGAATATAAACTCTCTATCATCTAATGTTCTACTAAATCCCTTAGCTTCACATATAGTATTTGACTCAAAATCACCACTGTTTGCAATGGTTGACATGCATTCAAGAAGATCGTCTCTGTATTCATAAATTATCAATATTGCTCGAATATTGAAGTTCCAGCGAGTTGCAGACCCTCTTGGAAGTCTTCTTGAAACTATTTGTTCAAGAATATCAGTCCTTTTCGGGGAACGTGCAAAAAATGCTGTTATACCTCCAATCTCTGAAAAGAAAATTTTAACTCTAGATATTTTGGAGGAAGCCTGTTCCATAATTAGGTTAAGTTGGTGGGCATGGCAATGAATATAATGTGCATTTGGGTAAACATCCCTGATTTTCTTTTGCACCCCACCTGTTGCACCACGCATGACGCTGGCCCCATCGTAGCTTTGAGCAATTAGTTTTCCTTTAGCACATTGGTCAGGGAAAACAATGTTTAATTCATTAAGAACGGCTGAGGCAATTGTTTCTGCAGATGAGTCTTTTAGATGTGTGAAACAATAAAATCGTTCAGCTACCTTGCAATTTCCATCAATGTAGCGGAAGACTAGAACTGACTGTGTCTTAGTAGAGACATCAGTTGTATCGTCAGCTTGGATAGCTACATAATCAGTGCTTCTCAACTGCTGTGTAATATATTCTCTTATCACTTCCAGCATACAGTCCAGCAATTCATTCTGAATAGTTTTAGACGTGCCTTTAAACACTGTGGCTGTTCTTAAATGTGTTTCCATAGCACTGTCAATGCTGGAGACAAAATCAACAAGGCCCCCGAACACGCCAGGATTTAGAGACTCTTCAGTTTCATCATGGCCCCGTAATGCCAATTCAAAGGCACCACAAAAACGAATACAGTCAATCAATTTTGATAAAATGTATCGGTTTTTATCCACTTCTGCATTATGTTTTCTTACTCCCACACGGTATGCTTCGTTCAATTGCTGTACAATGTCCGATTTTCCGAAAAGAGATAATTTCAACATATTTGTCAAATGAGATTTACAGGAATCATGTTTTTTTATTTTTTCAGCCAGATGCTTTAGGTCAGTAACTCCTGTTTTTGTCCAGGCAACTTCACCTCCAAAAAGTAAGCAAGGGAAACAGAATAAAGCATTTTTAGAAGCGCTACCAGTAAGCCACTCTATCCTATCATACCATGTTCTGGTAAACCGACGTGTATAACCCTGTCCCCTATCTTTTGCAGACTGCTCAATTTTAATTTCAGGTTTATCAGCTCCTAATGTTTTCACTTGCAGTTTATCAGCATGTGTCAAGCCCAAAAAGGGGTGTACGAGTAAACTGTCAACTGTGTTCATTGTATCTAGCAATAGATCAGACTGGAAATAGAAAACCTAACCTGTTTTTAAATATTCCCTAGGTTGAAGACACAAAAACTATATCACGCAAAATAATGAATACACTAATATGAATTGTCATGCACACAATAGTAACAGCAATTAGTCATCCATCCTCATTCTGACAGGAATGCAACTGCAGCAGCACGTACAGCTGTCCCCCAAGCGGTATAGCCTTGTAACTAGTTCAGAATTCCTCCTGGGATCCTGTTAATAATTAAAATATGATGTAAGCTTTGAGGCTAAAATCAGTATATGTTAGGAGTAAACCTAAAACAAAGTACTTATACATTTGGACTTGACTTTAGATGGCAAATAATACAAAACATGTTGAAATTTTCTGTAAAAAGCATACGACTTGCATTGAGCAATACCCTTTAAAAGAGTTCTAGGCAGATCTCTGATATATCCAGCAGCCGTCTGTACCAAGCACAGCAAAATAAATGTATATTTTTCCAATTAAGAGTTTACCATTGCAGTTAGACTATTTCCAAATTCAAAAAATATATGGATGGAGGTATTCTACACACAAGACAGACTATAATTACATCCTTTAGACAGTGCTAGTCATATCAGTGATCCTATTACTAAATGGACAGGAGTCACACTGTCACAACACATTAGATAGATTTTATATATCCTACTCACTGTACAAACTCTGGGGCAGATTTACAAGCCCTGTGCGCCACTTTTGCGCTGCCGTTGCATCACATTTGTGACGCAGCGGCGGCGCAAAGCTAGCGCCATGCTGCGACAGATTTGCAACGTGACGCATCTAGGGAGATGCGTCACGTTGTAAAGCCCTGCGCCACATTAAACCTGAGTCAGGTTTAATGTATGCAGGGTGGGCGTTACGTCGACAAAACCCTCGGAAAAGTGACGCAGTGAAATCTACGAGATTTCACGCAGTCACTTTTCCGACGCTGGTGCGTCAAATCCTTATGTCTGCTTCAAGCAGGCGTAAGACGTGACGCACCATGTTAGGGATAGGGCAGGTTGGAACAGTGCTGGAGTTGCGTCACGCTTGCGACACATCTTCAGCACTGCGCCAACCTTACGCCAGCAGATGCGTCACGCATCTGCTTGTCTTTGCGCCATGATGCACCACATTGCAAATGCGGCGCATCTGCAATAGCGCAGGGGCAAACTTGCATGACGCATCTTCCCTGGCGCATCCCTGCTGATTTGCAGGGATGCGCCAGGAAACGTAAATCTGCCCAATGGTACGGAAAAAGTAGACTGAAAAACATTGGTGTGAAAAACATTGTTGACTGAAAAAATAGAATGAAAATAAGTAGTGGCTTTCATGCATTATACAAGAAACATAAGTGTACTGGTAGCAGGGCTAAGGGCCATCCTCCCAAAGTAGACAGGAGCATCTAAAATAAGGGTCAGGAGACTAGCAATGAATTGTAATGATTCAGGTCAAGTTAGCGTTAATGGATAATTACGGGATTTTAGGGTAGCACTAAGGAGTAGTTCAGGGCTATTATGAATCAGGGTAGCATTAAAGAGTAGTCCATTTATTATGCATCAAGAAACGACAGAATGTATGGGCAGTTTGGGGTTTAATATCTTTAGGGACGGTAAGCATTAAGGGATAGTAAGGGATTATTAGGCTAGTTAGATAAATGAAAGAGAGCATACAATAATAAAAGATTTAAAAATCAACATTTTTGAACTTCTCATAGTTAATCATGAAAAAACACAAAATTATCCCCTTAAAATTCAACCTCATACTCTCTGCACTGTTTTGCTAGGATAAACCAACAGGCCTCCACACCTAAAGACCACACACTTGGCACCCATACATAGCTGAATGTGGACCTTTGCGGGAAATACAAAAGCATGTCCTACCTTCTGGCCTGAGGTCTAGGACCAGGAAGCTGAGTTTCGATAAAGGTTCTGTCGCCGCAGGGCCGGAGCCACCACGTGTCTTCTTTCGATATCTCGCAGTACCGATCTTGAATGTGATTATATTACGATCAGTCTTAACTCCAATTTCTCATGTGCTAAAAGAATTAAAACAAGAATTATTACCAACAATTACTGCACTGTATTCATGTAATGTTTCTAGCAAATGTGCTACCTGTACAATACTCTTTTACACAAAACAAATAAACACAAACATTTAAGATAATAAATTCAGGTGGTTTTAATAGAATGTGCATGAGTGCAAGTGAGATCCTGGGTCTCTGCAAGCATTGTGATTTGTGTAATTTTGTGTAAAGTTGCTGGTTTCTGCAAAGAAGTGCATACACGTTTAAACGAATATATGTGAAACAATGTGTGTGTATGTTTTAGTATGTGTGCATTGCAGTGAGTGCCTGTGGTGCTGTGCATGAACTCTAGAATCCTGTTGGTTTAGTGAGCAGAGTCATGGGAACACCTCATGTGACTCTACTGTGGCTGAACCCTAGCCCTGCCTGCCTCTGTGCCTCTTACCAACATTGGCTCCATGTGTAAGGCCTTCCAACACAGCAGGATGGGGCCATAGACCTGACTGTGCTCCTTCGGCCATGCTGGTACCCAACTCAACTTCCCGCCCCGTGGACTCCGTGTGCGAGACCGCAGACAGCCAGAGCAGCGACTCCAAGCCCCAGGTACTCTCTCGAGGGCCCACGGCCTGACTTCAACCCCCATTGCATTGAAGACCTTTCCGAGGCGGAGGTGACCAGTGGACTCATTTGAGGATACTATGTTACTATGACTCCCTCAAAGGGAGCACCTGCATCTTTGCTTTGTGATGGCCCTGGAGAATGAGCAATTAACTTTACTACTGGCATAATTCTTAATACACTTATTAGACTGTTGTCCTTTAGGCTTAGCTTTAATTAGATAAAGATGGCCTCTTTTTCTACAACTGGTGTGAAGTTTTTTTGTGGTGTCTTTTACTGTGTTACTTTACTATGTGTTGCACTAATACTTTACACATTGCCTCTTTGATAAGCCTGCCTGCTCTTCGCCAAGCTACCAGATGATGACCAGAGGTAATCTTACACGTGTATCTGAATTAATCTGACTATAATGGTGGGTTATTGCTGGATTAGGTGTATACCCTAGCCAACCAAAATCCCCATTTGTAAGAGGTACACATTCAGCAGCGTCTCCAGGTTGTCTGCTTTCATTCCAAGCAGCAACGTGCAAAGGGGGTGGGGGGGCTTATCAGATTCTATCAGGCCAAATTTGAAGGGCCATTGGCATTCTTTTGTTCCAGGGAGCTATCTAGAGCTTCACACCTAGATGCAAATGCCTCGACCGAGGCGAAGCAGCTGCCCTTATCCTCCTGGACCTCTCAGCCTCCTTCAACACCGTTTCCCACCAAACCCTCTGAGCAAGACTCCACGTCGCTGGCATCCGCGATAAAGCCCTGGATGGATCAACACCTTCACCGGCCGAACATAGAGAGTCAGACTTCCACCATTAAACTCAAAACCCACTGAGATCAGCTGCAAAGGGCCTCAGGGATCCTCCCTGAGCCTCACCCTCTTCAGCATCTACAGGGCTCCACTTGCAGCCATCATCAGAAACCGCAGTCTCAACATTGTCTCCTATATCGACAATACTTAGCTGATTCTCTCCCTCACAGAAGAACCCACAGCCACCAAGAGCAACTTCCACAAGGAGATAAAGCAGTCTCCACCTGGATGAAGGACAGCTGCCTCAAGCTTAGCTCAAACAAGACCTAAGGGGCTCATTATGATGGTTTTGACCACCCGCCAGACGTGCGGCAGTCCCACCAGTGCAATTAGGATGTGTCAGCCATACTGCGGGTGCATCCTGGCCTTTTAACATTGCGGACGGTGCTGCTGGCTGCAGCACCGTCTGCAATGTCAAAAGAGCATGCCCAGCATATCCCTGCACCACGTGGCAGGCACCGTGCAGTGCCTGCCATTTGGTGCATGGAACTCATGGTACCCCCCAGTGCACCTCCCTATACACACAGAGGGGGCCCACAATGACCACTACCCACTGACCACGCGCAAAACCCTGGCATCTTCCTGGACTTCTCGCTCTCAATAAACCCCCAAATCAACGCCGTTTCAACCTCCTATTTCCGCACGCTCCATCAACTTCATAAGATCTTGCAGTGCATCCCCACCATGACTTAGAGATCCGGGACAAGGCCCTCGACTGGATCCACTCTTTCCTCTCCGGCAGAACACAGCGGGTCAGACTCCTACCTTTCGTCTCGGACCCTACACCAACCACCTGCGGAGTCCCCCAGGAGTCCTCCCTCAGCCCAAGGCTCTTCAACGTTTAGATAGCTCCGCTCGCCCCATCGTCAGAACCCATGGACTTAACATTGTTTCATACACAGACGACACCCAACTCATTCTATCCCTATCCAGCGAACCCAATGCAGCCAAACACAACTTTCAAGAAGGCATGAAAGCTGTTGCAAAATGGATGAAAAGCAGCTGCCTACAACTCAACACTGACAAATCAGAAGTACTCATCATGGGCCCACACCCCGACGCCTGGAACAACACCTAGTGGCTCCCGCCCTCAGAAGCCCACCCACCCATGGACCACGCACGCAAACTTGGGATCATCCTGGACTCCGAGCTCAAAATGGACCGCCAGGTCAACTCCGTTGCATTCTCCTTTCACACCCTCTGCCTCCTATCTAAGACCTTCAAATAGATCCCCCTCAAGCACAGAAATACCGTCACTCACGCCCTCATCACCAGCAGATACTACTACGGCAACGCACTCTACGCCGGAATAAACAAAAACCTTTCCCGCAAACTATAAAACATCTAGAATGCCGCCGCAAGATTGGTCCTCAACCTGCCAAGACACTGCCATATCTCCCAGCACCTGCTCACACTCCACTGTCTCCCCATCGAGGCTAGAATCACCTTCAAGATTCTCACCTACGCACATAAAGCCCGCCACAACACCGGACCAGCATACCTAAACAGCCGACTCAAATTCCACTCACCCAAAAGTGCCCTACGATCAGCCCAGCTCTCCTACGCCATTGTCCCCCGTGCTAGAAAAACCAGATCGGGAAGCCGCTCCTTCTTCTTCCTCGCGGCCAGAGCCTGGAATGCCTTACCGCTCCACCTTAGACACTATCACTCCCATCTTCACGCGAAACCTAAAAATCTTGGCTTTTCGACAGACCCCCTCCTTGATGGACTGGAACCTGCACATCCCCTCCTCCTTGAGACCCTTACTGGTGAGTAGTCGCGTTTAACAAACACATGATGGATTGATACCTCAACAACCACTTCTCCTTCTACACATACACCAGACATCTCCACTCCATCCAACTGGGCCAGGCCACCATACCACGTATCAGCAAGACCACTGCTGGAGAAAGATCCTTCTCCTAACTCCTGGAACTCCCTGCCTGTCCACTTCCGGCAATCACCATTACGTCCGCAATTCAGGAAGGACCAATTCAGGAAGGACCTCAAGACCTGGCTCTTCGACTGAACCGCAGCTCCTCTCACCCGCTCCCCTCACCCCCAAACTGCTTGAAACACTTATGGGTAAGGAGTTGCGCTTTATGAAAATGAGTGTGTAAATGAATGTACAGGTTGTGTTACATAAGTGAGTGAGGGACACAAGGTGTAAGAGTTGCATGTTGTTTATAGCTCACTGTGCTATATTAGAAGGATTACGATTTATGAACTGTCGATAACAACTATCTCTGTGTTAAAAGCAGTGACCCACTTATCTGGCAACATAAAGTAAAAATATTGTCACCTGCATATTACATGATCCGCTTTGCATCAGACATAGGGACAGATTTATGTTCCCTGGCGCATCCCTGCAAATCAGCATGGATGCGCCAGGGAAGATGCGTCACGCAAGTTTGCCCATGCGCCACCGCAGATGCGCCGCATTTACAATGCGGTGCATCGTGGCGCAAGGGCAAGCAGATACGTGACGCATCTGCCAGCGTAAGGTTGGCGCAGTGATGAAGTTGCGTCGCAAGCGCGACGCAACTCCAGCACTGTTCCAACCTACCCTATCCCTAACATGGTGCGTCAAGCCTTACGCCTGCTTCAAGCAGGTGCAGGGTTTTGACGCATCAGCGTTGGGAAAGTGACTCAGTGAAATCTTATAGATTTCGCTGAGTCACTTTTCAGGGGCGTTCCTGCGACGGAACGCCCCCCCCTGAGTCGAAACGCCCACGTGAAACCTGACGCAGGTTTCACGTGGCGCAGGGCTTTACACCGTGATGCATCTCCATAGATGCGTCACGATGTAAATGTGGCGCAACGTGGCGCAGGGTTTACGCCGCCGCTGCAGCGGCGTAAAAGGGGCGCAAGTCCCTCATAAATCTGCCCCATAGAGTGCATTTAAAAAACTTGCAAGGGTTAATATCAAATTTAACCCTTGCTATATTTTTTTAATGCACTCATGAGCATTATACTAGACCTGGTCAACCAACTGGGCAATATGCTAAAATAATTATATAAAGCAGCATATTTAAACAATGCAAACATTGCACAAAAAATTAAAAGTACTAAATTATTATTTCACACTTACCTTATCAGGCAGCTGCTTCTGTCTTAGTCAGCTAGTTGATGGCCTCGATGCTGGTTGCTGTGTGCTTTGTGCGTCTCTGGACCTGCTCCTGCCACCTTCAAATCAGAGCTGCTGCTGGTTCAGTGGAACTGAAAGTGAAAGCAGCATGTATCATGTAACTTCACCTCACAGGGTCATGAGTTAAGTCTCATGACTCTGTGACACAAGGAAATGTGTGTGAGTTTATTATTTTTTTAATCACTTTATATTAAGTTATTACAATAATGCTGGAAATCATTATTGTAATAACGAAAAATAAAAAAAACCCTACCTTTCCCAACTCGTCATAGAGATGGGTGGGATCAGTTATGCTTGACCCCACCCCATCCAGTGACGACTGGTGAAAGGGAGGGGTGAGGCAGGGCAACGTGGTGACTAATGCAGCCTCGGGCTTATACAGTACCCGCCCGAGGCTGCTCTGGAATTGACACCTTACTGGCGTCATAAGTGGGAGGGGCCGCGGGCCCTAACTGGGCTGTCAATATAACTACCGGGCTGACATTATGTCCGCCCGGTAGATCGAAAGTTTCTTTTTGTGACACATGCGCAGAGCGCATGTGTCACAAACTTGCCCCACACACTGCATGAATTCTGTGCCTGCCCTGCTGCCTGGCCTGCGTGATGCAATGACGCTGGAGTCTGACTCCGAGCGTCGCAAGCAGGCAGCAGCAGGACTTCGATGTAATTGACTGTGCTGGCACTGGCAGGTAGGCTGGGCGCGTGCGCACCGTTCCGCTTGTGATTCATTTTAAATTGAAATGCAGCGCAGCTGCCGAGCGAGGCGACGGGCGGGCAGCGATCACGAAAGGGAGGGCGCCGCCCGCCCGCCCGTTACAGAAAACCGCCGCTGGCCCATGCTTTGTTACATCACTTCTCCCCTATGTAGCACTGTTTAGTTTGTGAAAAGGCAGGAGTGTCCTCCCATGGTTCAGGACCCCTATTTAAGTGGGATCTAGAACCGAGCAATGCACGCACAGGGGGGGCATATTATCAAGGCAGCGCTATGAAATTATCGCCGTTTTTGCGTCCGTTTTCGGGCGAAAAGCGGCGATAATTTCATCGCCTTATCAGCAAAGACACGCTATTGCGTGTTTTGCTGACTTAGCGCTCGTTTCCAGCATGCTTAACTTTGCATCACTAATGAGATGCAAAGTAGGCGTGGCTGTGAAACCAACCAGGGAATATATCGCAAAGACATTATATTAACAAGGAAGGGTGGCAATTTTTTAAATCACTTTAAGTATGACTTAATGCAGGAATTTAACGTCTGTTAAATTCCTGACTAAGGCATACTTAACATAGGGGGGTGGATTCTGTGGCTAAGACCACAGGCCCTATCATCTAGCATATCGTCGTTTTCCACCGTGGAAAACGTCGATATCCACACTATATCTGGAATTTTTATCGCCTCGGCGATGCGCGTTGTTGATAACACTCTAACCGGGCTATAAATTCCAGAGATAGACGGCGATAAATATGCACGCGCTAAGCACGCTTTGCGATATTTATCGCCGGCCCTTGTTAATATGCCCCAAGTTAATTTATTTGCAAAACTATTCAAATAATAGGTTTAAACAGGTTTTTGTAGCTAATCTGACTCTTTACTAACTAAGCAATACTTGGTCTCCTGGTGCACAGAAACTCCATGGTGGAATAATTCTTCCCACACTGCTTCAATCCCTTTGCCGGTTCCACTAAAATCTTACAAGAGACCCAGATGGAGCACACTGAGCTCTTGGATAAAGGTTTGGGGAATTGGGCAGGAGGGGTCCTGATGAGTGTCACAGACTTACATAGCCTTGTTTCGGTGTCGGGAGAAGCTATACTATATAGGATTTTTCTGACTTTCCCTTTACCAGAATTTGATCCCTCATACAACTGTTCCTTAAAGAAGCTATCATTCACATTGCCCTCCAACCTCCGTTGTCTCAGAATTTACATTATATATTGAGTTACTTGCAGGGGGAAATGTTCACACAATAACATTTGAAATAATATGTTTAAAGCCCTAAGCCCTTTTCACTGTAACCAAATAATTTGAAATCATTCTGGAAGATAGTGGCTTGATCAATCTTGATCTGTACATCTCATAATCATATCAACGTCTATATTTTTATTTAATCAAAATCACTGAAGGGCTCCAGGACAATTGTGGCTTGCTCTGTCTTCCTTACTGTGGAGTGAAATTTAGCAGTGTGTCCTTAGGCCAACTCTGTGTTGGCTGCAAGTCATATGAGGTAAGACGGGTGACATTGCCTCCTTCCAAGTTACAAATGGAGGTGTTTTTAGTGATTTGTGTACACTGGTTATTTCTCTTTCTTTCTATTACTCTATGCATTGGTGGTCTTATTCATCTACATCTATCTACATCGTTTAAGCTAAATCTATTCCCTGTGGTGGTCATGGTGTCTCTGCCATCTGTACTCCATTACTGTTTATCTTCAGTGGTCCTCCTCGCTTGAGTACCTCCTTTTCACGTTCTAGAATAATGAAGGTTGAAAAGCCTGGGAGATTAGCCTGACTCTCTTTCTTTAATTTCTCATCACCCGCCCAACTCTAAGAAGGTGTGTGACTTTTCTGCTATACCCACACTGTACTCTAATCCCCGTGGGTTGTGTTTTAAAGCTGATACCACCTGATTCAACCTCAGAACTGGCTTGCTTATCCTCTGCACTTTTGTTCAATACCTCTTGTTTTAAGACCAAGAGGACCCTGGCTTCAGACAGCTCCATCAACCTGGCCTCTACCTGGCTCTTCTTCATCATTCTACCTTCCTCTTTTCGTAGGGGACACTAAGGACTGTTAAATGGTATGTATTTTGCTATGTGCATGTAAGCCTAAGGAAATGGGTTGTGCAAATTGCTTCTTCCGCCTGCAAAATTAGCACATTTTGGTGCTGATTCCGATCCTGTAAATCCCAGGTACAAATGGTCGTACGGAGCGTTTTCTCCGTACGACTCGTACCCAGGATATCCACCGTACAAACCAGCAAGTACGATTCGTACAGAAATACCATTTCTGTACGAATCATAAAAAAACCCTGTGTGGCTAAAAAATACATACAATTCCGATCCTGGACAGCGCGTAGGCGACGTCCGCACGGAATCAGGCAGCGTTTTACAGACCAGCAAGTACGATTCGTACGCACAGCACTCCGCACGGCAATATTTTTACGGGAGCCAAAAAGTGCCGGAAAAGCTAAGTACGCCATGATGCACGAGGAAAAGGGGGCCCGGTATGCGCCGTGCCCCTAGCCCCCCGTATGTACGCGCCGTGCCCCCAGCCCCCCTATGTACACACCGTACCCCCAGCCCCCCGTATGTACGTGCCGTACCCCCAGCCCCGCCGTATGTACGTGCCATACACCCAGCCCCCCGTATGTACGCGCCGTACCCCCAGCCCCCGTATGTACGCGCCGTACCCCCACCCCTGTATGTACGCGCCATACCCCCAGCCCCCCCGTATGTACACGCCGTACCCCCAGCCCCCTGTATGTATGAGCCGTACCCCCAGCCCCCCGTATGTACTCGCCGTACCCCCACCCCCGTATGTACGTGCCAGGGGGGGGCTGGGGGTACAGCGCGTACATACGGGGGCTGGGGGTACGGCACTTACATGCGGGGGGCTGGGGGTATGGTGCGGACGTACGCGGGAGGGGTGGGAGGCTGGGGGGGGCCGTACGACTAGTACCCCGGGCACAAGTGTACCCGGGGTAGGGGTCATACAAAGTTCGCTCCATACGGGACATTTTCCATACTCTTGTGTATTCGGGACGCCGGTACGGATTGTAATTGTGCGCTCGGACTTCAGTTTTATGACTCGTACGTAGAACTGTCCGGGGACGTCTCGTAGACTTTTCCCGAGGTCATTCGTATGTATTTTTCACGTACGAATCGTACTTCGCCGTTTGTACGGGACTTGTACGATTCGTACGTAAAAAAATACGGATACAAGTCGGACAGTAAATATTTTTAACGGATCGGAATCGGCACCTTTGTGTTCTGTAAAAATCCTAAAACTTTGAGAATTAGGCAGATGTAAAATATTGCACACTTTTGGGACTGGCTCGAGTTAAAAATATTTTAAACAAAACCGGTTTAAGAAGAAAATGTCTTCCAGCAGACATTTTCTTCTCAAGCTAGTCCTGTTCCTGGTTCTTGTGTGACTTTTGCATGAGATGTAGGCCCTTGCATTCAATCTGCATCAAAAATACCAAGAAACTAATTTTGCAAAGGTTTGAGTAATTCTACAAAGCTTTCATGAAATTCTGCAAAATAAATGTGAAGTTGTGCACTCCTTCTACTTACATATACCATGACACTGACACCTCTACAGTGACTGGTCTGCAATAGCTCTGGAAATCACCAGGTCAAAATATTGTAAATGAGGTCCTTCATTTTCCAAAATTGTAATGACTGTCCTCAGCTGGGTTAGAATAAAATTTATGCAAATACCATAAGCCTTTTCTCAGACAAAATTTGGGCTATGAAATCTTAGGGCCTCATTTAAAACGCTGCTGTGCGTCAGAGGAAAAGGGAGGAATGTGACGTATCTACAAGATAAAGGGCGCACTCCTGTCCTTTTCACCTGCGCTGGCGCACAATGGGCTGCCACACTCCAACGCAGGCCCCCTTGGGCCATGGTGCAAGGGTGTCAGCATTGTAAGGGTGATTGTGCTGTCCCCTCGCCGCATATTATTCCCCCTTTCAATTGTCTATGCTTTCTCCACTGACTGTACACAGTAACGTTTTTTTTTTTGCCCCGTACCCTCACCTCTTCCTCCATCCTGTACCCTGCAAGTGATTTCAGACCTCGCAAAAGTAGACCGCCCCAGACACCTCTGGAAAATTCCCGCACCGCACGTCGCTCTTAAAAAGACGTAAAAGGCAAAAGCTTAGACGTCCCCTACTGACAATGAAAACACATATACGTCATCTATTCACCACGCCCCCCGGAGGTCTTCCTGAAGTGGCACATACCGGATAGTGGCTGGTCATCAACGTCACTTCCAGTGATCTCGTTCAACCAATGGTTAAACACGAAAGAAAAGACGATGTGTGGCCATCAGAATAAAGTAGCGACTAAGGCTTGCGTGCAGAGTGAAAAGTCTTGCGACTACCCTGATGGCCTTATTAAGGTCATGAGAGTGCCTAATAGTTGGTATTACGAAGTGAACGGCAATTTAAAACAAATTACTCTGTCCAGAAAAATACAAGAGCATCTCTGCTCGGTCTCCAACTTGCGTTTATGGTGATATCTGCTAGGGCAGCATTGACACCTATGTGGTCAGGCATGTGGCACGGTAAAGCGTTTATAACCCTTGAGAAATCTCTGGAGCGCTTTCCAGGCATGTAGCATGCATGAGTAGTATTTATTTATGTGTTTTTATATAGCGCGTACTCAGGGCTTTAAGTGGGATGAAAAAACTGGAGGGTCTCTCAAAGGGGCGTGGCCAATGTAATTAAGGGCGTGGCTTAAAACCACTTAAACTAAAAAACCTGTGCTTAGCATAGTGTGCCACCCGACTTGTATTTTGTTGTTTCTGTCATTGCATCTAGATATATCATACAACAAGTAAGATCATACCTACAAGTCAGGACTATTGGCTTTGTCAATGGTTGTTAGTTGCATTAGATACATAAGCAGCAACTATGGCTTGTTGTATATTATATTGAAAAAGCTTCCACTTAGAGCCCTGGTGACACCAGGACAGTGTTGTTGCTCCCGAGTTTCAAAAAGAGAAGGGAAATCCAGACAGAAAATAACTCTCTTTCACCTACAACGCTCACCTGGCATGATGTCATGCCGTAACTTATCCACTAGTGAGAAGTGAGCAGTGTGAGCACGCCACATAGCCAATAGGTCTCGCCCTTGGGACCTTATAAGTGTTTAACCATGCAACAGTTAATGTTGTTGCACCAAGGATATTGTGCTGCATAACTAAATACTTATAAGGTCCCAAAGCGAGACCTATTGGCTATGTGTTGCAATTAAAGAAAGCCAGGTAGTCCATAAGATGTGGTCCAAGATCTTAGCTTTATTCTTTAGACAGGATCCACAACAAGCTCAGATTAGGCCTTGATTAATATCCATTGATGCCCCACCAGGAGCAGCCTCCCTGCTGCTCAGCCCATCTCCAACTGATCTTTGCTTCCACTCAAACACACTCAACATTCCGATGACATCACACAGACTGAGCAGCAAGGCAAGGACAGCAACAGAGAGTAGATGCATTATAAACTTCCTAGATTACAACACATCCCCCCCTCATCAAATTAGTGAAAATATGAACATGCAAAAACAATGTACTTTTGTGCAAATTGTGAAGATAGTAGAATGCAAAAACAAAGTACATTATGCAACGAGGCCAAATAAATAAACTGTGCGAAGATAGAAAGACACACATCCCAAAACCAATGAGCTTCAAGTAAAAACTTGAAAAGGGTAACATTGCATCCCCTGACAAACAAATCAAGATGATAAAAAGATAAACAAATTTCTACGCGTGCGCTCCCATGACGCACAGACCAACCATTCTCACCAAGTAACCTATTAAAGGGTACAACCAGACATACGTCTGAGAAGGCTCACATTAGGAGTCTTCTAACGTGCATACTGATAACACGCAGACCAACACCTCACACGAGGTACCACTAACCCAAAGGTATAACCAGATAGAAAAGTCTGAGAAGCCTTGACAAAGGTCTTCTAATGTGCGCACCCACCACGCACAGGCCAACACTTCACACAAGTAACCAACACTCATGGGTAAAACCAGACAGGTAAGTCCGAGAAGCCTTAGTAAGGATCTTCTTACGTGCGCACCCATAACACACAGACCGACACCTCACACGAGGCAACCACCAACTCATGGGTAATACCAGACAGGCAAGTCTGAGAAGACTTAAAACAAAGGTCTTCTTACGTGCGCACCCATAACACACAGACCGAGACCTCACTCGAGGTAACCACTAACAAATGGTAAAACCAGACAGGTAAGTCTGAGAAGACTCACATTAAGAATCTTCTAACGTGCGTACTCAAACACACAGACCAACACCTCGCACATGGCAAAGTTAACAAAACATACACTAACACAACCAAAGACACTATACTCACTTTCTCCCTCTTATTCAACATACTAAAAACAAGGACAACCCTCATAATCACCAACTCACAGGACTGGAAACACATAACGCTTCCCCTACCTCACCCATTTACGCACTACAGTGCAGTAACATTCGCAGGACTTGGAAGGTAACACAAACACCCTCCTCTTCTACAAAAAAACACAGGACTTATGACATATACAATCCCTCACCTACACACACCTAACACCATAAACTGGTGATGACAAATACCAGACAACGTTCACTTATTCTTGAAAGAGCATGTCTTGAAAAAACATGTAATCAAAACGAAAGAATAAGGATGGCATTAAACATTACAGCACAAACTCCAATATCACATTAAAGAAATATAACCAAACAGTCACGTGACTGGTGAGCGACTTCTCACCCGAGGCTCACAGGTGCCAAAAAAAATTCCTCCCGGTGACTTTTCCGTTCTTGCTGCAACACAAGACAAAAAAAAACTTTCCAATTGGCTGCCAACTTAGCTCTGGACTTGTAACATTCCATCTCTAAATTTTAGTCAGAAAAAACGGCGATCAGAGTTTTACAACAAGAGTTAACAAAGAAATCTTCCCTGCTACTCCGTGTCTAGCCGCTCCATTTCTTGCGATACTGCGTAACCCCGCTCCACTGAATGCGCTTCTGCATCACGGGAAAGTCCCCTCTCTTACAATCGGCCGTGAATCTCAAAATGCTGGCACGTAGGTGACGGCGCGCCGGATGGCTCACGGCTCGTCGTCGCATGCAGGCTATGCGCTTATTGAAATGGATCCATGGCAACCTCTCCGCTGACCAGCTCACAGGTACTTCTGCGCGCGCTACCCAGGCACGAGCGACGCTTTCAAATCCCAACGTAACAGTCAACCGCAATTAATGTGACGCTTGAAAATGCTTAAGATAGCCTTATAAAAATACCTTCACTGTTCAATAAATCCAACACTCCTTCCTCCAGATATCCGCCGGTTCACACTTCAGTTGTCTTGATCTATTACAGGACATGTATCCAACACATCCAAAGTACCACGAGAAATGTGCAGCAGCACGTCAGCTCTCTCCTCCAAGCCTCACACAAGGAAGGTGCGGGTAAACGATCGTGTGCCAGACTGCCTAGACCACAAATGGCTCAAAGAGACTCCATCATAGTCAAAAACATATCCAAGGTTATACACTCCAATCTTGGTGCTTACTTCCACACACAGGCAATTTACCGCTAAACGCCCACAGCACCTCTTTTGATGTGTAATTTAAATTAAACTTGAGTTTCAGGCCAAAAGTATCTTCAGATGTCCAGAGTCTTGCTCTTCCAAAGCAGGTTACAGCAGGCCAATAAAGAGACAATGTAGCAGGAACTGGCACCTTGAGTTGTGGGCGACCGTTGACAGGGTCACTGGTGGGGCATCAGGGGTGCCAGGTTCCTTCAAATCCAGATGATTCACTTACAGAAATTAATTTCTTCACTTTTAAAAGTCCAATCAGCACGCAGGTTCTTCTAACTCGTCGCCAGTGTTGCAATTAAAGAAAGCCAGGTAGTCCATAAGATGTGTTCCAAGATCTTAGCTTTATTCTTTAGATAGGATCCACAACAAGCTCAGATTAGGCCTTGATTAATATCCATTGATGCCCCACCAGGAGCAGCCTCCCTGCTGCTCAGCCCATCTCCAACTGATCTTTGCTTCCACTCAAACACACTCAACATTCCGATGACATCACACAGACTGAGCAGCAAGGCAAGGACAGCAACAGAGAGTAGATGCATTATAAACTTCCTAGATTACAACACAATGCCAATGCTTGTTAAGGGTTGGGGGTTGTTTTAAGGGCTTTGAGGTACAAAGTTATTTTCAGGGCAGGGGAGTGGGGGACATTTTTAGGGCTCTGGAGGGTCGGGTAGTTGTTAGGACTTGGGGGGGTCGGGGTAATTTTCTGGGCTTGGGGGCAGTGAACATTTTTAGGGCTTGGGGCAGAGAAAATGTAGGGCTCGGGGGAAGGGAGTTGGTTTTCAGGAGGGAAGGGGGTAGTTTTAGGTCTCAGGGCTGGGGCATGGTAAACCGTTTTAGGGCTCAAACACAGGGCAGGGATCTGGGTTCTTTTTAGGGCTTGAGGGGGGTAGGGAGGTTTTTAGTGCTAAGTGGAAGGTGTTGGTTTTCAGGTGGGAGGAGGGTAGTTTTAGGTCCCAGGATGGGGGTTCAGGGCTGTTTTAGGGCTCAGAGTGGGGAGCTGGGATCGGTGTACTTTCTTGGGATTTGAGAGCCGTTTTAGGTCTCAGGGCGGGTGGGTTACACTTGCCTGATGTCTTAACCATGCATATATCTTTGCCATACATGCCTTAACAACGCATATTTCGTTGTAAAGGCATGGGTGGTAAAGGCATGTGCATGGTTAAGACTTGCATGGCTAAGACCACATGAATGCATGGTAATGGCATACGTGTTTCCGTAACACAATCGTGCTGCAGAATGCAGCACACATAGAAAAGGGAAAAACAAGGAGAAATAGAGGTATTTCTCTTCGTTGCACCTCCCTTGCGCCTCCCCTGGGGAGGCGTAAGAATCTGAGGCATTCCTAGGTTTATAAAACCTGGTAAAACTGGGAGAACATCAGGATCCATGGATGTAGTGTGGTAACACCCAACGCAACACCCATGAATGCCCCTTTCAAGCAGAGTAATGTGTGAAAGGGGCCATATTTACAAGGCCATGAAAAGCCAAACAGGGTGGCTTTAAGTGGTCTTGTAAATATGGGCAAGCACACTGCACCGCTGGTGCATCAAAAAATGGGCTTACCTGAGGACCTCATTTAGAAGAAACTGACGCATCTATGTGTTAAAGCAGCGATGTGCCAATTTACTTGCACCTGCAGCAGAAAGCCTTGTGCCACCATAGAGAGGCCGTAGTTGCACAACAGCGCATCGTGGCACAGGGTTTTTTGGTGCATTGCTGGGGTTGGTGGGAAAAGCAACGGAACTCCAGCAGTACGTCACAATACAGAGACGATGCGTCCGCTTTCACAGACGCATCGGTAAATTGAATGGGACTGATGTGTTAGAGCGTGAAAAGGTGACGAAGTCACCTTGAGCTCAAACATATTGGTCCTGGATGTGATGCATGCAAGTGGCATAGTGCCCATTTGTATGTGTGACATTAGCACATAATGTCACAAATTGTGACATTATGTGCGCATAATGACCTTCTGTGGGCCACTTACCTTGTGACTTGATTGCAGATTGCAATCAAGCCACTACAGCTGGATTGGTCCCTTGGGCACAGCCAATGCGTCATCCCTATGCCTGGGTTTACCAGGCGTAGGGATTGTGACGTATTGGATGCGCAGCGGACCGAACAGGAAAAAAAAAAGTGGTACATACCACTGCAGCAGTTTTATGGTAGGTGTTTCCGATGGAACGCCTACCTTGCATAAACTAAAATCTAACTTGGCACAGCTGATTCCGACGCAGGTAAAAAAAACTATGAAGATTTTAAAAAAGTAACTCATCTGCATCCATGTAAACATGGAACATATTAAGCACTGCCGTTGTGTCAAAAAAAGTGACGCAATGGCGGCACACGGGGCTTGTAATAAGCCCCTGAGTGTCCATTGGAGACTCTTCCACTGTCCCAGGTACAGCATCCAGATGGGGGGTGGGGGGATGACAATGGACCTACGGACTGCTTCCTGCTCCCCAATGTCCATTTGTAACATGACTTGGTCTGAGGCATTTGACCCACATCCTTTGGAAGACATGGGTCGCCATACCTGTGCACTAGCAGAAAACGAAACTATGGACGGAGGCCTTCAGGCCCTTGCAAGCCCCCATCCTTGCATTCACTGCTGTGCAATGAGATGAATAGACAGAAGCCACCTCATGATTATTAATGAGGCGGGCCATGTTCCTCTCATTTGGCACAATCCTTTTTCTCAGCATCTGGGTAGTATATGTTAGCTGTAGGAGGAACGACTGGCTTTGTCGCAGCGCCGAGATCTGAATAGTTAGCACAGTGCTGAGGTAAGACCATTTTGCGCATCTCCGCTATGATCTTTAATATGCAGTTTCAGCAGAAAACGATCCACCGGATTCTTTACCCTCAGCAGCTTTCCAAGGTTGCATTTGAAAACTACGGATGATGCTAAGAGATGCTGGCGCTGAAATGAACCCGGGATGAAATAGAAGCATTCACAGTGATTATCCCATATGAAAAGACAAACGTAGGAATAGCTGGGAAAACAGATATGAGTGATTGAATTTATGAGCAAAGCCTCATTTGCTGTTCAATAGCTTTTTGTAACCCATTTCAAAGTTAGATTTTAAACAAGCATTGGCAAAGCCAATATGTTTGACTTTAATGCGCCAATGTATATAAACACAAGCATTCCCAAATACTGTTTACATGCGTTACAAGAACAAATGCTTTTGAACCACATTAAAGCCTCTCCCTATTGTCTTGGAAAGACGGGTACAAGTAGCAAGAAAGGATTACTTTCTATATGGAATGCATATGGGACTTAAATAATTGAATGTGACAAACATCATGATGATGGATGGCACTTTTCAAGTGTAAACTAGTCCCTGGTGTATTCCAAAGGAAGCTCTTACCGGAAGAACTTCCTTCAAGGTTCAATGATAAATACATAAAATAGCCAATTGAAAGAGGTGATAGTGTTACGCTTCGGTGAGTGGAGTCAAGTCCTGCTCCTTGTATATTTTAAAGACCGGGTAATGACTATATATCTCAGTTGCTCCTAACATACTAAGCATCAATGCTTATCTATGTGCCGGGACAAAAAGCTTTTGTTAGGAGCTCGCCATGAGAAGGTGAAATAGAGGGGTTTACCAATCACCAAAGGCAGCCTCGTTTTCATTCCACCTCAAGTCTATTTTCCCACCACCCTAAGCATCCTGCCTCTTTACCTCATTCTTATAGGCTCTTGTTCATCCCTGGTTTCTCCCTATGTCACTGACTTACTATCTTTCCCTTCTTATTTCTTTCTTCCTTTTCTGCCTTTCTCTAGGTCAAAGTCTAGGGAGGGAAAATAAATATTGATCCTCTACCATGAGTCCTGGCATTGAAAAAACAGGGAGGACCTCACAGAAGCAGACCCATGTGAATTGGGTCCCCTCATTACACTAGAGTGGGTGACAAAGAAGTTCCAATTGGGAAATGGACAATACCTCCACTACTACAATATATGAAACACGTGCAGGAAATTATAGGCTACAGTCATGGAAACTTCCTGCAGAACCTACGCATTAGATTCCATAATACGGACTGACCATGCTAAGAGAGCGACGACACGTCTGTACACGGAGGTGAGAGGAGATATCACTAAACCCGTGTTGAAGTGTAGAACAAAATGGAAAGTGGACTGTGGGCTGGACTCTCCAGACAAACAATGGGAGGAAGCCCTGATGCACCAGTAACCCCAGGTACCAACCAATTCACTTTAAACTTCATACACATGGCATAGGTCACATCTGCCATACAACACAACATAGACCCCGCTAGACCAGGGGAGTGGTCCTAAATACAAACAGAGAGATGCAACATTCCTGCACGACATGGGACCGTCTGAACCTGCACGACTACTGGTCGATACACAGCAGGCATACAAACCGGCTGACAATTGTCTCCTAAAACATGCTTGCTTGGCTTTAATATGGGAGGCAATAAAAATAAAGCAGAAAATACATTTGTGATCTTCACCCTTCTTTTGGTCAAAAGGAGGATAGTGAGTTGCAGGGTGAGCATCAAACCTCCGATAAGTTATGAAAGACATAAGTGAATACTGCGGCAGAAGACATTCAAATGTCACATGCAGGCATGCGTGATGACACACTGCCACAGGACCTGGAAAAGTGTAGGGCCTTGCTCCGCAGACTGTAGACTCCCCCTGACTTAAGGCCACCCTTAAATGCATGGCCAACTCCTGGGCAACGAGAGCAGTCATATCAGAGGCAGCAAAGGTATTGGGTGGGAGACGACCCATTTCAACTTGCTGTACTTGTATATGATACATGGACTCAGTGTAAAGTGATGACCTTCCAAATAATGTGTGTAAACCACTTAAACACAGCTTATAATGTCTGACTGCCACAGAATGTTGATTGTTATTGTTACTGCAAAATCTTTAATAAAAAGATGTAGAAAGAATGAGTGCTGGTGCTTATTACATACAAACATGGGTACAAATTGAGAGCTGCCTAACCCCAGCGAGTGGCAGAACTGGTCACCCACGTGGGCAATGTGTGTCAGGGTCTGTTAGAAATGGGGTTCCTAGTTGGCAGCGGCTTGCACCCTGTCCAAGTAGGGACCTACATTCTAGTCAGGGTAAGGGTTGTACACACTAAGTTTACCTGTGCTCACCCTCGGGTAGCTTGGCACAGTAGTCAAGCTACACTAAAGAGGCAATGTGTATAGTATTCGGGTGCGCGTGCGCATGCACAAACACGCACACAGTGGCGGCTCTTCGAGGGAGTGCTGTGGGCGGTGAGGCGGGGCAGGGGAGAAGCAGGGTGGGGGGTAGTAAACTACGGAATGCTGCCAAGCGGAGTTGTGTATTGAATAAATAAATAAAACAAATTACATTGCGCGCGCTGCAACGCCAAATCGGCGTTGCAGCGCGCAATGCAATTCGTTTTATTTATTTATTCATATACACAACTCTATTTGGCCGCATTCTGGAGTTTACTACCCCCCACCATACCCCTCCCCCACCCCGCCTCACTGCCCGCAGCACTCCCTCGAGAAGCCGCCTCTTCACGCACACACACACATGCACACGCACACACACACACACACACACACACCCACACACACACACACAGTAACACAGTGAAAACACCACAAAAGTACTCCACACCAGTTTAGAACAATGGCCAATATTTATCTGAGTAACACAAGATTTAGGATAATAAAAATCCAAAATACAAAAGTCAAGATAAGAATCCTTCAATATTAAATGCAGTTATAGCCTTTAGAAAACAGAGCCCCGGCGTTGGTAGGAAGATGCAGGTTAAGTCTTTGATGGACCTGAGACTTCCAACAGGAGGCAAGCTCAACTCAAGCCCTTGGATAAAGCAGGATGCAGAGGGCATAGTCGAGTGCTCTTACTCCCAGAAAAGAAGCAGTAGACATCAAGACAACACAGCAAAGTAAGCATCAAAATGACTGTCCCTCCTGGAATTCCAACAACTCTTCTTCCTGGCAGAATGTCCTCAGTCCAGAGACGTTTCTACTATTATGGTGTCAAAGGTCAGGAACTTATACCCATTTTGGCCTTTGAAGTAGGGAGACTTCAAAGAAAGGTCATTGTAGTGCACAAGATCCTGCCCTTCTTGGTCCTGGCTCCAGACTCACTACTTGGTGGTATGAAGTTCTTCTGTGTGGGGACAGTCACCGCCCTACTCAGTTGCAAGTGTCAACTCCTCCTACCACTCTAGCTCATGAAGACCCATCAGCCTGGTGATGGCCCATCGGGATAGGCAGGTCACACCTCTGCTCCCTTTGTGTGTGACTGTCTAGAGTGAATTCGCAAAGTCCAACTGTCAACCAACCCAGGCGTGTATTCTAGGGACAGACAGAAGCACCAAACGGTTAAGTAGGAAAATGCCAACCTTCTAAAAGTGGCATTTTCAGACCTGCACTTTAGAAACCAACTTTACTAAAATATATTGTTTTTTAAATTGCGAGTCCAGAGACACCTAACTCCAATTTTCTATCAGCTCCCAATTAAAAGATATCCATGTTAATGCTACAGGGCAGCTCCAATGCTCACCTCTGAGAGAGACAAGCCTTGCTGTAGAAATAATTGAATTTAGCAGGTTTTCACCACCGGGACATGTAAAACTTAAAAGTACATATACCACCATTTAAACTCACAACACCTGGCCCCTGGGGCTATCTAGGGCCTACCTTAGGTGTGCCGAACATGTAGTAAAAGGGAAGGATTGGGTCCGGCAAGTAGGTGTACTTGCCAGGTCGACATGGCAGTTTAAAACTGCACACACAGGCTCTGCAGTGGCAGGCCTGTGACAGGATTGAATGGTTAATCATGGGGGTGGCACAATCAGTGCTGCAAGCCCACTAGCAGCATTTGATTTACAGGCCATGGGCACATGTAGTGCACCTTACGAAGGACTTAGTAGTGCATCAAATAAGCCTATTTTGGGGAAACCAAATGTTATTACATTTCAGACACACAGTCAAAAACAGGAGGTCAAAAGCAAAAAGGGAGTTTTACCTTTATTGGAAACTGAATTTGCACAACTTTGCTCTTTGACACCTCTTAGCATCTTACTTTGTATTTTCTATATTTGAATCACTTTGAATTATTCTGAAACATCTCATTCAAATAATGATCATCGATTTATAGCTAATTGAATGGAAATTTTCCCAATCTACTACATTAATTATGTATGGTTTATTTGTTGATGCTAAACCTCAGCCTGGGACTAAAGGCTCATCCACTCGAGAGACGTTTGTACTTGAGTTGGCTCTAATGTGTGCTCTCATGGTGCAAATCCTATCCCCGCTGCAACAAGGCAAATCTCAACTAATTTCACAGGCTAAAAGCCAATCCCATCCCCAACAGTAGTGTGCAGCAACTGTGCCATGGCACACTTTTTTGCCCCAAACTCATCTTTTTTTGCAGCTTGAATTTAGAAATCAGAAAAAAGACAGTAGGGGATAACAGGAATTCAAATCTAATAAATGATAAAAATATGGCAGTGGTCAACATTGCAAAGATGAGGCACCAGGAAAGTAAGATATGAGGCATGGGTCAAGCTAAGAGCTTAGTCTACATCAACCATGCTCTGATGCCCTGACCTGAACAGTTTTGGATCATATTCACGTCCCTGAATAGAGTCCAACTCACAGCTGTGCCACCTTTCAATGTGGCACAAGAAATTTGTCTGGTACAACCTGGAGAAGGTACCAAAACATGCAAAGCTGAAACCTGTACTTGTCTCCTTCCCTACTTGAAAAGATTTACATTGTTAATTAATTCCTTCCATCAGTCTATTGACATAAAGCATTTTCTGATGTCTACAAATGCCATCCCTCCCTGCCATAAAGGCAGAAAAAGGAATCACTCGTCAAACGGGAAACAACCATTACAACACAGTCATTACACCGCACTACCTTTACAACGCAGTCATTACAACACAACATCCTTTACATCACATGCCATTACAACTCAGGCATTACAACGCATGTCACTACAACGCATGTCATTACAACGCATGCCAATACAACACATGCCATTACAACGCATTATAAGGTAAGTAATGGGAAAATGTAATTTTTACCCCTACACTAGCCAACACTTACCCTACTGTTGCACGCACTGGAGTGGGAATTGTAATTTTACCCCTACACTATCCAACACACACTACTGTTGCACTCACTGGAGTGGGAATAGTGAATTTTACCCCTGCACTATCCAACACTTACACTACTGTTGCCCTAAAAGTATTATGCGTTGTAATGGTATGCGTTGTAATGGTATGCGTTGTAATGGAATGTGTTGTAAGTGTAGTTTCTAAAAATGCATTGTGATGGCATGCGTTGTAAAATCATGCATTGTAATGGATGTTGCGATGTAAAAACTGCGTTGTAAAGGCATGCGTTGTAAAAGTTTGTGTTGTAACGTGTCCTATTCCTCATCAAACACCAGTTTTTCTTGCTAGGTCCTGAAGTGCTCTTCTAGAACCCCTTGGGCCAAAGGGGAGCAGCACAGACCACATACTCGCTTCTTGTGTGAAACAGGCTGTTTTATTGTAGACAGGTGAACATCACAGCAATAAACCTAGGCCTTCACCTCACAAAACATCACCTCACTATACAATAATTCACCTACTTTCTCCTACCTCAACCCCTAAAACTCCGGCCCCCCTTTTACATCTTTATCTTGCAACTGGTTAACTCTTACCCTGGTATTGAACTGTTGCTTAACACGTTAACCTACATCTATTAGCATATAACTTATCTAAGTATCCTAAACCTTAACTTTTAATTTGCTGCTTCTTCCAGGTGTAACTTTATTGCCACCCCGTTTTCCTGATTCACCTATGTTGAGAACTATAATCTTAATGTAAAACCATGGGCAACTGAAACTGCCCACCGTCGACGGTGGGCAAGTGACAACCAAATACAAGAAACCCCTTCCCTGAGCACCTTTCTGCAATGAAAAATTAGCCCATGAATACCAAGAACAAGATGTCCGTTAAGGAAAGAAAACCCCAGATTCTAGGGATGGGAGGGCGGGAAAACAACTTGCTACGTCGCGGCCACCATGTCACCTGCAGAAATGGTGCCTGTTTACCTAAAATGGCAGCATATATATTGGGTTACCAGCTCCACAGTCCAAAGCCTAACTACAGCCCAAAGAAGCCCAATGTATTCCGAGATGTCCCACTGTCCCAAACTCCCCAGGGGGCACACCTCCATTCAGTCGACTTTCCCCAAACCCTATTGGGCCTAAGGGGGCAGAATAGACCACATATTTGCTTCTTGTGTGAAAGAGGCTGCTTTATTAAAGATCGGTGCACATCACAACAATAAATCCTAGGCCATCGTCTGACAAAACTATATCTCACTATACAACAATTCAACCACTTTCACCTACCCTCATAAAACTTTATCTTGCAAGCGTGAACCTCTTACCCTGGTATTGATCTGTTGACCTTTAAGTTCCTTAACACTTTAACCTACATCTAGTAACATTTAACTATCTAAGTATCCTAAATTTTAACTTTTATTTTGTTGCTTCCTCCAGGTGTAACTTTATTGCCACCCCCCATTGTCCTGATTCGCCTATGCTCACAATAATAATCCTAATCTAGAACTATGGGACTCATAAAAGGTCTTCCCCCAACTTTTCTGATAGCCCCAGGAGGGGAACAACCTTTACAACACAACTTTTACAACGCACTACACTTACAACGCATTTTTTACAACGCAACATCCATTACAACGCATTCCATTACATAGCATGACACTACAACGCATTTTTAAAAACTACCTTTACAACGCATTCCATTACATCGCATACTACCTTTACAACGCACACCATTACAACGCATAATATTACACTACACTATCCAACACTTACCCTACTGTTGCACCCCCTGGAGTTAGAATAGTAATTTTTACCCCTATACTATCCAACACTTACCCTACTGTTGCACCCCCTGGAGTTAGAATAGTAATTTTTACCCCTATACTATCCAACACTTTCCCTACTGTTGCACCCCCTGGAGTTAGAATAGTAATTTTTACCCCTATACTATCCAACACTTACCCTAATGTTGCACTCCCTGGAGTTAGAATAGTAATTTTTACCCCTATACTATCCAACACTTACCCTACTGTTGCACCCCCTGGAGTTAGAATAGTAATTTTTACCCCTATACTATCCAACACTTACCCTACTGTTGCACCCCCTGGAGTTAGAATAGTAATTTTTACCCCTATACTATCCAACACTTTCCCTACTGTTGCACCCCCTGGAGTTAGAATAGTAATTTTTACCCCTATACTATCCAACACTTACCCTACTGTTGCACCCCCTGGAGTTAGAATAGCAATTTTTACCCCTATACTATCCAACACTTACCAAACTGTTGCACCCCCTGGAGTTAGAATAGTAATTTTTACCCCTATACTATCCAACACTTACCCTACTGTTGCACCCCCTGGAGTTAGAATAGTAATTTTTACCCCTATACTATCCAACACTTTCCCTACTGTTGCACCCCCTGGAGTTAGAATAGTAATTTTTACCCCTATACTATCCAACACTTACCCTACTGTTGCACCCCTTGGAGTTAGAAAAGTAATTTTTACCCCTATACTATCTAATACTTACCTTAAATGCAATTTAATATTATGCGTTGTAATGGTATGCATTGTAAAGGTAGTATGCGTTGTAATGGAATGCGTTGTAAAGGTAGTTTTTAAAAATGCGTTGTAGTGTCATGCTATGTAATGGAATGCGTTGTAATGGATTTTGCGTTGTAAAAAATGCGTTGTAAGTGTATGCGTTTTAAAAGTGTGCGTTGTAACGACATACATCCGCCCCAGGAACCTCAGTCATGTCCGTTCACCTTCAGAGTGTTCTCCAGCCCTTTCTTCACTTGCAACCAATAGACTTCCATCCCATAAAGAGGCAAGGGATCCCCTTTAAAAATTCCTGTGAAATCTAACTCAAATCGGCATGGTCTACCCGCCCAAAGACTTCAGCCCTACCAAAAACTGTGGATGTCCCTATTTATCTTTTGCCTGGCCTTATCCATGCTGGTGGGCTTCTTCGCCCTCTCCCTCCACCATCTCCTCAGAATACATTCCATCCACAGGATGAACGTTCCAGCCACTGACTCTTAATTTCCAATACATCCCTAGTCATCTCTTTTCACCAAGTCAGACCTTTGCATACTACCAAATAGTTTTCACCCAGGCGCAGAACTAAAACATCTGGATATCTGTGCCCCTATAATAACTTATTTAGCAGCTCTCGCCATCACATAAATCCTTTCCCATGCCAAGTAACTGTAAAAAAATTATCGTCGAGCCCGAAGGTAGCGACGCATCCTTTATGGAGTTCGTGTTATTGTACTCATGTTATGAAAGAAAGAACAATTGCCTCCAATTGCCTCCAACCCAGCAACTGCACCAGAAAAGAACAGCATATGTAAGATACAACCAAAATGCCTCATGTCATAAACCACCCTCTTTCCCCAAACGCATGTACCGGTGAAGGCACTCCTATGACCAATGCCCTAACTGCATGGTACTACCCCTGCCCCATCCCCGCCAAGCTACCTCCGTGCAACACCCATCCTGAAAGAATGTGTACCATGACCCACTGGGGGTTCCCCCTGACTGGACAACACCTTCCGCAGTACAACCGACAGCTGGTTCGAAGTCACCTGATAAAAACTGCTCCCTGAGAGACCCCACTAATATTCCTCAGCATTGCACCCCACCGTACTGGGCACAATCCTGTACTTGCAGGGTCAGTAACCCTACCGTCTTCCCCGTGGCAATATGGTCCACTTTAGATTGATGCATGCGCAGTTCTATACTGTGGCTCCTGCTAACCATGTCAACCCAGTTCAACCCAGGGACCCTTTCTTCCCCAGTTGTTTGGATACCCTTAATGCCCTTAAAACATCCACAACATTACTGTTGATAAGGACACTGTCTCCTCTTCCCAGTTGTATAAGTTTGCCAGTACCCCAAATAACTTGCTGGGCAAATGCCTTGATAAAGGGCTTTTCACCTGTGGCCGCAACCCCATTTTCTTGCTCACCCCTCCATTATCCTCATTCCCAGCTCCCCAGCTGACGGTGCATCGCCCCAGAAAATCTTGCCCCTGAAGAAAATTCCAGCCAATTACCCGCCCTTTTGCTTCTAGATAATCGTTTGTCACTCACTGACAGAATGAACTATACTATGTCTTCTTCCCTACGTCAAACCTCTGACTCGGTTTTGTCCCCTACCCCCCCATAGACAATCCTGCGAATAAGATATCCAGGTGGATTCCGCCAAAGACCCCACCACCCTCTGAAGCACAATTTCTCTCCCATGGTCCACATGCTGTCTGAACCTCTCTAACCGTGAACGAGACAGATCATCCGGAATGTTATTGTCCACCCCCGGTACACGTCTTATGCTTGAAAGCAACCCCATGCCACAAACGGACCATCACAAAGGTGTGATGCAGTTTGAGCATCTGCTCAATCATAGAAGACTGTCTGTTCACCACGTGTATTACTGCCATATTGTCAACTCTGACCAACAACCTCTTGTGTGCCAGCTTCTGCCCCTAAAGAATCACTACCACAAGACGGGATGAATTCAAGGGAAACAATGCTCCTGCCCTCTTGCTGCCATGCCGTAGGTCATCCCTCAACACACCACCAGTCTTGCCAACACAAACCCTCTACTGCATCTGAATATTTGTGTACATCCCAGTCAAAAACATTTTGTGTCACCATTGGAATGCCTTTGAAACATCCAAGAACCTGTGCCACCTACGCCGGTCTTCTAACGCTCCCGTGGACAATTGCATGTGGCGATGAGGCAGCGACTGCCTGGCTAAAGACATGCCCAGTCACCTACAGAAAGTCCTCCCCATCTTTACTATTCAACAAGCAAACTTCAAGTATCCTAGCAGGACCTGCACTTCCTTAACAATCACCTTTGGCTCCTTCAACATTGCATCTAACAACAGTCGAATATGCACTTTCTTGTGTAGTCTTTCTTGTGTCTCTGAGTCCAATTTGATTCCCCGAAATGAGAGTACTGTACTTTGCCCCAACGTCTTTCCTGGAGCAAGCGGCACCCCAATGTCAGCCATGAGCTCTTGAAAACTTGCCAACTGTTGCTGATAGTCCGCAGAACAGGTTGACCCACAAAATGAATCATCTAGGTAGTGCGGCAACGTCCTCTTCCCCCTGTGCCACATGAAAACCCATTGTAAGACGGAGATAAACTGCTCACACATAGCACAAGAGACAGAACCCCATGGGGGAATGCTTTTGTCTACATACCAGGTGCCCGTCACACAGTCTGCCTCGTAATTGAAAATCCTCGAGGTGTACCGGCAGCAGCCAATAAGCTGACTTAGGGTCGCACTTAGCCATCTGCGCACCCTTTCTCACATGTTCCACCAAAGCCATGGCCACTTCTCCCAATGCATGGAATACCGATGCTACCTTCCCTTGAATTAAATCATTGACAGAACTCCTGTCAGGCCATGACAAGTGCTGTATGAGGGTAAACTAACCCATTTTCATTTTTGGCACTCCCCCAATGGTTGATACGATAATATCGGGCCTTGTCAATTAACTGAATGGTCCCACCATTTGGCCCTCCTGCACATCTTTCAGTAGCTTTTCCCGCGCCACCTGCATTTGCCGAAAACCTTCACTGTACAGTTTTGCATTCCCCTTGTCATGATATTGTGCCAATTCCTGCGTTAACTAGAATATGGGCCCCTTGTCCAGAATCCATGTAACCCCTGTCCCCCCTGTTTTCTCTCACCGGATTACCCTTCTGTCCACTGTACGACCCCTGGTGTTGGTTTAATTGGCCTGCATTAGCCCGCTGTCTGCTACCCCCAGCCCCATAGCACCGCACTAGGGCATGTCTACCTGTGCCTTTGGAGCATTTGTGAAGGAATATACAGCACACCCTTGTACACAGGCCTTTGTGTAAATGTCAGCATGTCCCAAGCACTCCTCCCTGCATCTTGTCCCTGTTTAACACATCCATGTATTCGAAAAGCGGCACCCACCTTTCAGACTATTTCTCTCAGTACACACTTGCGAAATCAAAAACACCGCCGTCCAGTTTTCCATCATCGTAGACCCCACAGACTGTTTGACAACTCAAATTCCTCTTCTCTGTAGGCCTCTATTGTTCTAGGTTCTCTATGAAGGAGCTTCAGCATCTCTATGTACTCCCTTTCCCATATCTTCTCCTTGGTTGCCAAACTTAAATGAGCATCAAGGGGTTAGCAACTCCACTATAAGTCAACTTCTTAATTTACATTTCTTTACTCTCCTGTGCTACTGTGCCCTGTGCACCTACCTTATCAAGACCACCTTCCCTCTTTTTCCTGTGGTATGCCATGTTCCCCTTTTGTCCTTGCTTTGTGCGACCCTGCCATTGGTGCTTGCCTAGCTACCCCTTCTGCCTGCCTTGTCCAACCCCAGGCTGAGCCTCAGGAGGCTGTGCCTCTGTACCCACCCCATCGTTCATGACGCCCAAACCTTTACCACAACATAGCCCCTGCTGCCCCCTTTTCCCCATGTTAACCTCATACAGACACTTTCTTTGTGTCTACAGCTTTAGCTTCTTAACCTCCAGCACCCTTACTTGAAGTTCAGGTCGGCCTCCGCTCTGGATCCAGCCTCTTAACTAGCTGCAAAGTGGGCACCACCAACCGCCAGTGTCTGACGTACACCACATCCGGCATGACTCCTGCAAAATACTAGGAACAACCATATTATCTGAATGCCCCCCCCTCCGATGCTTTGCCACCACTTGTTTTCCTCCTCAGCTTGATCCTCATCATCAACAAATTCACCTTCTTCCACCACCCTTACCTGGCATCAAGGTCAGCCTCCGCTCTGGATCCAGCTGCCTAATCAGTTGCGAAGGGACACCGCCAACCTCTAGTCTATGAAGTGCTCAACGTCCGGCATGAGACTCCTGAAAAATACTATGAACAACCATCATACTAAACCCTCCCCCCCCAGACTCAACTCCTTGCTACCCAGTTCTGGATGAGCTTCCATGACTTCCCACAGGCCTGTGGGCACCGCAATACACATTTTTCTTGAACCCTACCGCACTTCCGGGGCTAAGCAAGGAGGCCATGGTACGCCATCCTGGCCGTGCCCCCACCTGCAGTTGCCCTACGCCACTGCCCACCATCACGGGGGCCTTACTGAGCCGTCCCTGTTGATGCACTGCAGAGGCCACACTAGACCTTACTGTGGCAGTGTTGTAGCTGTCCCATGCTGACATTCGGCTGGATGCCTGAGACCCTGCTATTTCTTCCCCTCAGTGAATATGAGCCACATATAAAAATCTCCCAAGTCCACATGACCCCTGTGAGCCTGTACCTGAAAAAGAAAATGTAGGTCCGGCGTGCTGTTGTTATTTTCTCTATCTATCTGCTCTTCCTCTTGCTCTTGCACCCAACTACAGCTTCTTCTATTTTCCACACTCTGTCCTCTGTTCCTCTCCCACCCCCTTGTGCCTGCCGCCCTGCCATGAACTGCAACTTTTTTTCTACCTCTCCCGTCGAATGACCTCACCTCGCTGGTGCCGCTGCCCCGATCTACCCTTGTTGTGTGTACCTTCTCACAGGAGGCCTCACGCTACTAATCATCCTCAAACCCCACATCTCCATTCTCTTCGTCCTGCCCCTCCTCCTTGCTCCATTCCAATGCTGCCGCTATAAATGCTGCTGCTGGGCCCTTCACTTGGGCCCGAGTGCCTCCCTCATCCTCCATGAAACTACCCCCCCCCCAAGCTACAAGTGATCAGCTATTGGAGTCTGTGGGACTCACCCCTCCTCCTCATTCCACCTTGATTTGTATACTTTTGGCGCTGTCTCCAATTAGCTCCCCGCCACGAGCAACACTGATGCCCACCTCACTTGTCCCCCCTTCTCAGTCTTCCCCCATCTCCTCGCCTTCCTCCCGCTCCCCCTCTTCCTCCACCGACTCTTCCATTCCTTCAGCACAGATCTCCCTGGCAGGCCTTTCTCCCTGCCTGCCAGGCCTACTGCTCTTCCCTTCTCTCTTCTGCCCTTTGGTAGAGAGCTCATGTTTCCATTTGCCCCCATTTCCCCATTATCCCTCATCCCCCTCCCCTCCCTCTTACGCCACTGCTTTTTGCCTCTCCTTTGGTCCCACCGCTATCTCCTAAACTCCCTTTCTGGAGCTCACATGTCCAGCCTCTGCTGTACCAGATGGCCACACTGTAGCCCTGCCCCCCTAAAATGTATAAATTCTAACGCTTTGCCACTCTGGGCCCTTTCAGTGTGCGAGTCTTGCGCACCCCTCGGCCCGCCCTTCTCTCTACTGAGCGCCCCCTGGACCTCTCCTGTTCATTTTGGGGAATCCCACGTAGAGACGAGCAGGCGAGGATGGCTATCACTACTCCGCTTTCCGCATGCCTCACCGGGCGCGCCAACGCACATGCAAAAACAACTTGTTACGTCACGGCTGTAGTGAGCCACCTGGCCACTAATATACAATGTTGCACCCTTCAGCCTTCAGGCCCGGGCACGGTCTGGAGGTTATAAATAAAGCGATGGACAATCGCTCAAGGTTGTCGTCACCACCAAAGAAACTAGAGAGTCCGTCCATTATTGTTGCGCACCATATCTACCACACCCCCGTTAGGTCAGCGAGGCCCCTCATCACATTGGCGACAACGCAGGTTCGAGCCTGTGACTTGCACCGGCCGTGGTGTTTGAAGTGGTGTGTAGCACGTGCTGGGATGGTGGACTCACCGCCGTTAGAAGCTGAGTGCCACGTGCAGCGCATGCGGTGTTTGCGGTGGTACCGGATCACTGAAGACAGGCGATTTGGCTGCATGATCACTGCAGGAGGTGAGGAGGCAGTGCTTGTGGGGTGCGGTGTGTCGCTCCGCAGGTCCACAGAGGCTGCAGCGGTAAGGCAGAAGGCCATGAGGAGCTGCAAGGGGAGCGTCACAGCGCCAGGTGAAGGCGAGAGATCATACTGGCTGCATGCAGAGGCCATTTTTCACCTCCAGCGGTGCGCGCGAAACAAGCGTGTGACCACAAAGGGAGAGCGGCAGCAGAAGAGCAAGAGCGTGCTGAGGCCTAGGACGGCAGTGAGAGGCGTGATCAACTCAGGAGACCGAGTAGGTGACATCCACAAAGAAGGGGGCACTGAAGAGAACCCCCGGGTCTCCTATTGAAGAGAGAGAGTGAGGTGACTGGGACGGATGCACCATCAAGTAGCCTAAGGGAAAAAAAGAGAGAAAGGGACATGCACAAGGCAAAACAAGCACGAGCAAAGGCAAGGCTCTGGAGGCACACAAGGCAAAACAAACATGAGCAAAGGCAAGGTACTGTGAGGCATACAGGAACGTGGTGTGGCACACTGAGACGGTCCAGATATTAGGAGCAACAGCAGGAAAGCAGACCAGGCCCCGGAAGGTAAAAGTAGAACACCAACAGAGAGTGGGTCCAGGTGACTGCGGAATTTGCGGAATTAACCTTCGCAAATTATCGCGAGAATGTATAAAATTATCGCAAACAAGCAGAAATATCGCGAAGATGCGGAAGTTTTTTTCCGGCATGTTCGCGAGATTTTCTGCATGGTTGCGGGTCGTCAACTTACCCATGTGGTTGCTTGCGGGCGCGGCCATCTTGTTTTGAGTTGTTCTCGCGGTGCATGATCGCGAGAAGAAAGACGTGATCGCGCGACGCATGACGTCACTGCGGGCGCGAACTGTCGCGAGACAGCGCAAATGGCTAAAAACAATACAACATCTCATGGAGAACGCGACCGGATCAAGAAAACTTGTCGGCGAACGCAGGGATTCAGGTAAGGCGATCGCGCGCGCGCGAGAATGTATTATTTTACAGCGCGAGCAAGAAACAAATTATCGCCAAGCTGCGGAAACCGGAATTTTTGACATTTTCGCGCTCTCCGCGGAACGCAAAAATGTCAAATTATCGCAATTTCCGCGAACGGAACGAAATTTTTGCCCAGGCCTAGTGACTGGGCAAGCAACGGAGAACTGTTTTGTCCATAACAGAAACACAAAGGCACGAAGATCATGACGGGTCCATGGAGAGATCGTGCGGCGGGCAGCGTTGGAGGAGTGGTAGAGCCCCATGCGCACTCCACGCTAGTGGCGCTGCCCTCATTTAGTCAGCTGGCGGACCCAGCCACAGCTGCCCCTGCTGGAGAATGTGAATAGGGCACCTGGAAAACTACTTTCTGGTGGTGCGAGAGACTAATGGGGCGGTCAAGAGATCGACGATGCTCCACATGAGCAGAGACGAGTTGTATGAACTGTTTCAAGATCTACCCAACACCCTGAACCAGAATGACTATTAGGCAGCCGTGGTTGCTCTCAACCAGCATTTTGATCTACAGCTGAACCCTAATTTTGAACACTTCAAGCTGCGTCAGGCAAAGCAAGAGGAAAGAGAGACTGTGGATATGTTCTGGATATGTTGCCCGGCCCCGGAGACTGGCGAGCCTGTGCACAGGATTAGACAAACAGCTTGAGATAAGGGCCAAGCTCACACAGGGATGCAGGTCATCGGATCTCAGGAAACTCATACTATGGCAACCCGGCATCTCGCTGGATGAGATACTGATTTTAGGAGGATCGCATAAGCTGGCGGATGTTAGAGCGGGGGAGATGGAGTCGGCACGCGCACGGCGTTCTGCACAGACGCATCAATCACGCCCGATAACGGTAAAGGAGGAAAGGGTGGACGCTGTACATAAAGGAGGAGGATGAGGTGGAGGTTACCCTAATGCCCTCCAGGGGAGACACGGGTGCAACAATTGCGGGATGAAGAACCACCCACCTAGAGGCTGTCCGAATTATGGGAAATCATGCTTAAAATGTGACAAGATGGGCCATTTCATGAAAGTGTGCATGAGTTTGATGAAAGCGACAGGAACAGGAGGACGGGGGAAAAGGTTGGAGATCGTCTAACAGGTGACAAGGGGAGCAGAAGTGGCAGAGGACCTGGATGCCCTGTGCCAGTGGTTTCAGGTCATAGAGGACGACGATGATGGTTTGTGATATTATTCAAGGGGCAGTGTAACAGGAAGAGGCCCCCACTGATGAGTCAGATAACTGGTGACAGGCAAGTGACTGCCCTCATTGACACAGGAGCATAGGTGAACGTCCTGGATGCCAGTCACTACAGTCAGGTCACTCCTCGCCAACAGCTAATGCCCACAAAGGCGAGGATATTCATGTACGGGGGGACACCCCCATTTCCCTGAAAGGGGTGATAGAGGTGGAGGTCCGGCACGGCGAGATCTCGGCAAAGTCCAAATTCCATGTGACCAAGCATAGTGCAGAAACCTTACTGGGCTGCCACTCGGCAGAAGACCTGGGATTGGTCATGTATGCACGCCAGGTTCACCAGTCTCATGCGGCAGACATCCTGGAGGAGTTCTCAGGGCTCTTTGAGGGACTGGTGTGTCTCAAAGGTGTGAAGCTGCACATCATCAAAGCAGTCAAGCCGGTGGCGCTGCGCCACCGAAGAGTGCTGTTCCACCTGCGATCACTTGTGGAGGCGGAGCTGGATAAGCTTCAAAAGTCCAGCGTCATTGAAAAGATGTGTGGACCGACATCATGGGTGTCCCCATTGGTCATCGCTCCCAAACCCAAACAGCCGGGAGCGATCAGGTTGTGTGTGGACACGTGCCTCCCCAACAAGGCCATCAAGAGGGAGAGACACATAACACCTACTATCGACAAGATCATCGTGGACATCAACAGGGCGAGGGGGTTCTCGAAGGTAGACGTCAACTCCGGTTACCACCAGTTGGTATTAGACGAGGCCAGGTGTTACATTATGACTTTTTCAACCGATGTGGGGCTGCGCAGGGTCAGGCGGTTGAGCTTTGGAGTGTCATCGGCGGACGATGTGTTCCAAGATGCTATTCAAGAGGCCCTGTCTAGATTGATGGGGGTCACCAATGTGAGTGATGACCTGTTGATATACTCGCAGACATTGGAGAAACATCAAGAAAGGCAGAGAGAGACGCTAAAGCGGTGGAACAAGGCCTGACCCTACATAGAGACAAGTGCAAGTTCTATTCAATGGAAGTGGAATTCTTTGGCTACAGATTCCCCAAAGATGGCCTCCGGGTGGACTCCGCCAAGGTAGAAGTTATTCGTGCGGCTACCAACCCCCAAAACCCAAGGGAAATGAGGAGTTTTCTAGGGATGGCCAACTATTGCGGAAGATTTGTTCCACACCTGGCAACCATTGCGGAACCACTGAGGGCGCTTGCAAAAAATTACACAAAACGGGCCTGGACAAGTGTGGCATCTCAGGCTTTTCAAGAGGTGAAAGATGCACTCCTAAAAGGAGCAACGGTGGCCTACTTCAAGTCAGGGATCGCCACCGGACTCATCGTGGATGCCAATTCCATAGGACTGGATGCTGTACTACTGCAAAAAAATGACCGGCAAGAATGGGTACCCATTGCTTATGCCAGCAAGGAACAAATCAAGAGAGAGGCCCTGGCGACCAGGTGGGCTTGCCAACATTTATCTATGTGGACACAAGCCGTTGGTGCCACTGTTTGGAGACAGCTAAAAATGGGCCAGAGGATTGAAAGATGGGCTGTCCAGCTCCAGCAATATGACTTCGAGGTAGTATATCGGCCGGGAGTCAACAATCCAGCTGACTAACTTTCACAACACCCCATGGCAGCCGAACCTCGATGTCAGCGGGTAGTAGATGGGGGAGCCGAGATCTTCGTAAAGATGAAAACTGAGCTGGTGTGCCAGAGGGCACTATCATTGGCAGAATTGGCAGAGGCCACTAAAGAGGACAGCTGTCTGACGTATGTCAAGGAGGAACTGCGAGGACACAACTGGAGGAACTTCCTGGATGGAGTAAGGAGACTAACGGATAAAGAAAGAGAGGCAAGAACATGCTTGTGGAGGTGCATGAAGGAGCTCGGCGAAAATGAGGAAGGCCTGGTGTTAAGAGGAACACCAGGTACCCCAGAAACTGTGGAGAAGGACACCGGAGCTGGTGCACCAAGGGCACCAAGGAATAGCGAAATCCAAGGCAAGACTGAGAGCAAAAGTGAGGTTCCATGGGATAGACAGAATGATTACAGAAATCATTAGAGGGTGCTACTCCTGCCTGATCATGGGAAGTGAACCTCCTGTGCAGCCAATAATAACTGAAGAGGCCAGCACACGACCATGAGCTGCCGTCAGCATGGACTTTGGGAAGTTTCCTGATGGACGGGCCATGCTGGTAATGGTGGATAGCTACTCAAAGCTCCCGATAGTGGAAGTGGTATCCTCCACAGCGTTTGACTGCATCAAACCAGTCATGGAAAAGCTATTTGCCATGCTAGGGTTGCTGGAAGAGATCTGGACGGACAATGGGCCATCTTTCCAGGGAGTGTTGTTCCAGGAGTTTATACATCATCGCAACATCAAGCATCAAAAAAGTGACCCCTCGGTGGCCTCAAGCTAACGTGGAGGTCGAAAGATTCATGAGAACCCTCAACAAGACGCTGAGGATCGGTGTTGACCAGCAGGTTGAGATGGAAGGATGTTTGCATCAATTCCTGAAGGCATATCAGCAGACCCCCCACAGCACGATAGGGTGCTCATCGAGTGAAGGGTGGGGGATGTTGTGCCTGTGGGTAACCAGTGACTGCTGGGAACAATGAATGAAGACTTGACTCAAGCCAAAAGGAAGAGGGACAACAAGAAAGCTGCCGACGACGAAGACCACGGAGGGTCGAACTGAACGTGGGAGACCAGGTGGTAGTAAGGAACAGGTATCCCGGGTCCAAGTTCAGAACACCATTCGAAAGAGAGACCTGGGTGATCGTTGGCCTGAAAGGAACCATGGTCTCAGCCCGGCGGGGAAATCGACAACTGTTGAGGAATATGTTGTGGTTCAAGAAAGATTTGTTGCCAGAGGAAGCAAGTGAGAGTGAATTGCAGGAGACCTCATCGTTGGAGCCCCTGACAGAAAGTGATGAGGGGGAAAGACCCCTGTTGACAAGTGCGGAAAGGGAGATGGAGATTCTGGAAAATGAAGAAGAAAGGGAACAGGGGGTGGAAACGACTGTGTCGAGTGAAACTCCTGTTTGTGTAGTAATTGCCACTGCTTTAATAGAAGTCAACGGGAACATTACATACCCCACATTTTTTCAAAATCTCCCACTTTCCTGCTGGCATGCATGAAAGGGGGACGTTTTTGTTTTCTTCAACTAGGGACTGTGGCACCCTGGCTACGCAACTGCACTAATAATCAGTGGCGCTCCTGACTAAATATGGTATTTTCTACATCGGAAAGAATGGAGGCAATTATATAAGTGGAAAGATAGCTGTATTGATCACGTGCTACTTGAGGAAAATTAAAAATGATGTTCCCTTTCTCAGCATTCCATAAAACGAATATCATACTTTAATGAACACAGCTCAATGATGAGCGCCGTAGCTACCCCTCGCTATCAAATTAACCCCTCTCAGAGGCAGCGCTTGCCTGATTGAAATCTCTCCCACTAGCTCTGTGTGGAGCTTGCTCTGTGCGTCCTTTACGATATGAGAACATTCCGCCGATAGCAGTATCTTCCCACAACTGTACTGCAGCATCCATCCTGCAGTAGTGAGAACTTATTAGTACGGAAATGAAGAAATGTGACACGTCTAGAGTTGGTTATAGAAACGTCAAATTTGACAGCAGATAAGGAAAGCCAGCCTCATCGAGGCTGTGCCCATCTCTGGCGGACTCTCTAAGATGGCGGAGCCGCTGTAGATGCTCTGGCAGGGGAGGCTTATCGTAGCCTGTCCTGATCCAGTGTGAGCTCCCTGCAGACGAGGGCGGGGACGAGGTGAAGGTTAGAAGCCGGCCATTTAAAGCAGATCAAGGAATTATTGTCTAATGACACCCTCATAAGAATTAAGCTGTGCGGCGTGTGTTAAATGCCGCCAGAGATGGCGGGGACTGCAGGATGGATAAAAAGGGATAAGGTTATTATCAGTATGTCAGGCTTGTTTATAGCTTTTTCATCACCACAGAGAGGGAGAGCCATCAGCATGTTTAGAAGCTGCCGGGCAGGCTTTCTCTGGAAAGTAAATATTATTTATAATTCAATTACGTTTATACGTTAGTAATAAAACGCAGAAGCTGCTGCCGGCGCCCGCAGGTTCGAAGGCGCATTCAGCGTGTTCATGGGCAACTAACCATCAGCATAAAATGCAGAATACCCGTCAGCACCATATCGACCCTCATGGCCTGCTGTACCCAGGTCCTAGCCCCCATAACCCCTGCCATATCCTGCAGGACCCAGATCCTGGCCTTCGTCATCCCTGCCATATTTTACCATGTCTTGCAGCACACAGGGTGTAGCCTTCGGCATCCTTGCTATGCCCTTCAGCATACAGGTCTTCAGCACCTTTGCCATGTCCTGTAGCACCATAGTTCGAGTCTGCAGAATTCCAACCATGGCCCGCAGCACTTCGGTCCGGTCCTTAACCAGCTCTAGCATGTTTCGCTACACCCAGGTCATAGCATCCAGAGCCACAAACACAAGGGACAGCGTTCTCACCCAGGCTTGCAGCACTCCAGTTATAGCCTGATTCATAATAAATATTGCATTTTGTATGGAGCATCCAGGCTCTAATTTGCAACACACTAGTCTTGAACGCAACACCCCACTCCTGGATTTCATCCATCAAGCCATGGCCTGCAGCACCCTAGCTCTGGCCATCAATAGTTCAGGCTTGTTTCACAGCACCCAGATAATTGCATGCAGCATCCCATTCATGGATTGCAGAATCATGGGTAGCATCCTGGTCGTAGCCTGCATCAAAATGACCATGACTTGATGCATCCATAAATGGGCTACATCACCCTACACATGACTTTAAACATACTGGACATGTCCTGCAGGGTTCCAGTTCTAGCTGCCAGCACCCTGGCTAGTGCCTGCAGAATACCAGTGATGAGCTTTGGCAAACTAGGCAGGACATTCATAACCCAAGTCCTTGACTGCAGCACTGCGGTCATGACCTGCTGTACTGTAATAATGAATTACAACATCTTGTCTGTGACTTGCACCAACCAACCTAGTCATTGCTTACATCACTGCAAACATGACCTGCTGTCCCACAACAATAGGCTACATCATTCTGGCCATGGCCTGCAACACAATAGCCATGCTCTCTGGGGATGGCCAGCAGCACTCCCATTCGTGGTCTGCAGAACCCCGGTCATAGCTCATGGCAGCCCAGCCAAAGCCTACAGAAGACTGGTCCTGACCTGGAACACCACAGCCAAGGAATGAGAATGGGCTATGATTATGGACTGCAGCACCCTGGTCAGGTCTGGAAAAATCCTGGCTATAGCCTACAATACACGGCTCCTGGCCTACAGAACCTTGGTGCCGCCTTTCAACACTTTAGTCCAGAATTATAGCACTCCAGTCATTAACTTCTGCATCTGGCCAATGGCATGCAACTCTGGTTATGATGTGCAAGACAATTGGCATGGCCTATAGCACCCTCGTCTAGGCGTGCAACACTCTAATCACTGCCTGCAGCATGTCTAACCTGACCGCTGACACCAAAGTCGTGACTTACAGAATCACCGTTATGGCATCAAGTACACTGGACAGGACTTTCAACGCCCTGTTGATTGCAACTAATGGTCAGCAGCGTGGCAGTGATGATCTACCAGCACCCCATGCTCATTCCTAGCCTGCAGCACCGCAGTCTTGGCCTGCAACACGTCGATCATGTTCAGCAAAAGCTCAAACCTGCCTTACATCTCCTCGTCTGCAGCACTTCAGTCCTGGTCTGCAGCAGCACGACCATGGCCTGCAACACTGAGGGCCTTCTTTAAAGGAAATTACAACTAGAATGTGGCACATCATAACCGCTCTTCAGCCCTTCAATCCTGGATAGCAGAAACCCCTAATCCTGGCTAACAGTATCCCTTCTACGTCATTAACTGAGTACACAGGAAGGTTTTCCAATGCACAATGATCATGGCTTGAAGATACTAGTATGCAGCATAATGATCTGGAGTAGGTAGTTCTCTCTTGTCCTGCAGCTTCTTGACCCTGGCCACTCTAGTACAACAGCTGATGTGATGACCTCCTGGCAGGTACAAGATTACACATCTGTTGCTTCCAGTCTTTACTGGAGACCCCTCTGGTATTCCTGGGTGAAATACTGGAACTATCCCCAGCTCACCTGCCTCTCCTACAGCAACCGACCCGCTATTGTATTGCTGAGAATACACATCGGTAAGAACCATCAGGCTCCCCTGCTGGTCATTTTATTGAGGCTCATCTGTAGCTGCTGTTCTTCCTGTTACTGCAGCCCGTGGAACCGATAGAGCTCTGCCAATACCCTTCAATCACGAACCCCAGGCTGTTCCTTAACTTCACACTAATGTCCAACAGACCCCCACGCACATCTCTTCCAGCGCATCTGAATCATAAACAGAGGCGCCTCCTGCTGTTTCTATTCAAGCACAGCAGCGTCTATCAATGCATCTCAGTTATAAACGACAGCTATTCCTAAGCAGGGCTAAACAGGCACCTGTCAGTGCCCTCAAGCATGTGCTGTTTCACGCCTGCTATCTCTTACACGTGGCTGCGTTGTGTGTTGTTGTTGCTCGATCATGGCAAACAGCACTTCCTGACATCAAGATGCAGAGCCACACAACTAGCTATACTAGTGCACGCCAGACCTGACCAACAGGCCCTCCTTATATTTTTATTCAGAGCCCCATACATTGCTGTGTCTATGCACTTCAACCCTTACCATAAATGTATCCTGCTAATTTAATGCTGAGCGGCCTCGAGGACAGCTCTGCAAATTCACCTCCATTGCTTCTGACCAACACTCTCCATTTTTTCCTATTCGGATCCTCAAATAGAGCCGTATTAATCTAAGTCAGCATATCAACAGAGAGAGGCTGAAGCATAGACAGCCCACTCAGGGCACCCCAGATAGAGGGATGCTACATCTTCCATAAAATGACATCACAACAGACGTCACAGGCGACTACACCTCTTCCAGCGGATGTCTGAACCAGTCCAATGGATGTCTGACTTTCTTTGTCCACACACATTTCTACACCCCATCCAAAGCCAGCGATGTAGGGAAGTCCACCTATGCAAAAACAATTGATGGACAGAATGCAGAACAATGTCATACATTCACCCCAGTACAGAGATCTGGGCCTAAATCATCGTTTTTTTGCTCACCATGCCATTCCAGTTTGAACCCAGCCATATGCAAATCAGTCTTGACCCTGTGCCTCATGGGAACAGTCCAGCCCGAACTGCCAAGCCAGGTCCTCCCTGGACTGGAAACAAGCATCCTAGGACCGGTTTCGGGGTTTCACCCCTCTTCAGCCAGGATAGCTTGATTCCAGTAGCATGGAGAGCACGGGACTCACGTCTGAGCATACCCGTCCCACTCGGGGTGACAAATGCAAAAACAACAATTGATGGACAGAATGCAGAACAATGTCATACATTCACCCCAGTACAGAGATCTGGGCCTATATCCATCTTTTTTTTTGCTCACCATGCCAGAAACCGGTCCTAGGAAGCTTGTTTCCGGTCCAGGGAAGGCATGGCTTGGCAGTTCGGGCTGGACTGTTCCCATGAGGCACAGGGTCAGACTGATTTGCATATGGCCATGTCTGAACTGGGGTGGCAGAGTGGGCTAAAGAACGGTGATGGATCAAACCCAGATCTGTTGACTGGGTGTGAGTGTTTGATTGGTTCTGATGCTCCGTCCATCACCACCCCCTTTTGTACCACTTTGTTCGCCATAAGTTGGCAGGGTATGCTCAGACGTGAGTCCCTTGCTCACTTTGCCACTGGATTCAAGCAAGCCTGACTGAAGACAGCTGAAATGCCAGAAACTGGTCCTAGGAAGCTTGTTTCCGGTCCAGGGAAGGCATGGCTTGGCAGTTCGGGATGGACTGTTTCCATGAGGCACAGGGTCAGACTGATTTGCATATGGCCATGTCTGAACTGGGGTGGCAGAGTGGGCTAAAGAACAGTGATGGATCAAACCCACATCTGTTGACTGGGTGTGAGTGTTTGATTGGTTCTGATGCTCCGTCCATCACCACCCCCTTTTGTCCCTATTGTCTAGGCTGCCATAGTGAGCAGTTTGTGGAGCTAAATCAGTTTTTCATAATGATGGGAGAGAATGAGAGTCTGCAAGGTAGTGGCAACTTCAGCTAACCTTTGCAAACAGTGTTTAATATATGCTTCACTGACCGATATAAACACCTCTTACACCACCCATAGGGGTGGACTGTTAGAGAAAATAGCGTCTCCCAAGAAAAAATGCAATGTTGGGATGAGGGTGCTGCTTTTCCCAATTGGCCTTAGTTGAGGAAGGGTGCTGACTCCCTCTAATTGGTAGTACTGTAATAGGGTGCAGACCTCCATACATGGATGGTGTTGTGATAGGGGATGACTCCCCAAAAGGGCACAACCGTGACTAGAGCACAGACTATCCTAAATGCTGGCATCCATTAGGGCGGAATCTCTTCCATAAACAGTTTTGAGAGAAGAAAGGGGCATCTTCTGGGATGGTTGAGGCACCCCACTGAAGTGGGTGATCACCTGTCACTTCTGTGACGTCATTTCATGAACGATTTATTATCCTGCTTCTCCCCTCACACCTTCTTGACAATCAGCACGAGTCCTCGTGCAGTTTCACGCAGTCTGCGAGGGTCTTCGGCCTTCCTAACTAGCTTCAGTTCATTTAGGGCCATATGTAGGTACCTAAATACCGGTCGGTAACGGCCGAAAATCGGTAAATATCCCGTTACCGACCGGTATTTAAGCAATTGAGATGTAGGTGGCTGGATTTCAGGATTCGGTTATTTACCGAATCGGAATTATAAGAAATCGGTAAAATACCGATTCGGTAAATTACCAAATCCTGAAATCCAATGTAGGGGGCACTCAAGTGAGTGCATTTCTGGTTCCTGGATTCGTTATTTACCACCAACTACAAGTTGATGGTAAATAACGAAAACCTTTTAAAAAGCAATTTTGTGCTTTTTGAAAAGTGCCATGTGGCAGACATACATGCCCTTAGGGCATGTATGTGCGCCACATGTGCACACATGCACGATTCAGGGGTGCAACAGGGTGTCAATGTGACACCCTGCCACCCATGAATATGCTCCCCCTATTACCGATTCGGTATTTACCGAATCGGTAATAGTGAATGGCTTCCCATTCATTCCTATGGGCCTCCAGGCCCATAGGAATGAATTGGAAGGGATGCATTATTACCGATTCGGTAAATACCGATTCATAAATACCGAATATTACCGATTCGGTAATAATTACCGAATGTTTACCTACATTCTATTTACCGATTCATAAATACCGAATCGGTAAAATTCGGTATTTATGAATCGGTAAATATAAATTACCTACATATGGCCCTTAGTCTTCTAGAGTCCCTCATACAGACAGCTCCATCAGTTCACCTCAGTCCTTCCTGATAAGCATCATTTGTTATACTAATGCAGACTCGCACAATGAGAGCTCTCCTAGGGCCCCTCACCACACTCCCAGCAACCATCACTTCGTATCTTCACCCTGAGTCCCTCACAACCCGACATGCCAGCGCACATCAGTATTTCCCGGCAGGCACTGCTTCTCATCCTGATGTAGCGTCCCTCACTCGGCTCTGCCCCTGAACCCCAGTCCGGATCTCACGTTGAGCTGGGGTTTGATGTACGGTCGGTCCCGCTTGTATTTTCTCGTCGCTTTGCAGAAACAAAAAACAGGCTGCATATGGGATATTCTGACAGTTTTAGCACCTCCTTCTCTGTGCAGAGGGAGGCAGCTGGACGCTTTACGATCCTGTAATTGCTTTGCTGCCTTTGGCCTGCGTGCTTCGACCAGCTGGGCTCCAGGTCCCTCTTTAAAAAGGCGCCAAAACAGCCTCTGACAACAAACAAGGTAACAATTGTTCTTTTTGAATATAAAAGGGAGAGCCAAGAAAACAGGTGGCAGGTGTGATGATACCTGGACCTGCCCCAGGGTAGAGATGAAATGAGCTGGGTGCCGCACGATAGGACACAGCCAGCTCAAGACCCACAACTGGTTGTAGCCTTACAATTTAGAGCATTTCTATGAAAAAAAATAAGTGAGTGAAATGCTTGAATTCATCTTAAAAATAACTGTTAGAAATTGGGTTACTAGTTGGCAGGGGTATGCAACCTGAGCAAGCAGGAAACACAATCTTATTCAGGGTGTGTAAGATACTCACTAAAAGTTAACCTGCTCTCAACCCCACGTAGCTTGGCACAGAGCAGTCAGGCTAAATTTAAGAGGCAATGTGTAAAGTATGTGTGTAACACAACTCACTCTAGCGCAAGGAAAACACCACAAAGAGACTCCATACCAGGTTAAAAAATAGATATTATTTTTATTAATAAAACAAGACCATAACGACAAAAATCCTATGAGTAAAAGTGAAGATATTAAATTTTAAACAATTAAAGTGTTGTTAGCGTTTAGAAGCAATAAGGGCTTATGGGGGGTTATCTGGTCACACTAAACCGGGGCAAAATCAAAAGTTCAGGCCGACTGCGATGTAGCACTCGCCAGATTCAGGAGGCACGCAGGCCCACTGAACAAAGCACCTTGTTCTTGGTCGCAACAGCAAGATGCAGTGTGCAGCCGAGCGATGCGTTAGTGTTGATTCCGCAGTTAAGGTGATGCATTGATTTTCTTTATGCAGTGATGGTGATCCGTCAGTTCCGAAGATGAAGCGCTTAAACAGAGAGGTGCTGGTTCAGAGTCCAATGCACAAGAGGATGTGTCGATCTTCCCACACTGCTGTGGCGGTGAAGCGTGGTTCCAATGCGTCCGTTTCTGAAGGAGGTGCACCTGGTCCATACTCACAACAGGGGCGAGGTATTGGTGCTGCTTTTCTCAAGCAGAGCATGCATCGGTTCATTTGGAGCAAGCACCTGTGTCCACTTCCAGTGGTCCAGGCAGAGGAGCAGATGATGAGACTTTGATATCCCTGAATCTCAGAGAACAGGAGGCAAGCCAACCAGCCCCAATAGATCACCCTGGGTTCAGGGCAGAGCCCAGCTCTCCCTCAGCAGGTTCAGAGAGCAGCAGGCACCAGGGTAGCACAGCAAAAAAGCAATCCTTCCAGGGCAGCAGTCCAGCAGAGTGACAGTTCTTGTAGCAGAAACTCAGTCCTTCTGTCACATGTTCTTTGCTGGTCTAGAAGTGTCTGATTTGATGAGACGCAGTACTTATACCCAGTTGCATCTTTGAAGTGACAGTGACTTCAAAGAAGAGTCTTTGAAGTGCACAGAAGTCCATTCCTACCAGCCTGGGCTCCAGAGTATCTATAGGGGATAATCAACTCTTTGTGTGGGGACAGGACACTGCCTATTCAGGTGTAAGTATCAGCTCCTCCCTCCTGTCCTGCCCAGGATAGACCATCATGCTGCAGATGGGCAATCAGACACCTTCCTTTGTGTGTGGCTGTCTAGAGGGAATGCACAAAGTCTAGCTGTCACCCACTCCAGACCTGTATTGGAGACAGGCTGCAGGCACACAGAGCTTTAGGAGCATAGAAATGCCAACTTTCTAAAAGTGTCATTTCGTAAATAGTAATTTTAAAATCCAACTTTACTAGTAAAGAGCATTTGTCATTACCCTTCCAAAGATTTAAAACATGACATAGCTTCTCCTTCTCAATCAGGAATTACATCTTAAAAGTGTAATAAGGAATTCCCAATGTTGACCTATGAGAGAGAGAGGCCTCACAGTAGTGAAAAATGAATCTAAGTGTTATTCACTACCAGGACATGCTAAACTTAAAAGTACATGTCCTACCTTTTACTTACAAGGCACCCTGCCCTATTGGCTGCCTCGGTCCTACCTTAGGGGTGAATGATGTGTGATAAAAGGGGAGTTTAAGACTTGGCAAGGGGTTTTAAATGCCACGTCAAAATGGCAGTAAAGTACACATACAGGCCCTGCAGTGGCAGGCCTGAGACATCTTTGAAGGGCTACTTGTGTGGGTGGCACAATCAGTGCTACAGGCCCACTAGTAATATTTAATTTACATGCCCTCGGTATATGTTATACTACTCTACAATGGACTTACAAGTAAACTAAATATACCTCTTGCAGACAAACCAGTGTTTCTATGTCTACGGGGGAGCACATACACTTTAGCACTGATCAGAAGTGTTAAAATGCTCAGGGTGCTAAGTCCAACAAAAAGAATCAGCAAAAAGAGAAGACAAGCAGGTAAAAAGTCTGGGGGAAGACCACCCTAAGGCTGACAGGTCTAACAATAACACATGTGTCTATTTTATTAAATGTGAACCATGGATTAAAAATAGCTTTTCAATAGAAAAAGTTTACTAGAGGGAATAGATAGTAGGTGTTAGAAATGGGGTCCTCCAGTTGGCAGCGGCTGGTGCCAAATAGTGACTCTTCTTCCTAAGTCAGAGTAAGGGGGCTACACCCTTTGATAACCCCTGCTCAACCCTGTGGTAACATAGCACGAGCAGGCAAGCCTATCTCAGAGGCAGTGTGGGAAGCATTTATGACCATACACAATAACGCTGGAAAGACGCTACAAAACGGATACCACAAGCAAGTATAGAAAAATAGTTATCTTTATGTTGGTTAAGCACGAAACTGAGAAATGCTCAAAGAACCACAATGCACATAATTACAGATTCATTCAGGGCGATGGAAGCACTCGTGCGTGCGGGCGGAACGGGCTTAGTTCGAGATCGGGGCCTACACGGTCCGGTTATGCACGATGTACCTGGGATATAATGGGGACACAGCGCACAGCTTCCCGGGGAAGGTGCGGGATGACAGGTGGACTCTCAGCGGCCACAGTTCCTCAGCTGCGGCAGTCCGTGTCGTGCACTCACGCTAATCCTAGGACGGGGTTAGAAGGTGGCACCCAGCGGCACACATGGAAGATGGCAAGATTCGTGACGTGGAGGCTAGCATGGGCGCTCAGCGGCACAGCTCTTCAGCTGCAGCGGCCCGCCATAGCAATAGCGATGGTTTCTGTAGTAAAACAAGGGTGGGCACTCAGCAGCACAGCTCCTCAGCAGTGGTGGCCCAAAATAGCGATAGTACTGATTCTCGTAGTATCTTTGTGGTAGGACCAATGCGGGCACTCGGTGGCACAACTCTTCAGCGGCAGCGACCCATACTAGCGACAGCAATAGTTTTCGTGGCAAGGCCAAGGCGGGCATCCAGCGGCACAGCTTCTCAGCTGCAGCGGCCCACAATGGCGATAACAATGGTTTTCATAGCAAGGTAGATGCGGGCACTCAGCGGCACGGCTCCTCAGCTGCAGCGGCCCACAATGGCGACAACAATGGATTCCGTAGCAAGGCAAAGGCGGGCACTCAGCAGCACAGCTCTTCTGCTGTAGCGGCCCACAATGGCGATTGCAATAGTTTCCGTAACAAGTCAAATGCGGGCACTCAGCGTCACAGCTCCTCAGCTTCAGCGGCCCACAATGGCGATAGCAATAGTTTTCGCGGCAAGTCAAATGTGGGCACTCAGCGGCACAGCTCCTCAGCTGCAGCAGCCCACAATGGCGACAGCAATAGTTTTCGTAGCAAGTCAAATGCGGGCACTCAGCGGCACAGCTCCTCAGCTGCAGCAGCCCACAATAGCGATAGCAATAGTTTCTGTAGCAAGTCAAATGCGAGCACTCAGCAGCACAGCTCCTCAGCTGCAGCAGCCCACAATGGCGATAGCAATAGTTTCTCTAGCAAGTCAAATGCGGCGTTCCCCACAGTAGAAATAGAGACCCTGGATTTCTCGACAGAGGCCTCACCTGCAAGTAGGATTCCCTTCAGGAGGAATCTGGACTGCTGACGAATGAAGTCTAATGTCCCTGAGACTTCGGCAGGAGGCAAGCTCAAATCAGGCCCTTGGGTAGTTGCTTCAGAAGATGGATGAAGGTTTCAAAGTCCTTTCCCTCTTGTTACGCGGACAGAGGTTTGTCTTCGCATCCCGAAGTTACCCACCACGAAGGGGTTTCAGCTCAGATCTTTATACCCCAAAAGTCTTTGTTCTTGAGAAAGTCACACATCACTCGACCCGGCCAGAACCAGTTTGGTATTGACTTGGGTCACTTTATTTATGAGGCGGCATCCTCCCTTTCAGGGAGAGGGGGCCCACCATCAGATGCCCAGTGGGAGGTGGAGCCATCATTCACCTTGCCAGGCACAACCCTGCTCAGATCAAAGGGGTCACCCCTCCCCATACTTCAACGGCAGATTCCTCCACTCAACCCAGGTCGGCCTCAGCCTGCCCTGGCTCTCTAAACCAGACGGCCAATACACATCCCAAGAAAACACACAGGAAGGTTTAGACAAAAAGATACCTGCTTTCCAAAAGCGGTAGTTGCACACTCAGAATATAAAGGCAATCATCACTACCGGATGCACGTTAATATTTGAAGCTCAAGCATACCAAATTCGACTTTCCTAACATGTTCCTTGGCACTACTAAGACTATACAAGTTCATACAGTGAATTTATAAATAAGGAGCATTCGCGCTGTGACAATGAATGGCAGTGGCACAGCGCCCAGAGCGTCTAACGCCAGCAACCACGAAGGAGACAAAAAGTGACAACAAATAGAAGGGAGACCTACGCCAATGGTGCCAGGTCTAACAGTAGGCAAAATACAAAGGCTACTAAAGGCCAAAGAACAATTGGAGAGAAGCCTAGAAAAGGGAGGTGGTGTGAGCTTTACTGATGAGATCTGGACAGCTGGAAAGGATACAGCAGGCAAGGTTATAATGGAGCTAGTGTAGGTGTGGAGTAAATGGAGGAGGAGACAGAGGGTTTCTCATCAGGGAGTCCAGTAGCCATGTGGTTACACAATGCATCTGCCACAAGTATAATTAGGATAGCTGTCAGATCTTAGCTGGATGGAGTTCTAGGCTATTAGTGCACAGCAGCAGAATGTGTTCTATCTCCTCTTCCCCTTCCTGGTTTCTGGCCTAATAACGCTGGCGTTATGAGTCACACCAGAGATCTTAATAGTGGTTGTTAGACAGAACAGGAGGCTGAACTAAACCGTCTTTTAAATGATGCAGTTGGGTCTTGACTGAAATGTGAGTTGGTAGAGAGAGCTGGTGGAGCTCTCTGAAGAAAAGAGTGATTCTGTCATAATTTCTAAGATCTTTGATGAGACTGGCAAAAGAATAGGCCACTCTTTTTGGTGGGGGGAGGAGGGGTTGTGTGTCAGTTGAACTTGTGGAATATGAGCTAATAAAGGAGTGCGTCCGTCCAGCTGGGGCTGCTCTTCTGATGTTCAGTTCCAGAAAGAAGGTAGTCAGTCTCCAGCGCATGGACCATTGTTACAATACAATAAGAAAAAGGGCCAGCACACTGAATTTACATATGGGCTGCAAGTAGATATTTTCTCATGGGTGATCATTCTCAAAAATGCTAGTATCATAAGAACTGATATCACACATCCTTTGTGCTCACTGACATAACAGGGATTGGCATCATATGACCTTTGACTGCAATCTTTCCAGGAATGACTTCACATTAACTTTGACCCAATACTATTAGACAAATTGACACTCTACGGTTAGTGCACACTTAGTAGTTACTAAGGCACTTGTGTGTTTTCTTTTTTTATACCACTTATATTTTAACGAGTGTCTTGACCCTGCCCACAGAGCCATATGCCTTAAAACAAATGCACAGCCACTATATGTCCAACCTTTAAAGGCTTTCCTGTTCTTACTAGTATTTACCTCCAAATCCTGAAATTCATACTATAAATAACACCAGATTTCAATTATACCAGAGTATGTCTTCTTTTTAAACCAAAATGTAGAATAGAGTTATTTAGGATTTTACAAAGCACCAAATACATCAAAAAAAGGATATTCCAGGGATCAGTGCACACCAACGGGTGAAGCCCTCTTCATCACATTTTCACTGCAACGTACCTGTTAACCTCTCATACCTAATTCCAGGCTCTAATACCTAACTCCAGCCCCCTGAGCCTGGTGCAACCTGCAGCACAAGCTCCCAACGCCTAGTCTACAGTGGGTGTACTGCAGTTTGATGCTCTCCCTTGGGTGAATCGGGTCCCTTAGACTATCATGATTGAAAATAGCATTAGTCCACCTATCTAATCTAATGTCCTGAATGCCTTGAAACACTTTTGTAATCCATTCATTTTTAATATGATATTGAAGTCACATAAGGTATTGAAATGTTTCTTAAAATAGTGGATGATGAGTATATAGACAGTTAAAATTCAATGCCAGTTGTGCATACTTTTCAAGCACTGGGAGAAAAAGATAACAGCATATTTTGGTATATATTTTTTCAGAAGCAAATCAAGTCACAAATACAGTACTATAAGCACATTTCAACTCCGTTGCACACATTAAATGTTACATTAGAAACACCCTTCTCAGCGTTGCTGCTTTACGATACTGGCAGCATGAAAGGCATACTTCTAAAGTGTTCATAATGCACTAGCACTTCTGAGCAGAACTATTCTACTGCTAATGGACAGTAGCATCAATTCTTAAAGTATACTTGTTACTTGAATCTGACACCAATTTGTAGTACTGGAAATGACCACAAGTGCATAGAAATTGCTAACTTTTAAATACTTCATGTCAGGATTTTAGGCATAGCAGAAGACATCTATATGTTTTAAAACAACTCTGTATTCGTTCCTAATTGAAGTGTCTTCCATGATATAGCCTCACACAGACAGTGAGTTAGGCCAGCGCGTCCTTCAGCTCTCATTCTACATTAACCTTACTCGGGAACCCTCGTCTCAGCAAGTAACACTGACAAAAACAAAGACGTGGGGCTATATATTGGACCTGGCACTCTCTGTGTGGATATCCCCAAACCTTTTGCCTTCAACTCCCCTGTTTTCTGAACCTGTTTTGTTTGCATTTAGGACCGTGTGCACTTTACTACTGATAACCAATGCTAAAGTGCTTTTGCTCTCTCACTTAAACATGGTCAAGTTGGCTTACACCAAATTGGCACATTTAATTTACTTATAAGTTCCTAGTAAAGTGGTACTACAGGTAAACAAGGTCTGTAAATTAAATGATACCAGCGGGCCTGCAGCACTTATTGTGTCACCCACTTAGGTAGCCCTTTAAAACATGTCTCAGGCCTGCCATTGCGACCTGTTTGTGCAGTTGTACACTGCCATTTCTACTTGGCAAAATAAACTTTTCCCCAGGCCTAAACCTTCCTTTCTAATACATATGTCACCCCAAAGTTACGCAGTAAACAGCCCATAGGGCAGGGTGCATTGTATTTAAAAAGTTGGACATTTATTTTTAAGTTTTACATGTCCTGGTAGCAAAATACTCTTAGGGCCTTATTTACAAGGCCATTGAACTGCTGTTGCATCACTGTTTTCGATGAACCGATGGAGTGGCGCAGTGTGCCTGCCCATATTTACAAGGCCACGGAAAGTCACCCTGCATGACTTTTCATGGCCATTTAAATATGCGCCCCTTTCACACATTACTCTGCGTTAAAGGGGCATTCCATAGGTGTTGCTGTGGGTGTTCCCACTTATTGTGTCACCCACTTAGGTAGCCCTTTAAAACATGTCTCAGGCCTGCCATTGCGACCTGTTTGTGCAGTTGTACATTGCCATTTCTACTTGGCAAAATAAACTTTTCCCCAGGCCTAAACCTTCCTTTCTAATACATATGTCACCCCAAAGTTACGCAGTAAACAGCCCATAGGGCAGGGTGCATTGTATTTAAAAAGTTGGACATTTATTTTTAAGTTTTACATGTCCTGGTAGCAAAATACTCTTAGGGCCTTATTTACAAGGCCATTGAACTGCTGTTGCATCACTATTTTCGATGCACCGGTGGAGTGGCGCAGTGTGCCTGCCCATATTTACAAGGCCACGGAAAGTCACCCTGCATGACTTTTCATGGCCATTTAAATATGCGCCCCTTTCACACATTACTCTGCGTGAAAGGGGCATTCCATAGGTGTTGCTGTGGGTGTTCCCACATAACATCCATGGAAACTGACACATTCCCATATTTACAAAGTTTTGTAAAGCTGGGAATGCGTCAGAATCCTATGCCTAACTAAGGGAGACGTCGGAGTGGTGCAACGAGGAGAAATACTTTGATTTCTTCTTGTTTTTTCCTCTTTCTATACATGCTGCATTCTGCAGCACCCATTAGAAAGTGGAAAATACCATCAATGATTGTTTTTGTGCAGGAAGGTACACTCCTGCACAAAAACAATCATCCCTGCAGCACAGGCACCATTGCAACTTAATGCAAGGGTACCTGCCCTGGCGCATGGCAGCCAGTTTTGCGCCAGCGCAGGATAAAGCACGTGGATTCGTCGTATTGTTATTAATATGAAGCAACCCAGTGCTTTTAAAATGATGCAGCTCAGCACAGCAAAAAGACTTGCAGCGCCGCGGTGCGTCATTTTTTTGTAAATGAGGCCCCCAGTTTTTTTCACTAGTGCAAGGTCTACCTCTCAAATCAGATAACATTATTACATTCAAATAAGTGACTATTCTTTGGGAGCAGGTAGGGATTGTCATGTTTGGTGTCCGAGGAACTGTAATGTAAAACCATCTTTTATGGTAAAGTGCAATTTTAATTCACAATTGTGAAAATGGCACTTTTGGAAAGTTTTCTTGCCCTAACCATTTGGTGCCTGCAGCCCGTTCCTGGGTCATGACTAGGTGTAGTTGCAGTTGGTCTTTGTGTATTCCTCACAGAAACCATACAATATAGTATCTGTGTGTTGGCAGGATAGGCCATCCTGACGATGAAGGGGGCAGAGCTATCACCTCTCACACTTGCACTTCAAAGACTCAGCCTCAGCTCACTCACAAAGGACTTCACACTAGCCTATTGTGCCTGCAGACAGACTGGGATCAAGACAGGGAGGCAGGGAATTCCAGACACTTTAGATGTTTATTCCACTTATAAATGGGTACCAGGTATAAACAAGCCGTTGCAATGCAATAGGTCTTGCATTCACACAAGTTTGAGCTATTGGCATTGTAAATGACAATTCCTTTTATTTATGTTTTGAGTTTTAAAACATAAATAAAAGGCATTCTCATACTCACATACTAATAGCTTAAACTCTTGCAAATGCGAGACCTATTGTATTGCAATAAAGGGCATTCTTGACCGTTTGTTAGATTGTAAACATCCAAGGAAGAGACCGGCCTGCGATGTCTTCAATGTAGTGATAAATAGTGCAGTGAAGAAGATGTGTAAGTGTTGTAAATTTCACAGACACAAAGTGTGAAGTGAGAGTTACATATGATCTGAGCTATAAACACTAGCAAAGCGCTCCAACACCTTTCGCTCTGTGATTACACTGTCGCGGCTCAGGAGGAAGAGTTGGAGGGGGGAGCTATTTCCTGCCCTCTCCGTGATTTGAGTGCGCAGTGTGGCATTGCGTAATGTCATTGCTATCTTTGGCCTAATAAAACACTCCAGCTGTACTAGGGCCCTGGCATCACCTCCTAGTGCAGGGCGGGCCGTGCTTTATGACAGGCATGGAGGGAGGGAGGGATGGTCTCGGCTGCAGCTCTGGCCTCGTACAGTGCCCCTGCTATTATTAGTGAGCGAGAGGCGCTGAGGTGGTGGTATTGGTATTGGTGGTGGTGGTATTAGTATTGGTGGAGGTGGTATTGGTGATATTGGTGGTGGTGGTATTGGTATTGGTGGTGGTGGTATTGGTATTGGTGGTGCTGGTATTGGTGGTGCTGGTATTGGTGGTGCTGGTATTGGTGGTGGTGGTATTGGTGGTGGTGGTGCCATTGGTAGTTATGGCATTGGTGGCCGTGGTATTGGTGGTGGCAGCATAGTATTGGTGGTGGTATTGGTATTGGTGGTGGTGGAATTGGTATTGGTGGTGGTGGTACTGGTATTGGGGGTGGTGGTATTGGTGGTGGTGGTGGTAGTATTGGTGCTGGTGGTTGTATTGGTGGTGGTGGCATTGGTGGTGGTATTGGTGCTGGTGGTTATATTGGTGGTGGCAGTATTGATATTGGTGGTGGTATTGGTGGTGGTAGTTTTGGTGGTGGTATTAGTGGTATTGGTGGTGGTGGTATTTGTGGTGGTGGTTGTATTGGTGGGTGTAGTATTGGTGGTAGTGGTGGTATTGGTGGTTGTGGTATTTGTGGTGGTGGTGGTATTGGTGGCGTTGGTGGTGTTAGTGGCGGTGGGTTTGGAGGTAATGGTGGTGGGGGTATTGGTGGTGGTGGTATTGGTGGTGGTAGTGATGGTATTGGTGGTGATGGTATTAGTGGTGGAGGTATTGGTCATGGTGGTGGTATTGCTGGTGGTGGTGGAGGTTGAGGTGGTGGTATTGATGGTATTGGTGGTGGTGTTGTTGTTAATAAAACAGGTTTTTGAAACCAACCCGCCACGTGGCTTAGTGCAGATGACATGTAACACAGCTGTGCTGTTGTCTGCTTCAGTCCATTAGAACACGATTATGTGCTACCTGGAATTCACCTGACTTACTTCGCTAATCATTTCTAAATCCATTTTACTTGGGGTGGAGGGTTGAAACAGACACTAGATAATGCCGGGTTAAAGAGATTGAAAGCGGCTGCCCGTGTTACAGGGCAGCCGTGCTGCTTAAAAACACAAGCGGTTTCAGCTGAAGCAGCGCATGTCCAGCCCTGCAGTAAGGGGAACTCAATAAATTAAATTGTACTTACAAAATAAATAGATAGGTCCCGTGTAACAATCGAATAAAGGGGCCAGTAGCCATGGTAGGTTACAAATGAAAACAAGGATGCAGTAAGGAGGAACTAACAAGCCTATCAACAAATCCGAAGGCAGCATTTACAAAGGGCAATGACACAAGCCAATAAAAAATATGGGAGCAGAGTGGACACGGCTTCTCTCCCATACTCTACTACAGCAGTCTAGCAGAGCAAGCAGCGCATGCGTGCTGCCGCTAGGCTCGACTTAAAAAGGCACCCTTAGACCCATTCTGCAGTTTACTCCTGGGTCTGAGTCGTCTTTAAAATATACTGCATGGGCAACAGATCTGCAAACTTCACTCCCATATAAAAGTACAATATGCAAAGCAGCATAGATAGTCTACTTCCCAAAATAGTTGCTAGGCAGAAAGCAATCAGCACTTGATGCCTCCCTAAGAAAACGTACTCACTACTGCCATTTGTTAATGTAGCCAGTGTTCAAATCTGCCAGGGGACATCATGCCATGTGTCAGACGTTAGAGAAGACCTTGCTTTTTGTTTAACATTATTAGTTTACATGCTGTGATGATCACATGCATGCTTATTATTGGAAATAAAAAGCTACACGTCCCAAATGCAAAGTGGTGTTGGATAAAAAGACTGGATTATGCTGTTACACAATATGTGGCCCACTGACAGCTATCTGAGTGAATGCAGCATTTCTGAAATGTGCCAAGCCACCTGTATTGATATTTGATAAATAAGTTAGAACACCAAGTAGAGTTATCCCCCCATGAATTGGAGTTTGGCAACTTATAAGATACATGTATTTCAGCGACCTGGACTGCAGGATTAACCTTGCCTTTTTTGTTGTATTGGCCGTTGCAGTGCATCCGACCCAGATACATTGTTCAGCAGCCCCCTAACTAACAGGCTAGCTAAGTGAAGAAAATGGAAAAAAATGCGCCATTTACAGGGGAGGTCATGGTCTGAGGACAATTAGTTTCATTTACTTTATTTGCCAGTTTCATTCCTCAGGTCAGAGAGATATCAGCTACACACATATACAGAGGCTTTTTGTAAACTTCTGGGATTACCAATTTGTTTGGGGTCTGCCTAAAATGGTGCCTACGGTGTCTATTGCAAGGCAGATTGTTAGCTTTCAGTGTGCTTAGGGCATCTTATTCCCTCTTCTCATTCATAAGCTTTTTTATAATTAAATACTGTGCTAGATTGCATGTATTTACCAGCTATCTCCCTCGTGTACTGCTTCTCCGTCTGTGTATTTCTCACTCACGGCCCCTCAGTTGCCACTCTTGCTTCGTCTCCACTCACCCTTCATTGCTGTTCATGCATCACCTCTACCCCTTGTCTATTTTATCCCCAGCCCTAGTCAGCCACCCTCCATTGTCTGATAGCTTCCCTAGCCCCTCATGCCCACCCGTGTGCCTACACATGCCCTCCCGCCTACTGTTGTCCATGTGCTTCCCCATCCCCTACCTTTCGTTTTGTCTGTGTGCTCTCCCAGCCCCATTTACCGTCCATTCTCAGCTTGCTTCTCCAGTCATGTGCCTGCCCTCTGTTGTCAGCTTGCTGCCCCATTGTCTCCATCCCACCCGCCATTATCTGCTTGTTGCCCCAGTCCCTCCCACCCACAATCTATTGTTAGCTTGCTTCCCTGTCCCCTCCCGACCACTCTCCATTCTCAGGTTGCTTTCCCAGCCCCTCTCTCCCACTTTCCATTGACATCTTGCTGTCCAATACCCACCTGGCCACCGTCTATTGTTAGCTTGGTGTTCCATCCCCTCCTACTCAGCCTTCTTTTTCAGCTTGCTGCCCTATCCCTTTTTGTGCTCTCGCAGCTGCTCCCACCCACTCTTGGTTATAACCCTGCTTTCCCAGAACCTTCCACCCACCCTCTGTTGTCAGTTTATTCTGCCAGCCTCTTTGCCCACCCTCTATTGTCAGTATTGTTGCTTCCCCAGCTCCTCCTGCCTACCCTCAGTTGGATGTGTCCTTTCTAAGCCCCTCCCACACACCCACTGTTGTCAGCTTGTTGCCTCAATCCTTCCCACCCACCCTACATAGTCAGGTAATCCTTCCGATTCTCCCTGTATTCTCAGTTTGCTGGCCCATCCCCTCCCACCCATCCTCTGTAGTCGCTTGCTGCTCCATACCTTCAAGACCGGACTGGCCATACTGGGCATCAGGCGTTTCCCCTGGAGGGTGAATGGGTGGGTGGCCACTTTTGTTACCGGGAACCGGTTTTATAGCAGTGCAGCAGTTTTAAAAGCATTTCAGAGCTCCTTGTATATCCAACAGTTTTCAGGCAATGATAAAAGTGCCAAGATAACTCTGGTGATTAATATACCTGCTGGAGAGAGATAGGAGTTTTGTCTAGTGGCAGTTTTGACTCATCTAAGGCAGTGCAGAGGGTTAATATGCCTGCTGTAAAGAGTGTGTAATATGAAGATCACAAAACAGTATGTCATGTGCACAGCTCAGTGGGTTACTCCTTTTGTCACCGAGATCCTTTTGTCACTGCAGTTCATAAGTTACAATTGTAATATAGGTTAGAAAGTTATGTTTTTCCCAGCCGTTCATTATTCTAGTTTTGTTAAAAAAGGTTTGTTTGGGTAGAAAGAAACTCTTATTAATAAAGTCAACCCTAACCATTATGTTACTATCTGAATCCTATTTCTATACACTGATTTACACATTTATGATTAATTGTCTCTGTATGTCTGTGTGATGTAAAATGCTCTGACACCTTACACTGGTATGAGAAGCGCTATAAAACAAATCATATATGTGTGAGAAAGAGGCTATGGAGAGATGAGAGGCACTGTTGGAGGGTGATAGTGAGGGAATCATTGAAGAGGCTCAATAAACATTGCTGTATCCTGGTACACTTTAAGGTCATCATTTTCTATGCTTTAAAAACAAATACAATTGAATATATAATCAAAAATGTGTTGTAGAATGCACCATTTTTCCCAAACTTTCTTGGGGGGCCCATGTAATGGTCAGCCGCTTCCTCCCGCCCTCTGAGGTCTGTGTGCTTCCCCAGGCTCTCCTGCCCATCCTCCATTGTCTGTGTGCTTCCCGATTGTCTCTCAGTGTCCTCTCCCCTAGCCATGGCCTTCTCTCTCACCCTCCCTCCTTCCATTTTGCCCTGTACGCCAACCTTCTCTTGCGTTAGTTTTTTTTTATTAAAAGAGTGAAGAAAGATGGAAAAACAGCAACAAAAGGAGAAAACAGGATGGAATGAACATGCAAGAGGGAGAGAAATGGACAGTGAGTATTTGGTGGTGCATTAGAGGCATGAGGTGGAATCAAGACTATGAAGCCTTGTTATGTGTCATCTTGACCTTATACAGCACCACCGAGGGCTTCTGAACAAAACTTTGGCTCAAGCACTTATTATTTTGCAAATTAAAAACAGGGTAAAGGCTGTATACCATTGGCTTCTGAACATTATAGTCAACAGATAGAACATCACTCATTACTTATGAAAACCTAAACTCTATACGTCACTGTCTTAGGTCAGCCGAAAGAATGTGGAGATCCAGACCTTCCACCAAACACCTAAAACTCCTTAGATCAGTCAGGAACTCTTACAACAGAAAATCCAAAAAAGTAAAAGCTGTTTTCTTTAGAACTCAACTTAACCAAGCCAATAACCATCCCCAAAAGCTTTTCGAAATTGTGAAGCAACAATTGCTCAACGGATCCAACTGGCCAGGCCATATTCACATCATTTCTTCATGCGAGGAATTAACCGCTTTCTTCGTGGAAAAAACAAAAAGCATCGAAAGAGACCTGGAATCAAAGAGGGCTCTTCTCTCAAATACAAGGATAGTTCCTTCATTCGCCTCTCTGGCCCATGATGGGTTCGGTCCCCATGGCGATGTCCTTAAGAACAATGCGTCCTGGCACACCTACACTCCACTTAGCTATAGTCACATCTACAACATCCTCCTAGCGATTAACCCTTATATTCGGTGGCTTGACGCGAGGCAAGATGGCCGCATTGTAGTGCTGCTCCGCCGGCCGCCACCAACATCCTACAGTATCCTGCTTTCTAGTTGCCCGCCACCGAGTGCCGGTGTGCAAGATCGAGCCCCGAGGTCGGGCGCATGCTGAGACTGTTGCTCCGGTGCGGCTACGTGATCTGTGGCCGTGACTGTGGCGCGGCGCCTGACGGGACCGCCATTTTGGTACATCGGCAAAGCGCAGAGTGAACGAGGCGGCGAGGAGTGGCATCGCGCTGGGACCTTCCCTAGCCGCTGGTCTGGCGCTTGTGTAGTGATCGTCGGAGAAGCGGAGTGGTGAAATCGGGACCGACGCTGGAGCTGCCTGGAATTGAGCGTGTCGGCAGAGGAGGAGAGCGGTGACTCGACGAGCGTGGGGGAGGGGCGAGCGGTGTGGTTCCCACGCAAGCCGCCGGCTTCGTACGGGTGAGTGGGCCCTGTGGCCGGTGGCGCGCTCCCCCCCCGTGTTTGACCCGGACGGCCCGGTGGTGGTGTATGAATGCTAGGACGCCCACACTGATTGCAGACCACTGTGGGCTCCGGGGGACCGGGGAGAGAGAGGCAGATTGAGGAACGTGATTGCTGCCTGAGCTGTCGGACCTCCTCTTCCCCCCCCCCCCCTCCGCTGGGTACTGACTGAACGGCCTTGTGTTTCGCTGCTGAGATCTGGGTGCCTGTCCTGAAAGCTGCACACGCATGCATTGTGGTGCGGACTCCTGCCGGGGGGACTGAGTGGTGGACGGCGGCGAGGGATTGGCGTGGGATCTCTGGAGGGCCACTGGTGGAGAGCACGCCGCTGGCGGTGGCTGGACCTGCGGCGCTACTCGTGTGTGCTGGTGGGGCGAGGGCCTGCTGGCACTTCGTGGTGTGTACTGCGTGGGCCCCCCCCTGGAGAGACCGCGGCCGGTGGTCACTGCGCCCCTCCCCCCCTGTCTGGATCCTGCTGTCGCCTGGTGTTTTGCTCCTTCCTGGCCTGAGGGCGCGCCTCCTTCCCCTGTTGGCTCTGCTGCCTTGTCGTGCCCTGGTGGGTGTGGACCGAGGGGCGACCATGGGCAAGCCAGACAAGTCCCAGGCGCGGCTCACGTTTGAGACGCGTAAGGGAGGCAAGCCACCGCACTCACTGGCTTCGGACTCGGAGTTGGAATCGACCACGCCGGCCCCCACCGCCTTAGAGAAAACGCTGTCGGCCATTCAGGCCAGCCTACAATCCATAGATGGCAAGATAGAGGCCCTCAGTGGACGCATGGACTCCATCTCCGCTAAGCTGGACAGGCAGGGGGTGCGCTTGGGCGAGGCGGAACAGCGCATATCGGATAACGAGGATGGCCTCAGGCAGGTTTCCGATAAGACCACGGACATGGCGAAGCTGCTGGCAGTGATACAGGCCAAGAATGAGGATATTGAGGCGCGCTCTCGGCGCAACAACGTACGGATTTTGGGTCTGCCGGAATCTACAAATGTGGGTAGGCTTGAGGATGACATCGAAACCATGGTACGGGACATCTGTGAGCCCACGAATCTCTCAGCCATGTTTGCCGTTGAGCGCGCCCATAGATCCCTGGCTGCGCGTCCGCCACCGGGCGCTCCACCGCGCCCCATCATAGCTAGACTGTTGAACTTCAGGGATAGAGACACACTGCTCCGTATCACTCGCCAGAAAGGCACGATCACCCACCAGGGCAATGTCCTCTCATTTTTCCCTGACTTCACTGCTGCAGTCCAGGCGGCTCGTAAAGAATTCCTTGGGGTTAAAAAACTGCTCATGAAAGATCACGTCCCTTATGCGATGCTGTACCCGGCGCGTCTACGTATAGGCAATGATGACGCGGCTAAAATATTCACTAGCCCGAAATCGGCTATGGACTATGCTAGATCACTGAGGAAAAAGCAACAACACTCCGCTCCTACCTCCGAAATTGATGATTGACTGAGACTTCACCTCTTCGCTGCGGGGTCCGCGTTGAGGCCTACTCGGCTCCCACACTATGTGAATGCCTTGGATCGCAGAGCTGCTAACTCCTATTTGCTGTTTGCTGCATTGTTATACTGCGCTCGTGCTATCTCTCCTGTGTCTTCCTGTCGGCTATTGCCATGTTCTGTTGCTTAGGTGTATGGCCGGGGCTGACTAGGGGGCCGGCTGGGTATCACCTGCATGTACTCTTAGCTCCTGGCTAGCATGGTGTGGGATGCGCTGCCGGGTCTCGCTGACTGCCACACACGTGGCGATACTGTTGGACTGCGGCTGGGCATCTGAGCCGCATGCCGGGCGGACATATGGCACCTCGGGTGGTGGGCTGCTCACTGGGAGCATTAGACAAAGAACGGCGGCCCCCTCCCCAAAAGACTGGGAGGTGGTTGCGTCCGCTGCGTTCCCCCAATAGGTGCTCCCCACTTTTCGTCCTCACTGTTGAGCGACGGGCTCATTTTTGGTTTTGTTGTTGTATTATGTTGTGTAAAGGCGGGGATTGTCTTTGGCAAAGTTGGGCTACTGAAGTGGGTGGTGGGGGGGGGTTCAATACAGTTCCGGATGCAAGTGGAGAATGAGACTGGAGGGTGGGCTTGGAGGATGAGGCGAGGCACGAGTGGTGATGTGATGTGGAGAATGACAGCTGGGGTTGCAGTGGGACCATTACGTAGGGACAATGGGTGAAGACTACAGATGCTTAACCTGGAATGTCCGCGGACTTAATACCCCAAAGAAAATCAGACAGGTACTGCACTACTTAGACAGACACAATGTCCAGGTGGCATTGCTGCAAGAGACGCACCTCACTAAACACACAGAGGCCGCGATGGCGTGTAGGTGGGTGGGGTTTCGACTCGCTTCCTCGTACTCGGCTTATGCGCGAGGGGTGGTTACACTGGTCAAAAAAGGTGTCCCTTTCCAGCCCGTGCGAACGGCTACTGACTCCGAAGGGCGCTGGGCGGCGGTACAGGGCAGACTAGGCATGACCTATGTTACGATTCTAAATATGTATGGCCCTGTGGTGGATGATCCCTCCCCCTTTGCGCAGATGCTGGCTGCGGTGCGCTCCTGGCCGGAGACTGCGATACTTTGGGGGGGAGACCTCCACACACATCTCAATCCACAGGTGGATAAATCAAACCCGACGGGAGCTCGCACGCTTAGAGTGGCTCAGTGTGTTCGGGAGGCGATGGGGGAGCTGGGATTGGTGGATGTTTGGCGACTGAGGAATGAACGGGTTTGCATAGGCACACATATCACACCGGCCCACAATAGCTGGTCCCGACTGGATTATTGGTTACTGGGAGAGGAAGCTAACAGATGGGTGCTCGATGTCCGCAATCTACCACGCACACTGTCGGATCACAGCCCTGTACATCTGCACCTGCGGATTCCGACATGCCACCACCGCCCCTTCACATGGCGCTTTCGCGCAGAGGCACTGCATGACCCGTTATACACAGATACTATCAGGGAGGCCATAGTCAACTGTTTCGCTGAAAACACGGGCTCCGTGGCTAGCCAGGCGTCTCTCTGGGAGGCGTTCAAAGTGACGATCCGAGGGGTCTGCATTGGCACCACCGCAGGCATTCTGAAGGACATACGGGGGCAACTTGCTAAACTTGAGACTGCGCTTGCTGGGCTGGAGAGGGACTATTACGCGGCGCCATCTACTGCCACGTTGGCTCGTATACAGGAGCTGCTTGTGGATTATGATAAATGGGCGGACACAGAAGTAAAATACAAGGGGAAGCGACATGTGGCTAGGGCATATGGTGAGGGTGGGCGACCTGGCAGAACGCTGGCCGCTAAATTACAATTTCGAGCGAATCATCAACAAATAGACAAGATCGTGGATGCTACGGGAGCGGAGCATTTCACACCGCAGGCCATTGTAGACCAATTTAAAGACTGCTATCGGACACTCTACACGTCGCAGGGGGAGGTGGATGGACCGGCTCTGTCGGACTACTTGTCGGACATAGCGTGTGCGTGGCTCTGCGACTCCCATCGGGAATATCTATCACTGCCGATAGATGTACATGATGTCCGAGAAGCTATTCTTTCTCTTCCCAACAAAAAGGCCCCCGGGCCGGACGGCCTGTCGGCCGAATTCTACAAGGCTTACGTCGACCTACTCGCCCCACATTTACTGGAACTTTATGCTGAGGCGCATGAGGCTGGTGTCTTACCTCCGTCTCTGCGCCAGGCCATGATCATCACTCTCCTTAAAAAGGACAAGCCACCCTCCAGTTGCGACTCCTATCGTCCCCTGTCACTGATTAATCTGGACGCAAAAGTATTTGCTAAAATTCTGGCCGCAAAACTGCAGCCGCTAATGACTCGACTGGTGCTCCCCGATCAATCCGGGTTTATACCGGAGCGATCCACCTCTCACAATCTGCGGACTATTTTCTCCATGTTCCATATCCTTAATCCTGAGTTGCCGGCAGCTGCTGTCATGTTGGACGCGGCTAAAGCCTTTGACTCCGTTGAATGGCCCTATATGTTTTACATACTACGTAAGATGGGGTTCCCGGAGGTCATGCTGCAGTGGATCCGGCTTTTGTACACGGACATATCGGCGGTGGTGCGCGTGGGTAACCATACGTCTGGGCCTTTCCGAATTGCGAGGGGTACGAGGCAGGGGTGCCCGTTGTCCCCTTTACTGTTCGCCCTTGTTCTTGAACCGCTGGCTTGTAAGATTCGGCAATGTCACAGGGCATCTGCCCTCAACTTTAACCATCGGCCAGTTGGAATATCAATGTACGCGGACGATATGGTCTTGTTCATCAGACATCCCCAAACACACTTAGCCCCGGTCCTCCGGGAATATATTAAATTTGGCCTGTACTCAGGGCTCACGATAAACTGGGACAAATCGGTCGTCATTCCGCTTACGACGATTACGTCCCAGCCCCACTTGGACTACCCTCTGATTTGGACGTCAGACCCAGTAAAATATCTTGGAGTATGGGTCCATCGTGATCCTGAGGTAGTGATCAGGGAAAATTACGGTAGGGCTTATGACGCGCTGGTGCGGCAGGTGGACGGCTGGCTGCATCTCCCCTTGTCCCTAGCAGACCGCATCGCTGTGATAAAAATGGTTGTCCTTCCGCGCTTTCTATACTTATATTGCAATATACCGATTAAACTGACTCAGCAATTTTTCGCACTGCTGCGCGCTCAACTACTGCGCTTAATTTGGGGGGGACGACACCCCAGAATTAGCTGGAAAACACTGACCTTGTCGTACGACAGAGGGGGATTTGCGGCGCCAGACTTCTACGTGTACTATCTCTGCGCACAGGCGCAATATGCGTATTATTGGTATGGACCACACAACTTCACTCCGCATGTGGCGGTGGAGGATGGGGACGCCCATTTCACCCCACTGCGAGGTATGCTCACGCACACTGCCCGACACACGCCCCGCGCTGAAATTAACACGCTGGACATGACCATTGCGGCCTGGCAGGCGATAGGCCGTAAGACACAGAGGCTGCCGCTATATGCGCCGGCCCTGCCATTAGCGCACCACGCTGCCTTGTCGGTCACACGGGAGGCGGGTCCTCTAACATCGCTCAAAGAAGCTGGTATCACTCATATGCAAGACTTGTACACGCAGGGACACTATCTAGAACAGGACGATCTAGCCTACATACAAAACCCCACGCCTTTGTTTGTGTATACGTGTCACCGTCTCAAAAAGGCCATGAAAGCTCACTACCCCTGTTTCCCAGCTGAGCCCCCCACACTCAAGGCACTGCAATTGCTGTTGGTAGCCCCACTCTAAGAAGAAGCTACTTACTAAACTGTACAGAGCTGTGCAGGAGGAGACGGTTAGCGGCCCCGATGCTAGTCTCGCAAAATGGAATGCTATTCTAGATCCCCAGCTCACGGAGGCAGATTGGGAGCGGATTTGTCAGCTGACGGGCCGCCTGACCCCCAATGGCAATCTGCGAATTATCCACTTTAAATTCCTACATCAAGTATACTATACCCCGGCCCGACTGCACAGAATGGGGTTGAGGGAGTCGGCTCAGTGTAGACGATGCGGGCAGGTAGATGCGGATTTTCTGCACCTCGCTTGGAGCTGTGTGCCAGTGTTTGAGTACTGGGGAGAGGTGCTGACTCACATTCATAAAATGACGGGGGCTCTGCTTCCACGCGTGCCTGCGGTGTGTCTGTTGGCTCATGTACCTCAGCTGAAGGGCGTGGTGGGCAGGTTTGCGAGGATCGCTCTTCTGCTGGCTAAACGGCGCACTCTGTTTACGTGGGACGGTGTGGCCAAACCAAAATTGAGTAAGTGGCTGTCCGACATGGTATACTGTAAGGAAAACTTGGAATTGTAGGCAGAAGAGTTGCCCGCCTCATCCCAACCGAAAGATATTTGGGGGCCGCTCAGACAATTCCTTCTTGAGGCAACGCCGGCTGCTGCTGATTGATTGCGGTTATGTCACGTATATTGATAGGGGTACTGTTGCACTGTTGCCGTGTTTCCAAAGTGCACACTGTGATGTATGACTGTGTCCGGAACTGTACTGTTGTTATGACGTTTTGTTCTTCTGTATGCTGATCACAGATGGATGTGAAATGTACTTTATTTTACCTAATAAACAGATTTAAAAAAAAAAAAAAAATGTAGAGTACAGTAAAAATGCTATAGTTATTACCTTAATTTTGAATTAAATATGTAATTATTTTGAATATGTAAAATTCAAATGATTTTTCCTAAGATTTATATAACACCTATGGTAAACAAAGAAAACATTAATTATCTTGTAAAGATTATTTAAAGTTATGTTTAGAAATAATGTAAATTATTTTAATTAACAAAATGTAAACTAAATTAATTTTAATAATTAAAAAAAGGTTATTAACATAAAAAAAAAACAAAAAAACTTATATTCACTTCAGCAACCCACTTCCACCTCCATTCTTCAATGAAATAAAAGCCACACTTATTCCCCTATGGGCTAAGATTGTTAATGCTTCACTCTCACAAGGCTCTCTCCCTGACTGCCTAAAAATAGCGCAGGTAACCCCCATTCTAAAAAAACCTGATGCAGACAGCTGTGATCTGAACAATTTGCACCCTATCTCCAACATCACCACTCTCGCAAAACACCTAGAAAAGTGCGTGCAAATTCAAACCTTCACACACATTGAGGAATTCCAACTATTGGATCAACATCAATCTGGTTTTCGTAAAGGGCACAGCACTGAATCCGGTCTCATTCATATCTTGGACGACATCTTAAAAAATGCTATACCAAAATGAATCTTGTCTCATAATTCTACTTGATTTGTCCTCTGCCTTAGATACTGTTAAACACAACAGCTTACTCTCCTTTCTTATACAAAGAATGGGCCTATCGGGGCCTGTACTGCAACGGTTTACGTTATTCTTCCACAACAGAATCCAAAGATTCAAGGTGAATCAATCCCTCTCTCAGCCTTCCGCAGTCAATATGGGGGTTCTACAGGGGTCTGCACTGTCAACTATAGTCTTCAACTTATTTATGGAACCAATTGAAAATGCACTGAATTCTGCAAACATTCTTTATCACATGTATGCAGATGACACACAACTGTATCTGAAAATCTTCTCCCCAGAAGACTTTATTTAATTAAACTCTATCATGATGAACACTCAAAACTGGCTCACTGATAACCACCTCATGCTCGACACCTCCAAGATGGAATTCCTCTTCATCGCTTCTCCTAACCACTCTCCCAAGATCGACCTCTTGATTAAACAGCTAACAGCCTTTAACTGTTCTCCTCACATTATTGAATCAGCTAAATCACTTGAAATCACACTAGACAAAAACCTGAACATGCAGAATCATATAAGCAATGCCACCAAGGGAGCTAAATACCAGATGAGTACACTGAGGAAACTCAAACTTTTCCTACCTCACGACGACTTCAAGATGGTGGTCCCAGCTCTTGTATTACCGAGGCTAGATTACGGAAGCTCCACACTTTGTGGTCTTCCTAAATACACTTTGGCCCCATTAAGGGCCTCCCTTAATGCGGTGGCAAGACTGATAACCGCTACAGAAAGAAATGGTCACATATCCCCAGCACAAAAAACCTTAAACTGGTTGCCGTATGAAGCAACAATACAGCTAAAGATTGCTTGCATGACTCATAAAGCCCTACATTTCAAGACCGCCATATATCTGGCTCAAAAGCTAGAGTTTTCAGGGCAATGGATATCCTCATGAAGTGCAAGTCCACTGCTACCAACTGGCACATGCATCAACAATGCCATTTGCGATTCCTTAATAGCGAAAAATAAGGATTCGCTAATAAGGAATAGCAAAAGGCTATGCATGTAGAAATTGCTTACAAAATAGCGATTACTAAACATTCCTTAATTGCTACTCGCAAATTGCGAGTCGCAATTAAGGAATACCTCCCAATTTATTCCTATGGGCCTAGAGGCCCATAGGAATGAATGGGAAGACTTTCTCAATTTGCGATTCTCAATTAGAGAATCGCAAATTGCTCATGCAATTTCAAGGGTGCCAGGGTGTCAAAAGGACACCCTGTTGCTCCCCTGAAATCTGCATATGAGTACATCTTGCACACACACATGCCCCAAGGGCATGTGTGTGTGTAAAATGGAACTTTGAAAAATGCACTTTAGTGCATTTTTCAAAGTTTTTGCAAAGTACCATGAAGTTCAACTTCATGGTAATTTGCTCCCCCTATTAGCGAAATCGCTAATATTTTTACTTTAATGCATTGCATTTAAGGAATCTCTATTTGAGATTCCTTAAGTGCAATCGCAATTTAAGTAATCGCAATTTAGAGATTACTTAAATTGCGATTTTTGCATTTGGGATGATGCATCCCAAATGCAAAAATCCCGGTCGCAAAGGGGCAGATTCTGAGAATCTGCCCGTTTGCGACCGGTTTTTGCTTTGATGCATGTGGGCCCAAGACCACAGGTTTTCCGCAAAAAGAGAATGGGTTACAGAGCCTTCTCGGGCTTCACCTGAAAGATAGGGAACTCTCTTCCAACGGCTATTCGCCGAATCTTATCTCCCTCTTCTTTTAAAAAAGAAGTGAAAACAATACTGATGAACACGTTTCTGCCCTAAGTGACTTTAGGTCCTATTGTGTACTCACCTACCCCCTATCCCGATGCCCTGACCACTACATTGTTGTGCAACCATTAACTTCAGCGTTACCTTGCCACTCATATATGTAACAAATGTCTTTTTTTATTAACAACTGTATCCTACCTACCATATAATGGGAAGCACTCTGGTACCCTTTAGGGTCTTGATCGCGCTATACAAAACTTTATAAATAAATAAATAAAATACCAGAGTGGTTTCTCAGTGAGACGATGAGAGGAGACCATCAAGTGAAAAAGTGACAACCATGATGAACTCAGAGGGGACGCAACAAACATCAGAGGACGGCTCATATGCAACAGCGGCACTGGATGGTCATCCTTACAGGCAGACTCTGGATTTTTAGAGGTTCTTTGTCATAGCTATGAACTCAGTCAGGGCCATCTTTAGGGCCGTGCGACCGGTGCAGCCGCACTGGGTGCTGACCTGGGGAGGGAGGAGGGGGGACAGCAACAATGGGGGGCTGTCTTTAGCAATATCTTACGATTTATAAGCACCTGCTGCAGAGTTCCTTGTGCGACCAGTTTCCACAAAATAACTCTTGTGATTAATGTTCCTGCTAGAGCGAGAGATCAGAGTTTTGTTTAGTTTGGTGGCAGTTTTGACTCACCATAAAGTAGTGCAGAGGGTTAATATGCCTGCTGCAAAGAATAAATCTATATTTTATGTGGATAGCTGTGTAGTATCCCTGTGGACAAAGGAGACACGGACACAGGGTTCTTGCTGGTCAGCTCCTTTATTGCGTCTATCCTCTTCCAGGGCTAACGGCTAACTGCCGTCCCTAGCCCTCCGCTCCTCCCTTTCCACCCGCCCTGGTCCCCACTCAGGCCGGTCCTAGTGCCTGACCTGTTTGGTCATCGGGCACTGTTACATCGGCGTCATTACATCTCCCCCCTCTGTAAATAAGAAAAAACAGAATATGACCACCACAGCAGCTGTCTCTTTAAAGTTCCTCAATAAGGCGAGACGGTTTTGTGATGACCCGTCTGGGGCGTGCCTGTAGTTCAGGATTGTCACGCTCGTTCTCGTCGGCCATTTCCATCAATGCCTGACTGTGATGCGGCAGTGTCTCTGGTTCTCTCTTCTCTATTTTCAGTTCAGTCAGTAGTTCCTTAATGTTGGGTCCGCACTTTTTAAAATACGTCACGTTCCTGGTGAGTCTTCTTCAGTCGGTCTCTGCAGTGTTCATAGTTCCTTTTTGTTGTATCACTTTCAGCGGAACCTCATGATTCTTGTTATCAGTCTTCCGGGGCTGCTCTTGTCGTGCCAGCACCCAGTCTCCTTCTTGTATTTGAGGGGACGTGGCACGTCGCCATTCATCCGCATAGTCCTTCATCTTTTCTTTCTTATCTTGTCTCTGGCTGCCATCTCCTCATGGTCAGAGTCTGGATACTGTTTGTTCGCTGCCATCGTCATCATCGGTAGTCTGGTGCGCACTGGGCGTCCCAGCATGAGAGTGGCAGGACATTTGCCTGTGGTGTAATGAGGCGTGTTTCGGTATGCTCGCAGTACCTCGTTGAGTGCCATCTGAAAGCTCTTTCCGGTGAGTTCTGCTTGCTGAATTGCTTTCTTGATTGTGGACATGAAGCGTTCAACCATTCCGTTGGCCTGAGGCCATAATGGTGTGATCTTGCGGTGCTTGAAGTTGAGGTGTTGGGCAAACGCGGCAAAGTCGTGGCTGTTGAATGGTGGCCCGTTATCTGACTTCACAACTAGGGGAATGCCCCATGCGGCAAAGACCTCCTCTAGTATCGGTATGGTACTCGATGCTTTCGTGGATGAGCACAGTTGTGCGATGGGGAATCTGGAGTACTCGTCCATGATGACCAGGACATATTGGCCCGATTTTATTGGCCCAAAGAAGTCAATGGCAATGTGTTGCCAGACACCCTCCGGTAGTGGAGACATTTGTAGCGGTGCAGGAGGATCCGGACGGCTCACCAGTTGACATTGCGGGCAATCTTTCAGGCTACTATGCCCCGGTGCCCTTCATGCGCTAAATTGATGACCCCTTGTCTGAGTTGTCGTGGGACCACTATTCTGGTGTCTCGTAAGACGAGAACATTTGTTGCTATTGACAGTTCGTCGTGGACATGTTTGAATGCCGCCATTTCTTGGTCGTTTTGTTCACTGCTTTGCGTGTGTCTCCAGCTGTTGGTTTGAATCCGACGTTTCACCTCTTGCAGGGTGGCATCTGTTTGCGTCGCTTCACAAATGGCTTCCAGTGGAACAGCCGGAGGTCTCGCTTGGTCTACTACGAAGTGAATGTATTCGTCCGCGATTGATTGTTCTGATTTGCTGGATCTGATGGGGTGCCGGGACATGTAGTCTGCGGGGTTTGTAGCTTTTCCTGGCTTGTGAATGATGGTGTATTCCTGGAGTCGGGGGCCCCATCGCTCTATTCTTGGTGGCATTTTTGCTCGCGGGTTTCCAAAAATTGTGGTCAGGGCTTGATGGTCAGTCACTAGGGTACCTTTACAACGCAACTTTTACAACGCACTACACTTACAACGCATTTTTTACAACACAACATCCACTACAACGCATTCCATTACATCGCAGGACACTACAACGCATTTTTAAAAACTACCTTTACAACGCATTCCATTACATCGCATACTACCTTTACAACGCATACCATTACAACGCATAATATTACATTAAAACCCCTACACTATCCAACACTTACCCTACTGTTGCACCCCCTGGAGTTAGAATAGTAATTTTTACCCCTATACTATCCAACACTTACCCTACTGTTGCACCCCCTGGAGTTAGAATAGTAATTTTTACCCCTATACTATCCAACACTTACACTACTGTTGCACCCCCTGGAGTTAGAATAGTAATTTTTACCCCTATACTATCCAACACTTACCCTACTGTTGCACCCCCTGGAGTTAGAATAGTAATTTTTACCCCTACACTATCCAACACTTACCCTACTGTTGCACCCCCTGGAGTTAGAATAGTAATTTTTACCCCTACACTATCCAACACTTACCCTACTGTTGCACCCCCTGGAGTTAGAATAGTAATTTTTACCCCTATACTATCCAACACTTACCCTACTGTTGCACCCCCTGGAGTAAGAATAGTAATTTTTACCCCTATACTATCCAACACTTACCCTACTGTTGCACCCCCTGGAGTAAGAATAGTAATTTGTACCCCTATATTATCCAACAATTACTCTACTGTTGCACCCCCTGGAGTAAGATTAGTAATTTTTACCCCTATACTATCCAATACTTACCTTAAATGCAATGTAATATTATGCGTTGTAATGGTATGCGTTGTAAAGGTAGTATGCGATGTAATGGAATGCGTTGTAAAGGTAGTTTTTAAAAATGCGTTGTAGTGTCCTGCGATGTAATGGAATGCGTTGTAGTGGATGTTGCCTTGTAAAAAATGCGTTGTAAGTGCATGCGTTGTAAAAGTGTGCGTTGTAACGACATACATCCATCACTAGTGTAAAGTGTTTCCCAAAGATGAAGATGTGAAAGTGTTCACACGCCCAGACAACGGCCAGGCTTTCTTTTTCTGGCTGTGAATACGCTCTCTCCGTGTCTGTTAGACTTCTGCTGGCGTACGCTGCTATGTGTCGCTGATCTTCTTCTCTCTCATATTGTGCTAGGATGGCTCCTAGTCCTACGGGGCTGGCGTCCACTGTTATCTCTGTTTTCTTTTTCGGGTTGAAGTAAGCCAAATTTTTGGCCGACTCTACAGTTCTTTTGATCTCTCTGAACGCCCCTTCCCATTGGGTGGACCATTGAAAAGGTTGTCCTTGCTTGGTGAGCATCCTCAGAGGGTAACTTAACGTGGCGTAGTCAGGTATATATCTGGAGCAGTAGCTGGCCATGCCTAGGAATGATCGTACATCGCCCACGTCGTCTGGGCTTGGTGTGTCGTTTAGCGCTGCTACCTTGTCTGGGTCTGGTTTCATGCCACTTCCAGAGAATATGTGGCCGAAAAATTTCAGCGTCGGTTTGTGAAATTCACACTTGTCTCTGTTGAGTGTGAGATTGGCTTCCATGAGTGCATGACAGACCTGATCTAGTGCTTTGTCGTGTTCTTGAGTCGTTGCTCCATATATGAGGATGTCATCGCTGTAGTTTAGGACATGTGGAATGTGATGTATTGTTCTCCTGATTGCCTCTTGGAATATTTCCGCTGCTGATGACACTCCGAAACTTAGTCTTTTATACCTGAATAGCCCGAGGTGTGTCGAGTGCTTTGTCGTATTCTTGAGTCGTTGCTCCATATACGAGGATGTCATCGCTGTAGTTTAGGACATGTGGAATGTGATGTATTGTTCTCCTGATTGCCTCTTGGAATATTTCCGCTGCTGATGACACTCCGAAACTTAGTCTTTTATACCTGAATAGCCCGAGGTGTGTCGAGAATGTCGTGATATATCTTGACCTTTCCTGCAATTCTAGCCGGTGGTATCCTTTGTTGAGGTCTAGTTTTGAAAATATCTTGGCTCCGTTGAGTGACGTGATCATGTCACTGATGTGAGGGCCTGGATGTCTCTCTCTCTCTATCGCCATGTTGGGCGCCCTCACATCCACACACTGGCGGACTCGGCTGGTTTCCCCTTTCTTCGGGACTACCACCACCGGGGAGACCCATGGCGTTGGTCCATCTGTTCTTTCTATGATATCTGCTTCCAGTAGATCTTGGAGCTCCTTCTCCACGGCTTCTTGCAGGTGAAACGGGATTTTCCAGTGATGCTGTGCTACCGGTGTGACTTGTTCGTTTATGTGTAGTCTTATTTGGCAGTCCTTCATTTTTCCCAGGCCTTGAAAGAGCTTGGGGAATTTTTGGATAATAGCTGGTTTGTCAGCCACTCGGTATAAGATGTCAACTAGTTTCAGTCGTTCTGCGGTGGCCAGGCTCAGGAGGCAGTCGGCCTCAGGCCCCTCGATGACATGGATGTAGGCTGATATTGTGCGATCTTGGTACGACAGTTCGGTTGCAAATTTACCAAGACACGTTAGTGGCTTTTTGGACATCCATGTGTATACTCGTACATGTGCGTTATCCAGCTTGGGAGGTGACTTCATTCGTTGGCATTCTGTTACGGGCAAGTAGTTTAGTGATGCCCCACTGTCTAGCACGAACTTTGTGGGGTGAGTACCAATTCTGATGACCAATCGCGGGTACTCTTTCAGCCGATCAGGGTCGGCTACACAATAGATATATTCCTTTCGGTCTTGAGAGATGGGTGATGTGGATCGGGATTCTCTTGATGACGACCGTCGAGATTGATATGTCCTGCAAGAGTGGCAGCTGGATTGTGACGACCCAGTGGATGAGTCTCGTCTATCCTGGACTGCTCTGACATGGTGACGACGGCTTGAGGGCTGATGTTGCCGGTGCCTCCCCTGTTGATCACCTTTGGGTATTGCCCTGCGCATGCTTTCAAAGTGGTTGTCTCTACCACACTTCTGGCATTGTTGTCCTAGTGCTGGGCATGTGTCGGCATGTGGGAAGTCATAGCCGCATCTGTAGCATTTGAGTTGTCTGTCTGATCGTTCCCTGGTGTGGGTTCTGCCTTTATGTCCTTTGTTTGACTGGTGGTGATGTTTCTTGGATCTGGAGGAACGCACCTGTGGTGGGGATCTTCCATGCATTTGCCGAGACTGCATCCTGAATGCTTGTTCCCGCCTCTCACCCTTCCCGGCTTCTATTTTCTTTGCATGTTCATCGGCTTGTTCATCTACTCTCGTCATCTCTTCAATCTCTTCTAGCGAGTAGCTTCTCTTGAGCAATTTGCGTCTCAGTGGTTCTGAGAGGCAACCTTCTATGACTCTCAGCCGAAGGGCGTCTTCGGTTGAGAACTTGTCAAAATCACAGTATCTCGCCAGTCGTCTCAGACGTGTGACGAACACCCCCATTTGCTCACCTTTCTCCTGCGCGGCCAGGTTGAATGTGTACCGCTCGTAGTCAACGTTCCTTTTGTTTAGGAACTTGCGATTTAGTGCTTCGCAGACTTTGTCATAGTCACCAGAGGACTCAGCAGGCAGTTCCTTTATGATTCGTCCAACTTCCTTGCCAATCAGGTTCTTGAGAGCAAACAGTCGTTCTTCAAGGTCCTTGGACGCTTTCATGAAGTCCTCGAAATCTTCTATCCATTCTTGCCATCGCGGACCCATGCCCCACCAGATTCAAGAACGAGGGGCTCGGGGCGGCGCAGGAATGAGGCTCCAAACATGCTTGTGGGAGCTGGGACGGGCATTGTTCGATTGTTATTGCTGATTGCTTTTACAGACTTTGTTTGCTCTCCGTTACACTCGCCAGTGTTTGTTTGTTAGTTTTGTTGTACTCGCCAGTGCTTGTTTGTTAGTTTTGTTGTACTCGCCGGTGCTTGTTTGTTACTCCTGTTGCATTCGCCAATGCTTGTTTGCTACTTCTATTGCATTTACCAATGCTTGTTTGTTGCTTCTGTTGCATTTACCAATGTTTGTTTGTTGCTTCTGTTTCCTTTGCCAATGCTTATTTGTTATTTCTGTTGCATTTACCAATGTTTGTTTGTTGCTTCTATTGCATTTACCAATGCTTGTTTGTTACTTCTGTGTCCTTTATCAATGTTTGTTTGCTGTTTTGCTCAGCTGCCTGACTTAAAAATGGCCGCCAATGGTTCTTGACAGGGGATCGGGCAAATCTCGCGCCTGACCTCAAAATGGCCGCCGCGAGAATCTCGTGGGCAGCGAGATTTTGATTTTGAATCGCCGGAGACACCGCGCTCATAAGCGATTGATTTCACTCACCGGGGCTCTGCTTTTGGGCACCGCTACCACGCCAGGTGAGGTTATTTTCTTCTTTCTTGGGCACTTTTCACTATTGCCGCCGGGGTGGGCTCCCGGTAGGCTCTTCAGTTATCGCGCTCCAGCCCCACACGCAGGGCGAGCAGCTCCGGGCCAGTCGCCGCCGGGGTGGGCTCCCGGTAGGCTCTTCAGTTATCGCTCTCCAGCCCCACACGCAGGGCAAGCAGCTCCGGGCCAGTCGCCGCCGGGGTGGGCTCCCGGTTGGCTCTTTGAGCTTCACGCTCTAGCCCCGACACGCGGGGCGAGCTCCGGATTTGTTGCCGCCGGGGTGGACTCCCGGTGGGCACTTCAGTCGTCGCGCTCCCAGCCCCACACGCGGGGCGAGCAGCTCCGGGCCAGTCGCCGCCGGGGTGGGCTCCCGGTAGGCTCTTCAGTTATCGCTCTCCAACCCCACACGCAGGGCGAGCAGCTCCGGGCCAGTTGCCGCCGGGGTGGGCTCCCGGTTGGCTCTTTGGGCTTCACGCTCTAGCCTCGACACGCGGGCGAGCTCCGGATTTGTTGCCGCCGGGGTGGACTCCCGGTGGGCACTTCAGTCGTCGCGCTCCCAGCCCCACACGCGGGGCGAGCTGACGTGTCTCGTGTATAGCTTCACGCACACGTGGAAAGCTCGAAACCCTCGTCGCCAGTTGTAGTATCCCTGTGGACAAAGGAGACACGGACACAGGGTTCTTGCTGGTCAGCTCCTTTATTGCGTCTATCCTCTTCCAGGGCTAACGGCTAACTGCCGTCCCTAGCCCTCCGCTCCTCCCTTTCTGCCCGCCCTGGTCCCCACTCAGGCTGGTCCTAGTGCCTGACCTGTTTGGTCATCGGGCACTGTTACATCGGCGTCATTACAAGCTGAGTGGCTTCCTAAAGCCAGCCTTTTCCGGCGCTTTTAAACAAATGAACTGTTTGTGAAAGAGGGGCTATGGAGAGATGAGGGGCACTTTTGCGGGGTGGTAGAGTGAGCATCCGGGGAGGAGGTTGTGGGGTTGCCAACATAGGGGCATATTATCAAGACAGTCGATAAAATTATCGCTGCTTTAGCGGCAGAAAACTGCAGCTAAAACGGCGATAATGGGCTTGATAATATGCTCTATGGAATTCCATTTGAAGCCCATGTTAGATGTGAAGGACATCTAACATGGGCTTCAATTGGAATTCCATAGAACATACTATCAAGCTTTATTATCGCCGTTTTAGCGGCAGTTTTCTGCCGCTAAAGCGGCAATAATTTTATCGCCTGTCTTGATAATATGCCCCATAGATTGTCGCACCAGGCACCATTAGAGCTAAAGCTGGCCCTGTTCTCGGTTGGTGTTCAGCTCTGGTTTAAAACCCCGTTTGGGAGATAGAGTATATCTCTTTTTCTCTGGGCTGGTATTCCTTGCTAGGAGGAGTCGGCTAGTGTTTCTTTTCTCTCCAAGTCTCTGGAGCTCCATTGGGGTAGCCTAAGCCTGAACTGGTCTGCATGGAAAGCAAGGCCATTTATGCAGGTGTCATGGCAAGCTGTGGGCCCTTCATGCCTCTTTCCTGACCGTCATCTATAGCAAAACGCATGCATTCTGCGAGGTGTGAAACTTTTGGGCAACAATGAGACAGCCATTAAAAGAGGACTAGCACGCCAGAGGTATGCACATTGTTGGTGTTTTGTTTTTTGCCTTGAGGTCCAACCTTTGCTGCTTAGTGCAAATGGGAAGGCCACCAGCCACTGACCACCAGCATTTCATAACAGACCCATAAGATACACAGCTGCATGACTTCCATAGCAAAGTCACCAACATCCAAGTCTTCAGCTGCATTACAGTTAGAAAGTGTGATTTTACCCATGTGCTACACACCATACTGGGAGTCAGCGTATGAACCACCCCACAGATTTACATTTCTGAAATCCAATCCCACCCAATTGTCCATCGGTTGGAAAACTCCCTGCCACAGGGAACAGGTGAGAAAGGATGCATGCCACAAAGTCAAAAACTCATCTACAACTCCAAATCTGTAGGTCACTGAATCGCTGCACAAGACACCGAATCCTTATCTGCCCTTTTAACCCCTTGATAAACTTTCCGCTTAAGAGGTGATCATAGCAAGGGTTGAGTGTCTCTTGCCACCTCCATTGACATTCCTCTGCAGAGAGTGAAAGGGCTAGAGAGAGTGTTTCATAATGGCTCACCTATGTTGCTACCCCTTATAATGTGACCCTGTGGGTGAAGTATGGCTAGCTTCAGTGATGTTGTAGCACACCTTCCTGTCCAACAACAGCAGCGACGACTGAGCTGCACAGATATGCTGTTGTGCTCCATCTAGGGTCACATCTCACAGTGACCTTAATGGATGTGCATCTGCATCCTGATACAGACACGCCTGTTCGACTGCTCAGTTAATTAAGGTGAAAAACCTTGGAGAAAGCTGGAAAACTTTCTGTAGAATTAAGCCCTTCTACTGACAAACCTGCCTTGGGCTTCAAACATTGAATGCATTTCAAAACATGACATGCAGACATTTGGTGCGAAAACATGGGTCTCTGATATTCACAGGCTTTAAACCAGAAGCTTTCACTTTGCATAATTAATTTATAGTTTGACCTAATGTGACTAGTTTAGATTTTGTCCTTACTATAGAATATGATTTACCTCACAAAAATGTTTAACGTGTGCAGTAGTTGCATATAGTTTTTACTGAACTAACACAGCATTTTAAAGTGTAGAAAACAGAAACCAGTTAATGTTTTAGCTTGCTCAGAGAGCTCTAACTAGACCTTCCAGATAAAAGAGGAATGTGCCTCTCTTGAGAAGTTGAGATGGCCGGCATAATTTACAGCATCTAACCTCAGAGTCTTATTGCTATTAGGTGCTGGTAAAATGTTTTAAAACAAATCCCCATTTATTTCTTTGGCTTAGAGCACAGCAAAGCACACACATTTCAAAATGTATTACCATATTATGTTTTAATGATTCCTGCTTAAATAATAAGTTCTTTTGCAGTTAATGGTATGTGTTTAGTTAAAATAAAATGGTTTTTTAACAGAAGGTTAGGAGATGAAGTCATTTTAAATAAGATTCAAATGTGCTGTTAGAACAGCACCTGATGAATGACAGGCAGACAGCATGAGGTGATGGAGATGTGCTCTGGATAATGCTGGATTTCATTGGCAGAGACGAAGAACATGCAACATACTTTTAGCAACATTTTTACAGATTTATAAACACATTCCAAGTTTAGGAGTTTCAGACTTAGATGCAAAACTGAAGGGAGCAGAGCAGAGGTGATTCGCAGTTGCAGTGGAGCAGAGGGCAGACCTGGATAAAGAGCAGAACAGATTCGGATGAGGGCAGACTAGATGCAGGCTGTGTTCCATTTTGCTTTATTATTTAAAACCTCCAAGCTTTATGCTTTGTCAAGGCTTATTTGCTCTATGCTTTATTTCTCTTTATGGGAGATTCTGTATTTATTAATTATTGATTTAGCTTCATACTAATCTCGCTCTTGCTTTTATTTTTGAACTCTTCATGAGTTCTGACTGACATCATTTGCACCCCTTTTCTTAGAATAGGGATTCTTTCCTTTACGCAAAACGCTGTAGGCACATTATACTATGCTCTGCACTAACTTTATTTTTCTATTATCAATTCTGTATCCTGATTGATATAATCCCAATGAATGAAGAATCAGACCAATGAATGAAGAATCAGAGAATCTTACATTTTAATTAGAAAATAAAACCTTTTAAAACTACTCACAAACTCTCATTATTGACTAAAATATTTATTTGCATTTTAATACTTGCATGTGTTTCTTAAGGAACTTTTGGTCAAAATACTGTGTCCAAGATTCATCACCTCGAGAATAGATATTGGTGTAGAAAAAGGGTATTTGTAATTGAAGGTAATTGTTCTGCATTAACAACATTTTCAAGAGAGAGACTACTGTGAGATTTCCACGCTAGCACCTTCAGGTTACTTTCTAAAATACAGCACTTTTAGGTAGGAAAGGCCGTGCAGCTTCATGCCTATCCTGAATTACTGAGTCATTTTATATCACTAATCGTGCCTGAGTAACTGTAGTCCCACCAGCATTCATGTTCCTAACCAGAGAACGGAGGCACTATGAGTTATGTGATAAATTACCAGAAAGATGCAGTGCAGGAGTAAAATGTCAACTTGGACTGCAAAAGTCTGCAGTACTGTGCTGCATGGCTTGCTATTTTAGTCAACAATCAAACGAGCATTTGCAAAAAGGTATGTTGCATAAAAGCAAAGTGCCTGGATACTTAAGTTCATGCAGTCACTCATTCATCTGTCCTTGTGCTGAATCACTGATCATCAATGCACTTAGTCATTCATTATTGCACTGATGCATCTGTTTGTGCATCCATTGGCTCTTTCCTGTATTCACCTGCTCGCCCATTCACAATGCCACATGCTCACCAATCAATGAAGAGTTGCTTTTCAGTTATCAGCTATACCTATTATTTTGACTGCCAGTTTGAGAGGAATGTGAGTGCTTTCAGTAGTGTGAGCCTGTTGGTGGTGTGAGGGGTGCAGTCAGTAGTGTTTGACTGCTATTCTAATGGGGATGGGAACGCTGTTGGTAATGCAAGACTGCTAGCATGTGAGGGGTGTAAGAATGCATTTAGTAGTGACTGGTATTCTGTGAACTGTGTAGGAGTGCTTCTGATAAAGTGTGACTGTCAGTCTGTTGGAGTGCTCTGCTTTTCTGACACGGCCTTTAACAGTTCCCCATACCTGTTCATTGAGAGCATAGCTAAAGATACACTGTGCACTTATTTGATGGTGGATGAATCTTACTCTTCAAACAACGCTACAGCAGTTATTCATGAGTGGAGTTCTCTTCCTGCCATCAGTGCTTAATGTGAACTGGTGCTTTCCGCTGCTTGGCCCCGGCACTTAGTTGTAAACAATGACGCTTATGACAGTCTGCACCTGGTGGCGCTACCTATCAAATTTAGAGATGAGCACAAAAATAGTTGTTTAATAATTCAATATACATTAGAAATTATGAATACCTGCCATGCAAGTAATTCTCATAGCTTATGGTGCATGGAATAGTCTGATTGTCACACTTGTAGGAGTGAGTTAGTACTGTCATTGGCAGTGTTGGGCTCTGGGTGAAGCAAGCTGTAGTGTTCTCCTGACTAGGGCCCTGGTACTTATGTTGTCACAAGTTAAGCACTGCCTCCACTTGGCACTTTATGGGTCTGCTTTCCTCAAAGAGGCTGTCCACAAATTGGGGAATGTGTAGAAATGTCAATTTATTTACTTTTGACAATCTTTTCCAAGTGATAACTGGCATTGCGCCCCACCCACCAACACCCCCTCCTGGATTACTGACCTCACATCAAGTGAAAAACTGGTTGGGTTTGCTGGCATCACCAAGCACCAGTTGCACCATTGGACAGAGACTCAGTACCTCTCCCAGTGCCCCTCGGTACTCATGGTCATTCACACTTTGCTCAGAGACCTGGCTTCCAGCCTGACATGAACAGCTTTACAGTAGCTTCGAGTACTTGTTTTTCCTGGCCGATGCTGGTCCCAAAACACCATCATTGAAGTCACTCCAGCTCCCCTGCATGCTTGCACATAGGGCACAAGGGCACAAGTCGTTTGTGCAGTATGGAAACCTGATGGGGCAGCCAATCACCATCTGCAGTATCACTATACTATGAATGTGCCGAAGAGCCCATACTTACAGATGCACTGAAGTAAGCCATACTCACCCACTAGATAAACCTGCATAGCACAGCATAGACCCATCCTCCTCTGTCATAGCCCACCGGAATGCAAGGACAGCAGAAATGAATCGAGGGGGACAGAGATCAAAATATACATAAAGTGAAAACTGCTGGGGAATAGGGAGGAGTCACACCCTAGTTGTTTACTTGTACGTTTATTGCAATTACCACTGCCCACTCCAAATGCTGTTACGTCATTACATTTGGAATTGGCCATCTGAGGACTATGGAATCCACAGCACATCATGCTCAGTTGTACTGGTCCAGCTAGCACTACAGCTATTGGAGTAGGGGGCATTGGTGGAGAAGGACAGTAGCTGGTGTAGTTTCTTCTGGTGCAGTAGGCAATAACAATGCACCTCACTGCAGCTCATTTGGAAATGTGTGAATTGGTTTGGAGGTGTAATTTTATTATCGAACCAAAACTGAGTTCTAAGTACACTCTGTAGCACTGGGTACTCAGGGTAGCAAAGCAGAGCAGCTCCAAGCTTACTCAGTAAGTGTGTGGAAAATAAACTCAGAGCTCTACAAAACACACAACAACAATTAATAAATCAGTGAACAGCTAGTGATTTTACTTCAAAAATACTTTAATTCACACACAGATAAACACTAAATATGAAATTTCAAATACACGCATTAACAACCAGACCTCTCTAGACCGTCCTGAGCTAAATATCTATGTAAGAAGGTCTTGTTGTGTTTTCAATGAGTATTTCCTTAGAGTTGTGATGCTGTTGAATAGGAGAATGTACATGTAGAGTTACACACTGAACGTGGACCCGTAAAGCTATTCAGTTGAAGGGTCGTACTGTGGGGTTCAGAATAAACCATATCTACGTTCAAGGCGAATAATTGTAGCTTCTTCACTGGCGACGAGGACGAGAATTGTTGAAATTACCATGTACTTTGCAGTCGGTAATTGCTCCACCTATGTATCTGCCGCGTCCTGGCCAGCCTGTGATGCCATGGGAGGACTGGAAGGATGCTTTTGAACCATATCTAGAGGCAATTGGTGAAGATGCATTTCCTTCAAAAACAAAATGGGCTTGGCTTAAACACAATTTAGGCATAGAAGGGAGGAAAATGTTGCGAAGTTCACCTTCTCCTGATGTGCAAGAGGAGGATGATGATGTAGATCAGGACGTGTATGAAAGAGTCATTAGTGCTTTGAGTGAGCATCCCAGCAAAAATTGCAATGTTGTTGTAGAGAGACATACATTTTTCTCTAGATGTCAATGTAGAGTATTATGTGGGATGTTTGCGTGTTTTGGGAGCTATATGCAAATTCAAAGATTTGCATGATGAGATTGTTAGAGATCAGTTGATCAACAGAATAAGGAATCACAAAATGTAAGAAAAATGATTTAGTGTAAACAAACCTACTTTAGACAAAGCTATTGCTATTGCTAAAAAAAATGGAAGATGCATCTTCATATTTCTCAGTTTTGAAGTTGGAAAATAAACATTCTTCAACTTAGGTAGATGGTGAGGCAGATATACAAGAAGTGAATGCTGTTATGAAAGCAAAAATCAAAGTCCAAGTCATCTGACAACAAAACAGGTAGAAACAAAACACGGTGCTTCAGATGTGGGAGTTTCAAACATGTAGCCACGAATGAGAACTGTCCGGCTGTGAAGGTACAATTTTATCGTTGTACATTTCACCAGTGTGTGCAAGGCCACTACTAATGAAAGGAGAATGGATAAAAGGAGAAATGCAAGTAATACTATCTAAATGATTGATGAAAGTTCGTTGAATGATAATGAAGTATTAGTTGTGTGTGAACCTGATGACCATGGTGAAGAATTGCAAAGCATGATGACGCAACAATAGGTATTGAATGTTAATGATGCCTACAATCAGCCTACGTGTAAAATAACAATGGAGGTGTGAGTGTGGACATGTGGCCAGATTCTTGCTCACCGTATACTATTATTGACAAAGATACATATAACCTTTTACCTGGAGTGCAATTGAAGAAAACCAAAGTAATTCCAGTAGGCTATTGTGGAACAAACCTACATATTATAGGCTGTTTTGAGTCCACACTGAATTTTAAGGGTAAAGAAGTCACAGGCTGTGTGTATGTTCTGGAGAAAGGTATAGTGCTCCTACTTTGGAAAAAGCAAAGAAAATTGGTGATTACATTGGATCCTAGTAGAAGTGAACTGGTAATGGCAGCGAACAATTCAGACATAGAGAAGTGGAGAAGGGTATGTTTTCCAAGAAAGATTAGGTAAACTGAAAGGTTTTTCTCATCGTTTCATCCTAAAGGAGGTTCTGTGCCGAAAATTCATAAATTAAGGGGAGCTACGATGAAGGATGCGTTGACTGTGAAACTAAGCAGACTTTGTGTCGTAGGGTTTATTGAGCCTATAGAAGCATCAGAGTAGTTGAGTCCTATTGTGCTGGCGCTTAAATATCTTGGAAAGATTCATTTGTGTGTTGATTTACATGATCTTATTGATTGTATACGGGTAGACCCCCATCCCTTACCTAATATTAGTATTATGTTGAGCACACTGGACAAGGGCAAATGTTTTACTACACTTGATCTATCTAAGGCATATCATCAAATTGTCTTACATTCTGATAGTAGACAATTAACATCATTGTTAACACCCCAAGGGGCATATGGATAATCTGAGAATGCCTTTTGGTTTGGCATCTGCGTTTTTTCAACGGGTCATGCAAACGATCTTAGCAGGCATAAACCGCGTTGCAGTTTCCCAAGATGATATATTAGTGTATGGAAACGGTCAGCAAGAACATGATTGTATATTGACACAAGTATTGAAGAGATTGCAAGAATCAGGGCTTACTATGGGTATAGAAAAGTGCAAGTTTGCTGTGCTTGGAGTTGAATATCTTGGCCATGTCATTGAAGCGGAGGGCATTAAGCCTAAGTTGAAACTCCTAGAAGCCATTGAATGTGCCCCCAGTCCAACAAACAAAGAACAATTAAAATCGTTTCTTGGACTGGCTGAATATTATGCCAGATTTGTGAATCATTTTGCTAATTTAACTAGGCTTATGAGGTTGCTTTTCAAAAAAGGTGAAAAATATGCATGGTCTAATGAACTTGAGGAGTCATTCTTAACATTGATACAAGTACTTATGGCTTGGGTGCGGTGCTCATACAATTGCATCAAGGAAAAGAGAGGATCATCACTTTAGCTTTAGCACTTTAGCATCGAGAACACTGAGGGGAGCTGACGAAAGCTACTCGGTTATTGAGAAAGAGGCCCTAGCCTGCTGGTGGGGGAGGGCGGTCCTACACTTCAGGACAAATCTATGGGGTGTACGGTTCAACCTAAGAATGGATCACAAGCATATTTTCAACCAAAGGGGGGGTGGCAACACCGCGTATGGCAAAATAGTTGTTTAGACTGCAAGAGTTTGTGACTCTGGGCAATAGCTCGCTTAATCTTCCCGATGGCCCCCAGCGCATTAAGACCCTTTAGGGTGATCAGTTTGCACTTTACAAATACTGGGTCATAGTTTACATTCACAATGAAATGTGCACCTGGTGCAATTAATACCAAGGCTGATTGTCTTTCATGGCTGCTGGTCGAATGTTCACAGGATGAAATTGGAAAGAATCAAGAGTCTGAGAATTGAGTGCTATCCTCAGCAGGACTGATGTTTGAAGAGGCTATACCTAAACAGGAATGGAGGAATGGTGCCAGGATGAGGAATTGAGCCTGGTCAAACAAAATGTGACTAGTATGTGCAATAAAAAGAGGGCGAATTATTCTTTGCTATGAAAATATAAGTTGGAGTGGATTGAAATATCTATAGTTCATGATGTTCTGTACAGGGGTGGAGGATTAGTAGTTCTAGTTTCTATTTGTGAAAGATTGATCGCACTACTAAATGAAGGGCTTGTGGGGATGTCTCCCATGAAGCATAAGGCACAAATGTATTTCTGGTGGCCTGGAATGGACAACAAGATATTTAAGAAACTGTGCGAGTTTTTTGAACCGTGACAAGTCATGGGTGGTCAGAGAATCACTTATATTACCTATTAAATGTCCTGAGGGTACTTGGAAGAAGATTGGTATGGATATCTGTGGTCCGTTTAACCATTAGGGTTTATAGGGCAAGTTTGCCATAGTGATTTCTACTTGGACTTATTTCTCCAAGTGGCCTGAGGTTCACATTGTTCATTATGTCAAATCAGAAGGAGTTAATGGCTTTTGCAGAGTTGTTTTTGTGAGAGAGGGTATTCCAGAGGAGGTCGCTATGGACAATGGTCCTCAATTCATTTCAGAGAAAATCTCTTAACACACAACATCATAGGATGGCCCTATATCATCCTTGAGAGACCTGACTTGTTTGAGAGGTTTAATAGAGTGTTGGGAGAATGTTTACAGCTCGTTGTTAAGAATGGATTGAAATGGAACTACAGTGTACTCCACACTCTCCTTTTTTATTGGTAAGAGGGAGCAAGTCAACAACAATCTATCCTCCAGTATGGAGGTAAAAAGGTGCTAGTTGTGATTTGGATGAGGTATCAAGAAAGATAAAGGAAAAACAACAAAAATATAGTATCAGGCACAATGACAACATTAAAAAGTGTCCTTATCAATTGAAAGGAGATTAGGTACGCGCGAAATTGGGCACTTCTGTTAGAAAGGGATAATCAAGATTTGCCGATGCAAAAAAAAAAATGAAAGTCTTTGGTAATACTGTCATGCTGGAGGGCAATGAGAAGTGGAATACCAGGAGGTTAGTTCCATGTGACTGGAAATTACGACGCAGAGCTGAAGGGGGAAACGTTGTTTGCTCAGAGAAGGGGGAAACGAGGAGGATACATCCTGAAAGAAATATAATCCAAATTTTGTGGGTAAGGGACTATGTAGACTAGGCTGCGTTCTCTTGTTACTAAAATGTTGATGCTGTATGGGTAGGAATTAACAAACAGAAATCACATTTATGGCAGGAATAGAAAGGCAAGTCTTAAACATTAATAGATATAAAGCCAGAACGCAATGTAATTTTTGATGTTGGAATACATGAAATATTGATGTTTTCTCTATTCGTATTCAATAAACCCATCTATTAAAACTTAAAGATGTTGATGCTGTATAAATTACAAGGTCATTTATTTTGCATATTCAGGTATAGAATTTTATTATTTATTATTTGTTTATTAAGAAGAAAGATGTGTTGTATTTTCATTGTGTATTTATTTAAAGAATTGTAATGCTGGTACAATGCTGTTTAATAGGAGAATGTTCTTGTAGAATTCCACACTGAACATGGAGCCTTCAGGCTGGTCAGAGGAAGGATTTCACTGTGGGGTTCAGAAGTATAGCTGTTCATATCAACATTCAAGGCGAGTAAATGTCGCTTCTTCAGAGCTATCAGTGTTAAACCATGTAAAATGCCTTTCAATGGTATTTTTGGATGGATTTCATAATATAAAACCCCTTCCTGTTTTATTTGGCACATAATTCATAATTTAAACCTTCTCCTTCTCTATTTGTCTTAGGGTTCATAATGTAAAACCTTTGCTATTTCATTTATCGGAAGGGATCTCTCTGTGTAATCCCTTCCTATTGATTTTTGAGGGATTTCACAATATAAAACATTTCTTGTGTATTTGTCAGACTTCTCAATGTAAAACCTCATCCTACTGTACTTGTCAAGCAGTTATGTTATGCAAACACTCTCCCTACCGTATTTGAACATGATTTTCTGTTAAAATTGTCTCTATCAGTTAACTAAAACTCCTTTATATGTGGGCTAACACAACTACTGTCCAATCAAATACCTGTAGAGGAAAAGACCAAGAAAGTGACATGAAAGTCAGGAAACTTAAAAGTGGAATGTTTCTTATCACAATGAGGAAACGCTGACGTGTCTCCGGGGGAAGTGGAAGGATAGAAAATGAAATAGTGTTTCCAGATCCGCATGAAATGACACCCTGATACAGAATGCACCTCTATACCTCAACATTGGTTGTTTGCACTATAGGAATGAGAATAACATTACATAATTCTTTAGGTTGCATATGGTGGATGCTACCAATGCCCTGCCACTTTCTGTTTGTCAGTAGCAGCTAACATTCTAAAGCTCAGTGCGCACTCATTTTATCAACCTCTGAAGGATGAAAGTCATGTCATATCTGGGCCTGTGACTTCTCAAGGATACACACAGATTTTTGCAGCTTGAGCTTTGTTCCTCTGTGCTATTTTGTCGCTACAACGACATTTCAAACGTCATCATGTAAAACTTAGATCGAAATAACCTGCAAGATCAATGAATGAGTCTTTCGTGAGATAAAAAAACACTTAAGAAAAGCAAGGATGTGATTTCTTTATTTAATGAGAAGATTCCCTTTCTCACTTGAAAAGAATTTATCCTAGAAAAAATATACATGGAATGCATAGTAACCGTATCATGCAAGAATCTAAAGAAAAGATCAGAAGAATTGCATGGGACCAGCAGATTCATCTGCCCAACTCCGAGTTGTGGCCTATAGGCATGCATAATGAATACCCTACATAAGGCATGTCTTCCCTCGAATTATAACTCAACCCATGAATATTCTATTTAGGGTATTCACAAGAATAATGTGTTTTAAATAAAGTCTTATTAAAATATCATAGTAAGAATGTTTACCACCACAATATTGTGAAGGCAAGTAAATATAGACAGTTGTAGATCTACCATCCTTAACTTTACATATATCTTCCTTGACACTATTGTGAGTTCAGAATATTAAATCCATACTTCTAAATAAATAAAATAAACTTCACATTATTGTAATAGTTGATAACTTGGCTATGATATTTTTGTAGAATTATATTTTTGTCCGTGATATTCTGACATATTAACTCTTGGAGTCGGTGGCATTACAAGCTTTGAGACTGTTGATTGAGGTGACTGTTGCACAGACGTCTTGTTTTCTTCTGAAAGTAATACTAATGAGTTGGAATTACTTTATTCCATCAGGTTGCACCATCTTCCCTTTCAGTCACGGATGTCGTCACCCACATTGGATAGCATGTCACCTTCCAACAACCAATATATAAGGAGTTCACCTCAACTGAAATCAAGGCAGTCACCAAACGAACAATCCATCACTTAAAGCTTACTGCAAAGTTAGCCTGGATCCTAGCCCTGGGAAGGTTTCTTCTGCCAGTATCGAAAACTGTCTGTAACTGAGACAACAAATGATATGTAAAGTGTTTTTGGATGTCCTTAGTTTATTTTAGCAAGTCAGACGTACACACAGTTCTACAATGTATAATTTCCTGCATGAGCATTTCACCATGAGTGTCAACAAACAACATTTGTCATCACGTAGTACCTATTCCCTTTGAATGATAGGTATGTTTGTTCACAGTGGATAACTTGTAATCTACCAAAATAATTAGGAAAATCTTAAATTAACAAAAATCTTTCAGACATCAGAGAAATGACTAACATTAGTGGAGCAGGTGTTGTGGCACCAGTGTCCAAGGAGGTAGCATTAAACTACTACTGGAAGATGGGAGCCTTCCTTACATTAGTGTCTATGACACACTTGCTTTTTCACTGTAAAGCATAATGCATCAGTCTTCTACATTTTCAAGGTGACCCACCACCATGCGATCGACCAGATACCCGCAGGCTTGAAAGTTCTGTATTAAAGCCTGGCATGGGGAAGAACCGATTTCAAAACACAATACACTAGCCCCCGTACTGGACACATCACAGGTTTCTCACAGTTGACCAGACACCTACGTTTGCCAACACACATCCTACTTGTCATTTGTTAGGTCAACTAAAGACAGATTTGGGGTTCATCAGCACACAATTAATACTCATCCCTCCGGAACCTGTTCTGCCTGCACCTCGGACCTGATGAAGACTTGCTTTGACCCCACAGCATTTCCAAACCACCTGTTCTCATTAGCTGAAATCATTGCAACCCATGGGGATTTGAAGTCCCAGTCAACCCACAGTATTGGAGTGATAATCTTCTGAATCTCCTACAAATATTCTCCACCTACCTCAACATAGAAGTGACTAGGAAAAGGTTAGTGCACTACACAAAACAACTATAACAAAAATACATCCTCTAGAAAATATCTGCGATTTGTTAAGGACTAGTAACTAAAGAGAGAAAGGAAGAGTCAAAGAGGGAGGGAGACAATATGAATGACAGACAGAGGGATTTGCAGGTAAATATAGTCAGAAGAAACGGGATGGAACAGGGACGTTTAAGAAAGTAGGAGAATTTGAGAAAGAAAGTGGAGGGCACAGTCAAGAGAAGAGAGATAAATAATGGAAGGGTAAAGTTTGAGAACTAAGGAGAAAGTATGAATGTAAGAGGAAAATTAAGTGGAAATTTCCTGGAAAGAAAGAGGTGCGAATGAAGAGAAAGCATGATAAGCAGAGTGATTCAGAAAGGTGAGAGAGAGCAAGGGAGAGAGTAAGAGAGAATGTGTGTGAGAGAGAAACGAGGAGAATGAGAGATGCAGGAAGAGAGGGTGAGAGAAGTCAAGAGAAGTGCTGGAGAGAGAGCGAGAGAGCGAAAAAATGCAGTACATCAAAGCAGGACGGAGCACGACTTCCCACAACACATCACGTGAACTTTGTGCGCCTGTTTTCCCGCCATAAGGGCAGGCGCGATCGATCCTGCGCGGACGGCAGGAGTTACAGGTAGGATCGGGGTCTCTGGGTGCGGGGAGGGAGGGAGGGAGCGAAAGATGATGAAAGGCGTGGGGCGCTGTAGGAGACATGTGAGAGGCACTATAAATTCCAAGAATCCATATCCGAGGAAGGCAATCGCTATCTGATGGAAAACAAACTCCTCGTGGCTCGGAGCAGAGCACGAGGCTGGGCCATGCCTCGGCTGTACATCACCCGGCCGCGCCATGCCTGGCGGGTAGTTAATGTCGCGCCCTCGCTTCATAGCTCTTAGCATGCCTGGGTGGGCCGGCAGGATCCTCGACGAGAGTGATGACACCGTGCTGCTGCTGAAAGCGCTGCTCCACGGGAGAAGGGGGAGCAGGCATCCCCCTCGTATGACACATTGTGCAGCCGGAGGATCGTATTTCTGCCATGTATAGCAGGACTTCTACAGACATTGCAAAGTACTATGACCAGGGCAGGGCACCAGATATTACCTCGATGGAGTGGTGCCCTTGGAGGCTGGTCTTGAAAGCTAAGGCCAGTGGCGGCTCCTCCGATTTTTTTAGTAAAGGGAAACTGAAATGATAATCACTTGCTTTATTCTCATTTTATTTTCTCCTGCTTCCGCAGCTTTGAGTGAGGGGGCGAGGGCAGGGGAGTGGGTGGTAGCACTCTCCTAAGTGTGGGTAACTGCTTGGCCTGCCCTCTGGGGCCCGCCAAACAGTCTTGTGCACATGCAGGCTGCATCACAGCCTATGTGGAGAATGCGGCCCCCGGGGGAAGGAAGGTCGGCAGACTAGTCTTCCCCGGAGTGTTCGCGCAAGGGCAGGACAGGGAAGCGAGGGTTGGGATAAGGGGGGGGTCGTTAGGAGAGGATAAAGGGGGCTGGGAGAGAAAGTCCTTCCTCTTCCTTTCCCCAGCGCCTCAGGGTGGGAGTTAGCTTTGTTTGGAGCTGTTGTTGGGGCCTTGTGGGGTGGAGCAGCGTGAGCGAGGCGGCCCAGTCTGGCGACGGGTGCGGCCTAGTGGCGAGGAGGCGGTGCAAGCCCAGAGAGGCTGATTTTACATTCGGGCGCGGAGGCGGTCGCATAATCATGGAGGTAGGATCGAGGGCCCAACCTGATGAGGCTGCGGTGCGCGCGGCGCTGCAGCTCCTCGGCCGCGCGGGGAGATCGGATCACCTGCGGCCGGGGGTCCTTGAACAGGCGTGGGTCGGAATGACCCGGACGCCGCGCTCGACTTCCGCGGGGGTGGCGGCGGCGGTGGCGGCATGCTTGGAGAAGCTGCCACCGAAGAAGCATGCGGTGCACGCGTGGGGGGGGCAAGAGAGCGGGCACTGCAGGGAAGCACGGGGACCGGCGCCTGAGCCTCCCAGCGCTGAGGGTTAATGGCGGTAGCGAGGTGGCGGAAGGGAGGGTGTGGGGGGGGCGGGATGGCTGGAGAGTCAGTGGCAGAGGGCACCCCGGGGGCGCACAAGGGAGGAGCGCGAACGGCGAGGGAGGGGGCGCCTGGGCGGGGGAGGGGAATGGGCCTGGTGGAGTATAGTGAGGACAGCGACCGGGGGGGGAGAGCGAGGAGCAGGTGGGGGAGGATTTTGCATTGTACCTCTCTGGCAGTGAGTCGGCGGGGGGGAAGGGGAAGGGTGGGGGGATCAGCCCACGGACCTCCTGGGTGGGGGCAAGGGGAAGGTTGGTGGGCGGGGGGGCAGGGGCAAGGGCCCGGCAAAGGCGGCTGGGGGGTCAGGGAGGGGGCGGGGGGCCCCGGGCCCCTCCAGGGGTGCGGGGCAAGGCCACGGGGGTAAGGGGGAGTGCAGGGGAGAAGCCAGGTGGGAAGACAGGTGGGAGGGGATGTCTTTAGAGGAGCGTATCCGGGAGCAGTGCATGATAATTGAGGAGACGGAGCGCAAGTGGCGGGAGATGTGTCCGGCCAGGGAGGGAACGGCGGGGGGGGGGAGTTGCCGGGGGACGCACGGCCGGGGGTCAGGGCATCGGCACGCGGGAAGAGCGGAGGACGGGTGGGGGTCAAGGACGATGGGTGTGGGTAGATGAGTCAGGGACTGACTTGACGTCTCAGAGACCTGGTGGCGCTGGGGCCCCCTCGGACTGTGCCGGTCCCGGGGGGGGGGGGATCCAAGCCAGCGTTGATTGCTGGTAGAGGCCAGGGTGGGCCGGCGGGGCGCAAGACGGCCTCCAAACGCCGGGGCGAAGCAGCAGGGGGGTCCGCAGCAGCCTGCCCTCCATCGCGGGAGCGGGCATCGTCGGCGCCGGAGTGTGAGTTTGTACAGGGTGCGGAAGGCAAAGGTGTGAAGCCAGTGGTGCGTGAGGTGCAGCTGGTGCAGTGTGAGGATGAATCTGAGGAGGAGCTGGATTACGAGTCTGATGGTGAGGAGTTGGAGGAAGGTGAACTGCGTGAAGTGCATGAGGTGAGGGTGAAGGCGGCAACCCGAAAGTTTGGTGTATTGCAGGCGCCAAAGGCCAGCTGTAGCGGGACGCAGGTGGAGAGGAGGAAAGCCCCAGTGTCCGGAGGACGGGTGCAGGAGGCGCCAGGCAACATTGCAGGTGAGGGCACTTGGTGGGGGGCGTGGGAGGGGAGGGACAAGGTGGGTCGGAAGAAGACATGTAGGTCAGTGGGGGTAGGCGATGGATCGGTGCGGGAGGCAGGAGCGCCAACAAAGAAGGCGGATGTGGGGGGGAGGGGAAGCGGCTCGTGGGGGCCGGCGTTCAGACGGACAAGGTGGGGGAGACAGACGGGAAGGAGGATGGGGGTGAGAAGCACAAAAAGAAGCTGCCCTACATGGGCCTGGTGATGCCTTTGGGGTCGCATTTATCGGAAAAGACTAGGACGAGGATTTGGAAGCATGAATATGTAGATGTTTTCAAGTTGTTGCACAGGGAAATACAGGCTAAGGAAGGTTCGAAGGAGGAGGAGTGGGAATTGACGAGACGGCCGCGGGTGCCAGTGAATATGGAGAATTGGACGTCGGCCTTTTTGATTTACGCGAGCATATATTGCGAAAAGCACCAGGACAGGGCTATCGCGTTATTGAAATATATGGATATTATCCGCAAGGCGCAAATGCACTTTGGTGGTTTTGCTTGGCTTAGCTATGATGAGGAGTTTAGGGCCCGGATCAGTGTTAATCCTGATAAGCCCTGGGGAGAAGTGGACCAAGAGTTGTGGGTCCAGTGGATGTCTTCGACGCAATCGTCCGCGTCTACGCATACGGCTAGTGAGCTTCCGGTGACTTTTCGGCCTTTTCAGTCGCTTCCTGCCCAAACCGGGGCGGGGGGAGGACAAAGTGGCGTCGGGGGTGCGGGAGGACAGGCTTCCACCGCAAGGGCAGCAGGACAGTCGAACAAGAGCGGGGGAGCCACCACAGGGGCATGTTGGAATTTTAACAAGGGCTTCTGCACCCGCCATCCGTGTAAATTCAAACACGAGTGTTCTAAGTGTGGAGGGCGGCACCCGGTCACACAATGCTTTACACTTGCCACCCCCTCTGAGCAGTGGCGGATTACCAAGGGCAGGGGACAGGCTGGGCCAAAGGGCTCCTACGCCGGTTAGGGTGGAGACCATGGGTCCATGGCTCTCCCGATATCCGGATAGGGAGGCGGCGCTGAAGCTTTACTGGGGGTTCACAGAGGGGTTTCGCGTGGGGTATCAGGGTCCTCGGGAGCGCAGATGGGCAGAGAATTTGAGGTCAGCGAAGGAATTGCCGGGGGTGATGGAGGCCAAATTGCGGAAGGAGGTACTGGAAGGGAGGATTGCCGGCCCGTTTGACACGTGGCTGATGCCCGAGCTCATCATATCCCCCTTTAGGGTGGTACCAAAAAAGGAGCAGGGGGAGTTTCGTCTGATTCACCACCTGTCGTGTTCGGAGGGATCGTCGGTGAATGATTTTATCGCGGTGGAGGATTCCAGGGCCTTGTATGCGTTGGTGGATGATGCGATTGGGTTGGTGAGGGCTTGTGGCAAGGGGGCGAAATTGGCTAAGTGTGACATTAACTCTGCGTTTCGCCTCCTGCCCATTCATCCGGCGGACTTTCCATTGCTGGGGATGCAGTTTGGGGGGGCGATCTTTGTGGACAAGGTTTTGCCAATGGGCTGTGCGGTATCCTGTGCTTTGTTCGAAACCTTCAGTTCTTTCCTGCAGTGGGCTTTCACGGACAGATCGGGGCACCAGCTGGTGTCCCATTATTTGGATGATTTCTTGTTTGTTGGGCGCGGGCAGTCGGGCGAGTGTGGGGACGCTTTGCGGCAATTTCAGCGACTGGCCGGTGACTTTGGGGTGCCCTTGGTGCCGGAAAAGACGGCTGGGCCTACCTGTTGTCTGTCCTTTTTGGGTATTGAATTGGACTCCGTCGCGTGGGCGGCGCGCTTGCCCCAGCAGAAGGCGGAGGAGATGCAGGAATTTTTGCTACAGGTGGTGGCGCCGCGGAAGATCGACTTGAGGTCAGTGCAACGGTTGTTGGGTTTGCTGAATTTCGCGTGTCACATGGTGCGGGCTGGCAGGACGTTTTGTAGGCGGTTGGGTATGGCCATGTCAGGAGCGGTGCTTCCCCATCACAGAGTGCGAATTTCCATGGGCGTTCGGGCGGATTTGCGGATCTGGAACGTTTTTCTGAGCGAATTCAACGGGGTATCTTTGGATTTTGTGGATGACAACATGGTGTGGCAGGTGCAAATCTTTTCGGATGCGGCTGGAGCGCAAGGTTTTGGCATTTTCTGGGACGGGAGGTGGTGTGCGGAGCAGTGGCCGGCTCACTGGTTGACGCAGGGCAGGAGCATTGCGTTTTGGAGTTCTTTCCGCTGGTGGTCGCGCTGCAGGTGTGGGGGTCGGAATTTCAGAACAGATCGGTGTTGTTTCATGTGGACAACCGGACGGTGGTGGACCTGGTGAACAATCAGAGGGCAAGGGATCTGCTTGCTGTGAAGTTTTATGCTGCTGTGTCTGCGTTTCAATGTGCTGTTTCGCGCGAAGCATGTGCCGGGCGCTAGCAATGACATTGCGGATGCATTGTCTTGTTCGCAGTGGCAGCGTTTCAGAAGGCTGGCGCCAGGAGCAGAGGTTTTCAAGACCAAGGTGCCAGAGGGTATCTGGAGCTGGGGGGAGTGAGAGTGGTGGAGCTGGTTGAGAAGTCTGTTGCGGATTCCACAAGGCGTGCGTATCGTTTGGCTTGGGCTGAGTTGTGGGCCTTTTTGGGGTGGTCGAAGGATGCTTGGCGTATGACGCAGGAGGATTGTGAGGAGGGGGTGATGAGGTACGTACTGGACTGTATGGACAGGGGTTTGTCACAAGTTACGATTGCGGGGAAGTTAGCGGGTATTTCCTTCTATGGCATGGTGTATTTGGGGTTTGATCCGGCAAGGAGTGAGTTGCTGAGTAGGATCTTGAAGGGTTGGGGTAGGGTGCGGGGGGGAGTTGGGGGGGCAGCTTTACACGAAGCTATCACGTTTGATTTGCTGTTGGAAATATTGGCGGAATTGAGTTTCTGTTGTTATGACGTGGCCGAGTTTGCGCTGTTTCAGTTGTGCATGACGTGGATGTTCTTTGGGGCATTCCGGGTTTCTGAGTTGTTGGGGGCAAGAGGTGCTCCGGGTAGGGGGTTTGAGGACGTGCGAATGGATGGGGCGCGCTTGGGTATCTGGCTGGGGCGGTCCAAGACAGACCAGGCTGGAAGAGGGAAATGGGTGTGGTTGTGCGAGTCGGGAGGGGCAGGAGCTTGTCCGGTGCAGGAATGGCGAGCTTTTTGTAGGCAGGTGGGCAGGAGAGAAGGAGAGATTTTTTGTAACGTTTACGGGAAGAGGGTCACGGCGTTTCAGCTGCTGGCAGTATTGCGGATGGCAGTGAGGCGCCTGGGTAGGGACCCGGCGGGGTTTGAGACGCACTCTCTGTCCGGATTGGCACGGCGACGGCGGCAGCCGGCTGGGGTGGTCCTGGAACAAGATCAGACGGATTGGTAGGTGGAGGTTGCGATGTTGCGAGCGGTACATGCGGAAGTAGAGCGGCGAAGCACGTAGGGGCGCGAGGGCTGTTGGAGCGGTTTCTGTTCTGTTTCGTGTTCTAATTTCTTTTCTCTTCGTAGGTTGCGTGGGGGGTCCGGGAGCCAAGACGGTTACCTGGATCGTTGGACATTCCTTTGTGCATTGGGCCTCCAAATATTCGGACAGGCAGGTGTACGGTCGTAGCCTGGGCCTGCGGAGCAGTCATCATGAGGTACATTGGTGGGGCAAAAGTGGGATGCGCTGGGGTGAGCTACTGCCCTGGCTGACAAAGAAAGTTTCAGCGTTTCAGAAGGCTGGCGCCAGGAGCAGAGGTTTTCAAGACCAAGGTGCCAGAGGGTATCTGGAGCTGGGGGGAGTGAGAGTGGTGGAGCTGGTTGAGAAGTCTGTTGCGGATTCCACAAGGCGTGCGTATCGTTTGGCTTGGGCTGAGTTGTGGGCCTTTTTGGGGTGGTCGAAGGATGCTTGGCGTATGACGCAGGAGGATTGTGAGGAGGGGGTGATGAGGTACATACTGGACTGTATGGACAGGGGTTTGTCACAAGTTACGATTGCGGGGAAGTTAGCGGGTATTTCCTTCTATGGCATGGTGTATTTGGGGTTTGATCCGGCAAGGAGTGAGTTGCTGAGTAGGATCTTGAAGGGTTGGGGTAGGGTGCGGGGGGGAGTTGGGGGGGCAGCTTTACGCGAAGCTATCACGTTTGATTTGCTGTTGGACATATTGGCGGAATTGAGTTTCTGTTGTTATGACGTGGCCGAGTTGGCGCTGTTTCGGTTGTGCATGACGTGGATGTTCTTTGGGGCATTCCGGGTTTCTGAGTTGTTGGGGGTAAGAGGTGCTCCGGGTAGGGGGTTTGAGGACGTGCGAATGGATGGGGCGCGCTTGGGTATCTGGCTGGGGCGGTCCAAGACAGACCAGGCTGGAAGAGGGAAATGGGTGTGGTTGTGCGAGTCGGGAGGGGCAGGAGCTTGTCCGGTGCAGGAATGGCGAGCTTTTTGTAGGCAGGTGGGCAGGAGAGAAGGAGAGATTTTTTGTAACGTTTACGGGAAGAGGGTCACGGCGTTTCAGCTGCTGGCAGTATTGCAGATGGCAGTGAGGCGCCTGGGTAGGGACCCGGCGGGGTTTGGGACGCACTCTCTGTCCGGATTGGCACGGCGATGGCGGCAGCCGGCTGGGGTGGTCCTGGAACAAGATCAGACGGATTGGTAGGTGGAGGTCGCGATGTTGCGAGCGGTACATGCGGAAGTAGAGCGGCGAAGCGCGTAGGGGCGCGAGGGCTGTTGGAGCGGTTTCTGTTCTGTTTCGTGTTCTAATTTCTTTTCTCTTCGTAGGTTGCGTGGGGGGTCCGGGAGCCAAGACGGTTACCTGGATCGTTGGACATTCCTTTGTGCATTGGGCCTCCAAATATTCGGACAGGCAGGTGTACGGTCGTAGCCTGGGCCTGCAGAGCAGTCATCATGAGGTACATTGGTGGGGCAAAAGTGGGATGCGCTGGGGTGAGCTACTGCCCTGGCTGACAAAGAAAGTTTCGCAGAGGGGCTGTCCGGATTTGCTCGTCATCCATCTGGGGGAGAATGATATGGTGAAACAATCAGGGGTGTCGTTGCTTCACTTGATGCAAAGGGACTTGGAGGCTATGAAACGCAATCTGGCTGGCGCCTGCATTGTATGGACTGAGTTCATCCCTCGTCGGATCTGGAGGGGGGCATTGAAGCCTGCAGCGGTGGAACGAGCACGGAGGAAGTTGAATAGGGCAATGCAGGTATTTTGTGAGAACACTGGGATCAAAGTGATTGCGCACACTGGACTGCAGCTCGAGGAGCCCCTGCTTTTTAGGGACGGCGGAGTGCACCTTTCGCACATGGGCAATGCGTACTACATGATGGAATTGAGGGATGTCATCAGCGGGTTGTGGAACGAGTCTATTTGGTGTCGGAGAGAGTGAGCGCGAAAGGTGCACTGGAATGGGGTGGGGCAGGTAACCCCCCTCCGGGGGTTCCCTGGTTGGCGAATTTGGGAGGGGGGGAGTCCATGACGGGCATACTCACCCTTCCGGAGAGGGGGATACTGGTGAAAGGTGGGGGTGCGTCATACCAGATTACGATGGATGGAGATGACGGAGGAGGTTGGGAGAGAAGTGAGGAAGCGAATGGGATAAGTGAGGAGGTTGCTGTGTGAGGTGGAATGGAGTAGTTGGAGTATGGTAGAGAATGGAAGGATGAGAGTTATGTGGTTGGGGATTGTTGGGGGGTTTGTTTGATGTTTGGTTATGGTTGTTCAACCCTGTCCTAATAAAAGGCCTTTTACGCTAATCACTTGCGTGGACTGGTTATTGCGCGATGCGGCCCCTGGGGGAAGGAAGGTCGGCAGACTAGTCTTCCCCCGGGGTGTTCGCGTAAGGGCAGGACAGGGAAGCGAGGGGTGGGTTAAGGGGTGGGGTCGTTAGGAGAGGATAAAGGGGGCTGGGAGAGGAAGTCCTTCCTCTTCCTTTCCCCAGTGCCTCAGGGTGGGAGTTAGCTTTGTTTGGCCACCCGCCCACCCTACAGTTTGGGGGGAATGATCGGGTGAAAAGAATAATTTCTATAAGCGTGCCAGTTTAGGACGGGTTGTGAATGAGTGGGGCGGATTTGGGAGGGGGGTAGTCCATGACGGGCATACTCACCCTTCCGGGGAGGGGGATACTGGTGAAAGGTGGGATTGCGTCATACCAGATTACGATGGATGGAGATGATGGAGGAGGTTGGGAGAGAAGTGAGGAAGCGAATGGTATAAGTGAGGAGGTTGCTGTGTGAGGTGGAATGGAGTAGTTTAAGTATGGGAGAGAATGGAAGGATGAGAGTTATGTGGTTGGGGATTGTTGGGGGTTTGTTTGATGTTTGGTTATGGTTGTTCAACCCTGTCCTAATAAATGGCCTTTTCCGCTAATAACTTGCGTGGACTGGTTATTGCGCGACATGCCCAGGCTCCCAGTCAGCGTCTGGGCGCCGAAACACAGCACTCAGACCAATTACAACGCTGCCCTGTGATTGGATGACTGGGAGCCTGGGTGTGCTTCCTGTTCAGGACAGTGAGGTAGGACTGCGGAGGAGAGACGCGTTGAGGCAGAGGCGAGTAGGTACATTTTTTATTTTATTTTATTTTTTTAACACCCGTTCCCCTCACGTCCTTTCCCCCCTTCCCGCCCCTGCCCCTGTCCCCCTACCTTTGATCCGTGCTGGCCCCTGCTGAGGGCCACCCTGGTCACTTTGTCACATTCCCCAGTTCCCCAAGATTAATTGCAGAAGCAGGGGGAGACTTCAAGAGGGCGATAAAGAGAAGGAGGGGAGGGTAGAGGGAAAGCAATCGGAGGAGAAGTGGAGAGGAGAGAGAGAATAGATGAAGGGAAAGAGAGGGAGAGCATGAGAAGAGGAAAGGAGCAGATCTGGTTTGAGCATTTTTGCCAGGGCTACTTTTTGTTCGCCAGGCCGGCCCCAACTATGACATCCCCATGCTTTCCCTCCATCACTCATTCACACACCACAAAAGTTATTTCTTGGGTTGCACATAGTTTAGTTTCTCTTGACTTAGAAGCAAAACTTCTGGTTTATAACATCTCTGATGCTTCCATTTTAAGCACTAGAGCCATCACTCCTCTTTCTATAGCTCTTCCAATACCAGGTCTAAGGCTGACCCAGCTGTGGACACTTACAAGCTAATTCCCAGAGTAGACTTTTCCGGCTTGTTTCCAAGATCACAACTTTTCCGGCTTGTTTCCAAGATCACAGTGGCTCAGTGTAGGAGTGTACCTGTTTAAGTGAGGTGAGGGTTGGGGAGAGGTATTAAAAATTCTTGCAGACATTGGTATACAAAAGACATAAAAGACCATCATCTGGGCTTTCACCACAACAGTGGCTTCGGAGCCGGAGCCGAGCACAGAGCTGTGGGAAGAGGTTGTGAGGGTTCAGTAGGAGACAACGGCATCTGCTCAGCGACAAAGCCCATGACATAGAAACAGAGGACAGATGCAGACCAGGCAGATGGCGAGGCTATGATATCAGTGTCAAACAGGAGGAATCCAGAGATTGTCACACCGGAAAAGGCGGGACTCCCACAAAGTGCAAAATGGTGTCTCAGCTAAGGCTGTGCACATGATCTAGAAAACACTTAAAACAATTCCATGAGTGGCACAGATTGTGGAAAAGAGAACGTTGGAGAGTTATTTCAGCTCATAAATAAGGCAGGGCCAGAAAATGAGGCACTTTCGAAATCATTTAAAAGGCAGAATACCTACCAACGGAAAAATAATTAACAGAGAAGCTAGGAAAGCATGGCCATCAGAAAACAAGCATTGGCAAATTCAATAGGTCTAGTCTATGCGAGATCTATTTGGTTACTTAATGCATTTTCAGCCATGTTGCACAGGAGCGCAGCTTCAGTACAGCATGGAAATTTGTTTTTAAAGTGCTTTGATGTGTTTAATGCTGTTATATATATGTTTTGTTTTAAACCATGCAGCACAGCAGCCACTCTGTTTAATTGTAAAATAGAGTGCATTTAAAAAGATATATTTTGTTAAACACATTTTATTACTTTGTTACATACAAGGTAGGACTGTATTGTATGTTGACACAGTTTTCATTTATATAATAGTGCACAAATGTTTAAGTGATATGTTACAGTAGTATTTATAGTTGCTTACAATTTTGCAAACTCTCTGTAAAGTATCCATTACAAAACGTACCTTGACATGTGACGGGCACATGTTCCATGAAAAGTATCCTCCAAATCTTTCAGAGTATCAGTAATGATCAGCCAGTCCATGATATGGTGTATCTTGACATCTACTAGCGTACATTGTTACATGCACCTATGCTCTGGAGCACTTGAACTCCAGAAACGTTATGAGAAAACATACCAGTGAGCCATGACAATATTGTCTGTGCTGAGCATAAAGTGGTCCCTTTGTTAACTCATTTGCACTATAGGATTTAATGGATTAGTTATTTTATGGAAATTGACCACACATACATTTGTACTATCTCCAATAAGAACTTCTTTTTGAATAGAGCCCTGAAGAGGTCCATCAGGACGAAACGCGTTGGCTACTGTGGTTATCAATTTTAAAAAGAAGAAGAACGTGAACATGAATAAAGAATTATCTTCAAAATGTATCTGTTGGAGAATATGAAGCATTGAGTTGTGTATGAAATATCATGAGTTCATGTTGAATCAATATGTATAAGAAGTAATACTGTTTTGAAAAGGGTGCTGAACCATTGCAATTGTTTTGTATTGGAAGGTATTTCCACTGAAAGTTGAAAGAGGTTGAACTTTCGGTTCAGGGCACCTTTAAAAGTATTCAAATAATTTTCCCATGGTAATGTTGGATGCGGTAGTATATTGGCTCAACCTCTTTGGTATATTTGATTAATCTACTGACAATGGACATTGTTTTTTTTTTTTAAAGATCCTTTTATTGGGAAAACAAAATAAAGATAATACAGACAAAAAGAAAGTGCTGTACAGTGCTGTCTCGAACATTAGTACAGCAATTGTCATATCGATTAACATGGTTTACACTATAATGCGTGGTTCATGTATCCCTTCCTGTACAGAGCATTACTAAGCTTTGTGATCTACTAATAGTGGGGGATCATCGCTGAAAGGAGTACATATCATGCCTCTGCTGTCTTTCCAGGGAACCCAAATTCTTTTCCATTTGTGTGGGCCTCCCCAGCTCTCATATATAACCCTCTCTGCTTGCATACACCAATCCAGGTCCGATTCCCAGTCATCGAACTTTGGCTTGGCCACTCCTTTCCATGTTCTGGCTATATTGCATTTTGCCACCATACAACCCAGAAAGACCCACAACCTCTCAGTCCTTGACAAGTCAGCAGCCTCCCAGATATCAAGAAAACAAAGCCGGGAGAAAAATCAAGGGGTTTGCGAGAAATCCAAGACAGCACCGATAGGACCGTACCCCAGTATTTCTGAAGAATTGGGCAGTCCCACCATTGGTGTAGGTAAGTGCCAGTGTGTCACCATCCTCTGGGACAGCCCGGAGAGCCAAGAACCCCCATCTTGACAAGCACTGAGCTGGTATAATAGGCTCTGTGTACTAATTTAAGTTGGATAAGCTTGAATCGCGATCGGATAGCAACCTCACGGGGAGAAGCCAAGGCTTCCTGCCAGTCTTCATCACTAATATCCTCTGTATCGTCTACCCATTTTGCATGAGTTTTACCTAGGGTGCCTGGAGTATTATTAAGTATTTTGCAATATGTTAATGAAATTGCTTTGTCATGGAGGTAGTCATCCAATAGTCTGTCCCATAGGGGCGAGGAGACCGGCAGGTCAGTCCCCTTGGGTTTCGCTTTCTGCAATGCCCTACGGGCCTGGAGGTAGCAAAACATTTCTCCGCCTAACAGCTGGTAGTCCCTCTGAAGGTCATCAAACGGGAGCACTTTACCTCCTACCCATAAGTCACCAACTTTCGATAGGCCTATTAGGTCCCACTTATCAAATCCCGGCTGTTTTGACAACGTACCCAGCTGGCATGTTTCAAGCAATGGAGTGACTTGTGCAAATTTGGATTTCCACCCGAGGGTTGCTGCCGCCTTGTGCCATAGGGCAATTGTGGTGGAAGTTGGGGTATATCTGGGTGCATGTTTCACCCCTCCATAGATTGCCCTTGAATAATTTCCAGGGAGCATGTTATGCCTGTCCATTCTAGAGGCCAAATCTGTAGCGGGTCAGTGTATCCAGTGATTGAGAACCACCAACTGCGAGGTCCAGTATTAGGATCTAATGATCAGCAGGGCAATGCCTCAGTCGTACCAATTTTTGTAAGCTTAGTTAGAGCTATGCTGAGTGTACCATTATTCCACAGCAAGGCTCATACCTCTTATTCAATTGCGTGAAAGTAGTGAGATGGGACTAAATAGGGTGTGTTTTGTAGGGCATAGAGAAAACGGGGAAGCGCTATCATCTTGTAGAGCAGTGATTCCCAAACTGGGATCCGGGGACCCCTGGGGTCCCCGAAGCCTCCTCAGGGGGTCCGCGATTACTTTGAAAATCAAAAAATATTAACAGATTAATAAAGTGTAGATATATAAAGATGCTAAATGTACAATTGAACATTTTAAAACCTACTGTAAATGTGAAGGAATTTGAAATGGGAGGCTAAAAATTAAATTAGTATCCTCAGATTAATTTGTGGGAGCAGTGCAAGTGCATCAAACTGAATATACTATGGAGATGAGTGGCCTCAATTGAATTTAGAAAAACTCCAACCATTCTATTAAAATTACATTTCGATGTCTTTTTTATTTATATGTGTTCTAATTAAATAAAAAGTGTAATTTGTGTATTTGTTTGATGAATGCATTTTTCTGTATTTTTGTGCATTGTTTAGTGGGTCAAATCATAAACATTGCTTCCAGTAATGACTCATGGGAGGTCCCCGGATTCGAATAATGATTCAGTTGGGGTCCCCGGATTGCAGTAATAATAAGTGGGGGTCCCCAGAAATCAAAAGTTTGGGAACCACTGTTGTAGAGGGCAGCCCTGCCTAGTAAAGTGAGGGGTAATGTTTTCAAATGTTGCACGTCAGCATGAAAGCGACGCAGAGGCAGAGCGAGATTTCAATTGTAAAAATCTGTAGAATTGACCGTAATGTATATTCCCAAATACAGAAAACCGTCTGTGACTATCTTGGCCTCACAACCAGCGGGTAGAGTTGGCTGTTTCCTGCTCAAAACATAGACCAGGGATTTATCCCAATTTATAGTATAACGCAAGTATTTTTGAAAGAGGACAAATATAAGTAATACACGGTGGATGGAAAACCGGGGTCTAGCTAAATAGAGCAAAATATCGTCAGCATAGAGGGAGATTTTATCCCTCCAGTCGACTGACCAATTGAGGCCTTTGACAAGGGGGTCACCCCAAATCCAGAGTGCCAAAGGCTCCAGGGCCAAAGCAAAGAGCAGAGACAAAAGGGGGCAACCCTGCCTCGTACCTTTCTGCAATTCAAATATTGCTGACCGTCCTCCATTTACCGTGATTCTGGCCAGCGGCCTCGAATAAGGGAGATGTGCCCAGGAAAAAAAACGACCTCCAAACCCGTATCTTTCAAGCGCGGCAAATAAACAGGGCCACTCAATCATGTCGAATGCCATTTTGGCGTCTAGTGACATAATCACCGAGTCTGCCTGTATTGTGGAGGTTCTACCCAGGACACCGTAAAGGCGTCGGAGGTTCAGCGTGGTATTCCTAGCTGGAATAAAGCAGGAATGGTCTGGGTGTATTAATTTGTGAAGATGAGGTGAGAGACGCCAAGCCAGAATCTTAGCTACTATTTTAACTTCTGTTTTCAGGTCAGTCAGAGTGGTGGAATGAAGTCTGGGAGGCACGTATAGGGAAGTCACATTGAGGGACCTACCCTCCCATTGGCCCAAGACCGTGACAAATCTGCCGAGAGGATCACCAGTGACCTTGTGTATCTGGAAGGGGAAGGAGTTGCGCACAAGAATACCCACCCCTCTGGTACCCTTAGCATAGCTCGCGTGGGTCACCAACTTATAGCCCCATCCATTGAGCGCACAGTAGGAGGTTCCCATGGATATGAGTTTCTTGAAGTAATATTAGGTCTAGGGCCTGCCGTTTCAGGTATTGCAACTCTATTCCCTGTTTAATTAGATCCCCCAATCCGTTCACATTCCAAGAGAGTAATTTAAGGCGGCCCAATAACAGCGCCATTCCATGGTCATCATTCAATGAAGCGCGATGTTGGGGGCCATCCACCACTGAGAACACCAGAGCAGCAACATTGAGGGCCTGGCTGGCTGCCCCCACCAAGCGATCGCATCTGAGATACTTCGCACACAATTTCTAGAAAACTATTTCTCATATTGCTGTTGATCCAAGGTGCATTAAGAGACACACCATCTACAAGACTGCTCTGAACATACACATTAAAACCGTAACTAAACCCGTTAAAACACCCTGGATCCCCCTCACCCTGCCACCCTGCCTCCCTGCAACGTGGACTTGGAACTGCCCACCCCCCAATTTTGCAGAGTGCTTGTGTACCCAGAACTAGTATACTCTGTGAAGGGGAACGCTACACAGTCGGAACCACACAACTGTAGCACCCACTCCCCCGTAATCACATCTATGCAAGCACATGCTATAGCGTGCTACTAACAGTAATCTATTTCCGGTATGCAACCTGTAAAACATCAGTGCGCCATCCCGTCACCAACAACAGCACATATTAGGAAATATTGCGACGTGGTCACATCCGGCCCATCATTTCCAAATGTACCATATGTAAGAAAATCACAAACATAGGTTCAGTCTCTCATGTGTTATAATTACCCATGCCCCAGTGGGGCCAGTAGGCATTCGTCGCCCCTCCAGCATGCAGTGGAGCTTCGATGTTCATGGGAGATAGGCCGAGAAACAAGTATCTGGTGATTAGTACTAATGGTCAAACGCCTTCTTCTCGGTCGGCCCTCACTTGACGAGTGTCTTGTCACTGCATATGACTGGGAGAGTTGTGTTTCTGAGCGCCGGAGGATCTCCACCCCTCCAGCCAGTTCCAAGTTTCCACTGAAGTCTGAAAGAATCAAGACTTCTCATCCGTTTGTACACACAGTTTGGCCGGAAAGATCATTGCATATTTCAAGTTTTTGTCGCAGAGTGCCCGCTTCACTTCCAGAAAAGATCTGCGCATCTGTTGTACTTTCAAAGTGAAGTCCGGAAAGAATGTAATCATTGAATTTTCAAACTTGAGCGGGGGGGCAGCACGTGCTGTCTGGAGGATAATGTCTCTGTTGCGAAATTGAATATTCTAGCCAAGATGGGACGTGGGGGGGCATCTGGCTTCGGGGGGCCCCCAGGCACTCTTATGAGCACGTTCCACAGAAAAATACTGTGACAGAGATCGGGCTGTAGATGGGTCTGAATCAGGTCTTTGACAAAAAGGTCTGCAGCTTGCCCCTCCACTCTCTCGGGAACACCCAAAATGTGCACGTTGTTGCGGCGTGCACGCCCCTCATAGTCTTCCAGTTTATCCTCGAGTTCCCACGTTTGCGCCTACAGTCGCTTTATCGTCGTTTCCAGTGTTGCTGTGGATTTTTGGAGCGTTGAGACTGAGTCTTCGGTCGCTTTAACCCTTTCTCCCATATTACGTAGATCAGCATGCATGAGGGTGACTTCCGCCGTCCCCGCGTCAATTTTTTGCTCCAACTCAGAGCGGGCCTCATGTATGGCTTTTATGACATCCACCAGGGTCGGGGCCCCGTCATCCGCCTGTTGCTTCGCCTCAGACTCCGTGAGTTTCACGTCTGCAGCGTCGGCCTCGGAATGGGCACATTTTGTCAGTTTCAACAGATCGGTCTGCTTGGACCCTTTCGTGGTGGCCGTGGCATTAAAAACAGTGTCCAAAAATAGCTCGCAGATACTTGGTGTAAATAAATCATAGGCGTATTGGCCAGATGCAACCTGTCCACAGTAGGAAGTGTTAAAGAGCAGTGCCCCACCACTCTACACTGGCCAGTGGTTAGTTCATGCAGTGCCCCAAACCCCTGTGGCAAGTCGTACTGATACGGCCCCTCTCCTTGTGCACCAGTGTGTCAGCACCCTATTCCCCCGGCCTCCAGACAATCATGCGAGGCCTTTAGCGGTGGGTGTGGCATCCATAAACAGGCATTAGCCTCCCAAGCTGGACTATGAAAAGCAGCGTGTTCCACACCCCGTATATGGTGAGAGGGCCTCAGTGGTGGTGGTTCCTCAATGTGTGCTCACCAATAATCCTGCACCAAAATGGGCTCCCTGTGTGCATATTGGCCACAATGGGGGAGGGGAGAGAACAAGCGTTACAAATGCGGGCCGCCGGAAGTGGAGAGAGGCCCTGTGTCACAAGCGCCAGGTGACCAAATGAACAAGAGTACAGAGGGGGGGGAGGGAGTTACCACTCTGCCCCCTCCTCGATGTCTAAGGCTGTGTCTCTGTCACGGGAGGCCTGCCGCGGCCTATTGCGTGTACCAGAGCCCACCCGGCCACATCGTCTTACCCGCTGGCTGCAGGGAGTTCACAGGAGCCTCCACCGGAGTCGCAGTATGAATATTCAGGCAGAGTGGTGGCAGCAATCAGGCCGGAGGTGTGTTGAGCCGCTCATTAGGGGCACGCTCCGTTGTCCGCAGGTCTGAGTCTCAGCAGCCCATGCAACGCAGAGGGATGCTCAGAGCCGCCGGAACCTCCTCTGCCTCGCAATCCGTCACACTGCCGGGCACAATATCTTTGATTGGGGCGGACAGATACAGATCGTTCCTTGACCAGATCACCCCTAGACCTTAGGGAGCACCAGGTCCATAGTAATGGTGGGCTTATCGGATAGTTTAGGCGGATGTGGGGGAATCTAGCTAAGTGCCAAACGGAGCTCTAGTCCAGTGCAGCCCACATGGGAGCCGGCTGGCGACGACCCTGACAATGGACATTGTTGTAATTAAAATTATGTTACTTCAAGGAAAATGTGTGTGTGTATGTGTATATATGCACACACATTTTCCTGAAGTGACATAATTTTAATTACAACAATGTCAAATATTATTCAGTAGACCTGAGAATACATTTCTTTTTACAATAGCTTGTTCCACATGCTTCTTATTCTTCAAAGTATAATATATCAGTATCTCAGCCAAACAACCAACACGTGTTTTGAGACTCTGTCAGTTCTTCAGGGCTGTTTAAACAAAAAATGGTACATACAAAACTTACAAGAAAGGGGGTCTTAACATAATATTATTTACAACAACATGATCCAAAACATATATTATTCCTTATCAAAAGAACATTAGTGATATAACATATTCAAAAGTACATTTTGTGAACTCCCACTTCTTGATCTCATCATAATTGCATAGAAATGTGGACATTATAACAAACTCAATATTATATTGAGCACCTTATACCAATGGAAAGCAATAGCATATAAGTGCATCTCAATAGATTGAAGAGTCTAAACTCCATATTTACAACCTGTATGCTCACATAAATTTAAGTTTAGGTGAACAGTAATCCATGGAAGGCCACATCTCAGGCATTACATATCTCTAAATATATTTACATTTCTATTTTGATCTTGTCGTATAGCTAAAGCATTGTTATCAGAACTTACTATCTGTCATAGACCAATATATGTCGCCAACTAAAGCATGGTATTCACATTTACATATTCTCACTGTATGTGCTCTCAATGGAAATACTAGATTCCAGATTGCAGTGTGTTACCGGAAAACCATCTAATCACGTAGAACTCCAAAAAATTACTCTTTATCAGACCCACAAAGGGAATCAGATGTTACCACTGAGTAAAATTAATATAATTTGAATCCCAGGCCTTGAAGAAGCTTATAGAGTCTCGAAACACATTCGCGGTTTGGCTGTGATATTATACTTTGAAGAATAAAGAAGTATGTGAAACAGCTATTGTAAAAAGAAATTTATTCTCAGGCCATGTATTGTTTCTATATTAAGTTTTACTTACATTGGTTGGAAATATATTTGGTGATAGGCTGGTGGGAAAAGCATGTGGCCTGGGCAGGAGATAACCAAGAATTTTATGACAATATATCGATTTGGACCTAGTATATTCATGATCTATTTATTCTATGGTCTGAGTCCGTAGAAAAAGCATGCAAATACGTGACAAAATTGATTCAGAATCCGTACAATCTGAAGTTTACAGTTACAATGAGCTCCAAGGAAATCACATTTTTGGATATACATCTTGAGGTACTGAAAGGCAAGATTTACATTTCAGTACATCGCAAGAACAACGGCAGACAAAAACCCTTTGCACATTCCTAGTCAACATCCTAGGAATTTAATAGAGAGTTTTCCTTACGGTGAAACCTTGAGAATTAAAAAAAATTGTAGCAATACAGAGGATTTGGAAAAGCAGACTATTCTTATGAGAAAAAGGTTTCTAGTGAGAGGATATACGTCTAAAATTCTGAATGTAGCTGCGAAAAAAGCAGAACCCTTAAAAATAGATCAATTGGCGTGGCCATGATGGCGGAGTGAGTAAACGTGCTCTGAGGTCCCTCCTCTCCTGCCCCGGCTATTCAGCCAGCTGCCTCTTTGGACGAGCCTAATCAGGCACTGAGCCGGGTCCTAGGAGCCCTGGGAGGTCCTGCAGCCTGAGGGGGGCCCGTGTGGGGCTCACAGACTCCAGTAGGATGTGCCGTGATTGAGCGGCCTGCAGCGTGTCGAGGCCACGTAGAGAGCTGCGGCTAAGGTTGATGTCACGTACTGCGGATCCGGTAACGCGAGCCGGCCCGACAACAGGAGGCCTGAAGAGCACGGCTGTTTCCCTTGTTTCTCGACACCTGAGTGATTTGGATGCTCGCAGTTGCAGGCCTGCCCATCGGCGACGCAAGGGGCCCTTCCCTGAGGCCTAAGAGGCAGTGTGGAGAGCTGCGGGTGGTGTCACACTCCGCGAATCTAAGTGAGTCGACCTAACATCTGGAAGCCAGCGGAGTGTTGGCAGCTGGGAGGTGGCCCATTTACAATGCCAGAGGGGGCCCACCGTCGCAGGGGCCCACAAAGCAGAGACAGAGGTGAGAGGCCAGCATGATGGAGTAAGCACGGGGGTGCATCAGAGTGCACAGGAGCTGCCCTGGCCTGATGCAGCCCCGCAGATGGCGGTGAGTGACCCATAAGGTGTGGTGTTAAGAATGGCTAGGAGCCCCAGGGGTTCTACCCACGCCCCGTGAGACCAGACCGGACTCAGTGTTGGCTCAGACCTCCTCCCCCACTACAAAGAAAGCCTCAGCAGGCCTGAGGGAGCCATACCAGCCGAAGAGAGGCCCAGGCCACTCCAGGAGAATCTATGACAGTATTCCGCAGCCTTTTTCCCCGCAGGGAATCACAACGCGGTCGTTAGAACGACCGCGTTGTGATTCCGCATACCATTACTCCGCAAGTCGGAACAACGACTTGCGGAGGGGGGGCGCTGGGTGTTGGAATAGTATAATTTACTATTCCAACTCCAGTCTGTGCGGACACTAGGGAAGGTGTTGGATTTTAAATCCAACACCTCCTCCCCCCCCCGCAAGTTGTTGTTCTGACTTGCGGAGTAATGGTATGCGGAATCACAACGCGGTCGTTGTAACGACCGCGTTGTGATTCCCTGCATTGAAAAAGTTGCACGGTAAATGTTGTTTACCGCTCTAGGAGGCAATAGCTGCTACTGCCTATGGGCTCCAGGACCTGCTGACAACGCCTGGCTCAGAAGCAACTGTATTGAGTATCAGGTCCTGCTGCTTGGGGGAGAGGCATAGCTGGTGACTGACGGCAAACCCCCGGGAGTGAGCGGAAGACGCAAGGCCCTGTGGGCCTGGAAGATATACCCGTGAGGGGCCCAATGCAATGGAATATGCGCTGAGGGATTGGATGGGCGCACCCCGGAGGGACCTGTGCACATGGTTCTCTCTGCATCCACTGAGGAGGTTGTGGGCTGCATCCCCCTTCAGCTGAGAATTGCCAAGCTCACCTGGAGGCCGGTGGTGCTCCACCTTGGCCCGAGGCTCTGGACATTGGATGCCGCCTCCACCCTTGGCTTCAGTGACAGACTGCAACCCGTGATTCCTGAAAGGTGGTGGACGAGAGCCCACAGCTCCGGAATAGTGACACAACACACTAAAAAGGACCACACCCTCAAAGACATGCTCACTAAGCCCTCCACCTCTTTGCCGCCTGAGTGCCCCGGCTCTTCAAGCAGACCGCTGACTCCTGGAGACATCGAGGGGGAGGCCCCAGTCACCTGCTCTTACCTGGAGACACTGTTCTCCTCCCTCAGGGAAGACTTGCAGATAATCAAGAGGGACCTGGTGCAGGATCTACATTGTAGCAAAGTAGAATCTGCTTCTTTGGGTACCCCCACTTTTTGCTTCATGTTATGCTGTTTCTGACTAGTATGCTGCTAATCAGGACCCCAGTCTATCTGCTTTCTCCTTAAACTGTTGTGTTCAGTATTTAGGTACATCCCAGATTGGATACTGGGGTACCCTTGTCAGTCCCTAGTATTTGGTTCCCATGTACCCAGGGTATAGGTACCCAAGAGGTCTCCCATGAGCTGAAGCATATATATGCCACCCATGAGAGACCATTCAAAATGGAACTACAGGCCTGCCATTGCAGCCTGTGTAGGTTGGTGCACGCACCACTTACTAAAGATATAGCTTTACTATATCTAAGGGTCACTGCACTTAAAACCTATAAATCACCCCTAATACAGGCCTTTAAAATTCTGAAAACAGGATGTTTGGTTCCAAGTGAGAGGGTGCCCCTGCATGAGCAGGACACCCCTGCAGCCTACAGAGTCCGTGTCCTGCAGCCTACGGAGTCCATTTTCCGGGTTGTCATTGAGCACCGTAAATGGTGTGGGAGGTATGATTCCAAGCACTTCCGTTAGGCTCTCAGTGTCCCCAGTACCAGCCTTCTAGACCCAGATAGCACAAAATGGTTGCTGCCAACCAGAGACACATTTCTGCCCACCTGCTGCTGAGCCAAGCTTGAGCAGAGGAAGGTAGAACAATATCCATCCTGTCACAGGGAGGTGTGACCACCTCCCAGACAGGATTTAGTGTCTATGCGCTGGGTGGGTGTGCTTGCCAGCACCAGAAAGTCTGCCTGAGGGGCACATTTGGTGTCCCTGTGCATAGTCCAGTTCAAACCAGTCCTGGGAGCCATTGGCTCCGGCTCTGGTGCGAAACTGGACTAAGGACATGGGAGTAACCTCCCCCTGTCCAGACCCTCCTCTGGGAGGGTCCCCTGAATCTTCCCAACCCTTTTCTTAGGGTACTTATGGGCTTACCTTTATGTAGGTCCCTAGATTCATCTCGGGATAAGATTCAGATCAGACACCACTGCACTTTTACCATCTGGGCACTCTGGACTGCGCTGGACTTAGTTTGGGCCTGACTTTGTCTCCCCTCAGTCTGCTGTATCATCTGTGCATCATACATGAACCTGCCAAGGCCTGTGAAGCAGCAAAGACACCTGAAGAAATCTCCCTTGGAGTAAGGGAGTCACTCCCCTGCATTTGCAGGCACCGCAACTAAGTTGACCTCCGGACTCCGGGGGCTCTGCAACACAGGTGGTAGTTTTCCACAGCTCCCGAGGCCTGCCCTACCCTCTCACCAAGTTTGAGGCCAGTATCCCTCATGGGCGTTGCAATACCCAAACCCCTGTGCACTGCGTCTGTGGTACTTTAAAATTTGGGACCGCGTAGGAGGCAGGGCCCTACCCCTGTCTCTTCCGGTATTAGCAAACCGCGAATGGCCAATGCGGTATGTACAAGTGCTTTATATAACGTTTCATTGATAAATGCAGTATGTATACGATATTATACATCACTACGTGGGTTCCATCTTAGAGCGGTGGCCATCTTATGGTTGCCCTCACATAAGGCTACATATTATGAAGCAAATACGGGCCTTTAGAGCACATGTGCCTTCCTTTGACTTCTCTATGACCTGGGCAGCTTGGCTCTGCTGCCCCAGGTCAGTCCGGTCTCACGAGCTCCCCGTCCTCTGGCCACCTGTGATTAGCATCAGGGCTTGACACACCATAAAGCCTTTACATTAAACACGAGCCTCCAGCTAATCTCTTTCACACCTGACTGTTCCTGCTTTATGGCTTGTTTCCCAAACAGGAGATGCTCATGTTTATTGGGGCCTATCGATATCTGATGTGGGATCTGAGCCTCGCTGGGTAAATAATTGTGGGCTGGTTGAACAGGAATGTGGGATTGTCACCATGACTCTGCCTTTTCTTTGAAGCCAAAATATGTGAATGACCACTTGTAAAACAGGGGCGGTGTTGCCCAAAGCGTAATATTCTGTATAAAATAGAAGACTGGTTTTTGTTCTGCAGACTGCCTCATTCAGTTGCTAAGGCTTCTGTGCGACGTAGTCTCACTCATTTGAGTTTAATAAAGATGTCTTTTTCATATTTCAGCTTCTTCTGCCAAGTTCTTTGTTACATTACCATGAGAGCGTCTTTTATAATACTACAGCAACAGGATAACCCGAAGTCATAGGGTGCTATCCCTGGCACCGCTGGGGTCCTAAAATCCCCGGAACTTCAGTTGGCGCCCGACAGCGCGGCATCAATACAAGTGACTATCTGGAGGAGCGATTTTGTCAGAGGACAGAAATCTACTGGGGAGAACAGGACAGAAATCCACTAAGCAGGTACCGAGGTTCTGGGGGATTCTTTGTCTCTGCAGCCCAGTATATCTCTGATCTTTCTGACTTTGACTCTCCAAAAGATGTCACTCCCGATTAGAACCCTTTTTGGCGGGAGTATTATAAAAGACGTTTTGTTATGAAGAAAAAGACGTTTTGTTATGAAGAACTTGACAGTTAGAATTTGGATAACCTTTTGATTAGTAAAAGTAAGAGTTAAGTATAAGTGGGTCGCTCCCACTCCTTTGGTTCTTTGGGTCTTTGATTTGGTTATCGCAATTACCAAAGCCGAGGGGTTGGTTTCTTGGTTTTTAATTTGGTCATTGCAATTACCATAGCCAAGGGTCTCGTATATTTGCGAGTGTATTGATAGAGATAACCCCTTGAAGTTTGAAGTTAGATTAGTGAGCTATAAGATGCCTGATCTTAGCAAGTTTGAAATGTAGAAATTTGTGTTGGCCAACTTTTGGTTTGTATAGGTTTGGATATGCGAATTGCAATTTGTGTAGGCAGGTAATGAGGAGATATTTCTCCATTTGGTTTAGTTGCATGCCTGTTTGTAAGCTCACATGGAAAAATGTGTTGCTTTTTTGGACAGTACCATAGTTAAAATCGGTTAGATTTGAAAACATATTTCTTCCTTGGTGATTTTGTATCCCCAGGGAATTAAAATATGACATAATACAAAACAAGAATCCTTCGTTCTGCGCAGTTTCATGAATAAAGATATGCAGAACGATTTTGTGTGGTGTTCTGCTAGGCAAAGCTAGAGAATTGAGCGCACTCACTACTTCTTGGACATACATCTGTCTGTTGGGCTGTTTATGCAGCCTTTTGGAATACTATTGAGAAGTGTTTCTTGTAAATATGACTTACAACTAGTATTTGCAAATGGTTTGGTTCAAGTATAGTCTGTGAGCTGTTCTTTCTTTCTGTCATGCGTATTGATTTGCAAGTCAACTGTGTGTTTAAATGTCTATGTGGTTTTCTCATTAGTGCAACTTCCGTAAGTAAATTGCGACGGCGCTATTTATGAAAAATGGCTAAAGCACGCTGTATTGTCTGTTTGACCCCCCTTTCCGTTTATGTCTGAAATGAGCTCAATATGTGTTTGTGGGTCTTCTGATGTTTTCAGTCTGTTAAGCAAAATGTTGGTTAATTAATGTTAAGTAGAAACTTAGGAAAAATCCAGAAATGAACAATGTGATGTGCTAAAATAGCTATGTGTTGCTATTTAATTTATAGAATGAGCAGTTGTGCACATATACAAAACTGCCGTTAAATGCTTCAAGGATAAAATTAGAACCACATTCAATAGATATAAATAAGGCCCCAAAAACGAAATTATCTATTTTTGCAAAAGTAAATAAATTTACAGCATTTTCCTTAGATGCATTGTATTAGGTGTTCACAGGCAAACTTTTCAGCTGCAGTATATTTGATGGGAATGTTCATTCAGCCAGCAGTTTCCCAGTTAAACACGGGTGGAATTTTGCATAACCGTCCTTTTAAATGAAAGTGGCGCAAAAATGTGACGCGTTTCAAATTGGGCTTATGCGCTTAGGCTTGTGAGTTAAATGTGTCCAAAATGATAGGCAAGGGATGCAGCTTGTTTTTTATACATGGAATTATCACAAAAACGAATAATTGGGATTTTTTTTTTTAAAGAAAATTATTAATCATGGAAAAATTATTTTAAAAAAATAAGTGCTTTTCAAAATCGTTTTTTGATATTTATAAAGCTTAATACTCATACTATGGCCTCCTAGCATTAAAATTTGATTTGAGTTGTGTTGCATCACTAAAATGGCAAGCATTCGTGTGTACAATTTTCCCTTGGCGCAGGCGCAAACAAGCTCATTATTATAAAGTATAAGTTATTATTTCCAATGCCTGACTCATGGGTTATGTAATGGACATTCTGGTAATGCATATTATGCAAGAAAATTGTAGGATACTCATTTTTTAATACCTAAAATATCAAAATCGAATTTGGGTAAAAGCGCTGTTTTAACTGCATTTTCTTTCATTCAGAGTACTTTTTAAAGTGTCTCAGGCTTCAGTAAATACATACATTTAGGTTTGATATATATTTACAGGTTGTGCCTTCTTATGATTCAATGAGTTAATATGCCAGTACAACGGCTTGTTTTAATATCAGGGTTGAAGGTTGTAACTTCAGCTGGGCCTACTGAGAAGTTCATTAATTTAAAGTTGATGAAATGTGTACCATTGCATAGGATTGCAACAAGCATTTATTCTAAAAACTGGTATGTGTGTTATTAAGTTTTGTGAATTATTCACAGTACATGTAGTTTAACAATCTGGGATAGGGATCATTTTTTTAGCGCCTAAAAAGGAGAAATTATTTTTCAAAATAGAGTGAATTATTGCAAGTTAGGAGGAATTAGGAAGGCCTTCTGGCTTTGACAAATTCAGAGTGGCAGAAGCTGGGGGCTGGGAGAGCTGCAGAGGCTGGCTCAGTCACGCTGCTGAGATGCTATCTTTCCCGTAAACAATGGAGTTGACATTTATGACCTTTTAAATTAGGGCCTTGCCTCTGTGGAATGCAGAATGACCTTGCTATACGGGCCTCTAAAGCTGGGGTTTCTGGTTTCTCCATAACAACATCACTAAAACTATAGAACTTAATTCCAAAGGGAAAATATAGAAAAGGGGTTTTCTTTGAAAGCCCAAACATCATGTTAAATGCTTTGCAGAACTGATACATTTGTGTTATTTAACAGAAAACGAAGTGTTGCATTAAGTCTTAGACAGAAAACAAGATGCAGCCTTTTTCTAAAAATGTTTTAAGGCTACATGCCTACGTGAGAACGCATTGGCAATTAAGACCTTTTTTTTTTTCACAGTGGAAATTGTAGGTGCCAAATTAATATGGAGTGTCATCTAACGATTTTTACTTTCAGAAAGGTAAAACTACGGTGGCTTGATGTTGCAACAAGAGGGTAACAGTTAAGTAATGGAAATTTATTTTTGTGTATTTGGTCCTATCATGAATTGTTCTTGATGGTCCTGTATGTTAGAAGAGAGACAGTAAAGTTATGTTTGACAGCAGATTTCCATTGACTGGGGATCTACTGTCAAAAAGGAGGGTAAGGATTTTAAACCTGACAAATTAAACAGGCCCAAATATTGGGTTTTGGGCTGCAGTTTTACAGTGCATAAAGTACATGACATGGTGTTTGTGTGTCACCGCTTACTCACATATGCTATTGAAATTTGCCTATGCTTTTTGTGCTTGATATACAGCAAGTATATCTGATGGCTTGACGTTTTGTGTGTTTTTTATTTTTTTTGTGCATGTTTTCGTTGTTTTTGTTGCTGCTTTTGATACTATTACAAGTTTACCTGTGTTGTGAGGGGATGGTCATGACGATGCCCATCGCTACGCAACAATTGGTTGAACTTGTTCTGGTTACTAAATTCCACAGCTAATGATATTTCATGCTGTGAACATGAGAGACAACACTTTACCAGTGCATGTCTATTTGGCTATAATTGTATTGAAGGGAAATAAAAGAGATATACAGGATCAAAGTGTGTCACCTGTAGTTAGTCACGTTACTGCCCCTTCCCTTAAAGGAACAGGCAGCCTTACATTTATGTATCCTTGATTGGACCTAAGGATGAAATTATAGATCTGTGACTCAAGGTGGCCTAATTTCTATATTACATTAGTTTATGATGTTCTGTTTCCTAAGTAGCATATGGCTCTTGTTCCTAAAAAAAAAAACAGGTTTTCATTTTTTCCTGAAGAAGGAACTGGAATATTACCTGGGAGTATCGTATATGGTGTAGTCAACAGCGGTAGAGTTAAAATGTGTGTAACTCCGGCCTTTTGTGTATCATCCGTACTCTTGATGTTGTGTCACATGCCTGACTATCACCCAAATAATTTTTGTTCTTCCTATAGATTTTTTTTTCTTTTGTTGCTTCTCCCCTGACCGATGTCGCATCATGCTTAGTTATTATGGATTTTAGTTGTGTCCTAGTTCCAATTCCCTTTTCCGTATTCCTTTCACCAGTCAGCCCATTTATTATTGTAGGTGTATTGTACACACTTCCAGACTGCAGTGATGCACCAGGGCTCCCCATATTATGTATAATTCCCTTTTGTATGACCAGACTGGTTTCCAAGAATTTTCCTTAGGCCTGCTTCAATGTTTTCCAGCCTGACTGTCAGAGTAGCGATAGACTGGTTAACTGACTCAATATTATAGTAAGACAAGTTTTCCATCTCAAAAGAAGATATCTTACGTTTACTTTTTGAACATGACAAATTTTCAATGTCTATTTTTAATGTGGTTTTTACCCTTTTGTTCCTGCTGCTTTAATTTTTGGTGGGATCAGATGGTTCTAATCATGCAAATATCAGGACCCTCTAGTTCTTGTCTTTTGTTTGCATATTTGACTATTAGCCTGTGTATTGCATATTGCACCTGATGTGAAAGTTTTCTACATGCCCATGATAATCTGTACCATGTGATTTCTCTATTGAGATGTTCTAGATAAGGAATTTAGGAACACCTAATCATTGAAAAAAAAAATGTGTTTGCCCCATTACACAATGCCACCATATGTGAAGACATCCATGTAGACAGAATTCTCGTGTAGTTATCTACCCTTAAATGATGGAGGCTCTCACACGGAAACCCAATTGAAAAGATTAGAGACGCTGTTTTACCTACTGCCTTTATATTTGTATTGCTTTTTGAGAATGACAGTGTATTCTAGACCAAAATTGTCCCATGGCGTGTGGCCACTCCTTTGAAAGACCGCAGGCCACCTGTTTGCAGTCCCCTTGTTATACAATGAACTGTTTAAAGCATTGCACTTGCTTCATCAGAAGGCGTTCAACATCAAAAAAGATGGAGAAGCTGGTTTTGCTTTGCCACAGAACCAGAATTTCAGTGCACAAGAGCGCCTGTCATGTGCTGGTAACCTCTGACAGTGTGCAGTCCCTTGAGCCCCTGGGCCTGAGTTTTTGGCCACACCCCCCCCTTTCCTTTGCTCCAATGGAAGTGCAGTGCACCGGAGGATCCAAGATTGACAAAAGGCACTAATTCTAGGGCCCATGGAAGAACAGCCCTAGCGTCCTCTGACACTGAATGATGAGTGTTGGAGCCTGAGAATGGTCCCAGGTCTGCACGAGATGACCTATGCCCTTGATCAATGGAGAGCACACTACCTGTAGTGCCTGCCGCAAAGGAAAGATACTGGCGCACTGCCTTGAGACATTGAGACTCTTGAGTGAGCTGTGGATGTTTGCCAGGAGGGCACTCCAACTAAGCAGTACTTTTCTCATGTAAGGCTTGAATGAAGAGGCCCATGTAAAAGAAAACAACAGAAGAAGATTTGATGGACAATAGAAGCCTGCCAGAGAGGCTTTTTGAACGGACTCTGGGCATAGGTGGTTTCACAAGAGGTTTCCGTGTGATTGTATAGAGTAGGTGTTAAGGAGACAGATTGTTTTGCTGGCATTGTTTTAAAGTACTATTCTGTTTAGTATAAGCAGAATAAAGTCCATTTTCTGTGGAAAGAGTACCCCCTTTTCACCTTAGAGCATTGATGAGGGTCACCACTGTTTCACCTGAACATACAAGAATTACCGAAATTACTGAGCCCTAAAAGTGTTACTAGATAATTTTGGGATTTGCTTTTTGCTTAGGGTTGTGAAAAACTATTATTTCATTTGCAATAGTGGTTACTACTTTCTCCCGTTGTTTATATGTTCTTAATAACGTGTTTTCTAGTGTCTTTTCAAGCATGACATTGTCATTTATGGGTGGGATCGTTTTTCTCTACTCAATTGACTTCTGCACCCGCTTCCCAACCTATGTCTTTTCCTACCACTGCTTCTTTGTACTCTTTTCACCCTATCCTGAACATGGGCAGGTTAAAAGATTAGAATTCGTAAGCAATTCTTTTGTACAGCTTCTGCATCAACATTAGTTAGTAGTGAACATCACTAATTATTGGGTGTGTGATCTTATGCCGCCTACTACAGACAGAGGTATTCCTTATTTTGTCCCGCCATATGTGGCCTTTGTGCTACTACATGTGTAAGGAAACATGTATCAGAAAACGAGCTTAGTAATAGGATGATGCTACAGCAACATCTCCATGACTTCATGAATATTGACCTAGACTCGGATTGATGAGAGTATAGTTATTGCCTATGTAAGGGCAAAAGGAGGGTCTGTGGTACTTTAAAATTTGGGACCGCGTAGGAGGCAGGGCCCTACCCCTGTCTCTTCCGGTATTAGCAAACCGCGAATGGCCAATGCGGTATGTACAAGTGCTTTATATAACGTTTCATTGATAAATGCACTATGTATACGATATTATACATCACTACGCGGGTTCCATCTTAGAGCGGTGGCCATCTTATGGTTGCCCTCACATAAGGCTACATATTATGAAGCAAATACGGGCCTTTAGAGCACATGTGCCTTCCTTTGACTTCTCTATGACCTGGGCAGCTTGGCTCTGCTGCCCCAGGTCAGTCCGGTCTCACGAGCTCCCCGTCCTCTGGCCACCTGTGATTAGCATCAGGGCTTGACACACCATAAAGCCTTTACATTAAACACGAGCCTCCAGCTAATCTCTTTCACACCTGACTGTTCCTGCTTTATGGCTTGTTTCCCAAACAGGAGATGCTCATGTTTATTGGGGCCTATCGATATCTGATGTGGGATCTGAGCCTCGCTGGGTAAATAATTGTGGGCTGGTTGAACAGGAATGTGGGATTGTCACCATGACTCTGCCTTTTCTTTGAAGCCAAAATATGTGAATGACCACTTGTAAAACAGGGGCGGTGTTGCCCAAAGCGTAATATTCTGTATAAAATAGAAGACTGTTTTTTGTTCTGCAGACTGCCTCATTCAGTTGCTAAGGCTTCTGTGCGACGTAGTCTCACTCATTTGAGTTTAATAGAGATGTCTTTTTCATATTTCAGCTTCTTCTGCCAAGTTCTTTGTTACATTACCATGAGAGCGTCTTTTATAATACTACAGCAACAGGATAACCCGAAGTCATAGGGTGCTATCCCTGGCACCGCTGGGGTCCTAAAATCCCCGGAACTTCAGTTGGCGCCCGACAGCGCGGCATCAATACAAGTGACTATCTGGAGGAGCGATTTTGTCAGAGGACAGAAATCTACTGGGGAGAACAGGACAGAAATCCACTAAGCAGGTACCGAGGTTCTGGGGGATTCTTTGTCTCTGCAGCCCAGTATATCTCTGATCTTTCTGACTTTGACTCTCCAAAAGATGTCACTCCCGATTAGAACCCTTTTTGGCGGGAGTATTATAAAAGACGTTTTGTTATGAAGAAAAAGACGTTTTGTTATGAAGAACTTGACAGTTAGAATTTGGATAACCTTTTGATTAGTAAAAGTAAGAGTTAAGTATAAGTGGGTCGCTCCCACTCCTTTGGTTCTTTGGGTCTTTGATTTGGTTATCGCAATTACCAAAGCCGAGGGGTTGGTTTCTTGGTTTTTAATTTGGTCATTGCAATTACCATAGCCAAGGGTGGGATTGTCACCATGACTCTGCCTTTTCTTTGAAGCCAAAATATGTGAATGACCACTTGTAAAACAGGGGCGGTGTTGCCCAAAGCGTAATATTCTGTATAAAATAGAAGACTGTTTTTTGTTCTGCAGACTGCCTCATTCAGTTGCTAAGGCTTCTGTGCGACGTAGTCTCACTCATTTGAGTTTAGTAGAGATGTCTTTTTCATATTTCAGCTTCTTCTGCCAAGTTCTTTGTTACATTACCATGAGAGCGTCTTTTATAATACTACAGCAACAGGATAACCCGAAGTCATAGGGTGCTATCCCTGGCACTGCTGGGGTCCTAAAATCCCCGGTACTTCACGTCCAACTTGCTTGTTGGCTTCCTTCCAAGAAAATCTTCGGACTTCACATAACCCCAACCTTGAACATCTCCTATGACTAGAATCTTCAGCCGCACCATATCGTGTGCATCATGGCCTGCATTTTTTGGTGAGCCGCTTGAGGTCCTCTCGCGACTCCAGTGCCTCCGGCCTGTGAGTCCATTTGAGGGTCACACTTGTTTTCTTCAGGCTCCCCTGATTGCTCGGGCCTGTCCTGACTCCCCTGCTTGTGGTGAGTCCCCTGAACCTTGCTGGTTCCAACTTTGCACATTCTCAACTTCCTGCGTGGTTTGCATTTGCCAAAGCTTGTTGGTGCTCTCGCTGGACACCGACACCTCAGCATGTGACATCCTATGTAGGACAGCTCGTATCATGGTCCTGGTCTTTCTCCGCATCGCCTGGTCCTCACAGCTGCAGAGTCAAGGTCATTATCATCATCCCTGTAGCACCCGACATCGGAGGGCATTTGTCTTCCTAATCTCCTGGTCACTCCTGAGTGACATAGACTTTGTCCCCTCTGCTTTCAGGTACTCCTCTTCAAGAATCCATGTTTGGATTCACACGTACACTTTCTTCTCTGCCAGCAGCGGCACTTTCCTGAAGTCTTCTATTGGGTTCGACGGCGGTTTCCGACACCACTTCACACATATGCACCGGCTTCCCTGGTGTAGGTAACATGAGTACCAGGGTATCCATGGGTCGGGTGGCTCTCCAACCTTCTGTCTTCCAAGGGGTTCTTCCAGGGTCCACTGGGAAGGGTCCATAATCTTTAAAAATCCAACTGCGACTTGCACATAGACTTGTACGGAGCATGTGGTTGCTTTCACACACTGCACATGTTCTCCATGGGGTCCCTATCGACTTACCTTGGGTGGTTCTGTGAGTCCCCAGCAATTCTACGTCCTCTCGACATTGTCCTGGCTCGAGTCGTGGTTCTTATACCACTTTCTTAATATATGGTTTGCCCCCCCCCCCCCGGGGCCCTCTGTGTATTTCATGCTACCTACCTGTATTTCTTGCTAAAGTATTGTGTGCATTGTGTTTATCTCCATGTGGGATATACTTGAACGTATTGAACTGGAGAGTATTCTGTAATAAATACATACTTCTATAAATACTTGGTGTGCTTCTTTTTCACTTAATCTGTACTATAAGATTGCATTCTGGTAAAACAAGCTGCTTTACACTCCTTCTGGACTAAGCCTGAAGGCTGCTCTCCACAGCTACCACTTAGAGAGCTTCTAACATTGTCTAAGACCTCTTAAATCACCATAAGGGTTGTCTGGAATGGTGCAAGGTGCTCATTTACAGAAGTGGACAGTGGATACCAGGCCAGCTTCTCACATACATGTGGTCCGGAAAGAGATGTCTGAGATTGGATACCAAGTGGACACCCTGGAAAATCATGAAATATCCAGAGATGAGGATATTGAACAGCTCCGGCAAGAACTCATTCGACTCACGGACAGAGGTCGGTGGAGCTCGCAGAGTTGTACTCCATGGAATTCTGCAGAGTTGCCAAAAAGCTCCACAGAATCCACTGACTTCTGCAAGCAGGTAGAGTACTTGAATGCCTGCCATGATCCACTCTGTTGCCTACAATGGGCAGTGCCAGTGATGCAGTCAGCTGTACACTGTGTGCAGACTGGGCTTACCTTGAACACTTGTCCTTGCCTTCGCTGAAAGCACCGTCACCCAGTTCACCGACAATTATGTTCCTCTGTGGCAGGGAGTTTGCACCAACCGAACCAACACAGGCAGAGCCTGCAACTCGCTGCTCAAAAAGTCATACAAACTCACAGTCCAGGTAACCACAGACCAGCAGAGTAGAAGGAGGTCAGTAGCGTTCAACTGACTGAGGAATCTACTCAGTGCCAGTAACTGACCAGCCAGCTCCGGCCTCAAGGAAGGTCCCTCCAAAAAGGGAGACACCAAACTCCCTCCACTCTACAACTTCAACTAGGGAATCTAGTCTGCACATGGGTGAGAAGTGAACGCGTCATGGTGACGGCTATCTTAGGGTCAAGAAACCCTATAGTAACTATTAGTTACTAATAGGGTTGCCTGGGCCTAAGGTGGTCATCACCATGACGTGTTCGCTTCTCACACATGCAAAGACTAGCTTCCCTGGTTGAGGACAGACCAGACCGGTTTTTGGCAGCACTAGAGACAGGACCGTGGCCATCGAAGCGTCCATCAGCTCAGTAGGGGTGAGCGGTGACCGGCGACTCAAGCACGTTGGTGAACTACGCTCCACCCGCGCTAGGCTGAGTTTTTGCTCTGAACTCCGTGATCCAAATGGAGTGCAGAGTGGAAAAACTTTGCAAACTCCGTCGCCGAAGCGGAGTTCGCCACCCACCCTTACTCACAGACCAGCAAATTGGTCACCAGGCACATGCAGAGGACCTTGAAAACAGGTCATAACACAACAATATTAGAATAAGCGGGGCTCCCAGGGCTACAGAGCCGGAGGGCATTGGGGAATACATAACAACACTTTTTGCCCAGATTCTAGGGGACACCCAGGCAGAGGACATTCGGCTGGACAAAGTAACCAGAGTGGGTCTTATAGGTCCGCAAACATGCCACCCCTGGACATCCTGGCTTGCGTCCATAACTATACCCTGAAGGAGCTGATTCTCCGCAAGGCCAGAGATACCAATCCAGTACAATTCTGTGGCCATCCGCTCCAGCTGTTTCAACCTCTCCCGACAAACGCTCTGCAGAAAAGATGAGAGCTCTGCCCGGTGACAACCTTTCTCCACGACAAAAATATCACATACTCCTACGGCCATCCCTTTCACCTGGTCTTCACATGGGAGGGAAAACTCCATCAAATCTGCTTCCTCAGGGCAGCCTGTGACTTGCGGCAAATTGAGGTTCCTGATTGCCCATCCCCCAGCATGACAGTGGCGGGCGCCGGGCCCAGACAAAGCTCATGCTGGAAGAGTAAACTTTGTGGTACGGGGGTCATGAGGCCTGACTGCACCACAATTGCACAAGAAAGAAGGGCGGTTCTGGAGAAATTGGCTGAAGATTCAACTTCACAAGATAACGGCTAAGATTCCAATGTGGCTCCTCCACCATATCCCATATGTATCCTAGACGCGGGCCGGAGATGGGAGGGAAGGGCCTTCACTGTGGAGACTGGCCAAACATGGACCCACCCCTTAGTCTACTTCTTAGACTGGCACAGACGTCGTTGGATGCGTTGCCCCTTCCAGGGACTCTGCCTATATCTTTTCTTTACTCTTGTCTTACAGTTCTGTTCTTTGTTGGAGATGTTACAAGGATACCCACGTACTTAGGGGCAGATTTACAAGCCCCGTGCGCCACTTTTGCGACGCCGTTGCGTCACTTTTGTGACGCAGCAGCAGCGCACAGCTAGCGCCATGCTGCGACAGATTTACAACGTGACGCATCTAGGGAGATGCGTCACGTTGTAAAGCCCTGTGCCACATTAAACCTGCGTAAGGTTTAATGTATGCAGGGTGGGCGTTACGTCGGAAAAAGCCTCGGAAAAGTGACACAGTGAAATCTACAAGATTTCACGCAGTCACTCTTCCGACGCTGGTGCGTCAAATCGTTACGCCTGCTTCAAGCAGGCGTAAGGCGTGAAGCACCATGTAAGGGATAGGGCATGTTGGAACAGTGCTGGAGTTACGTCGCGCTTGCGACACAACTTCAGCACTGCGCCAACCTTACGCCAGCAGATGTGTCACGCATCTGCTTGTCCTTGCGCCACGATGCACCGCATTGTAAATGCTGCGCATCTGCGGTGGCCCAAGGGCAAACTTGCATGACGCATCTTCTCTGGCGCATCCCTGCTGATTTGCAGGGATGTGCCAGGGAACGTAAATCTGCCCCACAGCTTGGGCCCTCTTACGGTAGTCTACACTATTGGGCAAACAGGTCTGGGTTATGGAATTTAGTGCAGGTAAACACATACCCACAGCTGCTAGGTGACCCCTTGAAGGTGATTTCCCTGAATCTAAAGGGGCTCAACAACCCTGTGAAGAGACGGGCCATCCTCTTGTATCTGGAACATATTCGGGCAGATATCTGCCTTTTCCAGGGGACCCACCTGCTCACAGGGGACTAGCATAGGCTGAAATCCAGAGCATTCCCAGACCAATTTTTCTCCTCGATAGGCCGGAAACCGTCTGGGGTTGCCATCCTGTAGGTATGGCTGCTGGCAAACAAGCTCAGCGCGAGGGTTGATTCCCTGATGACTGCTGAGGGGATGCCCGTTGAAGGGGACGACCTGATATCATCCAAGTTGTTAGAGTTCTACAAAGATTTATACTCAGAGCAGCCCCTCCCACCTTGGAACCTGGCCCGTTAACCTCAGCATCGCGACTACTACCAGACGGACCGAAGCACAGGCGGCCTCGCTAGATTGTCCGATATGTATTGAGTAGGTCATAGCTGTCATATCTAGACAAAAACCTCTTCAGCCACCAGGCCCTGATGGCTTCCCATCAGGTTTTTATAAATCCTTCTGCCCTGAACTAGCTCCTGTCCTCAAGAGGCTTTTTAACTCCATATCGGATACAGCCACACTCCCGCCTTCGATGCACAAGGCGACCATCGTCGTCATCCCCAAGTCTGGAACAAATAGTGTGCGAATTATCTCTCTACTCAACGTAGATGCAAAATTATTCACTGGTGTCCAGGTGGCCCATCTCAATACCTTTATGCAGGGTCTAGTGGTCCTTGAGCAAGTGAGGTTTATTCAGCAGAGGCAGTGTGTCGATAATAGGAAGCGACTCCTTCATATCATATGTTATATGTTATGTTGTAAAGCACTTATAACGTGCAGCTGTGTTGAGGGCGAATCATTGCTGCCATCGATCAATGCAGAGAAAGCAATCGACTGCGTACATTGCCCCTGTCTAGAGGCGATACTGGCCCACTTTAGCATAGGGGAATGATTTCACTCCTGGGTCTTAAGCAATTACGGGATCCCGAAGGCTTCAGTGTGAGTCAATGGGGGAAACTGCTTGCTTTCTGATAAGAAGGGGTACAAGGTAGGGCTGCCCCTTGTCACCTTTTCTATTTGCACTCTATATGGAGCTGTTCTCACGAATGGTGAGGGACCATCCTCGAATAAAGGGAGTTCTCTTTGGGGAGGAGGGACACCTGATTAGTCTATACGCAGATGATGTCATGGTGATGTTGGACGATCCCCAGGAGACTCTACCCCACCCTTCCTGGAGGATCTGAAGGAGTTTGGAGAGGCTTCGGGTTTTCGCATTAACCACCATAAGTCACAGGCCCTTAACTTATCAGTTTCGTCAACTACACTGACTTCCTTAAATCGAGCTTACCTGCAGCAATGGGCAATGGACTCCATCCCTTACCTGGGAGTGCAACTGGCCTCGACACTGGAGAAAGTGAAAACCCTTAATTATCGAGATCTACTGAAGCGAGTGCTGGCCATTCTGGCCTGCTGGAGACACTCTCCATTGTCTTTGCTGGGTAGCATTGCAGCCCTTAAGATGACGATCCTGCCCAAGATACTCTTCCTCTTCCAGGCCCTTCCTTTGACTCCTCCGACAGGCATGATCCCTGCCCTTCAGGCCTTGCTCCATCACTTTATATGGGCAGGCAAGTGCCCCCGTATGCAAAAGGGGTTGAGCTGGCACCCACTTTCTGAAGGAAGAGTGGGAGTTCTGCGCCTACTCCATTACTACCAGGTGGCCCAGATTCACTACCTAGTCAAGTGGTCCAAGGCACAGTCCGAAAAGCTGTGGCTGTTTATTGACCTCATTGTGGATGGTCCCGTCTCTCCCTCGCATACATAGAGCTCCCAATCTCTACATATCCCCAATCACAAGCTCCTTGTTAAGGATGTGGGACACTCAACCTCTCAGGGGGAACCTAACCACTTTTTCCTCCCCTCTGACGTCAGTGGTGGATAATCTGGCTTTCACCCTGGGTATGGGGTCTGCTATCTGGGCCTGGCTAGAGGCCGGCTGTCGGGCTCTTGGGCACTCTTTCGATCAGGACGGTTACATTCCCTTCGATACTCTATGGGCAGATTTTTCTATTCCCGAAGATGACCGGTTCCGTTATCTTCAGTAGGGTTTCTTTTGAAAAGTTGCGCTTTATGGTTGCAATCTATCTGAAAGTGGCTTTCATAGTACGGCGAAGTCCGCTGCTTGGGAGAGCATGTACAGCTGTACCAATAAAAACAAATTTAAATCTGAAAATAGGTCAATTATTGTATCTTAATGAGAAAATCAAGAATGAAAAGAACATCAAAAAGCGTGGCCGGCAGCCGGCGAAAATGGCCGCTGCTTAGAGGAGCACCAGACCTCCGGAGGCAATAACGGAAATCCAATCATTTCTCTGTACCCCAAAAGCAACAAATCTGGCAACAAGAGCGTCGGAACCCCTGTGGCACACAGTGGGCCGCTTCCAAGGCTGAAATTCGCCGTCTTCAAGGCACAACATCGACGGCATGGATCGCGGCCTGGACAGCTTGCAGACCGGGACCTCAATTTCTGAAACTTACCCGCCGAGCGACCCCAACGATCGGAGTTCCTCAGCGCCGAGTAACGTGCCGCGCCGTGGACTCATACTGATTGTGAGTGACTTCTCCCAAGGCTCTATCTGCACTGAGCCCTATCTGGCGGTGTGGTGGGACCCGCGATGTACAGAGCGCAGGGGGCCCACTATCCGCAACAGCTACGGGCTTGATCACCATTACACTGGCAGCGCCTGCACCAGATTGAGTACGCAACAGAGGAGGCAGTGGAGAGCGCCCATTTTGGAAACATTGTCTGGGGTGCGGCGGCTTACTGAGAGGCATGCCGTAGCCTGGAGGGATTATGGGCGCAGATCCCACAGAGCACACACCAGACCGGCACATGGAACGGCGGGATCTTGCGGCGTCCAGGGTCACAGCGCAGGGTAGAGTGGACTGCACTGGTGAACCGGCCTGATAGACTGCCTGGGTGGGTGCTGGAGCCACACATATAGAGACGTGCTGTGAGACTGCTGCAGGCGGGGAGGTTAGACCTTCATCCTCACTTCCTGGCACGGATGGACCTGCCTGTTTAAGGGGCTCCGGTGAGCAAAGGCCTACAAACAAGGAAACGGCTCAGACGCACACTCGCAGGAGGCATATAGATACACAAACCCCGTGCCTTCCCGCTAAGAACGTCGTCACACCAGCCGACCGGTAGGAAACCCAACAGGCCGCGTGCACCAAAAGGTAGCACGGGCAGGCGGCAGTGAGTACTGCCATTGAGCAAACAGCAATTACTGCTCATGGATGCAGAACAGGGGAAGATGGGGGGATGTGACCAACGTGTGACCCAACAAAGCAAACTTGAAAAATATGCCTATTCCAAACCAGATCAAGACTCATGAGACACTGCTGATGTTGGGACAGTGGCGACCAAGGGCCCCACGGCAAGAAAGGAGATCATGCTCGAAGACAACATGACCACGCTCAATAAAGTGCACACATCGTTGGAGTCTGGCATAGACACAGTCACTACCGAACTCTCCTTGATCCGGGCCGACTTGAGAAATCTTAGCTCCCGTGTGGCGGAGGTGGTGACCACAACAATTGCTCTGTACACAGACACGGCCACCCTCAAGAAACAAATGCAGCAGCTGCAAATCGAAAATAAAACCATGGCGGAAAAGCTGGATGATTACGAAGGTTGCTCCCGTTGCAACAACGTCCGAATTGTGCGAGTACCGGAGGGAATGGGGGGACCCGCTGTGGACCTCTTTGTGGAGGACCTGGTGAAGAATCACCTGCAACCCAGAAGACTCGCCAACTATTTCTCAGTGGAGCGTGCCCATCGAGTCCCCGGGGCAGACCCAAGCCAGGGGCACCCCCTCGGCCCATACTGGCACGAATCTTCAACTTCCGAGACCGGGACCTCATTCTTCAGACCGTGAGAGCGGCCCCACCGATCGGTTACCAGCAAAGTACAATCTCCTTCTTTCCGGACTACATAGTGGCGGTGGCTAAACAGAGATGAAACTTCATCGCCATCAAGCGAGAACTCAGGAACCGAGACCTGAAATACTCGATGATGTTCCCCACAAAATTGAGAGTGGAGGCTGACGGTAAGACATGGTTCTTCACCACTCCAGAAGAAGCACATGACTGGCTTGTGAGATGGCAACAGGTCCTGCACCGTGGTAAACCTGGACGGCACACCAACTGTGGAGTGACGGGATCGCAATCTCCAGATCAGACGAGAAGGACGACAGCGACAGGCACAGAAGAATAAAGAGGACTAAAATGGACCTCATGGACGCCTTCACCTGAGGGCACGGACAAACGAGAACCCGTTCACCAGTTCTGTTTCGATTTACGATGGAGAATCATAAGACGGCGTCACTAAGACAGATGTGAAGGGGACTATGGGCTCCTACAGAGGCTCGCTGTGATTGTGGGACTTTTATGAACTGGCTGCCGCTGATCCACTGCACGGCTCTGAATGGACCAGGGGTCTCCGGAGTCCCACAGGGGCTTCCTAAGTAAGGAGGCAAGGGTAAATATGTTTGTGAGATGGCCCCAGGGGAACAACGCAGGAGCTGTCTCTTCCCCCCGAAGGTACTGGGTAATGGGAAATAGGCACTCTGCAAAGTTGGGGTGGCGGGTAGTTCTGGAACTGTCTTGCAGGGAGGCAGGGAGGGGGAGGGTACGGTGGTTTATCGAGAATGTTTGGTTACAATTGTTTTTCTTTTTTCTAAAGGTTATATGGCATGTTCTATACTTGTACATACTGCTCAGACATTGCCTCAAGCATACCTAGACCGGGTAACACACATCACCAATACTATCTATGGCAACGTCACCTGACCCCGTAGATCCAGTAACAATATGCCCACAGCACCTACCTATCATATCCTGGAATGTCAACGGCCTTAGAGGTAAGCTTAAGCGGGGACTGGTCCTGCAATATCTAAAGCGTAAAGCACCGGCATTAGCCCTGATACAAGAGACCCACTTAACAGGAATGACATGTAAAGCAGTAGACAGATGGTGCTTTAGGCTGGCGGTACACTCAGAGTTCATAACTGGCTCCCGGGGGTGGGGATCCTTATTACAAAACAACACCTGATTATCATAAAACACAAGTATACAGATGACCAAGGCCACTTAGCGGCACTATCTTGCCAATGTGAGGGTTGGGTGATCAATATAGTTTCGGTCTATATTCCCCCAGCGCTCTACTCGATAGCGTTGCCGGCCCTCAGTGCCTTCCTACTCCAGCAGGGTAACTTAATTATAGGGGGCGACTTCAACGCCACGCTGGATGACACCCTAGACCGGACACCCCCTCGACAGCAACATCAGACACATCCCAACTTCACAGACTTCTTGGACACTATGGGTTCGATAAACACCTGGGGACTTCATTTCCCACAGGCACAGCAATACACATACTTTTCAGGCGCACATAATAGCCTATCAAGAATAGATCATATACTTGCAACGGGAAGGTGAAATTGGGAGCTTCCTGGATATTACACATTTTCCGAGGGGCATCTCGGATCACTCCCCGGTTAGCACTCTTTACACGTGGCACGACACAACACAGCGCTGAATACTCCCCATATATCCTATATCCAGGGTATCTCAATAATGCGGCAATCTGGAAAGGGGTGACAGATACAACTAAACATTACTTTATTGAGAACGCGCCCTCAGTCTCCTACCTGATCGTCCTATGGGAGGCATACAAGGCAGTGTCCCGTGGACAGGCGATCTACCTTATAACAAATCACAAAAGAGAGAAAGCCCAGACAGTGGCGACCCTTGAACAGGAAATGAGTGACCTAGAAGGGGCTCAGTGGTAGGACCCCTCTGACACAACCGTCCATCTGTTACTTCTCAAAAACCAGAAGTGCAGAGACCATTTATGGGAGGAAGCGAAAACGCGACTCTATGCCACTCAATATACAATATATGAAGTCAGCGATAAGGTCGGCATGCTCCTGGCCTGGCTCGACAAGCGGGAGAAGGCCAACAGGTGGATTGCGGAGCTCGAGCTTCCCACGGGTGATGTTATCACAAAACACCAAGACATAGTAGACCTTCTAGTGTTACGCTATGAACAGGTTTACACCTCAGCGCTTACAATAACAGAGGAGGAGGCGGCGGAATTCCTACGTGATATCTGGCTTCCCAAGCTCCCAGAAAATGAGTCCCACTCACTGGAGGCAGAACTCTCCACCGAAGAAATAGCAATCGGAAAACTCCAGTCAGGAAAGGCACAAGGCCCTAACGGTATCCCAATAGAGTTGTACAAACGAAATATGACGACACTTACACCCCACCTAGTGGCTATGTATCAGGCCATCTTGGATAGGGGGGAACTCCCCCGGGACTAACGGACGGTGACGATATTGGCCATCCATAAACCCGGTAAGCCTACCCGGGAATGTGCCTCCTACAGACTAATATCTTTGATCAACGCCGAGGCCAAAATATTGGCTAAAACCCTAGCCACCAGATTTACACCGCATCTAGCCACGTTAATACACCCAGATCAATCAGGGTTTATGCCAGGTAGAAATACAGGTCTAAATTTGAGACACCTACATGGCGTGCTGGGACGTAAACATACTGTACAAGAAGATGCGATTGTTCTGTCCCTCGACGCACGAATGGCCTTCAACACGGTTGAATGGCCCTTCCTCTTTGATGTCCTTATTAAGATGGGGTTCTGACCTAAATTCTGCTCATGGGCTAGGCTGCTGTATGCCTCTCCCATGGCACACGTAGTAGCTAATGGGCATATCTCCGGGGAGTTCCCACTACACCGAGGCACGAGACAGGGCTGCCCTTTATTGCCGCTCCTCTTTGCCCTTATACTAGAGCCCTTAGCGGCCTGGATAAGACAAGACCCGATCATTCACGGACTCCGCTGGACGGAAAGTTACGAGGATCGAATATCCCTCTACGCAGACGATGTTCTCCACTATATGGCCTCTCCCAGGCGTTCCCTTTCACGTCTATTAGATATATGTAGCTCATATGGAAGACATTTAGGATATACGATCAATTGGACTAAATCGGTCATATATATTCTGCATGGGCCGCCACCAGCACTACCAGCTGGCTGCGATGTAAAAATAGTGAGGGACACTTTCAAATACTTAGGAATCCATGTCACCCATGACCCGGAGGTATTTATGACTTTAAATCTTCAAGCTCCTTTGCAACGACTGCAAAGGGACACAAAACATTGGCAGTCGCTGCCTCTGACGCTCCTGAGAAGGGCGGCACTTTTTAAGATGATGGCGCTTCCGATGTTTCTGTACACCCTGCAAAACAAGCCCTTCCTGGTCCCTAAGTCGTACTTTTGGGCCATAGAAACGGAGGTCACCAAACTCCTCTGGGACAATAAACTGGCCCGCATAGCTATGACAAAACTGTTCCGAACCTGGTACGATGGTGGCATCGCACTTCCCAATATACAGACGTACTATTGGGCGTCCCAATTAACTGTAATCAACTGATGGCTACATATCCCCCATACAGACCCGGCTTATGGCCTTGATAGACTTGAGTACAACAACATCACACTAGCAACGCCCCTATGGGTCAGGCTTCAAGCGCTGGGACGATATAGGAACCTCTAGGGTGGGAGATCTCTGGTCGCGAGGACGGGTGATCACCTTCACCCAGCTACAAGACTAGTACGAGATGGAACCCACGGAACAATTCCGCTATCACCAGATCTGACATGCCCTGGAGGCAGTAATCCCCTATGACACCACACCGCCGGAGGCCTCACCACTGGAGGACAGATTACTGACCGATCATATGCACACTAAAGCAATTTCAATGATATATCGAAAAATCATTAATAACATGCCTGACCCCATGCAAAGGCTACGAGATAAATGGGGGGAGGAGTTAGGCGACCTAGACGACAGTGATTGGCAAGAAGCACTAGCATCACACAGAGAGGTAGCGATTACGTCTAAGCTACGCCTCGTACAGCTCAAAATCCTCCACAGAATCTATTACACTAGAGTCACTCTCTATAAGATAGGCAAAGCCGATACCCACTTCTGCCTGCGACAATGTGGGGCGTCTGGTACCTTCTTCCACACACTTTGGGCCTGCCCCGCCATAATGGAATACGGGAAATCTGTCATGGACACAATTACGAGAGTTAGCGGGCACCCAGTCCCTCCAGCACCCAAACGGTGCCTGTTAAACATCTGGGAAGCAACGGACCTTACCGTCACGGCGCAGACATGGGCTACACTAGGGATGATGCTGGCAAAAAGAAACATAGCCAAATATTGGGGGGTACCTGCCACCCCCACACACACAGAATGGTGCAAAGATATGGACATGGCCAAGTGGCGGAAAAAACAGTATATGTGCGAAGGGGATGCCCCAAAAAGTGGATAAGACTGTGAGGAGGCTTGAAAACCTATAGGGGAGGAATATGCGCATTACCAACAGTGACTACAGACCTAGAAATGCATTAAGGTGATGGAACCTAATACCTGTGCGAAAGTATGTATGCACAGCAAGATACCAGCAATGTCATAACAACAAAAACGACTGTTGAATATGATAAGACTGTATATGTGCAATGTGTATTCTGTAACTGAACAACCTAACCATGCCAATTATGTTTAAATAAAAAAATTAAAAATAAAAAAAGAATGAAAAGAACATCAAACGACTCATCACGACCTACAACTCCTCATCCTACAAAGTAAGAAACTTGATATGTAAGCATTGGATCATAGTGAAAAAGGATCTTATTATTGGCCGAGATTTACCCTCCATCACCTGTAGGAAAGATAGAACATTAGGTGATGTTTTAAAAAATATATATTTTTCATTGGGATTAAAAAGAGAGTACCAAGATTGCACGCAGCATATGGAAGAAAGATTACATAGTAAAAACACATATCTTAAAGATAATATGATTATAAATATGATGATGTTGCGTTAAAAAGCTGTAAAATACAATCTTATGCTATAAAGTAAATAAAAAAAGAGAAGTAAATAAAAAGAGAATAGATTACCTATCTAATATTAGTCATGTTTATATTTTGAGAGAGAGAAAGAGGAAAGAAAGAGGGGAAAGGGAAAGGAATTGGGGAAGAAAAGAGAGAGAGAGAAGGAAAAAAAATGGAGTAGAAATTAGGGTAAAGATAAGTGTAAAGATAAAAAACTGGTTATCACACAAAAGCTCCCAGGAAAGATTCATGGTTGAACAAAAATAGAGGGCTTTTTAAGTGTGGCCATTGTATGGCTTGTAGATGTGTTTCTAATATTCTACCATGGACAGTAAAAGAAGGAAGGGGCATATTATCAAGCGGCAGCGATAATCATCATTGGCCGCGCTTAGCGTGAATATTTTTATCCCCGTCTATTGCTGGATTTTATCACCCGGTTAGCGCGTTATTAACAACACGTATCGCCGAGGCGATAAACAATCTTGCAATAGCGGAGAAATGCGGGAATATTGCTGGAAATCCAGCAATAAAACGCATCGATAGGGAAATCCTTGTTGATACGGAGATGTGGACTTAGCCTTACAATCCACCTCCCATTATACAGATAGGCAAGTCTGAAAATTTGCAGACGTTAGAAACCGGCAAAAATCGTGGTTAGCGCGACTTTTTTTGTAGCTACGCGGGTCAGTGATATCTTTGTTAATAGTGCGAAGCTATGTTTGCGACTTTTTTCGAGGACTTTTAGTCAGGAAAGCCTACCTTGCATCTCATTAGCGATGCGAGGCGAGGCGGAAAGGCCAAGGAAACATTCGCTAACGTGTCCTTGTTAAAAGAGCGATAAAATTATCACCGCTCTTCGTCCAAAAACAGACGCTAAAGCGACGATAATTTTATCGCGCCCCTTGATAATATGCCCCCAGGATCTTTAACTTTTTCAATTGTAACACAGATCATTGTGTCTTTGTTCTCCAATGCCTGTGCTCCCTTATGTATGTGGTAGGCACTATCTTCCCACTGCTTAAGTGTATTCTGGAACATCAGAGAACCATCAGGAAACCAAATTTGGCATACTCTGTGGCCGCCACTTTTTTTTTTATCAGAATGAGAGTGACGTGGCCAAATGAACATTCTTTGCCATAGATAGAATTCCCGCTAATTTAAGAGGTGGCAACAGGGTGGCAGAGTTAAGACGTTTGGAATCCAGGTACATCCTAGACCTACATAGTAAGACAACCGCAGGGTTAAATAAGGACGAGGAGGTACATGTAGGATAAATGGAGTTCAGTTTTTATTTTTAAATGATATTTGTTAAGGGTCTGGCTTATATAGATTTCTCTGATATGCGTTAGAAGTCTGTAGAATTGGCAATATTTATATCTGCCGCGGGAATACTCAGTTTTTCCACTTTGTGTGGTTAATTCATTAAGAGGTGTTTCAACCAGGTTTGAAATGTCATTTGAATTTAGCACTTGCTTTTATCCGGGAAGACTGTGATACCATTTGCTGACATGGTTGACTAGGAGTCATATGACGGAGTGCATAAAGAACATCTTGATATATTGGATACAACATGTGGGCACTTGCCTGTAATGACCTTTTGATAAAGATTTAAAGTTATATGTATGATCTGCTTCCACTCTTAGAGTCATAAATCCCATCTAAGGACTCTTGTTTTCCTTCTAATACTCAAGGAAATGTCGTGCTTATTTATAATGTTGAAGGCAAGGACAGCAAATAGATTTTGGGGAAATATATATGTATTTATGATATATGTTTTCCTTGTGTCCTGTAAAAAATTCAAACGGGAGTAGTAATTTGTTTTCAATATGTCCTTGATGCCAGATTGTCCTTGTGTGCCTGCACCTACCTGTTGCACAAGTAGAAAGAGTGACATAGAAGTGTGTGTGCAAAAGGTAGGGATGGGAGACAAAGACGCCTTCTAAACTGTTATGAAATATTTCTGAGGAGGATTTGTTGTTGTTGCCAAAGAACATATTGGCGTAGGTTAGAGGAGCTAATGCAAGGAGGTCACATCTATTTAAAGAAAAAGATCTCCGCGGCAGAGGTAGTGTGTCCTGAGTTGTAGTGGTATTAATTTAGTATGCAGCTTTATTTTATTGCGGAACAACAAATTATTATTGTTTATTGATCTTATTTTTTGCATAAGGTGTTACTGCAAGTAGTACATGTAATGTAATTAAGGCATACTAAGTAATGTTGTATAGGCGAGGGATGGGAAAGTAAGAAAAAGTGAGAGGCCTGTTCGTGTTACATATGTGAATTAGTAAGTGAAAGATGGGGCCTAAAAGAGCATATATTTTCAATTGTTGTCCGTGGTGCAACGGTATGAAGGTTGCAGTGTGTTAGACGTGGAATGTTTCCCCTGTCTTTTTGCTTCTGACCTCCTGCTTTTGACTGTGTGTTGAACTTCGTTTTTGCCGGTTGTAGGACACCAGACACTCTACCACTGCTAATCAGTGCTTAAGTGCATGTGCATTATGTCTAAAATATAATAGCATTTGGTTTCTCCATGATTGGCATATTCAATTTACTGATAAGTCCCTAGTCAGGGCTCTACTTGTGCCCAGGGCCTGTAAATCAAATGCTAGTGGGCCTGCAGCACTGATTGTGCCACCCACACGAGTAGCCCTTCAACCCTGTCTCAGGCCTGCCACTGCAGAGCCTATGTGAGCAGTTTTAGTATCAGTTCTGTTTATTAGCGCTCCACACCTGTTGAACAATACATGCTGCCTACAACCCATTCCGGGCCAGCCGAGAACATACAATGATTTTAGATAAAGGACACTGGTAACACAGCAAGCCTCCTACAACCCAATAGGACCGACCGCGTTTATTCTGCAGAATGAATTGCCGTTCACAATAAGAAGAGTTGCTTGAGAAGGACCGAAATACAACACGACCAAAAGAACAAATATCCCTACCCCACCACCTTCCTTCCAAACTGCCACTAGACTAGGAGATGAGTGGATAACCCATGGGTCCCTCCTCTAAACCCCCCCACCCCCAAGTTCACTGCTACTAATGCCCTCCATCACTCAGAGGGTGAGGGTTCTGGGATCAATCGTGGAGACAGGATGCGCAGGGCAGCTCTTGGAATTCTTTAGAAAGAATTTAAATAAAAGGGGCCCATAGCACTGCATAAGAGGAGCCCTCTGGGGTCACCGCCATGGAGAGACTCTCCATACCTAGGAGGAGCCGCAGTTGGGGCAGCCATGCTCTATGGACTGGTGTTCTGTCTGTACCCCAGGCTGATAGTATAACTCAATGAGCTGCGTTCAGTGCAAGGGGCATCTGTCTCCCTGGAAGGGAGCGCATCGGGAATGTCCCAAGATAATGTAAGCTGGTAATTGCGGGATAGTAGTGTTAAAAGCAATGTTGATATCATCCAGGACTAGGTCCCAGTACCTACTACATTTTTTATAGTGCCATGGGAGATGGAGCAGGGTCCCAGGGTTCCCACAGCCCCACCGACAGTCCCCCGAGCGGTCCTCATTCCATCTCCGGATGCGGTCTGGCATATAATACCAATAAGAGATTATTTTATATTCTGTTCCATTATTTACTACTGTGTGTGCCTTGTGGTGGACTCTGTAATCCATATCCTCCCATTCTTTGTCTGTGAAGGGTCTACCACCCCAGCCTCCCATCCCGTCTGGCCAGAGGTCCGCTGACATAGTCCCGCTTTACCCAGGTAAGCATAAATCTCCGAGACCAGCCTTTTATCATCCGATTTAAGAAACAGACTTTTTTCAAACGGGGTCATCAGTCAGCTTGCACCCATGTGTATATCGAGACTCATCACCCAATGCTGCACTTGCATGTATGCAAACCGATCTTTTTCCAGCAAGGCCTGGTCAAACTTAAGTTGGTCAAACAAGATCAGCCCGTCTAGTTCTAATAAATAGTCCATTGGCTTACAGCCCACATTTACCCATCGTCGGAAGCTACCCTGTGCCAACCCAGGAGGAAAGTCCAGATTAGTAAAAAGGTGGGTCTTGGGTGAAGGTAACATAGTAATGCCTGCTATAACTGCCACTTTATCCCAAAGTAGAGACCCCAAGCCCTATGCCAACGAGGCAGCCAGACTTCTTTCCATATGTGAGAGCCAGCTACCGCTTGATCCATAAATACCCAATGCTTCTCAGGGAGGGGTCGGTTCTATTTTACGAGATAGCGGAGCGGGGCAGCTTGATAGTACACTGACAGTAAGGGCACTGCCAGGCCTCCCTCCTGCCTCGTGCGAGGAAAACTCTGAGGGCCCGATTCACAGAACTAACTTAAGACAAAATCCTAAACTTACTACAATTTTGGTATTCACAGAAGGCACTTACTCATTTTGGTATTCACAGAAGGCACTTACTCATTTCGGTATTCATAGAAGTTAGGAGTCCTAACTTTAGAACTCCTAAATGCCTTCTGTGAATACCGAAAGCCTTAAAATTAGGATTTTTCTCAGTTTAGTAGTAGTCTAGTTAGGACTCCTAACTTTAGGACTCCTAAATGCCTTCTGTGAATACCGAAAGTCTTAAAATTAGGATTTTTGTCAATTTAGTAGTAGTAAAGTTAGGACTCCTAACTTTAGGACTCCTAAATGCCTTATGTGAATACTGAAAGCCTTAAAATTAGGATTTTGCTCAGTTTAGTAGTAGTAAAGTTAGGAGTCCTAACTTTAGGACTCCTGAACTGAGAAAAATCCTAATTTTAAGACTTTCGGTATTCACAGAAGGCATTTAGGAGTCCTAAAGTTAGGACTCCTAGCTTCTGTGAATACAGAAGTGAGTAAGTGTCTTCTGTGAATACCAAAATGAGTAAGTGCCTTCTGTGAATACGAAAATGGTAGTAAGTTTAGGATTTTGTCTTAAGTTAGTTCTGTGAATCGGGCCCATAGTTTCTAGAGTCTAGGTTTCTTACCTCCACAGCTGAAATTATTGCTGTCCCATTGAAGTGAACAAATTGCACCAGGCTTTGGGGCCAATGGAAGCATTTGAAATATATAGAAAACACAGTGAGGATAGGCATCTTCACAGCTGCGATTTAGCCAAGTCACAAGAGAGGTAACCGTTGCCAGATAGCCATATCTTTGCGGGTTTGGGCAATCTGAGACATAATGTGCCACAGCAGTTTTCAAGAGAGTATGCACCACGGTTAGGCAGAGATAGAGAAGGTGTTCTGTGACCCATCGGAAAGCAAATCGCATCATCAGAATGCTCTCGGTCTCTTGTGTTAACTCAAGATTTAGAATTTGGGTTTTTGCCTGTTTACCCGAAAACCTGAGACAAATGCAAATGTCTAAAGCTTCGCTATGATGGCCAAGAGCGAGGGGCAGAGGTTGCGTTGCCGAAAAGATAACATCATCGGTGTATAAGCAGACCAAATGGCTATCATGGCCAAATGGGATGCTGGACACTGCTGGGTGGTCTCATAATCTTTGCGCCAGAGGTTCCATGTAGAGCGCAAAAAGAAGTGGGGAGAGCGGGCAGCCCTGACGGGTGTCCCGGTGGATCGAGAAGCCACGGGTTTGGAGTCTGTTAACTTTTACTGCAGTGCAGGGAGCTCTATAAATACATTGAACCCACTGCCCAAATCTCTCCCCAGTGCTAAACCGCCTCAGGTGCTTAAAAAGGTAGGGCCAATGGGCCCGGTCAAATGCCTTCTGAGCATCGATAGAAAGCAGTAGTGACTCTTTGTGTGACAGGTGTGCTTTGTCTATAAGATGAAAAATATGTTTTGTATTATCGCCACATTGGCGAAAAGGGATAAAGCCCACTTGGTCTGGGTCGATAAGCCCTGGCATAATGGGATTGAGACGATGAGCCAAGATGCTCGCGAAGAGTGTTGCATCAGTGTTCAGTAACGAGATGGGTCTGTAAGATCCACATTGGGTTGGGTCTTTACCGGCTTTGGGAATCCCCAAAATGGACTCCTCAAGCATAGATTGTGAAAGAGTACCCGAATCAGAAAAGGAATTAAAGAGTCGCAAGAGTGAGGGATACAACATTAAGGTAATCCTGGCAGTTGACAGATGGGCCATACGCTCCAGAGTACAGTACCGCATAAAATGGCTGAAAAGCAGTGGCGACATCCTCAGCATCCTTCACCTCCCTCCCAGAATCCGTCGTAATCGACCTGACCGATCCCGCTTATTGTTTTCTACATAGTTGGTGTGCCAACATGCAACCTCCCGCTGGTTCCCACCTAAGTAGCATTTGTGTTTGAGGCACAGCATAGTGTATTCAGCCCAATATAGATCCAGCCAGGTAGCTGCAAGCGCTCCCTCTCCAACTCTCTCCACATCCTAGGTGCGCACATTCATTTATGAATGGCCTCTCTCTCAAAGACCTTCTTTTCAAGTGCCATTCTTTTATCACGTCGCCTGCGGTTTTCATACTCCACGCATGCAATGAATTCCCCATGTGCAACCAGTTTGAGAGCCTCCAATGCAGACGTTAAAGCAGCCAGCCCAGTATCATTAAGCGCCAAATAAGCCTGGAGAACGTTACAGAGTGCACTCACTGTTGTAGGTGAAGCATAGTGTCACGAAGCTGCCAGCCAGGAGACTGTGAGGTGAAGGCAGCCATGCACAAGGTCAGAGTGATAGGCGCCTGATCGGAAAGCGCTCGTGGCTTAATGGTAGTGTCCACGACGCGGTCCAGTACAAAGGGGTAAGCCAAGAAATGGTCAATTCAGGCGTACATCTTGTGAGCTGTGGAGTGGAAGGTACAGTCTCTATCCCCAGGTTGGCGCAAGCACCACAGTTCACATAAGCCACATTCAGAAACCCAACCGAGACCTTTGGGTGAAAAAGCCCCAGTTTGGCCGGATCTTCTCCCGGAGCGGTCCATCTCCAAGTCCCTCACTAAATTAAAGTCACCCCTTCCAACCACTGCCACATCTGGAGATTGGAAAACTCTGGCCAGGGAGTCAATCAGGAAGAGTTCTTGGTGCTCGTTAGGCAGATAGACTGTAGCTAATGTGAATTGATAAGAGCCTATCGGCAGGCGGAGAGCCAAACGCTGATCTTTAATCTCTGCTATCGTGCCAGCACTTTCCCAGTGAAGCATTTAGAGAAGAGAATGGCTACCCCGCCTTTTTTTGTGGCGCCAGATGACCAGTATTGCTGTGGGAATCGCCTACTTTGCACCCTCTGAACATCTTTGGGGAGCAGGTGAGTTTCCTGTAGGAGGCATCTGTCCCCATATGCATTTTCAGGCACTGAGAGAATGGCTGAACTCTTTGTTGGATTAATGAGGCCTCTGACATTAAGGCTCAACAGGTTATTCTCCATCATAGGAAAATGAAGGAATATTTTTAGGGTCAGGCCATCCCTACTGCCAGGAAGGAGGGAAGGGTCCAGGAAGCCTGCATGCCACATGGAGTAACACCCATTACCCCAGATATCACTTATGTGAGTAAGAGTGTGTGTTGGAAGGAAGTTCCCTAAAAAAATACCCAAACCCTAGCAAGGAAAAATAAACAAAGCACATTGGTAAATAGTCCATTCAAAATAGAAGCATCATAGTGGGGTTGACAACATTAGCCGTCAACAACGACAACCATGTAAGCATCGTCGCCTGCCCCGTACCCACCCTCTAAATACCATCCATCGCATTTGGACAGCACATTATCCCTTCAGAGGGAAGATCAGGAGTTGTCTACCTCGTCTCCAGACAGGGAGTGCAGACCAGCCGCTCGCTCTCTTGCAATGGTGTCCGAGTCATGAAGGTGGCCCTATGAGGTGGATTTGTGGCACGTCCTGCGCCGGTTCCTTCCAGCAGGGTGGTCTCGTTTTGAGGCCGATTGGAATCCCTATGAAATAAGGTTGATATTTAGGACTTTACATGCTTCTGCCAAAGATCGTAGCTGATAAGTCTTGCAATCGAATCAAAATATGAGATGAAAGGGGTGGCCCCAAGAATACAGAGTGCCAGTGTTTCTCGGGTGAGCTGTGACAGGGCAAAATTCCTTTCTTTTTTGTGGGGTGATCGAAGCTATGGCTTCGCAAAGCTGGGCTGTATGCACCCAGAATCGCAGCGGTTGAGCATCACAAGTCCTATGGAGGATTGGTTTTGAAATCGTGGACACCACCGGGGGCAAGCCTCTCCCTGCCTGTGTGAGAGTTCTTCACTCGACTCAGGGTGCCACAGGAGTGTGCTCTGCTGCCTGGGGAAATCCCCATCTACTGCTGTCGATTCAGCCCTCAGGGCGCCAGGGACCAGAGGCACCAGCCACTCAGGCCGCATCAGCCATCGCCGCCCATCCCCACAGCAGGCATGCTGCCCACCAGGGCAACCAGGTCGCAGTCAGGCTTCTGGTGCGGCAGCCAGAATCCGGTCTCTGCTCACCGAGATCAACCCTCAGGGTGCCAGAGATCAGGGGTTCCAGCTGCTCAGGCCACGATTGCCGCCTGTGTCCCACGGCAACGACAGGCGTGACCCCCACCAGGGCGACCAGGCCGCGATCAGTCTTCTGGTGTAGCAGCTGGTCTCCTGGCTCCTCCCGGAGGGCTGCGCTGGCCCCCGGCTATGCAGCAACACAGGGCCCGGTCAGGGAATGCTCCGCACAAGGCAGACCACAGAGCGGGGAAGGCTCGCAATCACCAAGAGGCACGCTAAAGAAGCCTTGTATATGGGAGCCCAGCTCCTGTGGTTGGCCCCAGCCCGGGCTCTCAGTTCTTCTTGCACTCCGAATCAGGTAGGCGCTGTCCTGTGCAGCTCCAGGGGGAGATGATTGAGGTGGATGGGGCTATATATGTAAGTTAAAGACAAGGCGAGGACTGAGCGATTAGCGGGCACGTCTGCTCACACCGCCATCTTTGCCACGCCCCTTGTGTGCAGTTTTAAACTGCCATGTTGAACTGGTAAGTTCACCTACTTGCCAGGCACAATCCTTCCCTTTTACTACATATAAGGCACCCCTAAGGCAGGCCCTAGGTAGCCCCATGGGCAGGGTGCAGTATATTTAAAAGGTAGGAAATGTGTTGTTGAGTTGTACATGTCCTGGTAGTGAAAAACTGCAAAATTCATTTTTCTCTACAGCAAGGCTTATCTCTCCCATAGGTTAGCATTGGAGCTGCCTTGTAAAACTTATCAAGTGTAACTCCCAATTGGGAGCAGATAGAAAATTGGAGTTTGGTGTCTCCGGACCCAGTTTATACGGTGCATGCAGTAAGTCTAATGCAGTGCACTCTGTACATGTGCATGTGGTACTCACAGACCAGCTACTGGACGCTGGTCTCATTGTATCCGCTGACTCAGGAACCATTCCCCATTAGTGTAGTTATGCTCAATGCACATAGGTTGTATAAGCGGTTCATAGTAAGTGAATTTGAGAGCAATGCATGCAGTGTGCCTGGATTTATGTTTAACACACATGTTTAACAAACGCATTAGTGATGGGAAGCCAGCGTCAATAACAATACATTTTTGAGACCTTGCAGATGGACTCTAGGCTCTAGGGCTGTTTTCAGCAGAGTACAGGCTCACACAGTACATTGAAGGGACATGTCTATTTTGGAAGCTACTACTTAGAGTGCAGTGGGTCCAACACGATTTGGCAGGCTCACTACAAGACCATACTTACCAGTTCCATAGGTCCCAGGTGTGCAAGAATACAGGCGCTTTAGGTCAAACTCAACAGTCTGCTCTCGACAGTCTAGCTGGCCACAAGGCTATTCTTTACTTCATACAAATATTGTCAGTCTCAATAGATCAAATGGCAGAGGGTACAAGTGGAAACGTTAAAAACAGAGACTCTAAACACTCCAAACACTCTCCACCTAGCCTGGATTGACCAATTAAAGGCAAACCATACTTCGCCTCTACCTTTGACGCTATCCTACTTAAACTCAATGCTGTTCATGATATCGCTCAGAGCACCAAAACCAATACTGATCTCCTTCAAGTTGAAGTGCCCAAAATCCGTAGATATTTTAAAGTGCTATCAATTTGTGTGTCCAATGCTGAAACAAGAATAAGCATGGTGGAAGACTAAACAAATAGCCAAGCTAAACACATTCAGAGCCGAGAGTATTCTATTTCCGAGAGTATTCTATTTCATCCCTAAGGAGAGACCTTACAGAGCAGGAAGATTGCAATCGGAAAAGCAATGTCCGCATCTTTAGGATGCCGGGTGGGATTGAAAATTCGGCTCCATCGATCGCCGACTTGTTGATCTCTTGGATTCCAGAAGTCCTTCAATTGTCCTTTAAAAATGATTTTGAGATAAAACGGGCCTACAGGGTCCCAACCTTTAAACCCAAAATCATGACTTTACCAAGACCCTTGATCCTTGATCATTAAACCTTCCGTCACCAGCACACAGAAAAAATCTTGGCTCACATGAGGAAGGTTAGTGTGATACAGTGGGGAGGTCACAAAATCTCTATCCCTCAGGTCTATGCCAGAGATACTGTAATTCGCGGGAAGGGGTTCCTTACCATTCGAAAGAGACTTATTGAAACGTGAATCCCCGCAAATCTTTCATGAGCATGCTGCTCTCAGCCATCCTGGATAATCAGGACCTCTGCCTGGTCCCTCACCTCCATCGATTCATGCTCAATGGAATACTGTTCGATCTCAACTACTATACGATGGTTCATATATTGGCCCTATTTCTGATTCTGTCCTAAGATGGGTGGCATCCATCCTCAGTATGAAATGAAATGAAATACCAGTATTTGTAAAGCGCACAGCTACCTCCAAAGTGGTGTCCCGGCGCTGGGGGCCGTCGGTAAGATTAAGCGAGCTATTGCCCAGAGTCACATGATGCTGGGCTAACCTGCCACCGGCACCTGGGATTGAACCGTGAACCCCGTAGTCTGGAGTCAGGCACCCTGGCCGCTGCGCCACACCTCTTCCAGTATAGTTCCATTCATATCTTAAGTTGTGATTATATCGCTATGCAGGGTTGCCTGTCATGCTCACTCACCTGCTGTAATCTCCTTGATATCGAGGAATGTCTGATATATGTTGCATTGATGCCTAATTTCTCAACTTGAATGATATATGTTTGGGACATGTCTCTGTTTGATCTCTACTTCACTTAATGCTGCAGTAATGCTGTAGTTCTTACAATGCTGTTCCTACTTCTGTAGTGCTATACCTCTTGTAGTGCCGGAGTGTGACAAGACTGCACTACGTACGATGTCCTGTACAGGGCTCATGGTTATTATAGTATTCATATTCACTTTGCACAATGTTAGTATTCTACAGGTTGTGATTGTGCTTATTTCAATGTCCTGGCCTATAACTCACTCTCAGTAACTCACTCCTTTTCTCTTCGCTCCCTTTTTCAGACATTGACTCCATTTCAATATTTTGGCTAAGGTTAGTTCACTGCTCCATTAATAAAGTTATTAATACACCCACAAGTTTGGTCACACATCTGGGTGTGGGTATGCAGGCCGGGACACATGTCCTACATGATGTACATGTCTTACATGCTTCATGTGTCATAATACATGTCTTGCAGCCCCTGCAGCTCTCTCTGCTCAAACGTATACCTTTATAAGTACGTTTTAGATATTATGATGATCTTCTTAGAAACTCTGGTTGGTTATACTAAAGTTTTGTAGGACACTTGAAGTGAATTTCGAATTCTGTTAACCATATGACACTAGATATATTCCGCCTAGACCTGAATCCTGCGGTTCCACAGTGGTAACCATTTGGTTTGTTTTACCCTGCTTGCAATGGTGATAACATTGTTCTGTTGCTCGGGTATGGTTCTGTTGCTACCTGATGGTGCATTCTGCACTGCCGTTAACAGCATTTGCTGTTGCCCAATCACGTTTGTTCCCCCATGCACTATGTCTCTTATAGACATCCCCTGGTGGGAAGGGGTCCTACCGTTTCTCCGGGTGTGCCTGGGAACCATGTGAGCCCCCATAATTGCTCTTTTCTCCCTGACCCCTCCTTTCGCTCATCCTTCTCCTATGGGATATCTGCTTCGTCAATCTTGGTCCTATTACATCCTAAGGCTCGCACTGAGCCCATTTACCGAAAAGTCCACTCTTTACTCAGCACCTACTTAAATGCCTGGAATGATGGTACTCTTCCTAAATTTCAAGGGTTTGAATCACCCTGTTAAGTGAGAAAAGATCTTAGATTATTGTAATGGTCTGTCTGGTGACTTAATTGTCCTTCAAGAAACCAAGATTACCTTTAAAGAAGCCCTTTTACTGAGGAAAGACTGCGTTTTGGATGTCACGTGTCCCATAGCGAGTGGAAAGAAAATGGAGTCATCTCTGTTATCTATAAGAAGTCAGGCCTATCCATAATTGCAGCTGAACATGACTCTAGTGGTAGATGTTACTTACACGATTAACCAATGGGGTAGAGGAATTATAATTTATGACTATATATGCCCACAATTCGGATGATCCTACCTTCTGCCGTGCAATTAACAAAAAACTCTCAGATATTCCATATGGCTCTAAAATAATTGTAGGAGGAGATTTTAACCTTCCTTTAGACCCTATTGTAGATAGACACTCAGAGTTTAAATGTAGACCTCCTAGGGCACACAAACGATTGCTTGATATGCTTCACATAATTTTCTAGACGCCTGGAGATTTCATAACCCTACTGGTAGTGATTTTACATTCTTTTCATCTCTTCACTCAAGCTTATCCCTTCTTGTCAATGCCTCTCTTCTTAAAAACATTTCGGATACTATGATCCACCGATTAGTTATCTCTGATCATATAGCAATTTCGTTGCGTATTCTTAGCCTCACAGATACAAAAGGGAGCTGAAACTGGTGCATAAATACTGAGATTGTAGACAATGATGCTGACGTTGCGGATCTTAACATTGAGATCGACCGTTTATTCACAGAAAACAAACATTTGGTTGACTCTTCTAAAATACTGTCGGATGTGTTCAAATGTGCTATTAGGTGTCAAATAATTTAAAAAATGTCTAAAAAGAATGGTGACATTAAGAGAACCCTTCAATCTTTGGGAGAGGAAATTAAATGTAAAGAACAGTTATACAGACATTCTAGCAACAACCCCCTCCTCCAAGACATAAAACAGTTGAAATATTCATTCAGCTCCATAGTCAGTAAAAGAGACTTCCTTGGGGTTCACACTCAAAAATCTTGTCAACTGATGTTACGTAATAGATCCGGTAAGTCACCAGGATCTATCCTCAAATTTGGCAATACCGATCCCTCTCAAATTACTCATATTATCGATGCAGATGGTTCGAAAAAATTCCACACTGAGGAGATCCTTGAAGTATTTCGAGATTTCTATAAGAAATTGTATACCCCGCAAAACAACTGTGTTAAATCGGTCTGTTAGACGTTTCTCGATTCATTTCCCATGTCTACAGTATCGAAAGAAGACAAATTGAGTTTGGGACGACCAATTGAAATGGAGGAGATTATGAAAGCAATCAAAGCCACCCACTCAGGGAAAGCTCCTGGCCTGGATGGTTATCCCATCGCCTTTAATAAGACCTTTACTGACTTGCTCATCAAGTATATTAAAAATATTTTTAAACATTACGTTTCGTCGGGTAAGGTCTCAGGAATGGCCTCTGATGCTCCCATAGAGGTCATACCCAAGGAAGGTGAAGATTATTCAGATCCAAAACATTTCCTCCTCATTTTCCTATTGAACATGGAGGCAAAAATCTTTGAAAAATACTAGAAAATAGACTGGAAAGTCACATTCCTAAACTCATCCGTAACTTGAAGAGGGGCTTTGTGAAAGGTAGACTTGCAAGAGATAACATTCGTACTTTCTGTCACGTCTTGTGGAAAAGTCATCTCTCTTCGCAACCGACGGCAGCAATTGCTCTTGACGCGGACAAGGCGTTTGACAAGGTGTCTTGTCCTTTTTTCACCAGCGGTTCTGAAATCACATAACTTCGGTAGCCCCTTTATTAACATGGTCATGCCCCTCTATGCCAACCCCAAAGCTAATATTAGAATTAATGTCACAACCTCCCCCTTTTTTGATCTCTACCAAGGAAAGAGACAAGGATATCCCTTTTCACTCTTACTCTTTCTTCTATCCATTGACCCATTACTTAGGCTTCCTAATGCAGACCTTGGTATCAAAGGAGTCCAATTCCGTGCACATACATTCAAAACAGTGGGATACGAAGACGATGTCCTCATCTTCTACGAAGATGTCAAATCAGCAATTCTTTCTATAATTAACATTATACGTGAATTTTCAGTAGTCCCTGGCTATACCCTCAATAAAGACAAAAGGGAAGTGTTCCCCTTATATCCACTTTGCCTCCCCTCTCAGCTAGGTGACGTGGGTCTTAAGTGGCAACCCACACGTCTCAAAAATTTGGGGATTTGGTTTTGCGGGTACCTTACAGACACTGTACTTTTTAACAAATCTTACACTATTAACAAAGTGAAAAATCTCTTATCGATCTGGTCAACCAAATATATTTCCTGGTGGGGTAGACTACAGACACTTAAAATGATGATTACCTCAATAGTTAATTTCCTATCTACCATGCACCCGCAGAATCTTTCCACCTCTTTCTTCCAAGAAATTAACAAACTCACCTCTAGATTTCTATGGGTGACAAGAGGGCACGTATCTCCTACAAGTCTCTCGGGAAACCGCTCGCTTTAGGGGGTTGTAATCTACCGAAATGGAAAATATATCATACAGCTTTTTTAGTGGCCCAAGGGACTACCTGGCTTCTTCCAGATTCCCCTAATACTCCACCGTGGATATATATTGAGCGAGAACTGTGCTCTTTTTTTAATACAGCCTCTTTTGGCACAATGTCGAAATTTACACCAATACACTCCCAGCATATGATTTCTAATACGGCTAGTGTGCTTAGAAGCCTTGAAAGACGTTTTGCTGCACCCATTCATAAGACCAGATGGACATCCTTATGGCTCAACCCTAAGCTCATTACTTATATCGTACCCAGTACTCCTTCTGAAAGAACTTCTAAAGGTATCAGATTAGTTAAAGACCTTTGCGACACCAATCATGACCTGCTTCCGTTCTCTAACATATCGGGGAAATACAATCTGTATACTATGGACTTTTACATAGTTTTAAAAATCAAAGTTAAACTATCTAAACTAGTCCTCTCTATGAACTCTGCACTAGTCAAACATCTTGGCCTCTGGCATTGTTCGGGGCTCATAGCGTCCAAAATTTACAAATTATTGTCTCTTCCTCCCTCCCCGCACACCACGATTACCTGTGACAAATGGTCAAAACATTTTGATGATGAAGTCTAACAACACATCTCTGCTGATACTTGGCATTTGATTGGGAAATCCGCTTTATGCCATAAAATTGCTCCATCACTCATTCAATCAACATTTTTCACTATGAACTGTTTACACTGGACCCCTGCTGACTTACATAAATTATACGTATGAGATATGGACACCCTTTGGAACTGTAATTTAGAACCTGGCACCTGCCAACGTATGTTCTTTAAATGCACGTTATTAGACTCATATTGGATGCCTATACAGAACATTTGTCTATAATCTTTAATACTCCTATTAATCTTTAGTTTCCCATGATTATGCTAGGCCCCTGGGCAGCACCATTTCCTCAGCCTCTTGACATTATGGACTTACCGCTGCTTGATCTACTTTTGACTATTGCAGCTAAAGTTATACTTTCTGAATGGAAATCTTTTCAACACTTATCTTACCACACGTGGTGGGCCGGGGTGTCATAGCTTTGCGGAGCACACTCACTCCTCTTGAGTAAACAACGTTTGCCTCCCTTTGCAAGCACGGTCTGGCACTCCTTGGATAACTATATGGAACTAAGCTCTCAGGGCCTGGCGGCTCAACATCCTTTTGGGTCTCCTTCCTAAGATTTCTCCTTATGTAGATGCAACAGATATCCCCTTACTTTCTTTCCTAGCATTCTCCTGCCTATTTCCTCCTCTTTTTCTAATTAACAGGCAATACATACTTTGATGCACATTATAATATTGTCCTTTACGGTAGTGTTTAGGCAGCAAATGTCATGAAGCCCTTTTGGCAGTCACAATATATTTTGTTTTATCAACCGAATGCTCCAGAGAAATTTGCAGCAACTTACCGTGGAGTAGCTCATCATAGTCTCAATTTACTTTTTTTTCTTTGTTAGACCTAAATTTCTTTGCTCAACACCTATTTGTGACTATTGCTATATGATTTCCATTCTGTTGTTATGTGCATTGTATACCATTTCATGCATATTGTATTGCAGTATTTTTCTTTCTGATTATATACCCACTTTGAACACAAAAAAAAACATCTTTTAGTGAAGCTGTTTTTTTTATTGCAGGTCTGAAAATGCAACTTTTAGAAAGTTGGTATTTTCTTACTTTAACCTTCTGTGCCTCTGCCTGTCCTTAGAATACAGGTCTGGGTCAGGGTAACAGCTGAGCTTTGTGCATTCCTCTAGACAGTCACACCAGGTTTTTGGGTCTTCCTGAGCTAGAGTGGGAGGGAGGAGTTGACACTTGCACCTGAGGAGGGCTGTGCCTATCCCCACACAAAGTGCTGCATACCCCCCTGTAGTGTGTCTGGAGCTAGGGCCAGGGAGAGCAGGGTCTTGTGCACTAAATAGACCTTTCTTTGAAGTCTCCCTACTTCAACTGCTAAAATACGTATAAGTACTGGACCTCTGACACAGTATACTCAGAACATTTCTGGACTGAGGACATTCCACCAGGAAAAAGAAGTGTTGTGGTGTTAGGAGCTAGTTCCCTGGGTAATGATTCCCAACCACCTGTTGAGAAGAATATGTAGTTCCCTACTGGGAAGGGACCCCTGAAGAGTTTTGAGTATAATCAGTAAGGCCACTTCAAGGGGAATCCAAAGTGTCCCAAGCGGGCACAGCCCCGACCAGTGGGAACTCACAGGGGATGGTGGGTGTAGCAATTGAGGAGGAGTTGGTCCCTGTTAGTGTTGGGGGCCAGCTGAGATGACCTACGTATCCCTTGGTGACAGCGAGATGGTCCAGAGAACCCTTATGCCTGACAACACTAGGAAGTACAGGCACTGGGTGACCATCAATGGGAAGCTGGTGGAGGCTCTTAGAAACACAGGAACCCGCATGGCAACTGTCCAGTATCAACTGGTGTCTTCAGAGCAGGTAGTCCCTAATGTGGTCCACCAAGTAGTTGCTGTAGACAACAGTGAGCATAAATGTTTGGTGGCACAGGTTCCCTTTGAATGTAGGGGGTCTCTGGTTCCTGGAGGTTAGCTGTAAGTCCATCCATGTCTGTGAATTGCCTGCTGAACAATGACCGGGAGCATACCGCCTGGAAGGTGGTGGAGCTGAGGTGTCACACTAGGAGATGTTGAGATTGCCTGGGTGGGTGTGCCTGACCACATGGTCCATGGCAGCACGTGAGGGTGATCAGAAGCACCTGGAGCCTGAAAGAGTGGCCCAGGTGCCTGCCAAAAAGAGGAAGGGCAAGGGGATAACAGACCCACTCCTGAAATTCCTACAGCCCGGGAAGAGGTTGATCCTGAGGGGTATACCCCAGAACCTACAGGGGGAATGTGGCTGAACTGGGGAACCTGCCTGAGCTGTCCAAGTGGCAAATAGACAGAGGTCCCTTCAGAGAGCAGTTTTACGCAGTGTTTAAAAAGTGCCATACTCTTTTTTCGGTTTTCTTAAGCAGACTGAGGCCCAGGCAGCTGGTGACGCCTCTGGAACTCACCTGATTTACTGGGATTTACTGGGAGAATGATCTCATGTATAGTGAGCCAAGGTTGCTGAGTCTCGGGCAGCCCATGTGCTGGTGGTACCCCAGCACTAGAGAGCCTTCCTAATGGGGTTGGCTCATGATTTGCGTCTGGCAGGTCATTTGGGTCAAGACAAGACCTTTGACATGCTTGTCACACACTTTTATTGGTCTCAAGAGGAAGGCCTCAGATTCTTTCTGCTGGTCCAGTCCTACCTGCCAAGTGAGTAGCAAGATGGGTGGGGGAGATATAAGACTCCCCTGCAACCTTTTCCTGTTGTGAGCCCCCCTTTTGAGTGGGTGGGCATTGACATTGTGTGGCCTTCAGATCCCAAGACAGCCATGGGCAACAGGTTCATCCTGGTCTTGGTGAACCATGCAACTCGATACCCAGAAGCTATCCCTCTGAGGACCGTGACTGCACCTGCCATGGCCAAGGCACTGATGAGGCTCTTTACCCGCTTGGGTCTCCCCAAGGTGGTAGTATCTGACTACGATACTAACTTCATATCCTCATACCTGAAGGCCATGTGGACGGCATGTGAGTAACCTACAAGTTCTCCACAACTTACCCCCCTCAAACTAATGGGTTGGTTAAAAGGTTCAACCATACCCTCAATATCATGATTGTGGGTCACTCTCAACCCATGAGGCATAAGTGAGACATCCTCTTGCTGTATCTTCTATTTTCCAACAGGAAGGTACCCCGGAAGGTGATTGGCTTCAGTCCTTTTGAACTTCTGTATGGGCACCCAGTAAGAGGACCTCTCAATTTGTTAAAGCAAGCTCCCAGGTACCCACTCCAGTTTGTATTCAGTTACAATCTGACCTTCCACAACCAAACAGCTCACTGCTGGTCACTTGCCCAGGAGAATCTGGAAGATAGCCACAAGGACATGAAATGCTGGTATGACCAGAATACCACTCTGGTTGAGTTTCAGCCTGGTCAAAAGGTGTGGGAAATGGTGCCCGTAGAGTCCTGTGCTCTACAAGACCATTGGTCTGGCCCATTTAAGGTGAAGAAGCGCAAGAGGGATGCCTGGTGGACTTGTAGACTCCTAGGAACACTTTGAGGGTCCTGCACGTGAACCGCCTCAAGCCACACTTCGAGAGGTCTGAGTTGACCATGCTCTTTTTCACTGATGATGGGACCGAAGAGTAGAGTGAACCTTTCACTGACCTCCTGTCTTCCAAAGAGCAGAATGGGTTAGTAGATGGTATGAGCGTTTCCCCTACTTTGATCCTAGAGCAGCAGAGAGATGGAACCAGCTGTGCGCTGAGGCTGTTTGCCGCCTCTGTTCTCACTCATCCCAAGAGTCACCCATTGGTGCACCCATGACATTTATACTAGGGATAGTATTCCTGTTAAGCACAAGTCTTACAGATTGTCTGACTGAGTGGTGACCAGCATCAATGAGGAAGTATCTAAGATGCTGGAGTTAGAGGTAATTAAGCCCTCCGACAGTACTGGTTCATGCCAAGTGAATTTAGTCGCCTAGGATGCTCTCCCCAGTGGCACACCTGAACTCCGGTTCTGTATAGACTACTGTTGACACAATGTGGTCACTAAGACTGACGCACACCCCATCTCCTGTTTTGATGAGCTCACTTATTGGTTTGGAGCTGCCAAGTTACTCAGCACATTTATATTAACGTCTGGGCACTAGCAGATTGCCTTGATTGAGGGGGCATAAGAGAGACCAGCATTCTTAATGCCAAAAGGGCACTACCAGTTTTGGGTCATGACCTTTGGGTTGAAGAACGACCCTGTCACCTTCCAGAGGTTGGTCAATCAGGTCCTGGCTGAGTTGGAGAACTTCATTGCTACCTACCTGGACAACATAGCAGTCTTCAGTTCTATTTGGGGGGACCATTTCCACCTCCTTGGAGGTGGCAAAGTGCTGGTCGCAATATCAAGGACAGTAAGTACCAGATAGGGTATGGGTCTGTGGTTTACTTGGGTCACCATTTAGGGGGTGCAAGGTGCAGCCCCTACAACCAAAAATGTACAAGATCATGGCGTGGGCACTCCCCAAGACCCAGACAGAAGTGGGAGCCTTCTTAGGCCTCACTGGCTATTACGGCAGGTTTGTCAAAGAATATTGCACCATTGTTTCTCCCTTGACAGAGCTGACTTTCAAGAAGCAGCTCCATCAGGTGATCTGGACAGAGGCGTGCCAGACCACCTTTGACACCCTGAAGGAGGCCATGTACACGCCACCTGTGCTCAAGGCTCCTGACTTCTCCCAAGAATTTGTGGTGTAGACTGATGACTCAGAGTATGGAGTTGGGGCAGTTGTTTCACAGCTAAACAAAGAGGGCCTAGATCAACCTATAGCATTAATCAGTAGGAGTTTACATCCCTGGGAGCAGAGGTGGAGCGCAATAGAAAAGAAAGAGTTTGCTGTGAACTGGACGGCGAAGAAACTAAGACCCTACATGTTTGGGACTCAATTCTGGGCTCAAACCCTACTTGTTTGGGACTCACTTCTAGGTACAGAGAGACCACAGGCCCCTCAGATGCTTAATGCAGATGAGGGGGAGAATCCTAAACTGTTGATGTGGTCCATCTCCCTACAGGGAATCGACTTTACAGTGGAACACCGTCCTGGAACAGAACAAGCCAACACTGATGGTCTTTCCAGGTTCTTCCACCTTAGTGAAGAGAACCCCCAAGAGGTTGAGTAGTTCTGCCCACTTTCCGCTAGGGGAAACACATGTTAGACCTGGCATCTTTTGACATGGTTTCCCCTATCTTTGTGCTTCTGACCTCCTGTTTTTGACTGTGTGCTGAACGTCCTCTTTGCTGGTTTTAGGACTCTGGGCACTCCACTACAGCTAATTAGTGCTAAAGTGCATGTGCTCTATGTCTAAAATGCAAAGGTATTTAGTTTCTCCATGATTAGCATATTTGATTTACTAATAAGTCCCTAGTTCAGTGTACTTCATGTGCCCAGGGCCTGTAAATCAAATGCTACTAGTGGGTCTGCAGCATTGATTGTGCCACCCAGATGAGTAGCCCTCAAACCTGCCTTAGTCCTGCCACTGCAGAGCCAGTGAGTACAATTTTTTATACAGCCATTTCAACCTGGCAAGTTCACCTAATTACCATGTCCAAACCTTCCCTTTTATTACATATAAGGTACCTCTAAGGTAGGCCTTAGGTAGAACAACAGGCAGGGTACCGTGTATTTAAAAGGTAGAACATGTACTGTTGAGTTTTGCATGTCCTGATAGCGAAAAACTGCTAAATTTGCTTTTCAATACAGCAAGGCTTATCTCTCCCATAGGTTAGCATTGGAGCTGCCTTGTAAACATTTTCAAATGTAACTCCCAATTGAGAGCAGATGCAAAATTGGAGTTTAGTGTCTCTGGACTCAAAATTTAAAAACACATCTTTTATTGATGCTGGGTTTTTAATTGCAGGTCTGTAAATACCACTTTTAGAAAGTTGGCATTTTCTTACTTTATCCTCTCTGTGCCTCTGCCTGTACCTAGAATACATATCTGGGTCAGTGTGACCGCTGAGCTTTGTGCATTCCCTCTAGACAGACACAAAAAGGGAGCTGAGGTGTGCCCGGCATAGCCTGATGGCCCACCATCAGACTGATGAGTCTTCCTGAGCTGAAAGTATAAGGGAAGAGTTAATACTTGCACGTGAATAGGGCTGTTTTATCCCCACACAAAGAACTCACAAAGAGCTGCATACCCCACGTAGTGTGTCCGGAGCCCCCTGGCCCACGGAAGGACATAGTCTTGTGCACTACAAAGACCTTTCCTTGAAGTCTCCTTACTTCAAAGGCTAAAATGGGTAAAAATACTAGACCTCCGACACCAAATGCTCAGAACACTTCTGAACTGAGGACATCCTGCCAAGAAGAACAGCTGATGCGCTGCCAGGAGGGACTGCCACTTTGCTGCTTGCTTTGCTGTGTTGGCGTGCTGCTTCTTTGTTGGGAGTGAGAGGACTGGACCTTACTCTCTACATCCTGCATCTAAAGGTTCTCCAAGGGTTTGTTTGGGCTTGACTCCTGTTACTGAAGTCTCATGGACAAGAAAAGACTTCACCTGCATCTTACTACCAGCACCAGGGCTCCTCTGCTGAGTCCTGCTCTGCAAAGTGGTACCAAATCCAGTTCTGGGACCTTGGAAGTGAGTATTGGTGCTGCAACCAAGAAATTGATGCATCGACTCTAAAGCATGATTTCAGAACTGGTGCATCCGTGCGAAATTGATGCATCGCCACTGCCTGCACTGAAGCCGTGGTCCCTGCTCCATAAGTGCGCGATGCATTGACCTCGTCTTACAACGCAGACTCAATGTTGCTGCAGCGGCTCTGAAGAAGTGCCACTGTGCACCACATCACTGATGTCCGGGATGCACCGCCTGCCTCCAACGCAATCCGGGCCCTGCGTGGCTTCCAACCGATGCATCTCCTTCAAACCAGCTGTTTGACATTGACGCCGTGGAACCGAAGCACCGAGCTCTTGGCATCGACACATCTTTGACGCTGGACTGCTTTCAGCAGCAACAGACGCATCACCTCCTTTGCACAAAAAGCCTGAACGACCTTGCATCACCTCCAGGCACCGAAGCATCACCTGCATCCGTGACGCCTCACTTCCTCTGCGCACCGTTTCGTCTACGATTTCCGATGCATCCAAAGTATTGTAGAGGGTCTGACCGCGTGACTCCATCGCGGTCAGAATAAACTTTTGGATTTTTTCTGGTCAAGTGCGACCAGATAGCCCCAGTTGGAGCTATTGATTTATAAGCACTGCATTTTGATTTAATCTTGAATAATTCATATCTCGAATTGTGTATGTTGGATTTTTGTCATTTTGGTCTTGTTGTATACCGATAAATATTTACTATTTTTCTAAACTGGTATGGAGAACTTTGTGGTGTTTTCACTGTGTTACTGTGTGTGTGTCTGCACAAATACTTTACACGTTGCCTCTTTAGTTTAGCCTGACTGCTCTGTGCAAGCTACCAGAGGATTGGCACAGGTAAACTTTTAGAGTGTACCACACCCTGCATAGAGTAGTGGTCCCTACTTGGACACAGTGCATACCTCTGACAAGTAGAGACCCCATTTCTAACACAGTGTAATTGTTGTTTGAGCATATGGTGAGATGTAAGTAGATGCAGTGCCGGGAAAAGTGTTAAAAGACCCTCAAGGCAGATTGTGAAGCTTTGAAGTTGGAAAGAGAGAGGACCTTCGGGGTGCTTAAAGCTGTGGATGGGTGAAGGAGGGATTCTCAGAGTGGCTGTAAGATTGTGGTGTCTGTTTGCTTACAAGCAACAGGAAGATAAATATTATAACTTGCGCATCTGTGCATAAAAGCACAAAGGAGTGAAATTACCATCCTGGAGCCAGTAAATGTGCTGCCAGAATAGAAGTTAGGACTTTGTAAAAGCATTGGAGAGGGAGATGAAGTGCGTCTAGGGACAGAAGAGGAATATGTGGATGGGTGAAATTAAGGGGCATATTATCAAGGACGGCGTTAAAAATTATCGCCGGTTTAGCGGCAGAAAACTGACGCTAAAGCGGCGATAATGGGCTTGATAATATGCCCTTGAGAATTCCAATAGAAGTCCATGTCCTGGTGTGAACATTGGCTTCTATTGGAATTCTCCAGGGCATATTATCAAGCCCATTATCGTCGCATTAGTGGCAGTTTTCTGCCACTACACCGGCGATAATTTTAACGCCGTCCTTGGTAATATGCCCCTAAATTGTAGTTTATGTTCATTGTGTTTGTGTTGGGCATGGAGCCACTGTATCGCCTGCAGAAATGTAATATCCAGTTTGGCAGGGTAGCTCAGAATGCTGATAAAGAGAGAGGTTATTTTTGGTCTGTGCACCCCGAAGCAGGGTGATAAGCTGTGGTAATAGTAAACAATAGCTATGAAAGAGCATACTTTATACTTTAACATGGAGCTAGAGTCGAAATGTATATTCTGATGTAGGAGGTGTGTGGTATTTCCTTAGTGCAAGTACAGGAATTGTGGGGCATATTTGCAAGGACTTGTGATAATTATCGCAAAGCGCGCTTAGCGCTGTTTTTTTATCGCCGGCTATCACTGGATTTTTTCACAGAGATAACTAATTATCATCAATGTTTATCTCAAAGGCGATATTAAATCCAGCGATAGCGGCGAATCCCAACATTAACGTGAGATATCCAGCGATAAAAATCCCATCGCTAATGGAAATCTTGCTAATAGGCAGGTGAGGAATTAACAGTAAAATCCACCTCCCATTGACTATAATGGGTAAGTCAGGTTTCTACCAGGTGTAAAATCGAAGCGATAAACGTGGTTAGCGTGCGTTTTTTTATCGCTTCGCGGGCCTTGGTAATAGGCGGAAGGTGTGTTTGCGACTGCTTTCAGTCGCTGTCAAGTTGGGCACGCCTCCTTTGCATGTCATTAGCGATAAATATCGCTGACATGCAAAGCCGTACAAAAACGGGCGCTATCACCTGTAAGCTGTCGCTAACAGCTGTTAGCGACAGCTTGCTAATAGGGCGATAAAAATATTTTCACCTGGAGCTGGGCAAAGATAAAGGCCAAAGTTAAAGGGCCATGTGGACTCCTTTTGTTCCAATCTGATACTGGCTGGGTGCGGTATGAAGGCTGACACTTAGATGCAAATGTAAAGCAGGGAAAAGAAACACGCATAGCTTGTTATCACTTCACAAGTGCTTAAGAGAGGCATGCTTTTGACTTTGTTCAGTCCCTGTATATCAGAGAAATGTATGCACTGTAGGAATGTCAGATGTGCCCCAGTATTTTCACAAACAATAATTCAAATAATGGGGGCGTGGCTAAGCGCTGATGAAGAAGGACGTGTGTGAGAGAGCTCCCGCGATTTAAATCCCCCACTGTCGTTTATCCAACTAATCTATCCATCTGAAGGGCAGAAATGGACATAACAGACTGCTGTCCTGTGAGCGGTGTCCGGATACCCCGAGGAAATCACTCCATCTGCTGTGCGGGACCGAAACTCGGAGGGCAGAACAGGCCCGACTTAGAACAGCGGGCCTACGTAGATTACGTCGCCGCACGCCGAAGCAACAGTTGCGGAATCGGAGAGTGCGGCGCGCAGGAAGCGGCTGTCATCTGCTCGCCACCGTGACTGAGGGAAGTGGGAGTGAAGGTGAAGGCCCGGACCCCGCCGCGATGCCCCCTGAGCGGCTCTGAGGTGCGTGGGAGCGGTTCTGGCAGGCGTGGAATGACTTGTGACGCCAGCCGGAACAGAGAGAAGGATCATCCTAGATTGCTTGCGGAAACAGGAATAAAAGCAGTCTGGCAGCGGGGTAAGAGGTACGGTCCCCCCTCCTTTCCGGGTCTTGCAAATTGACACGGTGGCTGTGGAGAGCACCGATCGGCCACACTTATAATTAATGACTTTGGCGGAGCGGCACATGCGTCACTGGGCCCAGGAGTAGTGTTGCAAGGCCTGAGCTTCCTCCACACGACAGAGAAGCACTCATTGGAGGCCAATCAGTGTTATTAATTGCAAGCAGTGTATGGGAACATCCTGAAATCAATAGACCCAAACATATATCAACAGCAGCAATCACTGCACCCAGTGACTGCCGCCCAGCAGGAAAGACAAAACCAACTAAGAGACTGAATCTCAATCTACGCGAAGTAAAATACTGATGATGGGAATAAGCGAACAGTGAGTGCTATTGTGAAAGGGCGGTTTGAAAACTGACCAATAACATCATAAGCCACCACCACAATGGATCGAAGCGAACTGGTAGATTGTCCCACAACCCTGGGGAGAACCCCGACAGGCCGCTTGGGGACTTATAATTAGCGCTCCAAGATCAGGCGGCGGACATTATCTACTTGGGGCGGCAGGACAGCCTTGCAGTGGGATTCTGGTGGTGCACCCTCCCTACCCACTGGTGGTACTAGCAGGCAATGTCTGGAAATAGGGGAGCGAGAAACACACACCAGACAAAAATGGACAAATATGCCTTCACCAAGACTGCGGAGGCGGATGGGGCCGGAAAGATCGAAACGAAGAATGCAACCGGTCAAAATATCAATAATCCCTCCCTGAAAGATATTATGGATGCCATCATTGGTGTACGTGCATCGCTCAAGAGTAGGATGGACTCAATAACAACTGAGGTAACATTAATTCGAGTGGACCTACAAAAAATCCGCCAAAAGGTAAAGTCAATAAATACAGTCACAGCAGAACTTTCCCATGAGTCCAAACCAATGGAGCAACAAATCAAGGACCTGCAGGAAGCGAGTAAGTTGATGGAAAACAAACTGAACGATTATGAAGGGAGATCACACAGGAACAATATTCGAATATTGGGAGTGTCTGAGCGTGCGGAGGGACTTACGCCTGATCTCTTTGTGGAAGATCTAATCATGAAACGCCTTTAACCCAAGAATCTCTCAAACTTCTTTTCCGTGGAGAGGGCGCATCGGGTCCCAGGTGGTAGGCAGAAACCTGGGGCCCTCCCGAGACCTCTACTGGCTCGCTTGTTCAACTTCAGGGATTGCAACGTGGTCTTACAGACGGCCCTTACGGTTATGCCAATCAAGATTGAAAATAGCACAGTGACATTCTTCCCCGATTTTACTGTAAACTTGCAAATATAGAGGCGATCTTTTCAAGGCATCAGATCTCATATCAGAGAAAAAGGGCTTAAATGCGCTATGTTGTTTTCTGCAAAACTACAAGTCGAAGCGGATGGGAGGGCCTGGTTCTTTGACATCCTGGAACTGACACAGGACTGTCTCAATGGCTGGAGAGTGGTCAACAGGAACGGTGCTAAACAAAGAAAATACCAATCACCTAGAAATTTAGAAACGGAGAAGGCTCACTGGAAATGACAGCAGGGAAGTGATAGAGGACTAATTGATGCCACCGATAAAATTGTTGGGCGTAATGGGTAAAGTGACTCGCTGATTCATTGCCGATGGAACTGCGAAGGGACTCCACTCTCTTTCTCTCCTTTTCTTTTTCTGCCCCTCTCTGTCAATATAGCAAGACGGTAGTGCGGATAGAGAGATAACACCCCCCTCCCATTTTCTTTGTTAAGAGTTCATTATGGGACGACAGGCACTCTGCATAGTTGGGGATAGGGGCACTGTTTTGCCCAGATTACAGGGCAGCAGGGAGGAGGGACCAGGGTTGAACTTGTATTTAGTTTTAGTTATTAGGTTAGTTGACACTAATACATTAGACACAAGAACAATTGGCAATTCCAAAGACACACGTCCTAAAATGTTATCCACAAGCTACCTCACCATAGTGGTCGCATATGAGAGAGGGAAGAATGAACAGATAGAATAATCCAACAGACTAGTTCATACAAACAAAGAGATAGATAGGTAGGATGGGCAATCAAAGCATTAAACTACTGTCGTGGAATGTTAACAGATTGAGGGCTAAGTTAAAAAGGGTGATTGTACTTCAGTTCATAAAGAGGCACTCGCCAGATGTGGTGCTCCTCCAAGAGGCGCACCTAATGGGGAATGCATGTAGGGCCCTCACTAGATGGAGATATAAACTAGAGGCACACTCGGTATTCACGACCGGCTCTAGAGGAGTCGGCATACTGATCAAGAGGAGCTTTTCACGATTGATTGACCGCACATGGACAGACAGCCTGGGCAGATACACCACAATATCGGTTACATGGTAGGGTCAAACATTAACACTTCTCTCCATGTATGTGCCCCCGTGCCTACAGATGGTGGCATTTAAGGATCTTGGGGAACTGCTGCTTACTCTCCCCAATGGAATATTATTAATGGGAGGGGACTTTAATTCCATAGTCTCCGGGCAACTAGATTGTCATCCACCAAGGGATGCCCCATCCTCGAGAACACAAATTTGAGATTTCATGGAGGCAATGGGTTTGGTAGACACATGGTGCATCTTTCATCCGACAGACACCCAATTCACACATCATTCTGGAGCTCACCGATCTTTATCCAGACTAGACTAGACAGTCGAGTGGGCTATTCAGGAGCTACAGTTTGGGAAAGCGATGGGTCCCAACGGATTACCCTTCGAATTGTATAAGCTTGCACCAAGCAAGATAGCGCCACACCTTACTGACTTGTTCCTGGAGAGTCGTGACAAGGGGATATTCCCGGAGGACCAGAGACTGGCCACAATAGTGGTTATTCTTACGAGTGGTAGGCCCAGAGACAGATGCTCCTCATACAGGCCGATATCATTGATAAATGCAGAAGACAAGATCCTAGCTAAATTACTGGCCACCCATCTCCTGGGGGTAATCGCGAAGCTCATACATCAAGATCAGTCCGGCTTCATGCCATCAAGAAACAACTCCCTCAACCTCCGGCGCCTTACACGGAGTCATCGGTAGAATAGAGACATTGAGAGAGGAAGAAGTAGTAATGTCATTGGATGCCACCATGGCTTTCGATACAATCGAATGGCTCTATATGCTGGCGGTCCTGAACAAAATGGGCTTCTGCCCTAACTTTATTAGCTGGGTGAGACTCCTATACAATAAACCATTGGTGCAAGTAGTGGTTGACAACAGAAAGTCAAATGCGTTTGTGCTAGAAAGAGGAACCAGATAGGGCTGTCCCCTCTCTCCGCTGCTCTTTTCCTTGCTGCTGGAACCCCTGGTGCTGTGGATAAGGAGGGACCCAGTCATGAGGGGACTGAAGTGGGCAGAGGGTTGGGAGGGCCGGATCTAACTGTATGCAGATGATATACTATTATATCTGGCATCACCAAGAGCCTCCATCAATAGAGTATTACATATCTTTACAAACTTCATCAAATATTCTGGTTATCAAGTAAGTTGGTCTAAGTCAGCCATTTATGTATTGAGGGGAGACTTTCCGGTCCTGCCCAGACGATACGAGATAATAGAGGCAAAAGAGGGGTTTAAATACATTGGTATCTTCGTTACTAGAGATTGAGCTCTCTGTTATGAGCGCTATCTCCTCCCCCCCTTGCTAAAACTCAAACGTGATATTCAACATTGGACATCCCTCCCGCTGTCCTTGCGGGGGCATCTCGCACTATTCAAAATGATAGCATTACCATGATTCCTGTACATACTGCAGAACTCTCCGGGCCCAGTACATGCAGAATACTTTAAAAGTATTGAGAATGCCCAGAGGGATCTGCTCTGGGAGGGGAAGCCATCAGGAATAGCAACCCGAAAGTTGACAAGAGGGTGGTACGACGTTGGCTTAGGGCTCCTGGACATCAAAAAATATTATTGGGCAGCACAACTGACATCAATTAACCAATGTATGTATAGATCTAATGACGACCCCGGCTATAGGATGGATAGATGGCTCCTTCCTGATGGACACTACACCAGGGTACTGTAAAAAAATTCGGGAAAATTAAACTTAACTGGTCCAACCAAACACACAGTCAAAACATGGCACACTGTGAATAAGAGCATGGGATGGGAAGGGAAAATAACACAGGCAATCCCATTGTGGGATATAGAAAAATTAGGCAATTTGAAAAAATCAAAAGGTTTCGTGGCTTGGGACATGATTGGCATTTCCCATGTGGGCGACCTATGGATAAAAGGGGAGGTGATTCTATTTGCCCAGCCGCAAAGAGAATATGAAATGGCAGAGACAGAAAAGTTTAGCTATTTACAGATCCAACACGCACTACTAGCGGCCATCCCGCGGGGTCAGCTGCTTCCTGAGTCCTCCCCACTTGAAGATAGAATCCTCGAAGAGTATATGCCCAAGAAAGCGATCTCATTGGTATATAGGAAGTTAATGAATAACATGCCCGACCCCATTTTGCAACTTCGAGGCTACTGGGAAAAAGACACAATGAAAATGGAAGATGAGGATTGGCAGGAAGCTCTATAGTCCCCTAAGGAGGTTGCAATTTCGTCAAAACTGCGAAAAGTACACCTTAAAATATTACATAGAATATATGTAGCAAACACTGTTCTTGTAAAGCTGCGTTATAAGGAAGATCCCAGATGCAGCAAAGGGTGTGGTCAGGAAGGAACCTTTATACATACCATTTGGGGCTGTGTGTATATCAAGCGTTATTGGACAAAAGTGACTCAATGCATGACAAATGTACTGAGCAAGCAAGTAGAGCCCAAGATAAAAGAATGTGTTCTGAATGTACGGGACCCCACAGACATGACAGGGAAAGAAAGAACCTGGGTGGCCTTGGGACTGATGGTAGCCAAGAAAAACATTGTCAAATTGTAGGGGGGGCCTGAGACGCCTACGTTGAACACATAGAAAAAACATATGGACTGCTTCATGGTAATGGAGAAGGCGGTGTATATGTTGCATGGCTGTCCCAAGAAAATGGTCGCAGATCTGGGATAGACCTCTATAAATGGAACGTGTATAGAGAAAATATTTGTGAACCCCCCCCCAGACAACAAGACACTCGGCACTAGAGGTAGATTAAACACAGGGTTGGGTAACACTCAATAAGCCATAGATAAGAATGTACAAAGAGACAAAATGTATTTTGTGGTCATAGTGAAGTTTGGAAATGTACTTGGAATGTATTTAAGATCCCAACAATAAAAACAATTTTTAAAAAACAATTCAAATACCACTATTTCATTTTTTTATAGCGCTACTCATTCCAGGCAGTGCATTAGAGTGCTATACATATAATACATATTATACATTGACAATACATCATGTAAGCATGTAAATCAATGTACAAGATCTTTGTTGCATAAAAAAGTGAGGGTTACAAGGTGTAGGAGTCTCATGCTCTTCATATGTCACTGCTATATTAGAAGGATTGTAATTTATTAACTGCAAGTAACAAAAAGATATCTGTGTTAAAAGCAGTAACCCACTTACCTATTTAGCTAAAGTAAAAATCTATCATCCACATGTTACATGATCTGCTATTTAAGGGCTATGTTACTGCCTTGTAACCTGGAGCATAGATGGGGCTCCAGGGCTCCATGGGGAGAGTGATCTGCATTACGCTCTCACTTTGAAGTCAGCAAAAGCAAAGTAAACACCAAGCTCCCTTTGAAGACGCAGTTTGACATTTGACCTCTGTCTTTGAATGCCCATGCAATGTGACAAGATAAGAACAAGATTTAAAGGCCAGTTTTCAGAAAGTGAGTTTGTCAAAGAATACAGTAAACAAGGTTTGGAGGATTGGACAAGGGGAATGATGAACTCATGCTGGACAGCCAAAAGCAAATAAAGCCAGCAAATAGAAAGCCAACAAATGTGAGTTACAAACAACAAAGCCAATGGAAAGCAATGGGCGGAATGTATTCCTAGGTCAACTTTCGGAATGTTTCCAAAATGTCTTCAGCAAACCAGTCAGCTGATTGTCTGGTATGTTGCGTCCTAAAAAGGAAAAGGACAGTCAGAAGAAGAGATGGGGATCCATAAGGCTGGTGTGTTTATTACTTTCTCTCCTACAGGAGGAAAGAAATCCAAAACCCTAACTGAATTTACCTGATGAATAGGAAGGAAGAAACAAGAAGGCACCAGGGAAAAGAAGTTAAAGCGACACCCCCTCAAATAAATGAAGAGTGTACATCGTAAGGATTTTGATTTTTTGCCATAACTCAACCTTTAGTACAGCTGTCTCTCTGGGAGCAGAGATCTTACCTGTACTGTCTATAGATGTTTGAGCTATCACTCAAGAAACACATTTCTTACCGGAATAGGCCTTCAACACAAGTACTATCTCTGGCCCCAGCTACTCTATAGTCTCTCTGGAAATGCAGCATGGCCATTTCTAAGGCTGCAGATATCCTAAAATCACACTGCAGCACTATTGCTCTGATCACAGACATCTTTGATGTTCACTCTTTAGAAAGTAAGACCTCAGACCACACAAGTTTGAAATTCTATGCATGGTGTTCCAAGGCACTGTGTCCAGAGCTCAAGATATGTGACACTGTCTGATCAAGTTGGTGTGTAGCAATCCTTGGTGAGCTCTAGTTGTTGCATCTGCTCTTTTTCCAGTGAAGCAGTTATTGACAAAGAAAAGCACAGATTGGAGGACATTGTATAGTTTGATACACAAAATATTGTAACAAGAAGACAAACATAGGATAAAATAGTCGGAAAAGACAAAGCAAAATCCAAGACTGAGATCCCTGGAATGAAGACTCATCCACACTGGTGCAAATCGTTCATGAGCAAAATCACATCTGCATAGCTAATTGAGAACTATAGCAGATTTATTCTCACAGGTAATATGTCACCCTAGCCTTCCCAGAGTTCCCTTTTAGAACACACATTTTCTGTCACATTGTAAGGATTTTTTCCAGATCATGAAGTTATAGGCACAACCTAATCGAATTGATGGAGCAGGTAATGCAAAATGTTGTATACCTCCTCTATTTTGCATGAAAGTATTAATCGAATAACCTACTTATTATAATTTACTAATCGTGTGCGGTGGTATATTAAAACTAAACAATTTGCATACACAAATCACACGAGGGAACTTGCTATTTGCATGGCAAAATAACTAATAACTAAAATACGTACGCATATTAATTGTAGTATATGTGGTAATTAGATATTGCATGATTTATGTTGCTTTTGTGACGTTTGCATCTTCGTGGAGGACCGTAAAGGTGAATATATTGCTTTAAATGTCGCTATATGTTAGGAAAATATTAATACATAAAGGGATTAGTGAGGGTATAACATTAGAAGCATCATTTCATTGCATTAATTACTCTTTTGTGTTTGTTTCGCTTAAGTTGACAATTGCGGCCTACCCAGACATGGCGCATAACATGGAGTTCAGAAGTGGCCACCGTCTCGTGAAGCGCGAACTCTACTGCGCAGAATCGGATGGCTCCGTGAACCTCCACATAACCTATTCCACACTGTACTCGGTCAAGGATAGGATCTTGGTGGACTGCCAAGACCCCGGACGGTAGAAACTGGTTTAAATGAACAATGAATTATACAAATAAAATCCGAAACTTTGCTATACCAAGTCCGTGACATCACTGGAAATGAATCGGCAAAACCCATGTGAAGACTAACGGACAAAAATCGGATGATTTATGATTATCCAATCATTGACTGTCTCCGTCTAGAAATGTTTCATATTATCCCGAAATTTATTATAAAAGAGTAGTAGAATAGTGAGGGGCTGGGCTATTCTGCTGCATTCGGCGGTTACTATGACTGCACACCTTCTTTGACCCAACAGGCAATGACAAATGCTGGCACGACTTCTGGTTCTTTGGCGATCTTTGGGACTGTAACGTGCTGAGCAAAGGACTTTCGGACTTTGAGCCTTGGCCTGCTTCATTTGGACAATTAATGACAAATTCGGTTATGCAGAGCCAATGAATTAGAGAAACCCCAGATAGCCATAATGGATGTATGATGTTACAACGCATGCTGTTACAACGCATGCTGTTACAACGAAAGTTTTACAATGCGAGTGCATTGACAACGCAGGACATTACAACGCAAGTCTTTACATTGACTTGCACTAGATGGCGTGCTAACATTAAAAAAGTGTAATTTACTATTCCAACTCCAGTCCACGTAACAGTAGGGAAGGTGTTGGGATAGTAAACTACACTATTTTTAATGTTAGCACGCCATCTAGTGCAAGTCGATGTAAAGACTTGCGTTGTAATGTCCTGCGTTGTCAATGCACTCGCGTTGTAACAGTTTCGTTGTAATGGTAGTGCGTTGTAAAAGTTGCGTTGTAAAGGTTGTTCCCCAGCCATAATAGGTAAATATGATGTTCTGTGATTTAAATAAATTGATCTAAAATTCTAAACTTTAATGAGACAAATGCTAATTTTGAATACAATGAAATTTTAGATAAACAAATTATGATTAACAGAAATTATGAGTTTGTGGTTCTTCGTTATAGAGAATAAAGGATTCTGAGTCTTAATTGTGTTTTTGCTGGTTCTAAATCACCATCAACCAATCCAACTAATTGGTCCGATCGACCAAGTGGGCGGAGTGCCTTGATGTTTAGGATTAGGAATCTATGGGTAACGAATGTTAATGTATATTTTGTAAAATATCTTTCTTCCCTTTAGGTAATAAGGTATTCCCCCACATGTCCAGCGCTTGAATCATTCATCCCTCCTGTGTGCAGACTCGTGAATGGAGACGTATGAGAGTTGGTGCTATGGGCCCCATCAATGAATGCGTGTACGAATGAGCTAGTGTGACAATGGGTCTGCGGCGAAGAGAGACTATCTGTATATTTTTCTTGAGTCCCAAACTTGCGCTGGATCAGGATCAAAAGTGAAATTGCATGTGACTTGGATTCTGCCCATCTGGTTAGATAGAAAAAGTTGTGTTCCAAAGCTTTTTGACTATCTTGGGTAGCCTGGCGAGATCAGTGCAGGTGTCTTGAAAATCGTGCTAGGTGAAGTGTACCACATTTATACACACAATAAATATATGAACGTCTAGCCGGGGCAACTATTACTTGAAAATAGGTAAAACATTTAAAACATATAATATAGCCCTAACGTTATGGTAGCCAGAAGTCACTTGCAGTTCAAGAGATCATGAAAAGTATAACTTATGTAGGACGGCTGTTCGGTGATTTGTGGAGTAGTTCGAGCTATTAGTTAAGGCTGAAAATACCTCTGTTAATTGAACCCATTGTGCTTTCCTATTGGTGTTGGCTGCAGTAAAGAGACCAGACCAAGCTTTGCTTCTCCTATAGCATTCAACCCGAATTATGCCAACTTGTGCTACTCTATGGATCTCTTGGAGGTGGCCACTTTCGTGGCAACTTTAGCTTTCGAAATGTAAAGTTTAGTTTAGACAATGTTGCTTCTCCAGGCATTTACTAGTTGTTTATGTTTTACCTGGGGAGAACCCAAGTGTGGTTAACTGCTAGCCAATTGGCAACCAATTCCATGGTTGATAGTGTAGCAAGAGTTGCAACCAAGATGCAAGTGTTCACTGGGTTAAAATGTCCCCTTTTGGTGGCAGCCACCTTGCACATTGACATTATTGCAGCTTCTCTACCTCATCTCCAGTGAGCAGTTTCTTGAGCTGTCGAAGGCCTTTGTGACTGTCTCCGCTGTTCGTCTATAGGCTGTGGGTCTAATCTTGGGTAAATCTTATAGGCAGAAGGGACTCAGCATATGTTTGGGCATAGCCCTAGCCTCCCCGGACAAAGCTCTGGCCCAAAACTCTTTATGCAGGTTCAATTCAAGTTCAGATGATATGAAGGTTGCAAAATGTAGTGCCATTCAACACAGAAGATTGCACGTTTGCAAACTCTGAGAGACTAGGGACCAGATTTATGAAAGAATTGAGTTGCCCTTGTGTCACGCAAGGTGGCACAAGATCAATGCAAACCTTAAGTGACATTTACTATCCCAAGCAGAGCTGTCATGCCTGGCTCTGCGAAATCTGGATTAATGCAAGGCAGTGCAAATCACTGCCTTGCGTTACTCTGCCCTGGGAAGGCATTCCATGGATGGAGCATGGGTGTTCACACATTAGCAAATTTACTAACACTAGTAAACCTGGGAATGCAGCAAAATGCTAGGCCTTCCCTGGGGAGGCTCACTCTGGAGAAATATGTTTCTTTTTATTCACTTTTTCCTCTTTATAGGTGTGCTGCAGTAAGAACAAAGCCTCAGAGGATTTTTCTTGGCCAGGAAGGTGTCACTTCCTGCACAAAAATAATCCTGGCTGAATGCGCAGGAACCCTTGCACCACAGTGCAAGAGTGCCTACGTCGACGTATGGCAGCCACAAGTAAGTCAGTGCAGAGGGCGAGCAGGAATGCACCGTATCTTAGTAGATATGGTGCATTCCTGCCCTCTCCATTTGATGTAGTGCAGCAATTTTGTCTTGCTGCACTGGGTTGCAACAAATATTAGGAAATCTGCTCCTCGATGTGGATTTAGATTTATAATCTGGGCATCTACAGTGGAAATGTGTTGAAGATGAGCAGAACAAAGTCTTTTTTGTTGCCTGTATGCTATTTGAGCTAGCACAGCCCTGTGTTCCTTGGCAGAGTTTGATGCTGGGATCCAACCTTCCAGCACAGAACTTATGTCCATGAAGCACCATCTCTAAATGTAAGAACATTTCAGACTCAGATATAGCTCATACTGTAAATTCAAGGTAGTTGAGTCATTAGCCCATTTTCAACGCTTCACAGAGATCACTACTTTGAAAGATTTAGGTGCACTATAAAAAACATCAAAGGTACCATATTGCTGTTCAAACCATGTCTTTCTAACCCTTCCATTATAGCAGCAATCACATTTATCTCTAATACCGAGCAATTTTTTGCTAGATTTAAAAGTGCATAGGTGGAGCTACCTTCAAAGATGTTGTCACCTTGTAAATAAGTTGTGCAATCAGTCCTTAGCACACGCCCTTTTATCAAACATAAAATTATTTCGTGTTTTCACATTTACAGTACAAATCCGTTGGCAGAAGAAATAAATTAGTCTCCTCTTATGGGTGGTTCTTTATTCATTAGGTGTCTTCAGTGCGGTACACAACATCCAGCCAACACGTGTTTCGTCGCAACAAGGGAATGTAGTCCCGCGACTTTTTCAAGGCTGTGTTACAAAAGAAATTGAGAACCTATATAGTACAAAACTTGAAAACATGTACTTAATGGTAATGTCAAAGCAACTCGGTGGTGAAACTCAAGAACCGACTAACAACGGGTGAGCAAGTAGTCCATTGCAAAGACACTAAAAGTGATTAGGCACAATCTCTCTTGATTCAAGAAATCTTAATATAAGCATAACCTATTATATGATTCTAATAGAGGTGGAGAGAGCTGGAAGACCGTGCTGAAGTGGGGAAATACGCTGAAAAACAAAGCTAGTCATAATTGTGAGTAGCAAAACCCACGTGAACATAGTCGTGGTGTGACGTGGCTGGTTCAGTTCAATGCGTTTAAGACCAGACGGTGTGCGTCTATATGGGTGCTCATGCGAAGATCATTTATGTGCCATATATCAGTGAAGACAAACGTGAACGTGAAATTGAGAGTCATCCGGTCATAGCTACCTATTCTTTGCTTGGTAAAGTATTTCTGTAAAAAATGTACATAACTTTATTTAGTTCTCGTAAAAGCGACTCAGATAATCCAGAACCGAATATAAACATGGGCAATTTTAGTTAAAGTAAAAAACACCTACTTATTAGGTGGTGATAATTCCAAACCACCTATGGTTTCTATAGTGGTGGCATCACTTTCTTCATCAGTATATGTTCTTTGGTCAGGTTCAATAAAGTTATTTTCAGTACTGTGAAAGATAAGTTAAACGATTACTTAACCTATATCACAGACTATATACTAATGCTAACGCTGTTGTAAGGTGTATTGTGTTAATAACGCAAAAGGCTGAGCGTGGTTTAAAAACTCTGTCCTTTAATATGAACAGGATTGGTTAGAAAGATATTGAAAATCCGAAAATCGGCTATCATATAAATGACAAAAGTCGTCTTTCTAGTACAGTAGCTATGAGTTAATTACGCGCGTTTGTAAGCGCTGGCTTATATTGAAAAGAAAAACGTCATTGGCTGCTGATCTGTTATCAGAAAGTACCCTTAAAAAATTTTCATCATCCTATTGCGAAAGTGGTGTGAGACATTAAGAAATAATCGAGTATATCCACATGTAAAGTGCGTTGATGCGGAGTATAATCATGCCGTGATCACTATCTGTCCTCAATCTGAAATGAACCTGTTTATATACAAAAATAGCGTATGCCCCCAGTATGTGCTTAAAAGGCTCTGTTCATTCATCGTGACAAGACTCGTACTCTGAAAGGAAACCCGAAACCCAAATAAGGGATAAGGTTTCTCACTATCTTAACTGCTCACTGGGTAAACACTCCTAATATACTGAGACTCGTAAAGAACTCCAGCTACGCTTACCTTATTTGACTGAAAACGAGCCGGAATGATGCCCTTCTCTGGTTTCCCGTTTGAAGTGTTTGCATGCGAGTGGTTTACCTAGTGATTATATTTCCGGTTTAGGAACGTGAAGCGTAATCACGTGACTGGTTTCATTACGTGCCTCTTCCCATGCCGTGAATAGAAAAAGGACTCAGGTGAATTAACAAATACTGCGGCCATTTTAAAGCTTAAGCATCGTATCCTAAAGTTAGTGCTAATATCTATTCTATAGGTCTCTCCAACTATTAGAAACAGTACAAGAAATTCAGAATTATAATGTAAAACGAAAAATTCAGACAGTGTAAACCAAAACGTGTTGTAAAACATCTATACCATCTATTATGGTATAGATGTTTTACAACACGTTTTGGTTTACACTGTCTGAATTTTTCGTTTTACATTATAATTCTGAATTTCTTGTACTGTTTCTAATAGTTGGAGAGACCTATAGAATAGATATTAGCACTAACTTTAGGATACGATGCTTAAGCTTTAAAATGGCCGCAGTATTTGTTAATTCACCTGAGTCCTTTTTCTATTCACGGCATGGGAAGAGGCACGTAATGAAATCAGTCACGTGATTACGCTTCACGTTCCTAAACCGGAAATATAATCACTAGGTAAACCACTCGCATGCAAACACTTCAAACGGGAAACCAGAGAAGGGCATCATTCCGGCTCGTTTTCAGTCAAATAAGGTAAGCGTAGCTGGAGTTCTTTACGAGTCTCAGTATATTAGGAGTGTTTACCCAGTGAGCAGTTAAGATAGTGAGAAACCTTATCCCTTATTTGGGTTTCGGGTTTCCTTTCAGAGTACGAGTCTTGTCACGATGAATGAACAGAGCCTTTTAAGCACATACTGGGGGCATACGCTATTTTTGTATATAAACAGGTTCATTTCAGATTGAGGACAGATAGTGATCACGGCATGATTATACTCCGCATCAACGCACTTTACATGTGGATATACTCGATTATTTCTTAATGTCTCACACCACTTTCGCAATAGGATGATGAAAATTTTTTAAGGGTACTTTCTGATAACAGATCAGCAGCCAATGACGTTTTTCTTTTCAATATAAGCCAGCGCTTACAAACGCGCGTAATTAACTCATAGCTACTGTACTAGAAAGACGACTTTTGTCATTTATATGATAGCCGATTTTCGGATTTTCAATATCTTTCTAACCAATCCTGTTCATATTAAAGGACAGAGTTTTTAAACCACGCTCAGCCTTTTGCGTTATTAACACAATACACCTTACAACAGCGTTAGCATTAGTATATAGTCTGTGATATAGGTTAAGTAATCGTTTAACTTATCTTTCACAGTACTGAAAATAACTTTATTGAACCTGACCAAAGAACATATACTGATGAAGAAAGTGATGCCACCACTATAGAAACCATAGGTGGTTTGGAATTATCACCACCTAATAAGTAGGTGTTTTTTACTTTAACTAAAATTGCCCATGTTTATATTCGGTTCTGGATTATCTGAGTCGCTTTTACGAGAACTAAATAAAGTTATGTCCATTTTTTACAGAAATACTTTACCAAGCAAAGAATAGGTAGCTATGACCGGATGACTCTCAATTTCACATTCACGTTTGTCTTCACTGATATATGGCACATAAATGATCTTCGCATGAGCACCCATATAGACGCACACCGTCTGGTCTTAAACGCATTGAACTGAACCAGCCACGTCACACCACGACTATGTTCACGTGGGTTTTGCTACTCACAATTATGACTAGCTTTGTTTTTCAGCGTATTTCCCCACTTCAGCACGGTCTTCCAGCTCTCTCCACCTCTATTAGAATCATATAATAGGTTATGCTTATATTAAGATTTCTTGAATCAAGAGAGATTGTGCCTAATCACTTTTAGTGTCTTTGCAATGGACTACTTGCTCACCCGCTGTTAGTCGGTTCTTGAGTTTCACCACCGAGTTGCTTTGACATTACCATTAAGTACATGTTTTCAAGTTTTGTACTATATAGGTTCTCAATTTCTTTTGTAACACAGCCTTGAAAAAGTCGCGGGACTACATTCCCTTGTTGCGACGAAACACGTGTTGGCTGGATGTTGTGTACCGCACTGAAGACACCTAATGAATAAAGAACCACCCATAAGAGGAGACTAATTTATTTCTTCTGCCAACGGATTTGTACTGTAAATGTGAAAACACAAAATAATTTTATGTTTGATAAAAGGGCGTGTGCTAAGGACTGATTGCACAACTGTTTAGAGCTAAGGCTCTTTCTTCTGGGAAGTCAGGCGGTACTTCCCACCTTTTAGCACCGTCATACTACTTAGCAAATAGATAACGTATGTGAAGTTTCCCTGTGGCGCCGTTACCTAAACCCAAAACCCCAGTGACAGCTTTTTCACCTTGTAAATAAGGCAGAGGGTTTATCGCCACAGGAACATCACAAAAAGTATCTTAGGGGCATAATTACAAGTGAACGGTGAAGCGTGGTGTTGAGCAAAATTGCTAACACCACACTCGGCCATTCTGAAAACGCAGGATTCGCCGTATTTACAGTGCGTTTTCCCTAGTGCTTGCGCTAAACATAGTTGCCTAGTGCCAACGCAGGCACCCTTGCACCATAGTGCCACAGGAACATCACAAAAATTGACATTCATGTGGTGATAAGCCCTTGTAAATATGCCCCTTAGTGTGTCTGACGTGAGTGAAAGGCTCAGTTGTAGTTCACAAGAAGTACTATTCCATTAGTTCCTAGTAAGGTTGACTATCATTGTCAAACTCTGGGCTATTAAATCTCCTCCAGAGGCAGGATTGCCTTTCCCTAAAGGCATCTTTGGCACATGGCAAGAGACTATTTTTTGGTCAATGGCATAAAAAAATCCTCAGATTTGGCCAGGCCTACATTTCAACCTTCAATTGTATGTTGTTTTGTCAATGAGATGCCCTAAGTGCAACAAAAGAAGACATCTGCATAATTCTGGAGAGAGTAGAGACTGCGGCTCTCACTCTACTGGACCTCTCGGTGGCCTCTTTGACATGGTAGCACAGCCCATCCTCATCAGGCACTTACATGAGATTGGCATTAAAGGAGCTATTCACTGCTGGATATGCTACTTTTTGATGGAAAAATCTGAAATGATCAGCCCAGCACCGTACACTTTGGAAGCCCAAAAACATATCAGTGGAGTGCCTCAAGGTTCATTCTTCAGCCCTCCCCTCTTTAACACACATATAACTCCAGTAGCCAATGTCATCACTGCCCACAATATCTACATCCTCTCATAGGCTGATGACACACAACTCATACCGCCAACACATGGAAAAGGTTCGCTGCCTGCATAACCAAGGTATCCACTTTTAATAAGTTCAACTGTCTCAAATGGAACACCAAACAACAGAGGTAGTGATCCTCAGATCTATGACTGGGGGGAGAGGAGTTTTTCACAACTTTCAGCATTTCATCTATCATCTTTCTGTGCTGCTATAGTCGCCCTAAGTGTGAAGGGCATTCCCAGATATGGGTCCCGTGGTCACTATGCTCCTGGATTCAAGCTAGTCTGGCTGCTGAGGGGCGATACCCAGAAACCAGTCCCAGAATGAATTTTTTTCAGACCAAGAAGGACCTGGCCTGGCAGTTTGGGCTGGACTGTTCCCATGAGAACCAGGGTCAAGACTAATTTACATATGGCTTGGTCCAAACTGGGGTGGCATGGTGAGCAAAACAATTATGGATGTAGCCCAGATCTGTGACTGGGGGTAAATATTTGACAATGTTCAGCATTCTGTCCATCATCTTTTTGTATTGCTATAGTCGCCCTAAGTGGGAAGGGTATGCCCAGACGTGGGTCCCGTGCTTGCTATGCCACTGGATTCAAGCTAGCCTAGCTGATGATAGGTGATACCCTGAAACCGTTCCTAGGATGCTTGTTTTCAGGTCCAGGGAATACCTGGACGGGCACATCTGGATGGACTGTTCCCATGGGGAGCAGGGTCAAGACTGACTTGCATATGGTTAGGTTCAAACTGGGGCGGTATGATGAGCAAAAAAATGAAGGATTTAACCCAGATCTTTGACTGGGAATAAATGTTTGACAATGTTCAGCATTCCGCCTATCATCTCTTTGTGTTGCTATAGTCACCCTAACTGGGAAGAGTGTGCCTAGATGTGGGTACCATGCTCTCTATGCCACTGGATTCAAGCCAGCCTGGCTGATGAGAGGCGCTACCATAAAACCTGTCCCAGGATACTTGTTTTCCAGTCCAGGGAGGACCTGGCAGTCCGAGGTTGGCTGTTCCCGTGGCGTGCAGGGTCAAAACTGATTTGCATATGACTGGATCCAAACTGGGGTGGCATGGTGAGTAAATAAACAATGAATTTATCCCAGATCTGTGACTATGGGTGAATGTTCGACAATGTTCAGCATTTCATCCATCATCTTTTTGTGTTGCTATTTTTTCATCGGGCATTTCTTTGGTGGACTGGAACCATTAGAGAATGTTTTGTAAGGCAAGGGGTGGCTGCTGGCACCTATTCCTCTTTCTCCAGCTTCCACAGGTAGTCACAGCAGGTGTGAGGGAGTGGGCAGAGGGGCCTCAGGAAAGAGAAAGGAGGCTGAGAGATAGAGATGAGAGAGAAGGAAGGGATCGGCACTGATTTGAGTCTTTGCACGGACTGCTCTTAATTCCCTTGTAAGAAATTGGGTTACAAAAAATCTGTAGTGAGATCTCACATAGAAAAAAAAGAGAACTGTGAGAATGACGCAATAGATAAAGCATTGATGGTTAGAATTTTAAGTTAGACTGAAGTAATATTTTCTTGAGTGAAAGAGATAATGAACTCTCACAAGCAAACGTCTATGGTGAGATATCACCTAGAAAATTGTGTTTATTAAATAAGTGTGAAAAATGTGCCAATTTGAACATATGTAACTTTATGGCTCTTTTTGAAACCATTACCAGCATATACCTGTTTTTGCATGAGAGGGAAATCTTATGCAAAAAGTATTTGCAGAAAATGTCCTCTACATGGGCAATTTTGCAAAGGTAATAAACTTGTAAATATGAGAAATTTGTCATCTTGGCAATACTTTGTCTTCTGAATTATAAATTTGCATATGCCTAATTGATTCCCACTGCACAGATATTAGGTACCGTGATTATATTGATGGGTTGAGGTGTACAAATGCTACCGAAATAAGCACATTAAAAAGCGATCTTCTAGAATGAGGTCTGATTTAGAAGGACTTGCCTCGTTTGTTAATGTAATGTGATTCATGTGTGTGTCTTCTGTAGGGGATGGCAACGTTGTAAATTATGCAAAACGAACTTGCTAGTATCTCGGTGGAGACTAAACAGTGGATGCCAGCTGCAGATCACTTCAAAGCCAGTGCTTTATTGTTCTGATCGAACACTTTTGGTGAGTAAAAAGTACATAAACTTTAACACCCTCGAATCCTTGGGAAACTTCTCAAAATGCATGTACTTCAAAATGTGTGAGTTTTTGTGAGTTTTTTTTAAGGCGTAAAAAATTAGCTCCGCCCTAGTCTTGTGATACCAACTCAAGAATGATGCTGAGGGTGTGGAGGAGTGAGAAGGATGCACCGAACGCATGGCCATCCTGAAGAACTTACCATCACAGGTGGGGTGGAGGAAGCCTATTACGAATTCTGGACAATTTTTGGCATTGTAGGGACACTTTAGATTGTTTCGGTATACAAATGTTTCTAGAGCGCTGCTTACTTCAACTGATCTGCAAACCTTCTCTGCCCATCAGGACACTGTGGGTGGGACATCCTGTGCCACGAAATCCTAAAGCAACAATTTAACCTCTTCTTATGCATGAAGACGGAGGCAAGGGGCCTGCACACAGCAAGGATTCTTTTAGGAGGCTATGTGCGGGGGAGGGGCTATTTCCAGTGTGAGAAGAAGAATCAGAGCTAGAATCCCACATCCCCTGAAATTGGTGCCATCACTGGATAGGCTCCCGACTCTACATAAAGAAGCATAGCAAGGATGCCATGAGCCATGGTGCAAGCAAAGACAGTGGCCCCTTTGACTATTGATGGAGTAGTAAAATACAGCCATTTTGAGGGTTCACTGGGCCCCAGTGTCACTGCACCTGCTGCACCAGTGGTAACTGTGCCGCTGTCTACATTGAAAGGGCTCAGTTGGCTGGGTGCACTCATAAGTATTGCCCCTGGGCATTAGAAGAGTCTTAGAGATGGGTGGAAGCACCCATGAAGGCTCACTCAGGTCAGAAGGAAAGTCTCAGAGATGGCTGGGAGCACACGTGAGTTTTGACCCAGGGTAAGAGTCTCAGAGATGGCTGGAAGCATTCATTAGTGCTAACCCAGAAGAAGAGTCTCAGAGATGGCTGGAAGCTATCATGAGTGCTAACCCAGAGCAGAAGAAGAGTCTCACAGATAGCTGGAAGCACTCATGACTGCTGAACCAGGGCTAAATAAGTCTCTCACGGATGACTGGAAGCACCCATGATCACTGATCCAGGGCAGAAGGAGAGTCTTAGAGATCGGTGGAAGCACTCATGAAAGCACAGACGAAGGGCAGAAGAAGAGTATCAGATATGGGTGGAAGCTCACATGAGTTCTGACTAAGGGCAGAAGAAGAGTCTCAGAGATGGGTGGAAGCATTCATGAGTGCTGATCCAGGTCAGAAGGAAAGTCTCCGAGATGGGTGGAAGCACTCATGAGGGTTGACTCAGGGCAGAAGGAGAGTCTCAGTGATGGGTGGAAGCACTCATGAGCGCTGATTCAGGGCAGAAGAAGAGTCTCAGAGATGGGTGGAAGCACTCATGAGTGCTGATCCAGGTCAGAAGGAAAGTCTCGGAGATGGGTGGAAGCACTCATGAGGGTTTACTGAAGGCAGAAGGAGAGTCTCAGAGATGGGTGGAAGCACTCATGAGTGCTGATACAGGTCAGAAGGAAAGTCTCAGTGATGGGTGGAAGCACTCATGAGCGCTGATTCAGGGCAGAAGAAGAGTCTCAGAGATGGGTGGAAGCACTCATGAGTGCTGATCCAGGTCAGAAGGAAAGTCTCAGAGATGGGTGGAAGCACTCATGAGGGTTGACTCAGGGCAGAAGGAGAGTCTCAGTGATGGGTGGAAGCACTCATGAGCGCTGATTCAGGGCAGAAGAAGAGTCTCAGAGATGGGTGGAAGCACTCATGAGTGCTGATCCAGGTCAGAAGGAAAGTCTCAGAGATGGGTGGAAGCACTCATGAGGGTTGACTCAGGGCAGAAGGAGAGTCTCAGTGATGGGTGGAAGCACTCATGAGCGCTGATTCAGGGCAGAAGAAGAGCCTCAGAGATGGGTGGAAGCACTCATGAGGGTTTACTGAAGGCAGAAGGAGAGTCTCAGAGATGGGTGGAAGCACTCATGAGTGCTGACTCAGGGCAGAGGAAGAGTCTCAGAGATGGGTGGAAGCTCTCATGAGTGCTGACCCAGGGCAAAAGCACAGTCTCAGAGATGGCTGGGAGCCCTCATGTGTGCAGACCCAGGGCAGAAAGAGAGGTCCTCACAGCTGGATGAGTGCACTTTTGAGTGCTGACCGAGAGACGAGGGAGAACGTTCTCACATCTGGATTGGTGCACTCAAAAGGGCTGACCCAGGGCAGAGAGGCGAGGTTCCCTCAGCTGGCTTGTGCTACAGTTTGCTCGTGAGTACTGACTGAGGGCAACAAGCAGGTATCTTCGTTTCAATGAGTGCACCCTTCTGTGCTGACCCAAAGCATAAGGATGGCGATCCACAGTTGGTTTGGGGTGCTCACAATTGCTGACTCAGTAGAAAAGTAGGAGGTTCTCTTAGCTAGCTTGGGTACACTCATTAGTTCAGACCCAAGTCAAAGGGTGGAGGTTCCATCAGCTGGCCAGGGTCACTCCTAAGTTCTGACCTGAGGAAGCAGGCAGAGGTTCTCTCAGCTGGTTGGGTGCACTTGTGGGTTCTCACCACAGCAGAGGTGGTCGTTCCCTCAGCTGGCAGAGTGGGCTCATGAGTGCTGGCCCAGAGCAAAGATGATGGTTCGCTCAACTGGCTGGGTGTGCTCCTGAATACTGTCCTAAGGCAGAGATGGTGATTCCCTCAGCTGGCTGGGTATGCTCATGAGTTCTGACTCCAAGAAGGAGGCAGAGGTACCCTCCGCTGGCTGGGTGTGCTCACGAGTGCGGACCCAAGGGAGCAGACTGAGGTTCCCTCAGCTGGCTGGGTGTGCTCATAAGCTCTGACCCCAGGGATCAGGCAGAGGTTCCCACAGCTGGCTGAGTGTGCTCATGAGTGCGGGTCCCAGGGAGCAGGCAGAGGTTCCCTCAGCTGGCTGGGTGTGCCCATGAGTGCCGACCCCAGGTAGAAGGCATAGGTTCCCTCCACTGGATGGGTGTGCTCATGAGTTAGGACCCCAGGGAGCAGGCAGAGGTTCCCTCAGCTGGCCCGGTGTGCTAACGAGTGCTGACCCCAGGGAGTATTAAAGCTAATGGGGTTACCCAGTATCCCGCAGAACCTGGGATTTCTAGTGGTACGTAACAACAATTGGTTCTGTAGGGACTGTTCTATTTCTTCTACATGAATTGCTTGAAGTCCCTGAATCAATAGGAATAAAAAGAATCAAGATAACAGGTATTTACTAATTGTTGCCTATTAATGAGCCCAGGCACCAACCAGGAATGATTTTAAGACAAGGTATATTATTCATCATATATCATGAAACATTACAAATAATGGCATCACAAAAGGCACACACAGAACTGCTGTATAACATATACATAAACAAATAAACTTGGTATAAATATATCAGGACTGTAGCACATAAAGAACGATAGACATTTACAGATGTTAACATACAAGAGACAAATTAATCGATATGGTGTCCAAATAAAACATGTATATGTTGGAGCAGATGTCCTAATTTGCTTGGATATGTAGTCTGCTCTACATAGGTAAGGAACACCTCTATTTATCATCGACGTTTCGTCCCAGAGAGGTTATGTGTTAGTATAAAACATCAAAGGTGGGTTTTCTTCAGGACTTGTAGTTAAATGGAACAGCCTGTGTGTCAAGAAATATATGTGTCAGGGATAGGATTAAATCTATAGCTAAGGGTGGAATATATGTCCGCTATTAAAGTGGTCTCACCTGTGGTGAGGGAGCCTCACAAGTAGGCATACTCCTCCGATACTAAAGATCTGCCATCAAAGGTCTTTAAGGAAGGGACGGTCCGTATACTAATTTAACGGAGATCACGTGCTCCGCGTGATTCTTCATCTGTAGTAACTGGAGCCAATAGTTAGACTCCCATGAGTATATGGCTAGCTTGCCAAAATCTCAGAGACCATGAATGGACTCTCTGTTGAAAAAATGCAAAGATTAAGAACAGGTCCTGAACAATTTGGACAATGGGATTATTCTTCTAAACCACCCTCTCGGTCACCAAATTTACAGAAAGTGGCTATAGAAGAGGGTGGATCCTGTCTAGGAATATCCCCCATCTAATGGAATCAAAATACAAAATCAATTCAAATAGATGTGCATAGTGAAATCTCTCTGTGGTCTCTGTTACAAAAGTAATTTGGCATAGACCCGATGGAGTTGAGGGTCTTATGGCAAGATATACATTGGGTGCTGCGATGAGTAAATAAATGAAAGACCAGACTATGGTGGTGAGGTACTCATTACGTAAATTAAGAAACATCACAAAAGATGTTCTAAACTTGTGCCTTAATATCTCATCTTGGTGTAAGCCTCATATTAAAGGCCTTTCTCATAAGGAGGCTGGGGCTATAAACAGCCTATGTTCTGTTCTGTGTCGAGTTAGACTCACCGTGAGGGGCGCGTCATACTGTCCAGGGGAATGAATCAACATCCGGAGCGGGAGGCGTGCTTTTAAAATAGACAAAGCGTCTGCACGCACACCTGAACGTTTACCGTGCGCCTTGCAGCACGTATGGTGCGTGCGCTAATGTTGTCATGACGACCAACATGATTACCCGTGTAGTCTTAGTTGCAGAGGGCCCATCAAGGTCGGAGCAAAGCACAAGCTCAAGATTCGTGTAAAATATAGAAAGTGTGAGTTGAAAAGGCTTAAGTTGCTAGAGATAACTTCACAGATCAAAATATGTTCAGTATGATGAGAACAATTATGATTCACATTATACATAGTAACACTTTCATACATATACTGGCATAATGCCCTAGAATATCAGTTAATTACTTAGATAAATCATATATACAGAAGGCACCGTCAACTCCTGAATAGAGGGAATCATTTATGTGAAAGTGTAAGTTTTATGATAGAAAGAGAACTCATATATGATTACAAAGTGTTACCCAGTCCCTTGTACGAGCTAACAATCTGTGTTGCCAGGTTATTGAGAACATCACAATGTGGGCGTAACATAACAGTAAAACATACTCGTATTTAACTTATGTATATAATGTCATGTGGAAAGGTGTAGTATTCTAATAGTCATTTTGTACATCTATATTAAACCCATGGGGAATGGATAAGTAGAGAGAGGAGAACCAGAATAGGTTAAAAGTGTACAGAAGCAAGCTCATCCGGGTCAGGAAGGACAGAGAATAGTATCTCAATGCTGTTGCTAGCAGTAGCCCATCTATGCCTGTTTTCAACCCATGTTGAGAAGTGCTGCCTGTCTCGATAGCTCCTCAAACTTATTGAGACCATGGTTCACTGTATCTAACTGGTGTACCATTTGCATTCTCTCAGGCTTAGGGTGGCTGGTAAATCTCCTCCTCTTGGGTTCCGAAAGATTCTTTATAATTCCCACCATCTTATGTCTTCTGATGTGTGTCCTGCCTGGTGGAAGTGTTCCACTAAGGGCACTTCTTGTGTGTTGCAGCGCACTCTGGAGCAGTGTTGTAGGATCCTAGGGCCCGATTCACAGAACTAACTTAAGACAAAATCCTAAACTTACTACCATTTTGGTATTCACAGAAGGCACTTACTCATTTTGGTATTCACAGAAGGCACTTACTCATTTCGGTATTCACAGAAGTTAGGAGTCCTAACTTTAGGACTCCTAAATGCCTTCTGTGAATACCAAAAGTCTTAAAATTAGGATTTTTCTCAGTTTAGTAGTAGTATAGTTAGGACTCCTAACTTTAGGACTCCTAAATGCCTTCTGTGAATACCGAAAGTCTTAAAATTAGGATTTTTCTCAATTTAGTAGTCCTAAATTTAGGACTCCTAAGTTTAGGACTCCTAAATGCCTTCTGTGAATACCGAAAGCCTTAAAATTAGGATTTTTCTCAGTTTAGTAGTAGTATAGTTAGGACTCCTAACTTTAGGACTCCTAAATGCCCTCTGTGAATACCGAAAATCTTAAAATTAGGATTTTTCTCAATTTAGTAGTCCTAAATTTAGATTTAGGACTACTAAATTGAGAAAAATCCTAATTTTAAGACTTTCGGTATTCACAGAACGCATTTAGGAGTCCTAAAGTTAGGAGTCCTAACTATACTACTACTAAACTGAGAAAAATCCTAATTTTAAGACTTTCGGTATTCACAGAAGGCATTTAGGAGTCCTAAACTTAGGACTCCTAACTTCTGTGAATACCGAAATGAGTAAGTGCCTTCTGTGAATACCAAAATGAGTAAGTGCCTTCTGTGAATACCAAAATGGTAGTAAGTTTAGGATTTTGTCTTAAGTTAGTTCTGTGAATCGGGCCCCTAGTTTTTGCTTTGTGTCGTGTTTGTCCCACATATAGCTTATTACATGGGCAGGTAATAACATAGATCACATCAGTTGTGTTACAATCAGTGTGATGCTTGCGGGTGCATAGAACCTCGTAGTGTGTTTAATCTTTTCTTTCAACTGTGAGTACACAGGCCTTGCAGTGACCACATTTGAAGTGCCCTGTAAGTGAGGGTAACATCAATTGTGCCCTCAAATCAGGGGGGCTAGCCGTCTTCAAGTAAGATTTCACCACGCAATGTCTTATGTTCCTGCCTCTCTTAAAAGCAAACGGTGGTTTTTCTTCACTCTCTAACTCATTTGAGATTAGGGCCCAAGGTTGGTTCATAATTCTCTTGATTTCATTACTTCTAGTGTTAAAAGTAGACACAAACACAATTCTATTTTCTGAGATGGCCTGATTAGTTCTGACTTCCAAAAGTCTTTCAAGGGGCAGTACCAAACCCTTTTCCTAGCTCTTTTAAGCAGACCCTTAGGTAGCCTCTCTCTTTAAGGCGCATCAGTAACTGGTCTGTTTCTTCAAAAAAGTCGAATCTATGTGTGCAGTTTCTGCGTAAGTGCACAAATTGTCCATATGGCAGATTGTTTCTCAGGTTCCTGGGGTGGTGGCTACCGTAACTCAATAGTGTATTACCTCCCATCAGTTTCCTGAAGAGCGTTGTGTATAATATCCCATCTGTGGCTCTTATGTTGAGGTCCAGAAAATTGATCTCACTTCTACTGTGTGTGGTGGTAAATTGTATGTCTGGAGATCTCTTGTTGATCCATTCACAGAAATCCTGTAACATAGGCTCATCACCTGCCTAAATCAAAAGGACATTGTCAATGTATTTTTTCCAGGGGTTGATGTTTTCAAGAAAAGGATTATTGATATCATAGATGAATTGATTCCTCATATTTATCGATAAAAAGGTTAGTTGTCTGAAGGTAAAAGTAATTTTGGAATACAAAGAAGTTCTTAATCATAGCTACTCTTAGCATATCCACAATGAATTCCGTGGATTTTCCCTTTTGTCAAGGACCTCATGTACCACTTGTAGGGCCTGTTCTTGTGGAATGTTGGTGTATAGTGAGGCAACATCCATCGTAACCAGGAATTATCTCCTAGTATCAAATGGTTGGTAATGCACCAGTTTGATGACCTCCACGGTATCCCATGACTACCCATGGTTATAGGAACAGATCAATGTATTTACATAATGGTTCCAGTATTGGACCACACCTGGATACAATGGGTCTACCAGGTGGTGGAGCAGGCAGAGGTTCCCTCAGCTGGCTGGGTGTGCTCATGAGTGCTGACCCCAGTGAGCAGGCAGAGGCTCTCTCAGTTGGCTGGGTGTACTCATGAGTGGCTGACCACACGTAGCAGGCAGAGGTTCCCTCAGCTGGCTTGGTGTGCTCAGGAGTGCTGACCCTTAGGGACCCGGCAGAGGTTCCCTCAGATACCTGGGTGTTCTCATGAGTGCTGACCCAGAGCAGAGGGAGGAGGTTCCCTCAACTGGCTTCTGTGCTTGTGAGCACTGAACTCAGGGAGCAGGCAGAGGTTCCCTCGGTTGGCTGGGTGTGCTCATGAGTGCTGACCCAGAGCAGAGGAAGGAGGTTCCCTCAGCTGGCTGGGTGTGCTAATGAGTGCTGACTCCAGGGAGCAGCCAAAGGTTCCCTCAGCTGGCTGGGTGTGCTCATGAGTGCTGACCACAGGGAGCAGGCAGAGGATCCCTCCGCTGGCTGGGTGTGATCATGAGTGCAGATTCCAGGCAGCTGGCTGGGTGTCTTTATGAGTGCTGACCCCAGGGAGCAGGCAGAGGTTCCCTCAGCTGCCTTGGTGTAAACATGAGTGCTGACCCAGTGCAGGGGAGGAGGCTCCCTCAGCTGGATGTGTGTGCTCATGAGTACTGACCCCAGGGAGCAGGCAGAGGTTCCCTCAGCTGGCTGGGCGTGCTCATGAATGCTGACCCCAGGGAGCAGGCAGAGGTTCACTCAGCTGGCTGGGTGTGCTCATGAGTGTTGCCACCCAGGGAGCAGGCTATGGTCCCGTCGGCTGGCTAGGTGTGCCCATGAGTGCTGACCCCAGGGAACAGGAAGAGGTTCCCTCAGCTGGCTTGGCGAGCTCATGAGTGCTGAGCCCAGAGAGTAGGCAGAGGTCCCCTTAGCTGGCTGGATGTGCTCATGAGTTCTGCCCTCAGGGAGCAGGCAGAGGTTCCCTCAGTTGGCTGGGTGTGCTCATGAGTGCTGACCCCAGGGAGCAGGCAGAGGATCGCTCCGCTGGCTGGATGTGCTCATGAGTTCTGCCCTCAGGGAGCAGGCAGAGGTTCCCTCAGTTGGCTGGGTGTGCTCATGATTGCTGACCCCAGGGAACAGGCAGTGGTTCCCTTAGCTGGCTGGGCAAGCTCATGAGTGCTGAGCCCAGATAGTAGGCAGAGATTCCCTTAGACTGGCTGGATATGCTCATGAATTCTGACCAGAGGAAGGAGGTTCCCTCAGAAGGCTGGGTGTGCTCGTGAGTGTTCACTCCAGGGAGCAGGCAGAGGTTCCCCCCGGTGGCTGGATGTGCTCATAAGTGCTGACTCCTGGGAGCAGTCAGAGGTTCCTTCAGCCGGCTGGGTGTTCTCATGAGCGCGGAGCCAGAGGAGCAGGCAGAGGTTCCCTCAGCTGGCTGGGTGGACTCATGAATGCTCACCCCAGGGAGAGGTTTCCTCATTTGGCTGAGTGTGCTTGTGAGTGCTGACCTAGAGCAGAGGGACGCAGAGGAGAGGGAGGAGGCTCCCTCAGCTGTCTGGGTGTGCTCATGAGTACTGACCCCAGGGCACGGGCTGAGGTTCTCTCAGCTGGCTGGGCGTGCCCATGAATGCTGACCTCAGGGAGCAGGCAGACGTTCACTCAGCTGGCTGGGTGTGTTCATGAGTGTTGCCCCCTCGTGAGCAGGAAAAGGTTCCCTCAGCTGGCTGGGTGTGCTCATGATTGCTGACCCCAGGGAACAGGCAGTGGTTCCCTTAGCTGGCTGGGCAAGCTCATGAGTGCTGAGCCCAGATAGTAGGCAGAGGTTCCCTTAGCTGGCTGGATATGCTCATGAATTCTGACCATAGGGAGCAGGCAGAGGTTCCCTCAGTTGGCTGGGTGTGCTCATGAGTGCCGACCCAGATGAAGGGGGTTCCCTCAGCTTGCTGGGTGTGCTCGTGAGTGCTGACTCCAGGAAGCAGGCAGAGGTTCGCCCCAGTGGCTGGATGTGCTCATAAGTGCTTACCCCTGGGAGCAGTTAGAGGTTCCCTCAGCTCGCTGGGTGTGCTCATGAATGCTTAGCCAGAGGAGAGGGAGGAGGTTCCCTCAGCTGGCTTGGTGTGCTCATGTGTGCTGACTCCAGGGAGTAGGCAGAAGTTCCCTCTTCTGGCTGGGTGGGCTCATGAGGGAAGACCCCAGGGAGCAGGCAGACATTTCCTCAGCTGGATGGGTGTCTTTATTAGTGCTGACCCCAGGGAACAGGAAGAGGTTCCCTCAGATGCCTTGGTGTGCTCATGAGTGCTGACCCAAGGGAGCAGGCAGATGTACCCTCCATTGGCTGGATGAGTGGAGGGAGCAGGAAGAGGTTACCTCGTTTGGCTGAGTGTGCTCATGAGTGCTGATCTAGAGCAGAGGGACGAGTTCGCCTCAGCTGGCTGGGTATGCTCATGAATACTGACCCCCAGGGAGTAGGCAGAGGTTAACTCCACTGGCTGAGTGTGGTCATGACTGCTGACCCCAGGTAACAGGCAGAGGTTCCCTCAGCTGGGTGGGTGTGCTCATGAGTGCTAATCCCAGGCAGCAGGCAGAGGTTCCCTCGTTTGGCTGAGTGTGCTCATGAGTTCTGACCCAGAGCAAAGGGATGAGGTTCCCTCAGCTGGATGGGTTTGCTCATGAATGTTGACCTCAGGGAGTAGGCAGAGGTTCCCTCAGCACTCTAGCTGTGCTGATGAGTACGGATACCAGGGAGCAGGCAGCGGTTCCTGCAGCTGGCTGGGTGTGTTCATGAGTGCAGACACCAGGGAGCAGGCAGAGGTTCTCTCAGTTGGCTGGGAGTGCTCTGGAGTGCTGGCCCCAGGGAGCAGGCAGAGGTTCCCTTCTTTGGCTGAGTGTGCTCATGAGTGCTGATGCTGAGAAGAGGGACGAGGTTCCCTCAGCTGGCTGTGTGTGCTCATGAATGCTGACCCCAGGGAGTAGGCAGAGGTTCCCTCCACTGGCTGGGAGCGCTCATGAGTGCCAACCCTTGGGAGCAAGCAGAGGTTCATTCAGCTGAGTGGGTGTGCTTATGCTTGCTGAACCAGAACAGAGGAAGGAGGTTCCCTTAGCTGGCTGTGTGTGCTCATGAGTTCGGACCCCCAGGGACCAGGCAGAGGTTCTCTCAGTTGGCTGGGTGTGCTCATGAGTGCTGACCAATAGCAGAGGGAGGAGGTTCCCTCAGCTGGCTGGGTGGGCTTATAAATGCTGACCCCAGGGAGCAGGCAGAGGTTCAATCCCTTGGCTGGGCTCATGAGTGCTGACCCCAAGGAGCAGGAAGAGGCTCCCTCATTTGGCTGAGTGTGCTTGTGAGTGCTGACCTAGAGCAGAGAGACGCAGAGGAGAGGGAGGGGGTTCCCTCAGCTGGCTGGGTGTGCTCATGGTAGGCAGAAGTTCCCTCCGCTGGCTGGGTGTGGTCATGAGTGAAGACCCCAAGGAGCAGGCAGAAATGACCTCAGCTGGCTGGGTGTCGTTATGAGTGCTGACCCCAGGGAGCAGGCAGAGGTTCCCTCAGATGCCTTGGTGGGCTCATGAGTGCTGTCCCAGAGCAGAGGGAGGAGGCTCCCTCAGCTGTCTGGGTGTGCTCATGAGTACTGACCCCAGGGAGCAGGCAGAGGTTCCCTCAGTTGGCTGGGTGTGCTCATGAGTGCTGACCCCAGGGAGCAGGCAGAGGTTCCCTCAGTTGGCTGGATGTGCTCATGAGTGATGAGCCCAGGGAGCAGGCAGAGGTTCCCTCCGTTGGCTGGCAATGCTCTTGAGTGCTGTCCCAGAGCAGAGGGAGTAGGTCCCCTCAGCTGGCTGGGTGTGCTCATGAGTGCTGACCCAGAGCAGAGAGAGGAGGTTCCCTCAGTTGGCCGAGTGTGCTAATGAGTGCTGACCCAGAGCAGAGGGAGGAAGTTCCCTCAACTGGCTGGGTGTGCTCTTGAGTGCTGACCCAGAACTGAGGGAGTAGGTTCCCTCAGCTGGCTGCATGTGATCATGAATGCCGACCCAGAGCAAAGGGAGGAAGTTCCCTCAGTTGGCTGGGTTTGCTCATGATTGCTGACCACAGTGAGCAGGCAGAGTTTTCCTCAACTGACTGGGTGTGCTCATGAGTATGGATCCCAGGGACCAGGCAGAGGTTCCCTCAGTTGGCTCATGAGTGCTGACCCCAGGGAGCAGGCAGAGGTTCCCTCAGTTGGCTCATGAGTGCTGACCCCAGTAAGCAGGCAGAGGTTCCCTCAGTTGGCTCATGAGTGCTGACCCCCGTGAGCAGGCAGAGGTTCCCTCAGTTGGCTCATGAGTGCTGACCCCAGGGAGAAGGCAGAGGTTCCCTCAGTTGGCTCATGAGTGCTGACCCCAGGGAGCAGGCAGAGCTTCCCTCAGTTGGCTCATGAGTGCTGATCCCGGTGAGCAGGCAGAGGTTCCCTCAGTTGGCTCATGAGTGCTGACCCCAGTGAGCAGGTAGAGCTTCCCTTCGCTGGCTGAATGTGCTCATGAGTGCTGACCACATCCAGCAGGCAGAGGTTCCCTCAGCTGGCTGGATGTGCTCATGAGTGAGGATCTCAGGGAGCAGGCAGAGGTTCCCTCAGCTGGCTGGATGTGCTCATGAGTGAGGATCTCAGGGAGCAGGCAGAGGTTCCCTCAGCTGGCTGGATGTGCTCATGAGTGAGGATCTCAGGGACCAGGCAGAGGTTCCCTCAGTTGGCTCATGAGTGCTGACCCCAGGGAGCAGGCAGAGGTTCCCTCAGTTGGCTCATGAGTGCTGACCCCAGTAAGCAGGCAGAGGTTCCCTCAGTTGGCTCATGAGTGCTGACCCCCGTGAGCAGGCAGAGGTTCCCTCAGTTGGCTCATGAGTGCTGACCCCAGGGAGCAGGCAGAGGTTCCCTCAGTTGGCTCATGAGTGCTGACCCCAGTGAGCAGGCAGAGGTTCCCTCAGTTGGCTCATGAGTGCTGATCCCGGTGAGCAGGCAGAGGTTCCCTCAGTTGGCTCATGAGTGCTGACCCCAGTGAGCAGGTAGAGCTTCCCTTCGCTGGCTGAATGTGCTCATGAGTGCTGACCACATCCAGCAGGCAGAGGTTCCCTCAGCTGGCTGGATGTGCTCATGAGTGAGGATCTCAGGGAGCAGGCAGAGGTTCCCTCAGCTGGCTGGATGTGCTCATGAGTGAGGATCTCAGGGAGCAGGCAGAGGTTCCCTCAGCTGGCTGAGTGTGCTCGCTTGCGCTGACCCAGGACAGAGGAAGTGGTGTTGCTACAAATAAGTCCGCTGCTAAGTAGGCAGTATTTATTAGACAACGATCATTGCGGCAGACAGGCCGTTGGGGGAACACTCTAATTATCTTAATTCTGCCATTACAAGCAGCCAACAGGAACACCAGACAAATGCCGGGTCAGCAGTTCGCTTTGCAGCTTTTGTGCTGCCTGGTACATTCACTCGAACGTACACTGCTCCAGGCTGAGTGTGAAATGGAAACAATACCGAGGCTTTTGTGTTCTTGCTCCCTTTTACATGGCATGTAGTTTCCTGGTTCCACAAGCCACCCGAGAATAAACAATCGCTGCTGGAAGCAATGCCAGGAACCAGTTCAACACTCACCTTTAAACACGCCAGCACCAATCCTATCAACTCTCGCACTTGTGCTGCCAAACACAAATACACACCGATCCTGGCACTCATAGCACCCATTCTACCTGGCCCAGCCCATGACAGCATCCACCCAAGAAGCTCCAGCAATCACCCTGACAGTCACACATCTCCAGCACATGCTAGCATCTATCTAAGCACCCTTCGCACATATCGTAGCACCAGTACCCACAGTTGGACATGCCAAAACCTGAGTAGGGACCAGCTCTAAAAGTCACTGTAGCATATTAAATAAAGTTTAATATAAATAATGTGCACACAGCCACTCACTCAAGGAACACCCACCATAGAAAATACAAATATCTCCTCAGGCATTGGCAATGGACACACAAACACCCATCAGCACCAAGTCTAGCAATGCCAATAAATGCCCTAACCAATGCAGACCAATTATAGTAAGTAAGAACTAGTAAGAAATAGAGCCTGGCCAAACAAAAAAAGAACATTTTAATGCATATCATCACCTGCCCATATACCTACTCTAGATCACAACAAAACCCACTTTACCACATAGCAGTATGTTAGAATTTGTCAATTTATGCACATACATGGACTTGTTTTACACTATGGTATGTTAGCCTTTAGAAGGCTATGATTAGTAGTAGCTGATATGCCTAAATGTACCCCACTGTGCTAGTCTTATAATATTAGCTTAAGTTAGCATCTGCAGCTCCATTTTGTAGTTTGTAGGCCATGTTAGGTGGTGACTTATTCAAGCCCCAATTATCTGTATTTCTTGCTTCAGAGAAAGACTGTGTCTCAGCTATTTTTTCCTTTTGTGTTCAAGGTTAAATTCCGACTTACTAATGAATAGGCCATTCTGCCTCTGCATGCCTATCCTTCTTCGTAGCTCTGCTCCCACGTTAGGAGGAACAGAGGCTAGCAAGGCAACCTTGAGATAGTGATAGTGTGTACCCATCACGCAGGTGATAGCCCATCCTTCTGTGCCTTCTTTGTTCATGCACGGCTCAGGCCGGTAACTTTCCACTGGGGGCGTGGATGGGGTTGTCAGAAGAATGATTATGCGTTACCAAGTGTTGGGGAGTCAGTCCCCTCGACAGCCATCTCCGGGTGCTGGTCAGATTGGACTCCGCTGCAGTGTATTCTACTAATAAATGATTATTTGTATTCTCTACTGTCTGACCGACTCTTCACTTGTTTGGAAGGCCATGAGGTGGTCGTTAGTGACCCGGGTGGCCCTAATCGGGTCACTTCCTTCAAGTATCTACCTAAAACACTTCAGAACCTCACTTAGGCTGACCTTACAATGCAACGCCCAACCTAGAACATTGCAGCACCTGCCTAGGGAATTCTAGCAATAATCTTAGTACTGGCTCTTGCATGGCAACAAAAATTCTTGTGCACACCAGCACTTGCTGCAACACCCACCAAGGCTCATGCCAGAACCAGCCTTAGGATCCCATGAGTCTGTAGGATTGTCCAGATGCTAGTGATATTACAGTTGTACAGATACAGCAGTTCAGCCATGGATGCTTGTTGAAAGAGTCTCATATCCACCATCTGGACTGCTAGTCAAAAGCTCCAGTATCACAGTGGTGCACCCCTTGTGCACAGCTTTCAGCTATGCATTGCATGCCTTTTCCCACACAATGATGCACTGAGAAGGTCTCATTCTGGTGGACTTCATAGACTTTAAACATAGCAATCCGCAAGGTGTAGTCCTCAGTGGCGTGATCGTCTGCCATGAAATAGGCAGTGATTCCATCAGACGTCGAGAGAGGTTTCTAAGGAGAACTTTTTTGTCCCCAGATACTGACGTTCCTGAGGTCTCTACATCCGAGTGGGATAAGTGGGACCCTGGTGATCTCTGCAGGCCAGAGTCACGAAGGAGGAAAGTTGAAAAGGAAAACGTAATGGGTGAAAAGTGAAAAAGCATAGGGTGTGATATGTGTGAGTAACAGTGCTGCTTTAGTCCCTAAAGCTGGACTATAGGGCAAATGCCACTTTCATTAAAAACTAGTTTTGGTGATAACTTCCATCAGGGTTGAGCCAGAGACAGTCACACATTGAGGGTCCGATGAGATGTTCTGTGGCTGCAGCAGGACCTTCTTTTACCCTTCCAGTGGCAGACACTGAAACAATGAGTGTGCACAGTTTCCTTTCAAACTACTGACCAACAAGCTCTCACATAGTTCCTCACTTTTGGCCTGTCCGTGCTTTGAAAGCAAAAGACACACAATTGATGGACGGAATGCTGAACAAATCAAAACATTCACCCCCAGTCAAGAGATCTGGGTTAAATCCATCATTCTTTTGCTCACCATGCCACCCCAGTTTAGATATGGCCATATGCAAATCAGCCTTGACCCTGTGCCTCATGCTTTGAAGCATGGCCCCATTCCTGCATCAATGCCCAGCCTCAGTTTTCCATACATGTTGGCAATCTTTCCTCATGAGTGCTGGCTGAAGCTGCTAACAGATCTGTTATTGTTTTTCGGGTTATTTCTCAAACCTTTTTCCTCATTACTTTAATCTGCATGGATGTTGGTGCTCTTTTTTTGTCTCAACAAATTAACAGGGTTGAGAAAAACCTGGTTTTCACATGAAAACCCAAATGCAGGGAATTTCTCAACATGTAGGCAGTAAGTGTAGTCTTACTAGAATTACGGGAAGTTTGAGACAGAAAAACTTTGAAAGTTTGTGTGCCCATGATTGAGGCCAAAAGATGAGGGATAGGCTCACACTGTCCATTGTCACAATATGATCAAAGAGCAGAGGGTTATGAGGCTTTGCGTGTAATTTGGGATGGGGGTCAGAAGAACAGTTCTCCACTTCCCAGTGACAGACAAGAAGGAATGGTGTGTTGAGTGCTAGAGGCAAGGGGGGAAGTCATACCTACAACCTTTTCCAACTTATTGACTGATATTAAGAGTGGAAGAAGAGAAACCAGAGAAGAGGGGAAGGGCTTCTGCCATCCTCCTTTGAGTTAAATACACTATTGCTGAACAAGGGTCAGAGAGAGATCATAGCTATCATCCGCGCAGGTGTTGTAATGGCACCTGTGCCCAGGGAGGTCAGAGGTCAGAGGCCCACTGTGCGGCAGCCCCGGCTGTCTTTTACTAGCCTTCAAGCAGGTTCAATTTCCTGTGCTTGCATTAGGGCCCATGCATTCTCTCGCTACATCACTGGTTACTTCCCATTGGAGGAGTGAAGATAGGGGTTTAGTAAGATTAAGCAACCCCAAGATACGCCATGGCAAGAGGCAGACTTCCTCATAACATATTTTTCTTTTAGCAATTAGTTTTTGTGTCTAATATCCTCCTGTGGTAGGCTTGTTCCAGTTAAAAAAGTGTCTCACAGGAACTTTTAAACTGATGTGTGTTACAGCCATGAGATATTTTCTGCTTGAATGAGAAAAGACAGAGGTGTCTCACGAGACTTCTGTACAGAAGCCATGCCCTCTTATCATTTTCATGCAAGATGCCGTCCAGGTTGATTTCGTATAATAAGCATAATCCCACTCTTTTTCGTGAACATCGTGCACCCTTTACACTGGGGAAGGTTCACAGTAACTGCTCTCGTTCCAGGGAGTTTTGATAGGCCAATGACCCGGGATCAAATGTATGTCTCTTATCAAAGACAGTCTTCAAAAGGACTACATAGCAGCATGAGACAGTTGGGGTGGAAGTAATGCGTTTTTCTTGCTAAGTGGGGGTGTTACTCGAGTCCGTGAAGGCTTGACAGGGGGAGTTAGGTGAGCCTCAAGGACGCAAGGGAAGCGACAGGGGGTTTTCAGTGTTAAATGAGGCCGCGTGCCCCTGTCCCCGTCCCCACCCAGCTTGCACAGCCCGCCTATGAAGGTACTGCAAAAGAACTTAAAAGTACAGGCTGGGCGACTATGGAGCGGTAGAGCAGCGCAGCAGCAAGACGGGCCTCGAGAAGAGGAAATGGTAGCACGTGGAGGACGCTAATCACGTGGTCGCCGCGCGCCTCCCTTTGAAGTCTTTCACGGCCCCTGACCTAATTACCGCGCACGGCTCGCGCAGCGCCACCTGAGTTAGAAGACGCTGGGGGAGGAAGGCTCGGCGCATTTAAACATATTAATTCCCGCTTCCCTGCTGGCTCCTACGTTCACCGAATTCTACTTTTTCCTCGTTCCTGGATCATGAAAGACCATGGGAATGGAGAGGCGAGTAAGCACGCTGCTCTGTTTATTTTACATCTCTGCCTTTGAAATGTCTTAATCAAAGGGACAGTTGGCGGGGCCTGCAGAGGTTCTGAGCGGGCCCGCGCTCCGCCACCCTTGGCGCTTGGGCAAACTGGTTAAGCTACAGAGTGTCAACGCCAGCGATGCCTTTAGAGCGCCGCCAAGGGAAGAGTTCAATTAGTGGTGCAAATTCACAGGGAGGTGGGATCTTGCTTGGCGTTAACAGGGAAAGAATGAACCAACCATTGATGGAAATCACACATATGCAAGTTCAGTGGGGGGAGAAAACACAATATTTAGTTTATAATCATCCTGCCACTGTGTAGCAGCAGCTCTAATTCAGTTTCAGCAGCTCTAATCCAATTTGCATCAACGAGAAAGAAAGAAGGCTGTGGCCTGTTGGTCTCCTAATTAGGAGGACCCATAGGTGGGCTAGACTCCCCCAATACGCGCTCAAGCCTGCCTTGGATCGCCCACCTAAAATTATCACCTTGCCATCCTCACTCTGATTAGGGAAGAGGTGTGGCGCCATGGCTAGGGCGCCGGTGGCAGATTAGCCCAGCGCCATGTGACTCTGGGCAATAGCTTGCTTAATCTTCGAGACGGCCCCCAGTGCCTAGAGACTCTTACGGGTGATTGTTCGCGCTTTACAAATGTGGATATTATTATTATAAATTACTATATTAGAGGCCACTGCGCATTATAGATACTCCCCTAAAAAAGTTATTTTAGTATAAAAACACCTTCCACCCTCACAGTGCCCTGTTTTAGCTGTGTCTTAGACACACCTTAGGGTCGCTGCTGAGTGGTAGTTCCAGCATCTTTTTTTCTCTATTTTATTTAAAGGTCCGGAGTCTGCTATGTGAAGTGGATTCCGCGTTTGCATCTTTTTGTTTCTTTTTTGGTGGTGACAGCGGCGGCTCCTATGCTATGGCGGAGGAGCTTCGTCCTCCCCTGCTGAGACCTAGTTGAGGGAAACGCAAAAAATAAAAGATAATACATTGGTTTTATTATCATTTTTATTTTTCCTGTTTCCCTCTAGAGCCAGCTAGGGCAGGGCGGGGCTTGGCTGTCGTCACAGCCGGCAGAGGAAGAGTAGTGCAGAACCTAAGTGCGCATGGTGGTTTGGCTGGCAGTCTTAGGCCTGCCAAACCGTCATGCACACTTAGGTTTCTCCAACCCAGATGTGTTGGAGAAACAGCACGGATTCCCAGGCACTATCTCGGCCTCAAACCGAGCCTCTCAGACCAGTCCTAGCGCTGCTGTCATGCTATTGAGAGCAGCGGCAGGTTTGGGTGGGGAGCTTGGAGGGCAAAAGGGCAGAGAAAAAAGAAGGACCACTGCATCTCCCTTTTCTGGCTCGGATGAGGATGAACCTAGTGTACACGGACCTAGAATTGCCAGTTCTTATTCCCGATACAGTCCTGCACTGTTATCAGTCTTACGGATACAGGCCATGGTTGTAGAGGAAGTTTCTAAAGCACTGGCAGCCAGACCCAAAGACAAGAAGAAGGGCTCTAGATCCACTTCTGAATAACCTGCTTCACCTGATTCCTCTTCAGACTCAGCCTCTGAGGGTGCCAGTGCCATTACATCTAGCAATTATGTAACAAAGGAGTATCTGACTAATGTCTTTGAATCTATAAGAGTCAGATTTTTGCTCAAACTGGTTCCACACCAGGAGTAAGAGGGACAACTTTTTTCTCAATACACAAAACCTGCTACTCTGGCATTAACTGTCCATAAGAGAAGTAAGGAATTGATATTTAAGAATTGGGAAGAGGATGACCAGTCTTCAGTTTTCACATTATTGCAGAAACATACACTCTTATGGCGGGAGAGGAAATTATTCCTTCTAATACAAAGGGGGATTCAATGTTGGCCCCTTTAATAGGAAGGATGACCATAAATCCTGACAACTGCTCAAATGCCGATGCCGTTGATCACAAACAAGGTGGATAGTGCATGTAGGAAATCCTTTTCAGCAAATAACCTCACCTTAAAAGCAGCATATGCTCATGGTCTTTGGTGAAAGATTTTAAGACATTATCCAATGCCATTCATGAGGGCACAGACTATGCAGACCTCCTACTATAAATGGAACAGGAAGTAAAGTATGTGGTGGGTGTGGCTTCCGATGTGATAATATTTACTGTTATAGCATCCAAAGCCTCAATCCTAGCCTGTCGTAAACTTTGGATGAGATATTGGAAGACTAACTTCTCCGGAAAAGATTTCTTTCTGAAGATCGAACTTGAAGGACAAAAACTCTTTCGCAACCAGTTGGATGCAATTATAACAAAATCTTTTATGGGTAGAAAACATACTCTGCCTTACAAAGGTAATTTCTCGAAGTCCTTCAGATCCTGTAAGATACATGCTAGGGATTTTGCAAGAAGAGATTCCATATCCTACTCTTTTTGTAAGGAGTGATTCCAGCCGAAGAAATCTTCCAAAGGCCAGGTCATGATACTCCAAGCACCAGTCCTGACTATTGTCCTCTGTCCTCCAACCCAGAATCATTGGGAGGAAGATTATTGGAGCTTTACAGAATTTGGAAAGCGTCAGTGGGGGCTGACTTTGTCCAAGAGAAGCTATCTTAGCTAATTTGATAAATTGCCACCAAGGCCAGCAGTCATCCCTATATCTATCAACAGCAACTCTAAAGAGACATTTTTGTGGTTGGGAATCCAGTCCTTGCTGGAGAAGAGGGTGAACATTCCAATTCTGGCATCAGAAAAGGAAGATGGTGTATACTCCATTCTATTCTTTAGGAGAGTGAACTGTGACCTGTGTGAAAATACACTTCAGAATGGTGACTTTATAGCACAATATTCCATTGATTTTAAAAGGGGACTTTCTGTCGACTATCGACCTGCAAGACGCCTATCTACACATTCCCATTCATCCAGCTCACCAGAGGCTTGTTTGTTTTGGTGTGGGCTCACAACATTTCCAGTTCAGGATTCTGTCCTTTCAGCTAAAGTTATCTCCCTGGGTGTTCACCAAAGTATTAACCCTTCTGATAGCTGTTATTACTATGAACATGTATATGCATATATATATTTATACAAGTATTCATAAAATTAATATAATGGAAAAATAAATATTTTATTAATTATGCTACACTATGGGGTTTATTATGATGTAGGGTGGAATCACTTCCGCCGACACCGACTCGGTCATGGGACCGTCCGACACCCGGTCGGCGGTCCTGACCGCCTCATTAGGATGCGACTGAACACTGTTCGGTCGCATTCATATATTTCACTATGGGAGCATGCATTACCACCGTAAACCGGCCATAATGCATGCTACTATTCAGCAGTGGAGGGTGCAGTTAAGCGTGGTGGGGCAGTGCTGGGCAGGGGTGGAAGTCGACAGACGATGGAATAGGAATTATTTATTTTATTTTCCCTATTCCGTCATCTGTCGACTTTCTCTGCCTCCCGCCCCGCCGCGTATACCTTCACCGGCCGCTACTGCCCATAGTGAAATGGGAGGTGCAGTCCATCCCTGCACCCTGTGGCAAGTGCCTGCCACAAGGTGCAGGGATCAACAGACAACCAACAGGAGGCCGTGCACCAAAGGGGACCCTGCAGGGGCCCACAAATATGCTCTCCGACATGATTTCCATGTCGAACAGACCGGCATGGAAACCATGTCGGAAACTGTGCAGTGTAATCTCAAGGGAGGAAAGGCCCAACCTTGAGATTACAGGCCGGATTCTGACTGCAGGACGGGCTCTCTGTGGCCAGGCCCTTTTAGCCAACCTACCTGGAGGCAGCCAACCCCACAACTTGTACAGCCTTTGGCGTGTGCAGCATAGGGTTGGCCTTTGGACCCTAGGGACCCCATCACCTAGGCACAACATACATATTAAGGAGAGGAGGCATGCAGCCCCCTCCCCGACCCTTAATTGCCCCCAAGGAGCCCATTGTCAGGGCCAGTTCCAATACAAATGGGAGCGGTGGCTGTGTGTTCTCCCTCCCCAAGCCTTAACATGCCCCAGGAACCCAATCACCTGGGACCAAGTACAACTAAACAGGGGAGGAGGGCATGCAGCCTCCCTCCCCCAGGCTATTTATGCTGCTACCTCAAGGTGGAAGCAATCTGTTGTTCTGTTCCATGCCTGCATCAGTGTGGGCAGGGAAACAGAATACAAGTGTGCTCCCAGATGGCGGAAGAATTTTTAAAGCTCCCACCTGCTGGAAGCAGACTTTGTGTTTGCTTCTGTTTGGCGGGAGATTTGAGAATGCTACATGTTCTTTTGCCCACTCCAGTGAAGGCAGCAAAACCACTGTGTTCAATGGGTGGCTCCCCGGTACACAGCAAGTGAGCCGGCCCCGGGATTGGGATCCCCAGGGTTGAAAACGGCTTGGGGAAGGGGCCGTATGCCCCCTCCCCATAATAATTAATTGTTCCCTGGTGGATGGGATACGGCACTGGGCCGCCATTTTTTTTTTGCAGCAGCAATCCCACAGGAGTATTGTGGGATTGTGGCAAAATATGCCGATTTTATTTTCAATTGTGTGCCCCTAGCAGTGGCGGCTCCTCCATTGGGGCGCTCGGACGTCGCCACACTGCTTTCTCGCAGTGCGAGAAGGCAGAAACATAAACGGTAATAACTATCACCATTTATGTTTCTGCTTCTCGCACTATGAGAAAGCAGAAGTGCCGGGTTGTGGGTGGGTGGTCCTCCTCGAGGGCAGGAGGGAGTGGCTTACCCACTGTTGTGGGTACTGACTATTTGGTCGGCCCTGGGGCCGACCAAACATTCAATACCCACAACAGTGGGTAAGCCACTCCCCCCTGCACTCGAGCAGAACCGCCCACTCTCCCAAATGGCCCGGCTGGGGCGCTCTCCGCTGCGCCTTACCAATCACAACGCTGACATTGCAGCGTTGTGATTGGTGGAGGGGAGGGAGGGAGGCTGCCTTTCCTTGATGACAAGTCAGGAGAGCTGCAGGAATAATGCAGGACGGCGAGAGCGGGAGTCGGGACCCATCCAGAAGTTGAGATGGCGCAGGGTGGTAAGTTTTATTTTATATTTGTTTTTATTAAACCCCTCCTGTGACGAACCCATTTCCACCCCTCCCCCCACGCTCCCGTCATGCCGGCCGCGATTGCTCGCACCCGCTCTTATTATTTTCTCAGAATGTTTCTTTCCCCAGCACTCTCTTTCTACTGATACTGCTCCTCTCACCCAAAAGACTCCATAACCCTTTTCCCCTCATTATTACAGATAATGAGAAGCATAAATTATCCAACAACTAAGCCATTCCTTAACACCCGCCACCCCGCCCCCTTCCGGGTACCCACCACAAAGCAAACGCGATATCTGTTGGTCATTCCGCTTCCTACAAAGGCTTTCTTGGTTCAGATCTTTTCTGTAAATCTTTTTCATTTGTTGGTGAAGGTTTCTCACATGCGGGAGAAGTGTTTTTACAAAAAAGAGTTTCAAAAACGTATCTGTGCTGTCCTCTCAGACACGACTGAAGGCCTGGCTGTGGTATGTGGCGGTGGTTCACCTAGGTGCAGCGCGGCAGTCAGCCAGTACTCTCAGCAAACCTGCCCAGCGCTCACACTGAGTCCCTGCACGGTCCTCAGCAGGCATCTTCAGTCTTTCTCAGTGCCAGCAAGCGACTCCACTGTTCAACTAGGTGTATCCATTCTGTCCGGTCCGGATCAGTGAGTCTGCCTAGTATTGTTCACAGTGAGCTTGCAGTTTTCCTCATGAGCCACTGCAGTATTCGCAGTGCCTCCATTCATTTCCCCAGTGAGTGTATACATTCATCAGGTATTATGCTTCTGTTCTATGTTTAAGGGAAACCACGCTTTTATAAAGATATCCTCTTTAATTTGAATAAATTGCCTATTGTTGGTTTTTCTTCAGCACTTTGAAATAGCAAGTTATTTTTGCAGCTATGTATTCCGTGAGAAATTGAGCTTTTATCAAGCAAGAATGCTCCTTTTCAGATCATTGTCTTCAGAATTTAAGAATGTATTGAGTGTATGTTGTTGAGTGGCTTCACCATGCCTGATCCTGAGAGATATTTTTAGCAGAACAGTCTCATTTTGCTATTTATCACATCAATTCGCAAACTGCTGCTCCAAACCTGTTGATTGAAAGAGAGGAGCTAGAGTTCAGGACATTAAGCATGTCCTTGACGCTAGGTTTAAGGAGACAATGAGGGGTGTACGCATTCGGTGACATGGTTAGTGACTAAGACAGGAGGTAAATTCCAGTTTATTGTCCAGAAAAGCCTATTGCTAATAACTCGGCGGTGCTACCACTGACTTCTGACAGGGTAGTGCAAATTACATTTGCCCGCTTGGGCTTCTTAAAATTAGGCTAATGGTTCGATGCCAATTGCCAAATGTGTACGTCTGGTTTATTTACTAGACCACTTGAAAGCTGGTGTTTGGGTACTTTGTGTGACAGCCTATGTGGTAAGAGTGGCTGCACTAATGGTGTTTTGGATAGCTTGTGTGAAAATTGCAGCTTTGTAGGAAATGTGTCTGATGACCAGAACTGTCGACTTTGTAACTAAGGAATGAGGTTCGAATCTAGACTCGGCTCAGCACCCTGTGGATGCGGGCAAATCACATCATATTCTTGTGCCTAAACATGTGTAAGCAATTTGTTTAGAGTGTTAAAGCGCTCTAGTGCAGTTGGGCAAGTTTGCCCTGCAGAAAACTGCAAATATAAAATAAAATAAAACAAGTATATGGGAGTTTGCGTGATAGCTAACGGGTTCGAAGTTGGAAGTTTAGAGTCAGTTTGCCATCCACCCTCAGCCTCATCAGTCTGAGCAGAGTGAATGACTACGAATGACTGTCTGTTGAAGTTTAGTTTGTGCCTGCGGCCAATGTGAGAAGCTCTCTCTGCTACCGAAGCCCCGACGCGAACTCATGAATCTTTCACTGCATCTCCTACCCCTACTCCCAGAAATATTGTCAGCTAAAATCTAGAACAAATCCCTACTGATCTCTTGTATAAAATGTTCTGGGCAGATTTCTTGTGGCTCGGTACAAGGCTTGGTTTAGGGAGTAGCTTGAATGATAAATAATTGAATCGTATTGCTTTATTAACCTTCATGCTTCCTCAAATTTGCTTAAAAATGCACCATTTGCCCACTCTTTTTTCAAAATTTTCTTGAGCCCCCTGTAGGTTGGTCGGGCTCGCTCGCTCGCTGCAGTGCAGTACGACAATAATTTTACACCCAACCAATTTTAAATGTCCCCAGCCACCACTGCCCCCTAGGAAGCCAGGATATCCCAAACTTGGCCCCTTATATCATAAAAAAAAAATCAGGACTGAGGACTATGTCCTAGAGTCCTATAATGGCTACCAGCAACATTCTTCTCATGTTGCTGACAGTCAATCAGAGTGCTTGCTTCCGTGGGAGTCTGGGCCCATGGGAGCGAGATAGCCAGAGGGCAAAAAGCTCTCTGGGCCAATCAGAGCAATTTAATTTTTAACTTGGCACTCTTGCAAGCCTCTCGTGGACCCAACCATCTGCAATTATTTTTAAACCTTGCTACCAAACAGATTTACACCAAATCACAAAAACACAACCTGAGGACCAAGATCCAGCTTCCTACGACATTTGGTGAAATTCCATTCAGTAGTTTTTGCGGTAGCCCTTCTTAAAGACGTTCATTGAAAATGCTTGGGGATTTTTGCCTTTTGGGACCCCCCTTTTTTCTCAGCTTCCACTTGACGGATCACCCTGAAACTTTCCATTCACAAACTAGACAAAACAGAGCACTTTTTTGGAAAGTTTCATGAACATTTGACAAATGATGCCAAAGTTCTTTGCAACATAAAAAGCGCTTTTTCTATGGAAACAGTGACCAAGCTATATCTGCCCAGTGGCGATTAAAAAATAAAATTAATGTAGACAACAAATAAAATATTAAAAATGAAAAATCTAAAAAACACATTTACAAAAAAATACCCTAAACATTACAATAAATTTAAAAATAAAAACAAAATAATATATAATATAAAAAATAGAACAATGAATGCTATAAAATATATTGAACTAATAAACAAATTATTGGTGTCTAAGAATATTGTATACACTATTCCCACTGTAGTTTATGCAGCAGTAGGGACATTGTTGGACTCCGGAGTGTTTAGATTTACTATTCCTACTTCAGTAACCACAATAATAGGGAAAGTGTTTGACTCCAAAGGAGTTACATTTACTATTCCTACTCCAATCAGTGAAATAGTGCTTGCATTGTACTTCGGAGTGGCAAAATTTACTATTTCCACTCCAGTCTTAGCAAAAGTAGGAAAAGTGTTGGACTCTGGAGGGGTTAAAATTCCTATTCCCACCCAAACTACGCAACAGTAGGGAAAGCGTTTGATTTTGAAGAGGTAAAATTAACTTTTCCCACTCCAAACAGCAAAACAATAGGGAAAGTTTTGGACTTCGGAGGGATAAAATGTACTGTTCCTACCCCAATCTGTGCAACAGTAGGGAAAGAGTTAGACTTCGGAGCAGTAACATTTACTAATCCATCTCCAGACAGAGCAACAGTAGGTAAAGTGGTAAATTTTGGAGGGGTAAAATATACTATTCCCACCCCAGTGCATGCAACGGTAGGGAAAGTGTTGGATTTTGGAGGGTTGATATTTATCATTCCCATTCCAAAGAGCTCAACAGTAGGAAAAGTGAAGAGGTTCATTTTACTATTCCTGCGGCAGTGTAAACAAGAGTAGGTAAAATACTTCACTTCAAACACATTACATACATGGGTAACCATGTGAATGTAGAAAAAATATTAAACTCTTATTAAAAAAAGTATTAATTAACAAAAGAAAAATATATATATATATGTCTTAAAAATCTAAAGACAATTACTCAAGTTACATGATTACTATTAAATCAAAAATGAATTATTTACTAATTAACTTCCCACCCTGTACCCACCCAAACCAAGCAGCTCGTACCTAAAAAATTACCAAAACATAACCATTCCATAATTTACATATTTAAAATAAATTAAATAATTAATTAACAATTAACAATGAATTATTAATTAAACATTACTTAATTAACTTCCTTCCCTAGACCCCTACAAACCTAGCATGCTGCAACTAAAATACAATGCAATTAAATACGTTTCCCACAATTTCCATATTTAAGATTCAATTAAATAACTAATTTACAAATAATAATTAATAGCTAATTTATTAATACTTAATTAATTTCCCACCCTATGCACTTCAACTCAAATATAAATAAAATAATTCAGTATTCCATAATGAGAAATCATATAAATAATGAATTAACAATTAATAATAAAATGTTAATTAACTACAAATCTAGGAGGCTGCTACTAAAATATAAACAACAGAATTATTTCGTAAATTGCATAATTAAAAATTAATTAATGTAATAATTAGCCATTAATAATTCATTGTTTATTACTTGATAGTTAATTAACTTCCCACCCTAAACCCTTACAAATCTAACAGCCTGCAAATAATATATAACAAAAATAAATCAGAATTTGATAAATTACATAATAAATATACATCATATAATTGAATAAAATGTGTTAAATTATTCTTAATTCATTACTACCTAATTAACTTCCCGCCCTATCCCTCTACAAACCCAGCAACCCACGACAACACTATAAAGTATAATAAAAAATAAAAAATAAATCTAAATCACTTAAAATTACAATGAATAACATTGATATAAACAATAGTAACACATAACATTAATATATCAACTACAACACATTAAAATAATTAGAAAACAATATTTATCAGCATTATATTAGAGAAAATGATATTAACAAAATTGATATAATTTGCAACAATATTGCTTACCTCAAAAAATGATATTCGTGTCAAGAAATTTAATTTGAAATATTTCTGTCTCCTGATATTTTTAATTTGATATTTTGTCCAATCACTTCTGATCATACTAGGCCAACTGTATTTTGATAGGCTTAAATCAACTAAACCAGGAACCTGTGATGGTGGCAGGGGCTTCCACCATCACTACCTCAAGCCATTCAGATTCACTCAGATAATCCATGGGACTAATATAATCCACACACACTTAGATCCAGGTACTCTCTCCATTCCTTCAACAGCAACTTGCAACCATTTCTCACTCTCTCTAGGTAAGGCACACTCTTCCACCCATTCCTTTTCATGATTATCCACAGTTGGCCACCAAAATTTCTCCTTCAATAGTCTTTTAGTCAGAGGTTGTCCCAGATGACCTTCATGCACTAACATGATTAATCTTTTCATTATCCCTTCAAGAGGTACATATATCTCTCTTCTCAGTACCAAAGAATCGTTTGTGCCCTTGCTTAACTCACCTTGTAATTTTACATAACTGTGCAACGGTACACAAATGTCAGCCCCTATTCTCCAGCCATCCAGAGTAATACCTCACTAACACACTGAAAACTGTATATGCTTGTACCACTCTTCATGTGAAAAGAGCTTTATAATCTCTTTCCAACGCATCCCATGCTGTTTTAAGTTTGTTACGCACACCTGATGGCATCCTCCACAAGTGACCGGCTTGTACACTTCTCCGACCAGTGACCTGCTCTACATCATATCGAGACGCAAATATGACTAATCTGGTTAAAACTTTGTCACCAAACCCAGCTTGCAAAACCCTCTACTATGGTTTGTGATTGTGTAAAGTACACTCCCCACAAATACGTTTGGTCATACTCAGTGCCCCATGCAGCTGATAACGCTTCTCGATCAATTAAAGTGTAGTTACGCTCTAACTGATTCAATGACCTTTGATGCAAATGCATGGATTTCTCTACCCCATCCTTACATTGTCACAACATGGCTCCTAGCCTGGAAGCACTGGCATCAACCGTTAATATGGTCACCCATCTGGCATCAAACAGAGTTAAAAGTTTTGAGTCAGCCATCTCCAATCTGATATTCTCAAATGCCTTATTTTGACTCTTTCCCCTTGTAAACTCTTTCATTTGTCTCAATAACTCCCTTAAGGCTTCAGCCTTTTCAGCAAAATTATAGACACATTTTACGTAATACTCTAGTAATCCCATGAAAGAGTGCAAATGATCTTTTCCTTGTGGAGCCATGGCTAAACTAATGGTTTGACAAGGTCTTCCTTGGGCCTAACACCCCCTTCTGAAATGGTATATCCCAGGTATTCAGCATCTTTCTGTAAAAATTGACATGTCTCTTTTTGCAAAAATAAACCATCTTTCTTCAATGCTTGCAACTCCTTAACTAAAACACAGTAATGTTTCTCGTATAATTGCTAGGTTGTGGAGAGTTAACGAAGTGAACTAAAATTATAAATTCAAATGTCATTTTTATATATCAAATTGATTCAGTACAAACATATTCGAATAAGGATCATGTTGTATTAAATACTACATGCTCTCTAATAAATCATGATCCAAAAGACACTTTACAAAATCTAAATTGTTGGTCCTTCTATATCACCGTCCTCAAAACTTCAACCCGAAGGGAACAAAATAATCCAAAGGATTAAAGATTCCAGTACAAAGTCCTGCAACAAACGCAACCTAGTACTGGGGCAGTCAAATCTTCCAATGATATCTTGCGAAGGCCAACACATGTTTTGTGGCTATCCTGCTGCTTCATCTGGGCTGTAGAATTAATAATTATATCTAATTTTGCATATCCCACTACAAGACAACAAGAATGAATGAAAACGCAGCTGTGTTAATCATATATCTCATACATCTGTTGAATAATTGTAGAATACATATGCCAATTTTACTTTTGATACATAACCATGTAACACCCTTATGATTTTCATGAAGTAATCCAAGAATAGAGTTAATTATATGGTAGTGCAATTATATAATTCCACTGAGTAATGCAATACCAAAACCAATTAACACGTAAACAAATTTCACCTGGTAAGGCTTATATGTCAATTTTCCTATTATAGAAGAGGTTACATGAATTGAAAATAGAATGCATACCACATATAGTAATTGCATATATCACAAAACATATGAATGGAAAAACTGCTCCAAGAAAATTCTGTGAATAAATATATAGACAGGGTGGTTCAATCTCTCTGAATATTAAACTGAAATGAATTACACTTAGAAATGGGAATCATAATGGGAAATTAATAACTAAAAAGAACAAAAAAGCTCCTGTTGCGTGTATGTAAATAGCTCAAATAATACTCACATTAAAATAACCACATAGCACTAAACCATCAAGTATACTGTAAAATAGAAACAGCACACCCGTCTCCTCACCATCAGAGCAATCATCTAACTCATGTGAAGAAAAACACTGAGTAAGGAATCCTTTCCAGAAGTGTACAATAAACACCAGCAACAAGCCATGATCCCTACGGTGGACAATGATTAGAAGACGGTCTGAAATCAAATTACCTGAATTTCCCAAACCATCAAGAAATAGAGGCAAAAGAAAAGAAACATTTACTAAGAAACAATTTAATGGCAGTTGATATGTATCTGTTTCAGATAGTCCAGATAAACTTAACCATGGAATGTATATTATTCTTACCTGATATTGCTGAAAACAATCCCGTCAATCAACTTTATATCCATAGAGTGCATAAAAAATTCAATATGATATCTGAAAATCACTGTACATTACAAAAAGATCCACTTTACTCCAACAACAAAACAATAAATATAGAATACAAATTTAAAACTACTGATAATTAAAAGTCATCATTTCCATATACCAAATTCACATTCTTGCCTTACCATCAACTCTGTTACATTTGTTGACTCAGGTACACACAGTCCAAACCATGCTCAAGAGATCCTCCCCTTTAAATATTCTTTCTTCCCATTGACGTCTTTGCCTACCCAATTAACAAATCGTTTTTTGAAATGTCGAATTATCTGCTGTAGTGCTGATCATGGAAAATCCAACTGGCAGACCTATCTTGAGTTCCTTAAATCGAGGAATATGTAAGCTCTAAACTTAATAGAAACCACATACTTTTGAAATTTAGAAGCAGCTTGAATACTTGCAACATCTAGTTATACACATGTTGCTACCGTATCTCTCCAAAAAAGAAAGCACACATTGAGACCATATATCTCCAAAAAAGAAGGAATTATGAACAAATGTCAAAGCCGCAAAACCCCAGACAGCTGCAAGTTCGAACCCCTCACAGCTCATATTGAAAATACTTACAAAAAACAATTGTAACACATTCCTAAATGACATTAAACACCTGCTATGGCCAAAAACTGAAATAAGATCTACATAAAATGTACTGTGTAACAGACTTTATGAATACCCAAATAATTGATCAGTTGATCAGTTTGATACTCAAAGTACAAAGGATATGCCAAACACAGACCCTAATGATCAAGACAACAACAATAAAAAAATAAAGAAACCAGACTGACAAGTAGTAACAATCTTTAACTGAATTGATTTCAAACCCATCATGCCTGTGATCCAGACTCTAGGATAAACCATTCAGCCACAGCCAACTCTTGAACAAGACCTCTGCGCATGTAACCGCTATTTCACAAATAGCTGAGGTAATCCATGAATCTTAGTCTACATGGATGAACAAGAAGATAGGTAAATGTTCATAACCTACTACAGTCAGAGGTGATGATTCTCATCACCACCAAGTACAGTGAATATGAAAGAAGTACTTGAAAATTTGAGCTTCAGAGAAAGATTAAAGCAATACAGTCAATCCACTGCAATAATTATATACCAAGACAAATGAACCAACCTGTGAATTTATTTTTTTAGTTATCAATCCAAGAACCATAAAATTGAATTAATTGAAATTAGCAATCATCAAACGACTGATTACTATGTAGTGTGCATTTCTCGATCAATGTTCAAACCAAATAGAACAGTTCTTAAAACATCTATCTATCAAGTCTCCTTACTACGTAATTTTAGCACCCTATCTCCACCTTTATGGTGTTTAGGTAATTGTTTAATCCCTAATTGTCCAATCCAGCTCATATCACTGTATTGGTGATTAACCAAGGAATGTAGCGCGATAAAAGCTCTGCTATTGCCATTATGTATGGCATTCGGATGTACTTTACACTTTTCCTTAAGTGGCCTGATGCTTTATTCAACATATTGTAATGAACAAACACGTGTAACAATATAGACACAAAAATTGATATAGAATTTGATGAAATCATTGATCTTAAACAATTGAATACAATCATAGTCTGTAAAAGTAACAGGTTTATCATTAACATATTTGCAGCACACACAATTATTACATTTATAACATCCAACTGGTCTATTGCCTAACCAAGTGCAAAATTTTCTCTGAACATATCTATATGGTGCTATGTAAAGCGCTATGAAACCCAATACCTTCGGGTCAAGTTTGCACTATATAAAGCTCCGTAAAATAAAAAACATAAAAATATATATGTATCACTTGGGTTTAAAATACATTTTATTAGCTTTTCTAAAAGTTATATATGGAAAATCGTAAATGAAATCACCCATATCCTTATGCATTTTCAAAACTGCCTAATGTTTTCGTAGGGTGTAGCAAATCATCTGATTTTCTGCACAGAATTTAGTGGTATCCCTAACCTGACAAAACTTAGGAAACATTGATTTTTTCTCTTTTTATTCTGGAGTAGAACTGAATGATTAACAATATGAGCCTTGGATAATGCCTTACTAATGATCTTAAGTGTATAACCCCTTTCAATAAATCTAGCAGTGGTCTTCAGTTTCGGTTTGTGATAGTCGCTAATCCACTAAATTATGTTTATGTCTGGGAAATTCCCCATGTGGGATATTATTCTTCTGTTTATAAGGTTGACCTGAGTCAAAATGTAAAATACTATATCTGGATTAAGGTTTCCCCATGAGATCTACAATGTAAAGCTTGGCTGGTCCTTAACAGAAAACAGGATATTCAAAAAAGTAAACCTAAATGTGTCATATTCCAAAGACAATTTTGCATTAACACTATTAGTATTAAGAAACTCATGGTAATATAATTCTGCTCAGTCCCATTCTATATTACAATGATATCATCTATGTATCTATACCATATTACCATGTGGTTATAGCCATAATATAGGTATTCATTCCAGTCATGCTCCCTCTCATACCATCCCATATAAAGGTGGGCATAAAAGTGAGCAAACCAGGCACCCATGGCCGTACCTTGCATCTGATGGTACAAATCTTGCTGGTATAAAAAAAAATATTACACAAGACAAATTCCATCATTTCCAATATCATTTAAACATGTTTCAAGTACCTAGCAGACTTGGATGAGAAAAATTATTTTAAGGGAGCCATGCCATCATCAAGTCTAATTATGGTTAGGCCTGGGCGGTGAACTTTGCTCCGTTCGCAGAGTTTGCAGAGTTTTCAGCACACCGCACTCTGTGGAGCTAAAGGAGTACAGAAAATTCTGCTTCGCGATGTGCAACTGAGTTTATTCCCTGCTTGCGATAGCGAACGGTAGGTTCGCGATCGCGAACAGTTAGTTTGGGAGCATGAGCTGCTGCTCGGGTAGAATTTCTACCCGAGCTGCAGGAATACCAGCACAAACTGCACTTTGCACTGCACTCCGCCAATTGCAGAACTTCGCAGAATTTTTTTGTAACTTCGTGGAGTTCCGCGTAGCAACACTCCGCGAACTACGCCCAGGCCTGATTATGGTATACAAACTCTTGACATCCATAGATACCAGAAAATAAATGTCCTCCCATGGAATGTCAGACAGCTTTTGCCATAAGTCTTTAGTGTCTTTAACATAACATGGTAAGGTTTATATTAGGCCTGGGCTAAATTTCCGTTCCGCTCGCGGAAATTGCGATAATTTGAAATTTTTTCGCGTTCCGCGGAGAGCGCGTAAATGTCAGAATTTCCGCATTCCGCAGCTTAGCGATAATTTGGTTCTTGCTCGCGCTGTAAAATAATACATTCTCGCGCGCGCGCGATCGCCTTACCCGAATCCCCGCGTTCGCCGACAAGTTTTCCCGATCCAGTCGCGTTCTCCACGAGATGTTGGATTGTTGGTAGCCATTTGCGCTGTCTCGCGACAGTTCGCGCCTGCAGTAACGTCATGCGTCGCGCGATCACGTCTTTCTTCTCGCGATCATGCACCGTGAGAAGATTGAAAACAAGATGGCCGCGCCCGCAAGCAACCGCAGGGTAAGTTGGCGAGCCGCGAACACGCAGAAAATACCGCGAACGGGCGGGAAAAAAACTTCTGCATCTTCGCGATATTTCCGCGTGTTTGCTGAGATTTTAAACATTTTCGCGATAATTTGCGAAAGTCGCTTTCGCAAATTCCACCCACCCCTAGTTTATATGGACCATTTGAAACAGATATGTATCAAATGCCAACTTCCTTTAATTTGTTTCTTTCTCAAGAGTTTGGAATTACGGTGATTTGATTTCAAACTGTCTGCTACACACTGTCCTCCAAAGTGATCTGGGATTACTGCTACTGTTTATTATACAATTCCTGTAAGGATTTCTTATTCTGTATTTTTCTTCACATGAGATCGATGATTGCTGTCAGGGTAAGGAGAGGGTATGTTATTTCTATTTTACAGTATAGTCAACTCTTTAGTGCTGTGTGATTATTTTATTGTGAGAATTGATTAAACTATTTATGTGGACACAGCAGGTGCTTTTTTATTATTTTTTATTATTAACTGCAATTATGATTTACATCTTTAACTTAATTTATTTCCATTTAATATTTGGAGAGATTGAACATCCAGTCTGTAACTTTATTCACAATAATTTTCTCACATTTATTCTTGTTAATTTTCCATTATGACTCCTATTTTGAAGTGTAATTCATTTTTGGTTTATTATTTAGAGAGGTTGAACACCCAGTCTGTATCTTAAGTCGCGAGAATTTTGCATTGCGATATATGCAATTATTATATGTGGTTTGTACTCTATTTTCAATTCATTTATGATGATATGAGATTGATAAAAAACAAAGAAACTCCCAGGTGTGTCATGGCACTGGATTAGAAGCTACCTACAAACACAGATTGTCCTGCTAAGCTTGTTGAAAAAGCCATGTTTTTAATCTGAATCACTATGTATCATAAAAGGTATTTCAAAATGGAAAGGATTTATCTTTTGAAGGACATGCTTCAGTATTAAGAATAGATGGTGAAAATGGATGTGTTTTTCACAATTCCAATAGCAGTAGAAAGTCAATACTATTTGCAGTTCAGATGGAGAGGACAGTTATACCAATCCCAATGTCTTCTTTTTGGTTTGTCAGTAGCGCCGTGATGTTTTATGAAGGTTCTAAGGCCAGTAATGGGAAGTATGGATGATTATTTATTTGGACAACATTATATTAATGAATAAAAGTGTCAATGAATTGAAAGAACAACTGATGTTGGTGAAGAAGTTGTTGGAAACCTTGGGTTATATTATGAATACGGAGAAATCAACATCAGTCACAACTTGATTATGAAAGTCCAAGTAATCTTATTTATTTTGCTATGCTCAATTACTGCCTGTGTTGGTAATGTCATATTAGCATATTGTTAGTGCTATTCTTGGACTCAGACCATGTGGGGTGGGTTTTTTGTATCTATTGCAAATGTTAGTTTATGTTGCTTGTTGTGGGGGTTATGTTTTGAACCCATATGTTATTTACCTTTACTTGAGCTGGGGCATTGTTAGTGCTTCCCAATAAATTCTTAGTTTTGGTGATAGGGCAGAAGGGATCTTGCAACTCATACCATACTTATATTTATATTTCATGGTGGTGGGGCATGGATCTTGCAACCAAAACTTTACTTACATATACATTTTCAATGTGATGGGGCAGTGTTCTTGCTACTCAAACTGAACTTACATTCATGTTTCATGTAGATGAGCATTTGCATTACACTCAAACCATTCTTACATTTACCTGTTCTGGGTATATTAGTTATAACCCTAAACTCTACTTACGTTTCATAGTGGTGGGGCAGGGATCCCGTTACCCAAACCGTACTTATAGTTATGTTTCATGGTGGTGGGCTTTGGAATTAGGCTCAAACCATGTTTACAGTTACATTTTGGGGCATATGTGTTGCACTCATGGGGCATATGATTTTCACTTTAATACTGGGCAAGTGTATGACACCCGTAGGGGCACGCGTATTGCACCCTTGTAAATGTGCATATGTGTTTCACCCGCTGGGGCATATATTTTGCACTTTAATATTGGGCAAGTATATGGCACCCACAAGGGCACACATACTGCACCCATGTACTATGCTGCAGAGTCTGACACTTTTGTTGCTCCACCATGTTTTATTGTCTGTGAAAGGGGGAAAGTGTGATGTTTATATGTGTTAGTCTTATCCTTGTATCATCGTTCTCTTCTCCGGTCCTTTTGTTTTTATGAATTGCGTGATCGAATTTGTACTTCCTTTCTTCGTTTTCATTTTTATGGATGATGTGTATTACTGTCTTATTTGCATTTATATTGTCTCCTTTTTTCCATAAAGAAAGGCGGTGTGTAGCATGCATTCTCCTCTTAGTGTTATGTCCCCTGCTGCTCAGCCAGAGTGACTGTGATGTAAATACAATTCTGGTGTGTGCATGGTTTGAGAGTGTGTCAGTTGAGTGCTTGGGCTGAGCAGTAAAATGCTGCTTCCGGTGGGTCTTCCTTATTACCACCTTTACCTGTATCCTGAGAATCCTACACTGTGAATAAACCTGATCTTGTTTCACCTATACTACTGGCTACCCTGCATCTTCATGTACCACACAACGTTTGGAGTTTCTAGGTTTTGTGGTAGACAAATCAGTTACAGTTACCAAAGAAAAAAAAGTAAATAAAGATAAGGCACAAGATAAGAATGTTATCAAGGAAGCAGAAAGTGAGGTTTATAGAGTTTGCACGTATGATCAGTCTGTCATCTTCCTCAATACAGGCAGTATTTCCAGGACTCTTACATTAAAGGCCCTTCAGCGGCTAAAGACATTAGGTCTGGCAAAAGGTCTGTAGTACGGGGACAGAATTCCTTTTAGTCAAGAAGCGAGGGAGGAATTGTTATGGTAGATGGAAAATTTTGAAGTGTGGAATGGTTGAGCAATTTTTGGGGTGAAACCAGATTTTATTCTGGAATCAGATGCAAGCAAATCAGGATGGGATGCAAAATGCTCAGATCAGGAAACAGAAACCCCTACGTCAGACGTACGTCGTGGTTGGACTGCACATGCACACACAGACCTACAAGACATACGTCTGGCATAGGGGTTTCGGTTTACAGAAGAGACCATGGCAAGTAGGAGGATGGCATCCTGGAGACGGCCTAATAGAGGTTAGTGTGTTTTTAATAAATTTGTATGTTTTTTTTTAGGGGGGGGGGGGTACGGAGCAGAATTTTTGCCCAACTCCGTGGAGCTCCGCGTAGTGCAACTACGCCAGCTCCGGCCGGGCTTACCAAACAGGTGCTCGTCGCCAAATTGAAGTAACACCCAGAGCCAGGGCGTGAGTAAAACCAGGTTCATTCTTCATGAGCCATGGAGCTCCCTCGCCTGCCTGCAGTAACTGTCACCACAGCTCCTGAGGATTTCATTCATAATGCAGAACCCCCAGTCACCTGGCAACAATCACCCAGCACTATGTCACCCCATAGCTAGACGCATCATAACAAGAGCCATGTGGGTCTAGTAGAGTTGTAACATCACAAGTAATCAACTGTGAAAAGTAATTCACATACAATTAAAAAAGGAGCAACAGTGCTGCGTACCTACTACGAACATTAACTAGAGTGGTATGGGTGGCCGTTCAAGAATGGGGGTAACGACGCCAGGGCTGCAAGCAACTAAAGTTATCCCTTACAAGGTCCACTAACGGGCTTAGCCACGACTAAGAATGGTGGCGGAGAGGCTTTTGCTGCTTGCATGTGCCCCAGGATGGGAGGGTTAGGAACACTTTGGTCTAAAATAAGGGACCAGTGATGAATGAGTCTTCTGCATCACCTGTCTAACTAAGAATTCCTGACTACAGTTTTATGCTATCCATCAAATTTGCATCAATACTGTCCTCTTTCTACAAGCATGCATAGAAGCTATTATTTATATAAACTCTACATCTACTCAGCGCTGTACAGCGAAGTACAAATCCAACATCAATTTAAATATCAGGAACAGGAGTGGGAGCACACCGCTTCACCTCCCAGCAGGGTTCACCCCTGGCATTATGGTAAATGCAGTCTCCTGTTGCTTGCTTTGCTAAAATATTTACGAGTGTTTCGCCAGAGTTGGCGCAGATAGTGCTGATCTCTAGACACATGTTTCTGGTTCTTTAACCGTCATAAGTAGAGATTACAGGTTTCAAATTTGGGGTTTGCTGAGTAGGCTGCCAAACATCACATCAGGTCAGGTACCTCTCACTGGCACGCGGGTGCTTCTTCCACGAGCTCGTCAGCTCAATGACTCACAGGAGTGGTTTTAAACAGGAACAGGACTGGGAGCACACCACTTCACCTCCCAGCAGGGTTCGCCCCTGGCATTATGGTAAATGCAGTCTCATGTTGCTTGCTTTGCTAAAATATTTACGAGTGTTTCGCCAGAGTTGGCGCAGATAGTGCTGATCTCGAGACACATGTTTCTGGTTCTTTAACCATCATCAGTAGAGATTACAGGCTTCAAAGTTGGGGTTTGCTGAGTAGAATGCCAAACATCACATCAGGTCAGGTACCTCTCACTGGCGCGTCGGTGCTTCTTTCACGAGCTCGTCAGCTCAGTGGTCCACGGGAGTGCTTTTAAACAGGAATAGGAGTGGGAGCACACCGCTTCACCTCCCAGCAGGGTTCACCCCTGGCTTTATGATAAATGCAGTCTCATGTTGCTTGCTTGCCCACCCCCTCCTATTTGAAAAGGCTCCCTTGAGCTAGCGATCTGACGAGCTCTGGTTGATGCACCTGCGCCCAGCGAGTGGTACTGAGACCTGAGAAGACTTTGAGCAGCATCTCCAGCACCCCCCAAAAAATTGTTGCTCTCTACTGAAGAAGGAAAATTATCCTGACACTGAAGAAAGTGTTATCATGCAATGCAGTTATTATGATGCATCAGGGCGAACTGAGTGCTGGAGTGTGAGGCAGTGTGCGCCCACCCCCTCCTAATCAAATTAAATATCCCAAGTTGTAATTATTTTTCTCTGACCCTACCAATGTGCAATGATTTGACAGTTTGGTCAAAATACCTAGACCAATATTGTTCCTCTCTAAGCAGTTACATTTATTTAACCTTTAATTTAGTCAATAATAAGGCATGCTCAAACACATTTAGTCCTAAATATTTTAAAAACACGCCTTAACATTGAGTTTCACATCTTAACAATGGACATAAAAGAAAACTCTTAGGGGCATTTTCTCAAGGAGCTATCGGCAAGTTAATGGCACTTTATCGCAGCCAAATTCGCGATAAATTTATCACCCCATTCAAAGCTGGTGCTAAGAGCCCATAGCACCAGTTTACCTGCGATAGCAGCCGCAAAAAACATCACCACAGATGACCCCGGCAACTAGCGCTAATGAGATGCAGAGTAGGCGTTCCCGTGCAAATAGCCGCGACAAAACCACTCCGTAACATTCTCAACTACCAGCCAGATCGGCGATAAGACCACAAATCAGACGATAAGGCGCATTAGCAGCAGGAAACTAACACCTGCTCTGACCTGGTGCAAAGTCGGACCACAGCCTGCACCACAAAATGGAGCCCAGTCAAGAACCACACCTGAAGGGCAACAGATGCCATGGAGCTAACGATCATGCAGCTCGGAGCCCCAACAGGGCCGCAACACCCACTGCCACCAACCCCAGGACTCCCCTCACTGGGCACCCCCCCGGCCAAAGACATGCCACATCAACTACACAGAATCATGTACCAAATGATCCGCCTGATGTAGCACAACCACATTTGGTGACATGTATGTGTCGTCACAAAAATGAGCATCACACATTCACCTTCGATGTAACAAATGAAAATGTATTCAACGAAACACAGAACAGAAGTGAAGATACATGGTGGTTCCTCTCTGGACAATCCGTAGGTCACAGCCTGCAAGACAAAAATCATGATGAGAAGGTGTGTCTTGCGCTCATCAAAGGGCAGAGAGAGAGCTAAGGAGAGAGAGAGGGAGAGAGAGAAAGACGGGCAGAGAGGGGGGAGAGAGATAGACGGACAGAGAGGGGGGAGAGAAATAGACAGAGAGGGGGAGAGAGATAGACGGACAGAGTGGGGGGAGAGAGATAGAGGGACAGAGGGGAAGAGAGAGATAGACAGACAGAGAGGGGGGAGCACAGACAACAGAAGAGATGGACAGGGAGAGAGAGTGCCGACAATGCACACCCAGGCCACACTGCACACCTGCTGCCACTGGTGTGTCTCCAACCACGTGCCGGTATGTAGTGCAGTTCACCAGGTTACACATCTGAAACAGGTCCGTCATCTGAAACAGAGTCCAGATACATGAATGGCAAAGTACATACAATGGCACAAGACATCAGCGCCTGTCCGCCCATGCGAACCCAGGCAGATGCACTCCGGCCTCTCCCACTGCCCATCGGTGCATGCCTGCTCCTGTGCACCCAGGCAGATGCACCCCAGCCCCTCCCGCCACCCAGCGGTGCAAGCCCGCCCCTGTGCACCCAGGCAGATGCACCCCAGCCCCTCCCGCCGCCCAGCGGTGCATGCCCGCCCCTGTGCACCCTGGAAGATGCACCCCAGCCCCTTCCGCTGCCCAGCGGTGCATGTCTGCTCCTGCGAACCCAGGTCTCACTGCTCACCTTCCACCCTTGGTGTGTAGCGATGAAGGCCCACCACGTGCCTCTGCAAGCCACATGCCTGGCCACGCGGACATGGCTCCCTCCACATCATGCAGCCCTACTCTGCATGCCACCAGGTCTCACATTTGATTCTGGGTCTTGATTTCGCCATGGCAGAGGACATACCAGTGCACCCGGAATCATCGCAGGCTGCACACCTGCTCCGCCTCATAGGTGCCACTAACTCTGTGATCCAGGAGGCGACGCCACGTGGCGGTAGGCACCCGCTTTCCAATGGCTCAGGCCTACACTGCGGTCCAGCAGCGCACACAAAACCTGAGCAGTCTGTACCGTCGGGACGGGGCATCATCGCAGGCTGCAGACCCGCTCAGCAGTTAAGGTGCCCCTACCTCCGTGCACCCAAAGTCACTGTCCCGTGGCGGTGTGCCTGTGCCTGTGCCGGCCACAGTGTATCCGGTGCCACCAAGTCTGTGCCCCGCAAGTCATTGGGTATTGTGTTGCGGACGCCATCATGTCACCCCCGGGCTGGCGCAATGTGATGTTGCAGGCCCCTGGGCCCCCATGCCTACATGTACACCACACGGATGCACCCAGAGAGAGGCTGGAAATGGCGTTGGGCACGTGCGCCTGGCCCTTTCTAATAAGCAGGGTCACATGTCCTGTGACACATGTGCTGGATGGGTGTAGTGTGGATGTCTACCAGCTGTGAGAGAGTGGCTGTGGCATGCTGACAACTAGACCTGTGATCAGCAGATTACTACAGGGAAGACCTGGGACATGTAGCGTTGCCGTCTCCCCCCCCCTGTGAGCGTAAGCGGAGTGGACTGGCCTGGCGTATGCCAGTCCAGCGTAAGGGTTTGAACAATGACCCTAGGGCTCTGTGCGTGGTTCTGTACTAGGCTGAACTAGGAAGTAAAACTGCATGTGCCCCTGTTGTTTCGCCGGCACCAACCGGACAAAATTCGGCAATGTGTCACCCTGTGACCCAAGTCCAACGACTTGAGCCACATGGACGTAAGAAGAATTCACTGACCTTACATTCATCCATGCACCCACACTTGAAAGACCATAGACACGACACATCTGTGTGATCATGAATGTTTAATGCACATTCAGTGGAGTGTTGCATCTGGAGCAGTACCGGGCCGTGCAAACCCCACATGTTGATGTTGGCCCGTGGAGGGCCAGCCAGAGTCCTACAGGGAATGACAAGTCCAAAGGAAGAGGAAGTGTTTAGTCCGCATTCTGATTGCCGTGTCATTGGCGTTCAAACAGTATATGGCAGTCCATGTCGAGGTCCAAGGTGAGTGTCGCAGAGTGTATAGGGGGACAGTGGAAGGTGATGATGCAAAGGGCAGAACAAAGCAGAAACAAGCCACATGGCGGAGATGAATGCTACTGCGTCCTTCTTACCACAAAGCCAGATTCATCTGCATCTTCGTCCTCTGCTGTTTCATGTGCCTCACGTGAGGGTGGTGGTGCCCTTTCTCCAGCACTGTGTGTCAGTGACACCTCAGGGGCCGGAGGTGGAATGTCTGCCGCACTGTTTGGCACTGACACTTCAGGGAGCGGAGATGTGGATGTAGTGGTAGCAGCAGCATGCATCAGCACCAGGCCTTGTGGCAGCAATGCCATGAGGATGGTCTTGAGGTCATGACATCACTAGTGCCACTCTCACTGGACAGTTGTTCTATTCTCTGAGTCAGGGCTCCAGCAATGTCAGCCATGGTTCTTTGGAGAGCATGGAGCGGAATGTGGGTGTCCGTCAGGGACCGCGAGTGGTCCCTGATGGGACTTAGACACCCACGTATGGCGTCTATTTTGTCTGCCATGCGGTCGAAGCCCACCCGCACCTGTTCAGCCAGCTTCTCCTGGCACCCCAACACACAGCATTGGAAGGCCATGTGTTCGTCGTGGGGGTCCTGGGAGGCAGCCGTGATGGTGGGTGCTGCCTGCTGTGTAGTCTGTGCAGGGGGTGGGCTCTCCTCGTGGCAGCTGGGCTGCCTAGCTCCTGGAAGTGGGCTGCAGAGGCTGTCCACAAGCAGTCGGAGGGTGTCGGAGTCGAAGCTGTGGTGGTCCTCATCATCATCAGAGAAGAGAGGTTTGGGCTGCTCTGCAGGAGGTGTTGATTCTCCTTCTTCAATTGCGAAGGGGAGATGCAGTTTAACAATGTGTTCACATGTATGTTGTCACATTGTACATGTTAACATACAGACAGCATGACTGTGTACATCGTGGCTGTTTGGGAGGAGCTGCCTATTTGATGTGGGACATTGGACATTTCAACAGCAGACTTGTGTGTGTTTGTATGTGTACGTTATCAACTCACATTTCCCTGCAATGCCAATTGTGATTGGCCAGTGTCTACACCCATTCGGCACCAGTTGTGTCCTGTGTTCTGTTGTGGACGTGTTGCGGTTTGTGCCACATCGTTGTCAATGTTGATGTGCTCTGCATGTGATGTGTGTGTGCTGCATTTTGAGAGAGTCGCCCCTGCAGCTCTGATTTTGCTGCCCCTTATCCCTTTCATGTGGTGTGCCTTCGACTTCTGTGCTTATACAGTGCTGAGAAGTTGCATACTTGTGTACATTGGGCTCTTGGTGGTAGTTGGGGGCTGGGGCATGGTTTGTCCACAGATGTGCTATGCTTACTTGTGCAAGTGTGCCACTGTGACCATCTCCCCCCGTCCCCGGTCGTATCTCACCCTGTTGCTGTTGTGTCCGGACCTGTTGAGCAGTGTCCAGGCCCCCTACTCCGGCCACCATCTCCCCACTGATGACTCTGGACACCATTACCTCCATCTCGTCCAGCTCCTCCTGTGGCGCAGGACTCCCACCTCCAGTCTGCATTGCTGCCTTCCGGTTGTTTGCGGGTTTCTGCTTGGTTTTGCGCTTGACATCATCCCAGCGCCTCTTGACATCTTCCATTGTCCTCTTCAGCACTCCAACTGCATTCACCTTGTCCACGTTGGACTGCCATAGTCCATTTTTGGTTGACAATGACACAGTGGAGGTGATAAACAGTAGTTGATGGTGTTCTACCACCTCCGTTATCAGGATCCTGTTTTCCTGCGGACTGAACCTTTTCTTACTACTCTTCTTCTCCTTGGCCTTCCCTGACCCCGAGTTCCCAGGGAGGTCCTCCGGGGGGGCATGTGGGGTTCTGGTTCTCCTCCGTACTTGCTCTGGCGACATCCATTGTGCTTCGCTGTTCTTTGGCATTTATTTGTCTTTTTTTCCGGCTTTTATGGTGATTTTCCCACCTGACGTGTGAATTGCAGGCCTGTCGCTGGTTTTCGCTGATTTTTGTATCGCGATTGGCCTCATCGCAGCTTTTTGGTGTTGTTGTTTCACATTTTTGCGGCGTGGCATTGATTTTATCGTGCCCATTTGACGCGTTATCTAGTGACTATCGCATGGTACCGCCGTGTTGTGAATACTTGGTTAACACTGCGTATTTTCCCGCGATAGACTGTGATGTTGAGAGTTGCGTTAAGTTACTTTTGCGATGGTTATCACACGTTCTTGAGAATATCCCCTTGGTCCCTCAGTCCAAATAAATCATGTTCTCCCTTCCTTAGTCTCCCTTGGGCTTATTTACAAGCCCCTTGCGACACCGGTGCGTCACTTTTAACATAGGAAAAAGTGACGCACCGGTGGCGCAAGGGCCTTGTAAATCAGCCCCCTGTGTTTTCTCTCTCTCTCTCTTTCTCTCTCTCTCTCTCTCTCTTCGTGTCACTCCCACACCATATTTCACTCTCTCACTTGTAATTTCCCCTACAGGAAGTTAACGAAAAGCAAAAAGTAGAAATAAAATGAAAAAGCCACATATCCTTATGTATCTTCAAAGTGGATCAAGGAAAACTGACTCATAGAGCTCCAGTGGCTTCAGAGGTGCCAAGGGGCTTAGTAGGCTGCCTTGAACCATTGATAAATAGTGCCATTCACCGACGGCCTATCTCTGCTGCTTTCCAGGTGGGCCAGTAAGTCAAATGCTGAGCTGGTTCTGTGAGAAGAACTGTGCAGCAGAGATGTTTGAATTGAGCAGTGAGTGGGTGCAGTGTCAGAACAACCAGGGAGTGTTGAAAATGTGTGTACATGCGGTAAGTACACTAAGCAGGACCCTAGACTATGGTCCTAGGTGTAGCAAGGTGCACCAGGTAGGACTGTAGTTACACCTATGCCTCGGTCTCTCTGCCAAATGTTCTGGCAGCCTAGATTACACCTGCCCCAATCAGGAATTGTGCAACAAGTGAGGAAAGTAGTGCCCCAAGGGTGCCTGGAGGTGCTATCTAGGGTGTCCACGTTGTTGTCATACATGCTCATAGGCTGGCTCTTAAGTGTTCTTTGTCAAAATATGTGGGGTTGTGATATGCTGGCCCCAGAGCAAGCATTGTACCTGCAGTGTATGCCACAAGAGCATGTATAAGTAGGTTGCACGTGAACCCTTTCTGCTTGCACCATAAGTGCTCTGAATTGGGAGAGGAAGGCTTAAGAGGATTTCTATGATGTGCAATATTACGTAACACAACATGCTGTATAATACCAGAATAGTAACTAAGCTTGAGAGATTATTCGGGTAGCCATTTCTTGGTTTGGAATATTATTGGAGGTACTGGTGTTTGTTTGTTACAGACACAGCTTAAAGCTGGATTCTGTTTTGGGATCTAGGGAAAGGTGTTATTTTCTCGGTGTGGACACACCTTTGCTCTGATTTGTGTCACTTCAAGTAAAAAAAATAATGCATTGATGGGGCATTAATGGAGTGGATCAGCGCAACTGCCCATAGGTTTAGACGCAAAGCCCAATCTACCTATTTAGCCAGATCAGGTTTTTGTCAAAAAAAGAATGCCTATTTGAAGAAGGCATTAACAAGGAGGAATGGGCTTTTTCTGTAACACTCCACACAATGCATGTGTGCTGCAGTGCACAGCAGACATTCAGAGAGTACCTTCAATGGTTGTCTATTGATAAGAATTTGTACATGAAGGTTATGCTTCGAGTACAAATTCTATGCTAGAAACACACACTCTTCTGGATCATGCTTCACGGCTGTGTATTGAGCAAGACAGCCTTTTTTGTACTTAAGTGCAGGGAATTACAACAGCAGCAGGCAAGTCTTAGTTGATATGGTCCTGTGTTGTGCTTTCTCCCTTGTGCATAGCAAGTTTGGTGGCTGCACTGCTTTGTGTAAAAAAAATTGAGAATCTGGTCCATAGTTTGTAGTTGCTTCTGGAGAGTCTGAAAAGGTGCAGGGTTCAGACAGTGGGCCTGGGATGGGCATAATTTATCCACTGTCAACTATTCATCTGATAGTGAAGATGGCCAAAAACACAACCCATATAAACAGCTGCCTACATGAAAAATGGCCACTAATAATCCCTTGAGTCCTTTGATTGTAGGTCCAAAATGTATCCACTCATATTGTTTGAACTAGTGTGTCCTTGGTCCTAGAACCTTGCTTCTCATATATTATTAAGTTGATATAACACTAAATGTTATTGTTTTATTTGATGGGGAAGTAGTCCCTCCTCATATTAATTAATTATTTAATGTGTTTCCTCTTTGCACCTCTAGTGTGTCTGCCAATGTTGGTCCCTCATTACCTTCGGATGTAGTGGCAATTTAGTCCCTGAAGGGGAAATTATCAGAGTGGAACTACAAGAAATGAACTACACGCTGGAAATAGCTGGATGTATTAAATATCTGTGTTTGCTAAAGGAGTGCCTTTATTGCTCGGCATGCATAATGAATCATCCGTGGAAGATAATGGTGCACTAATGAGTTTCTGGCTGCTTCGCCATTTTGAAATGCCACTCACTAACACAGGGGATGCAGCAGCTGTTTCCATGGTAGCCCTTTTTCTGTTTTTAAGACATTTTGAACTGTGTGGCCACCAGTGACCACTGAGCAGTGATGTATGGAGCCTGATGTGTGACATCCACACAGAAGTATGCCTCATGCGCAAAGAGATGTAGGGTAGAGGCATTGAACAGGGCTCTTAGGTGAATAAAACTCGAAAGCTTAATATTAAAATGGGCACCCGGGCTGCAAGTGTCCCTGTTGGCATATGTTTATTCCAACTTCCCTTCTTGAGATGATGATGCTCGCCTTCTCCCTCTGCCTTCATTGCTCACTGATTGTGTCCTCCAGGGGTGGAATGGTCATTCTGCCACTCCGGTATTCCCTAAGCAGGCTTCAAGTTAGGAGTTTGTTCTCAAAGTATGGTGGACTGCCATAAACAACCATGCCCCAGTGCTTAATGTGTGCTAGTGGTTGCCATTGCTGGATACCAGCACTCATTTCAGAGACCCAAGGCTTATTTTTCATCATCAAACTTTGACCCCGAGCAAGAGAGAGAAGGGCAAGAAAAGGAAAAGACCGAGGAGGTAAAGGATAAGAAAACAGTGACAGACGCGTTTGTTTATTGTTATTTTTCCGCCAATCAATCTTTAAATTGGATTGAACTAACGCGAGTGCTGGTCCATTCTGCGTTTGTGGGGAGCTGTAATATATGTATGGAATCTTCTCGGCGTCTGGTGATGATTCTTGTTAAGTACGCCGAGAGTGATCAAATTGCACTCCAGATAAAAATAGTCGCCCTTAATGCTGAAATAGCAAAAATTCCAGTTATGCCAAATATCACCAAGCACCGGGAAGAAATAAGTGCACACCTGCACCGCGAGGAAGAAATAATTAAGAAAAAAAAGACATACAAATTCCAACGGGATAAGTTGGATTATGAACACGGCCAGGTGTTCACTTTTGCTAAAAGATACGATAACGTGAAAGCAACAAGGAGAGTGACTCCTATCCCGTCCGCCTCGCAAGCAGTAAGCTGTGATATTCCCACTGCATCATCGGTTTCCTACCTCAGTTCCAACATTGACAGTGAGTCTGATAATGACCGGCATAGAGCACAACGTTCGGGGTTTTGCAAACTTACCCTGGCCCAGGAGCTGGACTGCATGCGCCAGGACCGGAAACAGACACTTAGTTCCGGTGCCCTAAGTGCCAACAACAGCAAAGCAACAACAGGAAGCGTTGGGCAGGACGGCAATGCAGCAAAGAACGTAAGCGCAAGTACAAAACAACCCAACAGAAAATCAAGAAAACAATGGAGGCACAAGTAGGCCAGACAATCAACACCTGTGATTCTCAAACGGTAATAAATCTAACTAACGTATCGTTGAGTGAAAAAGAAATGAATATTTTATCACTAGGATTATCATTTAGTGGCAAAAGGAATTTCAATTACGCAGACACAAGAATTGATATGTACAAATTTGTGCGCAAGTTAAAACTTCATAAATTCCATATGCTTCAAAGGCCCAAGCGAACATTGGTTCCAACTACTAATAATTTGAGTCCGCCTATGTTAACAGTTGGTGATGCTGAATTGCTGCATGATTTATTTCAATTGCAATGTGAAAATGAAAATGGTGGAATGTCCAACAGCCAGGGCACAGGAAATCGTGTTTGTATTTCACCTACCAACTTCAAACCCAAGTCAACATTTTGCCCGATTATGCTTAGAGACAATATAGATGTCTTTCATGACAAAATCTCTCAAGAATTGAGAACATTACAGAAAAAGCAAGACAATATTATCAAAAGACACTACTACCGTGATCATGCTTATCACCAACTTCAAAACAATGATAATATAATTATCCGACAATCGGATAAAGGCGGCAACGTCGTGATGTGGCCAAGAGAGATGTACATGGAGGAGGCACTTGGTCAGTTGAATGACAGGGAATGTTATAAACGCAGCACAATGGCAGAAGTTACAATGGCATGGAACACTTTCTATACAAACTTGCTGGCATGGAAAAGCACAGGATTGCTAACGATTGAGAAATTTAAATTCTTAAAGAATGACCACCCGGTGATGCCTATGGTTTATTTTATACCTAAAATACACAAAAATAATTTGAAATCACCGGGTCGGCCGATAATTTCAGCCTGCAATAGCATCATGGAGAATGCCAGCAAATACGTGGATTTTTTCTTGCAGGACCACGTAAAGAAACTTCCATCCTTTATCCTTGACACAGGTGACTTGTTGCAAAAACTGGAAGGTACAATTTGGCAACCTGACTATTTGCTTATATTATTAGATATATCGTCCCTTTACACGAGCATTCATCACAGGGACGGTTTAAAAGCAATAGAGCCCTATTTGAATACCAAGCCTATTTGCTATCTAGAACACAATAGAATGTTATCTATGATCAATATATGTTTAGAAAATAATTTCTTCCTATTTTCAAACCAGGTGTTTCAGCAGGTGAGGGGTGTAGCTATGGGGGCCTATTTCTCCCCCAGCTATGCCTGCCTGCATATGGGACTATGGAAGGAACTGGTACTTGTACCTACCTTCACCGACATCATGTCCCACAATGTTATTAAATGGTACAGGTACATTGACGACCTGCTGATAATTTGGAGGGGCCCAGAATAGGATGCTCTACACTTTATCGAGCGGCTCAATGGAAACAATCTTAACTTGCACTTTACTGGTCAGATCAGTAGTAATTCCATATGCTTTCTTGATGTTGAGATCAGTATTCAGCATAATCAACTTCAGACCGAAATGTACAGGAAACCAACGGCTGGTAATGCCATATTACGTGCCTCTAGCCACCATCCTGCACACTTAATTAGCAGTATACCCTATGGGGAGATGCTACGGATAAGAAGAATATGCAGCACTGACTTTGATTGCCTTACAGCACAAAAAGAATGCAGCGACAGATTTATAAGAAGAGGTTACTTCCCAGAGGTGGTCGACAAAGCCATAGTCAAAGCCAACGAACATGGCAGACCACAAGCACTAGCAGGCACACCCAGAGCTGTCCAAAGTAATCAATCTGAGACAATACAACAGACTAGACTGATCCTCACCTACAATAGCCAGCATAAAACAATTCACAGGATTGTCTATAAAAATTGGGCACTGATCAAAAATGATCCAGTTTTGGGGGTCAATTTGACACGATCACCTAGTATTACTTACAGAAAGGCACGCTCCATGAACCAATGCCTCGTGAAAAGCAGTCCTGAGGTGAGAGTAAACACTACTTGGCTCAACTCCTGTAAAGGTTTTATAAAATGTGCAGTTTGTAAGGCCTGCAAAAATGGAATTAGTAAAAGTGAATACAGAACACCCTTCAGCAATAGACCAGTCCGCATTCACAAAAAATTGACTTGCAAAACTGATTTTGCTATTTATGTGCTGGAGTGTCCTTGTGACCTGCGCTATGTGGGCAGCACTAAGCTGCACGTCCACAAGAGGATACTCCAGCACATCCGGGCAATCAACAATGGAGATTCTACCTATCCGGTTGCCAGGCATTTCGATTAATTTCATGCCAGAAACTCTACTGAGTTAAAGTTCTTTGTGATCGACACGGTCGCACCTCTGAGAAGAGGTGGTGACCGAGAGTCACTGTTACGCGAATTGGAGACAAAGTATATTCTAGAAATGGATTGTATGAGACCTCATGGATTAAATTCCAGTGAGGATTTCTATACACATTTATAATTAGTTAGGCATTAAGCCCTCATAGAATTGTGTCCGCTGTTGTCCGCCTTCCATAAGTTTTTAAAGTAATATTTTTAGAGTAATATTTTCACTGTAAGGTACATTTTGCACTGGTTTGCACATGGTTTTGCACTTTATGGTTAATGTGACTTTGTGTATTTTTGCACTGGGTTTTTTTGTGCTTGACATGGAATAGTGGTGAATGGCCCACTTGGGCTTTATTTTTAACATCAAGACCATATTGCTGATATAATGTGTGTATTTCAACCAATTTCAATTTGAGGATGCTGCTATTTATCATGAAAAGTTTTACATTTGTTTTACTTTTTAAAGTTGCATTTTATACGATGAAATAGGTTTTTTACACTCCGGTAAATTTTAGGGCAATGCTCGCATGATATCATGTATTTATTTATTTATTATGCTGCATATTACCTGATATTTATCAGGTTTGCTCTATTTTGTTCATATCTTGTTTACAACTTACCTTGTTTATGCATTTGTGTTTAAATATAGTAGTCATTTAGTGTTTTGGCATTTCTTCCATGCCCATGCATTTACCAGTGTGTCACGTCATTTGGTCTCTCACTTTAAAAACTGTAACCGCTACCCTAACAGTGTCATGTGATCAAGGCCCCACGTGTTCTGAAACGCGTTATGGCGGCGGTGCTGGGCACAGAATAAACAACATTGCACCACTACTTTGGGTTTGCTTCATCCATTCTACAGATTTCGTTTGCAAAGAGAGTGACGATTCAAACTGCATATATATATATATATTTTTTTTTTTACAAATTAAGCACTACAATGCCCCCATTGCGAATTACTAGCCATGGGCTTCTGCAGTGTGGGGCGGGCTTTAATGTTTTTGCCAGGGCTGATGTTGGTTTTCAGCTTGGCCCTCGTGCTCCTGCCTCTGTTTTTCCTTAGCTATAGAGCTTTCCCCTCTTCCTTTGTCCTGCTCCGAGAACCACCTGCTACAGACTCACAAACCTGCCCCTCCCTGGCCTTCTGTGCCCACTCCACTCAGAGGGGGATAATCTCAAGAACGTGTGATAATCATCACAAAATTAGCTTAACGTAACTTTGCACATCGCAGTCTATCGTGGGGAAAATAACACCGTGGTATCATGATATTCTCAAGCCGGCGGTACCATGCGATAGGCTCATGATAACACGTCAAATGTCCGTGATAAAGTCAACGCAACGCCGCAAAAATGCGAAACACGAACGCAAAACAAGGTGCGATGAGGCCAATCGCGATACAAAAACCAGCGAAAACCGACTGGCCTGTAATTCCCACGCGTCATGCGGTAAAATGCACTATAAAAGCAACAAAAAAAAAGGGAGAAAAAAAGAAACTGTGTAGCACCATGGATGCACCCGGGCCAATGCGAGCCCCACAGACCACCAGCAAGGAACCTCCTGGTCGGGGAAGACCAAGGAGAAGAGGAAGAGGCAGACGGGCTGCACTCCGCAGGAAAACCAGATCAGCGTCACGGAGGTGACAGAACACTACCATCCACTGAACGTCAATTTGACAAACATGAATGCAGTCGGAGTGTCAAGGAGGTCCATGGAGGAGTACAAGAGGCGCTGGCATGATGTGATAAGCCAAACCAAACACAAACCCGCTGCCAACAGGAAGGCAGCAAGGGCGACTGGAGGTGGGAGTCGTGCGCCACAGGAGGAACAGGAGCAAATGGAGGCCACAGTCATCAGGGTGGAAACGGCGCAAGGGGTTGGGAGTCCGGACACAGCTCAATAGGACCTGACACAACACCAACAGGGTAACGACCAGGGAATGGGGGGACGGAGGGTGACGGGCACAATGGCACACACACACAACGACGTGTAGCACACCGCGCACCCACAATGACCCCGGATAATGTCCCTGATCCCCGTGGCACACTGCAGCACACACACATAGCAATCACAGCACATCTCACGACAATGTGGTACAAAATGCAACACCAACACTGCAGAACAGAGGACACACCTGGGTCCACCCATGCACAGAAACAGGCCAATCGCATCTAACATAGCAGGAAACTGTGAGAGTGAAATGTATGTGTACAAGCTCTCATCTGTCATGTAGTCCAAATATCCACTGTCCCGCCTCAAATTTCAGCACCTCCCAAACAGTCACAATGTACATTGTCATACAGTCTGCATGTTAACAAGAACAATGCGCCAACATACAGGTCAACACAATGTCTAAATGCATCTCCCCTTCACATTGCAGAGGGACAAATAACACCTCCAGCAGAGCAGACCAGACAACTCATCAGTGATGCTGGAGAGGACCACCACACCTCTGACACTGACGCCCTACAACAGCTCATGGACATCTTAGGCAACCCACCCCCAGGAGCAGGGCAGTCAAGCTACATAGAGGAGACCCCAGCCCCTGCACAGACCACACAGCAGGAAGCCCCCGCCACCACGGCTGGCTCCCAACACTCCACCGAGGCACACATCGCATTCCAATGCCAGGTGTCAGAATTTCAAAAGGAGGTGGCCGAACAGGTGCAGGTGGGGTCAGAGCTCATGGAAGCCGAACTGGACCACATACATGGGTGTCTAAGTCCCATCAGTGACCACCTACAACCCACAAAGGAGACCCACACTGGGACAGACACACATGCATGTGCACATGTCCTGTAATGAACCACGCCCAGAGCTCCGAAATTATCATTCATGCACCCACGCCGGAACTCCTTACGATGGCCCAGTCCACTCCTCTTACGTTTTGAGTGGGTGACGTCAAAACTACATGTCCAAGGTCTCACCCGCTGCCAGCAGGGACATGGTTGCGTCCGCTGTACACAGCACAATGTAATGTTGTAGGGCCCGGGGCCCTCATGCAATCATTGTGACCACACGGACACACACAGATAGTTTGTGGTACTGGCTATGGGCACGTGCACCCGGCCCCTTTATTGGCAGGGTCACATGTACAGTGACGCCTGTGCTGGATGTGTGTGGGGTGAGTGTAAGCCAGCCCACAAGGAGTGGTTGGTGCTGGCAACAACAACAACAGTGAACACCATTAAAACGGAAACAGAAAACACCAGTATTGCAGAGACAACTACGGAGCATCATGGTGGCAGCCGGAGCAAGTACAGAGGTCACACAATGAGCAAACAGAAGTGTCCATGAGCTGTGGTGCACTGAGTTAGTGGCACCTGTAGTGCTAAGCAGGGTATCAGGCAGATGAAGGCATCCACGACAGGTGTGAGCAACTATGATAGTCTGGCAGTAAGACACTTTCGACTCTGACAGTTGGCGTTTGGAGGTGGTCCTGGCTGTGGTGGCGTGTGCCTCCTGCGGAGATGCAACGTCTGGGCCGGTCAGGACTCAATTTGATGTGTGAGCCCTGGTGGACCGAAGTTGAAGCCGGAGGCAGCGAACAGCACGGGGCCACATACATATGGCGTTGATGACCCAAGGCCATAGTCTCAGAGGCCATCCAAAATCTCAGCAGACAGGGTCCCTGACTTGAACTGCACAGAGTTAGTGGCCCCGGGTGCACTGCGGCCGGCACAGGCACACCGCCATGGGACGGTGACTTGCGGTGCAGTGAGATAGGGCCACGCGAGCTGAGTGGGTCCTCATCGATGTCCAAGGTGAATGTGGTGGAGGGTTGCGTGGGACAGTGGAAGGTGTCCTCCAGGGCATCACGCAGAGGGTAGAAGCCGTCCGGAAGCGGCAAATGGAGGAGTGGAATGCTACTGCCTAGTTTTTGCCACCAAGTCAGTAACAACGACATGATGATAACAACAACTCCCAGTACATAGACTCAGTCGCCACCAAAGTTCAACCAGAAAGTGTCCATGGATGTCGGGGAACAGACTTAGTGGCACCGGAGCTGAAAGGGGATGCAGTCTGCGATGAGGCCTGTACAATGATATCAAATCTGTCATTAATGAATCAATACTGAGTTCTGAAAGTGTGACCTACTCAACCGCAGTGTAGGCCCGAGGCAGCGGTCAGCGCGGGCCAATGGCTGTTCAACGGGCTCCTCCTGAAACTCTAACACACAATGTTGAAATGTCATGTGGGGGTGACTTGTGGTTGACGGAGGTGGAAGCACCAGAGCTAAGCGTGTAGTGTCAGCCACCGTGCCGTGTCCTCCTAGTATGACTGGATTGGATTGGTGTGAGGCCTGCTGGATTGCAGTGTAGTCCGAAGGCATAGTCATCAAGGGCCCACAGACACGTGTGGTTGGGATGCTATGCACAGACTTGGTGTCACCACATCAAAGGGAGTATTGTGATTTAAACTCTGCATTAATGTGTGTACTCTGACATAATCAAGACGCAGTCCCAAATGTGTGACCTACTCGACTGCAGTGTAGGCCGGAGGCAATGGTCAGCAGGGGCCCACTAGCACTTGTCATCAGCTTGCGATGCACAGAGTTAGTGACACCAGGGCAGATGTTGGTAGTGCTCAGTCACCTCCATTGAGATGATCCTTTTTTCCTCCAGACTGAAACACGTCTTCCTCTTACACCTCTCCTGGCGTGCAATGTTATGAACTGTGCCATGATGAAATCAAGACTCAGTTCCAAATGTGTGACCCACTCAAGCGCAGTGTGTGCCGGGGGCAGTAGTCCGCGAGGGCACACAGACACTTGTGGTTGGAATGCTGTACACAGACTTGGTGTTACCACATCGGAGGGAGTATAGTGACATAAAATCAGCCATTAATATGTACTCTGCCACTGTGTAATCAAGACTCAGTTCCAAATGTGTGACCTACTTGTCCGCTGTGTATGCCGGTGGAGTACGTCAACGAGAAAGGAGTATTGCGGGTCTGGCTCGAGGAGGCCGTGATGGTCTGAGCAGGCTGCCAGGTCGCGGGCATCAGGCTTGGAGGTTGCATCGGCACGTGGTGGGCCCTCCTTGACACACGTCGGTGTCGGCAGGTGAGCAGTGAGGCCTGGCTGTGCAGGGGCGGGCAAGACGGGTTTGGAGACCAGCAGCCCGGGATACAGCAGGCGCACAGGATCGCAAGCAACTCCCCACACGACTACAGCGTCGACCTCATGGCGGGGTGAGAGGTGCCGCCCTGGCAGAGACGTTGGGCATTCCGGAAGAGAATCACGCCCGGGGCTACGTGCTTTTTATTCACACCCCTTCGCTGGCCTGTTGTACGCTGGGCCAGCCCACTCTGCTCACGCTTACAGGGGGGGACGTAACTAGCTACATTCCCGCAAACTTCCCCACTGGCTGGGGTGACATGGTTGCGTCCACTGTCCACTACACTCCATACACCAGCAGTGTATGTTGACATGGATATGGGTGTGGTCTGTATACTGCTGTCTGGCCTTCATATCCACGCCACTCTTGGCATTGTGTACATTCTCATTCATGGGTCACTTGCCTCCTTCGCACATGCCTGGTTCCCACCTCTCCCCACAATCTGCTATTATGTGGCTGATGGGCCATGCCGTTGAAGGCTCATGTACATGGCTAGCCAAGGTTTCCACAGTGAGTTGTGCTGTCGTGTCTGGTGGGTGGGAATGTTGTTGGGCATGTTGTATGTGAGTTTGTAACGTGTGCATTCCCAGTGTTGTGATTTGCATGGTTGTGGAGTTGAGGTGTGTGGTCTGTTCATTTGGTACTTACCAACGAGCAGTGCATTTCCATGGATGCCATCCTGGTAGTGCTGGTTGATGATGGACTGTCAGTAGAAGTGGAATCATGCACACTGCCTGGGTAGTTGGCGACGACGTTGGTGGCGATTCCCCGGAGGTCAACTGTTGCCTGCACATTGATGGAATGCGTGTGCTTTCCATTGAGGTAGGTGTGTGCAGTGTCACCAGGGGGCATAAGTAGGACATGTGTGCTGTCGATTGCCCACAACACGTGCATGAATCCAGCTATGGCATATAAGCCTTGCTTGGTCTCCAGCTGTTCCTGCACATTGTGGGAGACGTATAGGTACTGGGGTACCAGGCTGATGATGGCATCCAGGACAGGTGTGAGTGACTTGGTTGGGGCTGGCTGTGAGACTCATCCGACTCTGGCAGTTGTTGGTTGGTAGGTACCAGAGGCCAACAGGTGCAGCACAGCCAGCAGCTATGTCTGAGGTGGGATTTTGGTTGTCCGCTGTGTTGGTGCCGTCAGCCTGTTGGGCGATGATGGTCAGGATGTGTCAGGCTCCTCCTTCCTGAATCCTCGGAGTGGTGTTGATCCTCTATGGGGGCCCACCTCCCGATAACACCAAGTCTGGAATGAAATACTCACAGACTGTTGGAGCTATCAAGCGGGGGAAGGAAAGGGTAGGAACAGCTGGGAGGGAGACCTGGGAATGACACAGGAAAACACTATAAGTATATCTACTGCAACCATCTTACACAGTTTTAAAACAGGTGCGTTTTCAAGTCGACTCTAGAGCAGTTCTCATACCCTACCTGTAAAATTAAAGAAAATAAACAACGGACACCAGAAGAGAATAGGGTGGTTGCCTGTTCCTCAACCTGAAACTATAGGAGACAAAGAAGAGCATACAATGTGAATGCTTCCTATCTCAAATGAAACCTCAGTTAAATGTTCTCTTTAAGGAAACCCACGTACCACAGTGTATACGACAGTATGGTCATAGGTGAACACTGAGAGCCGCACCCTATAGCATCACTCTCTTATGGAAGAAAACATAAGAAACAAAACAAGGAACAACCAATGTGCAGGGTATTTGATAGGGTAAAGTGCAATCACAGTCTTTGAGAAACGTCCACACAAAAGAAAGAAGCCCAGATACATTGATACTCCTCAATATGTTTTGCCAAGAAAAGGTAAATGAAATACAAGGCACCAGTATGCCGCTTCTGATGTATTGTCAATAGCTGCACAAATGTCAGGGTAGGGTTTTTTTAGCATATGTCCTGCCCCATGAAGCCACAAACAAAGAAGTCCAACAGAACGTTCCTCTATCTGTCTCTTGGTTGAAACCTGCCTGGTTTTTGCCAGCAGATAGAAGCAGTGTAAACCACAATAAAGCACCAATGGCAGTAAGCGTCCCTCTGCAAGGGACCGTAGATTACTGGTCCCGTCCAATAGAGAGAAGCTCTAGACAAAGAACCAGTCACTGGAAACCTATAGCCTCCTCTGCAGGAGCCCAGACCAGTACTCGTCCAACAGAGGAGGAGAGTCAGGAGGAGCAACAAAGCTCAAACCCTTGGCTTCTTGCTCCAGAGCAATGCGATACCGGGAATGTGCTAAACAGCACTCTTACCGCCTTGAAATTAAGTCCTTAGGAGAAGTCTGCTACAGCAAGCGATCAGGATAATCGGCAGCGTCTTCTTCCATGACCGCCGCCTTTACCTCGCTTCCGACGTCGCCTCGCTGTCACGTGGGGCGTGACCCGCTTTGCATGCCGAGGTTTGTAGTCCATGATTTTTTACACTTCCTGGTTCGCGCTAGCAGTACAGCCAGCGGGCAACCGGGATCAATTCCTGACTGGATGCATAGGATGGTTGTCCTTTTGAGCCTGTAGTGGGCAATGACATTGTCTGGTGTTAGGTCTGTGACCCTGGTGCGTTTCCTGAGGGCCCGCTGTCTTGGTCCGCACTGCCTCTGTGGTGGTACAGGGAGGGTCCGGGGGGTTGGTCCTCGAGGTCGTGGCGGTGGGTGTTGTGGCCCTGTTGGGGCTCCGAGCTGCATGATCAGTGGCATCTGTTATTCTTCAGGTGTGGCTGTGGTCTGGGCTCCCTTGTCTGGTGCCGGTTGTCATCTGACTTTGCACCAGGTCAGAGCAGGTGTTAATTTCCTGTTGCTAACGCACCTTATCACATGTCTTGTGATCTTATTGCCGATCTTGCTGGTAGTTGAGAATGTTGAGGTGTGGTGTTGTCGTGGCTTTTTGCTCGGGAACGCCTACTCTGCATCTCATTAGCGATAGTTGCCGGGGTCATCTGTGGCGATGGTTTTTGAGGATGCTGTCGCCCGGAAAACTGGTGATATCGGCTTTTTGCACCAGCTTGTGACTGGGGTGATAAATTGATCACGAATTTGGCTGCGATAAAGGGCTGATAATTCGGAGATAGGTCCTTGAGTATATGCCACAGAGTGTGCAATGAAAGGCAGTGAGAAAAATAATGACGGTGCTAGTCCCCAGCCACAAATCCCACTATTAATTTATTTCCACTCCAACCTTCCCCCAACTCCTGCAAATAATGCTGCTCAACGTCTTCATCTCCATCATTGTTCTCTGCTCATTTTCTCCCTTGTGCCCAAAGCTTTGTGCTGCTGTTCCTTCATTCTGCGGCTTACATGCCCAGCTCTTAAAACACTTGCTGCCCTAGTGATCTTCTTCTGCTTGTGCTAATCACTTCCAGATGCTCCTCAGTTCCGTAAAGTTGTTAATACATATGCACCAAACTCGCCGTTTTCCTATCCTCTGTCCTTCCATTCATTATTCCATCTGAAATCCACTCTTCTATCTTTCGGAATACCATTTACCCTTAAACACACACCTTTCTCAATTCACCTTCCAGTCACCATTCACTCTTCATTGACCTTCCCCAATTAGCTATTGACCATTTATTTTCTATTCATCCTCTTTTTTTAATATTTATTCACACCCCCATTCCCATTCTCCATTTCCTGTTAAACCTTCATTCTCCAATCATCATTCAATCACCACTCACCCTCTGTTCACAAGTTGCCTTACAAACACAGGATGTGGCTTGTGTCTAGGAAGGGATGCTAAGAAGGTCTGTTGACTGCCTTACGAACTTGCCTGAGGAAAGGGCAACTCCTCCCAGTAGCCATGGTGCTACCCTACACAGAATAGTATAGATGAAAGGTGAGAAGTGCATCCTCTAGAGGGTCACAGTTCGGTGGAAAACCCATCAAGGGAAAAAATGTCAGTTTGCATTATTTATGAATCTTGATTGCAGATTAAGATAGCGTTGGTTTTAATAGTGAGATATCGAACTCCTGCTGACATCAGAAAAGAGAAAAGAGTCGAGCAGATCCAAACTGGAGCCAAAACAAATCGTAAAGAAAGATCCATTCTGAATGAGAACAAAATCAATGACAAAAATGAATATCAATGGGAGATGATTGCAACTAAAAATGCGAGGAGACAATGCATTGTGAAAGGCATCTTGCCTTTCCTGCACTGCCTTATGTATGTATGAAACAAGAAATTATATGACAGGAAGTAACACTTTGATTGGCATGGTCCAATAAACTTTAAATGGAATGAACTTGATCTGGGAAAGGGCAGTTTCCAAGGCCGAGTTTGGCCTTATTTGAGAGTTCATGGTGTACATTCTAGCTCAAAGAAGAAGCCCAAGTTTGCCATCAGCGCTCCATGCAGCATTCTGGAGTCCCACTGTGGCAGATCATGTTCGGCACTATTTGCCTCCCCTCCTTGTCATTATAAATGTGGAAGCACTGGAGTGATTGGGGCAGTGAGCAGTGGCGGCTGGTAATTTAAGCAGGAGGAGAGGGCAGGTAGGCCACACACGCACATACACTCCATCATCTACATGCACATTCTACTCACTCACACCCAAATGCATTCACAAGCATGCCCACATACACCCACCATTCACAAGAACACATACCCATTCACAAATAAACATATATTCGTTCATACACACACGTACACACCAAACATTACAAAACTTAACACTTCTGCAGTTTCTCAAGGAGGGTAGCCTCTGAGGTTCCTGGAGGGTTGGTACTGCCTCCTCTTCTCATTGACTGGCCACAGGTCAACTAATGAGAGGAGTCGGCAGTCTCTACCTCTTCATAGAGTGGGATGTGTTGACAACCTGGGCCAACGTGAGCATCGAGGACACAATCAAGACCATGGGCACAATCCACTCCGATCCCCGTCCGACCCTCTCCCACACCACATCTTCAACAAAGCCAGCAGGTCCATCGCACCCCACCTGTGCAACATCATCAACCTCTCCTTCGAGACCGCTACCTTCCCTGAGAACTGGAAGCACGGCGAGATCAACGCCCTACTGAAGAAACACAAGGCGGATCTGTGCGACCTCAAGAACTTCCGGGCCATCTCCCTGCTTCTGTTCCCAGCAAAGGTCATCGAGAAGATAGATAACATCCAGCTCTCCCATCACCTCGAAGACAACAACATCCTGGACCCCTCCCAATCAGGATTCCGCAGCAACCACAGCACCGAGACCACCCTCATCGCCGCCACAGACGACATCAGGATCCTGCTAGACAATGGCGAGATGGTGGCCCTCATCCTCCTGGATCTCTCCGCCGCCTTCGACACCGTCTGCCACCGCACACTACGCACGCACCTCCACGACTCAGGCATCCGTGACAAGGCCTTGGACTGGACCATCTCCTTCCTCACCGGCAGAACTCAGAAAGTCCGCCTCCCCCCGTTCCGATCCGAATCCTCCGAGATCATCTGCGGCGTCCCACAGGGATCCTCCCTCAGCCCGACGCTGTTCAACGTCTACATGGCACCACTAGCAGGCATCGCCCGACAGCACGACCTCAACATAATCTCCTACGCCGACGACACGCAGCTGATCCTCTCCCTCACCAAGGACCCTCTCACCGCCAAATCCAACCTCCACCAGGGAATGAAGGCCGTCGCCGACTGGATGAAGGAAAGCCGCCTTAAGCTGAACTCAGACAAGACGGAGATACTCATCCTCGGGCCCAACCCCTCAGCATGGGACGACTCCTGGTGGCCCGCATCACTGGGGACACCCTCGGCCCCTACCAACCACGCACGCAACCTGGGAGTCATCCTCGACTCAAAACTCACCATGACCAAACAAGTCAATGCAGTCCACCTGCTTCAACACCCTCCGCATGCTCCGCAAGATCTACAGATGTATCCTGACAAACACATGGAAAACAGTCACCCAGGCCCTAGTCAGCAGCAGACTCGACTACGGAAACGCCCTCTACGCCGGAGTCTCGTCCAAGCTCATCAACAGACTGCAAAGAATCCAGAACGCATCTGCACGCCTAATCCTCGACGTCCCACGCCGCGACCATATCACCCCCCACCTGAGGAACCTACACTGGCTCCCCGTCGACAGAAGAATCTCCTTCAAGCTCCTGGTCCACACACACAAGGCACTCCACAAAACCGGCCCAGCCTATCTCTACAGTCTACTCTCCTTCTACGTACCCAACAGGAAGCTACGCTCCGCCGACCACGCCCTGGCAGCGGTCCCGCGCATCCGCAGAACCACATCCGGAGGCAGGTCCTTTTCCCACCGCGCTGCCAAGACCTGGAACACCCTCCCCCTCAACCTACGACAAACCAAAGACCTGCTGACCTTCAGAAGACGACTCAAGACCTGGCTCTTCGACCAGTAGCAGCAGTCCCCCCCCCCCCAAAACCCCCTCCCCCTCAGCGCCTTGAAACCCTTACGGGTAAGTAGTGCGCTTTACAAACGATTTGATTGATTGATTGATTAATTGACATACGGTCCTGGGCAGGGCCGGACTGGCCGTAGCGGGCACCGGGCAATCCCCCGGTGCGCCGCACGGGTGGGGGCCGTTTTTGGGCCCCTAGGGGCCGTTTTTGTTACAGGGCCGTTTTTGCAGAATAGCTGCAAAATCGGCCCTGGCAAAGAGATCGGCGGCACCCCCAAGCGGGTGGGGGGGGCGGCCGAGCACTTTGCCAGGGCCGGTTTTGGTTCCCAGTCCGGCCCTGGTCCTGGGCACTTCAGTTTTTAAAACTGAAGCTTCCAGGTCTGAGGCTCTCAGTGACACTCCCCCTTATCATAAGGGGGATGTCCTCCAAGCGCCTTCTCCGGCTGAAGAGGCCACACTCTCAGCAGCTGCGACATCTTCATCTCAGCAGAGTTCAGCTTAGGCAAACTTTATGTGCTCTATCTTTGCTCACACAGGGTCCTTAGGATGCCACGCGGCAAGGACCCGGAGGAGCACGGAGGAGCCAAGAAGGGCGTCTAAGGCAAGCGGGATGGCACTTGCAGCCCGGGCTGGTCCTGACGGACACCCACCAAGTCGGTAGCAAGTTGAAGCCTAACACCACGGAAACAATGGCCCAGGTGGTTCGGCGCCTCCCTAGAGATTGGCCTGCCTGAAGGCAGACAATGAACAGGAATGAACTAAAAGGACTATAATTACAGAGACAGTATATGTGTCAACTGAATGTTATGCATGAGCATGAAATTGTCAATATGTGTAAATGTTATGTTATAATAAACTGCAACCTTTTAAGGCACCAAGCACGTGGTCACTGGTGATGTCAATGGTTAAGAGGGACGCAGTTGGAAATGTTGAAGGGTGGGGGAGGTGAGTCGCCACTTGGGAGAAGTTCTGATACAGCACTACAAATGTGAATTCTAAAACTGAGCACAGTGATCCAAACGTAACTTCTAGAATTTAGATAGTATGACAAAGGAGGCGTGGTCAAGATGATGGTGAGCTCGGTGAAAAGCCCAACAATTATCCGATGTTTATACTCTCCATCCTGCCGAATATCCGTAGAAGGACTGCCTGGGTGCCTCCCGCAGCCCCGACATGACACCCTCGGCCCTATTGGTGACAGAAAACACCAAACTATTGTGCAGCCTGATATGAGCCACAGCTCGACTGAGCTAACGCGCAAGTTTTCTGCCGGCAGACTGCTGCGGGCTGCTGGGTGAGCTGCTGCTAAACACAGTCCTGCCAAGTACCACACATTAGGCATTAGACTAGCGCATTTTGGTGTGGTGGTCCACATCACCGCACCAAAATTCAGAGTCACGTATTTATAGCGTCTCCCAGAGTTGCTGATAGCTAGAGACAGAGCACTGCTATTAGCTCTCATTGAACAATACAGGACCGGGTGCTGCTCTGGAAGGCCATGTTCTGTTACAGACTGCACAACACTGTGCAGTGCAGCTACTGCACTGCTCTGCTGTTTAATTAATAATGTACATCTTTATCTGCCAGGAAGGAGGTGGTTCTGATCACGCCGGCCGGCCAGGCTGGCTCAGCTGAGCTCTCACTGGGGCTGCAGCACCACGGCAGCGTTTGCAACATTGTACATTTCCCGCACGAGACAGAAAAAGAAGACATTAAATGGGCGGTGGTAGCAGGCGGAAGTTATGTTTGTAAGTTTCATTTTCTAGGTCGAGGACCGTCCGGTCTGCCGAAGGCAGAACCGGAAGTCGGAGATTTAATGTTTTGGAGAAGAGGGGCTTGAACCCGCCCCTCTTCTCCCCTCTTCTCCATTGGCTGGCCTCTTGAATGCTGGCCAGCCATTGGAGAAGAGGCTTTGTCACTCCGAACAGGCCCCGTCCTTTTCGGATTCGGGGGCGTGCGGCAGAACCAGAAGTCGGAGATTTAATGTTTTGGAGAAGAGGGGCTTGAACCCGCCCCTCTTCTCCCCTCTTCTCCAATGGCTGGCCTCTTGAATGCTGGCCAGCCATTGGAGAAGAGGCTTTGTCACTCCGAACAGGCCCCGTCCTTTTCAGATTCGGGGGCGTGTTTTTTTCTACTTTTCTGATTATCTCCTCCAGCCAATGGCAAGAGGAGAACACGCCCCCGAATCCGAAAGCGCCGCTGCCTTTCTCTGAGGCATTTCTGCTTCGCCTCGGAGAAAGGCAGTGGTGTCAGCGAAGTCAGCCTGTGTCCAGCTGTGCTAATATTTGGAATCATTTCAAATTGTTGGGGTTCCAAAACCCCGATTTTATAATACGAAATGGAAAGCGGCGATCAGAGTAAAGCCCTCGCGTTTTATGAGTCTTGGGGTGCCGCTCTAAAGCCGGCCCTGAATGCCACCACAAGAATTCTATACACAGCGTAAAACCAGCACTACATTCGACCGATGTAATGATGTTAAGCTCTGGATAGCGCTACGCGTAGGCGTCAGGAAGAGTCCACTCACCGGAATCTCTGCTACAACAATCGATGCAATACCGATAGAAGCGTTTTTTTTTGTCCTATTACGTAATAGTTTGGTGTCTGTGCTCGGCCTACAGTTAGTCTGTCGCGCCGTGTTAGCGCATAAACAGAAATCGCCCAGGTATTTATATTGATACACTATGCAGATAATTGGTTTAGAAACGCGAAGTGTGAAATCAACAATGCCGCGTGCCTGCAGCTAGCTGGGCTGGGTCCGTCTGGAAGTGTAAGTGTCTGTAAACAAAGGCTGCGGATTTCACTAGGGGGTGCGCTGTGCCCCGCCCGAGTGTCTCAAGTCTGGGGGTTTGCGAACATTCTGTTGATGTGCCCAGCTGGGGTCTCTCACTCGTAGACGGGATTACCGCCTTCACCTCTCTGTTCTGCAAGCGGGCTTTTATCACCTTTGACTTTTGTGACTGTTTACCCCATTTCACTCTCTCTTATGCAAGCGGGCTTTTATCACCTTTGAGCTTTGTGGCATTGAGTCTTTGTGGAAAGAGAAGGAGGCCATTTAGCTGACGCTCCGGGCTCATCAGCAGTGACTCCCGCAGAACAATAGGAAGGCGCGGGAGGGGCTCGCCTTAACCGGTAGAACAAGCATTTACAATGGAATGGTCTCGGCATTGGTAAAGTTAGAACTATTGGCATTGCTCATGACATTATTTTTGTTTATGTTTTTGTTTTTAAAACATTTAAAGAAACGGCATTGTCATGAGCAATGCCAATAGCTCTAACTTTAACAATGCCGAGACCGTTGCATTGTAAATGCTTGTTTAAGTCCCCACTGCACGCACCGCCGCCTGTGCCTCTCATGCCCTGCTGTGACTGACGAGTCCAGGCTGCTTGGAGGCTCCTCGTGGTGGCCGTGGGTCTCAGTCACTCTGGAGATTGTAGGTCGCCTGCTCGTGAACCCGCTGCTGCTGCTAGTATCATGTTACAAAGGAAATAAAACTGACGGTTTCAAGGACACACGCACAGCGCTGGTGAAATACGAAGGGCCAACAACAACACTGTCAGACACTCAGCCACCCTTCAAAGGGGTGTGCTCAGAGCAGGATGCCAACCACATCCAGGTGGAATACCTGCCAGAGGAACAAAGCATGGTCCCGGAGGACTCGGTCCACCGAGGTCAGGTGAGCTTCAATAACCTTATATTTAATGATATTATTTTATCTATAGTGTGAACACATGAGCCAAGAGTTTCACGCCTCGTTTGTATCAACAACCTTGTGGCCTGTTCTGTTGTCTTGTGATTGCTGAAGTGCTTCCATAACTGTCCATATACGCACTTCAGCACTCACAAGACATAGAACAGACCACTAGGTTGTTGATGCAAACCAGCAGGAGGCGTGAAGTGCTCAGCTCATGCGTAATCATCGCAGCCGGCACAGTCTTGTGCTTACCTCACTCACTGTGTTTACAGCAGAGCACTAGATGCTGACACTGCCGGGGGTGCATTCAATCAGGACACTCCTTAGCTTTTCTTCGAGAGTTGAGGCTTCAATGTGCAGAATTTTCTGGTGCCTTCCAAAACACCAGGCTGCTCCGGATTGAAACCAAGACTGAGTAATTATGATAGTTTATTAACAGGCAACTGAGATCATGCACACTGGAGCCTCTCACATCCTGTTTGGGTCAGTCCAGTCTCACAGTCCCTTCCATTTCTGGTGCTTTACAGCAGTGTTAAGATGATCTTATAGTTTCACGTAACTACAATAGGTGTCATTTCTGATATTTATGTGGAGGTGACGCTGAAATGGAACCGACACCGGGGGACAGGACCCTCGGTAGCCATCAACAACTTGAAGAGACCCTTCAGACTCACTCCGCACAGTTTGACAAAGTAATCTATTTTGGACACTAAGAGCTCCCTGAAGGCTCGCATCGACTCAGTCTCAGTGGAGGTAAACTTACTGCGAGCCAACCACTGTAAGCTGGTGGACTGTGTAGAAGAAACTGAGTCTGTGCTGGCAGTCCTACACCCCTTTACTCAGAAATTGCAGGAGAGTCTACAGAAGGTGGAGGAGGAGGTCATCGTTATACACCGCTGAGCGGAAGACGCCGAAGGCAGGTCCAGGTGCAACAACATTCGCCTGATGGGCTTCCCCGAACTCCTGAAAGGCCATAGTGTGGAGCTGTTCTTGAATGAATGGCTGGTGCAGAATGTCCTTGTAGGAAAGCTGCTGAACTACTTCTTGTTTAAAATGACTTCCCACACCCTGGTCACCCACCCGTCCCGGGAGCTCCTACACGCCCCATCATAGCGCGCATCACAACTACCAGGACCACAACCTGCTTTTGCAGCGCTTCCTTACTAAAGGCCCATGGTCTTACGAGAATGCTCAGATATTGGCATACCCCGATTTCACCATGAAAGTGCAGCGTCGTCGTGGGTCTTACTTACAAGTCAAGCAACGCCTACGTGAACTGAACTTCAAATATGCGCTCTTTCAACAGTGACAAGATTCATATTTTCCAGTCACCAGAGGATGTTTGGACATGGTTACATACAAGAGAACTGTTGCAACTGACACCCCCAGAACAAACTGATGATGACTGGCTAGTTCCCAAACCGCAACGCCGCAGATGTCGTCCTCCTGGAATATGACCTACCAAAGTACAAGCAGCAGAGGAGCATGCCTGTGCAGTGGTCTCTCTCCACAGTGTGAACTCCTTTGTCCCCCTTCAAGACAGACACCCTTTGGAGTCGGGATTGGACTCGGTGGCTCACACTCCTCATCAGGTGGGATTCAACTTGAACCGAAAGTCACCCCAAGGTCAGCAGTTGACTTGTAAGTACGAGGCCAAGGCCGTGGCTCTGGCCTAGCACTGGGTGGTCTTCTCATGACACTTGCTACCATCTTGAAGGTAAGACACCAAGAGGACAGGACTATGAGGTGTTTCTGTATGCAGGTCCCACACTGATGACTCGCAGGACATTGCTATTCTAATACATGTACCGAACTAGACTCCCCCCCCACCCAGATGCCACGCCACCCACAAGCTCCTACGTGCACTCTATGTTTAAATACCTTTTTGTCTGTTATCTTACCTTTAATGTTGCCTTCATTAAATAGTCTGGGGGGTTTCTGGACGTGCCCTGAGAGGGCAACTGTCCTGGGGAAGATTGTATTCTTCACTATTTTTATGATTTCATGAGCTTCTCTACTAGTGTCCAAGATGATAATCGCCACCTGTCAGCATGCCACCAGTCCGCACAGCACTTCCTGGGCTCTCATGAGCTGGTCTGGGGGTGAGATGGGGAATTGCACGCTCCACTTGTTGAATGGTACAATTCACATGGCTAGCACACAGGCTGACACACGTTCTCCAATATCTCATCATTACCTGAAACGTGCGGGGCATGGCCACACCAACAAAGCGTTACTGCATTCATGATTATTTCAAGAGACGACAGGTCAACATAGCCATGCTCCAAGAAACGCCTCTTACCACCACCGAATTACACAAACTCCGCACTAAATGGAGGGGATAGGTGCACGACACCGTAGCCTCCTCCTTTTCCCATGGGGTGCTAATATGGATTGCGCCAGGAGTACCATATATTGTGACCACACAGTAAGTGGACACGGCAGGCAGATATGTGGTACTGGTAGGTCATCTAGACGGCTCACCGCTAGCATTGACTGTGATATACGCTACCAACACCTGCCAGGTTGAGTGTTACAATACACTGACACCGGCACTCCTCAGCAACCCATCCACGCCCACTTTCTGGGGCAGTGACTTCAACTGTGTTCTGGACGTGGTTCTTGACTGTTCCACGCTCCCCCCCTCCAGCAGCTGCCTTTGGACGTGCTACTCAACATTTTCACCAGTGAGTGACACACATGCGGCTTCCAGATGCATGGCGGTTCATACATCCGATAGGCCGTGAATATTCCTTTTATTCCCACATACATGACGTACACACCAGAATTGACCTCCTGCTATGCACAGCCCACCTCAGGGCCCAGCTGGCCGGAGCGGAATTCCTGGCCCGCACCCTGTCTGATCACCGCCCATTGCTTCTCACTGAAACGATGGGGACGTTCGCATCACCACATACCCACTTGGCATCTACAAGTGGAACCCCAGGTTCTGCTTCACTCAGTTTAATTACATTCACCACACTTATCTCTCCCCTGGCCGTATTCAGCGCATGTTCCCGACGTTTTCCCTGGAATGTCCCCGGTGTAAATTGCGGAACACAGATTTCATTCATATGGTGTGGATATGTGCACCATTATCACCACAACAGTGGCGGGGTTGTCTAACCACCCTCTCACTCCCACCCTGAATCCTGCCTATTGGGATTACAACCCTGGGCGAAGGGAGATAAACACTTGCACCGTTTCATTGACCTGGCCTTCGTCCAGTTTAAGCTAATTATAGCCATGGCTTGGAAATCTCCTGCTCCTCCAGAGATTCTAGGTTGGCTTTGAGTGCTGCTGATATGGACCACAGCTGATGTGCACACTCGCAGACTACTCTGCATGAGAGACGATTCTCCATGGGGGTGAATGTTGGGAGACTCATCTGATTGCAGTTTAAACCAAAACCAATGAACTGCTACCTTGAACACACGCAATAAATAACACATACACTCACCTGTGTCACACCGACAGGTGAGACCATGACGACCATACCGTCACTTCTCTCTTCAAATTGCTCCTCAAAACTTTCGGCATTCTCACGTATTCCTTGCAACAGCCCATCCCCTGCGCACGACTGCCCGACCACACAGCCCATCCTCAGCGAGCCAGCCAGCCCTCCTCTCCTCTCCCTGTGGCATGCTTGGTGACTACTACCAGGCCCGAATATTTGACATCTCCATGTAGTAGCACACGTTCTCGTTTCCATGTTGCACCGGTCGCTGCTGTGAACACAAAGTGAATGTGTGCTGACGCTGCATTTCATAATTTGTTATTCTCGGAGCTCTCAAATTGTTGAATTTTTGTTCTTTTTTTTCCTTTTCTCTGTCTCCCTCCATCTTTCTCCCCCTCCCTAGTCTCTCTATAAAGTTGAATGCTGCACAGCACATCCTATCCTGTATTTAACTTCACGAATCGTACATTGGTATTTGACATGTCAATGCTTAATATGCGCCTTGATGCCTTAATGTACATGCACATTTTATTATGGTAGCTCCACTGTTACAAACCGTAATCTGCAAATTGGGCTGTTAATAAAAACATTTTTTTTTTTAAAAAGACAGTATGACCAGGCGATCACCAAAAAGCCTGGGTTCAACACCCCAGATGGGAGCTCCAGAACAGGGCACGATACTGCAGAGACTCCAAAGATGGCTTGAGTGCCCTTGATGATTTTGAACTGGGTATACTATGATGATCTTAGACTGCATACAATACTACAGAATCGGCCGCAATACTCCAGATATTGCCATCATAATTGTAATCAATACTCAAGAGTCTGATGTTTTGTGAATCAGAAACAATACATCAGACGTAGACTTCAGAATTGTCCACAATATACTCTATGTGCTTCCAGAAATGGACACAATTCTGCGGGTGAGATAACTATGCATGGTACTGCACAATTGGCTTCCAGTATTGAGCACAACAATCCAGGTGCAGGCTCAGGACATGAATGATGTACTCCAGATGCACCAGAGAGAGCTAGTCTCAGGCACTTCACACTAGAATTGGGATAACCCCTTTAGAACTCAACACATCATGACAGGTGACTTTAAAAAGTGAGCATATCGATCTTGGATGAGATTTCCACACCTAGAGAAAACACACGAGATGAGACCGCTTGACATGAACACCACATTTCTGATTAAGCCTTCAGACTGAACACAATGAACCTTATCCACAAAGGTAGGCGTACAGTTTTGGTGTACATTTAGTATTTTTTTGCTATACACAAACTGCAAGAGTAGTTTTAAGTGTAGTATTTTTACGACTGCAGACTGTCCTATATTTTTATGTGCTAAGTTTTCCACAGGTGTAAAGACACTACACGTAAAACTACACGCATAGTTTGTGAATAGCAAAAAAATAGTAAACATACATCAAAAGTGTAAGTTTACCTTTGTGAATGAGTCCCAATATGTCAGATGTGACCTCCAGAAATGCACACAATGCTACACATGGAGCCTCACCGTTGAAGTGTTCACTTTGGTAGTAATATAAATATTGACAGTTTTTCAATGGTTATACCTCTCGTTCCATATTTCAAGATTCCTCGTTTTACACAATGCTTGCCATAGTTACATGCACACTATGAAAAGTTCAAGATGGCGAGTGGCGGCTGGCATGGCTTGTGGGTGGGGGAGCGGACACGGTGAGTCGCGGAGGAGTTGCAGGGGGAGGGGGGATAAAGAAACAAAACAAAAAAACGTACCTTGAGGCTGGGTCCCAAGTCTCTGCTCCTGCTCTCCTGTCTCCGACTCTAGGAACAGGAAGCGTGCAGTCAGGCTCCCTCAACTAAGCAAACCACAAGATTGGTCTGAGCGCCGTGACACGGCACTCAGCCAGGGGCTGGAGGGGTGGGCATGTTCTCCATGCAGACTGTAATGCAGCCTGCATGGAGAAGGGGAAAGGTGCGCATGACTGGTTTGGGAAGCTCAAGAGGGCCGACCAAACAGTCATTGCACACTTAGGAGTTGGCAAACCACTCCTCCCCTGCTCCGAGATCAGAGCAGCCCGCCCGCCCTCCCGCAAAGCCGCAGGACATGAAGCATAAAATGATAATATCTCTAAGTTATTATCATTTTATGTTTCTACTTGGCACTGCTTAAAAGCAGTGGGGTGACGCTCCTCCGCCATAGCGGCGAGCCTCCACTCAAGATGCCCCAGGACAAGTGAACTATACACCAATGTCTTGCCTGCCGTTTGTGTCAGGGTCACTTACACTGCTGTTGCCTTTCATTTAACTGTTCCATGTATGTGAAGGATGGTCGCAGTTTACCTGTTCTGTTGATGTGAGGGTAGTCTAAACTGTTGCTGTGTGCATTGTACAGGGTCTTTTTACATGAAGGAGTCTTGAACTGATGCTAATCGGTGCTGCGCATGTGCTGGAAGCTAGCCCACAGTGCCAGCCTTACATCTGCACTGTATGAGTCCAGCTCTCTCCACCACCGTTAGCGCCCTCTTCTCGTGCCAGGTTCTGTTCCTGTAATACTGAGGGGCAAGTGCACAGTTAGGGACTGGCCTTGCCTAGACATACTGGAGAAGCAGAAACAGAGAGAGGGAGTTGGTGTGTGTATGTCTGTGTATGTATGTGTGTGTGCGCGCGCGCGCGTGCGTGTGTGTATGATTTTGCGTGTAGGACGCTTGCATTGCTGCAGTCTTTGCTGTGTGTGGTATTCATTTCGAGCCCTCCAATTTCACAAGGGTCGCAAAACCCAATCAGTCTTCATAAAAGAAAGGAACATTCTCAAATATCTTTTGTTGGTAATTGTTAGCGATGCATAAGTGGGTACTGACACATGTTTTTTTTCCCTCTATACTTGATGGTCCCTTTAAGGCCGCCAGCTAATGTGAAAAGCAAGACCATAATCCCTGGAATATGCCAGAAGAATGCTGGGTATTCATTCTTACCTCTCTCTCCGAATAGTCCAGAGACAACCCGCACCTCCTGGATATTTAGAAATTTCAGCTCCAACACCACTTGAATAATATTCATGAATACAGATACCAGAGCCCACAGTTCACCCCCTTCCCATCCTCTTTACAGAAAAACACAGCTGAAAATTAAGAAAAAACTCGAATTCCTCCGCAAATAACCAAAAGCAATAATTATTTGTAATGATGGAGCATGGTCTCCCTCCAGCACCTGCAGAATTATCACAGCTAATGGATTTCGGAGCCCTCATTTCTTGTGGGGTGGTTTTAATTGGAAAATGCACAAAATGCATGTTTCATTATTAATGGTAAATGAAACTAGAAGAAAAACCCGCGGTAGCTGCGGGGAGTCTGTCAGCGCAGCCCTCTTGTTGGGGACAGTAGAGGCGACGCACATGGCGTGGAGCTGGGGGTTGCGGATCCTGTCCTGGAATGGTCGTGGGTGTTCTGTCGCCTTGCACAGTGGTCTCACTCGGGATAAGAAAGTGGAAAGGATGAGGTAAAAAATGTGGAAATTAATGGAAGTCGGAGGGGGCTAGGAAAGATCAGTGACATCAGATGACTCAAAACCGTTGGGGTGAAGATGGGCGTCAATTCACCAACGTTTGCGGGGCAGAGGAAGTGACATCATGTAGCCACTGACTATTGATGACATCACAGATTTAATCCTTAGACCACCCATAGCCCCGCAACAGTATCTCTTTGCCTCGAAGTAGTTGCAAGCAAGTAATGGAAACTATAGAAGGTAAACGGCCCTGTTAGTCTTGCGTGCTTTCCCTTCTTGCATCCACCATCTTGAGTCCTCAGAGAGGGGTAATAAGGGCAGTCAGTGCCACTAGTACCAAAGGAAAGGCCAGGGTATCTATGTTGGAGATGGCGTCAGGGAGAGAGATCGAAAGGAAGAAAGAAAATGGAGGAAAGGAAAAAAAAAAGGGCAAACTGAGAAATTGAAGCAAACAAGTCACATGAATACAAAGGAAGATAACATTTACAAATGGGACGCATCTCTGAAGACATGTTTAAAGGCGCATAGCTCTGGCCCTTGTCTATTAATCCTAATAAATCTTGGAGTATATATATCAATATGATGAAGGGCATCGAATACATACTTTCCCATTGGATGCCTCATGGGACACATTTGCCACAGAAATTTGTATTAGGGAAATCGGGGTTAAAGAAGGGTGATACTTCGTGAGGTTATAATGAAACCCCTAAAAGATCTAGGATCAGGGCAGCATTATACATCACTGCGGCTAGTGCCAGTTGTTATTCTGATGTCATCTTGTTCACTTATGACTTTCAGCTACACAACCTCTGACCATTTACCACTCTGTCTACCCATTAGCTGATTCCTCATGTCTGCCCTTGTGTGCCAGGGCTCTGAGTTATGCAGATCATATCAATCTAAGCACTTCTTCGCCACAGGACTTGGTTAATGTTGAGAGGTTAAGGTTGTAAAAACTCTCTGTACCCTCTCCTACGCCCCAGGGTAGGTCAGGAACTGCTGAGTTGTAATGTAAACTGATGTGAGTTTGTGTACCTGTTGGTTTCCTTTTTAGGTCGAGCATTCGAGACCTCTTGTATATACTTTAGTATATACTTATATGTGTATGTACTTTGTGGGCTCTGGAGATCAGCCCTAGGACTTGTCTGCTTCCGCTTAGGGACTTTTTTGCTGTTCAACTGCCTATTTAACTGTCTTTATAGAAAACGAACCGGAGAGGTCAGTAAAATACCAGAATTGCTTTCTGCTTCTTCAACTGTCTCTATTTAACTGTCTTGATGGAAAACGACCAGTAGAGGTCCATAAAATACCAGAAGTGCTTTCTACTGAGGGATTTAGGGGCATATCAACAAGCAGGCGATAAAAAATTATCGCCGCGTTTGCGGCCGTTTTCGGCCGAAAAGCGGCGATAATTTTATCGCCTAATCAGCAAGGTCACGCTAACGCGTGAAACCTTGCTTTAGCGTCAGGATTCCTAACGCCCAGCTTTGCATCTCTAATGAGATGCAAAGTGGGTGTTTCTGACCTTGCATGACAACAGGAGAAATGTCGCTAAGCGACATTTCTCCCATCAGCAAGCCTAACGCAATGAAGCATAGCGTCAGGAAAAGTAGCGATAACCCCTGTTATCGCTACTTTCCTTACGCCTGCTACACGACTGACTTAGCCATGATATCCTATGGAAGGTGGATATCATGGCTAAGTTTGTGAGTCCTTATCAACTAGCTAACGTGAGATTATCGCTGGGTTTCCAGCAATAATCTCACGTTAGCCAGTTAGCGCTAGGATTTTTATCGCTGATGAGATAAGCGTTGCTAATAGCACGCTATCTCAGCGATAAAAATCGGCGCTAGCCGGCGATAATTATACGAGCGCTAAGTGCGCTCAGCGATAATTATTGCCGGTTGTTGTTGATATGCCCCTTAATTTTTAAAAATTTTCTGGCAACTACCTCTATTTGACTTTATTGATAGAAAACGACCAGCAGAGGTCAGTAAAATACCAGAATCACTTTAGCATTCTCTAGATTCCAGTCCATAGAAATTGTCTTCTACAAGCACCAGTAGACAATAACATTTTTTTCATATCTTGTATTTTCAATGATATGACCACCGAAGGGCCTGATTTTATAGAGCTTTGGACTATACCATTTCCCGCTGAAAGGCAATATTTCTCTCCATGTGTTCCCATACCTGACGTGTCACGCAGTTTGGTGCTTACTTTCCCTCCATGCTAAAGAACAGTAGATGTTTCAGCACCCAGGCTAATGTGCTGCATAGCTCAATACATATAAGGTCCCAAAGGCGAGACCGATTGTATTGCAAATGCTTGTTGTTGAGTAGGCTTGAAAACAAAGGGCCATGATTTGGGCATGAAAGAATGCAACATGTGACTTTGGACCTCTCAAACTGTTTCTTATCTGCACTCTTAACAAAGGAATGACTTGGAAGCTTGCCTTGTGATACGAGCGTCACATGTTTTATCCTGTGGTCAAGATCCTTAGGGTTGTGATATATTTTTAAGACACTATAGAATTTTTCAAAAAGAGTATAATGGACGGGGAGGGTCATGGTGTACTTATAATTTGTGTTGGAGAAGGCTGAATAAAAAAAAAGGCAAGAGGTTGGTGGTGCTCGTGGGAAACTCCCTCAAAAAACACTGGTGAGTTGTTTGTGAAAAAACACATAAATGGAGCAAGAGCATAAAACACTTCCCTTGTAGAAATTGAGCTTCGAGGATAGTTACTGCTGTCAAAAGGACGATGTGCACGCCAATCACAAGGCTTCCAGAAAAGAACCGCCTCTTTCTTTAATTAACAACATTAAGCGATTACCAACATAGATAAGTAGATGGACCTTTGATGAATCCAATATTTCAGGTAAGTAGCGATCAGCTGCCACACATGGGATTTTATTTACACAGGTGTTAGTATGGTGCTGGACTCCATGCACTCGGTTCATCTGAAATCAGAGAGTAATTATGCAAGTTCCATTTACTCTGGTGATCCTTGGTCAGTAGGCAAGTGTGGCTAGACTCTGTTCAGATAGATGAAACGTGATAACTTATGACTGAAAATCTCTGACACTAATGGGCTTATTTACAAGCCCCTTGCGACGCCTGTGTCTCACTTTTAATATGGGAAAAATTGACATACCGGAGGCCCAAAGGGCTTGTAAAAAAGGCCCGTAGATATCAGTACACATCCTCTATATGATCATTAAGAATGTCTGAGATTTATTTACTTATTGTTTTTTGGGGGTCATAGTATTCTGATCGGAAATGTTGTACATGTGAACACTGGTGGTACATAAGGCAATACAGAAGACAGACATACAACAACGAGGCGTGACCATAGGTATGAGTTTGAACTAGGCTGCTACATGTAGTGGGGAGAATAGATGCACATTCTACAATAAAACTAGAACTACAATCAACAGTATTCATATATACATATTTACACTGGGTAATCACAAAATTCAGACAGGAGGTGGTAACTCTTCAAGGCTACACACACAAAGCCTATGCACACGCTACAATATTCATTGACAGTTCAAGTGAGTGCACATGAGAAAGCATGAGAAAATCTTGTGTGATGTTTCTTCTTGTGTATTCGAACACGGGGTCCAGCCAACACATGTTTCGTCCAAAGGGAAGTGACCCTGAACTTCTTCAGGGCTTGAAGCGAGTACGCTACAATCCTGATTCAATAACTCCCGGGAGCGCTTAGAGGCCGGATGTGATTCCACAGTTTAGTAACATTAAACCAAAAAGATTGTCCGCACCATCTAGATCTTCTAATAGAGGGGCATTCGGCAAGTCATGGTTCATTGCCCTGGATGAGAATCCTGGTTAATTGTAGACCATGCCCCTGCATCTCAGGGGTGGGCCAATGGCACATATCATTTAGTCGTTCCCTCTTTTGATTGTTGCATGCTTATAATAACGAAAAGGCACTGCAGAATCATCCCATTGCTATGTCTGTCACAAAGATACCAGCCCAAATACAGTCTTTGTCTATTCTCAACAATGTGTTAATCTGAATTGCTATTTTTTGCATGACATTAGGGCAGCAATATTAAGACTCCATCCCTTATCGGTCATCACTGAGCAATTTGCATTCATATTTTTACATTATAGCTACAGTATGCCTTAATAATATTAACATGTGTGAACATTTAAATGCTTTAATGAAATGCATTTACTGTAAAAACTAGAGTTTTATAAACGTGTGCGCTAATGTTCAGTTTAACATGAAAACAAGAATTCTGTATTCAAGTTTGCATTTACACTTTAAGTTGCAGTTGCATATTTTCTGGAAGTCATATTTAAAAGTGTAATAATGTATACGTTTACTCATGTTTGCATTTGTTATTGAGTTACGGGTGCACAAGTATAACCCTGTATTTGAAATACACATTAAAAGTTAGCCTGACTAAAGGCCTTGTGATTTTGAATTCAGCATGCTCTTTCTTTTGCAGGTGCATTCTCAAAGTTTAATTAGCTAGAGAAAGGAGTATTTTGTCTGTATTAGTTTCTTGATAGTAAGTCCTGAGAAGAGAAATTTTGGCAAGAAATGTAAAGACATAATGAGCAAATGAAGTCTCCTATTCATCGCATAACAGGAATAAGGGATGTTTGAGTTGCAGTAACTGTCCAAGTTCTGTGGGATGGGAAAGTCTGGTAATGTTGCAAATGCACAACACAAGACGTGAAATGGCTGGTTCCTGGTGATGTGGGAAGGGATATGATTGTTGTTGAAGTTGTATTGGCTTTAATTACGGTTCACAATGTCAGAAGTTAGAGCAGATTCCCTTAGACTTTGATGGGTGCAGGCCTCTCTGCTGCCTTTATTCATGCAAGTGTGAAGCTTCATGCGAAGCACTTATTCCAATTCTGAAAGACTTCTACTGGAGTCTTCACTACGCTTACACCTTCTCACGTTTATGAATTTCCTTGAGACCCCACTCTATTACCCATCCTTGTTCTAAACTTAGAACCTTGATTAGATGACTTTAAAACATATTCAAGTTTAGGAGAGAAAATCAAAGTTTCTTTAAGTAACACCTACTTCTAATTCTCAGTTTCTGTATTGCTGTGGCTGTGACTAATTTGTACCTCATCAATTTGAGACTAAACCGATTGTGATATTTCAGCTTGCAAGCTGTAATCTTGTATCTTTTAAATGTTCTCCTGACATACATATAAATTGCACTATTAATTGGCAATAAAACAACCTAACTTCGATTACTGATTCCTGGTTCCTAATGTGGGACCAAATGTGCCTCATGAAAGTTGAATTGTTTTTATTATTGCTAGCTCCCTTTGCATCTCAGTCAACTTTGAAAATCCATCAGATCAGAGATTGTACATCACGCACCTGCGCACTCTCAGATGGCAGCTTGTTGGAAGGTTTAGTTATTGAGACATCGGGAGTTATTGTATTCATGTGAAAGCGCTAGATTTGCCCATGCCCAGTCTTGATCTTAAAGCCCATGTATCAGTTTGGAGGAACAACAGTATTCCATCAATTTGGAATTAAGTTGTAACAGCAGAGGAATGATTTTTAGAAGGGTCAGCTGTTGCAATTGCTAATGTCTAGCTTGTGGTATTTTGCTGATATTGCGTGGTGTGATGCGATGATGTTATACGTTGTTGTGCGGATCTGAATGCGCTGAATGATGAGCAGTTGAAATTGTTATCATGCTGGTGATTCACACACGCTGAGGGCTTACCGGCGTTTCTCTGTAGCTGTTGGACTTTTGCTCACAACTAGCCGCACCCGCTCCGCGGGTGCCGCGTCGCAGTTCTGGGCTTGTGTTGCTGTTGGGAGCACGTTTGCTCACAGCCATCAGGAAGGTCTCGAGGAAGCAGGGATTGAGCCTGTACTATCAGCGCCGCCGCAGGGACTCACCTAACCAGGAGCCCCTGCTTTCCGGCACACCTGCTGACCTGCTGCCCCTCCCACCTCTCGCTTTACGCCCCCATAAAGGGACGCCCCTTCCCCGCTGTGCGGGAGCACGCGGGAGTATCCGGGAGAAGCCCGGGACAAGGGCGGGACCATCTTTGGCCATCAGTGGCCAGAAGAGGCCGGGCCGGGCCACATCTCTTGGCTCTGCTAAGTGGGTACGAGAAAAACGGGAGTATGGCCACAGGCACTAGAGCTAGTAAATCTAGGAAAGCTGCGGGAAAGACAGTCATAGGCACAATGGACCAATTTATATCCCGGGCAGTCTCCATTGTAGAAAAGGAGATAGTTCTAGCTGAACGAAGACTATCCCGGGACTCTATGGGCCTGACACACAAGCGCTCATCTTTGGGCACCCTCGCCCTAGCCCCTAGCCCAGTAAACGTACCACCTACACCACTTGTGGTAGTCGACTCACCGGTCACTGTCGAGAGGGTGAGTCGGAGTAGGGTAAGCTCTGAAACGGTAACGACTATTGCACCAGACATTGCTCATGACTCAACACATTCTAACCTACTCGACTCATGCAATCCCTTGCTGGGGGTCCAACACGACGACCCTGAATCTGAGATTAACAACGCCCAAAGCCCTCTTGTTACATCTAACAAGGCTTTACACCTTCCCTTTACAGCTGCACCTACCGAAGTTGGTACCTCCTTAGTAGCGGCTTTAGCGACTGTTCCATCTGGGAAACCAGTTTCAGGTTCTGCAGTACCCAGGAAAAGAAAGCGCCCTGTTAGCCCTTACAGGGGGGGTCCTCTAAAACCACGTAGTAAATTAAGCAGGCACAACGCGACCAAAGGGGGTATCTCTAAAACAACCAATGCTCATACTAGAGTCTCACTACCCAGGGGCCGGGTTCGTCCGCTAGGCACACCTGTCCCGCCAGCGTCTCCTGGCACCACCCCAGTTCCTCAGGTAGCGCACACTGATACTGTCCTCCGACCTCTAGACGTTGAGGGCCTACTTAGATCTGTGGTGATGCCCCTTGCAGACAAGATTGATTGTCTCACACGGAAATTAGCCACCCTTGAGCAATCAATGTTGGATAACTTCTATGCTGTGAAATCACTGGTTAAATTCCACTCCAAGAGGCAGGGAGAAGACAACGGAGGGTCAAGGTGTGGTACAGTAACACCAGTAACACTAGTACCCTCGGAGTCAATGCCTTGCCATACAGTACCTATACCTGGGAAGGCCCCACAGTCACTGCAACCAAATACAGGTATCAGTCCTGCTCCACAAACTTCTAATCTTATACCTAGTTTGGGCCCCCCAAGGAAAAAATCAAATAGTCAAGCAGCAAAGACCTCCAAAGTTAAAGTTAATTTTGCCCCTAACCCAGAGGATATAGCGTCAACCTCCAAGGTAGCTGAAAATACGCCAACCGTGCCGAATGGAAATATAATTGTACCTATTTCCATTTCCGGCAGTCAGGTTGTGCCTAAACCTCTAGCTAAACCCCCAGTTAAATTACCACCGGGCAGGACAAAAATTAGCACACCCAATGCTAGCCTCCCCCCTGGGTGCCAACCGTATGTGGTAATCCTCACGGGGGTCCCGGAGCTTGAAGAGGGTTCTTGCGAGTTGTACTCTGATCTCAAACACAAGACCCTGTCCTGGCTCAGATTAAATAGACCTCTCCCAGGGCATATTGATGGTAGGATAGCCCATGTCCGCCGCGTGGGGTGGATTGGAAATAGACGCAAGGACTTAACCGGGGACTGTGTGCTAATTAACTTCAGTGATCCCAGAGCAGCAGGTATGATCTGCAGTCAGCAGTCGCCACACAATTTTTGCGACATACAAACCAGGGACTTGGGGTATTTCTATCGTCCCCCTCCGTTATCTGGGTTTGAGAAGCCTTTGCCGGATGAGGGCAGAGGTGCATGGTATCCTCACTATCCAACCTTGGATGCCAGAGTAAGGGCAAGGACGCCGACTCAAGCGGCTCCACCCCATGGATGGGGTTGGTGACTCGATAATCAAGTTGCATTAAACGCCCCTCCACTCAAGGCAAATGGGTTGTACACAGCAGTGAGTGTCCCCTCGTCATTAGTTACCCCCCACACGTTCCAGCCAACATCCTTCACCACCATCTCCTCTCCTTCAGGCAGTCGATCTGAGTCTACTGAGCTCATGGAAGGAGTAGAATACTCGGGGTCCCCGAGCAGGGTTGCTGGATGTGCAGGGCCACTGATTCGTCCTATCCTGAAGGCTATCAGTTGGAATGTGGCAGGCCTGAATAACAAGTTGGACGCCCCGGACTGGGTGGCGCTTACAGAGCCCCACGCCGTCTGTGCCTTTCAAGAAACGTGGTGCGTGGAACCAAGGCACAGAGTAGGATATGCTTCCTTCTCTGTCCCGGCAGGTATACCAGTATCAGGAAGAGGGCGCCCATTTGGAGGTCTTTTAGTCTGGGTCGATATAACATTAGGTTGGCGAGTGTATCACCATCCCCAAAAATCACCAGATTTGATGTGGCTCACTGTAATATGTCCAAATAAAGTTGAGCAGCTGGAGATTTTTAACATTTATACACGAGGGGCTTCTGGGAGGGCCTCGTCACCAACCCTCCTGGCTCTAGAAGCAGCCCTGGGGGAGTGTCGTGGCGACTCATTAATTTTGGTGATGGGGGATCTTAACTGCACATTCGAGCCTTTGATGGCCGACGAATCCTTGGACCTGTTTGACGAAGATTCGAGGAGAGGCGTTCCGCCCCTCGATCTTCCAATTGTCAAAAGGTGGACACCCAGAATCGTCCAACTGAATTCCCTTACACTTGAGTTTGGCTTGAGAGCAGCAAACGGGAGAACACGGTCAGACCCAGAGGGTGCACATACGTATAATAGGGTGGGTCACTCATCTAGGATAGATTATATCCTCTTAAACTTTTCCTTGTGGGCCCACTTGGAGGATATGATAGTCTTGCCTTCCTTGGAAAGTGATCACAATGCACTCTCATTATCCTTAATACATTGGTGGAGGGCCAGTGGCTTACTAATTGGGGCTCCCGCGGCACTCGAGCAGAGGCCATTGGGGTGGGTGGTCCCTTCCAATTGTCTCAGACGTTTAAAATGGGACAAAGTGGCCATTGATGAAGAAAAACTATCTTGCATCAGAGCCGTTATTGCCGCAGCCTCTGAAACCCTGGAAAATCAACCTCCTAGCCCGCATAAGACAGCAGCCATGTTCAGTGAGGTTTCGACAGCGATAGGGGACTTGTTCCTGGTCAAACCAAATCCCAAGGTAAACAAAAACCATGTTAAGCGACAGGGCAAATTAGGCTGGTACTCACAGGCGTGCCGCGCTGGAAAAAGAGCTCTAATCATGGCAGTAAAGAGTGGTGATGCCCTAGCAATAGCTGCTAAACGTAAGTCCTACAAATCCACAATTAATATAGCCAGGAGAGACTGGGAAGACACCTTCTGGCAGGAGCTTCGCGCAGCAAGCATAGAAAAAAATGCAAAAGGTTTTTGGGACCTGTTACGAAAAAAACATAGACCCCTGGACACCGTCATTACATGCAATATAACCGAGGACCAGTGGCACTCACACTTCTCGAAGCTGTATACTGCACCTGCTGCAGAAGCGATGGTCTTCCCTTTACCTCAGATTCTTCAAGGTGCCGGCAGCTATGAGGAGAGTCTATTTTCCAGGAAAGAGGCTGAAATTGCCATAAAATCCCTGGTTCCTCGCAAAGCAGCTGGACCTGATGGCCTACCTGGCGATCTTATCCGCATGGACATACGCGAATGGGCTATGATGATTGCCTCGCTATTGAACGCAGTCATGGCAGGGGCCCCCCTCCCTGCTTCTTGGATGGCAGCTGAGGTGGTTCCCCTGCACAAGAAAGGTTCAAGAGATGACCCAGCTAATTATAGACCGATTAGCTTAATAGACTGTTCCCAAAAAGTGGCGGGCAAGGTCCTCTTATCTAGGGTCCAGCAGTGGGCTGACGAGAATAAGATACTCTCGGATTTTCAGGCTGGGTTCAGATCCGGGACAGGGACGATAGAACAATCGCTAAGGCTACTTATGATCTACTGGAAGGTCGTCACAATTGGAAAGGGTACCTTATATCTGGCCTTCATCGACCTCCGCACGGCCTTCGATTTGGTGCCTAGAAACAACTTGTGGAAAGTGTTGTGCGACCTGGGTATGCCACCCTACTTGCTTCATTTGATCATGAGATTCCACGAAAATAACTATGCCCAAATACGTTGGGGGTCAAATGGTCAAAAGACCTCAAGAATAGAGGTGAACAGAGGTGTACGACAAGGTTGCGTACTTGCCCCAACCCTGTTCTCCTTATACGTAAATGGAGTGGTGGATTTTTTGACTCAGACTCCAGCAGATGCACCCCGTCTGGCAGGTCGCCTAATTCCTACCTTACTTTTTGCTGACGATACTTTACTTTTGTCAAAATCTCCGATGGGCCTCCAGCAGCTTCTTTCTGGATTTGACACCTTCTGCAAGCAGCGAGGCCTTTGTATTAATACAGACAAAACTAAGTATCTCATTTTGAATCCCCCACACAAGCTTGGCCCCCCTCCAACATTGGGGCACGTTGCTCTAGAAAGAACTAAAACGTTTGAATATCTGGGCATTCGCTTGGTGGATACAATGAAATGGGACTGCCACTTGACCAAAATGTTGTTGAGCTTAAAAAGAGTGACTGGGGCCCTGTTGAAAGAACAGAGAGCAGCATCTACAAGACCAATAGCGGCAGTAATGGATATTTACTCCGCCAGAGGTGTAAGTGCAGCACTTTACGGGGCGGAGCTCTGGGGGATGTCAAATATGAAAGTGCTAACTCGAGCTGAGAATGCCTTCCAGAGAAGCCTAATGTCTCTCGGTCCTTCTGTTCCCATTTTACCCCTGCAATTGGATATGGGTTGCCGGGCGATTGAAGATCAAGCAAAACTACGCCCCCTGTTACTGTGGGCCCGCATCTGGAGAGTGCCAGAGCTCTCAAGTTATGCGGATGGCCTACGGGAGATAATTAATTGCCCCGGCTGGGCAAAAATAAAATGGCTAAGGGACGTCAAGGCTCTATTTATAAATCTGGGGCTGGAAGAAGCATGGCACCAACAGTCAGCCCCGCCCAAATCCATGCTAAAACAAATTTATTGGACATGGGTGGCAAGTAAAAGGAATTCTTCCTCAACGATCTGCAAATCCACCAGAAATTTTGTGGAGCATAAAGATGTCCCTATCAGAGAACTGTACCTGGACATTGTTACTGCCCCATGGGATAGATCTCTGTATTTCAAATTTAGAATAGGTCTTCTCCCGGTTATGGAACTCACATGCCACTGGAAAATACCACACCAGACTGCGCCATGGTGTCCATTTTGCCCTCAGCGTTATGAATCTGTCCCCCATCTGTTATTCGAGTGCCCCGCCTATAAGGTTCCCCGAATGAAATGGTTAAAACCGATGTGCCTTACTTTGGGCACTAGACATTGTAACGTGGCATTACGAATTTTACTTACAGACACTCGCCCATTCTTCGCATGCGCCACCTCGAAGTATTTAGGTTGGGCATGGCGAATACGGTCAAAAAGACTTAGGCAAATTGTTTAATCATGATTTTAATTCTTTTAGCTAATTTAAATAATTTTCCTTTTAGACAAATGTAGAAAAAATGTTGAATTTTAGAATATCTAGGGTTTTTTATGTTTTCTATTTAGTAAATGCTCTAAATGATCTTTAATGTATGTACGCTTTTTAAGATATTTTATGTCGAAATAAAGCCTATTTGACTTGACTTGACTTGTTATCATGCTCCACGTAGCCTAAGATCCAGGGATATAGATAAAAAGTGTAGCATACACTGTATTGTAATTGTCTGCTAAGTTTGGTGGTGCTAGTCGTAAGATGTCATCGGCTGCACAATTGAGATAGGGACAAATACCTTTGTGCAAAAGTAATGAGTGGTGGATCCTTTTACGCGAGGGTGAAGCTACACTAATCTGGCTGATTCCCCACTAATCAAGGTTTCCCTTGAGTGTGTGTCCGAGTAGGCCAGAAAGTGTTGCTCCGGACTATTTCTTGTGTGATTGAATGCTATTGATTCTTTATTGGAGTAGACAAAGTTGTTAAATTGCTTTTGTGTTAGTTTCTCTGCATGCATTGCAATGCTCGATAAAAAGTGTAAAGGAGAGCTAGTCGCTGCGAGGAGTGTGAAAGATGTCAGTGTGCTGTGCTGAGATTGGATAGTTGGTGTTAGTGCTGCGCTGTTATTGGTTGATACTTCATAGATCACTGCGTTGTTATTGGTTGTTAGCATTGTACGAGAATTGTGTGCAAAAATAAATTATTTTCTGATTTGTGATTGTTGACATTGTTTCAAAAATGGAATTCTTTAATATGAAATCTGAATAGGGGAGATGTGAGAATACCTGTTAGAGAGCGGGAAGAGGCACCACCCGAAGACATACCAGGTCACTATAGGGCCAAAATGGTGGCCATCACACATGTATTTGGCTGAGTCAATAGCATACAATCACAGAGAAAGAAGGTTCATTGATGTTCACACGCTATGGCACGTTTAATTTGAGAATCATTGAAAATTTGAGAAGCGTATTGTCTAAAATGAAGCCTCTTCCTAGGCCCAAACATTTCAAAGAACTTAACGCTTGGGAGCGTGTAGCTCATGTTAGGCAAAGAGAAAAATATCAGGGAAAAGTCCAAAAGGCAGTGTGTGCTGTTGTATCCAAGTTTTCGTCTCAAGGGCCACACTTACCAGTGACCCGCAATGTAAATCAAATAATGAGCAGTTGGCAACGTAGAAGGTTCAAACGTTTATTGGCCTAACAGGAAACTCTACATAGAGGAGCCTCGTCGATCCTCACCCAAGGGGTGCGCCGAGGAAGACTGCTGGCTCCTCGTCAAAACCACACTTTTATACATTACAGTGCAACATACAAAACCTTATAAGTGGAAAAGTACCAGCCAGTCTAGGCGCTCCTAATGAGCTCATCCTATATCTAGTTTCGATGATACAAAAAGGTTACTATCTTTAAGAGAAGAAGGTCGACCGGGTGACTCCCTTCTCGTCCCAGGTTCAGAAGGAATTTGCTTGGTACTCCCTTTAGCAGATGTGACCTTGCTTCTCGGTCGTAAATACAATTTAGCCTGTCTTCTAAAACTAAGGTCTGCTGAACAAGGGAAAATATGGGCTCAGGGAACCACGTGATGGTAGCTCCTCTAGACGAAGAGAGCCGTGGGCCATGATGGCCGCAGTTCTGTTTTCGGCCCTTTTTGCCGTACTAACTAAATGGATGCACAAAAAGGCCTTCTTACTGGGCCGAGTCAAACAAGTTAGTTTTAGTTACACTGTGCTAATCATATTCTAAAATTTGGATCCTTCAGAACGGACCTTTTAGCACAGTGTAGCTAAAAATAAGATGCAAAACAAGTATGACTAATCTTCAAAAATACCCTCGTCTATCTGCATTAGATCATGAATTTCTTTCTGGGTCATTTGGGCATGAGCTTGGGTAGGTGGAGATTTAGGTAGTGCAAAGCGGAATTGGGTGGCACAGTAGGAACAACAGGCAGGGCCGCACTGAATACAAATGCAACAGGTAAAAAGGAAACCCACAATGCCCAATAGAATCATGAATAGTTTCCACCCCCAGGTGGTCAGAAGGTCCCAGAACCAAGTTGACAGAGACCAGGTACCAGTTTCGGTATGGATTTCGGATGCTAGTCGGTGCAGTTTCTGAATGGCTAAATGGACCGAAGGGGCGGAGTCAGGTATATATACACAACAGGAGCTCCCGATCACCCGGCATGCTCCTCCGCGGTCAGCCAGTATGACATCTAAAACAAGTCGATTTTGGAGGGTCACAAGCCGGGTCGCCTGAAGCTCAACAGTGATATTAGTCAATATTCCGGCCGTGGTATTGACTACTCCCTCCACCACCCTAGACAGTCTTCTGATCTCCTTACTAGTGAGGATAGGGCCCCATATAGGCAGGACCCCTTTCATAATATCAACGAAGTGTTGGGCCGGGGTATCTGTTTGATCAGTGGCATCGTTATCCATGGATAGGGATAGCAGACTTCTTTTACTTAATGAATGAGATTTATGGTAATCTGAGGGAGCAATATAAACAGGAGGATAGAGGAAGGACAGATAACACCTGCCGGACCATCCCCTGGGAAGCCAGGTGTAAGCGTTCTCCCCACATACAAAATATATGTTCGGGAGAGTTAGAATGGGAGGACTACTAAAAGTTCGTAATCGATAAGTGTAATTACATCTACTAGATCCTACGAACAAGTGGCCGGAGCCCTGGACACAGAAAGAGGATGACGTATTTAATACCGGGACAGGTATAATCTTGTCTTCAGAGACATTGCGTTCCTGAAAGTATCTAAAATACTCGGTGAAGTTGAAGGATACAAAATCTAATACCTCATCCCTTAACCAGGTATCATTCTCATGGTCCATATACACATTCATGCAGGCTGTTGGATCCAACGTGCCATCAGTGCCTTCTGCATTGGGAGTGAACCCCTGATGCCTCTCTATGTAGGCCAATATCAATTCATAATCTTTCTCCGAGAATCTACGTGCATCTACAGTATAATGCTCATATATCATAGACAGCAATTTAAACCAGGCTTCACAGCTCCCTAGATGTGACAATGGCATTGATATAAACAAATCATGTTTATGCATTACTGACGGGAGGAGCCCACATACCCAGCAATCGGTGACATTCGTGGAACTGTGAGTCTGATGCAACATCTCAATAAAGGCATTATGCACATAAGTCTGACGATGCCTTTCTTTGTGGGGGGCAAAAGTCTGAAAATGGTGTTCCTGAGGAGTGGGGGTAGTTAACACCAAGGTATGGACTGGGTGGCGGAATTCTAAATAAATGAACAACCCTAAGCATAATAAAAATGACACAGCTATTATAGAAATAAACACAATTTTAACACGCAAACTCCATGTGGAGAACATAGGTAAATGTGCATATCTAGGGCGGGGAATTATTGGACGTTCTTCTTCAAGGGCGAAACGGGCAAAGGGATACATTCTCACTAAAAGTCCAGTTCTAAACTCGGGAAACAATAAAAAACAGGAAGAAAGAACTATATGCAGTCCATTCTGCCGGAGGGTGCTTCTTTCCTGTGTCCAAGTTAGAGCCTCACAGGCAGACTCATAGCATTAAAAACAGTAGAGGTACCAAAAAGAAAAAAAAAAGAAAAAAATCAAGGGTGCAAAAACTTCTCGCGTGGGAGCTGCACTTGACGCAACTCTGGTCGAAGAGGAGGATTACCTGGGCCCCTCTTGTCATCAATGTCTCTATCTTCTTTCTGAACAGGGCTATCACTTATAGTACCACACCCTCCACGGGTTCAGTCCAGTGTTCATGTGATCCCCTAGGTCCTTTAACTCGGACTTCACCTTTTATGGTAAGCCGGACCGGGGAATCTCATTCCGTTTGCGGGGCCGCAGGTGGTATCGAGTGTGACCAGGGGTTTCAGGATTTATGAACAAAACGGGCACAGTGGGATCAGAGAAGGAACAAGATGTGTGGCCCTCCTGGTCACGCGTTTGATCCCCAGGCAGGGCTTTATTTGACACAACCGACCCTGAACTCGTGGCCCTCTCCACCTGCCCTTCTGTTTCTCCGTGGGCTTCGGGGGAGGGCGGTTCTTCGGCGTCGTGCTCACCTCTGTGCCGTTCGTTCTCCTCTTGGTCCTGGCAATCCTCAGGCAAGGGAAGCGGGACACGCTTCAGATGGGAAACATGAATCCAATGCTGCCTCCCTTCGACCTTTACCGCCGTCCTCGTGGCCAAGAGCACTTGATGTGGCTGGGTCCAGCGGGGTTCCAAGCTCGACTTCCGCTGGAAGTTCCGAATCAGGACCCACTGACCTGGTTCGATGCTGTGTCCGGGGCCCTCCGGCAGAGGCTGCAGTACTGCTGAAATCTGTTGGTGGATAGAACGGAGATCTTTAGTTAAAGCATAAAGGTAATCGGCCAGCATAGGATACTCGATATCCCTAAACGACTTAGGCCGGGGCACCCCCCATACATTGGCTGGTCTCCCAAAAACCACTTCGTAAGGGGAAATCCCACTCCGAGAATGAGGGGTGGTTCTTACAGACAATAGGGCCAAGGGCAGAAGATCGGGCCATTTCAGACCAGTCGTGTCCTGTAGTTTAGCTAATTTTAACTTCAGGATCCCATTATATTTCTCAACTAGGCCTGCTGATTGCAGGTGCCTTGCGGCGTGGAACTTCTGTCGAATTGCCAAACCTTTACATACATGCTGAACTAGGTTGGCATTAAAATGTGTCCCATTATCACTCCAGATTACTCGTGGTAACCCATATCGGGGAAAAAACTCCTTTATTAGGGCTCTAGCAGTTGCTATAGCTGTGTTTTCCTTAGTGGGGTATGCTTCCACCCATTTACTGAAGGTACAGATTACCACCAGAACATATTTAAGGTTGTTTACCCGTTCCAGTTGCATATAGTCCATTTGGAGTACCTCGAAAGGCAAGGTAGGTGGGGCAAAGCTCCCTGACAACACAGGGGTACTACCCCCCGGGTTATGCTGGAGGCAAATCATACAATGCTGGACCAGATTTCTAGCCGTTTTCTGGATATTAACATTGTACCATACGGGGTCCAACATTGCACACATGCCTCGGACCCCGACGTGAGCGGGACCATGTGCCATGGCCACTACCGCATTCACGAATGCATTCGGTAGCAGCCATCTGCATTTTACTGATAAATCCGTCCAACACCCATTCTCGTCTAACCGCCCCACCTGCTCCTGCCAATACTGCAGCTCCTCTGGGGTGGCTTCTTTTTGCAACTCTCTCACACTATCTACAGTGTTTCGAAAAATGTCTGCTTCTACCATTCTTCTGCATTGACTAACTACAAACATGGAGGGGGTATCTGACTGGGCAGTTTCCTTAGCAATCTTGTCTGCAAACGCATTACCCCTCCCTACATCATTAGTTACAGCCTTATGGGCACTACATTTCACAATGGCGAGGGCTTCTGGCAAAGTTAATGCGGACAGCAGTCGTTCAACCAAAGGTCCATTCTTTATCTTTTCACCATGGGACGTAAGAAACCCCCGTTCTGCCCACAACCTCCCAAAACTGTGGGCTACACCGAAAGCGTACTGGCTATCGGTGTAGACGTTCAACCTCAGTCCCTTTCCCAACTCACATGCTCTAAGTAGTGCGATTAATTCAGCCGCTTGGGCGGAAAGATATGGTACCTTGGCCGCCTCTACCACGGTCCGCAAGGTGGTTATGGCATAGGCCGCCACCGTATTACCGTTGGGCAATTTAAAGCATGAGCCATCAACATATAATTCTCCTTGGGGTTCCGATAAGGGGGTGTCTGTTAGATCTATCCGGCCCTTTGTCTCTTCTTCAGTCCGGAATATGCAATCATGTACACTTTCTCCTTTGGGGAGGGGTAGCAACGTGGCAGGATTCAGAGTCATGCATCTTTTAATAGTTATGTGAGGTGCAAACAGGGTCAATTCGTACCCCGTATGACGCGCACTAGTTAAGTGCTGCGTCTGGGTTCTGTTTAACAATACATCCACAGCGTGTGGTACCATTACTGTGAGATCCGTATTTAAGACTAGCCCCTCCGATTGCCTGATCCCCAATGCCACTGCGGCCGTGGCTCTCAGGCAGCTGGGAAGTGCTCTGGCGACGTTGTCCAAAACAGCTGAGAAATATGCACAGGGTCTTTGCTTACCTCCAAAGTCCTGTGTTAACATTGAAAGCGAACAACCGTCCACCTCATGCACGTAGAGCACAAAAGGCTTCCGGTAGTCCGGGGTGCCAAGCACAGGAGCAGAACATAAAGCAGCCTTCAGAGAGAGAAAAGCTATTTGACACTCATCAGTCCAAGGTAGGGGTTCATGCACGTCTTTGGTGATCAAATACAAGAAAGGTTTAGTGATGAGAGAGTAGTTAGGAATCCATTGGCGACAGTAAGAGGTTATGCCAAGCAAAGCACGGACATCACGTTGCGTGCGAGGGACAGACATGTTAGTAATGGATGCAATACGTTCCGGGGTCAATCGCCTTCCCTCCTTCGACAGGAGATGACCGAGATAGGTCACCTCCGGTCGACAATATTGGAATTTAGACAATAATACTTTATTACCATGTTTTGCCAAATGTTGCAGCAATTTCACTGTCGACGTTCGGCAGCCCTCCTCAGTATCAGAGGCCACCAGGAGATCATCGACATACTGGAGTAATACATTACCTGGGGGCAAACTCAAGGTGTCCAGTATCCTCTTCAATGCCTGACTATAGATACTGGGGCTTTCTGTAAACCCCTGGGGGGCGCAACAGAATCTGAAGCTACGGCCCCCCAATGCGAAGCCGAAAAGATAGCGGCTATCTGGATGTATAGGGATGCTAAAGAAAACGTTTTTCAAGTCGATAACTGAGAAAAATTGTGCCGTTGGAGGAATCATTGTCAGGACGGAATTAATATCAGGTACCACAGGGTACTGGGGTACCACGATCTTATTGATTTCTCGAAGGTCAATCACAAATCGATAGGTATCAGCATAATCAGGAGTCGGTTGTATCGGGGCTCGTTTAAGAATCGGAAGAATAGGGCTATTACATGTATTAGAGGCCGTTTCTTCCACTACTCCAGTCTTTATCAAATCATGAATGATAGCCATTAGAGCCCGTTCCCCGGCAGGGGCAATTTTATACTGGGGAATTTTTGGTAACTGGGCGTCCTGTTTTAAGGTAATCGATACTGGGGTTATTCGTAAATGGCCCACATCAGTGTCTCCGGTCGCCCAGAGGGTCTCCGGAATGTTCACCAGTTCTGGTGGTAAAGGTTCTGTCTTAGAGAAGCATTGTGCAGAGAGGGGAGAAGGACTTTTTATGGTCAGGTAGACCCCTTCTGGGGAACAATAGATGTGGGCATGTAATCTTTTTAGTAGATCCATGCCTAAAAGGTTCTCTCCACACTGGGAGGTCAAAAGAAAAGGTGAGTCTATCGATACCGGTCCCAGGGTAAGGGGAAGCGGTTTTGAGATGGGGCTTACCACCGGAGTTCCAGAAAACCCCACAGACACATTATTTTGGCCGGACAGAGCAGCCCCCGGGACTAGGGCACGTGAAACGGAACTGTTCATGGCCCCAGTGTCAACTAGAAACTTACCTGATGCATTAAGTAGTCGTGCATGAACGTAAGGTCCAGCTTGATCAATTGGAATCGACACCTGCCCCTGACTCTGTCTTTGGCTGTCCTATGCTTGAGAATAACCCGATCCTTCGCCTGCCACATAATCGTCATTATAATACTGTCTTCCCTGACCGTGGTCGAAACAGTTCTGACCTATCTCACCTGTCGCCGAATGCTCTGCTCTCGTAGATCCCCCTCGCTGTCCAGTGAAACGTCCCCTTCCCCGTCCTCTCGGAACACTGTTCTGTTCGTATAGTAACAGACACTGAGCTCGCCAATGCCCCTCCTGTTTACAGAAGGCGCATTGGTTTATGCCCAAATCTGTCCGTCCCATCGTCTGCGGCGAACCCGCCCCTCTCGAAGCAACATTCTGTGACCCTCTACCTCTTCCCCGTTCTCTTTCTACTTGCTGTAACAATACTCGAGTCTTTAAATCCTTCGACTTCTTTTCAGTCTTGTCCTTGCTTTCATTCTCCCGATGTTCATAATATTGGGCCATGCTCAATATTGTTGACGGGGTGGTGGTTGTCCAGGTGCTTTCGGCAGCCTGTAATCGAGCCGACACCTCTGGCAACAGATTAGTCACGAATCGATTCACGAACAACCGCACCCCCCCTTCAGTGGCTAGGTCCTGTCCACTGAAGTCAATGAAAACTCCCTCAAACCTCGTAAAGAAATCAGATACGCTCTCATCCTTTTTCTGTTTGCAGGCTGTCAACTTATCCCAGTCCACTTTCCGGGGAGGGATCAGTGAATGCATGTAATTTATTATCCTATCAGGGAGGGCCAATATTTCCGCTCGGGGCTTATTCCCTGGTTTACGATCCCTATCCCATCCCCGTAGCTGTTCCCAGGTCCCCCCAAATTCGGTTGCATGGTCTTGATCATGCACCTGGCGCCAAATGTCCACCGGTACTAGTAGAGCGAAGAATAGCTCGATATCTGCCAGCGTCATTACTGCGGAGGAAGCCGCCTCAGTGAGTTCTTTGTAGTACGCAGTGGGATTCTTCCGAGGATCTGGTAACTGACTTTTTAGTGACAACACCTCACTGCGTTTCCAGGGAGTGTATACCCATTGTTCCTGGAAACGCGCCTCCACTCTGTGACGAGTAACTACCCCCTGGGCGTCTACTATTTCCGTAATCTCGGGATGGTAGATAGGGTGTACCTCCCGCATAGGGTACTGGGATAACCCCGGAGGGTTAGTGGGCTGCAGGCGGGTTCTATATGACACCAGTGTCCGCACATTCTCATACACTTCTTCGGGGGTAAGGCGAGATTTGTGGGCTTGTGTGACAATATCGTATAATATGGCCGGAGCCCTTCCGTCCGGGTGGGCCTGTTCCCATAAGGATGTAAGGCGATTTGCCATATGTTCTAATGCATGCTGCTGCATTACCGGTTCGTAATCCCTCATGGTGCTCCAAATATCTGATAACAAATAAATGGGTTGCCGCATCCATTGGGATGCCTGCACAGCAATAGTGTCCTTTTCTTCGGCTCCCAAGGCCGAACGAGTGAACAACTTTTTACCCTCAGCCAGGGGGACCGGACGTGTCGGAGTGGTGACAGCTGCTACTGGCGTAGTACTCGCGGAGGAGGGCAAGGCAGAGGGGGAAGTCATTGGCCTGGGTGGCAGCTGTGTTGTCCCAGCTGCTGCAGCATTTAACAGGGCCGGCAACATAGTAATCACCTCCGACACAGACGTGGACAGTCGGGAGAGCTCTGTCAAAGGAGGGGGGCTGGGGGGAGCCGGAGGGGCTGAGGCCCCCGAGGTTCCTAAGAGTGTAGCCGTGGTTGGGGCCGAGATTCCAGTCACCTCCGGATACAGCCGTTACGGCACATAAGGAGGCGGTGGCCGTATATCCAATAAATCCTCTATCTCATCTTCAGCATTGGACCGAGTCACATAGCTCTTATCTACCTTCAATCGAAATTCACGGTTCATACAGTCTATTCCCTTTTCTACTCGAGACCTATCATAAGCCATGGCCTTCTGAGTCACATTCTGTCCTGCCTTAGCCCTAGATTGCTTCTCCTCCCTTATTCGGCGCTGTTTGGCTTCTTTCAGCCATGAACCCAGAGCATCGAACATAGCCTGGCGGCTGCGTCTGGAGAACAGTTGTTCCTGCAAGAAAGCAATCTTTTTCTCATCAAACGAGCCAGTCTTTGGCCATTGCAATTCTTCGTTACTTTTGGTATACTTATGCCACAGAGTACAAAACAATAAAGGAGTGATTCCATGCTTTACGTACATATAGTGGCTGGGGCTGCCTTCCGGCGGGGCAGGCTGACTCTCAGCTAGCCGAGAGTCACCCGACCGACAACAACAGCTGAAACAGTTCAATTTACTAAAACAAGGCATGGTGATTAGTTCAATACAAACACAATGACATAAACCACAATCAAGAGTTTACAACTTTTACCACCTAGTCAGTGAGTCAAATCCCACACTAATCGGTAGTCTTTTCAACAATAGACATCCCTGACTACACCATGGATCCTCTCACTGCCTCTCTGGTTCACCACTGAGGCCTGTCCCGGAGAGGTCGGTGCCTCACCGAGGATATGCCTCGCGGCTACCCAGCTTGGGTCGTGAGTTTCGCAGGTGCAATCGGGCTATATTCCGCGCGCGGTTCATCAAGTCAGAAAAATGGGCCCTTCAAATCATATCATATGTACATGTACTTTCAAATCAATGCCCGGCCATACCAATCGGACTTCAAACCAGCAGTGGCACTAATCCTCAGTGCCTTCTTCAAAATCAATGCACCGCCCTAGAGCCTGTGCTTCAAATACCACTACACGCTCCACCTCGCGTGTTTCAAAACCAAAACAGGCACTACTTATAACCAGTGCTTTAAATCAAACTTCTACTCACCGGGTGCACCCTGGTACGGATGTCCGTTCTCCGCTGCCAACTCCTCTCGACCAAAACCGGTACGTTTTCTGAGTCGAGCCCGTAGGACCCCGGTGAAGGGTGTCTAGCAGCAGAGGGCTTCCCGTTCGAGCGCGCGGAGCGGAACTCTCGAACTCGTTCTCCACCCGCCCGCCCGACCGAAAAAAATGCCCTCGGACCTACCACCCGATTACGGGGGAGGCCGGACCCTATCACGGGGTCCCTTCGTGGTCGCCAACTGTTGTATCCAAGTTTTCGTGTCAAGGGCCACACTTACCAGTGGCCCGCAATGTAAATCAAATAACGAGCAGTTGGCAACGTAGAAGGTTCAAACGTTTATTGGCCCAACAGGAAACTCTACATAGAGGAGCCTCGTCGATCCTCACCCAAGGGGTGCGCCGAGGAAGACTGCTGGCTCCTCGTCAAAACCACACTTTTATACATTACAGTGCAACATACAAAACCTTATAAGTGGAAAAGTACCAGCCAGTCTAGGCGCTCCTAATGAGCTCATCCTATATCTAGTTTCGATGATACAAAAAGGTTACTATCTTTAAGAGAAGAAGGTCGACCGGGTGACTCCCTTCTCGTCCCAGGTTCAGAAGGAATTTGCTTGGTACTCCCTTTAGCAGATGTGACCTTGCTTCTCGGTCGTAAATACAATTCAGCCTGTCTTCTAAAACTAAGGTCTGCTGAACAAGGGAAAATATGGGCTATGGGAACCACGTGATGGTAGCTCCTCTAGACGAAGAGAGCCGAGGGCCAAGATGGCCGCGGTTCTGTTTTCGGCCCTTTTCGCCGTACTAACTAAATGGATGCACAAAAAGGCCTTCTTACTGGGCCGAGTCAAACAAGTTAGTTTTAGTTACACTGTGCTAATCATATTCTAAAATTTGGATCCTACAGTGCCGATGCTAGGTGGAATGCAGAACAACAACGATGGAGAACGGCGTTGCAGCGGCAGAAAAATCCAGCACTGAAGGTATATGCGTGTTTTTTTTCAGTTCTTTGCAGCAAAGCTACCTCCAAGGTCCCAGAACTGGAACGGGCATCACATGGCAGGTCAAAACTACCAGTAGAGGAGTTCTGTCACTGCACATGAAGTCTTTGATGGCCCTGAGACTTCTTAACAGGAGGCAAGCACACACAAGCCCTTGGAGAGGCTTGGCAAGCAGGATACAGAAAGCAGAGTCCAGTCCTTTCACTGCCAGACAGAAGCAGCAAGTAGTAGGCCAGCACAACACAGCAACAAGCAGAGTGACAGTTCCCCTCCTACAGCTTCTCCAGCTCTTCTTCTTGGTAGAATCTCATTTTAGTCCAGAAGTGTTCTGAAGTTATGGCGTCATAGCCCCAGTACTTATACCAGTGTCTGCCTTTGAAGTAGGTAAACTTCAAAGAAAAATCTTTGTAGTGCACTATACCCTATCTTTCCCTCATCTGGCTCCAGGCACACTACAGGGAAGTGGAGACAGCTTTGTGTGAGGACAGGCACAGCCCTATTCAGGTGTCAGTGACAACTTCTCCCACCACTCCAGCTCAGGAAGACCCATCAGCCTAGTGATGGCCCATCAGGATGTGCAGGGCACACCTCAGCTCCCTTTGTGTGACTGTCTAGTGAATGCACAAACAGCCCAACTGCCACCCTCCCTCAGATGTGGATTGCACAGGCAGGCAGAGACACAGAACGGTAAGGCAAGAAAAGGACCACTTTCTAAAAGTGGCATTTTCAAACAGGCAATTTAAAAACTAACTTCAATAAAAGATGTATTTTTAAATTGTTCAGGGATCTCAAACTCCGGATCTCAAACTCCAAATCTCTATCTCTTCCCAATTGGAAGTTACACTTGTAAGAGGTTACAATATCGCCCCAATGATAACCCATGGGAGAGATAGGCCTTGCGATAGTGAAAAACGACATTGGCAAATCAGGCCATGTAAAACACTTTCTAAAAGTGGCATTTTCAAACATGCAATTTAAAAACTAACTTCACTAAAAGATGTATTTTTAAATTGTTCAGGGATCCCAAACTCCAAATCTCTATCTCTTCCCAATTGGAAGTTACAAATCAGCCCATGTAAAACACACCAGTACATGTCCTACCTTTCACATATACTGCACCCTGCCCATTGGGCTACCTTGGGACTACCTTAGGGGTCCCTTGCAATCAAGGAAATAGCCAGAAAAATAAAACGCCCCCCACTTTGACCCATTTATAGTAATCAATGTGCAAATAGAGTGAGTGAAACCAACTCATCCTATTAAGTGCAATGGGAATTGTACCCTTAGGTAAAATTTGAACAAATTGGTGTAAAATTAAGAATCTTACAGAAAGATTTTAAAGGAATTTGGCGAAAAACCACACATTTACCAGTACTGGCTTATTTCTCTCATTTATCCATTCCATCTTCTTTCGTTCCTATTATGCGTCTTTCCTTCATTCTTTCTCTCATCTTTCCTTTGTTTTTATGCATATTCCATTCTTTCTTTCCATCTTTCTTTTCCCCTGTCTATTTTTCTTTCATTCCATCTAACCTTTTTCTAGTTTTCCATCCTTCTCAATATCCCTTTATTCTTATCATGTTAATGTTGTTCCTTCACACCTACTTTACATCTTTTCTATTGCTTCCATTGATTCTTTTATCTCTTCATTCCTCCAGTCACCTATCCTTTTGTCTCACATTTCTTTTTTATTTAAATATATTTTACTGCTTTCCCTTTTTCTTAGCTTTAATTTTTATTTATTTTGTTGTACCTTCCTTTTCTTCTTTCCACCATTTCTTCTTTTTTGCCTTTCTTTTCTGTTTCTTCTTTTACATCTTTTTTATTTCTCATGCACTTTTTTACTCTCTTTGCTGCATGGTTCTTTTTACTTCCTTCCTTCATTATTTACATGTTACTTTCTTTCCTTTTTGCTGTCTCGCTTCATTTGCCTCTATCTTATATTTTCTTTGCCATTTTAATATTTTTCTTTCTCTCTGTCACCCTTCCTCCTTCTGACTTACGGTGCTCTGTGAGCCCGAGATAAAAGTTAAGAAGGGTCATAAAACAATAGAATCTACTTCTGTAGCACCCCCGCTTAAGCTGATGTAGCGTGTGGTTAACAACCCCCTTGCTTACATGTAACAAAAGCGAAGGTTTGGGCTTGGCAAGTAGGTGCACTTGCCAGGTCAACATGGCAGTTTAAAACTGCAGTAAGAGACACTGCAGTGGCACATCTGAGGCATGTGTGCAGGGCTAATCATGTGGGTGGCACAATCAGTGCTGCAGGCCCAAATTTGATTTACAGGCCCTGGGCACACTTGGTGTACTTTACTAAACCAGTCATAATCACACTTTACACAGGGAGCACTTGCCTTTTGCACTGACCAGAAGTGGTAAAGTGCCCAGAGTTCAATAACCAGCAAAAACAAAATTCAGCACAGTCAAAACAGGATGTCAGAAGCAAAAAAGACAGGGAAAACACACTGAAGATGCCAGGTCTAACACGTGTCCCCCTGGTTGAAAGTGGGGAGAACTACCCAACCTCATGGGAGTTCTCTTGATCTCTTAACTTACGCGCAAGAACCTGGACAGACCATTAGCATTGGTGTGTTCTGTACCATGATGGTGTTCCACCGTAAAGTTCATTCCCTTTAGGGAGGTGGACGACATCAACAGTTTTGGGTTCTCACCCCTCATCTGCATTAACCATCTGAGAGGCCTGTAGTCTGTCTGAACCCGGAAGTGAGTCCCAAACAAGTAGGGCCCTTAAGCTACAGGTTGATCTAGTATGGCTCCCACACCGTGTTCCGCGGCATTAGCCTGCACCACAAACTCCTCGGAGAAGTCAGGAGCCTAGAGCACAGACGCCGTGAACATGGCCTTCTTCAGGACAACAAACATGGATGACATCCTCCTTAATATTTGGGAGGCCACCGACCTCTCACTGGAGGAGCAGGCGTGGGCCTCGATGGGCTGGGCTATCGCAAAGAGCAACATCGCACAGAAATGGGGGGCCGCGGTGATCCCTTTGGTGAGTGACTGGGAAAAGGATATGGATAGCGCAATGATTGCCGAAAAAACTGTATTTAAAGGATAAGGATGCCCCAGAAAATGGGACCACAAATGGGGGAAGTGGAACAAAGACAGAGGTCACACCTGCATTTCCCCTACGGTGGAAATGCGGCGAGAGCAACAAACACTGATGGCCCAAATATCAACTGCTGTTGGCTCCTCCCCACTGGCAAGCTAGACCAATGGTGCCGGTTTGGCCCTGCCATTTTAGCATGTCATTGTATTGCTTACTCTGGTTCAGTGAAGTATCCTGTAGAGGAATGGGCGTTTTACAGGGGCAGCTAGTCAATGTATTGTCTGTCCATTGTATGGAATGGGAAGATGGCAATTTTTGTTTTGGGTATATTAATATGATTGTATAATGCTATGCACCGATGTAGTTTTGTTGCAAATAAAAACAGTTTAAAAAAAAAACCATGGATGATATGCCTCAGTCTGCATCACCTAACGTGACTACTTCCTTGAAGTCAGCGAGGCAATACTGGTGCCATACCCCTTGACAAATCTGCGGTAGTACCTGGCCTGCATGTAGCTAAATATATCCCAGGGAGTCTTCCTGGGAGCTTATTCCCAGCCCTCCTTGACCAAACTGAGAGGTCCTCTCACAGGGAGCCCATACAACAGCTCAAAGGGGATAAAGCCAACCCCCTTCAGTGGTACTTTCCGGTAGGCAAAGAGAAGGCATGGCAGAGGACATCCCACTTTTGCCTCATGGCTTCTGACAGACCCCTATTATACCTTTCAGGGTACAGTTGAATCTCTCAACCAACTCATTACTTTGATGGTGGTAAGGAGTGGTGAATTTGAAAGTTCACCCCACACTCCTTCCACATGGCCTTCATGTACAGCGACATGAAGTTGCTACCCCGGTCAGATACGACCTCCTTGGGGAAACCGACAGAGGTAAAGATCCCCATCAGTGCCCGGGCCACGATGGGTGCCAACACTGTCCTGAGAGGGATAGCCTCTGGGTACCGTGTGGCATGGTCCACCAAGACCAGGTTGCCCCTGTTACCCATGGCTGACTTTGGATCCAGAGGCTCCACAGTGTCAATGCCCACCCGCTCGAAAGGGGTGCTCATGACAGCAAATGGTTGGCGTGGAGCCTTACACCTCCCACCACTCTTGCTACTTGCCTGGCAAGTTTGGCAAGACCTGCAAAATGCTTTGGACTGCTTTCGCATTTGGGGCCAGTAAAAGTGGATGACAAGCTTGTCAAAGGTCTTGTCCTGCCCCAAATGTCCTGCCAAAGGCACATCATGAGCCAACCCCAGTATAAAGGTTCTGAAGGCCAGGGGTACCACCATCACACAGGCTGCCCCAGGCTCAGAAACATTAGGTTCACTATAAAGGAGACCACTCTCCCAGTAAATCAAATGGAACCTGGCCCCTTTACCTGCTGCCTACTGCCTAGGACCCATGAGAGTAGGGCATGCTTTCTGCTCCACATAGAACTCTTCGCTGGTGGGACCCCCTTCTTTTTGTCAATGGATCAGTTCAGGTAAGTCTCCCAGTTCCGTTACCTCTTTCCCTGTCGGTACCAGGGTATCCCCCTCAGGTTTAGCCGCTTCCTAGACTGTGGGAATCTCAGGAGCGGGTTTCTCGTGCCCCCACCGTGTGGTCACACAGGCCCACTCAGGCAACCTCAAGATATCCAAGTGCGGCCTGAGCTCTACCTCCTTCGAGGCGGAATACTCCAGGTCATTCCCCAGCAGACAATCCACAGGTATGGATAGGCTCACAGCTACTCACAGGGAACCTGGGACCTCCCCCTAACTGCAAGGGAACCTGAACCACTTTACAGAAGTGCTCACTTTTGTCTACTGCCACAACTTGGTGAAGTACATCAGGGTCTACTTGCTGTTCAGACACCAGGTGACACCTGACAGTAGTTACAATGGTGCCTGTGTCTCTCAGAGCCTCTAGCCTTTGTCCATTAATGATCACCCACTGCCTGTACTTCTTAGTGTTATCAGGCATTAGGTTTCTCTGGCCCATCTCACTGTCCCCTAGTGAGACAAGGGTCATCTCAGCTGCGTCCCCATACCCTCCTGGGGCCAACTTCTCCCCAAGCGCTACACCAGCCATCACCCATAACTGCCCACCAGTAGGGGGCTATGCCCGCTTGGGACACTTGGGGTCCCCTCTATTGTGACCCTCCTGATCACAAGCATAGCATTTCGTGGGACCTCTCTCTCCAGGCTTCTCTGCAGAGTTCCATGATTTCTTATCACCTCTGGGATGGAAATCTTTACCCCTGAGAACTAGTTTGGGGCCCTTTAGAGAGCTACTGCTATTTACCCCTGTCCCCCCTACTCTTCTGATGAGGACCCTGCCCACCTTTGGCAGAATTTGCCCCATGTGCCTTCCTGTGGACCCAGGTACTCACCCTGTGGTCCGCCTCCTGAACAATCTTCCTGGGGTCAGTAAGCTTTCTGTCCATCAGGTGCTTGCGCAACTCTAGAAAACACAGGTCAGTGCTCCCCCGCAATCAAATTGAACAGCCACTGTTAATCTGTGACATTACTGCCCTTCACCCAACCATCCAGTGCTCTTCAAAAAGAATACACACACTCTAGCCATGTCTGGGACTCGAGTTTCTTGATCTGTCTAAACTGATCCATGTACTACTCAGGGGTAAGACCATACTAGGTAAAGTAGGGCTGCCTTCTTTTGTGGGTAGCTGAGTTAAGGTGCGTCCCCTAGGGCCAGCAATGTATCCCTTCCTTCTTGATTCCATATGCCTGCCCCAACTGCTTCTCAGGAACCCCATTTGTGTGAAGAGCTACCTCGTAACCTTGAAACCATCTCTGGATATGATCCCCTTGATGTACTCTTTCCCTGTATGCTTTGGCAAGTGCACTATTCTTACAGACTGCATGGATCAAACGCTGCCACCATCTGTGCTGGACTTGGCCTTCAAGTCTAACTCCTTTAAACTCACCTCCTTTTTCTTCTCCATCCTGATTCTGGCACGTTCCAACTGAAAATGCCTCTCTTTCTGCCTGTCCTTTGGGGACAGATTCTTAAAGGAAACACTGCTGCTTGCCCTGGAAGGTATCCTCCTCCCAGGCAGAACCTGATTCACAGCATCCCCTTGCAAGCTCTGCTCCTCCACATAATAATAATTTTCCTCCTCTGGGTACCTACCAGCCTTTCTGGCTGCCAACCAGGCCCTCAGTTCCTTTTGCATCTCTTCCTTTCTTGTGAGACCTCTAATAGAACACTTAAAACCCTGTATAGGGCTCCAGTTTCTCCTACTCAAACACAGAATATTTGCAGGTAAACCTGATGGCACCCAAGACTGAGACATGATTTGTAGACTAAAAACTCAGGAGCTACAAAAAAAAGAACAAAATCTAAAACTATATGGTTGCATGATGGTCTGTGCTCTGGTAGCAGTGGACAACAATCGCTGTATGTCAAGTACAAACACAAATCCTATCCTCACCGCTGACCGCCAATGTTAGAAATGAGGATCTCTAGTTGGCATTGGCTTGCACCCTGTCCAAATAGGGACCCTTATTGTAGTCAAGGTAAGAGAGTTACATACCCAAGATAACTCATGCTCACCTCTTTGGTAGCTTGGCATGACCAGTCAGGCTTATCTCAGAGGCAATGTGTAAAGCAGTTCTCCCTAAACGCAGAGTAACACAGTGAACACACTACAAATGGACACCACACCAGTTTGGAAAATTAACCAATCTTTAGCTAAGTAAAACAACAGGTGCTGAAAATCGATGCATGGATTTTCTTCAGTCCTTCGAAGCAAAGCCACCTCTAAGGCTCAGAACTGGAATTGGCTTGACATGGCAAGTCTGAACTCCTAGCTGAGGAGTTTAGGGGCTGAAGATGAAGTCTTTGATGACCCTGAGACTTCTTAACAGGAGGCAAGCACACAGAAGCCCTTGGAGATCCTTGGCAATTAGGATACAGAAAGACAGGGGAAAAACACACCAAAGATGGCTGGTCTAACAGTGTATGTTTTGATGAGATTGACATTTGCAGTATGAGAACACCAGGAATGAAAACGCAAATTAAGGAATTAATTAGTTCCATCCAAAAATGGAGTGAGCTAGATAAATGGGAAGGCAGATGGACGAAGAGGGATCAAAACAAAACAAAAGGCGAGCCACCTCCATCTTTAGTGGATGGAGAGGGCGCTTCAAATTTTCAATAGAGGGAAGTGCCTGGTGGAGGTTATGTCCATGTTCCTTGGAGTAGGAGTGATCTTGCGTCATTCACCAATGATTTCTCAAAATTGAGAGAAAGCAAGTGGAATGGTATATACAAGTTGAGTGATTTATGAAGATTTCACAAATCTTGTAGGTGGGTTTGAATACCTTCTTTGACATTGTGGTACCTATTTGATTTGCGGGCAGAATGTAAAGTGGCTATAGAGTGCACAGAGAAACCCGATATCACATGCCCCATCACCGTTAGTGATGAAAAAGTATCAACAGGTGATGACCTTTTTGAAATGGAAAGTACCATCTAAAGACATTGATTGGGTCAAGATTGATAGGACAACTCAAGAGCCCAAAGAGTCGGTGCATACCTAGATTGTTGCAGATGTTTAAGCAACACAGTAGAGTTGAGACTATTGAAGCTAAAGACATAGGGCATTTTGTGTCTCAGTTTGAGACGGGATTGAGACCTGAGGTTAGCTTGATGATTCACAGCATTTGTTCTGTTGGTAGAATAAATCGGTTAATGAGATCTTGAGATCTGTGAAATATTGAGGTGATGAATTGGAAATGAAACAAGCGATTTAAGGAGAATTTAATGGTGGCACAGATGAAAGCACCACACAGATAAAGACAGAGTCGACATTTTGTAGGGATGTTGGTTCTATGCAGGGATGCAAGGTGGAAATGGGTTCTTGCAACACGGTAGAGGTCGTAGTAATTCAATTGATTAGAGTACTGGGATTGATGTGGCAACTCTGAAGAGATCGAATCCTTGTCACAATTGCAATAAGCTAGGGCATTGGAAGCGGAAATGTCATCTCAATCCCAACAGAGTGATGAATGAAAACGAGGTTCAGAATTCAGGGTTTAAGCAGCCCCAGAGTAATAACCCTGTACAGTCACAGAATGTCCCAAGACAGAGAATGCGCTTCAAACTCCAGTGAAGCAGGTTCCACAAGCCCCAATGCTGCAGTAAAATGCAAATGGTACCCGATTTAATTCAAATCAAGTCCCAAATTTAAATCAGAATTCCTTACAAAATCAGAATGCCTTTCAACAATTTCCTATGTTTGACCTGCTTGAGGGCTATGCCTCTGATCAGTCACAATCACGGTGCCTGAAGGGGAGGAAGATTGCGTATTTGACTTAGTCTTGGAGGTATACCAGAGTGGTCCATTTGTTGAAGGTGAGGTAAATAGCCACCCTTTATCATTCTTGATTGGCACTGGGGCTACCCATTCTACTGATAAAACAGTGGAAGTTCCAAACCTTCTAGGGAAAAGGAATCCAAATTGTAGGAGTCGCAAATAAGCAAATGACAAACTCCGTAGCAGAATAAGACCCTGCTAAAATCCTTTGAGGAGAATCACCAGTTTATGGTGTGTGATTTGATTCCTGTGAGTTTACTAAGACGTGATCTATTGTGGAAATTAAACTGCACTAGCTATTGTACCTCGAAGGTAGTAGAGTTCCAAATGCATAACGAAGATGCCGCCTATAAATTGGTGAGTCAAGTGCCAACCACTGAATTGCAGTCTTTGATGACAAATGAGGACTTACCACTGAACCTTAATGATACAGTGAAGCCTGAGGTATGGTACTCTTCATGAAAAGATATTGGTCTCATAAAGGGAGTTGGGCCTGTTCACATAAAAATAAAACCCAATGTTGACTACCCAAGAACCCCACAGTATAATCTAACCCCTGTAAAAATTGTTTGGATTACTCCAGTTAGTAAGTCAATGATACAAAAAGGCATTTTGAAGGAGATAATGGAGAGGCCAAGTAATTCACCCATTATGGGCTTGCAGAAGCCTAGCGGCAAGTACTGCATAGTGGATGACCTAAGAAGGATTAACAGCATTGTTATTTCCTGTTGTCCTGTGGTACCGAATCCAGATGTCATTTTGTTTCAAATTCCATGTGAGGCGGAGTGGTTCACTGTCATTGATTTGTTTCAAGCATTTTCCTCTGTTCCTTTGCATGAACGCAGTCAATACCCCTTCGCCTTCTCATTCCAGAACCATGTTTTAATATGGTGTTGAGTCCCAAATCGATATACAGAGAGTCCCTCAATTTTTAATCAGATCCTCAAAAAGAATCTCGAGGCTCTGATCATGCCATGTAACTCTGTCCTAATTCAATATATTGACGACCTGTTAGTGGCGTCAAATACTCAAGAAGCTTGCACATGAGACACCATTGCATTGTTGAACCACTTAGCTGAAAATGGAAATAAAGTGTCCCTGAGTAACTTGTAATATTGTCAATATTTTTTGTGTATCTCGGACATCACATTGAGAAAGGATGAGGGAGGTGTTGCAAGAAAGAATCTTGGTGATTCTTAAAATGAATCGGCCAACCATCCAGAGAAAAGTCAGGATGTTTTGGGGAATGCTGGGCTACTATCGCCAGTGGATACCCAACTTTTCCCAAGAATGTGTCTGATCCAATAACATGGGCTAATGACTGCTTGGTTGCCTTCCTAGAGCTGAAAGAAATTCCCTGAAATGCCCTGGTACTGGGAATGCCTTCTTACAATAAAGCTTTTGCTCCTTTCTGAGGTGAGAGGGGAGGCTGCGCTCTCTCAGTGCTTACACAAATGCACGGACATGCGAGATGACCTGTGGCTTATTTCTTGCTACTCTTCACTGTAGCCGCAGGTCTGCCCTGGTGCCTTATAGCCATGGCAGCAGTTGGTGTCAGTATAGAATGGTGTGGGACTACTGTGATGGGACATCCCCTAACTGTTTGTGTGCCCCACTCAGTTGAAATTTTGTTGTACTGTACCCTCACACAGCACTTACCCAACAGTCGCCTGACAAAATATGAACAGATTATACTTGCTGCTGTAAAAATTCACCCTTAATAGATGTGCTACCTTAAATCCTGCCACCTTACTGCCTCTCCCAGAGAATTAAAATGATTGAGCATGATTGTCTCGATGTCACTGAACTATCCACCAAGCCAGGACTAGATATACAAGATGACCACTGGTAGAGTCTGATTAAATACTGTTTGTGAGTGTGTCATGTTTAAGAGACAGTGAAGGAAGCTTGAGAACTGCATACGCAGTCTGCACATTCTCGGGGTAGTCGAAACCTCCTGGCTTTAAGGGGTGTTCTCTGCGCAAGTGGCTGAACTGATAGCTCTTACTAGGGCTTGCTGTGTCTCTGAACAGCTGAGAGTGATTTTAAACAGATAATCAGTATGGCATTGTTGTTCATGACTTCGGACAGTTATCGTCTCAATGAGGATTTATTACATTATCTGGATTCCCGATCCGCAACGGGGAACATGTTGTGAGATTGTTTGAAGCACTACAGCTGCCTGCAAAAATTGCAGTTGTGAAGTGTCCCACTCATCGCAGTGTTGATGATTATGTGACAGTGGGCAACCATTATGCAGTTGAGGCCGCCCGATACTGTGCTCATGGGTTACGATCATTCAACAGATGAATAAGAAGGTGGGACCAACTATGGCCTACTGTTGTCAACTACTGGTACCTGGGAAGAACTTACGAGATTGCAGGAGGAAGTGTCAGAAGCAGAACGTCCATGTTGGATTAGAGCAGGACGAGTAAACAGAGATGATGATAAATGGATTTCAGTGGATGGCAGACCAATGTTGCCAGACAGCATGCTGTCCCCAATGGCAAGACATTTTCATGGACCGGCGCCTATTGGTAGGGATGCCATAGTCAGGTTGTTTAGATAGCATAGGTTTAATCAACGATTTTGATTGATGACTGAAGGATTGTGCCATGTGTTGTGGGTCAACAGATGAATGTAGGGAAAAGATCTCCAGTGACATTGAGTCATATAGGAAGATCAAGAGGGCCATTCAACAGAATGCAGATGGACTTTATCGAAATGCCTGTGTGTAATGGGCTGAAATATATGTCCTGGTGACTGTATACATCTACTCGCATTAGGTTGAAGCCTACCTGACCAGAAGAAATTACTGTATCGTAGTAGCTACCTTTTTGTTCAAGGAGCTTATGCCAAGTTTCGGTATCCCGACTTCACTGGAGTCAGACCAAGGGACTCATTTCAATAATGAGGTTCCAAAAATGTTGTGTACTGTGTTGCAAGTGGAGCAGAGATTGCATTGCAGTTATTGGCCAGAGGCTTCTGGCAGTGTGAAATAGGTGAATGGGACATTGAAAGCCAATGTGTGTGCATCAATATCTCTGAAGTGGCCAGACGCTTTGCCTCTTGTGCTGATGAGTCTTTGCAGTGTTCCTGATAGAAAAACAGGATTGTCCCCATATGAGATAATCATGGGGAGATCAATGACACTGCCTGTAGTGCCCCAAAATTATGCTTGTAAATATTACAGATGGTATGTGTAAATGTGTATGTACTTATATAGCACCGAATCACCCCTAGGGGTATCTCAGTGCTGTACTCATACCGCTGAAGGAACCCTTCCTGGCTTTCCATGTAAAGTGTCCACTCCTGGGCACCCCCATGGTGAAGCCAGGCATCCCAGCGCTGTTGGGGCCGTTGTGGAGATTAAGCAAGCTATTGCCCAGAGTTGCAGCGTGGGACCCATGACTAGAATAGGCACTGAGGCGAGAATATCCGGTCCGAGGAATTTATAGCCCGAGACCCTGCCGCGGCGGGAATCGAACCCTGGTCCCGGACCAGTGCTTTGCATCGAGATCTGCCGCTCTAACCATTGAGCCACACTTCTCTACTGCAAGAGACTAGCTGACGTGGTCTATTCTGCGTCCCACCAGATTGAAGCTGTTGCCACCTTCCCATGTTTGGAGCAGTGCCATGACCTCAATCCTGGTGACTATATCTTGGTGAAGAAACACGTTCATAAAAAGTGTATGGATGGTATGGACCGTACCAGATCATCCTAGTGATGAATATTCCTGTTAGGTGTGGGGGTCTTCCCAACTGGATTCATGCAGCCCACACTCATAGAGTGGCGTGTCCTCTTGATGATGTGACAGTACCGTACTTAAAGTGCAACCCACAACTGAGGGAAAGCAAGAAGACAATGCACAGAAAACTGAGACTCTGCAAGGCCCTGTGACAGCACATCCTCTGCCTGAGGGGGGTCTTGTTGGACTGACAGTTGAGAAGACTTGGCTAAACCACTACCTGAGCCAGATTCAGACACTGAGGAAGGGCCCAGTGCTGTGTTATGCCAAATAGAAATTGAGGACCGTTGGCTGAGAAGACAAGAAGGAGAAAGATTAAGACTGCTTACTGAGACAGTATTGAGTACTTTCCTGGAGGATAGCACAGATTCTGGCCTGCATGACAGTGAAGGTGAACAACCTGTACTCAGGAGATCAAAAAGAGCTAGCGTGCCATGTTGAAGGTACTCATCCCTAGCATGGATATGCTTTGCTGCAAATGAGAGAGAGAGAAAGAACTTAGATACTTGTAGAATAAAAGTGCAATTCTAGTTGTACCTCTGTGAATTTAGACTTGTGGCTGAGCTGCGTTTTGACTTTACCTTGTAATGGAACAGATTAAAATGAATTATCATTAGTTTTCATGCTCAGACAATGGATACAGTTAACCGTTTCCTTAGACCGAAATGACACTGTGCAAAAGCTTAAGCTCGTAGGAACAATTTGATATGTTCTTTAACTGAGGTTCAGAATTCTTTAGTGGATTTGACAGAAGACAGGAAGAGAGCAATGGATGAAAGGGGGAAACAGGATGGGATCAGAGATATCAAGGACGGTAGGACGAAGAAGAAAAACATAGAGACAAGAGTTATGCCTGCATTACTTGTCTTTTGGCAACATAAAGGGAAATTATGTGTGAGTAAAGAAAAATCATTCCTTAACACTAAGTTTATGGGTAAAAGTGATTGTGACCAAATTTTGTGAATATGTAGGAGTTTGGCTTCTGTTCTTGGGAGGACAAGATCCCGTTATTCCTGGAGTTTATTTTGTTTCTGGAGAGCATGACTACTTCAAATTGCCCAAGGAATGGTCTGGTACATGTTAATTATGTGTCGTTTTCCCGAAGGATTATCATGCGGAACATTGAACTTGAAGCACACCTAGTATAGATATCCATTTGATTCCCCTGACATTGTATTATTAATAGCATTTATAGAGGACTTTCATGTAGCACCAGCCTACTGTCTTTTGGGGCTTTGCAAGACTTTGTCAAATACTTTAACAGAGAAATATAAAATCCAAGAGTCAGGTACATTCACACTTTTTCACTTCATAAAGGTAAAGCGAAAATCAACCATTTTAGGATACATATAGGCTCTTCTTGCAAGCATGACCCACAAAAGTGACTGCCTTTTGTGGGTCAAAAGGGTTTGACATTCGGATTTTTGCTCATCATTCCATTTGTATTGGTTATTTGGACCCATAATTTGTGCAAAACCAAAGAGCAGAAATAACAATGGCACCCAATTAACGCCCTGGTGCAAGAAATGGAGGTAGATGTCCACAAATGTTATTTTACACCTGCTTTGCATACGTTAATACCCATTGCACAATGTTTTCATAGGTAGTTTGCAACAGCCATAAGCTGATGGTAATTGCCTGGTCAAACCCAGAATAAGTGAAATGTACTCTCAGCTCTAGGCCTGGGCGATGAACTTCTCTCCGTTTGCGGAGTTTTCTGCACTCCACGGAGTGCAGAAAACTCTGCTTCACGATGTGCGGCGGAGTTTTTTCCCCGCTCGCGATCGCGAACAGTAAGTTCGCGAGCATGAACGGATATTTCACCAGTGCGAATGCTAAGTTCGCGAGCACGATCTGCCTCTCGGGTAGAATTTCTACCCGAGCAGCAGGAATACCAGCAGAAACTGCAGTTCGCACTGCACTCAGCCACTTGCGGAACTTCGTGCAGTTTTTTTGCAACTTCCCGAAGTTCCGCGTAGCAAAACTCCGTGAACTATGCCCAGGCCTGCTCAGCTCTTTAAGGGAGCACGTGTTAAAAGGGATGCACAAGCTGTTAGTGCTAGTTTTAGTAATCCTAGGTCTAATCGCCTCCTAACATTTATTTTAACGTTAAATATTTGGGTTTAGATGCTACCCCTTCCACAGACGAGGCAAAACAAGGTAAATGCCAAGACTTATCTTGTCCCCTGCAATGAATGCCTCCCAGTGTCTCAAACCCTTGAACATACTTCTGAAACGTTTGTCACAAAATTGCATCTTTTTTATGTTGTTTGCCTAGGTATGGAGATGGTTGCCATAGTTTTAGCATTTCACTTCATTATCTGACACCATTTTATGATGAGCTGGGTGGCAAGGTATTAAGCTGAAGAAACCACTATTTGCTCATGTTTGTCTTGTTGGTGTTTCATTGGATATTGTTAGCGCAGAGTGTATTATCTTTGATATTATGCGCTTTGGGACTCTTGCGGTTTTGGGAAGAGTCTAAACAGGAATTACGTAGTCTGCTGGGAGGTGTTAAGATGTGGTTATAAAAGCTATGATGCAATGCGTGCGGAGTGTGATCTTATTCTGAGGAATAAAGACAGAGTATGTCGTATTCAATTTCATGCTCCCAGGCTGAGGAAGACGCCACAACTGGCAACAAGTAAGGGATACATGTCCCTAAGAAGCAAGACTTCTCTCCCTGAGAGTTTGCAGTGGAACAGCAAACTGCTTGTGCATTCCATGTGCACCCGGACTGGATGCAAAGCAGTATGTGGGTGGCATATGTGGAGTCATACCCCAACTCCAGCCCATAAACAGCCATCGAAGAAGTTGAAGGTCCTGCAGAGAAGCACATTCAAGCAGCCTTTCTGAACCGCTCGTAAGGCTGAGAAAAGAGAGACAACTCCACACCATAACACAGAGCCATCATCCATATGAAATAAGCACTAAGGGCAGTGACATCCAAGTACAAAAGCAGAAACTTGCCTGCCGGCACAAGCGAGTTAAGTGCTATACGAACTCAAAATTAAACGAGACGACCAGGCCCAAGCAACAGGGGTGTTGTACGAAGAGGTTGCCTGTCCTGCTTTGTGTGAAGAACACTGCCAGAACAGCACATGCTCTCAATGGCGACAGAAGGGAGCTCAAAATTAGAATGCAGCCACATTCTTGAAGCCACCACAGCGAAGAAACAGAACATCGGAGCCAGGTAGCCTGCATGAATGCAAATGTTTCATTACTTCATAGATGCACTAGAAGAAAAAGACAATAAGAAATTCATTAAATATTTGAAAAACCTTGACAGTGATGAAGTGAATGAAGTGCTAAAGAAAGTCTCATAAACTGATGCACTGTCATGCCAAAAGTTAAAAGAAGCATTGGAAGCCAAGTTCAATCTGATGCTTAATGTCAACTATGAAAGGTAAATCTTCAACCAGACATGACAACAGGCTGGTGAAGCGATGGATTAGCCTTTTGGCAGACTTTATGCACTTATCAAACATTGTAAGTTCTGTGACTTTAATGATAAAAAAACATGCATCTCAGAGTCATTGATGATTGTCTCGAAGGTTCCTTTAGGAAACTCATTTTGAGAGAGACACTCAGTTTAGAAAAAATGCTAATGGCTGCAAGGGTAGAAGAATGAGGAGACGACAAGCTGCTCAGGTGAAAGGAGGAACAGCCCGTAATAAATCAGCATTGAACATGAAAAGCAAGCATAAGCACAAAATAGATGCACACACTCTTCTCAAATTTGATAATGGCCCACCTTTCAATAGCAAAGAACTCAAGGAGTTTCTTGTTCAACTCGATGTCAGGCATCAAAAGAGTACAACTCTCTGGCCCTAAGCCAATGGTGTAATTAAATGATTTATGGGCACCCTCAAGAGGGTAGAAGGACGAACATCAATGGAGGGAATCAATATAAACCAAGCCATGTATCAAGCCCTGCATGCCTATCGATCAACTCCTAACTCCACAAAATGGAAGAGTTCAGCCACCTTGTTATATGGGAGAGCCATCAGAACTAAACTACCACAATGGACATTGGACAATCAATGAATGCCGTTAAGGTTCATGTCACATGCACTTTTCAAAAGTGCAAAATGAAAACATATGCTGATCAGAGCTGATGCGCCCAGGTAGCAGTCTTTGATAAGGGCGACTGGGTACTGGTCAAACACAAACCGAAGTGGAAAACAGGCACCCTGATTGCTGTTGACCCTTTAAGAGTTGTAATGTGCAAAGGAAAAATTATGACAGTGCATCTTCCCAGAAAATCCATCACATGGGACTCGTCACACTTTAAACATGTACCTCAATGTTCGTCAGCTCCTGAGATCAAGAGCCAGGTGGCCCCTCCTGAATGTCCAGATCAAACATATGAGTCTATTACATCGGTGCCTAATCAAGATGCATCTAAGCTACCTCATATAACCTGAGTTGGCAGGCCAGTGCGAGTGCCTCAGAGACACATTGAGGAACTATGATGCTAATGTTGTCTGTACTTTTTATTTAACAATGGGGAGATGTAGTGTCTTAGATATTATGCACGCTAGGACCCTTGTGTTTCTGGGCGGACTCTAAACAGGAATTACTTAGTCTGTTGGGGGGTGTTAATGTGTATTTATGAAAGTTATGATGCAATGCGTGCAGAGTGTGATCATATGCTGAGTAATACAGCCTTCTGTTACAGAGCTCCATCTGTGGCATTTTCATTTGCATGCTCCTGGGCTGGGGAGGACGCTTAAACATAATTTCTTCCATATGATATTTGAGACACTATGCACAGCAGTCATAGTTAGCATTTTTCTTAAATTCTAAACAAGCTGTAACACAGCAAAAATGGATACTTTCTAAATGTATTGGTCACTGGATCTGGGCAGTGCAGCAATTGCTTCTTGTCCACGCCAATGCAAAAACATGCCCTAAGTAACAGTTGTAATGAAATAATGGTCTGTTTAGCATTCCACAAGAATATCATTGGTGGACTTGACCTTCTCTGCATGGTCACCTCCAACCTTTTTGCCTTTATCACTCTTGTTGTCTGCACACGTTTTGTGGACTTTTAGGACTCTGTGCACTTTATGACTGCTAACCAGTGCTGATGTGCATGCAGTCTCTCCTTTAAACATGGTAAAATTGACTTACACCAAAATTTAATTTACGTGTAAGTCCCTAGTAAAGCCGTACTCCATATACCTAGGGCTGGTGAATTGAATGCTACTAGTGAGCCTGTAGCACTTATTGTACCACCCACTTGCATATTCTTTACAAACATGACTCAGGCCTGCCATTGCAGCCTTTGTTGGCAGTTTCAAACTGCTATTTTGAGTTGGAAAAAGAAACCTTTTGCCAGGCTTAAACCTTCAGTTTTAGTACACATAAGGTCCTAGGATAGGACCTAATCCGCTCATAGGGCAGGGTGCATTGTATTTAAAATGTTGAACATGTACTTTTAAATTTTACATGTCTTGTTAGTGAAAAACCTGCAAATTTGTTTTTCATTATTGCAAGGCCAATCTCTCCCATAGGAGTCCATTGGGTAACCTTATTACATTTAATAAATGATAACTTTATATTAGGAGCAGGTAGGAATATTGTATTTGGTGTCTGAGGAATCATAATTTAAAAAACTCTTTAATGGTAAAGTCAGAATTTAAGTCACTATTCTGGAAATGCAACTTTTAGAAAGTTTATATAGAAATGGGGGACCCAGTATACCCTTGTGGACTTGGTTCACCAATTGTCAGGTAATGATGCCTACAAGGGATGTATTTCAAAGTATATTTAGGCAGAATTCTCTAATTACTTACAAAATGTCTAATCATGACATTGAGAAACCAATTCAAAGCACAATAGTCTATTTATTTCAAGAAAAGAATCAGGCAATATAGGCGGGTTTATTTCTTAATTCAATATATTTCCCTCAAAGAATTATAGTTTCATTAGGGGTTCAAAACTAGGCGTGGGCAGTAAACTCCAGTCCGTATGTGGAGTTTGCAGAGTTTTCTGCACTCTGCCCTCCACGGAGCTCGTGGAGTGCACAAAACTCCGCTCTGCATAGTGCAGCAGAGTTTTTTCCCCCTTCGTGCTTGGGAACAGTAAGTTGGCAAATGGCAGAAAGATCAGTGTGAACAGCAGTTCACACTGCACTCTGCCACTTGCGGAACTCTGCTGAGTTTTGTTGTTACTTCGCGGTGTTCCGCATAGCGAAACTCCACGAACTACGCCCAGGCCTGTTCAAAACAAAACAATACCTAAAGAGCATTGAGAACAACTGAAAAATCCTTCACAGTTAGGTTTCGCTAGTTGTTAATCCACAATAACCCATTTCAAATAAAATACAGTATGGAGATTGTCCTAAACATAGGAACAAAATCTCCCAGATTACATTTTAACAGAATCTAAAAGGAAAATGTGTTAGGGCGTTGACATTTCGGTCTTTTCTAAAGCATATCTGTGAGACCATATTCAGGACAAGACATTTCATGTGAGGATCCAAGACCCCTCTGGAAATAACATTCAAAAGAACAACTATAAATATTTAATTAGAATGGAATATATACACCTGGAAAAAGTGAATAGTGAGTTTATACTAGAAAGGATGAGAATAGACTCTGACAAACCATGGTACCAATATGAGTGCAATAGAGAGTACAACTAACCTCAGTTAGAGCAGAAAAGACAGCTTAAAAAGTGAGTCTATAAAAATATAAAAATTTTACTAATCCATGAGTCAAACAGTTCAAAAGAAAGAGTTCTCGCAGTTAAGTTGCGGAATCTAAAAAGTACAATGACAAAAACAAACCATGTTGGGTGGAACATCATTTTGCGAGAGCCTAAAGTGCCCCTAACATTGCTTAGTTGAAGAGACTTATAAAGGGATCAATAGTAACAGACCACGTCTAAGAACATTAGAAGATTGTGTCTAAATCTATAGGTGATTAGATGATACCTAAAACCTACCAATAGTAGGAGGGTTTCAAGGTAGATCCAGCGACTCAATATCACGGCCTAGAAGGTACCGCAAGTACAAACAGTCCGTGAGCCAACGTGATGTGGCACAAGTATAAATAATGGACAGAGGGATACAAACACTAGCATCACTTGAGTCTCTGGCACTAATGATACAAATTCAAACACTTTAAAATGATGAGTTAAAAAACAGATCATATATATTGGCAGGTATGTAATAAGTGGCTAAACACAAAAATCACGCGGCAAGGGTATTTGTCGTATTGACCAAGGAGAAATATAGACACTATAAAACAGCATTGCAGAGTCTAAAGCATAAATAGTGTTAGATCAAACACCTAGCTGGGTAATAAAGGCTTCCTTAATGTAGCTGCCATGGCAGATAGTTGGCAACAACGATAAAGGGAAGGCAAGCTTACTTGTATGCCGAATGATAGTGGCATCATCAAGCAACAAACATTTTTAAATGATGGCGTTATCTGAAAAAATGAAAAGCAAATGTGGCCGTAATCACATTAGAAACCACAATAAACTTATGCCAATGAAAATTTGTGCTCAAACACAAATGAATAACTTCTTACTTGAAAAGGCAGTGCCACACCAACCATCAGCGGTCTCCATGTGAATTCGACAAGGAGTTGGAAGCCGTGAGAAAGACCAGAAATTAGGTAATGATAGGGATGTGTGGGGGCAGCCAAGAACATGTCGGACATCTTAAATTGTAACACATAGAGTTAGTATAGATAGTAAATAGATAGTAAGTAGATTGTAATATTTTGTTTAACTTTGAAAATGGATAAAGAGGTGCATCTGCAAGATGGCGTGAGTGAGGCCACCGCTTACCTCTCTCCGCTCCCGGTTGAATTCTCTTGAATTAGGGAGTGGAGTTGTGGCTGGATTGGAGATTTCTGCAGGAGTTTCCCTGCTGAGCGGCGAGTCGGGCGCTGGGTGTGCTTTTGTTGCGGGAGGATTGGATCCATCTGCGGCTACTGGGAGGTTCTCACATAGGTGTTATTGACGGCAGCGGCAGGGGCCGCTCACGGATAAGGCTTCGGCTTTCCCTGGACGACCACGGACTGTAACTGTGCTCAGGGAAAAGGACTACTCATAGTAAGGGGAAACTACGAACGGCGACCCCACTACTTCTACTCTTCAAACACTACATGAATGTACGGACTCTAAATCAGGTAGCAAGAAAGGAGAAGTTTGTGCTGGTAAGGGAGACAAGCCAGGGAGGGAAATAGAATCACATACAAAAACTATATCTCAGTGTTTGCAGCCATGTGGGGGGGTCGCAACCTTCTATTCTGAGGATTTTCTCTCCACAAGAGACTGGGAAAAAAGTAAATGATGGGCATGAGGATCCTAAAAATGGAGGCGACGAATCAGTGGGCGAGCTTGTCCATACTGCTATATCTAGAGATCAAGGAGAGGAATCCGAGAATTTATTAGCTAAAAGTGTGAGCCCCTGATCGGTAAATAGTGACATTACCATTCTAGAGGCACCCCTACATACCATTTTGGTGGTGAAAACAGCGACTAGTGATGGCTGCTCTCCCGGTATGCTCTCTGATATGCCAGTCAATAAGATGGTTGATTTGACACCGGATATAACAATTCAGGACAGACCCCGTGCATCTAGCGGGGGCGAACCTAAAAAAGACAACTGAGGCGGGATGTCTGTCCCCAGACCCTACGGAAAAATTATTCTCCTTGACCGAGTATTCAGAGGTATCTGACACAAGTGACTCAGCAATAAGCGATGGTGGGACCTCCCCTTCAAGTAATAGTAGCTTTCAAGAGAATGTACTCATCCCCAAGCCATCCACCAAGAAGCCCAAATGGTCATCTGGGAAAAAAGTTAACAAGAAGGGCCCGGGTGGTATGGAGACTTATGACAACGAGACTTTGGAGGAAATGGGATGGGATTACTCAGCTATGCAATTGCTAACCCCAGAAGCCGCAAGTGAAAAGAAAAAGCTATCAACTGGGAACCTGGGGGGAGAACCGGAACAAACAAATGATGGAAAATTGGCTGAACCCTCACTATCTGCAGGAAACGCATATTGAAGGGTCACAATTGCATTTATTAAAATGTATTAAAATCACTGGGGTGTAGGTTAATTAGTGCAACAACACAGGGGGCCAGGGTCTGGAGCATAGCCATACTGGCCAAAGGAAGTAGGATCCAATTTACACAGTCACGCTCAGAAAATTTGGACAGTGGGTTATCACGGAGTGCCAACTAGGTTTGGGAGAGAAACTGACACTATGTACATTATATGGGAGTAATAGTGATAACCCCTGTGTGCTTGACACCATTTCTAGTGAGCTTGCCCATTGGTCACTCACACTTATCCTGTGTGGGGATTGTAATATCCATTTACCAGGTGATTGGTCTCTGGAAGCAGAGTGGGGGTATATGGGCAGGAAACTGAAGGTGTTTCAGGCATTGAAGAATTTATGTCAGGCTCATGTTTTTATTGATTGTTGGCATATACTAAAACTGAACGATTCAGGATTTACTTATTTTTCTAATCTGCATATGACCCATGATAGACTTGATTACATGTTTGTGTCTAATACATTGAACTCGAAATGCCGCATAGAGAAGCTACCACAGGTTTTATCACACCACAACCCGCTTGCCCTTGATTTAGAGGTGGAGAGAATGCTATTATTAAATGAAGAATATTGCAAACACATGAGGCAATGGATTCCTATGTTTCTGGTAGATAATTTGGGGAGTACATCAATTGAGATGGTGTGGGACGCCATGAAAGCGGGTATCCGGGGGGAGACATTGAGATACTGCCTAAATTATAGCAAACGCGTCAAGCAAACAATTTAAGTATCTACAGGATAATTTAGTGGTGGCTGAAGAGGATTTAGTAAGGGCTGTTCATGGGGGGGGGGGATTTGGAGGTATAACACCAATGGGTGGCGATAGCCAAAGCTGCTATTTTTGACATCTTGGTGGATAAGGCAATGAGTAAATTAATAACTCAAAAAAGAAGCAGTGTATGAGCTCAGCGAACAGATCGTCATCATCTGGCAGTACTAACTAGGCAACAAATAACATCTAATCTAATACGAAAAATGTAAGATCCTGATTTAGGGCAGATTACCGATCCAGACCTGATTAAGGTTGCGCTCACGGGGTATTACCAAACCCTATATACGGCTAGTACCGGGATTGAACAGAGCAATATTATGGAACATCTCAACTCACTTCCATATTCAAAGTTTTCCAAGGAGAACCAGGAAAGCTTAGATAACTCTCCCCAATGGGTTGAGATCTTATTGTCCCTGAATAACCTAGCAAGGGGGAAAGCAGCCGGGACAGACGTCATCCCAAATTAATTTTATCTCACTTTTTTCCCTCCGTTGGGAGAAATTATAAGTGAATAATTCTTACATATTTTATATGGTGGATGACCCCCTGACTCATGGTCATCAGCTAAAATCATGTTTTTTAAAAAAAAAGAACAAATAGTCTCTGGAATTGGGTTCATACTGCCCGATAACCCTGATAAATGGTGACTCAAAAATGTATTCAAACTGGTTGGCTATGCAACTCACACCTATAATCCATAAGATTATCTCAGTGCGCCAACACAAGTTTATTCCCGGGAGGTCTACAATCGATCATATCCGTAGAGTTATATTACTATTTGATGTTACCACTTCTGCAGGAGAGCCTATAGCTCCTATCCTACTGGACGCAGAGAAAGCCTTTGATAGGGTCTCCTGGCAATATCTCTGGATTGCAATGTCTAGATTTAGTATTGGGATGGTTTTATTCAGGCAGTCAAAACGTTATATGTTGAAACAAAGGCTGGGGTAATGGTGAATGGTACTCTCTCCGAAAAACATTTTAATCTCTCGTGGAACCAGTCAGGGTTGTCCATGTTCCCCTCTATGACTCGCAGTGTTTATCGATCAATTTATCTGTAGATTAGAAAGTAAGAGGGAAAAAAAAGACCTTGCTAGGTTAAATAATTTACACCTATCTATAGGTGGCAGGTGTAATGTAATAAAGATGCTCTATTTCCCCAAAATTCTATATCTTGTTAGAGCCATATGTCTGGAATTTACTCCCCAATGGTTTAAAATATTGGAAAATATATTCTCCCGGTTTATATGGGCTCACTCTCGACGAGCCCTTAGGTTTCTCTCCCTATCAAGGAGAGGGGAGGATTGGCTCTCCCGAATTTGAAACTATACTATTGAGCTACCACACTGATTTATAACTGTGAGTTGTTAAGGGCGAATCTTGATAACATACGAACGGACAAGGTTCCATCTCCATTTGAACTCATGATGGGGAAAGAGGCCGGAGGATGTCTTTGGCGACAACTACATGACAGCTATTATAAAAAAAAGTCACTTTAAGACTCTCTTTAGTGTTTTTAAAGTGTGGAGTGCTTTACCCAGAATTCTGAGAATTGGTAGGCTTTCCTTTTATATACCCATATCTAATTATCACAATCTACCCGAGTTTTTGGGAGATTACTATATGGAAAAATGGACTAGGGTAGGAATTGATCAGATTGGCTGTTTTTTCTCCCTGTCAGGGTTTTACTCCTTTGATGAAATGAAAAAGGAATACAATCTTGAATGGAGGGATTTCTTTAAGTTTCTTCAAGTCAGGGATTTTCTTTTATGGAAAGGAGGTGGACGGGCTAAGTTTGAGAGAGTGGGAACCATTGAGAGAATAGTAAAAGATAAAGCAATCCCTATTGGGAAGATTTATGGTTATCTTAATTTAGTTATTCACAATGATATGGATAAATGCTCCCAAAAATGGCAGATGAAAGTGGGGGTTACAGATAATACATTTATGTATGCGTATGAGCTGTCACAATCTATTTTAATGTTAGCTAGGCTACAAGCACTGTTCTACAAGACTTGCTTTTTTATATTACACTCCCGAAAAGATAGCAAAATTGGGGGTTGGAAAGGGAACATTCTGCCCACAATGTGTTCTCTATAATGCAGACATTATTCACATTTTTGCATCTTGTAATGTTTTGCAAAACCTAATTAAGGATATATCAAAATTTGTATCTGAGGTTTTAAAAACAAAAGTAACATTATCTAATGATGTCATTTTGTTGGGGATATCGGAGTTAGATTTGATTAGGAAGGGACATGAATTGATTTCCTCAATGGCGGTTTTAAGGCTGTGTATTGCTTCTGCCTGGCTGGATTCTAGACTGCCAACATTTCAGAAATGATTGGCCAGGCATCTAGCGATGTATAGTTTGAAAATAGCCATATATAAGCGGAAAGGGAGCCATTCATGCCGGAAAGGCATGAGAATATGGGATTCCCTGATTGAGTGGATTCGAGGCCAAAGCGGAGCAGAATAGATTTTACGTTATTATTTCCCCTTGTTGTCTCTGGGTGAAGTATGGCCTTTATATAGTAATGAGAAGGATTGCACGGGTCACTTTAGGATTCTGATGGAGCCATATAGGGTTTGTCTTAGTGTGGGTTGTACTGTATTGACATTTATTGGGATATGTATTTATATAATCATGAAATTATTTAATGTAATGTATTTGATTATTTATGTTTGATGAATTGAAGTTTTTATCTGTCTGTGGGGTGGGTGGGAGGGGTGGGGGTTCGGGTAGATTGTTATGGAATGAAAATGAATAAAGACTATTTAGAAGAAAAAAAATGGATAAAGAAATGCATGGTCATAGATGATAAAACATAAAAGCAATGACTGACAGTCAAAAATGCATTTCAGGATATACAATGCTAGTGACTCAACCAGATGCAAAGCATATCAATCAATATGGAAAACAACATGAAAATAAAGATAACTAACACATCAGTAGGGCATCCAAAATGCAAGCTGGTCAATACAGTATCATTTGAGTCTCCAATTTAAAACTGAGTGAATGATGCAGGTTGTAAACAAGCCAAAAAACGGTGCTTGATGCACTATGGACAAGTAAACAGCAAATGCTAATAACCACTTGACAAAGGGCCTTAGCATTACAAGACGCAAATAATGTCAAACATGTTTTAATTGTCTCTGATATGTATATATCACTTAGCTCTTCACGGGGGGTGTTAGACATTATTTCATGACCTCTGATAAGTGTATATCAGTTAGCTCTTTACAGGGGAAGTATAAAAGATATAAAACTACACAACAGGAAGAGCCTTAACACACAGATGCTAAAATGTGCCATTCAACAGCCAATTTAAGACCTTTGTTAACATTATCTGTCTTACAAATCCACCAATTTTCTTTCACTGTCAGTACACAGTCTATGTTGGTTGACCTTTTTGAAGGTTTAAAAATGTCTATGACCCACCATACTATGTCCTTCTCTGAGTGCTTTTGTTGACTACGGTGGTCCACTAGTGGGGCATGTCAAACCTTGCATCGAATTCTAGACTGGTGTTGAATTATGCGTTTCTTTATTTGATGTTTTATTTTGCCAATATAGGCGAGACCACAAGGGTATTCAATACAATATATAACATTCTATGTGATGCAATTGGTGAACTGCTTTATTCCAAATCTCAGTCCACTAATGTTTAAAAATGTTTGTAGTTTTAGTTATGCTGCATGCAACACAGTTGTTGCATTTGATGTGACCTACAATTCGGGTCAGTTGTTGCCAAGTTCTGTGTATTTGAAGGTCTGGGTTCATCATATGCCCTGACGAGTCTATTTCTGATATTCAAAGCTCTCTTAAAGGCAAAAAGTGGGTTATCTTTGAGTTCTGGGAGGCCTTTCAGGAGACCCCAATGTTTGCCAATTATCTGTTTGATTATGTTGGACAAGGGACAAAAGGTAGATACCATACTAATCGTGCATTTCTGGGTCGATCTTTGTTGTTAAGAAGGGCTTCTCTGTTGGAGTACCATTCCAATTCATTGACCTCCTTGGCAATTTGATGGCATACCCTCTTGCTTGTAGTTTATGTGCTTCTAAAAAGTAATCTACATTTTTGAAACAGTTTCTCCGCAACAGGAGAAAATTGCCAAACGATAAATTGTCTTTTAAGGCCTGGGGATGATGAATATCATATTCGAGAAGTGTATTTCTTGCAGTTGGTTTTGTGAATAGGGCTGTGTACAATCGACCATCTTCAGTTTTAACTGCAATGTCCAAAATATCTATCATACAGTTGTTGTATTCAATGGTGAATAATAGATTGGGATTTAAACTGTTCAGCCAGTTATGGAACTCCAGTAAACTTTCAACATTTCTCTTCCAGATTAGGAGGATGTCGTTGATATATCTTATCCAATTGCTGATATGTTGTCGATATGGATTACCAATGCAATCAATAAATGTTGTTTCAAAGTTAGAGACATAGATATTGGCAATGTCTGGGCAAAAAACTGCTGCCATTGTGCCACCTTCAACTTGCTCATAAAATTGATTCTCAAATATAAAGACATTTCTACACAGGGCCAGTTCTGTGCACTCAATAAAGAAAGAGGTGGGGACATTGGGGGTCATTACGATGGCAGGCGGACTTCAGTCCGTCCACCATCTTCCTGGGGATGGGGACCGCCCGCCTATAAGGCGGCGGTCCCGCAAATAAAATTAGGATGCGACTGCCACCACGGAGGCCGCAAACGGCCTGTTTAACATTGCGGCGGGTGCTGCTGGCTGCAGCACCCGCCGCATAGTTGAAAAAACACTATTTACATTTATCTGCACTACGTGGTAGGCACAATGCGGTGCCTGCCACTTGGTGCAGGGAAATGTGGGGGGGAACCACAGGTGCCCCGCAAGTGAACACACCAACTGTCGCTGCACAAAGGGGTCCCACAACGTGCCCCCAAAGTACATCCCCACCAGCCTTTCCATGGCGGTTGAACCACCATGGAATGGCTGGCGGGGATCCAGAATCTTGATCTGGTGGACAGTGCCTGCTAGTCACCACCACCACCACCAATCGTAACAACTGCCTCTGTCGGACCTGTGGCGGATGGGCTTACCGTCCGCCATCGTAATCTGGCGGGCGGTAATTGGCCTTACGATGGCAGTGAACCCGTCACCGGCAGCCTGCCGGTGGTGGATTCACCGCCATCGTAATCAGCCCCAATATGTGGTCATGTTCTAGTGTCTAAAGGTTTTTCTAACAGGATCAAGGCTTCTTGTTGTGGTATGTTTGTATAAAGTCTTTCGATGTCCATACTAACCAACAGCTCTTGTTTAGGGTCATAAGGATGGTTTTCAACAGGATTTGTAACAGCTGTGGTATCTTTAATGTATGTCAGATGGCTACTAGCAAAAGACTTTATGAACAAATCTGCATATTAGGCCACAGGTTTTAGAACTGAATTACACCCTGAGATGATGGGATGGCCAGGGGAGTTGACCACATTTTTTGGGACATTTGCCAAAATGTATATTGCCGGTATAATAGGATCTGTATTAACAAGGAAGGTAGAAACTTTTTCACTTAGCCAACCTTCTTCAAAACCTTTATTATTTAAATGTAAGACTTTTTTGTTCAATTCGTCTGTGGGATTTTTTGATACCTTTTTATAATGTGCTGGGACCTCTAGTTGTCTGAGTAGTTCTTCTTTATAAGAAGTTTTGTTTAACAAGACAATACCTCCGCATTTATCGGCTGGTTTTATGATGACATCAGGAACATTTTGGAGGTTTTGTAGAGCCTTCTGTTAATCCTTAGAAAAGTTATATCTGGTGTATTAAGGAGTTTTAAAGAGATTATCAATCTCAGTTAAAATTGGGTTTTCATAAATTAAGATTTCTTTTGAAATCACGGCATTTGATGGGCGAAAGGTTGGTGAATTATGTAAGCTGGTGGTGTCTGATGGCTGTATAGAAAAGAAATGGTTAAGTAGGACATTATGAAAGATTGATGGAGTTCAATTTTTGTCTGAAAAAGATCATTCCTATATGTAGGTATGAAAGAGAGCCCTGACGTTAACATCAAGAACTCTATATCTGTTGGTAGATAGGAGAATAGACTGAAGATAGGTATTGTAAGATTATCATTCACCATTCGTAGTACTATTTCCTGGTCTGTCTCTGGCTAGGAGTGTACTCGTTCCAGTACCATCTTCGTTTGTTTCCTTGAGGTCACCTACAGGGACCAGACCCTCTGTGAGCTTGTCTTAAAAAAGATTGGTGTGATGTTGAAGGTTGATTTTTTTAATCACTTTGGTGTGAACTCACTGCAGTATGGTCACTATTAGTGTCCAAGCCTATGTCAGCAAAATGTACTTTTTTGAATGGAGTCATATTGGGACCAGGATTCTGATAAAAGTATTTTCTTAGTAAGGGGTATGTATGTTCTTTATTGTATCTTTTGATGTCTTTTGAAGTTTGTCAGTTTTTTATTTATTTTAAATTGCTAAAAAAATCTTAATGGCAGAGAAAACTTTGTCTAGAAATGCCTTAGAGTAACCTATGGTAGGGTCAGAGCTAATTTTCCTCTCTACATCTTCTAATTCTTCAATGAGTATTTTAATATGTTTTAGGGCAGCCTGGATGCTGAGTACCACCCAGGTCCGTGAGCATTTGTTTGCTGAAAAACTGAAACCTAGTTTGAATTCTGACTATTATTTTTCTAATATTTCTAAATGTGCTAAGCCTGTCTCATGGGGAAGATGAGGTTATGGACCCTGGGTTCACAAAAGGGATGACTAGTAATTTGTAGTGGTCCCTCCCTTTTGGGAACCGTGGTGAGCCTGACAGCTGCTTGACTCAATCATTAGCTGCTTAAGAAAACGGTGGAGAGGGAAATGCTTTTATATTTGTCTTAGCCTGTTCTCTACTGTTCGTTTTAAACATAATTTTAACTTCATTTTTAAACTGCTTGTGCTATTGCTACTATATGCGCACTGCCACTTTCATTTTTAAATTGCTTACTTGCACAGAACTGCTTAGACTGCTTGTTTGCACAGAAACCTGTCTTCCACCCCGGTCCACCGCAGCTGTGTGCTGTTTGAGTGGAGGGCGGGCTTGACAGCACCTAAGTTCGCCGCAAAACATTTCTGTCTGAAAAGGGGGTGGAGCTGCACTTCCGCTTGCCCTCCTACTTAGCCCGATGTGCCAGCGTGCGTGCAGTGGATGCGTGCAGCGGGCGTGCCGCTGTCACGCCTAAGGCAAGCCCGTCTGCGCCCGTACGCAACCGGCCGGGACCAGGGGCCAGAACCCCTACCCCCCCAAGAGAGACTTAAGGGGCCCTATGCGCTATTCAAGAGAAGCACTTACTGAGTTAGCCACCCATGCTTCATGTAAACTAATCCCAGAATGTACCGAAGGACCTTTCTCCTGCATACGGTGCAAATGGGGCAGTCTAGCCCTGCCCGATCAGTCACAGAGAGAAGTAGATGACCACATGAAGTTTAACTGTATCTACTTCAACGCCAGGTCAGTGCCCAAACACGTGCTAGAGATCTGGGACACTATTAAAGAGACAGCCCCAGACCTGGTCTTCATTATCGAAACCTGGCTGGGGGAGAGCAACTGCCCAGACATCGCCAACACCCTGCCCCCAAGTATAAAATACTCAGACAAGACAGGCAAGGGTGGAGGGGCGGGGCTAGCTATCCAGTTTAAAGACTATATTAACTGCTCCCCCATTACAGTAGCCCAGCTGGGAGAGCACAAATTACTGCCATTTGAAATATCCATAGGGAATCACCCACTATTCGGAGGAGCTGTGAATTATACCCCCTATAAAACACAAAAATTACCTGGTCATTGGAGACTTTAATGTCCACTATGAAAAAAGTGACAACATAGCAATAACCCATCTTGAAAATGACATGTCCATCCTCCAATTAAAGCAATGGATTAAGGGACCTACACGCATCACAGGGCACACACTGGATCTTCTGTTTTCCAACATAGAAGATACCACAGTTAAAAGAGATTAAACCAGTCACATGGACTGATCATTCATTAATTAGCTTCGCATTCTCCACACATGAGACATCAGCAAGAGTCACCAAACTCATGCATGGAACCCGCAGAGCCTTGAAATTGGTCACACCTGACTCATTTCATCACCACTTCACTCCCAACAGCCTAGCAACTCTGGGAACACTATCCTCTAACAGAGGTGCATCGCACCTTGAAACAGAGATTACCAAAACGCTAGATCATTTCGCGCTGAAACTTAAATCTAAACCCAGAAAGACGGCATCCGAAAAGTGATATACAGCAGAACTTAGGACGCCGAAAAAAAGTGTCAAACATTGGAACACAATTGGCGGCTGACCAGATCAGACACTGATAAATCAGTGTATAAAACACAACTCGGGGGCTACACCCATGAAATTCAAAAGACTAAAAAGGCCTATTTTACACAACAAATAAATGAGAACACAAATTCGGCAAAAGAGCTTTACAAAATAGTGCGTGAACTATGCAAGCCAACATGCATGTCTCAAACCCTGCTCCCCTCAGCAGAAAGCTGTGAAAAAATCAGCAATTTCTTCACAGATAAAATAGACACAATCTACTTGTCATTTAACAATATCTCTCCAGTGAATACCATCAACTGGGAAAATATAGATCCTAATTCAGACAGCCCTGCGCATTTAGACGGCTTCACCCCTTTTACAGAAAATGAGATTGCCAAAGCAATGGGGGAAGTTAAATCAGGACCCCTTCTCGACCCATGTCCACACTTCATTTTCTCACAACTCACACCTATCTTGTGCCCCTACATCACACAACTGTTCAACCAATCACTGGAGACAGCAGTCTTTCCAGAGGTTTGGAAACAAGCCTTAGTAACTCCCCTACTGAAAACGATAGGATCTGATGTAAACAACCCAGCCAATTACAGACTCCCAGCTCCCCTATCTTTCCAAGGTACTGTAGAAGCTTGTCAATAAACAGCTAACTAATTACCTAGAATCAAATGAGTTGTTGGGCACCACACAAACAGGTTTCAGGGCCACCAACAGTACGGAGGCAACTCTCCTGGCTGTCCTAGACAATATAGGATTATTGCTGGACCAGGGAAAGGCCGTAGCCCTGATCCTGTTAAACCTGTCGGCGGCTTTTGACGCGGTCTCCCACCAACATGTATTGGAAAATCTGCAGGAAAAAGGGATACATGCTAAGGCCCTTCAATGGTTAAGCTCATTCCTATGTAATAGAACTCAAACTGTACAGCTAGGTACTTTTTCCTCCACTCCAAAAAACCTCAACTGTGGAGTTCCGCAGGGAGCATCCCTGAGCCTCACATTATTCAACGCCTATGTTTCATCTTTGGCAAAAATTGCCATGAAATGGGGCTTCGGAATCTGCTCCTATGCGGACGACACCCAACTGACAATAGCCATCGGAAACAAGCATAATGACACCAGAGCCAAACTCAACAACTGCCTTACTGAGATGGCAATGCAGAGAAATCAGAAATCCTGCTTCTCGGCGGAGCCAATCACATTTGGAACAAATCCTGGTGGCCCCCCTCTTTGGGCGCGGTGCCAGCTCCAAAGCAGTGCGTCAAAAACTTGGGCATCATCATTGACAACACCTTATCGATGAAAGACCTTGTGCGGATCATGTGTGTTAGAAGCTTCGCCACCCTGAAGCTCCTAAAAAGGCTAGTCCCTTGGATCCCACTGGAAAGCAGGAGGACCATTACACAGGCACTGCTTGTCAGCAGGCTGGATTATGGAAATGCACTTTTTGTCGGCATGCCAGATTACCTTTTTAAACGTCTGCAGGTCATTCAGAATGCAGCGGCTAGACTAGTGTGCAATGAGGGCAGATACAGTTCTGCGACAAAATGCCTGAAGCAACTTCACTGGCTGCCCATGCGCCAAAGAGCATGTTTTAAACTTCTAGGACATGCCCATAGGGCACTTTATTACACAGTTCCCAAGATTCTCCAGAACATAATCAAATTTTATGTCCCACCCAGATGCCTAAGGTCATGCTCCTTAGCATTAGCTGAGACCAAAAGAATCAGCAAGAGTAGGAGAGGTGGACACACTTTTTCGCACCTTGCAACACTTAATTGGAATGAGCTTCCACTGGAGTTACGACTAACTGAAGAACACATGGCGTTCAGGAAGAAACTCAAAACATATCTATTTCCCTAGCCCTGTTGGTTTTTGTCCTCAAACTAAAATAACCTGTGTCATCACTCTCCAGCTACAGCCAGCGCCGTGATATCCCAGTGGGATGAATGTCGCGCTTTATAAATAAAATAAACCAAGGGACTGCAACGTCATAGAAGTCTGAGAAAGACTGAGAAAAAAACTAGTCAGAACATAAATTCATGTAGAATTTCTCACTGTCTGTTTGAATGCAAATATAATTTGGACTGGATTACAGATTAGAAATGTATCAATCATCTTCACTAAAGATGAAGAATTCTAACAGGTGGCCTGAACTTGTGACTTTCACCCAGTCTCACATGACCAGATAACCGCGAGTGGCGCGTTGTGCTTTTCGGCACTATACTTACTTGAAACCTTGAAATTGCATATCTCTGGTTTTAGTGATTAGATTTTTATAGGTTTGGTGTTTAATAGTTTATTAATTTTTACTCGATTTTCCTAAACTGGATTTTTCTTGTGTTGTATTATCACTTTATTACTTTTTAAGTGCTGCAATACTTTACACATTGCCTCTAAATTAAGCCTGACTGCTTTTGTCCTCTCTACCAGAGAGTTAAGCACAGGTTAATTTAGCAACTTTTTGTGGTTTACCCTGACCAGGTTTGTGGCTGTTTTGTTGAGTAGAGTTTCATTCCCCCTCAAGCAACAACCCAATTTCTCACAATCATGTTGAGTGGTTTACAAAAAAAGACTTAAGAAAACAAGCTTTGAAAAGGACAACAGGTCTAGCTTTAATGTTTTAATACATGTGAATGCTTTTTGCATGCTGTCTTACCCAGTTCTGAGGTCCCCGGTATCAGGGTAAACAATGCCACAACTTTAGGGGCCATCCCATGGACTTATCCCAATATGGACCTGCAAATCGAGCACCAAAAGCACCCCTTTCGAACTTCACTCTCAGTGATACCAGCAGTCCAAGGGTTACTCAGGGAGGTGGCGTGGGGTAAGAGACTCAGGGCCATATTTCTGTCCTTTGTGGCACAGGGCAGCGCAGCAAGTCACCTTGCTATGCTATCCTGCCTCACAGGAAAAAAGGGTAGGCATGCACCATATTTATCCAATATGGCACATTCCTGTACCTTTCCTTTGCGCTGGCACCATTTTGGCAGCCTAGCACCAATGTATTACCTCTTTTGCCTGCAGGATTTTTTTGTGCAGGAAGGGGCACCTTTCTGCACAAAAACAATCCTGAGAGGCTTAGTTCTTTTTGTGTGCTGCAGAATGCAGCACACAGAGAAAGAGGAAAAGACAAGGAGGAATAAAGATATTTCTCCTCGTTACACCTCTCCTGGGAGGTGTACAATTCTGGTGCTTTCCCAGGTTTACAAATCCTTGTAAATCCATGAATGAATCAAAAACCAACTACGAGTTTGTTGAGAAGAACTACATCGTGGACCTCTCCCAATCAGGCTTCAGAAGCAACCACAGCACTGAGACGGCTCTCCTCACCGCTACAGACGACATCTGCACACTCCTCGACCGAGGTAAGACCGCAGCCCTGATCCACTGGGACTTATCGGCCGACTTGAACACCATCTCTCACCATACCCTATGCGCAAGTCTCTACGATGCCGGCATCCATGGCAAAGCCCTAGAATGGATCTGATCCTTCCTCACCAGCCGAACGCAGATTTCCACCATTCAAATCAGAACCCACAGAGATTAGCTGTGGAGGGCCTCAGGGATCCTCCCTGAGCCCCACCCTCTTCATTATCTACATGGTTCCAATTGCAGCCATCGTCAAAAGCTATGGACTCAACATCGTCTCCAATGTAGATGATACCCAGCTGATTCTCTTCCTCACATACAAACCCACAGCCTCCAAGAGCAACTTCCACGACGGGATGAGGGCAGTCACCTCCTGGATGAAGGACAGTTGGCTCAAGCTTAACTCAGACAAGACTGAAGTCCTCATCCTGGGCTCCTCCCCCTCTGCCAGGGATGACTCTTAGTGGCCCACAGCGCTCAGATTTCCCCCACACCCACGAACCACACACAAAACCTCAGCATCATCCTGGACTCCTCACTCTCAATGAACTGAAAAATTAACGCCATCTCATCCTCCTGCTCCACACGTCCCACCTCCTTAATAAGATCTTCAAGTAGATCCCAAACAAGTCCAGGAAAATGGTCACCCATGCGCTCGTCAGCAGCAGACTCGACTACGGCAACACACTCTATGTCGGCGCCACCCAGAAACTAAAAAAAAACTGCAGACCGTCCAAATTGCCTCTGTTAGGCTCCGCCAGACTCATCCTCAACATCCTATGCCGCAATCACATCACCAACCACCTGAGAGACCTTCAATGGCTACCTGTCAACAAGAGAATCACCTTCAAGCTCATCATGCATGCCTACAAAGCCCTCCACAATGCCGACCTGCAAACCTCAACCACCACCTCTCCTTCTACACTGCCATCAGACATCTCCGCTCTGCCCAACTGGCCCTGGAAACCATCCCACGGAGCCACAAGACCACGGCTGGAGGAAGATCCTTCTCCTACCTCACTATGAATACCCAGAACTTCCTGCCTCTGCACCTCAGGCAATCAACATTGCTGCCGCAATTTAGGAAGGACCTCAAGACCTGGTTCTTTGACTGAACCGCAGCAACAGCCCCCCACCCAACGCCTTGAGACCCTGACAGGTGAGTAGTTGTGCTTTATTGCATTACAGGATTCTGATTGATTGATTGATTGATTACAGTAACTCAAAAGTGTGCAGGATCTTGATAGATTTTAGTCGCAACACAAAGCAAAACTGAACTCAACAGCGTTACCAGTACTTCAAAGTGGTATAATCCCTTAACAGACAAGAGCACACAATTGAGAAACAGCAGGATCAAGTTTCATATGAATTTGGCAGATGTTTAGACTAACTCTGCCCCCATGTTGGTGACCATTGATTAGTCTCTACTTTCAATGTTCAGAATGTTTTGTGGTTCCCTTACCTTTTGCAGCTAGTTGCTTCAGTGGGTCAAGTACAGCTCTACCTGGGTTGCTCATGCAGGTCAGTCTCCGTCGGCTTATCTGCTGGTCTTCATAGGCCTTGTTTCTGGCCCACTACTCTTCCCTTTTCCGGTCACAAGAGTGACAATTGAGAGGTCTGTCCAAACCAGTGGTGGAGGTCGCAGTTGGCATGGTTTTTACCCTGGTACAGACAAACAGGGGTCTGAAGATAAAGGTTCTCTGCATATTCATCACAGCACAGGCTTTCTACATTGGGTTACGGATGGTGGGTCGGGACCCCTGACGGGTACTCATACCGTGAAGTGGCCTGACCTTCCTATGATTCAATGATGTTGGCAGTAAGCAGTCACATGTTGAGCAGCAAAGCCTCCCTGGGCACAACCACAGGATAGGCAGGTACAAAATGAACTGGCACAATCAAACTGTGGGATATTGATGATGGCAGCACAGACAGTCATGCTGAGAGAGGGCTAACTGCTCTAGAGCCCAGATTTACACAGATGTTATACAATGAAGGACCCAAAGTTGCTGTGATACGCTGCATGAGAAGGAGTAATTTGTACTGACAAACTTTAAATATTTTCCCACTTTGCATGTGTGCTACACAGTGCAGCATACATGGAAAGTCAGAAATCATTTGAGAAATACAAGCATTTCTTCTTTTTATGTCTGCTTAGAAGAGGCATTATGTTTTTTAGTGCCAAACCTTGTCTACTATTGTTAGTAGACAGAGTTTTGCCTCAGAAGCATGGGTTTTTGTGTGGGGAGGCACATGCCACCTATGGAATGCACCCTTCATGCAAAGTAAAGCAAAACAGTGTACAACGCTGCTCAGCATTAGTTTGAGACCACTTTCTAACACATAGAAATTAAATACAAAATAACAATGTTGTGTGCTGTATTGCATCAGTTATGTAATGCAAACCTTGTTCAAAATGTTAGAAAACCACTCTGGTGGTTGCAGCCTCTGTTGATCATGAGAAATCAAGGAACACTGAGTTGAAGCCCCAGCCAATCTTTAGACAATCCTTCCAGTGATTCTATGTTGATTCCAGGTCTCTGCCCTCAAAATATTTCTAGAATGTTCCACCATTTGGCGTATTGGCTCCAGCCAATTCAGAAACAGGCTTTATTGTACAGGTGAAAGCAGGGAGAAGAGTCTCTGAAAGTCTCTTTTAGTGGTACCTAAAACACTGCCATACAAAAGAGGGGATGGTCTTCACACCCGTCAGCTGTCTACCTTTTGTCTGTAGTACCTCTGTGAGAACAAAACGCAGGTCATGCCTTGCACTTCTAAGAGACAGCTGTCTCCTGTCCTTCCACACCAAATGATTTTGTTAACTATCAAAAGGCCATGTCTGTGCCAAGTTTCTTCCATTCACATTGCACATCTGGGAGGTGACTGCCACCCTCCATTTGTATACAGTTCCTGCACAGTGGACTCAAAATGAATTCACTGTGTACATACCCAGAGCCCTTCAAGCTAAGGGTTAGCCTCCCGCCCCAGTGTGGAATGATAGCTTTGAATTATTCACATTGGGGAGGTGGGTGTAGGGCTCTGGTCAAGATGAGCAGTTAATATGCCCCGTGGAAAGCAAAATTAGCATCATGCAGAAAACAGTGCTGTGTTTTTAGTAGAAAGATGAATGGCAGTACCTCACTCTATAATGGTCAACAGTAATGATTGTACTGTAATTGTATTGTAATGATGTACTGTGGGGATGGAGAGATCCAAATAACTCTCAAAGTCCCTCACACTGTTGATACTTTTACACTTGTAGGGACACCAAGCAGTCAATAGCATTTGGCAACCATGTATTGATTGCATTTTTAAAAGGGATAACTAAACATAACTGCAATGTTTACATTGTTCAATACATTTTCAGGGCAGCTGATTTTATAGAATATTTTTGAGAAAATATGTTTGCCAGTCTGGGGTGATGCATTTGTTTTACAACAGGATGGGGGTGCAGAATTAAAAAAACGTAAAGGTCATTGCCAGACTGACATGGCACATATGCTCACGCCACTGAAGACTTGCACACATCACACACACACACGCAAACACACACATACACACACTACTTCTCTCTATACTCATGCACACAAGTATGCAGTGTAAGACCCAGTTGTATTAAACTGAACAGACAATTTACATGGCAGGTTGGTATGGTAGGCCACTCACATCCATAGATATCAGTTAGTTGCACTGTTACCAGCTGCCACTGCCACTGCCACCTCTGTCAGTATGTTAGAATCCAATGATGGGGAAGTATTCCCACTCTCGATGAAAGCCACGGTTAGTGTGTGCCTCTTGACCGCAAAGCGTCCCTCTGGGTCACAGCACTTTACAAGACTCACATGTTGGTTTATTCAGATCCCAGAAATCACACAGGGCGCACCCCTGATACAACACGTGCATTAGCACATTAAAGGCAAGCATGCTGGCATTGTCAGTGTTTAGTAAGAAGAGTAGCAACAACATCTTTGAAAGAAACAAGTGTATATTTCATTACACAGTGATAAGCCTAGAATTCATAGGCACCTGGGTAAATTAGTAATGCTTTCAAGAAACAACAGTCCCAAATATATCATATTTAAACAACAGCTCATCAATAGAAAATGTAACTTTTCTTAAAAAATTGTTTTAATTAGGAAAGTTAAAGAAACAATTTTCAAGTGCATAAGTAAAAGTGGGATGCAGAAAACACGTTACCAACTAGTCAGACCTGTTTTGATAATTATATTGAATATACAGGCTGCTTACAGAGTGTGTATATTGTGATACACTTATTGTGTATTTGTATTACATTTGCCTGAGCACCAAGCATGTTTTAGCACCCCACTGTTACGTAAGAACTTGCAAAGTGTTTCTTTAATTTTCTGCATTAACAATTTGTTTTGGGAATATCTATTGATGAGCTGTTGTTTAACAATGATATTTTAGCGGCCATTGTTTCTTGAAAGAAAGAGGAGCATTAAATGAAGCATATGAAGGAAATATTTATGAATGGTGAGTTAGCCTTAAAACAAATGTATTAATTAGGTTGTCCAGGGTGTAATAAAGCATCAAAGGCATTGCTTCCTGTCTAGAATGCTTGCGTAAGATAAAAGACTGAATACAACAAAACATGCGCTTTTCAGATGTTATATATTCCCTCCTGCACTGAAATGGAAGCATTGGGAAACTGCCTTTACAATGGGGGAAGAGCCACGCGTGCCTTCCCCGCAAGCGCAACCACGCTTGCCTTAACTACGCACATGCCCACACGGTCTAGATGCAAGGGTGAGCGGGCTGAGGAAGAGGAAGGACCGGGTGAAGACGTGGACTGGTAAATGGGGCTGGGGCCGGGTTTTGAGGGGTGGGTGACGTTTTTAGGGTTGGGGGTAGCTTTTAGGGCTTGGAGGGGTCGGAGTTGGTTAGAGGGCTGGGTTTTAGGGCTAAGGGTAAGGGGTGCCAAGGTAGTTTTAGGTTTTAGGGAAGGGTAGTGTTTAGGGCTCGGGTGTCAGCCTAATTATATTGCAGGGACCAGGATTTTAGGGCTAAGGTCTGAGGGGTTGGGGTAGTTTATGGTTTTAGGGGTGGAGGTAGTTTTTAGGATTGGGTTAAATATAGGGCCTGGGCCAGAGTTTTGGGGCTCAGGGCAGAGGGGCTGGAGTGTGAACTTTACCACACATCCCTTTACCAATTACCAAGATATTGCGTGGTAAAGGCATGCGTGGTGAACAAATGAGTCGTAAACAAATGAGTTGTTGAGACGCATTCATTATTCAGGCTGTGTAGTAGAGGAATGCATGGTTTAGCCATGTGTGCCTTTGTCATACAACCGTAAGCACATTTTATGATACCCATACAGTCATTAGCAGGCCGTGAAAGATGTTTGCTATTCTGAAGCCAACTATTGAATGAATGAATGAATGAATGAATGAATGATAGAGCGTATAAGGCGTGCAGCTACTCAGAGAGTGTCCTTGTGGTTCTCTGATATAATATTGAAACCAAATTTTTTGTGATACAAAAATATCGTGTCAAAAATATCGATCACAAAACATTGTTTTTCTGTACATATAATGGTAAGTAGAAAAATAGTGAAAAAACATTGTTCTACTCTAATATAAAAAATATATACACAAACATATAGTTTTTAATATATATAGTTAAAAATAGTAAATATTTAAACATATAAAATTAATATAATGTAAATTGCATATGTTTAATTAATATTTAAAGTTGTATATAAAACGTACTTATTAAAACAGACATATATATGAATGTGTGTATATTTATATGTATATATGTAATATAAAACTATAACAAAATGTTAATTATAATCCATAGTTACATTTTCTAATATTTTTTAAATATGCTAATATAAAATAAAAGTGTATGTATATATATATATATATATATATATATATATATATTATCTACTGGCGGTCGCCAGTAGATAGTTATAGTTAGGACCGTGTTTCCATAGGAAATCCGCAACATTCTATTTGGAATAACTTTGGCGCCGGTTGACGAATATATATATATATAAATATATATATATATATATATATATATATATATATATATATATATATATATATGTATTATCTACTGGCGGTCGCCAGTAGATAGTTATAGTTAGGACCTATTTTCCATCGGAAATCCGCAACATTCTATTCACAATAAGTCTGGCGCCGATTGACGAATCTTCCAAACTTTTGGCCAGCTCCGCTCCGCTCCTACCTTGAAAGTTTCGTAGTGATTCGTCAAGCGGGGGCCGAGAAAGAAGGGGGGTCCCAAAACGCGTTTTCCCCATGCAATTTCCCATAGGATCTGTTGTCGCAGCTACAGCCCGAACTGCTGAACGGAATTACACCAAATTTGGCAAAGAGGTAGTCCTCAGTTCAGACTCGTGCCTTTTGCATAAATGGTGTGAATCTGTTCAGTAGTTCCTGAGAAAATTAGGGTAAAAAAGTTAGTGATATCTATGGCCAGGGGGGATCCGTGCACCCTACCTGCACCGTAAGCGCACCCTCCCCAAACCGAGCGCGCACCCTGACGATCACGCGCTGAATGCTAATTGGCTGTCGATTGTCTGACTACATTCGAAACCAGAAACAATTGGTGGCCATTTTCTGCCTAGGTAGAAGCAAGGCTGAAGAAGCAAGGAGAATAAGTGTGTAAAACATATAAAGGGGGCAGAGTGGAAATACTTTGACCCTCTAGATCTGCTTAGGGGGTCCCAGAAGGACCCCCTGGGGCCCCCCCTTTTTTTTTTTTTTTAAACGGCGAAATGCGCGCAGGGTGCGCGCATCCTATCGCGTTGGGTGCACGGATTCTCCCGCGTTGGGTGAGAGGTTCCTATCGCATAGGGTGCACGGATCCAAAAAACATGGAAAAAAATATATAAAATAAAGTTTTGAACGTATAGTTAAAAATATATTTTTAAAAATATAAAAAAATATGTTTGAAAAACCCAATAAAAACAAATAATATTTTTTAATTTTGAAAAGATTTAAATGAAAAAATAGGTTAAATAAATAGTGTTAAAAATCGCGTTGGGTGCACGGATTCTCTCGCGTTGGGTGAGCTGTTACTACCTCATAGGGTGCGCGGATCCAAAAAACATGGAAAAAAATATATAAAATAAAGTTTTGAACATAAAGTTAAAAAAATATTTTTAAAAATATCAAAAAATATGTTTGAAAAACCCAATAAAAACAAATAATATTTTTTAATTTTGAAAAGATATAAATAAAAAAATAGGTTAAAAGAATTGTGTTAAAAATAGGCCTGGGCGGTAAATTCCGTTCCGTTCGCGGAATTTGCGGAATTTGGGTAATTTCGCGTTCCGCGGAGAACGCGAAATTGCCCAAAAATCTGCGTTCCGCGACTTCGCGAAATGTTTTGCTTGTTCGCGTTCTCAATATGCGTGTTCGCGAGAAATTTCACCCCGAGCACGCAAACAGCGATCGCGAACAAGAAAAAAGTATCGCGAACAAGCAATTCCGCGTGTTCGCGGAATTTCTGCATGTTCGCGGAGATTTTTTACCGTTTCGCGGAGATTTGCGTAACGCGATTACGCAAATTCCGCCCACCCCTAGTTAAAAATCGCGTTGGGTGCATGGATTCTCTTGCGTTGGGTGAGCAGTTCCTATCGCATAGGGTGCGCGGATCCAAAAAACATGGAAAAAAATATATAAAATAAAGTTTTGAACATATAGTTAAAAAAATATTTTTTTAAATATAAAAAAATATGTTTGAAAAACCCAATAAAAACAAATAATATTTTTTAATTTTGAAAAGATTTAAATGAAAAAATAGGTTAAATAAATAGTGTTAAAAATCGTGTTGGGTGCACGGATTCTCTCGCGTTGGGTGAGCTGTTACTACCTCATAGGGTGCGCGGATCCAAAAAACATGGAAAAAAATATATAAAATAAAGTTTTGAACATATAGTAAAAAAAATATTTTTAAAAATATAAAAAAATATGTTTGAAAAACCCAATAAAAACAAATAATATTTTTTAATTTTGAAAAGATATAAATGAAAAAATAGGTTAAAAAAATTGTGTTAAAATTCGCGTTGGGTGCACGGATTCTCTTGCGTTGGGTGAGCAGTTCCTATCGCTTACTGTGCGCAGATCCAAAAAACATGGAAAAAAATATATAAAATAAAGTTTTGAATATATAGTTAAAAAAATATTTTTAAAAATATAAAAAAATATGTTTGTAAAACCCAATAAAACCAAATAATATTTTTTAATTTTGATAAGATTTAAATGAAAAAATAGGTTAAAAAAATAAGTCTGTACGTGGCATGTATCCTGTTTGACTGAACTGTGCACAGATCGCCACACTCCAGCAATGGGGTACATGGTGCACAAGGCATATCCCCACATATGTAATGCATGTGTGTTCACATCACGCTTTCTGTGAGTTGGCACGCACTTGGAGCAACATATTCAGAGGTATGTGCACCACCGTAGATGATACCTCTGTGGTAGCTGCGGTTGTATCGTAATACGGCCGGAGGAACTTTCCCTGCCTCGGAATTCGATAGTCCAAACGGCATCGTAATCAGCCCATAAATTCCCACAAACCTAACAGCCAACAATTAAAATGTAATGAAAATAAACAAAGTATAACACAATTAACATTTTAAATAACAAAAAAACATTTTTTATAAATGAATAAGTATTTTTTCATTTATGATTACTTAAATATCTTCCCATCCTATTCCTCAACCAACTAAACAACACATATCTGAAGTATAACTTAACAAATATGATGATTTCACAATTAACATAATTATAAATGATTTAATTAATAATAAAGTAATAGTTAATTATCAATAACTTAATTCCCAATTAACTTCCTACCCTGTACCCCCACAAACCACCACAAACACAATAACCCGCACCTACAATATATATTAAAAATTACAATAATTATACAATTAACATAATTATTTACCAATTAAATAATTAATCACAAATACCGAATAATGAATTAATTATAATTATTTACCTTCCCACCTTTTACCCCTACAAAAGCCAACAAACCACACCTATAATTAAAAAATATTTAGTCACACAGTTTACATAATTAATTCTCAATTAAATAATTAATAATAATAAAAAAATACTTATTATGGTGCGGATTCCGATCCTGTAAAAGCCGGGTACGAATGGTCGTACGGAGCGTATTCTCCATACGACTCGTACCCGGGAAATCCACCTTACAAAGCAGCAAGTACGGTTCGTACAGAAATACCATTTCCGTACGATTCGTACAAAACTACGTGCAGCGAAAAAATACCCACAATTCTGATCTGGGACATCGCGTACGTGACGTCCGGACAGAGTCAGACAGCGTTTTACGGACCAGCAAGTACGATTCCTGCCTACGTCACTCCGCACGTAGCATTTTTTACGGTAGCCAAAAACTGCCGGGAAATTGAGGACGACGCGAACAAGGACCACCGTTACGCGACGGACAGCCATGGACCCCATCCTACGTGTCATCCCGGCCCTCCTAGCCTACGACCTGGTGCACCGAAACCGACGCAGATGCCGCAGAAGGTCAAAACAACACCCAGGGGCAAAGGGGTGGGGGGGCGAGGGGCAGGAAACATAAACCCCCCCAAGTTAAAACATATATATCCTGCACATAACTTACCCCCATGGTCTGGTCACTTCGGGGGGCGTGTCCACCAATCCTACGTACCGCGACAACGGAAGTGGACGCGTACCCGTCACCACTACAATGGTGGTACGGCCCGTACCCACGCTCTGGGGGGCGTGGGTACAGACCGTACCACCATTGTAGTGGTGATGGTGGTGTATGCGCCGTACCCACGCTGTGGGGGCGTGGGTACGGCCCGTACCACCAGTGGAGTGGTGATGGAGGGGTACGCGCCGTACCCACGCCCCACAGCGTGGGTATGGCGCGTACCCCTCCATCACCACTCCACTGGTGGTACGGGCCGTACCCACGCCCCCCAGAGCGTGGGTACGGCCGTACCACCATTGGGGTGGTGATGGAGGTGTACGCGCCGTACCCACACTGTGGGGGCGTGGGTACGGCCCGTACCACCAGTGGAGTGGTGATGGAGGGGTACGGCGCGAACACCCTATGAATGCGGGGTTGGGGTCCGTCCCACCTGTACCCCTGCGGCACCAGTACAGAATGGATACAAGGCATACACACGCCACGAATGTTGGCATAGGGCCTGTTGTAGCATATAAGCAGTATATTGGTGTGTGTGTATGCACAGGACAGCAGTGTACTGCACCAAGGGGGTGGGTGGGTGGCTGCAGAGGACTCCCAGCAGTGGACAGAGACATGAGGGAGGGTGCATATCACTCCCAGCAGTGCCCAGACATATGAGGGGTGGGTGCATATCACTCCCAGCAGTGCCCAGACATATGAGGGGTGGGTGCAGAGGTATCCCAGCAGTGCCCAGACATAAGAGGGGTGGGTGCATATCACTCCCAGCAGTGCCCAGACATATGAGGGGTGGGTGCATTTCACTCCCAGCAGTGCCCAGACATATGAGGGGTGGGTGCATATCACTCCCAGCAGTGCCCAGACATATGAGCGGTGGGTGCAGAGGACTCCCAGCAGTGCCCAGACATATGAGGGGTGGGTGCAGAGGCCTTCCAGCAGTGCCCAGACATATGAGGGGTGGGTGCATATCACTTCCAGCAGTGCCCAGACATATGAGGGGTGGGTGCATATCACTCCCAGCAGTGCCCAGACATATGAGGGGTGGGTGCATGTCACTCTCAGCAGTGCCCAGACATATGAGGGGTGGGTGCATGTCACTCCCAACAGTGCCCAGACATATGAGGGGTAGGTGCAGAGGCCTCCCAGCAGTGCCCAGACATATGAGGGGTGGGTGCATATCACTCCCAGCAGTGCCCAGACATATGAGGGGTGGGTGCATGTCACTCCCAGCAGTGCCCAGACATATGAGGGGTGGGTGCAGAGGCCTCCCAGCAGTGCCCGGACATATGAGGGGTGGGTGCAGAGACCTCCCAGCAGTGCCCAGACATATGAGGGGTGGTTGCAGAGGCCTCCCAGCAGTGCCCAGACATATGAGGGGTGGGTGCATATCACTCCCAGCAGTGCCCAGACATATGAGGGGTGGGTGCATGTCACTCCCAGCAGTGCCCAGACATATATGGGGTGGGTGCAGAGGACTCCCAGCAGTGCCCAGACATATGAGGGGTGGGTGCAGAGGCCTCCTAGCAGTGCCTAGACATATGAGGGGTGGGTGCAGAGGCCTCCCAGCAGTGCCCAGACATATGAGGGGTGGGTGCAGAGGACTCCCAGCAGCGCCCAGACATATGAGGGGTGGTTGCAGAGGCCTCCCAGCAGTGCCCAGACATATGAGGGGTGGGTGCATTTCACTCCCAACAGTGCCCAGACATATGAGGGGTGGGTGCAGAGGCCTCCCAGCAGTGCCCAGACATATGAGGGGTGGGTGCATATCACTCCCAGCAGTGCCCGGACATATGAGGGGTGGGTGCATGTCACTCCCAGCAGTGCCCAGACATATGAGGAGTGGGTGCAGAGGACTCCCAGCAGTGGCCAGACATATAAGGGTTGGGTGCAAAGGCCTCCCAGCAGTGCCCAGACATATGAGGGGTGGGTGCAGAGGCCTCCAAGCAGTGCCCATACATATGAGGGGTGGATGCAGAGGACTCCCAGCAGTGCCCAGACATATGCGGGGTGGGTGCAGAGGCCTCCCTGCAGTGCCCAGACATATGAGGGGTGGGTGCATTTCCCTCCCAGCAGTGCCCAGACATATGAGGGGTGGGTGCAGAGGCCTCCCAGCAGTGCCCAGACATATGAGGGGTGGGTGCAGAGGCCTCCCAGCAGTGCCCAGACATATGAGGGGTGGGTGCAGAGGCCTCCCAGCAGTGCCCAGACATATGAGGGGTGGGTGCAGAGGACTCCCAGCAGTGCCCAGACATATGAGGGGTGGTTGCAGAGGCCTCCCAGCAGTGCCCAGACATATGAGGGGTGGGTGCATTTCACTCCCAGCAGTGCCCAGACATATGAGGGGTGGGTGCAGAGGCCTCCCAGCAGTGCTCAGACATATGAGGGTTGGGTGCATGTCACTCCCAGCAGTGCCCAGACATATGAGGGGTGGGTGCATGCCACTCCCAGCAGTGCCCAGACATATGAGGGGTGGGTGCAGAGGACTCCCAGCAGTGCCCGGACATATGAGGGGTGGGTGCAGAGGCCTCCCAGCAGTGCCCAGACATTTGAGGGGCGGGTGCAGCGGCCTCCCAGCAGTGCCCAGACATATGAGGGGTGGGTGCAGAGGACTCCCAGCAGTGCCCAGACATATGAGGGGTGGGTGCAGAGGCCTCCCTGCAGTGCCCAGACATATGAGGGGCGGGTGCATTTCACTCCCAGCAGTGCCCATACATATGAGGGATGGGTGCAGAGGACTCACAGCAGTGCCCAGACATATGAGGGTGGGTGCAGAGGCCTCCCAGCAGTGCCCAGACATATGAGGGGTGGGTGCAGAGGCCTCCCAGCAGTGCCCAGACATATGAGGGGTGGGTGCATATCACTCCCAGCAGTGCCCAGAAATATGAGGGGTGGGTGCATGTCACTCCCAGCAGTGCCCAGACATATGAGGGGTGGGTGCATGTCACTCCCAGCAGTGCCCAGACATATGAGGGGTGGGTGCCTGTCACTCCCAGCAGTGCCCAGACATATGAGGGGTGGGTGCATAATCACTCCCAGCAGTGCCCAGACATATGAGGGGTGGGTGCATGTCACTCCCAGCAGTGCCCAGACATATGAGGGGTGGGTGCATCATCCTCAGATGACCACAACTTCATGGGTCCATGAACGCATCCCCAATGTGCGACTATGTTGAGAGTGCCATATCAACACATCACTGACAGCAGTGTCCCACTCCCATGAGGATGGATGTCATTCCCCCACTGCATGACACACCACATGTGGGTGCGATGACAAATGACACATGCATACCCACCCCTTGCGGAGGCTGCACAATACACACACTGAGATCATGTCACAAGACTGTATAGTCATGTGAAACCCACTAAACTAAGAGAGCCAAAGGGAACACACACTGTCACGCACATTCCAGGACTGATAGGAATGTACAAGTGCTGGCACAGCCACCAAGTTGTTGTCTCCTATGGAAGGAATAGGGTGGACCACCCACAGATACAATGCCCACAATTGTCAGTCAGGTGACCAAATACCCTTCAGAACAAGTACCATATGTGTGCTAGGCTGGGAGTACACACATGCATAGTGCGGAAAAGGGACCATTTCCCCATGGAGGCATGGCAACATACTCTATACACAAGTACAGTGACTACCAAGGATGGCACAGACGATGCAGCCGGACACATTGCTGAGCAGGCATCGACATAGTTGAAGGGATCCATCAGCCACCAAGGGAATGTAGACACAGGTCAGCACAACAATGGTGCAACTCCCTGCAGGGAAGATGTCAGGTGCCCCAGAGGAAGGAACACTCCTTGGGACAATGTCTCAAAACACAAAGAGCATACACGACCAAAGAATCATTGCAGAGACCTTGTGATGCCACGCAGATACCAGGGTCCACCCCATGAGCAGCAGACTACTACATTTCCCAGATACCCAACACATGATCACCACCCCCAACTCATGGAGCATCAGCACCAACATCAATACCCGAAAAGCAATTGTGTGCAAAGTAAAACAAAATGCTTTATTCAGCATGAAAACAAAAAGTAGAAAAGGACACTATTTACAAAGGCCATAGGCCAGCCCAGACACGAAGTCCTGGGGGGGGAGGGACACATGGCCATGCGTCTCCCCTAGCTTGCCTGCACATCAGATACCTCTGGTTGATCGACTGAGGTGGGGGCATCATCTGGGGAAGGACCAGGCACTGCAGGGACAGGATGGGGTAGGGCAGGTGTTGGGGGTGCAGGGACGGACGACTCCACCACAGGGGGTGGGGAAGCGCCAAGGGTGGAGGTCAGTACTGCGCTGCACACGTCCGCAAGATCTTGCAGCGTCTCCCCTGCACCCGAAGGAACCACAGGCCCCAAGGAAGGGGGGCGGTCGGAGGGATAGGTTGCAGCGCTACTGGGGGAGGTGGTGGACGGGGGGGGACTCTACTCCCCTACCCGTGGAGTGCCTTGCCCGTTTGCGCGCAGGTGAAACAGTGGGGCTGAGGCCCAGCACAGCCAAGTAGGTCTCCTTCTCAGACTGTGGGGCAGGGGAGCCGAGGGGAGTGACATCGGAGGGACTGGGGAGTGAGGCATGCGGACTCCTACTGTGGCTGCGTGTCCCTCTGAGTGTGCGTGACAGGAGGTGTGCGCTTGCCCTTCCCTGTTGGTGTGCTGCCTGTGTCTGGTGTGGTGCCTGCCTGGGAAGGTGTGTGTGTGCTTGGGACAGGAATGGGAGTGGGAAGTGTGGATGGCGCAGGGGTAGGTGGGGGGATGGAGCGCTGCAGGAGACTCACTGCTGCCGTCAGTGACGAGTCCATGGACCTCAGTAACATCCGTTGGTCAGACATCGCTGATGACATGCACTCCATGTACGACACCATATGTGTCAGCAGTCTGGTGTGGCCATTGAGGACAGTCAGGATCGATGCCTGCCCAACCTGCAACTGCCGCTGAATGTCCACAGACTCGGCAGTGAGGGCAGCAGGGGAGACAGGGGCAGGGGGTGCGGTGCCTGGCACGAAGGAGACACGTTGTTGCCCTACACGGACAGAAGGGACCCGAGCAAGTGGGAGGGCGGTGATGGGAATGGAGGGGGCGGTGACTGTTGCAGTGCTGCTGCCAGCTGTTGGAGCATCCTCCGCCCCTTCAGGGAGTTCAGCCTCGGACCCGTCTGCGTCGTAGTCTGTGGTGGTACTACCCAGGTCCTCAGCCGCACTCCCCTCGCCCTCCATGCCACTTGATGCTGCCGACTCGCCAGGTGTGGTGGCACTGGTGCTGGATCCCTCCTCCACATCCGTGCAGGTGACTCCCTCGGTGTCCCCCGATGATGCTGTGGGCAAGGTGAAGAGACAGGAAATAGTCAGTCACCTGTGTACATCTGACACATGAGTCCAAACTAAATAGGTCACAGTGCATAACATGAAAAGCATCATGAGGAACATCTAGAATACCCAGCACATATGTAAGCCCTGCACTCCCCAGTTGGTTCACCCAACATGCCCCCTGAAATAATGAAAATCAGGACACCACAGCAAATAACTGGATATCCAATTATACAGAGAAGCTAGTGTCTGTGAACAGTGGAGCACAGGCAGACCATGACGGCATGCCACCTCTTGGTCACTGTGAACGAAATAGTATTGGTGCACCCAATGCCAAATAACAGACGCCAATGCTGAAGGGGTCCCCACACTCATAGACCTGTGAGTACTGTAGAAAAGCAAATGTAATACTATCTGATCCATTGGGAAGCACAAAACTTTCCACCTTTGACATATTTGGAATGTGTGAATGTCCCACCTGTGGAACAGAACACACATGTGCATGAATATCAGAAGTCACACAAGGAGGTGCACACAAAACTACATTTACACAGTCATAGTTAGGGGTGGGCGGAATTTGCGTAATCGCGTTACGCAAATCTCCGCGAAACGGTAAAAAATCTCTGCGAACACGCAGAAATTTCGCGAACACGCGGAATTGCTTGTTCGCGATGCTTTTTTCCTGTTCACAATCGCTGTTTGCGTGCTCGGGGAGAAATATCTTGCGAACACGCATTTTGATAACGCGAACAAGCAAAAATTTTGCGAAGTCGCGGTAAGCGGAATTTTGGGCAATTTCGCGTTCTCCGCGGAACGCGAAATTACCCAAATTCCGCGAACGGAACGGAATTTGCCGCCCAGGCCTAGTCATAGTATGAGCTGCCCGCATAATAGAAAAGAAGCCAATGTTAAGAAGAAATGTGGTATCAGGAAGTACACATACATGGCACCACGGTGGTTGGGATGACTTGACACCGGTAAGTTGCCTTCAGCAACAACCAAGGACTAATCCAAATGCTAACACACTGTGGGAACATGGATATGTATAAATCCTAAACAACTTTTGGCCTGAAATGTGCCCATGTTCTAATTGTGCCAGCGTGTACCACAAAAGTGTAAAAGTGGTACTTGTGCACTCCCTTGGGAGACCTCCGTCATGCAGGCACATCATTGTCCTTCACAAAAATCAAAGTGAAGCATATAAACTATTGGGACATGTTGACAAGTGTAGTGAGTGCCAGGGCACATGCCGTCTTGAATAACAACTTAAAACATGCCACCTGTCACATGGCCATCCGTACCATGATGACACAGTTGGCAACACATCTGACACACTACCTGTCATGTGGAGTGGCACACATATCCAGACACAGGACAATGCATTAGCAAATAGCCCTGAAATTGTGTTGGAATAAGGAGCACCTGCACTGAGGAGACACCCTGATGTGAACGAAGAATGTCCACACAGATGTCGGCACACACAGACCAAACCACATAGCATCTGGAGCACACACCCGTGCCAATAATGGATGAGCAGGAAACTTGGTTTTTAACTTGTGACACATGCTGCAAAGCACAAACATGACACCCTGCACAACATGCCTGGGTCACTGCACGTTGAGTGCCTGTCCAGACAATCATCACACACTGGTCAGACCTGGCAAGGAGACATAAGGTATGGACATGTAGTCCTTGCCCGCAAAAACAACCCATACCTGAGACAATGTGATTGAGACAGCTCAAAAAGTGACACCTCTCAATCTGGGTTTACTAAAAAGTGCATCAGGAAATCCTACATGTCCTCCACATCACCTCGTGAGACTGCCAACACATATTTGTGACACAAAACCTCAACAGATTGTTGGACATAGACACACAGGCACTGGCCAGTGTGAGGATGCAGAAGCAAAATGGGGTCAGCCTGTACAATGGGCACATGTAGCACACTTTAGATAAATACAAATGAGGCCAGGGAACAATCCCACAGAGGGAAAACTATGCTGAACACATTGAGAATGGGCACAGTGTTGGATGACACACATGATACCGAGGCAAGGGTGTCTTAGGGTACTGAAGTGGGCACACTGCTCCATGGGCCTGGAATTATCTGACTGTAACATGAGCTACCGTCCCGGCACTATGCATATCTCCCACTCATGCACATCATGTCTGAGGCCACAACATCGGTCATGCATGCTGCAAGTCTGTTCATTTGAACACTCACACTCCTATGATGAGACTCAGCATCAGTGCCAACTGATATGGACCCCCAAATGACTGAACAGGACAGGGCACAGGCAAGGTAACAACACATGTCTCCGACCCCACCCCACATGATGCAGACAGCAATGTGCACTTGGATTAACCGCCAGCCTAGATGAGCACGTGCAATAGTGATTACAGACAGACCAGGGAACACATGTCAAGGAGGGGAAAGGAGGAAGAACAGCAGCAGATGACTTTGGGGAACAGGAAATGCAATGCACATATTAAACCTGCCAGTGTATTGATGCGACTGGGCACTTCCCAAAGCTGGTGACACACAACAAACACACATGTACCTACCCCCTTGCTGCTGCTGCATTGCCTGTAACCGCCTATCCATGTCAGGGAAGAGCACCGCCAGGACACGTTTCATTTGGTGGGTCAGGCACCGGCGCCCGCGGTTCTTACCTTCTGGTGAGTCCCCCAGCAGGAACCGGGCGATCCTCCTGGTCCAGCACCAGAGGAGCGTTTCCTCACCTGTGCCATGCGCCGACTGCGACACTCCACAGATCTCACGGCCCTGACGGCCCGCTTCCATATCTCCCCTTTCTCGTAGGCGGTTACCTGTGAGGATGACAAAGTAAGACAACATCACTACACCTGCTCCATGTCACAGAGGCACACATTTGAACATCTTTGATATGTTGAACAGGGCATAGTATGCTGCCAACGAATAGCACCTTTGTCATAGGGGCATTAGTCTCAGTTGAAGCCCCAATGCACTACATGGCATTGAAAGTACACAGGTGGCATGAGAGGTGCGACACACTCCCTGATCATGGCACACACTGGACATCACAAGCAACACAAAGCTGATGGCCAGCACCTCCAAGCAGTCACATGCCCCAGGCCACTGACCCAACAACAGCAGACTACACATACACACACAGGCACAGATCATTCACCTGCGAGTGCCAACAGCCGATACAAACCTCACTCTGCACATGTGCCACTTGCCTTTGGGGTGTCACAGGCGTGGGGCTAGCCCAGCAAGTCAGACACATAGCACGGATCACTTCTCACATCAGATGGGTCGAGCTGTTGCCTCCTCCATGCAGCTGTGGTGCAACACTCCACATAGACACTCACCCACATGACAAGGAACATTCAGACACATCAATGTCCAGATCATTTGGACACTCTCACCACAGCTCCACTCAACTCACACACATCTGTGGGTACAGTCACCTGTCGCACGGGGAACACTGAATCACCTCAGGACTAGAGAACAAGAAGGGCCAAGAGGATTAGCTATGCTGAATGTGCCATGCAGCATGCAGTGAATGTCACAGTAAGCACAATGCAAGTGAGGAGTGCACACATGAACCACATCATGCTCTGCATGACAGACATGAGCCATTCCCCCCCCCCCCCGGGACCCACTCTAAACAACATTTCATGTCTGTCACACCTGGACACAATGCCAGAAGTGCCAGTCACAAAAAGAAGGGGCACAGTCAAAGGTAGCAGAGTCAGCACTCACCTGCAGCCCTGGTCTACCATACAGGCTGGGGAACTGTGGGAGGATGACGTCCAGCAACGCCTCATTCTCTTCCTGTGTGAATGGCTGGGCCCTCTCCACAGACCGCGACATGGTGCCAGAGGAATCACAAGCAGCAGCAGTGGTGTCGAATCAAAGGTTGTGCAGGCAAGTGCCCTCTCATGGGTTCTGCCTGACTTATATCTGCCTTGCTGGCCTATTTCAGTAACAGGAGTGCAGAGTGATTGGTCAGACTCCTTTGCATCCTACGTTTCCTCCAATCCCTTTAAACATACACCAGTGACAGCATTAGCATTTTTTCGAATTTGCAGCATCATGTCAAGTCAACAACCACTTTGCAACAATGTATATTGTGGCCAACTGCTTTTTCCAGGCCACATGATGGAAAAATTTGAACTTCAAACTGGGTATCCATGACAACCAGCATGCATGTAGGCCCTAATACTTGTCCCTTATGTGTCCCCATTGTAAATTTCAAATCCCCACACAGGTACGGTGCGTTTCACACGTACCCCTAGGGCACCACTACTCTAGTGCTACGGGCCGTACACGCATGTGTAGGGCCCGTAGCACTATGGTGGTGTTGCCGTACGCGTACGCCATAGTGCTACGGGCTGTACCCGCGTGTGTAGGGCCCGTAGCACTATGGCAGTGTTGCCGTAGGCATACGCCATAGTGCTACGGGCCATACCCGCGTGTGTAGGGCCCGTAGCACTATGGCAGTGTTGCCGTAGGCATACGCCATAGTTCTATGGGCCGTACACACGCGGGTCGACCCGTAGCACTATGGAAGTGTTGGCGTAGGCGTACGCCATCGTGCTACGGGCCGTACACATGCGGGTACGGCCCGTAGCACTATGGTAGTGTTGGCGTAGGCGTACGCCATCGTGCTACAGGCCGTACACACGCGGGTATGGCCCGTAGCACTATGGTAGTGTTGGCCTCGGCGTACACCATCGTGCTATAGGCCGTTCACACGCGGGTACGGCCCGTAGCACTAAGGCGTGCGCCTACGGCAACACTGCCATAGTGCTATGGGCCGTACACACTCGTGTGTAGGGCCCGTAGCACTATGGCGTACGCCTACGGCAACATTACCATAGTGCTACAGGCCCTACACATGTGTGTACGAGCCGTATCTCTATGGAGTACGCCTACGGCGACACTCCCATAGGGATAGGACCAGTGTGTACACGTACGTGTGTATGGTCCGTACACACACGCGTACTCCTACCCAAACCCCATATAGTGATATGACCATACACACGCCCTCAGAGCGTGTGTACGGTGCGTTTTACAGCTTACACTGGTGATAGGAGGTGCACAGGAAAGGAATGGAGGTGTCTGGCTCGCACAAGGATGGACATCAAGTCATTGTCAGGGCAGTGCTTCATGTGTAGGGCCTAGGTGTGTCAGGCAGTAAGCTGGCACATGTCTCCTCATGTTTTAACCCAATAGTTGTGTGATGACCTGTGTACACATGTCATGTGTGATGGGGCACTATGTGGCGCACTTCCCCTTCACACCTTTTACATGTGTGCATGTAGTTCAAACTTGTCAAGCACTGCATCACTGGCACGGCACAGTCACCAACACCTGCAACTGTCCCCTGATGCCAGGTACACGGATGATGACACCTGACATCTCACTACCAGCGTGCCCCGATGTGACTATGTCATGTGTGTGTCATGTGTTTCCATGATCTTGCTGTTGGTGTTCCGTCAACGGCATCTGCTGTAGCTGCATCCAACATGTGTGTGTGTAGATGCCCATGTCACACTATTACGCACACCAGGACACATGTGGAATAACACGTAACATGTGTCTGTATGCATCGAACAGGGACTTGCAAGCTTAGGACATATCAGCGTAGTCTCAATGTCTGTGTGATCATTTTTGACATGTACCCCTTCATGGCAAGGTGTGTGGTCTGTCCTTTTTCCATGACATGTGACCTGTGCGTCTAGCTTGCTGGCAGCTGTCTGTATGAGATAACATCCTTCAAATGCACATATGTGGATGTATGTCACTCCTGTAATGTGTCTGGCTGTTCACTCACACTGGCCCACAGCTACTTTCATGGCATGTCATGTAGACCTTGACAATCCATGTTTGTAGCTGGCTCTTGGTAGGAGTATCACCTGGCTGGCATACGTGTGCAGGATGTATTGCACAGACCAGACTCTGTATGTAGCATATGTGTATTAGCTGTTGAACCTGTGCTCAGTTCATTGACATTGGTGTAGTAATGTACTCAATCTTTGTTATTCCTTCCAAATTTCTGCAGGGCACCGCCTCTCTCCCGACCAATGCCAGACTTGGCTGCCATGAGGGAACGTGACTGCATACGCCGCTACAGATTCCCCCAACAGTTAATTGTGGACCTGACAAACAGGCTGGCCCCACACCTCCAACCGCGACACAGTTATCCGACTGTGCTGACCCCCAAGATGAAGGTGATGTCAGCCCTACATTTCTTTGCCACCGGTACGTTTCAATTGACCATAGCTGATGTGGGTGGCATGTCCCAGACCATGTTCAGCCGTGTCCTGCATGATATTTTAGAAGCCATGTTGGAGCACCTGGATGAATTCATCCATTTTCCAACTCCTGAGCAGTTGACAGGTATCAAGGGTGAGTTCTATGCCCTGGGAGGGATGCCCCATGTAATTGGGTCCATTGATGGGACACATGTGGCTTTGGTACCACCACAGGCACAGGAGGTAGCCTTTCGTAACCGTAAACATTACCACTCCATTAATGCCCTTGTAGTGTGTCTTGCTAACATGGTGATTTCCCATGTCTGTGCACGTTTTCCAGGGTCAAAACACGATGCCTACATCATGAGGCGTAGCAGGGTGCCAGAAATGATGCTGCAGCTGCACAACGAACGAGCATGTCTACAGTTTACAGCTTACACTGGTGATAGGAGGTGCACAGGAAAGGAATGGAGGTGTCTGGCTCGCACAAGGATGGACATCAAGTCATTGTCAGGGCAGTGCTTCATGTGTAGGGCCTAGGTGTGTCAGGCAGTGAGCTGGCACATGTCTCCTCATGTTTTAACCCAATAGTTGTGTGATGACCTGTGTACACATGTCATGTGTGATGGGGCACTATGTGGCGCACTTCCCCTTCACACCTTTTACATGTGTGCATGTAGTTCAAACTTGTCAAGCACTGCATCACTGGCACGGCACAGTCACCAACACCTGCAACTGTCCCCTGATGCCAGGTACACGGATGATGACACCTGACATCTCACTACCAGCGTGCCCCGATGTGACTATGTCATGTGTGTGTCATGTGTTTCCATGATCTTGCTGTTGGTGTTCCGTCAACGGCATCTGCTGTAGCTGCATCCAACATGTGTGTGTGTAGATGCCCATGTCACACTATTACGCACACCAGGACACATGTGGAATAACACGTAACATGTGTCTGTATGCATCGAACAGGGACTTGCGAGCTTAGGACATATCAGCGTAGTCTCAATGTCTGTGTGATCATTTTTGACATGTACCCCTTCATGGCAAGGTGTGTGGTCTGTCCTTTTTCCATGACATGTGACCTGTGCGTCTAGCTTGCTGGCAGCTGTCTGTATGAGATAACATCCTTCAAATGCACATATGTGGATGTATGTCACTCCTGTAATGTGTCTGGCTGTTCACTCACACTGGCCCACAGCTACTTTCATGGCATGTCATGTAGACCTTGACAATCCATGTTTGTAGCTGGCTCTTGGTAGGAGTATCACCTGGCTGGCATACGTGTGCAGGATGTATTGCACAGACCAGACTCTGTATGTAGCATATGTGTATTAGCTGTTGAACCTGTGCTCAGTTCATTGACATTGGTGTAGTAATGTACTCAATCTTTGTTATTCCTTCCAAATTTCTGCAGGGCACCGCCTCTCCCCCGACCAATGCCAGACTTGGCTGCCATGAGGGAACGTGACTGCATACGCTGCTACAGATTCCCCCAACAGTTAATTGTGGACCTGACAAACAGGCTGGCCCCACACCTCCAACCGCGACACAGTTATCCGACTGTGCTGACCCCCAAGATGAAGGTGATGTCAGCCCTACATTTCTTTGCCACCGGTACGTTTCAATTGACCATCGCTGATGTGGGTGGCATGTCCCAGACCATGTTCAGCCGTGTCCTGCATGATATTTTAGAAGCCATGTTGGAGCACCTGGATGAATTCATCCATTTTCCAACTCCTGAGCAGTTGACAGGTATCAAGGGTGAGTTCTATGCCCTGGGAGGGATGCCCCATGTAATTGGGTCCATTGATGGGACACATGTGGCTTTGGTACCACCACAGGCACAGGAGGTAGCCTTTCGTAACCGTAAACATTACCACTCCATTAATGCCCTTGTGGTGTGTCTTGCTAACATGGTGATTTCCCATGTCTGTGCACGTTTTCCAGGGTCAACACACAATGCCTACATCATGAGGCGTAGCAGGGTGCCGGAAATGATGCTGCAGCTGCACAACGAACGAGCATGTCTTGTTGGTGGGTAGACTCTGTTTGTCCAGTATTCAGCGGTATCTTAGTATGTGACGGCATCTCCTGACCCACTTCTTTACATGATGTTTCCATGTGGGGGACTCTGGCTATCCCAACATGCCATGGCTGGTGACGCCTCTCCGCAATCCGAGAACAGCTGCAGATCACCGTTACAACAACACCCATGGGCAGACCAGGTGAGTGATTGAGAGTGCGTTTGGACTCCTGAAGAGCCGATTCCGTTGCCTCCACAAGACCGGCGGGTCCCTCCCATATGCACCAGTGAAGGTCTGCAAAATCTTCCTCGTGTGCTGCATGCTGCACAACATGGCAGTGGAGAAAGCTGTGCCACTCATCCTGGATCCCGATGAGCAGGAACATCCACCCGTGGAGGATGACGGCCTTGGTCACGAGGCAAATGAGGAGGAGGAGGAGGAGAAGGACATCCGGAGTCAGCTCATACGCAACTTCTTCTCATAATGGTGAGTCCCTGGGTCTGAGTGTGCACGCTTGGAGCCTTGTGTGGCAGGTGTTGCAATGTGTGTGTCCAGCTGACTGTATGCGAAGTGACTTTGAGGTGTGTGCTGATGTGTCACTTGAGTGCTGATGTCATTCCACACATTTTAGCTGACACACTCAATTGACAACTAGCATGGTGTCAACCTTATTCGTGTAGAGTACATGACCCTGCATGCGGATGACTATGTTTTTCCTGACTTCTTGTGTGTCTCTCATCCCCAGGTATTTGCGCATGCTGTCTGCTCGTGGCATCGTTATGCTCCTTCTATTCCTCATGAGTAATGCAACATATGCTGAATCAGCGTTACATGCATGGACATGGTGAGAAGTCTCCTTTGGGTAAGGATTGCAGCAAGGCTTTTTAGGTGCGGTAGTTGTTTGTAATGTGTGGGCACTGCTCCTGTGCAGGTATTGTTACTATGCATACATGTCGACTCACCATGGGGCACATAACATGTAGCATGACTCACATGAATTGATAGTCACACTTCGTGACAGTCATCTGTTATGGGATTGTGGATTTTGATGAAGGCATCTATTTGTGTACTACTTCTCTCGGAAACATACGGGAGGCTACGGGTGGACATATTGCGGGACATCCCCATGAGAGGCTCAATGGGGAATTGCAGCCTCTCCGTGTGCAGCAGGGGATGTTTGGCTCACCCCCTTCACTTGTGTGCCACTCCCATGGATTGACAGCATCTGTGGTGAGAAGGGGGTGCCCAGTGTAGGTCCCACATGTTAATCCAAAAGAACATGTGAGTCTGTTAATATTGATGCATTTCCATAGGTGTGAGCCTGGGTAATAAAGGTGTTCCTCAGCCTCCAAGGTGCCTCATCTCTGTCAATGCAGGTCTCTTGCCACTGTGCATGCGCCATCTCTGGCATGGTTGTCAAGGATTGTGCATATGAGTCTATGTGTAGATTAGCAACCTGCATGCTGTTCTACATGTATTTGATTCTCTATTCTGCATGACGTCCATGGCTGTGTATGTGTTTTGGTATGTTGGTCCCCACAACGGGCCGTCAACACCTTCTGGGGTGCGTTTCCTGTGCGCAGCTTGGCCTTCAGTTTCATGATCCGGTGTCAGTCATCTTTGGGGATTGTGCATCCTTTGTCTCTGGGTGTGCCATTGAAAACTGGTCACTCCTTCCTTGACATACACCTGTTGCAGTAGTCCTTTCTGAAATCCTAGTCTTTGTGTGGAAATTGTGGCATAGTTCCCAGGACATGCCGCCTGCTGTTGCAGCCACTGCAGCAAGGGCACACGTAGTTTCCTGATTTGGCAACACACACACATCAAAGATGCTCCTCCCTTCCTCCATCAACCCATTCATTTGGCTGTCATCAGCTTGTCTGTGCCACAGTTGCGGCCACGCCGTCCCAAAGGCTGGACCGTCCGCACATGCAACGTGCACATTGCACGAGCCTCATGTCCTTGCATGACCCACATCACACTACAGTCTGATGTTGCAGCGACCCTCCAAGCAATGTCCATCCACACATATGCCGCCAGCTCTCAGGCATACACTAAGCGCACACACAACACCTTTGCATGATGAGTGTGCAACTCCGACTGCCTACACTGTGCTGCCACGCCTTCCAGGCCCTGTCACACCCACCAGGTCATGTCCCTCCTACTCCCCACCGGCTCTGTACCCCGGCAAGGACATGGGAGTGGGACTCAAGGCTTCTGCATGTAGTATGCTGTCGTTGTGAGGCACATGGCACAGGTGAGCAAGCAATCCATGATGCACACCATCTTGTGTGCATGGACACTGGGTGCCTGTGAGGGGCTTCTGCAGGTGGGACAATCCTCAGATGTAGACCTCAGTCCTGTACAAGTCCAGCCTCAGGTGGCTGCTGTTCTGCCATTCTTCAATGGATCTCATGCAATCTTGAATATTGTAACTGGCAATGTCTGCGTCCTTGGTGAGGGTGAGGAGCACCTGGCTGTCAATGGCATACGAGTTGATGATGAGGTTGTGTGCGCATGTGATGGTGGAGAGGGGGGTCCTGGACACACTGTAGATTGACACGCTGAGAGATGATACCTGTGCCATGTGCCTGACAACGACACCATACTACATGCAGAAGCCTTGAGTCCCACTCCCATGGCCTTGCCGGGGTACAGAGCCGGTGGGGAGTAGGAGGGACATGACCTGGTGGGTGTGACCGGGCCTGGAAGGCGTGGCAGCACTGTGTAGGCAGTCGGAGTTGCACACTCATCATGCAAAGGTGTTGTGTGTACCCTTAGTGTATGCCTGAGAGCAGGCGGGAGATGTGTGGATGGACATTGCTTGGAGGGTGTCTGCAACATCAGACTGTAGTGTGATGTGGGTCATGCAAGGACCTGAGGTTCGTGCAATGTGCACGTTGCATGTGCACACGGTCCAGCCTTTGGCACCGCGTGGCGGCAACTGTGGCACAGACAAGCTGATGACAGCCAAATGAATGGGTTGCGGGAGTAAGGGAGAAGCATCTTTGATGTGTGTGTGTAGCCAAATCAGGAAACTTCGTGTGCCCATACTGCAGTGGCTGCAACAGCAGGCGGCATGTCCTGGGAACCATGCCACAATTTCCACACAAAGACTCAGATGTCAGAAAGGACTACTGCAACAGGTGTATGTAAAGGAAGGAGTGACCGGTTTTCAATGGCACACCCAGAGACAAAGGATGCACAATCACCAAAGATGACTGACACCGGTTAATGAAACTGAAGGCCGAGCTGCGCACAGGAAACACACCTCAGAAGGTGTTGACGGGCCGTTGTGGGGACCAACATGCCAAAACACATACACAGCCATGGACTTCATGCACAATAGAGAATCAAATACATGAAGAACAGCATGCAGGTTGCTAATCTACACATAGACTCATATGCACAATCCTTGACAACCATGCCAGAGATGCCGCATGCACAGTGGCAAGAGACCTGCATTGACAGAGATGAGGCACCTTGGAGGGTGAGAAACACCTTTATTACTCAGGCTCACACCCATGGAAATGCATCAATATGAACAGACTCACAGGTCTTTTGGATGAACATGTGGGACCTACACTGGACACCCCCTTCGCACCACAGATGCTGTAATTCCAGTGGACTGGCACACAAGTGAATGGGGTGAGCCAAACATCCCCTGCTGCACACGGAGAGGCTGCAATTCCCCATTGAGCCTCTTATGGTGAAGTACCACACTGTGTCCACCCGTAGCATCCCGTATGTTTCCGACGGAAGTTGTACACACATTGATGCCTTCATCACAATCCACAATCCCGTAACAGATGACTGTCATGAAGTGTGACTATCAATTCATGTGAGTCATGCTACATGTCATGTGCCCCATGGTGAATCGACATGTATGCATAGTAACAAAACCTGCACAGGAGCAGTGCCCACACATTCCAAACAACTACCACCCCCAAAATGCCTTGCTGCAATCCTTACCCAAAGGAGACTTTTCACCATGTCTGTGCATGTAACACTGATTCAGCACACGTTGCAATACTCATGAGGAATAGCAGGAGCACAACGATGCCACGAGCAGACAGCATGCGCAACTACCTGGGGATGACAGACACACAAGAAGTCAGGAAAATGATAGTCAGCCGCATGCATGGTCATGTACTCTACATGACTAAGGTTGACACCATGCTAGTTGTCAATTGAGTGTGTCAGCTACAATGTGTGGAATGACATCAGCACTCGAGTGACACATCAGAACACAACTCTAAGTCACTTAGCATACAGTCAGCTGGACACACACATTGCAACACATGCCACACAAGGCTCCAAGCGTGCACACTCAGACCCAGGGACTCACCATTATGAGAAGAACTTGCGTAGGAGCTGACTCCGGATGTCCTCCTCCTCCTCCTCCTCCTCCTCCTCCTCACTTGCCTCGTGAACAAGGCCGTCATCCTCCACGGGTGGATGTTCCTGCTCATCGGGATCCAGGATGAGTGACACAGCTTTCTCCACTGCCATGTTGTGCAGCATGCAGCACACGAGGAAGATTTTGCAGACCTTCACCGGTGCATATGGGAGGGACCTGCCGGTCTTGTGGAGGCAACGGAATCGGCTCTTCAGGAGGCCAAACACTCGCCTGGTCTGCCCATGGGCGTTGTTGTAACGGTGATCTGCAGCTGTTCTAGGGCTGCGGAGAGGCGTCACCAGCCATGGCATGTTGGGATAGCCAGAGTCCCCTACATGGAAACATCATGTAAAGAAGTGGGTCAGGAGATGCGGTAACATACAAAGATACCGCTAAATACTGGACAAACAGAGTCTACCCACCAACAAGACATGCTTGTTCGTTGTGCAGCTGCAGCATCATTTCTGGCACCCTGCTACGCCTGATGATGTAGGCATCGTGTGCTGACCCTGGAAAACATGCACAGACATGGGAAATCAGCATGTTAGCAAGACACACCACAAGGGCATTAATGGAGTGATAATGTTTACGGTTTCGATAGGCTACCTCCTGTGCTTGTGGTGCTACCAAAGCCACATGTGTCCCATCAATGGACCCAATTACATGGGGCGTCCCTCCCAGGTCATAGAACTCACCCTTGATACCTGTCAACTGTTCACGAGTTGGAAAATGGATGAATTCATCCAGGTGCTCCAACATGGCTTCTAAAACATCATGCAGGAAACGGCTGAACATGGTCTGGTGCCAGCCTGTTTGTCAGGTCCTCAATTAACTGTTGGGGGAATCTGTAGCGGCGTATGCAGTCACGTTCCCTCATGGCAGCCAAGTCTGGCATTGGTCAGGGGAGAGGCGGTGCCCTGTAGAAATTTGGAAGGAATAACCAAGATTGAGTACATTACTACACCAATGTCAATGAACTGAGCACATGTTCAACAGCTAATACACATATGCTACATACTGAGTCTGGCCTGTGCAATACATCCTGCACACGTATGCCAGCAAGGTGATACTCCTACCAAGAGCCAGCTACAAACGTGGATTGTCAAGGTCTACATGACATGCCATGAAAGTAGCTGTGGGCCAGTGTGAGTGAACAGCCAGACACATTACAGGAGTGACATACATCCACATATGTGCATTTGAAGGATGTTATCTCATATAGACAGCTGCCAGCAAGTTAGACGCACAGGTCACATGTCATGGAAAAAGGACAGACCACACACCTTGCCTTGAAGGGGTACATGTCAAAAATGATCACACAGACATTGAGACTACGCAGATATGTCCTAAGCTCGCAAGTCCCTGTTTGATGCATACAGACACACGTTACGTGTTATTCCACATGTGTCCTGGTGTGCGTAATAGTGTGACATGGGCATCTACACACAGACACATGTTGGATGCAGCTACAGCAGATGCCGTTGACGGAACACCAACAGCAAGATCATGGTAACACATGACACACACATGACATAGTCACATCGTGGCACACTGGTAGTGAGATGTCAGGTGTCATCATCCGTGTACCTGGCATCAAGGGACAGTTGCGGGTGTTGGTGACTGTGCCATGCCAGTGAATCAGTGCTTGACAAGTTTGAACTACATGCACACATGTAAAAGGTGTGAAGGGGAAGTGCGCCACAGAGTGCCCCATCACACATGACATGTGTACACAGGTCATCACACAACTATTGGGTTAAAACATGAGGAGACATGTGCCACTTCACTGCCTGACACACCTAGGCCCTACACATGAAGGACTGCACTGACACTGACTTGATGTCCATCCTTGTGCGAGTCAGACACCTCCATTCCTTTCCTGTGCGCCTCCTATCACCAGTGTAAGCTGTGAAATGCACCATACACACGCTCTGAGGGCGTGTGTACGGTCGTATCACTATATGGGGTTTGGGTAGGAGTACGTGTGTGTGTATGGACCATACACACGTACGTGTACACACTGGTCCTATCCCTATGGGAGTGTCGCCGTAGGCATACGCCATAGAGATACAGCCCGTACACGCATGTGTAGGGCCCGTAGCACTATGGTAGTGTTGGCTTAGGCGTACGCCATAGTGCTACGGGCCGTACCCGCGTATGTACGGCCCGTAGCACTATGGCGTACGCCTACGCCAACACTACCATAGTGCTACGGGCCCTACGCACGCGGGTACGGCCCGTAGCACCATGGCGTACGCCTACACCAACACTACCATAGTGCTACGGGCCACACCCACGCGGGTACGACCCGTAGCACTATGGCGTACGCCTACGCCAACACTACCATAGTGCTACGGGCCGTACACACGTGGGTACGGCCCGTAGCACTATGGTAGTGTTGCCGTAGGCATACGCCATAGTGCTACAGGCCGTACTCTGCTGTGTACGGCCCGTAGTAATATGGTAGTGTTGGCGTAGGCGTACGCCATAGTGCTACGGGCCGTACACACGCGGGTACGGGCCGTATCACTAGAGTAGTGGTGCCCTAAGGGATTGGAGGAAACGTAGGATGCAAATGAGTCTGACCAATCACTCTGTACTCCTGTTACTGAAATAGCCCAGCAAGGTAGATATAAGTCTGCCAGAACCCATGAGAGGGCACTTGCCTGCACAACCTTTGATTCGACACCACTGCTGCTGCTTGTGATTCCTCTGGCACCATGTCGCGGACTGTGGAGAGGGCCCAGCCATTCACACAGGAAGAGAATGAGGCGTTCCTGGACGTCATCCTCCCACAGTTCCCCAGCCTGTATGGTAGACCAGGGGTGCAGGTGAGTGCTGACTCCGCTACCTTTGACTGTGCCCCTTCGTTTTGTGACTGGCACTTCTGGCATTGTGTCCAGGTGTGACAGACATGAAATGTTGTTTAGAGTGGGTCCCTGGGGGGGGGGAATGGCTTATGTCTGTCATGCAGATCATGATGTGGTTCATGGGTGCACTCCTCACTTGCATTGTGCTTACTGTGACATTCACTGCATGCTGCATGGCACATTTAGCATAGCTAATCCTCTTGGCCCTTCTTGTTCTATAGTCCTGAGGTGATTCAGTGTTCCCCCCGTGTGACAGGTGACTGTACCCACAGATGTGTGTGAGTTGAGTGGAGCTGTGGTGAGAGTGTCCAAATGATCTGGACATTGATGTGTCTGAATGTTCCTTGTCATGTGGGTGAGTGTCTATGTGGAGTGTTGCACCACAGCTGCATGGGGAAGGCAACAGCTCTTCCCATCTGATGTGAGAAGTGATCCGTGCTGTGTGTCTGACTTGCTGGGCTAGCCCCACGCCTGTGACACCACCCAGGCAAGTGGCACATGTGCAGAGTGAGGTTTGTATAGGCTGTTGCCACTGGCAGGTGAATGATCTGTGCCTGTGTGTGTCTGTGTAGTCTGCTGATGTTGGGTCAGTGGCCTAGGGCAGGTGACTGCTTGGAGGTGCTGGCCATCAGCTTTGTGTTGTTTGTGATGTACAGTGTGTGCCATGATCAGGGAGTGTGTCGCACTCCTCATGCCACCTGTGTACTTCCAATGCCATGTAGTGCATTGGGCCTTACACAGAGGCCAATGTCCCTATGAAAAAGGTGCTAATATTTTGCAGCATACTATGCCCTGTTCTACAAATTAAAGATGTTCTAATGTGTGTCTCTGTGACATGGAGCAGGTGTAGTGATCTATTCTCACTTTGGCATCCTCACAGGTAACCGCCCACGAGAAGGGGAAGATATGGAAGTGGGCCGTCAGGGCCGTTATCTCTGTGGAGTGTCGCAGTCGGCACCTGGCACAGGTGAGGAAACGCTGGCAGGACATCCGGTGCTGGACCAGGAGCATCGCCCGGGTCCTGCTGGGGGACTCACCAGAAGGCAAGACCCGCGGGTGCCGGCGCCTGACCCACCAAATGAAGCGTGTCCTGGCGGTGGTCTTCCCTGACATAGATAGGCGGTTACAGGTGAAGCAGCAGCAGCAAGGGGGTAGGTACATGTGTGTTTGTTGTGTGTCACCAGCTTTGGGAAGTGCTCAGTCGCATGGATACACTGCCAGGGTTAATATGTGCATTGCATTTTCTGTTCCCCAAAGTCATCCGCTGCTGTTCTTCTTCCTTTCCCCTCCTTGACATGTGTTCCCTGGTCTGTGTGTAATCACTATTGCACATGCTCATCTAGGCTGGCAGTTAATTCAAGTGCACATTGCTGTCTGCATCATGTGGGTGTGGGGTCGGAGACATGTGTTGTTACCTTGCCTGTGCCCTGTCCTGTTCAGTCATGTGGGGGTCCATATCAGTTGGCACTGATGCTGAGTCTCAACATAGGAGTGTGAGTGTTCAAATGAACAGACTTGCAGCATGCATGACCGATGTTGTGGCCTCAGACATGATGTGCATGAGTGGGAGATATGCATAGTGCCGGGACGGTAGCTCATGTTACAGTCAGATAATTGCAGGACCATGGAGCAGTGTGGCCACTACAGTACCCTAAGACACCCTTGCCTTGGTATCATGTGTGTTATCCAACACTGTGTGGCCATTCTCAATGTGTTCAGCATAGTTTTGCCTCTGTGGCATTGTTCCCTGGCCTCATTTGTATTTATCTAAAGTGTGCTACATGTGCCCATTGTACAGGCTGACCCCATTTTGCTTCTGCATCTTCACACTGGCCAGTGCCTGTGTGTCTATGTACAACAATCTGTTGAGGTCTTTTGTCACAAATATGTGTTGGCAGCCTCACGAGGTGATGTGGAGTACATTTAGGATTTCCTGATGCACTTTTTAGTAAACCCAGATTGAGAGGTGTCACTTCTTGAACTGTCTCAATCACATTGTCTCAGGTATGGGGTGTTTTTGCGGGCAAGGACTACATGTCCAAACCTTATGTCTCCTTGCCAGGTCTGACCAGTGTGTAATGACTGTCTGGACAGGCACTCAACGTGCAGTGACCCAGGCATGTTGTGCAGGGTGTCATGTTCGTGCTTTGCAGCATGTGTCACAAGTTAAAAAACATGTTTCCTGCTCATCCATTATTGGCACGGGTGTGTGCTCCAGATGCTATGTGGTTTGGTCTGTGTGTGCTGATATCTGTGTGGACATTCTTCGTTCACATCAGGGTGTCTCCTCAGTGCAGGTGCTCCTTATTCCAACACAATTGCAGGGCCATTTGCTAATGCATTGTCCTGTGTCTGGACATGTGTGCCACTCCACATGACAGGTAGTGTGTCAGATGTGTTGCCAACTGTGTCATCATGGTACGGATGGCCATGTGACAGGTGGCATGTTTTAAGTTGTTATTCAAGAAGTCATGTGCCCTGGCACTCACTACACTTGTCAACATGTCCCAATAGTTTATATGCTTCACTTTGATTTTTGTGAAGGACAATGATGTGCCTGCATGACAGATGTCTCCCAAGGGACTGCACAAGTACCACTTTTACACTTTTGTGGAACACGCTGGCACAATTAGAACATGGGCACATTTCTGTCCAAAATTTGTTTAGGAATTATACATATCCATATTCCCACAGTGTGTTAGCATTTGGGTAAGTCCTTGTTTGTTGCTGATGCCAACTTACCGGTGTCAAGTTATCCCGACCACCGTGGTGCCATGTATATGTACTTCCTGATACCACATTTCTTCTTAACATTGGCTTCTAGGCATTAGGCGGGCAGCTCATACAATGACTGTGTAAATGTAGTTTTGTGTGCACCTCCTTGTGTGACTTCTGATATTCATGCACATGTGTGTTCTGTTCCACAGGTGGGACATTCACACATTCCAAATATGTCAATTGTGTAAAGTTTTGTGCTTCCCAATGGATCAGATAGTATTACTTTTGCTTTTCTACAGTACTCACAGGTCTATGAGTGTGGCGACCCCTTCAGCATTGGTGTCTGTTATTTGGCATTGGGTGCACCAATTCTATTTCGTTCACAGTGACCAGGAGGTGGCATGCCGTCATGGTCTGCCTGTGCTCCACTGTTCACAGACACTATTTTCTCTGTATAATTGGATATCCAGTTATTTGCTGTGGTGTCCTGATTTTCATTATTTCAGGGGGCATGTTGGGTGAACCAACTGGGGAGTGCAGGGCTTACATATGTGCTGGGTATTCTAGATGTTCCTCATGATGCTTTTTAGGATATGCAATGTGACCTATTTAGTTAGGACTCATGTGTCAGATGTACACCGGTGACTGATTATTTCCTGTCTCTTCACCTTGCCCACAGCATCATCGGGGGACACCGAGGGAGGCACCTGCACGGACGTGGAGGAGGGATCCAGCACCAGTGCCACCACTCCTGGCGAGTCGGCAGCATCAAGTGGCATGGATGGCGAGAGGAGTACCGCGGAGGACCTGGGTAGTGCCACCACCAACTACGGCGCAGACGGGTCCGAGGCTGAACTCGCTGAGAGGGGCGGAGGCTGCTCCACCAGCTGGCAGCAGCACTACAACTGTCACCGTCCCCTCCATTCCCATCTCTGCCCTCCCAGTTGCTCCGGTCCCTTCTGTCCGTGTAGGGCAACAACGTGTCTCCTTCGTGCCAGGCACCGCACCCCCTGCCCCTGTCTCCCCTGCTGCCCTCACTGCCGAGTCAGTGGACATTCAGCGGCAGTTGCAGGTTGGGCAGACATCGATCCTGACTGTCCTCCATGGCCACACCAGACTGCTGACACAGATGGTGTCGTACATGGAGGGCATGTCATCAGCGATGTCTGACCTACGGATGTTGCTGAGGTCCATGGACTCGTCACTGACGGCAGCAGTGAGTGTCCTGCAGCGCTTGCTCCCCCCACCTACCCCTGCGCCATCCATACTTCCCACTCCCATTCCTGTCCCAAGCACACCCACACCTTCCCAGGCAGGCACCACACCAGACACAGGCAGCACACCAACAGGGAAGGGCAAGCGCACACCTCCTGTCACGCACACTCAGGGGGAAGAAGGCACACCCACTGGGTCTAGGGCACACAGGCAGACACGCAGCCATAGTCGGAGTCCGCATGCCTCACTCCCCAATCCCTCCAATGTCACTCCCCTCGGCTCCCCTGCCCCACAGTCTGAGAAGGAGACCTACTTGGCTGTGCTGGGCCTCAGCCCCACTGTTTCACCTGCGCGCAAACGGGCAAGGCACTCCACGGGTAGGGGAGATGAGTCCCCCCTGTCCACCACCTCCCCCAGTAGCGCTGCAACCCATCCCTCCGACCCCCCCCCTCCTTGGGGCCTGTGGTTCCTTCGGGTGCAGGGGAGACGCTGCAAGAGCTTGCGGTCGTGTGCAGTGCAATACTGACCTCCACCTTTGGCGCTGCCCCACCCCCTGTGGTGGAGTCGTCTGTCCCTGCACCCCCAACACCTGCCCTACCTCCTCCTGTCCCTGCGGTGCCTGGTCCTTGCCCACATGATGCCCCCACCCCAGTCGATCAACCAGAGGTATCTAATGTGCAGGCAAGCTAGGAGAGACGCGTGGCCATGTGTCCCCCCCCAAGGACTTCGTGTCTGGACTGGCCTATGGCCTTTGTAAATAGTGTCCTATTCTACTTTTTGTTTTCATGCTGAATAAAGCATTTTGTTTTTACTTTGCACACGATTGCTTTTCAGGTATTGATGTTGGTGCTGATGCTCCATGAGTTGGGGTGGTGATCATGTGTTGGGTATCTGGGAAATGTAGTAGTCTGCTGCTCATGGGGTGGACCCTGGTATCTGCGTGGCATCACAAGGTCTCTGCAATGATTCTTTGGTCGTGTATGCTCTTTTTGTTTTGAGACATTGTCCCAAGAGGTGTTCCTTCGTCTGTGGCACCTGACATCTTCCCTGCAGGGAGTTGCACCATTGTTGTGCTGACCTGTGTCTACATTCCCTTGGTGGCTGATGGATCCCTTCAACTATGTCCATTCCTGCTCAGCAATGTGTCCGGCTGCATCGTCTGTGCCATCCTTGGTAGTCACTGTACTTGTGTATAGAGTATGTTGCCATGCCTCCATGGGGAAATGGTCCCTTTTCCGCACTATGCATGTGTGTACTCCCAGCCTAGCACACATATGGTACTTGTTCTGCAGGGTATTTGGTCACCTGACTGACAATTGTGGGCATTGTATCTGTGGGAAGTCCACCCTATTCCTTCCATGGGAGACAACAACTTGGTGGCTGTGCCAGCACCTGTACATTCCTATCAGTCCTTGAATGTGCGTGACAGTGTGTGTTCCCTTTGGCTCTCTTAGTTTAGTGGGTTTCACATAACTATACAGCCTTGTGACATGATCTCAGTGTGTGTATTGTGCTGCATCCGCCAGGGGTGGGTATGCATGTGTCATTTGTCATCGCACCCACATGTGGTGTGTCATGCAGTGGGGGAATGACATCCATCCTCATGGGAGTGGGACACTGCAGTCAGTGATGTGTTGATATGGCACTCTCAACATAGTCGCACATTGGGGATGCGTTCATGGACCCATGGAGTTGTGGTCATCTGAGGATGATGCACCCACCCCTCATATGTAAGGCCACTGCTGGGAGTGATATGCACCCACCCCTCATATGTCTGGGCACTGCTGGGATTGATATGCACCCACCCCTCCTATGTCTGGGCACTGCAGGGAGGCCTCTGCACCCACCCCTCATATGTCTGGGCACTGCCGGAGTCCTCTGCACCCACCCCTCATATGTCTGGGCACTGCTGGGAGGCCTCTGCACCCACCCCTCATATATCTGGGCACTGCTGGGAGTGATATGCACCCACCCCTCATATGTCTGGGCACTGCTGGGAGGCCTCTGCACCCACCCCTCATATGTCTGGGCACTGCTGGGAGTGACATGCACCCACCCCTCATATGTCTGGGCACTGCTGGGAGGCCTCTACACCCACCGCTCATATGTCTGGGCACTGCTGGGAGGCCTCTGCACCCATTACTCATATGTCTGGGCACTGCTGGGAGTGATATGCACCCACCCCTCATATGTCTGGGCACTGCTGGGAGGCCTCTGCACCCTCCCCCATGTCTCTGTCCACTGCTGGGAGTCCTGGGCACCCACCCCCATGTCTCTGTCCACTGCTGGGAGTCCTCTGCAGCCACCCACCCACCCACCCGCCCCCTTGGTGCAGTACACTGCTGTCCTGTGCATACACACACACACACACCAATATACTGCATATATGCCGCTCCAGGCCCTATGCCAACATTCGTGGCGTGTGTACGCCTTGTATACATTCTGTACTGGTGCCCTAGGGGTACGGGTGGGACGGACCATAACCCGGCATTCATAGGGTGTACGGGCCGTACCCACGCTCTGAGGGCGTGGGTACGGCGCGTACCCCTCCATCACCACTCCAATGGTGGTACGGGCCGCACCCACGCTCTGAGGGCGTGGGTACGGCGCGTACCCCTCCATCACCACTCCAATGGTGGTACGAGCCGTACCCACGCTGTGGGGGCGTGGGTATGGCCCGTACCACTGTTGTTGTGGTGATGGAGGTGTACGCGCCGTACCCACGCTGTGGGGGCGTGGGTACGGCCCGTACCACCATTGGAGTGGTGATGGAGGTGTACGCGCCGTACCCACGCTGTGGGGGTGTGGGTACGGCCCGTACCCCCATTGGAGTGGTGATGGAGGGGTATGCGCCATACCCACGCTCTGAGGGCGTGGGTACGGCGCGTACCTCTCCATCACCACTCCAATGGTGCTAGGAGCCGTACCCACACTGTGGGGGCGTAGGTACGGCCTGTACCACCATTGTTGTGGTGATGGAGGTGTACGCCGTAACCACGCTGTGGGGGCGTGGGTACGGCGCGTACCCTCCATCACCACTCCAATGGTGGTACGGGCCTTACCCACGCTCTGAGGGAGTGGGTACGGCGCGTACCCCTCCATCACCACTCCAATGGTGGTACGGGCCGTACCAATGTCCCCACAGCGTGGGTACGGTCCGTACCACCATTGTCGTGGTGACAGGTACACGTCCACGTCCACTTCTGTTGTGACGGTACGTAGGGAGTGGTGGACACGCCCCCCCGAAGTGACCAGAGCCAGGAGGTCATGTATGTACAGGACATATTTACAATTTAACTTGGGTGGGGGTCATGTTTCCTGTCTCTGCCCCCCCCCCTTTGCCCCTGGGTGTTGTTCTGACCTTCTGCGGCGTCTGTGTGGGTTTCTGTGCACCAGGTGGCAGGCTAGGAGGGCCGGGATGACACGTAGGATGGGGTCCATGGCTGTCCGTCGCGTACCGGTGCTCCTTCTTCGCTTCGTCCTCAATTTCCCGGCAGTTTTTGCCGTAAAAAATGGTCCGTGCGGAGTGACGTAGGCACGAATCTTACTTGCTGGTCCATAAAACGCTGCCTGACTCCGTCCGGACGTCACGTATGCGATGTCCCGGATCGGAATTGTGGGTATTTTTTCGCCGCACGGACTTTTGTACGAATCGTACGGAAATGGTATTTCTGTACGATTCGTACTTGCTGGTTTGTAAGGAGGATTTCCCGGGTACGAGTCGTACGGAGAAGCTCCGTACGACCATTCGTACCCGGGTTTTACAGGATCGGAATCGGCACCTAAATATTACAATAAACAATTAAATTAAATTTAAAAACAACAAAAAATGTACAAACTTTAATAACAAAACAATAATTATACAAACAATTTATAACATATACAATTAAAACATATACTAAAATTCATAAAGGTAATTAAAAAACAATATTATTAACAAAAGATTTTGTAAAAGATTTTAACAACAGATATTTTTAACATTGTTATTAAGAACATAGATTTTTTTTACACAATATTAACTGTATAGATATTTTTAACATCGATATTAACAATATAGATATTTTTGTAAATGATATTAACCACATAGATATTTTTTTTTTGGGGGGGGGGTCTGTTTATTAACCATTAATGCGTACAACATTATACATTACATACAGGAATTGCAAGACAACAAAGATCTGACCGTGGTGTGTTACAGAGTGTCTTTCAATGAGACATAGCAAGTTACAGTGTTTATGTGAAGTTGGTTTGTTATGGGGGGGGAGAGCAGGAGGTACACAGATATGCCCTCGATAGGCGTTCCATTTGTTCCATTTTTGGAGGCAGCCACGTGCAATGCATACTGTTTTTTCTCTGATCATACACCAGTCCATATCCGCCTTCCAGGCCTCAAGTTTTGGCGACACTTCTGCCCCCCACAACTGCGCAATGTTTCTTTTGGCTACCATTAGACCCAGAGTGACCCATAATTTGTCTTTACTGTTGAGGTCCGTAGGCTCTCACACATTCAAGAGACACCTTTTTGCTTTGGGCCTAATCACAGTTTCTAACACCTCGCTAATACAGTCATGTACCTTCTTCCAATGTTTCTGAATATACCCACATTCCCATATAATGTGCATAAAGGTGCCTTGATGATCACACAGTCTCTTGCACTTTCCGTCTTTCACCCTTCTCATTTGCGCTAGTCTGGGTCCAGAGATATAGACTCTATGTAAACTTTTCAGTTGGATGAGGCATAATCTCTATGAAATCGCCACTTCCCGTGGGGAGGCCACCGCCTCCTGCCACTCCTCGTCATCCAGCTCCAACCCATCCCTCTCCCAACGCTCTTGTATTGGTCCAAGAGGCTCTGCGGTGTTATTAATTAGTTTTTTGCAGGTAAGGGAGATTGCTTTTTTGTGCAGGTAGCCATCTAGTAGTCTGTCCTCTAGAGGAGAGGATTCCGGGGGGCCGGGGGGGGGGGGTCCCCTCTAGCAAATTTAACCTTACAGCATGCCGGACCTGCAAGTATCTAAAATATTTGGTGTCGGCCAGCTCGTATTGCAAATGACACCAGCTCGCCTTTTTACCATATGTCCCCGATCTTTGATATCCCAATGAGATCCCATTTGTCAAACCCCTTTGAGGTCCCCAGGGTGCCTAATTGTTCAGAGTCCCATAGCGGAGTGGCTAGCGTGAGTTTTCGGTCCCACCCCAGGCTTCGGTTCGCTGCCTGCCATACCTGAACTTTTTGGTCCTGTCAAAAGATACCGTTGGGGCCTGGAGTAGAGTGCCCTATTGTGGTTACCACCAGGGAGTAGCCATCTATTCATTCTATACCCAGGGTCGTCCCCAAGGCGATACGTACAATGATTTATGGCGGCCAGGTGGGCGGCCCAGTAGTACTTTTGAATATCTGGCAACCCAATCCATCCGTCATACCAACCGAGTGTGAGTTTATTTAAAGCTATTCGGGGTCTTCCATCCCACAGCAGTTCTCTCTGGAGGCCCTCTGTGTCCATGAAATATCTCGCAGGGATCAGATCTGGGGAGTTCCTGAGTGCATAGAGGAAGCGTGGCAAGGACATTGTTTTAAAAGTGCTGTTCTTCCCAGCAGTGATAGTGGCAGTGCCTTCCAACTCGCGACATCTCGCTTTAGTCTCTGCAATGGGGGAAGTAGGTTGCTCCCATAACGGAGTTTAGCATCAGAGGTGATGAAGACTCCCAGATATTTGCCCACTTGTGTTATTTGAATAGGACAACCCCTGGGTGGGAAGGGAGGATCCCCATGGAGAACATACAGCAGGGACTTGCTCCAATTGATCTTGTACCCCGAGTTTTTCCCAGTTTGTGAAGATGTTGAGTACTATATGGAGCGATGTTTTCGTGGAGGCAAGATATAGAAGAATATCGTTAGCATATAATGAGATGCGACCTTCCCACTCCTCGGTCCACCTGAGTCTCCTAATCTTTGGATACCTACGTATCCATGCCACTAATGGCTCCAGGGAGAGATCGAAGAGTAGAGGCGAGAGCGGACAGCCCTGGCGGGTCCCTTAGCCCAGAACAAATACCTCAGATTTCATATTATTGACCACGACTTGTGCCAGAGGGGCTGAGTAGAGAAGCCTCACCCACCCGACGAAGCGGGTCCGAAGCCCAACTTGGCCAGGACCGTGAAGAGGTATGGCCATTTAATGGTGTCAAAAGCCATTTTGGCATCCATCGAAACCACTACTGCATCTTCCTGAATCGTGCTAGTCTTCCCAGCACGCCATGTAGCCTTTGCAAGTTTAGTGCAGTGTTTTGATGTGGCATGAAGCCCGACTGGTAGGGATGTACCAGTTTACTTATAACCTGGGCCAGGCGGTTCACTAGTAGTTTTGCCAGTATTTTGGGTTCTGCATTCATTAGGGAGATGGGCCTGTATGATGAACATTCATCCCTCAGTTTTCCTTCCTTATGTATAGTGACCAAGGTTGCTATCCTCTGGTCCTGAGGAAGTTGACCCAGTTCCCTGCTCTCCTTGAACATGGCCTTTAGACTCGGGCTACTTTGTCTGGCTTTAGTTTGTATAGCTCAATTGGTATTCCGTTGAGACCCAGGGCTTTACCAGGTTGAAGGTTCCTTATCACCAGCACTGTGTTTGTCATTAGTAAGGGCACTGTCCAGTGTTCGCCATTCCTCATCCGACAACGTGGGTAGACTGATATCGGTGAGAAGAACTTTTGAGTCTTCGTCTGGTAATTCTGAGCTTCTTTGATATACCACCTTGTAGTGGTCTGCAATTTCATTGACTATGGCCTGGGGATCTGTTATTTTCCCACCTGGGTCACTTATCAGTTCTGGTACTAGTCTACTCGCTCTCTCCTTCCTGTCTAGCCAAGCAATCAATTTCCCTGCCTTGTCTCCCTGGTCATGCCAATTTTGTACCTCCTTAGAATTTTGGCCATATCTGTAGTGATGGCTTTATACTCATCTCTTTTAAGTTGCAGGGTATGGAGTTCCTCCTGCAGGTCCACCTCTCCCATATCTTCCTCCAGGCGGAGGAGCTCATTTTCTAGGTGAGCCAGGTCTTTGAACTTCTCTTTCCGCTCTCCGGCAATTAATGTGCCCCCTCATTACTGTTTTAAATGCTTCCTAGAGAGTTAGGGATGACTCAACCGACCCTTCATTTTACTGGAAATAGTGGTCTAGGGCCTGTAGGAGTGCTTTCTTCACTTTGGGGTTTCGAAGATACCACGGGTTAATGGGCGCGATGCTTCCCACCCTTTTTTCACCCAAGACCAGGTGGGCCCACATCAGGGAGTGGTCTGATATACCCCTAGCCATGTGTCGAATTTCATGTATATTTTCTGGTTGAGACGTGGGCACTAGCAAGTAGTCTATTCTGGAAAGACTGTTATGTGCCCCGAGTGAAATGTGCATTGTTTACTATCAGGGTGGTATGCCCTCTATACATCCGTAAGGCCTAATGCTTCCAAAACGTTTGTGAGCAAACTACTCCCGGCACCAATGTCTCGGGGTGGATAGCGATCGAGGGGGCCCGAGACTAGCAAGTTGAAGTCTCCTACCACAATCATATGGCCCTCTGTGAATGAGAGCATGAAGTTACCGAAGTCCTTGAAGGACCGTCCCTAAAGGCCCGTCGGAACATAGACAGCCATCACTGTAAGTGTGTCTCCCTCCCACTGTCCCGAGACCGCTGTGTACCGACCCAGCTCGTCAGTGCAAGTGCATTGTATGTAGAGCGGGAAGGAGTGCTTGAACATGATACCAACCCCCTCGATCCTGAGGTGAAGCTGGAATGAGCCACTAGTTTGTAGCCCCATCTGTTGAGTGCATTGCAAGTGTTACCTACCAGGTGGGACTCCTGGAGTAGCACTACATCTGGGGAGTGTCGCTTGATATATTTTAGTACTATACTACGTTTTACTTTATCTCCGAGCCCATTGACGTTCCAACTCAGAAGCTTAAGGCTCTTGTCCCACTGCGTACTCATTGAGGCTGTAGTGATCGGTGTCTAGTTCTCGTCGTCTGCTTATCTGCCATGTAAATTGAATGCATATATGTGGTAACCACCTATCCCCCTCCCAACAACCCCCCTCCCTGTTCCTCTCTACTCTGTGCCACTGTAAAATCCCCTCTACCCACCCTCCCTGCAAACAGCCACACCCCACCCCCAAAGTGCAATGGAATACATAGTGTCGCAAGACCCAGGACAATGCATATGTAAAGAATAAACTAAAGCAAATATAGCACAGTTACAAAAAGAAACCCCCCATAAACTGTAACTCGCCTCCCTGCTACCCTGCTGCATAAGTTTGAAACTACCCACATCCCCAACTAGCAGAGCGCCTGTCACCCAAAAAAAAACCAATCAACTACTGCATGGGCTGCCGGGCGTTTACTCCTAGAGGCTCTCAGAGGCCTGATCTCAGCCCAGCTTAAAGAGAATACCGTTGCAGTGTACTAGCAAGTCTACAGTACCAACCGTCAGTAAGAGTGCATTTCCCCACTTACGAACTCCGGAAGTGTACATTAATGGAGGCAGCAATGAGTCCCAGATACCAAGCGTCTGTAGCGGCGGGATCATTTTCTGCAGGTCTCTGGTGTCGCTGGACTCATTGATCAGGAATGCGAGGAACGGTGATTGCGCTTGTCCAGTCCCTCCCGCCCACTTGAAGAGCCAGGCGAGCGCTTACGTGCATCTCTCCAGCCACCTACAACACGGGGATTGTCTTTCTGTGGGCTTCTTTAATCCAGCCAGGTCTGCACTTCTGATGGATTTGTGAAGAACCAAGACCACCCATTAGCTATGACCTTGAGTTTTGCTGGAAAGAACATCATGTATTTGATGCCCCTTTCCCTTAGGGCTCGCTTCCCTCCGTCGAAGGTGTGTCACTCCTGTTGCACCTTGAAGGTAAAGTCCGGGAAAAACGTCACAGTCGTGTTCTCGTATGGGAGGTCTCCATGAAGTCAAGCTTATTGCAAGATGGAGTCCCGGTCCCTATAATTGAGGGTCTTTGCGATGATCATTCTTGGGGAGGCCCCAGGTTTCGGTGGGGGAACCGGGGTCCTGTGCGCCCTCTCCAATGTGAAGAAGGTGGAGAGCCGCTTCAGTTTAAGGTGATTCAGGGTTAAGTCCTCGATCACTCGGATATTGTTCCGGCAGGCCTGCCCCTCCTGGTCCTCCAGCTTCAGGGCCTCCTGGTGATGTTGGTGAACCAGTTGTTGAACTTTTTTCTCTGGTAGATTGTAGCTCTGTAATGTGCGTCTCCACTGTTCTAACTCACTCCGACGTCTTGTTCATATCCGCTTTAAAGAGATTCATTTCAATCAAAACTTTATCAATTTTTGATTCTAATGTCGTTCCCAGAACCTGAATGGCTGCCATAAGTGAACTGAGGGACGGCTCTGAGGTTTCTGCCTGACCACCTGAGGCGGCATCGTCTGTGGAGGACTGTTTCGGGACCGCGTATTTGTCAAACTTGTTCAGTTGCACCGGTGGGGCCCCTTTCGGCTTCATAGTGTGAGAGTTCCAGTGATTGTTGGATCGATACACAATAGCCCTTTAGCACAGCCCAGTCTCTCTCCACCACCTCTGGATAGCCCTGGTTGCGCAAGCGGGACCCTGTCGAGTTAATGACCTCAGTGGGAAGGGGGCCACCACTGACCTCTTGCGTCCTTATTGCATGGCAGCTTCGCAGGTATCTGCTTCACGCAGTGTAGACTGGGTGTGAATGCTGTATCGTAGCAATGTGTGGGGCAAGTTCCCCTTCGACAGTGTATAGTATGCCTGTGCTGTCTCCGGGAAAGAAAGCGCGTACCAGGCCCAGATGTACCTCTTCGGGGACCAAGTTATCGCCATGGATCGTGCCAAAGATACCTCTTCAGTGCAGCCTAGCGCGACCACATTGGCTAAGCGGGTCACTGCAAGAGTCTCATGCCCTTAGGAGAAGCAGTTGGGTCGCGAACCCAGGTGTGCCACTTGACTCAGCCACTGAGGTGGGTCTCGACCGATATCAATCGCACCACAACCGCCTCAGAGACACCGCAGGATATAAGGGCTACACGTTCCATCCTGCTGCGTAGTAAATTGCTCAAGGCCATTGCCCCGCCGATCAGTCAAGAAACCGGCAAGATTTAGTGCCCCCTTACAGCATCCTCAGGGGCAAAACCGGGGGCCACATAAGGGGAAGAAACTGGGGCCAGTCATACATGTGGGTGCCCTTGGTGTAGCCAATGACTGAAATGCTGCGGGCCGTTAGTTGGGGCAGCGCTCCAGCAACACCACCTTCTCCTTCCTGGGCCCGGAACCCCGGACCAAGCACTGCAATGAAGTCGAAGGTCACTACTTTGCCCCCGGGCCGTTCCCTTCCGGTGCTTCACGTATGATCGGAGCCCGTTTCTGCATGGAGGAGAGCTCCGTCGGTCCACTAGCCCAGGAACACTGCAGTGAAACAGGCAAGTACCCTCGTTGTGTCCGCTACTGCCCCTTGCAGCGTTAAACTGCCTTTCTGATGTCGCCCATTGATTCCGTCTCCCACGGGCGGATGCGGCTGTATGCTGCCCGTTTGTCCCTTGTTGTCGGGCCTAAACTGCGTCGGAGCAGGGGGGTGCCCCCGTTACTGCCACAATTGCCGGGCCGCCTCATACAATTAGCTGGAGCTTTGTTGGGAGACACTGTGATTTTGCATAGGGCCCAGTCCACACCACTCGCCTGGGGTACTCACGGTGGGCCTCCACCTCTGCCGCCGACGTTGTTCCTGCAGCTACCCGATGTCACCCGGCTCCTCAGCTGCTACGGGATGGGTGGCGGCACAATGTAGGGGCCTCAGGATACAGTTCAGGCAACCACTGGCCACATGCAATGGTTCTGACGCCGCTCACCACAGGATTTTTCCGCTGGGTTCCACTCGGGCACTGTCCCACACTTCCGAAGGCCTCCACACGCGTCCGCCTTCCCAGCTTAGTGGTCGGCGAACTCGGCCATTACAGGGCGCAGCTCCTCATTTTTTACCCCATTCGGTTACGGTTAGCTTCCGATGGCACTGCAGACAACAGCAACACTGCCACAAAGGAGAAGTGCAGGATATCTCGGGCTTTTCGCCTCGGCAGAGCTCTCTCCCTACGCTGCAATCTTTGCTGACGCCAGGCCACGCCCCCAACATAGATATTTTTTAAACCAACATTACTTACCGTACAAAATTGAAATTGTTGTCAACAATATTCCTGCATCATGATATTTGTGGATCACAATATTAAAAACTGGGGGGAATAGTCTCAAGGAGTTATCGCCGAGTTATCGGCACCTTATTGCAGCCAAAGTCACGATAAATTCATCACCCCATTCACAAGCTGGTGCTAACAGCCCATATCACCAGTTTACCTGCAATGGCAGTCGCATAAAACATCGCCACAGATGACCACCGCAACTAACGCTAATGATATGCAGAGTAGGCGTTCCCGTGCAAAAAGCCGCAACATCACCACTCCACAACATTCTCAACGACCAGCCAGATCGGCGATAAGATCACAAAACATGGGATAAGGCGATTTAGCTGTAGGATTTGAACACCTGCTCTTACCTGGTGTAAAGTTTGATGACAACCGGCACCAGGCAAGGGAGCAACAGCCCAGAGCCACACATGAAGAACAACAGATGCCCTGGAGCAACTGATCATGCAGCCCGGAGCCCCAATAGGGCAACAACACCCAACGCCACCACCCCCAGGACCCTACCCCACGGGCCCTACCCCAGGCACCCCCGCCACACCTCCTTTGTAGAATGATATTGCACGTCAACTCTACAAATCATGAACCAAACAATTTGCCTAAAGTCGCACAATCACAACACCTAACATATATGTGTGGTCAGAAAAAGGAGAATCATACATTCATCTTAGATTATCCAAATAATTGTTTATTACAGAATAAACCCTAAACAACAATTCTGAAGAGTCATGGTGGGCCTTTCTGTGAGTCACAGCCTGCAAGACAAAAATCTAGATAAGGAGGTGTGTCATGCGCTCATCAAAGTACAGCGAGAGAGAGTAAAAAGAGAGATAGAGAGAGAGGGAGAGAGAAAGAGAGAGCGAGAGAGAGGGAGAAAGGGAAAGAGAGGTAGAGAGAGGTAGAGAGAGGGAGAGAGAGAGAGAGAGGGAGAGAGTGAGAGAGAGAAAAAGAGAGAGAAAGAGGGAGAGAGAAAAAGAGGGAGAGAGGGAGAGAGGGAAAGAGAAAGAGGGAGAGAGAGGGAGAGAGAAAGAAAGGGAGAGAAAGAGAGAGTGAGGGAGAGAGGGAGAGAGACAGAGAGATAGGGAGAGAGAAAGAGAGAGAGAGGGAAAGCGAAAGAGAGAGCGAGGGAGAGAGAAAGAGAGAGAGAGAGAGAGAGAGGGAGAGAGAAAGAGAGGGAGAGAGAGAGAGGGAGAGGGAGAGGGAGAGAGAGTCCTTACACTGCGGACCCAGGCCTCATTGCTCACCTGCTGCCATCGGTGTGTCTCCAACCATGTGCCGGTATACACTGCACTCCCCTAGGTCCCTTATCTGAAACAGTTTCCAGAGACATGAATGGCAGAGTCCATACAGTTGCACACAACATAATCGCTTGCCCGCCCCTGTGCACACAGGCTGCTGCACCCCAGCTCCTCCCACTGCCCAGCCGTGATTGCCCACCCCTGCGGACCCAGGCCTCACTGCTCACCTTCTGCCACCGGTGTGTTTCTAAGAGGGCTCACCATTTACCGGTGCAAGCTCCAAGCCCGGGGCCCACGACAATGGCACCTTCCACATCATGGAGCCCCGCACCGCAGGCCACCAGGTCACACACTTAATTCGGGGTTTTGATTTTGCAATGGCAGAAATCATATCAGTGCACACGGCATCATCGCAGGCTGCACACCCACTCAGCTCTTGAGGTGCCACTAACTCTGTGAACCGCGAGCCAACGCCACGTGGCAGTAAGCCCGCACTGCCCGCTGGCTCAGGCCTACACTGCGGTCCAGCAGGGCTCACTCAAATCTTTACCAGCCTGGACCACCAGGACGGCGCTTCATCGATAGGCTGCACACCCACTCAGCACTTTAGGTGCCATCATGTTACCCCCGGCACTGGGCAATGTAAGGTGGCAGGGCCCTTGGCCCTCATGTATAAATGAAAACCACATGGAGTCACCCAGTTAGAGAGTGCAAATGATGTCCAGCACGTGCACCTGGCCCTTTTTATTGGCAGGGTTACATGTCCTGTGACGCCTGTGCTGAATGGGTGTGGTGTGGGTGTAAACCATCTGTGAGGGAGTGGCTGTGGCATGCTGACAACTAGACCTGTGAGCAGCAGATCCCTACAGGGAAGACCTGGGACATGTACCGTTGTCGTCCCCCCTGTGAGGGTAAGCAGAGTGGGCTGGCCTGGCGTATGCCAGTCCAGCGTAAGAGTGTGAACAATGAGCCTGGGGCTCTTTGCGTGGTTCCGTTCTGGGCTGGACGAGGAAGTAACTAATGCGTGTGTCTCTGTTGTAGTGTCGGCACCACCCGGACCGCAATCGGCAATGTGTCACCCTGTGACCCAAGTCCCACAACATGAACAACATGGACGTAAGGGGGAATCACTGACCCTACATTCATCCATACTTCCGCACTTGAAAGATCATAGACATGACACATCTGTGTGAATATGAATGTTTATTGCACATTCAGTGGAGTGGAGCAGTACAGGGCCATGTAAACCCCACTTCACATTGTTGCCCCGTGGAGGGCCAGCCAGAGTCCTTTAGGGAATGACAAGTACATAAGAAAAGGAAGAGTTCAGTCCGCAGTTAGATAGCTGTGTCATTGGTGAACAAACAGAATATTGCAGTCCATGTCGAGATGCAAGGTGACTGTCGCAGAGTGTATCATGGGACAGTGGAATGTGATGATGCAGAGGGCAGAACCAGGCAGCAAGAGGCCATATGGCGGAGATGAATGCTACTGCATCCTTCTGACCACAAACGCAGATTAATCCGCATCTTCGTCCTCTGCTGTTTCATGTGCCTCACATGTGGGTGGTGGTGTTCTGTGTCCAGCACTGTGTGGCAGTGACACCTCAGGGGCTGGAGGTGGAATGTCTGCCGCACTGTGTGGCACCGACACATCAGGGGCCAAAGATGTGGATGGAGTGGTAGAAGCAGCATGCATCAGCCCCAGGCCTTGTGGCAGCAATGCCATGAGGAGGGTCTTTAGGGCATTGAGGAACCCAGTTACCTCTTGCTGCTGTGCAGCCGTGGCAGCCGCTCTTTCAGCCTGCGTCCGCTCCATGGTCTCCATGATCCTCCTCATGTGTCCCAACTCCTGGGCAAGATCGCTGGAGCCACTCTGAGTAGACAGTCGTTCTTGTCTCAGAGTCAGGACTCTAGCGATATCAGCCATAGTTTGTTGGAGAGCATGGAGTGGACTGTGGGTGTAGGGACTGTGAGTGGTCCCTAATGGGACTTAGACACCCACGTATGGCATTTAGTTTGGCTGCCATGCGGTTGAACCCCACCTGCACCTGTTCAGCCAGCTTCTACTGGCACCCCAACTCACAGCGTTGGAAGGCCATGTGTTCGTCGTGAGGGTCCTGGGAGGCAGCCGAGGTGGTGGGTGATGCCTGCTGTGTGTTCTCTGCAGGGGGTGGGTTCTCCTCTCAGCAGCTGGGCTGCCCTGCTCCTGGAAGCGGGCTGCAGAGGCTCTCCACGAGCTGTTGGAGGGCATCGGATTCGAGGGTGTGGTGGTCCTCTTTGTCAAAGAAGAGAGGTTCGGCCTGCTCTGCAGGAGGTGTTGGATTTCCCCCTGCAATGTGAAGGGGAGATGCAGTTTAATATTGTGTTCACATGTATGTTGACGCATTGTACATGTTTAGATTCAGACTGCATGACAGTGTACATTGCGACTGTTTGGTGGGAGCTGCCGATTTGATGCGGGACAGTGGACATTCCGACAACATCACAGATGTGTGTTTGTCTTGTACATTGTCAACTCACATTTCCCTGCAATGCCAAATGTAATTGGCCAGTTTCTACACACAAGCGGCACCAGTTGTGTCCTCTGTTCTGTTGTGGATGTGTTGCGGTTTGTACCAAATCATTGTCAATGTTGATGTGTTCTGCATGTTATGTGGGTGTGCCACATTTTGGGGGAGTCGCCCCTGCAGCTCTGATTTAGCTGCCCCCTGTCCCTTACATGCGGTGTGCTTCAGACTTCTGTGCTTATACTGTGCTGAGATGTTGCATACTTGGGTACATTGGTCTCTTGGTGGGAGTTAGGGGTCTGGGGCATGGTTTGTCCGCAGATATGCTATACTTAATTGTGCATGTGTGCCATTGTCTCCCCAGTCCCAGGTCATTACTCACTCTGTTGCTGTTGTGTCTGGTCATGTTGAGCAGTGTCTGGGCCCCCAAATCCTGCCACCGTCTCCCCACTGATGAATGTGAACACTATTTCCTCCATCTCATCCAGCTCATCCTGTGGCACTGTACTCCCACCTCCTGTCTGCATTTCTGCCTTCTGGTTGTTTGCGAGTTTCTGCTTGGGTTTGCTCTTCACATCATTCCAGCACCTCTTGACCTCTTCCATTGTCCTCTTCAGCCCTCCAACTGCACTCACCTTGTCTACGATGGTCTGCCATATTCCATTTTTTGTTGCCCTTGACACAGTGGCGGTGACGAACAGTAGTTGATGGTGTTCTACTACCTCCGTTATCAGGATCCTGTTTTCCTACTGACTGAACCGCTTCTTCCAACTCTTCTTGTCCTTGCCCTTCCCTGACCCCGAGGTCCCAGGCTGGCCCTCCAGGGGGCTTGTGGGGTTCTGGTTGTCCTCTGTACTTGCTCCGGCTACCTCCATTGTGCTTCGCTGTTGTTTGGCTTTTGTTTGTATGTTTTTTTCTACTATTATTGTGCATTTTCCTGCATGACGCGCGGGAATTGCAGGACTGTGGCTGGTTTTCGCAGATTTTTGTATCGCGATTGGCGTCATCGCTACTATTTTCGCGTTTGTGTTTCGCATTTTTGCGGCATCACGTTGATTTTAATGCGTTATCATGAGACTCTCACATGGTACCGTGGTGTTGGGAATACCACATTAACACTGCGTAATTTTCCCGCAATAGACTGCAATGTGAAGAGTGGTGTTAAGCTAATTTTGCGGTAGTTATCACACGTTCTTGAGAATATGCCCCTAGATATTTCAGCATCTTGATATTTTTTACTCTATAGTTTGTCCTAATACCATCCTGGTGCTAAAGTATGTACAGGTTTGAATTATGAAATTAGAGGCTGAATAGATAGGCTTTCAGTAGTTTGTGAAAAACTGTCTCATTTGACATGTTTCTAAGATGCACAGGTAGTTGGTTCTCGATGTTGGCCACACGGTCCAAGAAGAACAAACCACCATGTTTTGAACTTTTGAAGCAAGGGACCACTATCAGTCTAGCTATTCCTGAGCGAAGGAAAATATGCTGGATTCTCCTATTGAGATAGTGTAGGCCTATTCCAAGCATGTCGCGTTGGGCAAACAATAATGCTTTGAAAGTGGTTCTCTTATTAACTGGTAACCAGTGGAGCGGTTTTAAGCATGACGGTATCGAAGTGCACCTAGATAGATTGAAAAGAATGTGTGCCACTGTATTCTGCACTACTTGAAGTCGTTGAGCCTGGGAAGCTGGTAGACCCAAATACAAAGCATTGGAGTAATCCAGTGTAAATAGAATAAAAGCTTGAAGAACACTTTTATGGGCATTCCAGGGGAGGAAGGTCTTTCATTGCCCTCATTAACCAAAAGCACACTTTTACTACTGAGTATATGTGGACCTTGAATGAGAGTTGGTCATCAAACACTATCCCAAGGTTTCTCGACTGTCTGTGGGTGGGGGCATACCCATCTCTTAGTTAGCATCCAGACCAACCAGGAGACAAATTAGGACCAAAGAGAAAAACTTCTGTCTCATCCGGAATGCCTTGCAGGTGATTTACTTTCAGCCAGCTGATGACAGCCCTCATACAAGCGGAGAAGGTTTCTCTAGCTGAGTCAGAGGTGCTCATATGATCATACAAGCAAAGAAGGTTTCTCTAGCTGAGTCAGAAGGGCCCTAATATGAGAGAAGTAGCTGAGTATCATCAGCGTAGGAAATAATGTTAATACCACATGACTATATATGTATATTTTTAGAAGAGTAGCGACAGCTGTTTGGTGAAGCCAGACCTAAGATGGCAAATAATTCCTAATCGACTGCAAAAGAAGTGCTTTCTAAGAAGCAGCATGATACACAAAGCAGCTATTAGCACGTGGTGAGTGGACATTACTCCCCTGAAAACCAATGTAGCAAAAGCTAAGGCAGAAAGCTGTCGAGCCAGCCCGAAAAGTTCTTGAAATTTTAATTTAATTCAGCAAAGGGTAAGATGAAGGAAAGTGAATATTTATGTATCTGTAAAAGTCATTTTGAAATGTTCCTCGCCGTTTAAAAAATATATTTTATGTAGAGTACTGTAAACAGTCTACAGTCAAACTAGAGGAAAGGAAGCAACATTCCAGGCAGAAGCAACAACATTGAAGCTGTACGGATTTCTAAATATTTTCTAGAGCTTGATTTATATGTTATTTTGAAGAAATAAGCTACCGCAATTGTTTGAGCCTAATAATAATTTCTTGCTCCCTTTGTGCTCTGATATTTGAAATGTTACATGCCTGTTTAATGATTCTCTTTGTCTGCACCATTGTGGTGAATTTATCACTATGTTGTTGCTTTATATTTGGATGTTTTTATTGTGTGATTATTGCGGAAGCTAAACAACAAATAAATGCATTGTGATTGAATAACCTTGAAAGCGGTACAATACATTGTTGCAGAGTGCAGGCGTTCCTCAGTGCACCCCTGCCTAAATCTCTTAAAATCATGCATTATTTTGCTGTTGCGTGTTATTGAAATGAACCATAACTCCTCTGCTAAAACGCTGATATGATAGCTGAGGCAGATCAGGCCTGACTATCTTGGCAGAAACATTTGTTTATGAAAGGGGAAAATTAATTTGAAAAGCTCACCATAAGTATCCTCTTTACGAAAATTGCAGTAGGCTACTGCTGGATAAAAGCAGTGCTCGACAAAAACACCATAATGTATTGCTGAGCTTAGCTAAGTGGCATGCTCTGCTTAAACCATTTTGCTTCAATTGGCAGGTAGAGCTAAGTATTCTTCGGGCGTACCACATGGATATGCAACCCAGACCTTGGTTTGGCCAGGGTCTGATCGCCCAGCTGTATGTAGCCAGCAGAACTAGGATGAAAAGGGTAACTAATTAGGCCAGACTTCTGCTGGTGTAATTCCTGGTGGCTTTTTTAGGAGTTGCCCCAGGGGCGTAGCTTAGTGAAATTCGGGGATCTCAAATTTCCCAACTAAAAAAGCAATCGCACAGTGGGCGAAATGCGATGGGTTGGAATGATACCCTAAGCAATTGCCACAGGTTCGACTATTTGTAATCGTTCATCCCATCATCTTTTGGGTGTTTGATTGCCAGTTGTATGCCTGGAAACTTGAGACTGTGCAGCTTTCCAAGTCAACTACTGTCAATGTTTGTGAATTCCAGAAAGTAGTAAATGTGCGCCCATGCTTCTGTGGGTGCAGATTTACTACTTTTATGGTAAACTGGTCACTATATATACACTTATGATCCCAATCCAAGAAATGAACAAGGTAACATCTTTTACTGAAATAAGAAAGACAAACAATAATGACACCGCCATAGCAGACCCAACTAAGGGCCTCCAGACCCAACTACCAAAAAAAGAATACATTTAAGGTGTTTCACACTGCAAGCTTCCCCTGCCCTCCTTCTGAAGCTTTGCCCCTGTCAAGCCCACACGGTCTTGGTAGTTCTCCCTGCCATCTCATGACTACAGTTACATACAACACAACATCCTGGAGTCCCTGCCCTGAAATCATGTATTTTAAATTCATTTTCACTCCATGCATTCTTCTTCATCTCTGCTGCAGGAAGGCTTGATGGTAGAGTTGTCAACTCACTGCATGTGGGCACAGCTCCAGGCTTCTAGTCCTGGCCTTTTGCAAACCATTTTAGCAAGTGACTGACTGCCCCATGTACCAAGCCTGAGTTGCAAATAGAGGAGTGCGTACAACCAAATTAGTAGGGCCAACTGAGCCAGAGCCCAGCCAAGCCATGTGTCCGCTTTGGCTCTAAGAGTCTGTGCATGACTCGAGCCATAAAAACATTTGGCATGTATATCATGCAAACATCATGTCTACAATCTCTTCAAAATTCAAAAAGGTGGATTTCTTTAACATGCGGAAGCGTTCCACCATAATACATCTGATCATATCACTGCATAGACAGACACTTATTAGAAGTGATAGTTTTTAGAAACTTCATCACTCAGCACCTGACGACAATGCTGTTAATGAACTAAGAGGCATGTCTGTAGACATGTAAACCCTAAATGTGGTCTAGATCCTTATTATAGATGAAGCAACATTATAGTCTACTAAATCAAACATAAGAGGTGCTTGTACAGTGCACATCCTGAAATCATTTATTGAAAAGGGCACTACTATGTGATAAAGAAAAAGGAGGCTCTGTGCAATGAAATATTTGCCTAGAGTTACCCAAGTCAGAGAAGCAGGGAAGCCAATATTGATTCCACGTTATCCGGTTTTACATTTTAAAATTCAGTCAACAAATGAGTATCTCTGTCTTTCTCCTTCATTCTAGTTTACATCAAAGGTCACTATTGGGACAGAAAAGTCCCTCGCATGGGGACAGACTTCTACCCCTGCCCTGATTGCCCTAGCTGAAACAATGTCTGCATCCCTGGTGCTGATTTTATGTTCTCATGGGTGAACACGGATAATGCGTGGGTGCATGACATAGGCCTGTCTCACAGACTGTGGTCTTTTTGGGACCAAGTTGGGTGCCCAAAGCTCTAAAAGTGGTGAAGTAGTACCCAAACTGGTGAAAGGCTACTGCCTTTACCTGGAGTTATCCAGCCCAAATGCAGTGGTGGCAGCATACCAAATAGTGATCAGTAAAAGAACAGGCATTTTTACCTGTATCACTGGCGAAAGGCCTACGGGCTCAGTGATGTAAGTCCCATTGCTGTGTGCTTTGACTCACTCTTGACCTACATCAACTTAGTATGTAGTGCTGTGCAGTGTATGTGTGCTATATGGATGTGCTGGGCGTATGTGTGCATGTGAAGGGTGGAATACATGGAAGATTCTGGGTTCCATTTTGGGAGAGCCAGGGCTGACTGGAGAAGCATGAAGAGGTATAGGAATCCCATCAGGAAGATTTGTGAATTGCTGCATTCCTGTGACCTTGGTGGGAACACACTGGAAGAAGTAGAGCCAGGCTCTTCGGCACACTTCAAAGGGTGCTCTTTGATTCAGAGAGAGGTCACATGAAAGGGGCCTGGGCAAATCACAGAAAGGAGATGGGGCTGGTAAGGAGATCATAAAGAGTAAGGCTGAGCCCCTGGGGTAAAATTTCAATACACATTATTGCTGTGGCTGACATCCAAGTTTGAACCTCTAGTAACACCTATCCCCTGTGTTGTGACGTGGTTAGATTTGGAGTGTATTCTGCTGTGATGGGCTGATTACATGAGAAAGAACAGTGCAGAGAGAGTTCACTTGAAAAGTAAGCAGACCCCCAACACAAACTTTGAAGACTCAGACCCTAAATCACATTTGGTGTTTGGAAATGGACTATAAGAAAGGGAGTTTGAGGCCCCAAACACTAGCAACTTTGAAGCAGCCATACAGGCTATGCGAGGAGGGGAAGTGCTGTAATACTTCTGCCAAAAGCCTACCAGTCTCCCAGCTGTGTGAGGGGACCTCACCCAGGGAAATTTAAGACCACTTACCCCAGTAGCCTTGAGCACCATTGTATGTCTGCTTGCCAACACACGTGAGCCCCGTGAGGAAGAGTAGAGTTGTAAAGAGCAAGGTCCAGTGGGGAGATCCTGTCAAGTGAGTCCCTGTAGCGAGGTGTGAGGAGACAGCTGCTGCACTGATCAGGCCATTGCCCATCTTCAGAGTTAAGTTGGTGACTGCCGTATGCCAGAGCTGTGAACTCTCCTGCATTGATAGGGTTGTTGCCTATGTGTAGGTATGAGTCAGCTACACCGTATGTGAGAGTGGTCTGCCGTGAAGATTGTTGTGCCATTCGGGCCATCGTCCATGTGCTTTGTGAGTCGTTAATCCCGTATACCAAAGGGGGCCTCCCTGAAGACTGCATGCCAATCGGACTTAGCATGTGTGTGTTGTGAGTCGGTGACCCCGTATGCCAGAGGGGACTGCCTGGAAGAGGAACCTGATGCTGCTGTGATTATTGAGCTGTCACCTGAGTAAAGAGCAGGTGTGATGACTCCATATGTCAGAAGGGGCCACCGGAGGAGGATCAGGAGTGCAACCTGGTAGATGCCATAATTGTGAGGAGATCTATATCAATCACAAAGACAACCTAATATGCCCACAGGGCGTGGGTAAACATATATATCAAACTATACAAGAAGTTGCATGGGACTCATTTAAATGCAGAAACCTCATCCAAAGGCATGAGGGCTCTGAAATCCACTTAATTACATATATTGTTAACTTAATTGCCTAGGTAAACAGTGTTGGGCATGAACTGTTGAATTATCAATCATGATGAATAATAAATAAATACTGTGCTGGACAACGGACGTTTTTGTCATACATGTATATATTCATACATTCATAAAACAGGTGTGACAATGTGAATTAGTAATACAGATTACACAGTGCATACAGTGGTTCAATAGACACCAATTATTGCACAAAGACAATGTGCAATCCCAATAGTTGTATACACTTTCCAGTTTTTAAAGAAAAGGAGAATCTTTGTAAAATTAGCACGTCCTCTGTATTTTTTCCATGTGTCAACCAACTGGGAGTTTTGTCAACGTTTCAACCTCAAACAATTTAGTGAGGTCTCCTCAGGGCATCGTCATCCAACAACCACCTCATCATGGTGTTGATTCTTTCAACAAGTCCTATACTCATACACATTAAGTATCAGAATGCTCACTGACAAGTGAAAGTTGCCATGCAAAATAAGTACCACAGTGGGATGCTTACAAGTTTCAGGCTCACTAAAGTATAGCCAGTATTTCTCACTGGTGGGTGAACATCGTGGATCTTGGGGTGAGGAACACAGTGGGCTCCCGCATTAAATTCCCCAGAAACTGAAAATTTCATGAGCCAGTGAGGAACCAGATATTCTTGAATGAGCCTAAAACTTGTAAGCATCCCACTTTGCGGCTTGGTGTGCACGGCACCATTCACGTGTCAGCCTCACACTTAATGAGTAAAGGACTCGTTAACAGAATCGACACCATGGTGGTGTAATAGTTGGATGAAACGTCCAGAGGAGCCCCCTCTAAGTTGTTGTGCAGTTGAAACGTCGATGAAATTCCCAATTCATTTACACCTGGAATTAATACAAAAGGCTTGCTAATTTTATGAAGCGTCCCCTTAACTTTGAAAACTGGAAAGTGAGGATCGGAACCAGGATCCAGTGACAATTCCCCTCCCCCTTCCCTGAGAAGAAGACCAAAGGAAACTTACCATTGCATCTGGGGAGTGCAGAGGATGCCCACTTGCAGCCCCTGCAGAACTGCATGTGTGATACTCACTTGAGGCAGCCTCTGCAGCTGATGTGCCCAAGAGTGAGACACTCTTGGATGCTTTGGTCGGAAGGTGATTGATGGTGCTGGTATGACTCAACTACAAGTTGAAGGCCCCGTGAGAACTTGTCAGCCCGATAGCTCTTCGATGCTGGAACACTTTTGACCACTAATGACTTTTCTTATTTTTTTTAAAACACATTTTATTTGGTTATTTTGCAAGACATTGGGCATCAGCGCCACAATGGCACATCGAAGCATTCGGACAATCTGTGCGGCAATAACCATTTATAAGTCAATATACAATCCCTGCCACATATGCAGGGAAATTAATAATCTTAACAAACTTAACAAAATGCAGACAGTGGTCGACTTTCGTGATACAGCACGTACTTCAGTAGATGCAAAATATATAACCCAGTGGAACAATAGATCAGTCAAATGAGAAGAACTTGGGGGACCCATGGCAGGAAGCGGGAGATGCCACTCACAAGTCCTCCTCGGGCAGAGGGGGCAAGTCGATACTACGATATGTCACCCACCGCGACCATACCTTACGATGCTTCCTTGGGCAGCCCCTGGCCTCAAATACCGCAATCTCGGCTCCCATACATCTATCTAATTTGGTTTTCCATTTGCCGAGATGATGCCTTCCATCCCTGTGCTATGTCTCGTTTGGCAACAGTGAGGGAAAGGAACAATAGGTGTTGTTTTTATCGGTTCCCCCCAATATCGTCTACCGACGATCCCACTTTGCGGCTTGGTGTGCACGGCAACATTCACGTGTCAGCCTCACACTTAATGAGTAAAGGACTCGTTAACAGAATCGACACCATGGTGGTGTAATAGTTGGACGAAACGTCCAGAGGAGCCCCCTCTAAGTTGTTGTGCAGTTGAAACGTCGATGAAATTCCCAATTCATTTACACCTGGAATTAATACAAAAGGCTTGCTAATTTTATGAAGCGTCCCCTTAACTTTGAAAACTGGAAAGTGAGGATCGGAACCAGGATCCAGTGACAATTCCCCTCCCCCTTCCCTGAGAAGAAGACCAAAGGAAACTTACCATTGCATCTGGGGAGTGCAGAGGATGCCCACTTGCAGCCCCTGCAGAACTGCATGTGTGATACTCACTTGAGGCAGCCTCTGCAGCTGATGTGCCCAAGAGTGAGACACTCTTGGATGCTTTGGTCAGAAGGTGATTGATGGTGCTGGTATGACTCAACTACAAGTTGAAGGCCCCGTGAGAACTTGTCAGCCCGATAGCTCTTCGATCCCATACATCTATCTAATTTGGTTTTCCATTTGCCGAGATGATGCCTTCCATCCCTGTGCTATGTCTCGTTTGGCAACAGTGAGGGCAAGGAACAATAGGTGTTGTTTTTATCGGTTCCCCCCAATATCGTCCACCGAATGGAAGAATAACAGTCGTGGGCCCAGTGGTAGCACCCACCCCAGCACCTCATTAAGACATGACCGAACTCTGCTCCAAAAGGGCTGTAGGGCCGTACAAGACCAGATCGTATGGAATAAAGACCCGTCCTCTCTGTCACACTGCAGACACACTGGGGATTGGATGACCCCATTCGCCACAGTCGTACGCTCGTGTAATACACTCTATGTAAATATTTGAATTGTATGAGCCTGAATCGTGTGGAAACCACCGCGCCCTGCATACTGGCAATTGCCTCGACCCAATCATCCTCTGTCAGTTTGGGGATATTGGCCTGCCAGGCCAGTCGGGTCTTGTCCAGAGTGGTGGGAGTGTGTGTCACCAGGGTCTCGTATTTCTGCCTAATTTTGTGTAGTCCAAGGTCTCCCATCAACAAGCGACCCTCCAAGGGCTGGAACTCGGGGAGAGCCTCTAGATTTTGGATCTGGGGCGCCAGTGAGTGTCAAAGCTGTAAAGACTTATAAAATTGAGATTTATGGAGGTCGAAGTCAGCCTGTAGTTGCTGAAATGATTTTAAGGTAGTGCCCCTCAGAACATCTCCTAGGGTTGAAATCCCAACTAAATCCCATCCCCAGAACCAGTTCAGTGTGTTAACCGTTCCGAGATGTGTACCATGCCACAGGGGAGTCTGTCGAGTGAGTCGCCCCTTCCAGCCCATCGGTCTGGTCTTTGCCCTCTATAGCTGTATGAATTGCCTGCCAGCTGGTGGTAAATGGTCTAGCCTCCCGTAACTATATAATAAGTGGAGTAGGGGGGTTTGTTCCATCGCGGCGTGTTCAATGGCATAAGCCGGATCGGTGGGAGAATTATACCATAATTCATTGATTACAAAGATGTGAGACGCAACATAATATGAATAAATGTCAGCAGCCGCGATCCCCCCACAATACGTGGATTGTGCGCAGGTACAGAGTGCCATGCGAACAGCTCCACCGCCCCAGAGGAACTTATTTTGTATTGCGTTAATTTGGGCAAACCACGCACGGGGGATAGGATATGGGAAATTTTGGAGACGATATAAGATCCGAGGCAGGGAAACCATTTTGAAGATGGCGGAGCGCCCATAGAGGGACAAAGGGAGAGCAGACCAGATCATCGTTTCGTTTTTGAGGTGAGCTAACAGTGGGGTGATATTGTGCGTCCATGAAGTCTTGGGGCATGGGGAAATGAAGATCCCAGGTATTTGATGCCATCTGTGGCCCGGGACAGCTGTGCGGCCCACGATTCACGGCCTTGATGCCCGCACACTGGAAAGAGGATGGACTTAGCCGGGTTTGCGTGGAGGCCCGTGGTACCACCAAATACTCCAAGAATTTGCAATATACGCGGTCCAGAGTACCACGGGTCTGTCATGAAAAAGAGAACATCGTCAGCATATAATGCTGTGCGATCCGATCTGGAGCAGGACCAATCGAACCCAGAGACGTTTTAATGCATGGGCAAAGTGGGCTCTGGCCCAGGGCCCCAGCCTTTCAGGGGGCCCCCTGACAGAGTCAGCTCCGTTCTCCAGATTTTTGCCCTAATGACCTTGATTATTTCTTAAACGGATTGTTTTAAATACTGTTTCCCTTTAATTTATGTTTTATGTGCCTGATGTGTGAGAGTCTAGTACATCCATTCTGCGGAGAAATGTTGGGTTTATGTTTCAAGCAGTATACAGAAAAAAAGTTTTTTTTAGATCAAAACAAGGCCTAACATATAAGAAATGGGAGGGCGTCACATTGATTATTTGCAGTAATATTGGTGAGCTGCTGCTGTGTTACAATATTGAAAACAGACATACCTATCCCTGAATATTAGATGTAAACACATGTAGGGCCTTATTTATGAGAAGTGATGCATCGCTGTGTGAAAACAGGGATGCGTCACTTCTTAGTGCACCCTCCTTGCGACTTGACTTTACTGTATGTCGCATCATGTCGCAAGGAGTTACAGATACGTCAGTATTTCTGGCGTATCTGTAGGCGCAAAAGTGATGCATTGCTGGGGTGTGTCTGAAAATAGACGCAAGCCCAGCAATGTGTCCTTTCACATGGGGCAAGCCCCATGTGAAAGGGCCTGCATCAGTCTTACACCTGCTGTGAGGCAGGTGTAAGATATTGACACAATGGCCTCCTAGAAGTGACGTACTGAGTTCTCATAGATTTCAAAGTGCCACTTCTACGAGGCTTTTTGCGGGGGAACACCCACCCTGCATACATTATACCTGGCGCAGGTATAATGTGGTGCAGGGGTTTACAAAGTGACGCATCTGCCTAGATGCGTCACTTTGTAAATAGGGCGCACCATGGCACATTTTTTTCGCTGCCGTTGCGTCACAAAAAGTGAAGCACCGGCGGCATAAAAGTGAAACAAGGCCTCATAAATAAGGCCCTTAGAATTTGGACGACTGTTCCTTTGCACTGTCAGGGACCTAATGAAATTAAATGAAATAATGTATTTAATAAAGCGCAGCCACTCAGACTAGAGTGTCCTGGCACATGACAGCGCGAGGAAAACGTGTGTAAAAGACCCATCAGTTATTAATAAGCCAGGTTTTTAAGTTCTTCCTGAAAAAGAGTAGGTCTGTGGTTAGTCTCAGAGACTCAGAGTCTATTCCACAATTTTGCGCCTAGAAAGCAGAGGGATCTGCCTCCAGTGCGGGCACAGCATATTTTAGGTACGATGGCCAGGTAGGCATTGGAAGATCTTAGGGGTCTAGATGTTGTGCAGTGATTAACGCGCTTATTTAGGTAGCCGGCTCCTAAGCTGTGGAAAGCTTTAAAGAAGATGGTCATCGCTTTGAAGTTGATCCGTTCTTTTATGCGGAGCCAGTGTAGAGACTTAAGAATAGGGTTCATACTAGATCTGGGTTTAGGTCTCAGGATGGCTCTGGTCGCGTTTTGTACTACTTGTAGGCACTGGAAAAGGGCTTTGGGAAGACAGAGGTAAAAGCTGTTGACATAGTCAAGCTTTGATGTCACCAGAGCCTGCACCATGATCTTTCTACTCTCATGCGATAACAGTGGCAGGAATTTGTTTAGCATCTGGAGTATGCCAAAGCAATCTTCAGATAGATTTTGGATTGGAAAGCGCATGGAGCATGTCTGGTCTATGACAATTCCTATGTTTTTGACTTTCTCCTTTTCCGCGGGCGGGGGAAGCAGATCTTTTGGCCACCAAGAGCTCTAGTCAGGAGTTTCTGGATTACCAAAGAAAATAACTTCAGTTTTGTCAGGATTGCACTTCAGCTGATTGATCTTAATCCAGTTAAAAACCTTTGAAAGGCAAGAACTAATCATTGCACTGTCAAAGTCGGTTCCTTTTTCACATGTAAAAATCAGCTGAGTGTGATCAGCATAGGAACCAATTTTGACACTCTGTTCCTCTACCAGAAATGCAAGGGGGGATAGATATATATTAAAAAGGGTAGGACTGAGAATGGAGCCCTGAGGGACACCTACATTCATGGCCGGAACCGGGGATGAGAAACGTGGGAGCCTGATGTCCTGAGATCTATTTGCCAAGAAGGATGACATCCATGTTAAGGCGCCCCCTCAGGTCGATGTTAGCAAGTCTCTCCAGGAGCCTCTCATGTGGGACCGTATTGAAGGCCGCCGACAGATCCAGCACTATCAGAACAGCCTTGCCTCCCTGGTCCAGCTTACCCTTGAGAAATTCAGTCACATCCAGGAGAGCGGACTCCGTACTGTAGTTAGCCCTAAAACCGGATTGGGACTCATGAAAGAGCTTCCTATCACCAATGTGTTTTTGGAGGGCCTTGTTTACATGCTTTTCTAATACTTTGGAGAGGGCAGGAAGAAGGGAGATTGGCCTGTAGTCGGCAGGGTCCATCAGTTTGGCGTTAGCCTTTTTTTTTCAGTGGAAGAATCTTAGCATTCTTCCATAATTTCGGCATGTTGAGGAGAGGGAAGCATTAACGAGCTGGTTTACCGTGGGGTTTATGGTGGGAGCTAATAGGTACAGGATATTCGCTGGACATGGGTCGGTAGGAGAGCCAGACTTAATGCTTTGGAGAAGGGTCAGTGACTCTTCAAGCTAAAGCTCAGGGAAAACTAGTAAAGATGGAGGATCCAAGAGGTGAAATTTGCTATTGGAACTTAGGTAGAAGGTCAGTTCTTCCACTGAGATGTTACTGAAGGCTTGTTGGATCACGGAGATCTTTTTGTTGAAGAATTGAGCTATTTGCTTAGACCATTCTTCCGTACATGGCCCTTCCTTTGTGCCTGCTTTCGGGACGGTAAAGGATTTAACTATGCTAAAGATTTCCTTTCTCTTATTTTGGGCATTTTCTATTTTGGTTTGAAAGAAGTTTTTCTTGGCTGCCTTCACAAGAATGTAATGAGCTTTTAAGGTGTCTTTATACACCTTCCTGTCCTCAGGTAGATAGGATTTACGCCATTTCCGTTCCATTTTTTTCTACAATTTCTTATGCTAGATCTGAGGGAACCGTTAAACCATGGAGCTGGTGAGGCCGACCTCTTTGAGGAGCGGGAAACAACCGGTACCACTGTACCAATGTTGGTACGGAGCCATGAATCTATTGAGAGGGTGTCCGAGTCGGGGCAGCCAGACAGCTCCGGTGAGGAACAACCAAGGGCATCTGCTAACATCGGGATGGATATTTTATGGAATGTCATGTAATTAGGGACCCTCTGCCCTGTGTTAGCCCGAGGGGCTTTGGCAGAGTTGGGAATGACACATTTTAATAGGAGGTGGTCAGACAAGGTAATGGGAAGAGGTAGGCTTGCTTATATGTCAAAGTTGTGAAAGATTTGGTCTAGGGCAGGGGTACTCACAAACTTTCTCTTGGGGGCCAAATTTACAGTGTGGTTTTGTGGCCGAGGGCCGCACCTTGGGGGCGGGGTCATTGGGGGAGGGGCAGGGCTAGAGCAACAAAACAAAACTGCGACCATGAGGTGGAACACAGGTCCCTGCAGCGGACGCCTTCGTCCACTGAGCCACTGGACCCGGCATACACATATCTCTCTCTCCCTCTCTCTATCTCCCTCCCTCCCTCCTCCGTCTCCCTCCCTCCTCCATCTCCCTCTCTCCTCTGTCTCCCTCCCTCTTCCGTCTCCCTCCCTCCTCCGTCTCCCTCCCTCCTCCGTCTCCCTCCCTCTCCCTCCGTCTCCCTCCCTCTCCCTCACTCTCCCTCTCCCCCTCTCTGTCTCCCCCTCTGTCTCCCTCCCTCCCTGTCTCCCTCCCTCTCTCTCTCCCTCCCTCTCTCTCTCCCTCTCCCCCTCTCTCTCTCCCTCTCCGTCTCCCTCCCTCTCCGTCTCCCTCCCTCCCTCCCCCTCTCCCCCTCTTCCCCTCTCTCCCTCCCTCTCCGTCTCCCTCCCTCTCCCCGTCTCCCTCCCTCTCCCCGTCTCCCTCCCTCTCAGTCTCCCTCCCTCTCAGTCACCCTCCCTCTCAGTCTCCCTCCCTCTCTTTCTACCTCCCTCTCTCTCTCCCTCTCTCCCCCTCTCTCCCTCTCCGTCTCCCTCCCTCTCCGTCTCCCTCCCTCCCTCCCTCCCCCTCTCCCCCTCTTCCCCTCTCTCCCTCCCTCACCGTCTCACTCCCTCTCCCCGTCTCCCTCCCTCTCCCCGTCTCCCTCCCTCTCAGTCTCCCTCCCTCTCAGTCTCCCTCCCTCTCCCCGTCTCCCTCCCTCTCCCCGTCTCCCTCCCTCTCCGTCTCCCTCCCCATCCCCGTCTCCTTCCCTCCCCGTCTCCCTCCCTCTCCCCATCTCCCTCTCTCTCCCCGTCTCCCTCCCTCTCTCTCTCCATCTCCCTCTCTCTCTGTCACCCTCCCTCTCCGTCTCCCTCTCCGTCTGTCTCTTTGCCTCTCTGTCTGTCTCTGCCTCTATCTGTTTGTCCCTGTCTCTGCCTCTATCTGTCTGTCCCTGTCTCTGCTTATCTGTCTCTGTCTGTCCCTGTCTCTGTTAGTCTCTATCTCTACCTGTCTCTGTCTGTTTCTGTCTCTCCCTACTGCCCTCTGTCACCCTCTGTCCCCTTACCCGACTGTCACACCCTGCTGTTCTCTTGTCATTCTTTGTCACCTCTCCCCCCCCTGCCACCCCCTCCCCCTCCGCTTGTGTGGCAGCTGAGGCAGCTTCCCTTCCAGGGCACACACACAGCCCCACCCGAGTACTTCACAGGTCTTTAAGAGACCATTTACATGATAACGAGGCTTTGTTGTATTTCACCTCTTAGCGCCCCTGCAGCTCCACTCGGACTATCGCTTGAATCCCAGGGCCCCCACAGAGCAGAGTCTGTGTTTGCTGACACTGTTAAAAAAACAAAAAACACCGGTACGATGTCTGCAAGGTCCGCGGGCCGCCAAGAAAGGCTTGCCGGGCCGCTGGCGGCCGGCGGGCCGTACTATGAGTACCCCTGGTCTAGGGTATGGCCCTTCTCATGGGTGGCCGAAGAAATAAATGGAAACATGTTGCAGGCCTGCAGCGTCCCCAACAAGGAAATTGTTTGAGGGTCTTTTCTATTGTCCATATACATATTGAAATCTCCCAGAATAAGGCAGTTGTTGTATTGTAAGGCCAGGGAGGTGGTGGCTGTATTAAGCGTAGTAATAACATTTCCAATTGCACCGAGAGGTCTGTAAATCAAAAAAACAGCTATGCTATGATGGGGGGATAAGGTACAGCAGAAGCCTAAGGACTCTGCACCCTAGATGTTTTCCATTGGTATGGGAGAGCAGTTTAGTTTTTAATTATAAATTATGGTGACACAGCCCCCCCCTTCCCACTTTGTCGGTCTCTCCTAAAGATTTTATAACCCGTAGGGATGGCCAAGGTGATAGTAGGGTTGGAGGCTACAGACAGCCAGGTCTCAGTGAGAAATAAAAGATCAGGCTGATTGTCTAAAAGTCGGTCATAAATGTGTGGTTCATGCATTTGCATAGAACGACAATTTAAAAGGGTGGCCTTTAAGTCCTCTGTTTTCTTATTGTTTTTACACTTATTGTTGCGTGGGAGGATCTTGGGTGCGAGTTTCCAAGAATGGAGGAGAGACCAGTTGCACTTATTAAATCGAAAGTTTACCTCCAAGCTCGGATCAGTGGCTGTACACTGACATAATGGTAGCCGCCTAAGGCTAAGCAGTTTTTCCCTATTGTAATATAGTGGAAGAAACTCACCGGAGGGGAACTGGGCAGCATGGCCAGAGCCAGACGCCTCCGGGATGCTGATGGGCGCAGAGGGCATTAACTTTGGCACACAAGCGGCGCGCCGGAGGCACGCGTCCGTTTGCATCGGGAATATATAGGCTAATGCTTTTGATGAAACTGGACCGCTAACGCAGCTGAGGAGCAAAAACTACGTGGGCGGAAGTGAGGAGCCCGATAGTAGCCCCAGCCCTCCACACAATCGGCGTATCAGCCACGGCGGACCAGGACTGGAGAAAAAGTGAGATGCGAATCGGAGCAGCTAAGGAGGTGCAGGCAAGCAGAATCAAGTAAAGTGCAAGTGCGCGTAGGTAGAAGAAATTGTTAAAAAGCACAGAGTAATTCAGCCACAATATACAATTTAAAGAGTATTAAAAACCTAGTAGCAGGGCAGGAAACACTAAATCCTACTGCTGTCAGCTGCACACGTCTGTTTGCATCAGGAATATATAGGCTAATGCCTATGATGCAAACTGGATCGCTAATGAAAATGAGGAAGCGGAAACTGCGTGGGAAACAGGGGCTCAAATTGGATCATAAATTCAAAGCTGTTCTGAACAGGGGCCCCCAAAATATGTTTGGCCCAGGGCCCCCAAAATCCTTAAGATGTCCCTGATCGAACCCCCTGAGCACCGGGTCACTTCTGACCCAGGCCGCCAGAGGCTCAACCGCCAGGGCGAACAACAATGGAGACAGTGGGCAACCCTGGCGGGTACCCCTCTGGATCACTAATGACTTTTGAATTGAAGTGGCGCTCCTGAGACTTAGGCTGGTAGTCTGGCCTAATCCGAATGCCACCTATATTGAATGGGGAATAAACACTCCCGCTATTGAGAGAGAAGTAGAACTAAGGGGACTGTCATTAAACACTAGAGCCCTGACCTTAGGAGGCCTGGACAGAGCTCAGGGAGTAGATGGGGCTGATAAGGGAATCATTAAGTGTAGGGCTGAGGCCCTGGGTAACTGGTGTAATGTTTGTGTATGCCATATTTTACTTAATGTGTGTAAATAAATACTGTTTTATCATAAAAGAAGGCATTTGACAATCATTTATTGCTACTATTGAGTATATTTTGAGTTCATCCCGTTTCTACCTTCCACCGACAAGCCTTGGACTGCCTGCCCTGTGGTACTACTGAGAGTCAAGTGTTGAAAGGGTACTTAGCTCAGTTTCTCAGGATCCATAGTAGGTCAGGCCCTGGAACATCAAAGAGTAAAAGGCTTCAACCCGCACGGTTGGGCCCAGTAGCTCTTGCTTGCCCTGTGGCCCTCTGAATGAGGTTCTGCCAGTCACTATTTTGTCTTTCAATCTTGGCTCATGACAAGAAAAAAATGACGCAAAGATATCAGACTCGATTAAAGACCTCCAGACCCAACTACCAAGTCAAGAATGAATTATTTTGGGGAATGTCACACTTCAAAAAAACCCTGCCCTGAAGCTACGCCCCTGAGTCACCCATGTTTCTCCCGAAGACTCGTCAAAGTGTAATGCCTACACTACTTAAGACCTAGCTTAAGAGATACATTTTTAAGGCAGCTGGGTGACTAAACCACACAGTTTCCTCATCAAGAGTGCCCATTTCAAGGCTGCGAGAAGAACAGTTCAGTCGAAGAAATAGGATAACATTTTTAGTGCTGTGTCTTCTCCATGAAAACCACCCAGTATTAGAAGCTCAGGCTGGCAGTATTTTTCAGTGACAGTGACAGAGGTTTCGCGGTGCCCGTCATCAGTACTGTTAGGCCCGATCAGAAGATAGCTGAGCCTGCTATGTCCCTGCTTATTTAGCATTCTCACGAAGTAATTTAAAAAAAGAATGTTATGCTGAACCAGAAATCCAATGTATAACAAAGACAGAATATTCTAGCTGAGACAAGGGGAAAGAAAGGTGAACTCTGCCTACGTGCAAAGATGATTTCTACCTCCCTTCAGCTCCCGTCGTTCAACTGTTTCTCATTTTCGGCTGCGCGCGGCACATGCAGCCCACGAGACTGAAGGCAGTCCCTAATCTCATGAACCCAATGATTCAGGCGGACAATTAACTTAGGCGCCAATAAACCCGCGCAATCTGTGTTATTCATAGTGTCAGCTCGCATGTTCCTCCGCCGCTGCCCTCCTTCACACTCCCCCCGGTCCAATCTTACTGTTGTCAGCTAATACCACCTCGGTGTTTGATGAGGTTATCTGCAGATATCAGCGGCTGAGGGGGAGTGAAGCACGGAGCCCCCCCGTCTCCTTCCTCCTTTGAACTTTGGGTGACAGGAAGCGTAAACAAAACATTTCGTGATGCGCTGGCGCCCCGCCAGCTCGGAGGAATGGCTATAATTAATCGCCTCCTGTTTTATTTGGCTTCCGTCTCAATTAATTCCGCGAGCGGGAGCAGGTGGCCATGTCTTCCCCAGCACTTCGTTGTCGACTGTCGAAAAAAGAGCTGTACTTTCTGAAGCACGATAAAATCAACAGGAAGCCGGCGCTGAGGACGGCTAAGGGCAGGGCGAGCAGGGCCAGCACGTGCCCGTTTCTGTTCAAAGTCCAACGCCTACGTGTGGACGTCATTTGGAATGCCTGTTGGGAAGTTGCGCGTGCGGCAACCAGCGCGTGGAACGGGGTGTTACGGCTCCATAATAAAATATGATATAAAAATAGATCTGGATTAGAAAAGCCAAGCAACGTATCGAAACAAATCTAGAGAAAACAGCAAACTAACGAGCCAGAGACAATGAAAGCGGCTTCACTGGAAGAGACACTGGCGACTTCCTCCTCACTGTCAAAAGACACCAGCTGAAGAGTAGCGCCATTGTGTCACGGGACCGCTGGCTGCTGTTTAAAGTATAATAATATATAGCAAAGGTTAGGGTTCAGTGGGCCCCTCGGGCCTCCGATCCCCGCTGCATGAATGGAAGCTACACCTCTGCAGCTGAAAGAAAAAGCGAAGACCTTTACACTGCCAGGCTAGGAGCAATCGACCGTTTACCAGTTCACAGGAGTGGTCCACACCCCCACGTGTCACACCAGGTCTGCATCATGGTTGATGCAGTTCAATTTACGCCCAGTTCAGTTTTTTTTACGTTCCCTTCGTTCACCTTTCAATATTAATTATTTTAGCAGTGAAGGCCTGCTCACTCAGTACCAATAATCTCCTGACACGTGTTTCACAGCGCGTGCCATTCATCACAGACGTGCTTTTTTTTCAATTCGGTGTGCTTACATTCTGCTTTTATTTTAACCCAGCACAGCAGTGTACCAAATGAAGCATGCTGCATCCCATTGGGTCTATTGATTGTCTTCTTTCCTGCCTAGAAAGAGCCCTTACTAACCTCTTACTGGTGTGCTTCAGTGTGCATAAATACTCCTACAATGCACTACGATAGAAATCGTTACATTTTTCCACATACCGCACTAGTCCTTCTCCCATTCATTATGATAGAAATTATTCAATTTGCTCACACAGCCAACAGATACTGCCAATGCCGCCAAGCATCCTGCAGCTAAGGATACCACAGATTGCCTCTAACCAGATATGTCATAGACTCTCCCAGTATAGATAAGCTATTTCTAACCATAGAATTATAAGTAGCACCAGTAATAACTAGCAGCTACTAACCATAGAAACAAACGACAGATGTTGTGGGCATTGACTATCAGCTTCTAACCAGTGAAACCATCAGTTCTAGAGAATGCCAGTATGATCTAATGAGAGAAACCATGGACACTGTCAGTACTGGCCAGTAGTATCTAACAAGCAGAAACTACCAACGCCGCAAGTACTGATGAGGAAGATCTAACAATAGATGTCATAGACACTGCCAGAATCAGCCAGAAGTGCCTAACCAGAGAACTCACAGAGACAGCCAGCACTGACTACCAGCATCTAACCTATAAATAAGGCTGCTGCATTATCACTAGCAGCATGTTATGTTACAGTTACCCAAAGGGTTATCTTGGTGCAGAAGTCTTCCGACAACTGGCAGGAGTCATGGAACATTCTCTAAAACAATTCGTTTTTGAGTAGCTTCCTAAACTTGAGATGAACCAGGCAGAAATATATGTGAACCGGAAGTGTATTTCAGTGAGAGGGGGCCAGATAATAGAATGCTCTACCCCCATGAGCAAGACTTTTTAATCCGAGGGATTGTAAGCAACATTTTTTCACGTGATCAATCATTGAGCTTTTACAGGACTGTAAAGGGTGTGTTTCGAAGCTATATGACGAAGCCCTTTCCCCATAAGGGCTTTGTGGGTAATACAGCAAATTTTAAAGATGATCGTTTTGTGAACCACAGAAATCATAAAACTTGCAATTTATAACGAGACAAACCATTAGTTACAGACGATATCAGGAAGATCGAGGTGACGTACAAACACAAAGTGGGTAAAGAAAGTCATTGCATAGGAGGTGAGAAAATACGAGTTACAATAAAGTCAACCAATGGTAATCAGTGGGTGGGATTTAGGCTCACTGTAAGATCTTGGTTGGATTACAATAGATCTTTTTCAACCAGACAGCTTGTGCTGTCTTGTTGACGCAACCACAATTTCCACAATACAGTCAATAAGCCTTGCAGAACGAGCATACCTCATTCCGTGCAATGAGAGATGCACAGAAGGAGGTGTTCTTGTGTTTTCAGGCTGACAAGGTCCGCGGAATGTAATTACCTTATTAGTAAAAGCATCAAGTTAATTACACAGTCCAACCCCTCACAGTGCAACAAAGCAAGCCCCCTAGCAGGGACGCCTGTGCGTGGCTTCCTGCCACCTGGAGTGTCAAGAGAGCGCTGCACACAGTCTTCCCTGTTTTGGAAGCTGCATTCGAGAGCCTTGCCAGGGTCCAGGCAATACATTCATCGTCATGCGAATTATTAATGAAAGAAAACGAGTAGTGGGGCAGCTCATCTGCAAGTTGGTAAAAAGTGGGTACATTTCACATGCTTCAAAATTCACCTGAATTCATATGCATTCCACGTGTGTTAGTGCTAGTGAAGCTCCTTGCCTGTGAAGAGAGCAACAACAATTATTGAGGCTCTGGTGATGGGAATGTTTGTCACAGAGAAGCTTTCTTCTTGTAAAGTGTGTGTATGTGTGTGTACAGTGAATTAAGCTCCGGTGCCGGGAACGTTCATTAGTCATTGTGACGTGCCTGCCTGTGAAGTGCGCAGGGACAGTGACTGAGACTTTGGTGCTGGGAATGTTTGTTTGTGACAAAGGAGCTCGCTGCTGCTGAAGTGAATCAATCTCTGGTCTTGGAAATAGTTTGTTGCTGACAGAGGAACTTTCAGCCTCTGATGTGTGCAGTAGAGGTTTGCTTTGAATAGAGAAGGTCCCTGCCTCCGCGCTGTGCATTCAGAGTGAATCGTAGTCTGGGCTAGGCAACGGTTTGCTAGTGAAAGGCATTTTGCTACTGAGATCTGTTAGTGAGATATGAGTCTTTCTTATCTTAAAGTGAAAACACACACCCCCACACCCTTCCTTACGCACACATCTCCCCCCCCCGCCCCCTCGCCCCCAAACACAAAGAGAGCATATGGGTCTCGAGTTGGGAAGAATTTTTTTTAATCAGACGCAGAATAAACTACCAATCTTACTATTTCAGCGCATGAACAGCTCCTTGCGTCCACCTGGAAACCTCCTAACACGACCCAAGGCATAACCTCTTCAGTACCTGCACAGCTCCCTGCTTGACGATGAGTCGTAAAATTTGCACATGGTGCTATTTTTTAGCACATGCACAGCTCCCGGCAAGGAACTGAGGCGTAACATCCATTGACCAGACAATTTCAGCACACGGACAGCTCCCGGCAAGTAGCTGAAGCGTAACCTCCAGGGATGGGGAATTTCAGCACATGGCCAGTTATTGGCAAGGGGCTGACACGTGAGCTCAACAGACCAGGCTATTTCAGCACATGGACAGCTACCGACGAGGAGCTGAGGCGTAACCGCTTCAGGACCTGGACAACTGCCTGTCAGGCGATGAGTCGTACATTTTGCACACAGGGCTATTTCAGCCCATGGACAGCTCCCAGCATAGAGCTGAGTTATTGTAACATCCACTGACCAGACTATTTCAGCACAAGGACAACTCCCGGGAAGGAGCAGAGGCGTAACCTCCACGGATCGGGCCATTTCAGCACATGGACAGTTCCCGGCAAGGAACTGAGGTGCAACATTCACAGATTAGGCTATTTCAGCACATGGACAGCTGCCGACAAAGGGGCCGAAGCGTCACCTCCACAGGTCGGGCTATTTTAGCACATGGACAGCTCCCGGCAGGGAGCTAAGGCGTAACCTCTACTGTTCGGACTATTTCAACACACGTGGGAGGGAACCTTCACGGATCTGACTATTTCAGCACATGGTGTAACTTAACATTGACAGACCAGACTATTTTAGCACATGGACAGCTCCCATGAAGGAGCTGAGGCGAAACATTCATAGACCAGACTATTTCATTGCCTGGACAGCTCCCGGCAAGAAACTGAGGCGTAACCGCCACTGATTTGGCTGTTTTAGCACATGGAGACAACCCCTGCCAGGACCAGGGGAGTATCCTCTGCACACCGGGCTATGAAGTACACGGACAGCTCCCTGCACAGAGCTGAGGTTCACACTCTAATCTAGGCACTATTTTTAACAAAATCTTTAAAATTCCAGATATCCCTTTCTACTGATTGGATTTTTGTCATTTTTTGAGTCAAATAATTTATTACATTTTACTATAGGTTTCACTATTTTTCAGCCCCCTCTACCAACCCAATTTCTGATAATCTACTTAAGACGACTGTTTGAATTAATTTAGGTTTGACTCAACCTCCCATACTTTCCAAGTTGATAAAAGGTAACTCTTGGGGTTGGTGATTTTATCACTTATCTTTAAGAGCAGAAAGATGCCCATAGGTTTGTGCTGTGAGCTACACCAATAGAGAAAATCCCTCATTCCTTCTTTCTTTTACCGTCATTTGATAGGTACGGAGGGTAAGAGTAAGGGTCTCCAACATGTTTTGTAGTACGAGCTACTTATGTATAATAAAAATCCTCCTGAGCTGCTAATATGATTAGACATGTTGTAGTAAACACATCAGACAAGATTGCATTAGTGGTCATAATATGCAAGATTACCATCAGCAAACACCTCTGTGCATCAGTCACAGTTGCCAACAGAAATGTAAAAAAATACTTTGTCAGTATAGAATGCCTCTACCTAAATAATACATAACAGCCATAGCTGCATTGCCCCTAGCACCAAGTTAATAATGTTAGTAATAGTTTCCCCAACACTGTTTTATTTTCCATATAATAAATGCATTAAACATAGTTTTAATATTCAGTCGTTTTTCTCCAAACATCGGCTCATGAATTCTGAAAGAACACACTTTTCAGGTTTGGTATACCTATATTAATTCAACTAGGCAAACGTTTCTAATTTAGTTCACTGGGCTGCACACAAAAGAGGTACTTTCTGGTTGCTGCAGAGCTACCGGAAGCTCACGAGCTACTTGTTGGAGAATCCCGGCTTAGAGGTTTAATGGCAATGCTTTAAAAACCTGTGCATTACCTGTGGATTAACTACCTGAATCCTAGCAGCGCTGTAACGGAGTGAAGGCCAGATCAGAGCTGTGAGAGAGGTATGGTAAGAGGAGTGAAGGCCAGAACAGGACTTTGAAAGAGGCAAGGCTAGAAGAGTGCAGGCCAGAGCAGGACTGTGAGAGAGGCAAGTTAAGAGGAGTGATGACTGTAGATCCTCTGGAGGTGAGGGAAGAAGGCGAAGAAAGTTAAGAGCAGAGCAAAGAATTGCAAGGAGAAGGTAAAAGGAGACTGCACATGACTGCATGGAAGTGAATGTCATATGAACGATGCATTGCTTTAGGAGGGTAAATGTCAGGGAGAAGAGAAGGTGTATGAACTATGAAAGGTTCCAGGACGTGGACCAGGGCTGTGAGGGAGTGAATATCAATGGAGGCTGAGCAAGGCTGTGAGGGTGGCTAGATGTGGCAGGACAGCCTCTCAACTTAAAATCGACTCCCTAAAATGATTTAAAAAAAAAATCCTGTAAGGGGTCTCTATACTAAGCTATAAACTAAGATTTATCTCTCCAAAGTGAAACAGAGGCTTTTACAGTCTCTAATATCTCTCAAAATGTACTAAATTCGCAAAGAAAACCTATAATTCCTACCAATATATCAAAAGCAATCGCTGAATTAAATTCTATGTTAAAAATTATTTTTTTATTTTAGGACAGAAAGCCGGTGGCTCACGTTTATCATGAGCATGACCCCTTTTCCAGTTGCATACAGCTGGTGCACTTTTCGCATTTAACATGGGTGCTTTGTGTGAACATTAATTAACGTACCAAGGGGCATATTTACAAGGGCTTTAGCTCTGCTTTTTTGGCTTTGTAAGCCAAAAAAAAAAAGAGATAAAACCAGCACCCTATTTACAAGAGGGTGCTAACATGCATAATCGCATGTTAGCATCCTTTTTCCCAACGCCTCACTTTGCATCTCCAATGAGATGCAAAGTGGGCGTTACTGGGCGTACCCAAGGTGGACTACCTTGCAAATATCGCTGATGTTTAGATCGCGATATTTACAAGGCAGCCCACATGATTTTAGCACACATTAGATTTTGGCGAAAACGACCGTTTTCGCCAAAACCTAACGTCTGCTGCTAAAATCCTGACTTAGCCATCCCTAACATAGGGGGTGGATTATGCTGAAGTTATCGCCCTTTTGCAGGGAACATCACTGGAAAACCAGCGATGTTCTCTGCAAAAGGGCGATAACCTCGCTATCTCTGGAATTTTCATCGCCCTGGAGTAATGCGTTGTTAATAACGCGCTACCAGGGCGATAAATACCAGAGATAGCCTCCAATAATATAATTATGGCTAAGCACGGCCAGCGATAATTATCGCTGGCCATTGTTAATATGCCCCTAAATTCTAGGAGTATGTGCAAGTTACGTAATTAGCTTTTTTGTAAATTGACAAAATTTCAGGAAAATTAGGTGAACCTATGTAAAATACAAAAAACAGCATTTGGAGTATATATTTCAGTGCAAAATATTTCCTCTCATCCATTTTAGATGCCAGGATGCATTTTGGGAACGTCGCAAACGGTAGTTTCGCGCATTCTGGACTGATTTGGGTGGTGGTTTTGTTTGCTCATGCTAAATCTTTGCCAAAAACTGCACATAGTTATGCAAAGTGGTGTATTAGTCTCATTTCAAGAATTTCATGGAACAAGCGTAACATTATTTTACTGAATTTATGCGAAATTACGCCCACGTAATGGAAATGTTGGCAGCCTACTAATTTCTCAATTTACTTGAGATGATAAATGCAATTATAAACGATTGTCCATAAAGAATTCCTCATTTGAATGGGTAATTGGAGTGTCCCAGGATATTGTATCCGTTGTTTATGTGGAATCATATATTGATGAACTTGTTCATGCCATCACTTCAGTTTTAAGTGGATTGACACAACAATAAGACACGTGGGGAAATATTCTGATATTGCAATAGATTTTGAGAATTGACAATGCTTATACAGTTTACAAATAAATCTATATATATGGCGAGGCTCTGTTAAAAAATAAATGAAGAATCATTTGGACACCAACCCTTCCTGTTTTGTAGTGTCTATCGCTGTGATTGGTGGGCGCTTTGCGTGAGTGCACATGCTCTGAGTAATATGGAAGGTCCATGTAATTGAAACCCTGAAATCTAAACTCTGATAATAGCATCTGGGAAGATACTCTGAATACGATGGTCCCATTTTTTAAATTGATTTAGTGGGCCATGGTGAGTAAGAGTGCTACAGTACTCTGCTCACAGAAGCGCTACCCCAGGATCTGGCAGGAAGTACATAGAACGCACTAGCAATAGTAAAGCCACAGCTCTCTTCCTTCAAACTCTTGAAACATTGGAAAAGGAAAAAGGCTCTAAACTCAGGCGCGAGTGCACAAGTCAAAAACTTTGGCAGAGACACCATGGGAAATGTGCATTCTATATCTACAGGTCTCATCTGCAGATGATATGGACCAAGCCAAACGACAGCGAAGACATTTGCATAGTGGTACAACTATGTTACAGAGATCTCGAATGCTAAGTGACCTAAAGATAGAGAAGAGAATCTAAAACTACTCTCTTCTTTTCTAAACACACAGAAATCCCCAGGTTAGCTAATATATGCTGGAAGGTTATGCTATAATACTGCCAAATAATGAAACCATTGCTCTAAAGGCATTACCCTTAGAGAGGAGTAATGATAATTTGTCAAAGGAAGGCAATGCTTAGCTAGATTCTTAGATTCTGAACTGATATATGGGGCGTTGCTGTAAGTAATTCTTTGATTACAGAAAGAACCGCAGAAGTATTCACTACTGTCTACACCTCAACTTCTAAGTACAGACCGAAGCCAAGACCTCAATTAAAATGCATTCTCATATACAGACCCCCAGGGATCCAACCGGCTTTCTGCAATGCCATCTCCAACCTCATCGCTCACCTAGCCTTCTACTCCTACCACTACGTTCTACTTAACAACCTCAATTTCCACGTTAATGAACCCAACAATGCCAATTCCACCTCCCTCCTGATGAACCTAAACAACATCAGCCACACCCAACTGGTTATCGAATCCACGCAAAAGAATGGACACAAGCTCGACTCAATTTTCATCTGCAGCAAAAGAATCAAATTCAGCCACGTCACACAACTCACCTGTGCTGACCACGCTGTAATTCACTTCACCATCTCCGATGCTCAGCACATCATCCCCAAGCATCACAGCTCCTCCTCTCACAGCTGGGGTAAGGTAACGGAGACGCCGTTGACACAGGCCCTCAGCACCACCCAACCCGAAGCTTCATCAGACCTTGACCAGGCCATCCAGCACTTCTCCACATGGATCACCAAATGCGCTGACAGAGTTGCCCCGATGAAACCAGCAAAAACCAGCAAAACCTCAAAACAAGCCAGCTGGCACACCCCAAAGCTCAGAACTACCAAGCACAACTGTTACAGACTTGAGAAACAGTGGCGAGGCCCTCAGATAGAGCCGCTAACAAAACAGCCCTCATCAACTACCACTTCAAGGAAGTCAAAAGATTAGCCATCACAGCCTGCATCGATACTGTGGCCAACCACATGAAAGAACTCTTTCAAAATAGTCAAGGAATTCTCCAATCCAGCAGCCACAGAGAACACAATCCACCCCTCTCAAGAACTCTGTGACACCCTTGGACTACTTCCAGAGCAAGCCTGCCACCATCTGCAACAAATTCGACCCCAACAACATGGCTCTCAACCTCAACCCCAACAGCCTCAACCAACCAGCACACACCAGCTGAATGATCACCACTTGGTCTCTGCTCACCACTCAGACCACCACAGTCATCATGTCATCAGGTCATTCCGGGGTACCCACTGACCCCAACACCTCCATCACCACAGCAGCCTTCCCAGACATATGGAAACACGCCGAGGTGAGACCCCTCCTAAAGAAACCCTCTGCGGACCCCAGCGAACTGAAAATGTATTGACTGATCGCCCGTCTCCCTTACCCGGTGAAAGTACTCGAGAATGGCATCAACAAACAGCTTACTGAATAGCTGAAACAAAACAACCTACCTGACGTCTCCTAATCAGGATTCCGTGCCAACCACAGCACTGAGACTGCCATGATTGCTGCCACAGATGACATCAGAACCCTCCTTAAACATGGAAAGACTGTGGCCCTGATCCTCCTCAACCGCTCTGCTGCTTTTGACATTGTTTCCCACCACATCCTCATCAACAGACTCTAAAACATCGGCATTCAGCAAAACGCCCTCAAGTGGATTGCCTCCTTCCTCACAGGATGCACACAGGGCATCCGGCTGTCTCCCCTCACCCCCAAACCCAAGAACATCTTATGTGGCATACCCCAAGCATCATCCCTCAGCCCCACCTTGTTCGACACCTACATGTCAATCCCATGGCCTCAAAATAATTTCTTACGTAGATGACACTCAACTCATCCTCTCGCTCTTTGAAGACCTCTCCACCACCAGAATTAACTTATAGATGCCATGACCAACGTAGCCAACTGGGTGAGAGACAACTTTCTCAAACTCAACTCTGACAAGACAGAGGTACTGAACTTTGGGAAGAACACTTACATATGGGACCACAGCCAGTGGCAAGCAGAACTCATTCAAACACCCACACCTACAGATCATGCACACAACCTAGGTATCATACTCAGGAGCAAATTGGTCATGAAATTATGTCAACGCAGTTGCCTCCTCCTGCTTCCACACCCTTTGCACACTCTGCCAAATCTTTAGATGGATCAGTCAACACCAGAAAGAACGTCACTCTGGCCCTCATCACCAGCTGCCTTAACTACGGTAACGCTCTCTACACCAGCATCTTCACCCAGCCCCTCAAAAGACTCCAGACCATACAGAATGCTGCAGCCAGACTCATCCGGGACCTCTCTAAATTGACCCACATCACCCCTCACCTCAGAAACCGCCACTGGCTCCTCATCCAGAAGAGATGCCAGTTCAAGATCCTCATGGACGCCTACAAAGCTCTCCTCAATCAAGGACCGGCCTATCTCAACCATCGTCTAAACTTCCACCTACCCACAAGACACCGGCAGCCGAGGTAGGGAGGAAGTTAAATACTTTCATCCAAATTTAATTCCCTATCCTTGATCGTAAATGGTAAGAAATTACGAGTATTAGGGACATACCATTTGGGAACAGAGGCTGATTGAAGTGGATGAAGCTGAGACATAGATTACCTCTGTGTGTGATGAGCTGAGTATGATCGATGGAATTGCCATCCAGAGTCAGATGACTTTGAAGTAATGGTTATTTTGATTTGATTGCATGTGAAAGATGAAAAGGAAAATAATATTTGTCTGCAATTGCCTTAGGGCTAATACAATGGTAAAGGAGCCTCTGAAGGATGTTATGAGAAGGGAGAATACAAGGGGACCCAGGATTAATCCCTGACTAACATCAACTGGAACTGCAGTAGCAGTGGACAAGAAAGAGCGCTTGGTGACAAGTGCTAGGAGACACAGTCATGTAGTGAGACTGATACTCCGTACAGTCATAGAGCGGTCGCCCTCTAGGAATTATTCTGACTTGCCATTCACTAAAGATTGAAGTCGTTAGAGATCCATATCCATCATGCACAGGGAGGTCAGAGTCATGAGCATCGCTTGGTGGTTCACAGCAACAAAGACTGCTGAGGGGTTCGAGATGATAGATTTAGGTGGGAGATGTCTATGGTGGGTGGAGGTGAGACACTTGTTAGTCATGTGCGATCTCAGAAGAATGAAGTTTTCAAAATCCAAATCATTAATTGGTTAAGGATTGGACAAAAGGTGGTTAATGTGTTGAAAATGAGTCTCTCTGGAGTTCTTGAGAAGTGAGAGCTAAGACAGAGGGTAGTAGCTGTCTGTAGAGAGATGGTTGGCAAGGATTGTTTCAAAGAGAGACCAATGCCACTTTGTTACTTTATATAAATGCATTGACATGAATAATCAGCAGAGAGTCACAATGTATTATGAACATTCCCCCTGGCATGTGTCAGGGAACAGTGTGAAAGATAGTGACTTGTAATTGTTAACTATTAGCTGTAAACCTTGGGAAAAAAAGCCCTGGCTGGTCTTTGCCCTTCAAGAGTAAAATTCATTGCAGTAATTATATGGGTACTCAGATGAGTATTAAATATTTCAGAAGTTAGGAAAACACATTTTCAGTAACTCTGTATAATGGAAAAACAGGTTTTAATAGGATCAAAACAAATCGGAACAAAAGCTAAATATTTTTGCAGAAACCCGGTTTACATACATTATTTCTTGTATGTACACAGTTTTATCAGTAAAACTAGATGTCACTGGGAAAGTGTGTGTCCATTTCAATGGAAAACGTTCTGGCTGTACATGGCAGTATACTACCACATCATGCTTTAGTAATAGGTTTAGTAATGGTGAGAGGGGCTCATTTACAAGCCCATTGCGCCGCTGGTGCATCACTTTTTTTGATACGGCCGAGTGGGGCCCCCCTGCGTGGCTTTTCATGGCCTTGTAAATATGGACTCCTTTCAAGCATTACTTTGCATGGAAAGGGTGTTCCATGGATGTTGCTGTTGGTGTTCCCACGCAACATTCAAGGAACAAGACGCATTCCCAGATTTACAAGGTTTTCTAAACCTGGGAAGGCATCAGATTCCTATGCCTTCCCAGGGGAGACGTAAGAGAGGCACAATGAGGAGAAATACCTTTATTTATCCTTGGTTTCATTTTTCTTTGTGTGCTGCATTTTACATTGTGATTGGTTTTGGGCAGGATGGTGCCCCTTCCAGCACAAAAACAATTACCCCTACAATGCAGAAATCCTTGCACCATGCAGCAATAGTATCTGCGTTGATGCATGGCAGCCCATTGCTCACCAGTGCCGAACAAAACTACAGAAATGTGCCATATCTTGTAGATATGATGCATTCCTGCCCTTTTCTTTTGATGCAGGGCAGCGCAGCAGGAAGGCTTGGTGCACGTCAAAATATTGAGATTTTAGACATAAATTCAGAAACATTCGTTCCCCTCCCTGATGACGATGCTATTAGTGAAGTACGATTCAAGTCAGGTGTCATGTGTATCAATTCAAAAAATAGAGGGGGGGGACTGGGAGCCTATTATTGGTCCAGTGCCCGTGCTCCACAAGGGTAATATGTAAACCAAATAGGGGGCACTGTTCCAGGGTTTGTGTATGCAATTAATCAACACGTAGTCCTCACACTTAGGGGGACAAAAGAAAGAGAGGAACAGGGAAAGGAAGAAAGAGAGATGTCAGGTCATGGGGTGGGGAGAGACAAATTGTCAAGGGATGTCATGCTTCATCATTGGGCAGTTGGTCCTCGTCGGGCCGGTGGTGCAATGCGCTACGGGTCCCCCGAAGGGTCTCTTTGACGGAGATCTTTTAGAGAGCTGTCGATGGGTGCATGTGGGTGTGTGGGTAACAGGTTGGGTGTGAGGGACAGTGCGTGTGTGCAGTGCGAATTAAAAATGCCTAAGGGTTGCCAAAAAAGTTTTTAATGAAGAGGTACCCTTGGCAGAGTAAAACAACCCGTAGGTTAGAGGTTACCAACATGGGCGCAATGTGCCCAGGTAACTATGTTAAGGTCTACATGTTTCATGCCTGAAACGGTCTAAGCGATCCTTGGCGTTTCTTCAGGACCAAGAGTGTGGGTGGAGCATGGTGAGTGCACGAACGTGTGTGTTATAGGTGGGGTAACAATGGCCCACTCGAAGTCTAATAAGGGGGGAAGGGGAGAAGCCTAAAGCTACTAGTCAGTGGCTATCCTAGATCCTAATTAGATCAATGCCCCCTTGGATAATGACCTGTCGAAACAAAAAAAGAGATACAACACATAGGGGTCAGGATACTAAGTTCTCTGTCCTCTGGTATGTTCGCCCTGCCAACAAAGGTGCAGGGGAGGCATTCGAAAGCAGTGGTGGGAGATGATGAGCATAAGTGATCTAAAAGAGTGATCTAAAAAAAAGTAGTTTTGATCACCCAAGGGGAGTTGTGTCATCAACCGTTTCGGGGCGCAATGGAGGGGGATGCAGTTCAAACCCCAATCCACCAGGCAAAGGGGTAGTGCCCGGGCTCAAGGGATGAGAAACCTCCTCACAACATGTGGATCGCCCCGGACCAGGTCGCGGCAGCAAGTAGAAAGCCCTTTAGGTGAAGCACGGGTAGAGACACGCACCACTGGTATACAACGCCTCGTGGCCACACTTGTTTTGATCCCAATTTCGTGTGTGGTGTGAGAGGCAAGGTGATAATGTTTCTCCATGAGCTTATGGCGTGGGATGCCCGCACCTTCTTGGGCTGTGGTAATCAGAAAAAACGTCGTGGGCAGGAGGAAAAAGGAGATAGCAGAAGACGTGCAATAAGTCGTCTTATTATACACGTGGCATTATCGTGCAAGTGTAAGCTGCAAAGTCACTCAAGGCAGTACATTTGTAAGTTACTCACGGTTTTACTCGGGTGTCGGCGTAAATAGCCTACCCCGTCCGGACGCCTGCTCGTAGGTAGAGGACTGGGGGCCTGTGCCGTTTCTTTTAGCTCCGCTGCGGTGACTGGGGAGCCGCCCACTTCCGGGTCGATCACGTGGTGTCCACGTAGAGGAAGATATGGACAGCGCATGTGCATGTCATGTGCCACTAAGGTGCGGAGGTGCGCATGCGCCTCAGGGAAATCTGTGTAGTTCGAATTGGTAGAGAATTGATGATGCGATGTTGCTCTGAGAACATGGAGCAAAGAGGTCTGTTAGGCTTGTGTTAGTGGAGAAATTGGTAGCGCTGTATAGATGCGATCCACATGTTGTGAGGAGGTTTCTCATCCCTTGAGCCTGGGCACTACCCCTTTGCCTGGTGGATTGGGGTTTGAACTGCCTCCCCCTCCATTGCGCCCTGAAACAGTTGATGACACAACTCCCCTTGGGTGATCAAAACTACTTTTTTTTAGATCACTCTTTTAGATCACTTATGCTCATCGTCTCCCACCACTGCTTTCGAATGCCTCCCCTGCACCTTTGTTGGCAGGGCGAACATACCAGAGGACAGAGAACTTAGTATCCTGACCCCTATGTGTTGTATCTCTTTTTTTGTTTCCACAGGTCATTATCCAAGGGGGCATTGATCTAATTAGGATCTAGGATAGCCACTGACTAGTAGCTTTAGGCTTCTCCCCTTCCCCCCTTATTAGACTTCGAGTGGGCCATTGTTACCCCACCTATAACACACACGTTCGTGCACTCACCACGCTCCACCCACACTCTTGGTCCTGAAGAAACGCCAAGGATCGTTTAGACCGTTTCAGGCGTGAAACATGTCGACCTTAACATAGTTACCTGGGCACATTGCGCCCATGTTGGTAACCTCTAACCTACGGGTTGTTTTACTCTGCCAAGGGTACCTCTTCATTAAAAACTTTTTTGGCAACCCTTAGGCATTTTTAATTCGCACTGCACGCACGCACTGTCCCTCACACCCAACCTGTTACCCACATACCCACATGCACCCATCGGCAGCTCTCTAAAAGATCTCCGTCAAAGAGACCCTTCGGGGGACCCGCAGGGCATTGCACCGCCGGCCCGACGAGGAGCAACTGCCCGATGATGAAGCATGACATCCCTTGGGATGTGTGAGGGCTACAAGAGACAATTTGTGTCTCTCCCCACCCCATGACCTGACATCTCTCTTTCTTCCTTTCCCTGTTCCTCTCTTTCTTTTGTCCCCCTAAGTGTGAGGACTACGTGTTGACTAATTGCATACACAAACCCTGGAACAGTGCCCCCTATTTGGTTTTCAGGTGTCATGTGCACCCAATGCTAGATTCTTATTATATAGGGAGCAAAAGTTTAAACATGCTGAAATCACATATTTAAAGGTGGTCTCATACGTGATAATGAAGAAAAAGGAGACTCAGTAAAATATAATATTTGCCTAGGATCACACAATTTGAGACCAGATTACAGGTCAAGTATATTGTAATTGGGTCAAGTAGATTATTCAAGTCACTAGACCTGCAGGTCTCATAACATTTTTATGATTTGGTTTTCCGAAGACTAGTAAAGCCTGGACATTCAAAAGCACTGATGGCTACGTTAAATAAGGCAACAGAAACTGTACCGGGGACCTCTGACAGCTCCCCCAAATCCTTCCATTTACAGAGAAATAAACAATATCTTAGGGAAGGGGTCTAGAAGTGAGCAGGCCTGGGGATCACAACATAGCATAGAGATCAAATGGCAATTCACAATCTGTAGAATTCATGGTTCATAGCAGCATTTTATATATATTATGAATAAGGAATGAGGGCTAAATGATTACTCACACCATCGGTAAGAAGTAAATATCTGATGTTGCATACAAAACATTCAAAAACAAAGATCTGATTTCAGTTCTAAGAGGAGAAATGCCCTGAGACCTATTGGAGCAAAGTGACTGAAACTAATAAAAGGACATATCTGAACAGCTCAGCCGCAAGGTACAACAAGTCTCAATGTATGAGGGCTGCCACATAAACTTAGATCAAGGCGCTAGTATCAACAGTGTTCAATCTTATTTATCTAGTAGGGAAACCAGACTGAGCCTGTGCCTTGTGGGTGAACAAACCGAGCCGGCTGACAAAGGTATTATTATTTTAGTCCCAAAAATTTGGAGCTGGCCTACAGCTCTTGGTTCTCTGAACTTTGCTATCAGTCGGGCCTGAAGAATGTCTGGGCTTTTAACTGCAAAGGTCCAACATTTTAAGGGTGGTACCTCTGAGTGATGGAGCCTCAATAGCTCCTTTGAATGTCACAGGCTCCAGACCAGTGTTCAGAATGGAGGCCCTAGCATTGTGGGCTAGTGGTGCTATTACTGATGCCATTCCTGCATATGCAGATCACACGTTGAGCCCTAGTTCAGAAGCAAGTTAATACCACCGGCAGAATAAGCAACTCAAAACACAGAACAGTACCACTGGTGTTTAATCATTAAGGGCCTGATTATGATGCTGGTTGGACTTACATCCAACTGGCACTGTGGCGCATTACAATGCAACCACCTTCTAGGCAGTCGCCGGCTGCAGCACACGTCGCAGTACAAAATATACACATTTTACATATCCCTGCACTATGCATGGTGCCTGCCACATGGTGCAGGGATATGTTAGGGGTCACCATAGGTGCCACCCAGGGTCCCTAGCAGAACCCCAGGAGGAGAGGGGCCCTGCTAGGGCCTAACCTCCATGAAAGTGCCGGGGGAAAGGGGGGAAAGGGACTTCCTAATCCCTATAGCGGTGCCTGAGCAGGCATGGCCCCATCTTAGGGAATAGGAGTCCGACCGCAGCACGCAGTGATCTTTCCCCTGCCAGTCATGATCCGATTGCCTGCATTATAATGTGGCAATTGGATCAGATGGGCTGGATGGTGGAGGGACCCCTACCTACGGCCTGACGGTGGTGGTCTCACCGCCATCGTAATCAGGCCTGAAGTGACAGTATATATTTATTTTATATTAAATGTCAGTCCTGTGCCATTAGCATTTTAACCTCAGAAAATGAAGCCAGTTTTTTGTACCATTCCGAGGCGATCAAATTTTTAGAAATGCCCATCATGAAAATGTTCTCATCAAGCATATGAAGTTGCAGATAGTTGGATAAGACAATCAACTAAACTTAATAAGCCTTTGTAGTAGATTGATGTTTGCTTCAATAAACTCTCATCCTTTGCTTGATTACCATCATCTGCCTGCCGACTTCTCCATCTTCATGCCCAGTTCACGTAGTGGATTTCTGAGCCATAAGTCTCAGGATTGATTCAGGATGTGCACGGTGCTTTACGGAGGATCGAAACGTCTTACAGTGGTAACTAGGTCAACAACTGAAGATATCCAATAGAAGATTTCTGAGACGCAATAATGAGCCTGTGCAATGAGAATACTCAAGGAGTGAAGGAACATGTGGTCCAGGCAAACATAAATTTAAAAATAGAAAAAATAGGGGAATATTTTTGTGAAAGTCACGCTGCACAGCGCAACAAGTCACCTTGCTGTGCTGCATGACAGGGAAAGGGCAGGAATGCACCGTACTTAAAAGAATACAGTACATTCCTGCCTTTTTGCCTGCTCTGGCACCATTTTGGCTGCCTAGCGCCAACACGTGTGCTAGGGTGTCTGTGTTGCACGTAGGATTGTGCACCATCGTGCAAAAAAATCCTAAGAGGCACATCCCTCTGTCTATGTGTGCTGCAAACTACAGCACACATATAAAGAGGAAGTAACAAGGAGATATAAATATATTTCTCTTTGTTACGCCTCCCCAGAGAAGGCATATCTTTTTGGCACATTCCCAGGTCTACCACTTTTGAAAAATCAGGGAATGCTTAAAAAACCATGGGAGTTGCGTGGGAAAACCCACGCAACGCCTGTGGAATGCCTTCCTATGCGTGGCCTCTTAAACTGCATTTTGAGCCTGCATTGCGCTTGCAGTACGTTGCATAGTGCAAGGGCGAAGAAGCTCCCTTCATAAATAGGCTCCTCAGGGCTTCATACAAGTTGCTTAGTATAATGATGTGAAAATACTGCACCGGAAATTCCCCTATACAGCTGTGTGTAGCAATTGCCAGATGCAGTTTTACTGCATTAATATGGAAATCAATGCCTGCATTGCGCAGGTTACCACTTTTCTAAGGTTCCCAAAGGTAAAAATAAAAACTGAAATTTCAGCAAAAGGAAAAAAGTTTGTATTCGGATATTGGCAGTTAATGCTGCAGAAATTGCAGCAGTGGTATTACCATTACCAGCAGCTACTTTCGTTGCCATTATGAGCTGGCTAGGAGTATTGGAGAGTTAACCAGTTAAAATAATATTACTGGTGCTCTTTTCTGTATTTGAACCACAGCTGCTGGGATAAGTTGCCAGGAGCAGGGGTGTTCCTGTTACACTCCCTGGTAAGTCCTGCTACAAATGTCGAGTACCTCTGCTCTAGAGTCCTTCTCCACTTTGCAGCACCCGTGGTAGGTTCCTATCCCCCCTCTAGCCTTTAAACAGTGTAAGTAAGCACCCGAGGGCCACAGAGAGTGAAGCTCTGTTGGCGGTGTCAGCCATCAGAATAGCTCTGGCTTGTTCAGGATAACTACGTAGAAGACCACCCAGGATCAGTGTGATGATATTCACTTCACTTCTGGATGCTCAGCAATTTCATTTTCACGAATGGGCGGATGGGGCAGTGTCGGGATTGGCCAGAAAGAGAGATTGAAAGTCTGAATTGAGCTGTCTGGCGCTTGTAGGTCTACTGTGATAAAGAACTTGGGGCATATTAACAAGAGGGGGGGATAAAATTATCACCGATTCAGCGTCCATTTTCGGCCGAAAAGCGTTGATAATTTTATCGCAATATTAGCAAGAACACGCTAGCGCATGTTTCCGTGATTTAGCACCCTCTTTGCATCGCATCGTTAATGAGATGCAAAGTAGGCGTGCCTCAATAGACTACATTGGAAAATATCGCAAAGGCAGCTTCGCGATATTTAGAACAATGCCCCGGCCGGTGTAGCGATAAACAAAATCGTGCTAAGCAGCCATTAACGCTGGATTTTAACGTCTGCTAAAATCCAGTGTTAGGCATACTTTGCATGGGAGGTGGAATGTGGGGTTACGACCACAGGGTTGTATCAGCAAGGTCATCGCTGTTTTGCAGGGAACATCGCTGGTTTTCCAGCAATGTTGGGACATTTCCCGGCTATTGCTGGAATTTTCATCACCAATGCGCTAAGCATTGTAAATACAGCGCTAGCTTGGAGATGATTTCCAGCGATAGCCTGCAATAGGGAAGCTCGCACTAGGCGCGGCCAGCGATAATTATCGCTGCCGCTTGTTAGTATGACGCTTAGGGGCATAACAATTACAAACGGCGATAAACATTGCAAAGCGCGCTTAGCGCTAATACATTTATCGCCATCTATCGCTGGAATATATCGCCCAGATAGCACGTTATAAACAACGCGTTTCTCCAAGGCGATAAATATTCCAGCAATAGCGGCGAAATGCAGGAATATCGCTGAAAATCCAGCGATATTCCTGCAGCGATAGGGAAAACCTTGTTGATAGGGAGATGTGGATTCAGCCATAGAATCCACCTCCCATTATATGTATAGCTAAGTCTAGAATTTTGCGGACGTTAGCTTACAGCGATAATCGCGGTTAGTGTGACTTTTTATATCGCAACGCGGGCATTGATAATAGGGAGAACTTGTCTTTGCGACTGTTTCTTATTACTTTAAGTGGGGAACGCCTACTTTGCATGTCATTAGCGATAAATATCGCTGACAGGCAAAGCGGCAAAAAAAGGGGCGCTATTGCCAGTAAACTGTCGCTAACAGCTGTTAGCGACAGCTTGCTAAAAGAGCGATAAAAATATTGCCGATTTAGTGGCAAAAAGTGCCGCTAAAGCGGTGATACTGCCCTTGATAATATGCCCCGAAAGTCCTTTCAGACAATGTTCTGATCCACGTTGCTGAGCTTCCCCCGATAATGGCATAAAGTCACCACCTGTACCAAACTTCAAGATACTTACACTTGGGTCAGATCTTTACTGCAACATAGAAAAAAAATGCAATGCCTCAAAAACATGCTTTTCTAAACTGACGTTCCATTGAAAGAGCAGCAGTCTGTGCTAATTGCTGGGTCAATTTCTCTAGCATTACTTTGAGCAAGCACAGTAGAGCCTCACAGAGCCTTGATGAAGGTCTCCCTGGGAGACATAAAAGCTTGAACTGGTAGCTTTGTCACTGCTTCACAGGTGTCCAAGCACAAAGTTTCAGGGCTCTAAATGTTACTATCGAACACCTTGATGATAAGACAAGACATAGACATCAGACACCCCCCCTCCCTGAACACCTTCAGGAAGACTCTCAAGACCTGGCTCTTCGGCTAATCAGATCTGCTGATACCCCCACCCCCTCAGTGCCTTGAGACCCTCAAGGGTGAGTAGCACGCTTACAATACCCTGATTGATTGATTGATTGATAGATTGATTAGTTGATTGATTGATGGAAGCAATCTTCAGTCCTTATGGAATGCCTGGCCTGTCTGCTAGCTCTTTAGTTGGTAGTAGGGCATAATACCCTAAATATGTTTCAGAGTAACGACCCATTGCTTGATAGTTTACATAAAAAGCATATTGGTAGCAACCTGAAGCCCCTTTTCTGGCCAATGAAATATTTCTGTGATTGTGGTATCAACCCCGTTTTGAAGGGAATGAATGAGTTCTTTCTGAAGTGTCACATGTCGTGGCCAGGAGCTAATCCCATCATGGGCAAACCCCTAAACTTAAGGGCATGTTGTCCTACGGCTACCATCTCCAACCCACGAAGATTCACAGAGTATAGAAGGGTAGGTACTTCTAATTGAAATCCTGATTGAATATTGGGATAAAGTAAACTAGCGGCCCCAGAATGAAAAGTGAAATCCAGGGCTGGATAAGTTACTTGTGCACGGCACCAGTAAACATCAGAGCTTAACTCTTAGTTTTAAATATTTTGAGTTTTACATATCATGCACTTCCTCTTGGTTGGGGTGTTGTGACACTCATAGTTGTAGGTACACAAAGAAATATGTTATTCCTGGATACTAAATTACTAACCCAAAGATTGCTGGTGGGATTTCGAGGCACCAGAGTTGAAGCCACTAAATGCTATTTTACAAATGTTTGCATTGAGCTGCAGCCACAAGCGGTGCGTACACGTGGTCTGCACAGTTCTGCCTGGACCTCTAATCCTTGGAGCCCTCTCCATGTTTGACCAATTACACTTCAATCAGCTACCCCTGATTATGTGATTGTAGTTCGAATCTTCGTCACTAGAGAAATCTTCCTTTGGGAGACATTCAGCTACTGTTACACTGCCTTTTTTCTTCAGTTACAACAAGGCAACTGAACATTTTCTATCCAACTATTGTATTTCATTGATCCACTGCTTCAATGTTGTTTACTTCAATCAATCAATCAACCAGTGTTTAGTAAAGCACACTACTCACATGTGAGGGTCTTAATGCACTGGGGGTGGGTGTGAGCAGCTCCGTTGGGGTCACTCGAAGAGCCAGGTCTTGAGATACTTCCTGAAATGGTACAGCGTCGGGCTTCGTCAGAGGTGAAGGGGGAGTTTGTTCCAGGTCGTGGCTGCAAAGTAGGAAAAGGATCTTCCACCTGCTCTGGTCCTGTAAAAACGTGGGACGGTGGCTTGGAAGAGGTCGGCTGAGCGGAGGTTTCTTTTGGGGGTGTGGAAGGGGATTCGGTCATTGAGGTATTGGGTTCCGGTGTTGTGGAAGGCGCTGTAGGCGTGTGTAAGCAGCTTAAATGTTATCCTTCTTTCAACGGGGAGCCAGTGGTGGTCGCAGAGGTGTTGGGTGATGTGGTTGTGCTGTGGGATATTTAGGATAAGTCTGATTGTGGTCTGGAGTTTGCGGAGGAGGTTTTTGTTGATTCTAACGTAGAGGGCATTGCCGTAGTCCAGTCTGCTGGTGATGAGTGTGTGAGTGACGGTTTTCCTGGAGTTGGGGGGATCCACTTGAACATCTTGCAGAGTATACAAAGAGTTTTGAAGCATGCAGAGTATACGGCGTTGATCTGGCGATTCATGGTGAGTGATCAGTCGAGTATGATGCCGAGGTTACTTGTATGGTCCGTTTGGGTGGGTGGGTTTACGAGGCCACCAGATGTCGTCCCATGCAGAGGGGGTGGAGTCGAAGATGAGGACTTCTGTTTCTTAGAGTTGAGCTTCAGGCAGCTGTTCCTCATACAGGTCACAATGGCTTTCACCCCTTCTTGGAAGTTGTGCCTGGTGATGTCGAGTTCCTTGGTGAGGGAGAGGATGAGCTGGGTGTCATCGACGTGGGAGACGATGTTGAGCCCGTAGTTTCTGACGATGGGTGCGAGTGGGGCCATGTAGACATTGAAGAGTGTGGGGATGAGGGAGGATCCTTGGGGTACTCTGCATCTGATCTCTGTTGGTTTTGAGAGGAAGGGCAGGAGTCTTATTCTCTGTGTTTTGCCTGAGAGGAATGATCATATGCAGTCTAATGCCTTTACTTGGATGCCGGCATTGTGGAGCCTGGTGGCTAGTGTGCGGTGGGAGACAGTGTTGAAAGCTGCTGATAGGTCCAGGAGGATAAGGGCTGCCGTATGGCCTTGGTCGAGCAGGGCATGGATGTTGTTGATGGCGGCTAGGAGGGTGGTCTCAGTGCTGTGGTTCATCTTCGGGCTGGCTGCTGTGACCTCAACACCACTTCAGCAGGCAAGGCATGCTGGGTTCATCTGCTACTATGAATTAAATCTACAAACTCACTATTACATTAACTTATTTGTCCTAATGTTTAAATTATTTTTTTATACATTTACATCATACGGTTTATATTATCTTACTCAGTGCAAGCTTTCTAGGTAGCTCACGGACAAAGTTATTTGTGAGAACTTGAGTCAAGCATTTACTCTTATTTATTTGGTGTCAAAAAGTTTTTAAACATTTCCAACTGAGATCTTCAAGTGCGTAAATGAGGGGGGGATTAGTGACAGGATTGTCTACCTCTAATAGCTTCTTTGGTCTGTTTTTTCTCTCAGTCAAGTTGGATGGCCATTACCTTAGCATCGTACATGTACTTCTTGTAGGCGTTTCTAGTGGCTCAAAGATGTTCTAGGTGCAATACAGAAGGATGTTGTTGCCCAAATTGCTCTGTCATTCTTAGATTTTCTTTCTCCTTGTTGAGTTCTTTGGAATACCAAGGTGCAAACTTGAGGCCAGAATTAAGAAGATGTAGTGCAGTGCAACACAGCAGGATAACTTGCTTTGCTGCATCACATGGAGAGAGCAGGAATGCACCACATCTACTAAGATGTGGCACATTCCTGCTAGCTCCCTGCATTGGTGCTCACAGCGCAGCCTAGCACCAATGCAGGCATCCTGGCACCATAGCACAAGGGTGCCATAGTGCAAGGGCACCTGCATTGCAGGTAGGATTGTTTTTCTGCAGGAAAGGAAACCTTCCTGCACAACAACAATCCTTAGCTGCTTTTTGCTCTTTCTATGTGTGCTACGTTCTGCAGCCCCTATGTAAAGTGGAAAAAGAAGGCGAAAGAAAGCTTCCTCCCCTTAGATGGCGTACTTTTTTGACACATTCCTAGGTTTACTACTAGTAGGAAATCAGGCAATGCGCCAAAATCCTTGGATGGATGCACGGGCACACTCACACTCCACACATGGCACAAGGCAGCGACTAGCGCTGTGTTGCATTACACCAGATTTACTATGCCATGCATAGCCACACGTAAGGCTTGCATTGCCCTTGTGCCACCTTGTGTGATGCAAGGGCAACACAATCCTACCATAAATCTAGCCCTTGATGCCTTTCATTCTTCTCTCCTGTAGTGAGGTTAAATCATTCAAACTTTTGGTAATAATTCTATTGAGTATTGTTATTGCTCTAATAACATTCTGATCTTCTGTAAAGAGAGAGAGGTTGTCCGATAGGCATGCTGTAAGATTCTTAAGGTTGATGTTCTTGATTTTATGAACCCTGATTTTTGGCTGCTTAGGTTGTCCAGAAATCTTAGTTTTAGACAATGACATAGACAAGGGAATTTGCTGGTGATCCAACCGGTCGACTGGAATCAGGATGTCAACTAGCAGGCTGTCCTTGCTAGCTATAATAATATCAGAGTGGCCCCTTTAATGTGTGTCCATTTCAGACAACATTGGGTCAGATCACTCTGACATACAAAAGAGGAGACGATTGAGTATGATGGATCATCGAGTTTCCACCAGTGTGAATTGAAGTCACCTATGAAAATATAGTCATTGCTAAACAAGTTCAATAAAGAGGTAATATGATTCCTGCATTGAGCAATAGAGGTGGTTGTAGAAAAGTGCCCATTTCAACATGGTCATTCCCACTTTATGCCTCATATTTGATGTGATTTTGACTGGAAGTGCACTGGGTTCCTACTAAACAGGTCCCCAGTACCAGATCTCTTTTTCAAATCTGTGTTATTGGTTCTACCATTGACAATAACTTCAGTACACTCTCTAAGTCCCTAGTAAATGGTACCTCTGGTACCTAGGGCTTGATGTACCAAAGAGGGTTTCTAAGGGCTGCAGCACAAATGGTGTCACCCTAAGGGACCCCTCACCAAACCCTTGCAAGACTGCCATTGCAGGCTGCGTGTTTTGGTGCAGACCCAAAAGAGAAAACGCAACATGATACACATTCCTGTGTGCCATGTCCACTAACCCTGCATGCAATATTTGTAAGTTACCCATACAGCAGGCCTTACAGCCCAAGGTTCCAGGAAATTAGGGGCATATCAACAAGGGCTTTATCTCTGCGTTTTTGGCTTTAAAAGCCAAAAAAGGAGAGATAAAACTAGCGCCTTATCAACAACAGGGTGCTAACATGCAAATTCGCATGTTAGCACCCTTTTACTCTACGCTTCCCCTTGCATCTCTAATGAGATGCAAAGGGGCGTTCCAGAGTAAAATAATAGGAGAAATGCTGCTAAGCGACATTTCTCCTATTATCAAGAATGTCGCTAACCCTGTTAGAGACAAAAAAAGCAGCGCTAACCGCGGTTAACGCTGCTTTTTTACGTCTGGTATTTTTCTGACTTAGCCATGATATCCTATGGAAGGAGGATATCATGGCTAAGTTTGCCTGTCCCTATCAACAAGGTAACGTGAGATTATCGCTGGGTTTCCAGCGATAATCTCACGTTAGCCTGTTAGCGTGAGGATTTTTATCGCTATTGAGATAAGCGTTGCTAATAGCACGCTATCTCAGCGATGAAACTTCACGCTAGCCAGCGATAATTATCCTAGCGCTAAGTGCGCTTAGAGATAATTATCGCCGGTTGTTGTTGATATGCCCCTTCGATCCTTCTGACCAAAAGAAGAAGGAGGACTGAAGAGTCATGAAAAGCAAGAACTGTAAAAGAAGCAACTGACTTGGTGCCAACCCTGCCTGCCTATCTGCTGTTCCAGATGATTATGCTAAAGTTCGCTCATCCTGCAAACTGCTGTGCCTCCAAAAGCCTAGGAGGACTGCCACCACTTCTGCCAAGACTCAGGAACTTCCTTGGAGCAGCAGAGCTGCTTCTTGCAATCCTGCAGCCACCCAAAGAGACTCAAGAGGATTACAGACTACCAAAAGCTGACACCGGAAAGCACCACTGCACCCGTGCCACCCAGCCCAAGCTGAAGCGGGTCAAGGATGCCAGCAGGGTCCCCCGGTCCTCCAGAGACAAAGTCCACCCAGGACTTGCACACTGTGGTCTTCCTGTCGCCACCTGCAGCCTCTGTTTGCAGGCCCCCTCTACCGAGTGTGCTCCCAGTGAGAAAAATCCGACGACACCTCTGCACCTGTCGCCCCTTGCCCGTGGTGAAGAGGACAAAAGGTGTTACCATATCCCAAGCATCGTGAGACCTGAACCCCTCTTATGGTTCAGACCGACTGGCTTCCCATTCCAAGCCTTCAGCCTCTTATGGATTGAACCAATCCCACAGGATAACATTGGAAACCCGATGCTAAAAAGCACCTCTGCACCCAGGTGACCCAGTGTCACCCGAGGTGACCTGCTGGTGCTACTTTAGACCTTGTCCCATACTCACCTTAAGGGCAGGAGATTGGTCCATTAAGTTGCTGTGAAGTGCCCGTATTCAGTACATGTTTTTCCCTCATTGGATAACATTGGGCCCCCAACGCTGAAAAGCACTTCTGCACAGGGCCGCAACAGTGCCGCCCGAGCTGACCTGTGGGCAATGCCTTGGACCTTACCCCATACTCACCTTAAGTCCAGGAGATCGGTCTTGTAACTTGCTGTGCTGTACCTGAATGCTGTATTTGTTTTTTCCCCCATAGAATAACAGTGCAGCTTCTGAAACATGCACTGTATCCACTTATTAAATCCAAAAGTATTCCTCTTAAAAAATGTACTTACCTGATCTTATTGATTCTGGTAACCTAAACAGATATAAAGATACATGTTATTTTTATAAATTGGTGTGGATCTCCTTATTGAGTCGTATGCATTATTTATTGACTATTGTGAGTATTTTCAGATGTCTAATATTCCTCTTTGATAAGCCTAAGGCTATTTGACCACAGTACCACCTAGAAGAACACCATGGGATTGCTAGAACAAGACCCTATCCACTGGCCAGGGAATACCTGGACTTTTTGCACAGTATACCTCTTTTTGGTATACCATGTAAAGAGCCAGCTTCCTACAGTGGTGAAATCAACAGGTGGATGATAGTTGAAAGCAGTTCTGGTCATTTTGTTGGTGTTTGTTATCAGTACAAAAAATAGACATTGGAAAGTCGAGGTAGACTATAAAGTCACTTCCCTATAGTGCACGGAATTGTTGAAGATCACAGGTACACTGCCACCTATTTTCCCGGTATGAAGTAGGCAGATAATGGAGTAATCCAGTAGAACAAAGACGTCCTTATATGGTTGAAGCATTTTGTTAAACCACATTTCTGTCAATATAATGAGGTCCAACTCCACTATCTCAATGCAATGTTTCACCACCAACTTACAGTTGTTAAGTAGTTAGCATAGGGCGGTGATGCTAGAGGTCTTGCGGAGGGTGGATTTTACTGGAACCTCAATGACGGTGGATATTTTAGTTGAAGGCACACATAGAAATGACAGGTTGCAGGTTGGAACCAACACTTTTCTGGTTGGCTGAATAGATGCCCCCAAACAGGTAGAACCTACTGCTCCCATCAAGGGCGGGTGATTATACTCGCTGCATAACCTTCACACAGGATATTTGTAAATAACGTTTATATTCAACACACATATTCAATCATTATAGCATGAATATTATATTCTTTTGGGCATAAAACACATATAGAAATATAACTAGCAGTACTAGGCCCACTCTTATTATAATATCAATAGTCTGCACACTGTAGACAATTCCTAATCTAATCCTCCAACCCCAATAGAGAGAGCACCCATATGCTGTGCCACAAGCTGTCCACCCCAGACCCATCATAGGAATCCTGATAATTGAGTCTTACACAGTATAGGGTATATCAAAGATATGTACATACATTAAAACAGAACAATTTTTAGCTGCACTGCGGTCTGGAGCCACGCTGGTAAACCCAATGTCAAATGTATTGTGCTTTTGGAGTGAAATCAACATATACAGCGACACCGCCTGCCAGTGATGGGCCACACACAATCATTCCCACTCACACACACTTACTCGATACAGCTACATGTTTCGACAGGTATCGGCTAGTCCTTCCAGAATGCTCTTACATACTTATGCACTCAGCACTCAACACCCTGATGCGGTGCCACTGGTATCCAGCAGATCAATAGATCACAACCTGCAGACTTCGTGGCCCCAGCCTCCCTCTACCCTCTAGTTTTTTTGTTTTTGTTTTAAACATGTTTTTATTATAATTTTTACAACAAACAATAATCACAGTTCATCTCCTTATATTTATGTTATCGACAGTAGTTGTGCTTTCCAGTTGTGGGATGTGTATCCTGCACTCAGAAGGGGTATCTGTCGCTACGGTCCATATATCTTCTTTGTACTGTGATGCCGGGGGGAACAGGGGACAATAAAACTGGGGATACATTGCCCTCTACCCTCTAGTTGACCCCGATTGTCCTACACCCCCGGATGAAAGATAACCAGCCCCCTCCTGGAAATTGGGTGGCGCACAGCCAAAGTCACACTTAGTCTGGGTCCTCGGTAAGCAGGTGGGGATATGTAGGTGGATGTAAACAAAGGGAGTTTAGCAGCCACTCTGGAAGTTCACCCACAGGTCTCAAAACACAAAGGAGTCATGAAGTCTCTTGACCCGCTTCTGAACAGTCTTGGAAGCGCTCCTTCAACCCATTCCATCTCTCTTGTTAATAACCAGCACCAGGATGTCTTCAGGAGGAGCAAGGTGTGGAGAGGTCAGTCGGACCACTGCGATGAGGGTCAAAAGGGAACAACTGATGAATGTGGAGTAACACAGGGGAGCCTCTCAATAGGAGGAGGCCCCCCTTCCGGCACACAATGATCAGGGTCATACCCAGGTAATCGAGGGACATCGTCTAGTGCCGGTTGGGATGAGTCACACCAGACACTTCCAATTTCAAACATGAAGAGTTGCAAATTCCGTACCTTCCTAAAAGTAAGGCACAATGACCGGTGCTTGCTGAAATGCATTGTACCAGGCAATTCTTGTCACACACAATGAAGAGTTGCAAATTCCGTACCACCCTTGAAAGGAGGCACAACGTCCAGTGCCGGATGATACAAGTTGCACTAGATCAGTCCAATCACACACACTCACACACAGACGCAACTTCAGCAGTGCCACATGAGGTAGGATGAGGCACTACTACAGGTTCATCCCCACATCCAAGGATAGCACCCTGTGAATCGGACACCACAAGCAATGAGCCTGCAGTTCGCGTGCTGCACTAGAGAGATGTGGCACAAATGATAAAATGAGCCACACAGAGTCCTGCAACCGTTGAATCCACTCACCACCAACTAGACCCTTATGAGTGTCAGGGTCCCGACACCTTAGATACCAGCAAGATTTCTGGGGCTCCCCACTAGACAATCTGGTCTCAAGACAAAAGTCTTAGTTCCATGCTCATGCTGCTCTACCTGTAGGGATTCATTAGCCGATGTTGGTACTTGAGAAGGCACCGCTCTCCAGATGTCGCGGGTAGATGGTGTAGGTCCCTTGCGGGAGACCTTGAATGTCTATGAGATCTCCATGATTGGTTGGGCCCTTAGAGAGCACACTTCAGGGCACCACACTTCAGCAGGCCTTTCAGGCCAGGCCAGCCACTATTCAGAATCAGCACGTGGTCCCCTTGCGTGGGCAGTTTTCCTCCATGTGGACAATAGAGCCCTCTGGCAATGTGCACCACACAATGTGGGTTCTCCGGTCCTGTGTCCCCGCAAGCATATCAAACACTTTGCTGAAGGATGGCACTAGTAGTTATACTGTTGTGTGTCTTTGATGTTCAGGGTGGTTCAAGGGATCTGCTTCCGAACCACAGATATCCCCCTAAATCATAGGTCTGTCTGCCATGGAGCCATGGAATACAGTTCTTAATCTTTAGTGAGGCCATGATGCTGACCCTAGTAGCTAAGTGTCAAAACCTCTCTCTCAGTCTATCCCATTGGGACCTGAAATGGCAGAGGTCTGCCATTTTAGTGGATGCCCATGATTTATGGCTGCAACTTGAGGAATGCAGAGATATGCTCCCCCAACCCCTGGTGTCCACTGAAGCTAGGCACCACAGCACACAAGACTCTTAGAGCATGGAAATGTCGATATTCTATAAGTGGTATTTCTAAGCGAGTTATGCCACTACACACTTTACCTCTGGAAAGGATTTGGCATGGCGATTCCATTGATAGGAAACATCAAGAGGCTGCTCTACTGCAATCCACAATTGCAGCCCGAAGTGATGTCAACCACTTCCCCATGTAAACCTATAGTAAGAGCAAGCCTCATAGGTAGTGAAAACACACACAGGTATTCCTCACTACCAGGGCGCATGAGCGCTATTGTGACCTGCAGGTTGAACACATAGTCCCAGCACCATGGATGCAGATGCACCCGTCCAGTCTGCAACAGCAGACTGGACACAGGTTTAAATAATACAAGTGATGGCAGGCGGCCCACACAATTACGGGCACCATCAGAGCATCCAGCAACCTAAAATGGGAGGGGGCTCATGATTTTAATCATGATAGCTTCCAATGCGCACCCAATGGTCTGCAATGGCAGACCAGGGCATAAGATTACCTGGACCATAGGTGTGAGTACATGCACACCACCCTGCCTGGGCCAGCCGGACTCGGGTCGACTCCCTTACGGGTGCAATTGTACACACCTGGCCTGCGATGGCGAGCAGGGCACCTTGCCACTAGCACCACAGGTGCAGGCTCCTGGACTCAGGCCTGCAATAGTTAGAACATAGGGGATGCAGGTATGCACTCATCGGACCATGATGGCAGACCTAGCACCTATCCAGAATGCAATAGATGCCCGGGTACATCCTCAAGCCTGCCTTACTAGGCTGGAAATTCAAAACAGCAGAAGGGCCAGGGTGAACACCCTAGTCTGCAATGACAGTCTGGGTGCATAGGTAAATTTCCACAGGTGCAAGTGTCCACTCCCAGGTTTGTGTTGGCAGCACGGCTCATGGTTGCGAACACCATGTCAGCGCCTCTTCCTAGCCTGTTTAGGAAGGTGCATGCACCTTAACCCATCTTGTATGCACCCCCTGCCCAATGCGGATGACAAGGCACACCTTCCCTCTGCAGTACAGTGGGAAGGTGCCCAGGTTCCTATCGTCATACGGAGAGTCATTAAATACTTGGAGGAAAAAGCGAAAAGTTTTGGAATAAATTTCCCTAAAAAGGGCCATGTCCAACATTGCATCACCGGAGAAATGTTACTGTTCTACAATTTACCTATGCAGCATGGCAAAGAATGGGTAAAGCTCCTGGTCTTGCAATGTGCTAAATCCTCAATTGAGGATGAAAGGGAAACCACATTTTAAGCATACAAGACATCACTTTTGTTGCCAGAGTGCCTGCAATCGAGTATGGGTTTAATTATAACTATACAATAGGGTTGAGGAAAAGAATACGTACTAGAGGTGGGCAAAGAATTCCGCTCTGACGGTGGAGATTTGCCCACTGTGCGCAGAGTTCCGAAAAACTCAGAGCTGAGTTTTCTCTTGCATGGCTCGCCAACTTTAAGATGGTGAGCGCGAGCGAGAGAAATCATGCGCTAGACCACCTCCCAGCTAGATTTCCAAACCAATCAATCAATCAGTATTTGTTAAGTGCGACTAATCACCCGCAAGCGTCTGAAGGTGCAAGGGGGAGGGAGGGCTGCAGGTCCTACTGTCCGGTGAGGTTCAGTCGAGTAGCCAGCTCTTGCGATCCTTCCTGAATTGGGTCAGCAGCGGGGATAGCTTAAGGTGAAGAGACAGGGAGGCATATGTATGAAAACACCATTTTGCAATTCCTTAATAACGATTTTTAGCGATTGCTATGAAGGACTCGCAAAATACAAAATATGTAGGAATCGCAATAATAATTGCGATTCCTTATTATTCCTTAATTGCGGATCGCAAATTGCAATTCGCAATTAAGGAATACCTTCCCATTCATTCCTATGGGCCTAAAGGCCTATAGGAATGATTGGGAAGACATTCGCAATTTGAGAGTACCCATTAGGTACTCGCAAATTGCAAAGGCAATTTCAAGGGTGTCCAAAGGACACCCTGTTGCACCCCTGAAATATGTATGTGTGCCCATGTGGCGCACATACATGCCCTAAGGGCATGTATTTGTGCCACATGCCACTTTGAAAAATGCAAAAAAGTTAATTTTTCAAAGAAATCGTAAATTGCCACCAACTTGAAGTTGGTGGTAATTTGCGAATTCTTATGGCAAAATCGCACAACTTGGGTGCTTTCTGCATTGCATTTAAGGATTGCAATTTCCGATTCCTTAAATGCATTTGCAAAATAGGAAATCGCAAATTTTGCAATTCCCTATATTGCGAGGGCCTTTTAGGATGATACATCCTAAAAGGCTTTTTCCCATTCTCAAATGGCCGATTCTGAGAATCTGCCCGTTTGCGAATGGAAATTAGGCTTCATACATATGCCCCAGGGTGTTCTTGGTTTTGGCGGTGAGGTAAAAAGAATCTTCCTCCAGTCCTGGTCATGCAGATCCAAGGGACAGTGGGAAGGGCCAGTTCAGCACAGCAGAGGTGTCTGGTGGGTATGTGGAATGAGAGGCAGTGGTTCAGGTATGCTGGTCTAGCGTTGTGAAGGGCTTTGCAGGCTCGTGTGATGAGCTTGAACATGACTCATTTGTTGACTGGGAGCCAGTGGAGTTCTTGCAGGTGTTCAGAGATGTGGCTGCAGCGGGGGATGTTGAGGACCAATCTGGCTGCGCCGTTCTAAACATTCTGTAATTTCCTGATGAGTTTCTGGGCAACTCCTGCACAGCGTGCATTACCGTAGTCGAGTCTGCTACTGATCAGGGCATGGGTGACCGTCTTTCTAGCCCTAGTGGGGATCCATCTGAAGTTCTTTCGAAGCAGGCGAAGAGTGTGGCACTGGCAGCATGGTGAGGAGAGGGCATTGATCTGGTGGTTCATCATGTGTGAGGAATACAGTATGATGCCAAGATATTGTGCGTGGTCCATTGGTGTGTCCACTGTAGACCACCAGGAGTTTTCCCAAGCAGAGGTGTTGGGCCCCAGGAAGAAGACTTCAGTCTTATATGAGTTGAGCTTGAGACAGCTGTCTCTCATCAAGGTAGTGAAGGCCTTCATTTCCGTCATGGAAGTTATTTCTGGTGCTTTTGGGCTTGTTGGTGAGGTAGAAGATCAGCTGGGTGTCATCGGCGTAGGATACAATGTTGAGCCTGTGGTTCCTGGCTATGGCTGCGAGAGTGGCCATGTAGATGTTGAAGAGGGTGGGGTGCAGGGAGGAGCACTGGGGAACTCCGCAGCAAATCTCCGTGGGTCTGAGAGGAACGGTGGTAGTCTGACTCGCTGTGTTTTACTGAAGAGGAAGGAACAGATCCAGTCCAGGGCTTTGTCATGGATGTCGGAGTTGTGGAGTCTCGTGCTTAGGGTGTGATGGGAGACGGTGTCAAAGGCGGCCAAGAGGTCCAGGAGGATGAGGGCTGCTGTTTATCCCCCCATCGAGGAGGGAGCAGATGTGTTCTGTGGTGACGAGGAGGCCGGCCTCCTGGATGTAGTTGCGGCGGAAGCCGGATTGAGAGGAGTCTAGAACATTATTGGCTTCGATGACCTTGGAGAGTTGGGCGTTGAAGGCCTTCTCGATGACCTTGGCTAGGAAGGGGAGCAGGGAGATGGGCCTGAAATTCTTGAGCTCTGTCAGGTTGGTGGAGAGTTTCTTCAGCAGAGGGTTGATCTCGGCATGTTTCCAGTCAACAGGGAAGGTGGCAGTCTTGATGGAGCAGTGAACGCGGACGATCGCTGTAGGTCGCTACCGCTCGGGTTGATAAAGCTGCCTCTCATGTTGAGGAAGCTGCTGTTCGAGTAGAAAAACTGCTCAAGTGGCAGAAAGAAGCAGTACTCTCTTGCACTCTTGGTGATTCCTTTTGTGCTGATGTACAGCATGGGAGAAACACTTGGTGCTAAATATAAGCACAACGTAGAGGGCTCCGCTGCTCATGGAACTCTGTGTAGCATGGTGGAGTTTTTTCTGCACTTTACGTAGTTCCATGTAGCGCGTCTCCTCAAACTCTGCCCAGGCCTAATACATACCCAAATTCTCACAAGAGGTTCAGAAAGCACTACAGGGACGGAGAACTTATGGAGGCGTAATTTAAGGAAAAGTGCTCAGTGGGTTACTTGGCTGTGCTCAGCTCTGTGTTAACCGAAGGCCAAAGTTACCAACTGAGCAGGACTGACACAACCTTCCCTTTTAGGAATTCAATACATTAAATTGAAATAAGTTGAAAAATAGTGATCCCTCTTATCTGCACATCAAGATTTGAGGTGAACAGCGCCATTATTCTTTGACAGGGGTGCTGATATTGCAGCTGGTATAAAGCAGAATGATATGCTGTTCCTAAAAGACAGTACAGGTGGATGTGCATGTGGAGAACTACAATACTCATTAGTGTCAGGAGAAAATATCTTCCTTTCGGAAAAAGATCCTCACATGCCCAGTCAGCTAGGAGTCTTGCTTCATCATTGGGTCTGCTCCTCGTCGGGTTGGCGCTGCAATACCCGATCAGCACCCATGATGGGGCCTTTTCACAGAAATCTTTGTCCCTGGCCATTGGATGCAGAGCGTGTGAGGGCCCTAGTGAGTGTAGATGTGGAATAATGAGATTAAAACAGGAAGTAGAGGTCCACTCAAAACTAATTTAATTAATGTGGCCACTCTCCTGATTAAAACAAGGTATGGCGCACCCCTGCTGTTAGGTTACAGGGTACTGCGCTCTGAGGTCAGGTCAACATGTTTCTTGCCATTATGTCATGTAGACGGCAAATCTTCAGGACCGATGTAAGATCTATCTACACTTTTTGGTGGTGGTCCAATGTAGTGAAAGTAAATGACCACCCATACAGCACCCTAAGTGAGGTGGACCTACCCCTCACTCCTGCCGGGACCGGTAGAAGTGAGGAGTAGGTCCACCGTCACTTAACAGAGAAGTCACAACACTGCACTATTCAGTGTCTACACCTGCCGGAACATGTTGCTATGAATGGTTGACCCTAAGAGGGTTGATGGTCTAGATCTACAGGTACCACTTTTTAGGGTGCTGTATGGGTATTCATCCACACATTTATCACGGTCTTAGTGTGTGACGGCATATGTTTGTGCACTTTGCGTGCGTACAGTGCACCTAAATATCCTCTGGCCCCCATCGCCCAATGGTCTACACGATATGCCGGGTCACTCCTGTCCGTGAATACCCAATCATTGATTACCATGAGCTGCGATGCTGAGTAGTATTTCCAGATGTCCGCTACGGCCAGACCACCATCATACACCCCTCTCTGTAGCTTGGCTAATGCGCTCCTTGCACCCCTGTCATCCCACAAAAATCTCCTTAGTGCCCCGTCCACGTCCCTAAAGAATTTGCCGGGTATTGGACATGGGGTGTTCTTCAAAATATACAATATTCTGGGTAACAACATCATTTTGAAGAGAACCACCCTTCCCATAAGGAATAGCCGCAGTGTTCTCCAGTGGGCAACATCCCTCTTTAATCTGTCCAGTTGCGGCTGTAGGTTCTCTGCCAGAAATTCAGCATCTGTTTTAGCTATCTGTATGCCCAGGTACTTAAAACTGTCCCTAACCTGCAGGTTGGTGTCTGCACCGAATACCGGTGGTGGTCCATTTGATAACATGCACCAAAAAGATTTATCATAGTTAATCTGGTATCCTGAATATCCCCCGAATAGTTTAAAAATTTGTAACAACAGGTTCACTGTGAACCGTGGCCTTTTCGCATACAGGAGGACATCGTCGGCGTATAACGAGATTCGCTCTTCCCATTGGTTCCCCCCGTAAATCACGGAGATCACTGGGTCCCCTCTCACCCATGCAGCCAGCGGTTCCAGCGCCAATGCAAATAATTTCGGGCACAGAGGGCACCCCTGTCTCATTCCCTTATGAAGGGCAAAAGAGCGAAACACCGAACAATTCACTCGAACCCTAGCCAGTGGAGCTTTATGTAACAGTTTAATCCAAGATTGAGGGCCAAACCCAAACCGTTTCAGGACCTCAAAAAGGTAGCGCCATTCTATGCTATTGAACGCCATGCGAGCGTCGAGGGATTATAGAGCCGCTTTCACCCCTGGATTTGTTCTTAATAAATGCATTACCCCATAAAAGTGTCTGAGATTGAGTCTGGTGCTGCGGCGAGGCATAAAGCCCGACTGGTCTGGATGTATCAAGGTCGTCATTGGCCCTGGAAGTCGGTTGACCAATACCTTAGCTAGGATTTTAACCTCCATATTCAACAAGGAGATTGACCGGTACGATCCGCATTGATCAGCTGGTTTGCCCGCTTTGGGTATTACAACTATGGTCGCTGTTCGCTGGTCTATCAGTAGACACCCCTTTTCCCTAGCTTCATTAAACATTTCTCTCAGGTACGGGGCCACTATACTCGCTGTGAATTTAAAGAGCTCCACGAGCAGTCCATTTGGTCCCGGTGCCTTCCCCGCCTTCAAGTCTTGAATAGCGCCTATTATTTCTTCTGTAGTGATGTCTTTCTTGATAAGTTCCCTATCCGTAGCGGACAACTTCGGAAGTCTCATTTCAGCTAACGATTCACTGCAATCTGCCTCAGACTTGTTTGGTGTGGACGTATATATCTCCTCATAATAGTCCGCAAAAACTCATGCCATTTCCTCCCCGGTAGTATACGTGTGTCCGCCTTCATCGCGTATTTCTGCAACCCAGCTCCTGTCTCTGTCTCTCTTTTCGAGCCATGCAATCATTTTATTAGCCTTGTCTCCCAAATCATACACTCGTCTCTGTGTGGCCAGTGCTGCCGATCTCGCAGCGTTATTTGCCAGATCTTGTAATTCCTGTCTCTTGAGCACTAAGCGGTGCGCTAACTCCTGATCCATCCTTCTCCCTCTAAAACACTTGCCTTCATTTCGACCACTTCCTCCTCCAGTTTATACCATCGCAGTCTTTTTTCTTTATTACTACCACCTATACAGGCCTGAACGTATCCCCTCACAACTGGTTTGAATGCTTTCCACAAAGTGTAGGCCTCTTCTACTGTCCCCTCGTTTATCTGGAAGTAACGTTGTGCCCGCTCCCTGACTTTTTGGGTATTTTCCTTATTTTGAAAGAACCATGCATTCCGTCTGGGTGGTAGAGTGTGTGCCCGAGTCGGTCCCCTCACCGTCACTTCTACTGCGGAGTGGTCTGAGATACATCGCGGGCCAGTAGGGGCAACCGCGAACCATGCTTCACTTCCTCTATGCGTCAGTATGTGGTCTAGGCGGGAGTAACTACGGTGCGCCGCTGACTAAAAGGTGTATTGGCGGGTACCTGGATTGCGCATCTGCCACAAATCCGTCAGACCCATAGCTTCTACAAATGCTCGAAGCTGCTCTACCCCTCACTCTCTAGTGGAGGTGGTTTCTTTATCTAACCCGGGTCAATAGTAGAGTTCATGTCGCCTCCCAGCACCAACAACCCAGCTGGAAGATCGACCAACGGGGTCCCCAGCGACGTGTATGCCTCAAATCGCATCACCAAAGGGACGTAACATGAGACAAAAAAAATTTTTAAACACATTTTATTGCCTTTTACATGTTGCATAGTAAATCCACTGATCGCCGCACCAGTGATTTCAAAGCATGATCATTCTAATGCATTACATTGAATATTCTGCCTGGTCTTACAGTCATGAGTCCTGATTTTACCAGTCGCATTCTCGGTCTGGTAAGGTTTCTGCATACAATCTTGAAGGTTCCCCCCTCCCTCCTTCCGTTCCCCAACAAATGACTGATCCCCCTCCCCCCTCCCCTTCCCACCCAGCACTGCTGTCTCCCCACTGCCTCTATTGAGCCCAGCTAGGCGCCTCCTTTTGAGATGTGTGTGATGGTGTTTCCCCGTAGCCTCCATGTCGTATCCCTGTCCTCTCCTGTGTAGTTCTATTATATATCCCTATTTCTCTGGATCTGTAGTGCTACTCCGTACTAACCTGGCCCCTGGGGGTTCTCTATTTGTGGTGGTTTCTCTGGGGTGGAAGCTTCAGATTCTCTGTCATCTCTCTTAAGGTCTTCCACCAACCCTTCCCACACCTGAGAACTCTCCAGCTTGCCCACTCCTATCTCACATTTCTAAGCAGAACCCTGCCCTCGCAGCCAGCCCATTTCACTAATTCTCATTTCTATCTGTGCACATTGGGGCCTTCCGGCTTCTTCCAGCTACTAGTAATTTCTCGTTTCGCGAGTATAATGGCAAGGTCTTGGAACCTGTCTGTAGTCCTGGTTTTGGCAGTGTGTGGGAACAGGTTGAGCAATATGTGGGCTGGTGTGCATAGGACCACCCTCTCTGTTATTCTAGCTGTCTCCCGTGAGATTTCCTGCCATTACTGCGTTAAGGAGGTGCAACTCCACATCATGTGAATAAAAGTCGCCCCTTGTGTATTGCATTTTGGGCATCTAGCGCCTGCGCCCTCAAAATAGCGGTTGATACGCTCTGGGGTTAGATATGCTTGGTGAAGTATGTAGAAACTGATCAAGCTAAAACGGGCGTTTCGAGATACTTTGGCGGTCCGTTCTAAAATATTTTCCCAGTCCTTCTCTTCTAGCGGTCTGTAGATATCTTCCCCCCATTTGTGCCTCAACCGGTCCAGCGGTTGTATGGAGTCTCGCCCTATAGCTCTGTAGAGGCATGCAACAGCTTTGATAGATCCCCCAGCCAGACTTATGTATTCGCAGGTGGCGTGTCATAGCGGTTTAGTCGTACCCGTTCCCCAGTGTCGCCTCATGGCCTCCATGACAGCCCCGTAGAGCAGGAAGTGCCCCAGTGGTATTTCCCAGTCAGTGCTGAAGTCCTCAAAGGAGAGAAGCTCCCTGTCCGGTAAGAGATCTCCTACTTTCGTGGCTACTGCTTGTACCCAATTGTCTATTCCCCACCATTGTCCTCCATGGGTAAGGGCCCCCAACAGCGACATCTCCATTTCTAGCGAATATGGGCGTTTTGTTCTAGTTTTCTGCAGGCATCGGTCCCAGCAGCGATGTATCACTCTATGTTCGTTGCTGCGGACCTTCTGAGGCTTGGCAGTCCCGAGCAGGGTGCGGAACACAATGGCTTTATACGGAGTGAATGGTGGCACCTCCCTGTCTGGCTCCCTGCTTCCAGCCACCCACTGTGTGAACCTCTGCAGCTGTCCAGCAAAATAGTAGGCCCTCATATCAGGCACAGCTAAACCCCCTGAGCTAGGCTGTTTTAGAGTGTTAAGGGCTACTCGTCTGCGTCCTGTCTCCCATATGAAAGCCGACAGGCAGGAGTCCAGCTCCCGGAACCATGCCGCTGGTATCCACACTGGAAGCGTGACAAAGAAGTACAGCAGTCAGGGGAGAGCCACCATTTTAAGTAGGGAGATGCAACCCATTGCTGAGAGGGGAAGCTTTCCCCAGAATGCCATAGTGTCCTTGAGCGAGCGCAGTGCCCTCCCTATGTTACCTTCCTTCACATCCTGCATGGTGTAGAAGATGTGCACTCCCAAATATCGGAAACAGCGGGGTTCCCATCGCAAATCGCCTAAGTTCCCAGGTGGCTGCATGTCCCTCACCAAGGGGAATAATCTGGACTTCTGCCAATTCACACGCAGGCCCGACAACGACCCAAATTGTTCCATAGCTTTTGCTCCTGGCAGTTCTTCCCCCGCGTCATTTAAGAACAGTAGAAGGTCATCCGCATATAACGCTATTTGGTGCCTCTGCTCCCCCAACTGGAGCCCTCGGTAAGCCCCTTGAGATCGCGCTACACAAGCTAATAGCTCCACAGCCAGGGCGAATAGTAGTGGGGAGAGGGGACACCCCTGGCGTGTACCTCTCTCCACCTGGTATTGCTCCGATATTGTGCGCCCCGTGCGGACCTTCACCAAGGATCAGTATATAATAGCCTCACCCAGCGCAGGAACCCCGGTCCAAGGCCCATTTTGGTCAACACGGCATATAGGAACCCCCATTCCAGGCTATCAAATGCCTTTTCCATGTCGATGGCGAACACCGCCCCCCGGTCTGCCGTTGCCCCAAGTTCAACAATGGACAGCAGTCGACGTATATTCAGAGTAGTGTTCCGGCAGGGAATGAAGCCTGCCTGGTCCTGGTGCACCAGAGACAACTTGTATGGGAGCAACCATGTTGCCAGCACCTTACCTAAAATGTTAAAGTCAAGATTCAGCATTGGCAAGGGTCTATACGCTGCGCACTCCAATGGGGACTTATCGGGCTTCAACCGCGGGACCACCACCGCCTCTCTAGTGGTGCCCGGTAAGTGGCCCTTCTCCCTTGCCTCCGCATACATCTCCGCCAATTTGGGGGATAACTTGAGACAATATTAATAACTTGTCCCTCCCATTTCCCTGAGAGGGCCACCGATCATCCAATGGGGTCATGCCAAATCTTGTCTACCACTAAGGGAAGGTTCGTCTTCTCACTCCTCTAGATCCAGTCGTATAACCAGCATGGGCGACGAGCTTGTATTCGTATCTATCTAGTGCCCGGTATCTGTGACCTTTCAGATGGTTTCCTATAGCAACACTATTCCCGGGGAGTGTCGATGAAAATATTGTAGCACTATCTTGCAACCGCCCATGCCTTTTGACATAAAACCATATTTACAAAGATTTGTGGATATGGTTTTGCGTCAAAAGTTAACGCCTCTTCAAAGGAGGCGCTAACAGGAGAAATGCTTTCATTTGTCTGTGCTTTTCCAACTTTGCATGCTTTCTGCACTGTGCAGCATGCATACAATGTGGGAAAAGCTTTCCATCGCGTCAAGGCATAGTATTTTGTACAAGAAGGGTACCCTTTCTGTACAAAACCTATGCTAGACACATGGACACACCCTAGTGCTTTGGCGCTAAGGTGTGTGCATGGCACAATGCCGCTGAAATCAGTGCCGGTGCAAGTGAAAGGGGAGGAGAGAGCCATATCCTTGAAAATATGGCGCTCTCACTGCGCCCTCCCTGTCACGCAAGGAAGTGCAGCCTCGCGGGGGGCTGTGCTGTGTAGCATGACTTTTTTGTAAATCTTACCCTGTATCTCTGTTGGGAGGTAGGATTATGTCGTTGGTCCTGAAGTGCTATCATCTGTGCTGATGTCCCCAACACCAACATTTGACAAAGTCCAATTCAGACTTTTAGCCCGGGTGCAATTGTTGGCAATCTTTTAACAGTAACCGAGCAGTCACCATGTCCTGCTCTCGCGCCCATGTGCAATGACAGTGCCTTCGCTCCAAAGGTTATGAACACCTATTTCAGAAGCTTTGCCCTCGTGCACGCAAACATATGCACTTTTGTTTGCTGTTTGTGTAATATGAAATTGATCACAAAATCAACGCACATTATTGCAAATGTGTTTAAATAATAAAACTTTGAGAAAATACTTTTCTTTCAGCTTCTAGATGGCAAATATTGGGACTACGTGCGACTTGCACTCAGTTGGTTCACTTTTTATTAAATCAAAATGAAGCGCAAACTAAATGTGGTCGTTTTTTTAAGGGTTATGCATACGTCTTAAAATGTGTATGACAAATGTTGACGTTTAAACAAACTGGTATGGTACATGTGTTTAGCAATAGTTCAACTACTTTTTTTGTTTAATTTAGCCCTGGTGCAAAAACATTGATGCATTCAGATTAGAGCAAAATTACTTTGCCCCCTTTTATAATAGACAAGCTGAAAAAAAGGCTAAATTGCTTTGCCCCGTACGTGTAACCGTGCAAAATCTGTGTAATGCATTTCAAGGGTCAGTGTATCTTATTCTCTCGATGCTGTGTCCACCGATAGTTCTGACACATGAAGATACAGAACTCATTCACACAAAAGAAGGGCTCATGTATATGTATATATAGAAGGCTTGTAAGGTGAGTGCGAAGATGAGGCCCTTGGCAGCATATGTACGTCTTGAAGTTGATGGGGCAGATTTATCAACCTTTTGCATCGCCAGAAAATCACTCCAAGTGACACAAAGCAACGCAGAATGTGGCAAAGGATTACTTTCGAGCGAAAAATATCTTTTGCACCGGAAAGGAGGGCTTTAAATGAATGTAAATAGCCCTTTGTGCTACCTTGCGTTAATGGGATGTCCTGTTTGTGATAATGGATGTGCTCATCCTATCACCCATGCTTTTCTATTTGAAACCCTATTTACTTAAAGTCATAGACAGTGTGTTAAAAGTTTGTCTAGGCATAGTATTTTGTACTGAAAGGGATGCCTATGCTATCAAAACAAAACCTATGCTAGACATCACACACGCACCTTTCAGGTGTGGCGCAGAGATGTGTGCATGGCTCTAGGCAGCCTGGTTTTGCAAGAGTGCCGAGGAAGAGAGCAGCAGTGCTCTATATTGGTAGATATAGCTCCTTTTTGCTCTCTCTCTCTCCTAACCCCATTGAAGCGCAGCTAGTAGTATTGGGGTATATTCACAAGAACGTGTGAAAACTACCACAAGAGTAGCATAGCTCAACTTTCAATATCGCAGCCTATCACGGGACAATAACCCCGTGACAACGTGGGATTCACAAAAAGGCGGTTGCATGCGATAGTCACCAGATAACGCGCCAATTTTCCGCCTCAAAATCAATGCCACGCCGCATAAATGCGATACGCGAATGCAAAAAAATGCGATGAGGCCAACCGCGGTACAAAAGGTAGCGAAAACCAGCCACAGGCCTGCAAATCCCATGCGCCTGGCGGAACTATTCACTATAAAAACCACAGAAAAAATACACCAAAAACAATCCAAAGTGCATAGCAACATGGATGCACCCTGACACAGCGCAGGGGCCAACCCGAACCCCACAACCCCCACAGACTACCAGCAAGGAACAACGGGGCTGGGGTTGGCCAAGGAGAAGAGGGTGTGGAAGACGGGGTGCAGACCGCAGGAAAACATGACCAGCGTCATGGAGGTGACAGACCACTACCAGCAACTGTCCCACAAGCAGACCACCTGGATTGCAGGCGGAGTGCCAAGGAGGACAATCCACGAGGCCAATAGGCGCCGGCATTACGTGACTACCTAAACCAGGCCCAAAGCCGCTGCCAACAGGAAGGCAGCAACGGCGACAGGGGGTGGCAGTCCAGCGCCACCGGAGGAGCTGAAGGAAACCCAGGCCACAGACATCAGTGTGGTGCAAGGAGTAGAGAGTACGGACACAGCTCGAGAGGACCTGACACAACATCAACAGGGAGTGCAACGAACAGGGACTGGGGGGACGGGGGAGTGGGCACAATGGCATACATGCACAACGAGGTGTACTACACTGCCCACCCACAATCACACAGGTCCATGACCCAGATCCCCTTGGCACACTGCAGCACACACACATAGCACGAACAGCACACCCACATTGACGACAACGAGGAACACCGCGCATAGCCGACACTGCAGAACAGAGGACACAACTGGCTCCGCACATGCACAGAAACATGCCTACTACATCTGACGGAGCCAGGAACTGTGGAATGGAAATGTACGCGTACAACCTCACATCCGTCATGTAGACCAAGAATCCTGCACCCCCCCAAACAGTCACAATGTACATTGCCATACTGTCTGCATGCAAACCTGCACAATGCGCCAACATATATGTCAACACAAAATCAATACGCACCTACCCTTCACATCGCGTAGGGGCACACAACACACTCAGCAGAGCACAGAATACAACACATCAGTGATGCCCGAGAGGACCACCACACCATCGACACCGATGCCCTACAACAGCACATGAATATCCCATGCAACCCCCCACCAAGACCTGGAAAGCCAAGCTACTCAGAGGAGAACACCGAGCCTGCAACAGACCACACCGCAGGAAGCACCCGCAAGCACAGCTGGCTCACAACACTTCACCCACCCACACATCGCACCCCAATGCCATGTTCCTGCACGCCAAAAGGAGGTGGCCCAACAGGTGTGGGTGGGGTCCGAAACCATGGACTGCGAAACAGGACACATACTTAGGTGTCTATCACCCTTCAGGGTCCACCAACACCCCACTAAGGAGACCCACACTGCCATAGAGACACATGCAGATGCACATTCACAGTACAGAACCACAGGCAGGGGTGCTCAAATAGCAGTCACACACCCATGTTGGCTCTGCGTTCGACGGCCCTGGGCACACCAATTACAAATTGAGTGGGGACGATAAAGCTACATGTTCAAGCTACAACCCGCTGCCTGCGGTGACACGTCTGCATCCGATTTACACAGCACAATGTAATGTCATAGGGACCAGGGCCCTCATGCAATACAACAAGACCACAGGGACACACAACGATATCATGTTGAACTGGCTACGGGCACATGCGCCAAGCCCCTTTATTGGCAGGGCCACATGTACAGTGACGCCTGTGCTGGATGTGTGTGGGGTGAGTGTTTACCAGCCCGCACAGAATGCTTGGTGGTGGCAACAACCTGAACATTGGACACCAGTGCAACGGAAACAGCAAACACATGCATCATAGAGTCAGCTGCACAGCAACAAGGAGGAAGCCGGAGTAAGGACAGAGGTCACCCAAAATTCAGTCAGGAGGTCCTGTGAGTTGCAGTGCACTGAGGTAGGGGCACTAGAGATGAGCTCGCTCATGTGAAGGAAATGCTAGGATTGTGTCCCTTCGTGTTAGTCCTGATGCAGATGCAGTGGGGTGTGTTACACCTGCATCAACTTCCTCATCAACGTACCAGGTCTCCCACAATGTCTGAGGTGACAGTTGTGTGCGCAGTCCACAGCGCAATACCCAGTAATGGTTCCGGGTGTGTAGCTTGACTACCACTTCTAGTCTGCATTCCTGCCTTGGAGGTGTTGCCTCCTGTCCTCCCATTGTCTGTGCCATCTCCCGTCCGCACACTTGACACATCTTCCTCATCATAGTCCCAGGTCTTCCCCCCTGCATGAGGTGACATTGCTGCGCAACATCTCCACAGCACAAAAGTCAATCAGTAACGGACAATGGCTTGCGGTGCACTGAGTCACTGGCACCTGGAGTGCTGAGCAGGGTATCAGGCCGATGATGGCATCCACGACAGGTGTGAGCAACTCCATAAGTCTGTCAGGACCACCGTGTCAACAGTGGCAGATGGCTGTTGGAGGTGGTTCTTGCGGTGGTGGCGTGTGCCTCTTGTGGTGATGCCATGTCCAGGCCGGTCAGGACTCAATTTGGTATGTGAGTCCTGGTGGAACGCAGTTGGGGCAGAGACTGCGTACAGCGCTGGGCCACAGAGACATGGTGTTGATGGCCTCAAGGCCAACGCTTCAGTGGCCATCCTATTTCTCAGAAGGGGTCCCGGACCGGACCAGCACAGAGTTAGTGGCCCCAGATGCACTGCAACTGGCACAGGCACCCAGCCACGTGACGTTGACTTGCGGTGCAGTCAGATGGGCCATGCGACCTGAGTGGGTCCTCATCAATGTCCGAGGTGTATGTTGCAGAGTGTTTTGGGGGACAGTGGAAGCTGTCCTCTAGGGCATGATGTGGAAGGTCTGATGTCATCTGAAAGCAGCAAATGGAGGCCTGGAAAGCGCAAACCCCGTTCACACCAACAACTTGGTATCAGCTACAGGTGGATGAAAACTAGCCCCTAGTCCATAGACTCAAATGCCACTAATGTACGACCAGTGAGTGTCCATGAATGTCGGGGAACAGACTTAGTGGCACAGGTGCAGAGAGGGTGTGCAAGCTGCGATGCTGGCGGTACACTGATATGAACTCCATCATCGCTAAATCAAGACTCTGTGACCTACTGGCCCGCAGTGTAGGCCAGAGCCAGCGCTCAGCAGTGGCCCACAGCCCCGTGTCATGGGCTCTCGAGGCACAGAGTTAGTGACACAAGGGAAGTTGTCAGTAGTGTTCGCTCACCTCCATAATGATGAACCTGTTCCCTCCGGACTGCAACGTGTCATCCTCTTACACATCTCCGTGCGTGCAATAAAATGCATTCTTCCTTGGAATGACCGATGTTCAGTACCAAATGTGTGACCTGGTTGGCTGTGATGTCAGCCTGAGGCAGCGGTCAGCACTGGCCATTCAACGAGTGTCACCGGCATAGGTTGGATGGCCCCACCGGCCTGCGTAGTTCAGGTTCAGTGGCACCACGTGTTTGGTCACCTCCGTGACAGTGACCCGGCTTTCGTCCAGACTGAGCCGCATCTTCCTCTTACTTCTCCGTGCGACCACTGGTGTGGACTCTGCCATTCGTGATTTGCGACTAGGTGCTGGATGTGGGACCTACTGGTCCGCAGGATAGTCCTGGTCCCCCATCCACGTGTCGCCAGCTGGCGTTGTACAGGGTTAGTGGCACCACATGTCGCCGGCTGGCGTTGAACAGGGTTAGTGGCACCACGTGTCGCTAGATACTCATATGGAACTATGCATCACTGATTAGGGTGGGTCTGGTGCTGTGGCCACTGGCCCTGAATTGGGGTCACTGACATTCATGAATCTGGACACATTTTCGCACATGTGAACAACTGGGCCGAACAGTAGTCCGAAGGCGGCGGTAGAGTACAACAACGAGAAAGGAGTAAAGCGGGTCTGTGTCGTGGAGGCCGTGATGGACTGAGGAGGCTGCAAAGGTCACGGCCCTCGAGTTTGGAGCTTGCGCTGGCACATGGTGGGCCCTCCTTGACACAAACTGGTGTCTGCAGGTAATCAGTGTGGCCTGGCTGCGCTGGGGTGGGCCTGTCGGGTTCATGGTCCAGCGTGCCGGGGTCCAGCACGTGCACAGCATCGCAGGCAACTCCACTCACCAGGACGGCGTCTGCCTCATGGTGGGGTGGGAGGTGCCGCCCTGGCAGAGACATTGTGCTTTCCGGAAGAGGACCACGCCCAGGGCTGTGTGCTTTTTATTCACACCCCTACGCTGGCGCAGCCGCCGAGCCATCCCACTCCGGTCACGCTTGGGGAGGCGTAACAGGCAACATTTCCACAAGGTCCCCCACTGGCTGGGGTGAAATGGTTGTGTTCACTGTCCACTGGACTCCATACACCAGAGGTGTGTGTCACCATGGATGTGGGTGTGTTCTGCATACTGCGGTCTGTCCAGCACATCTACGCCACTCTTGGCATTGTGTACTTTCCCAATCATGGTTCTACTGCATCCTTCACACATGCCTGGTTGCCTCCTCTCCCCACGTTCTGATGTTGTGTGGCTGAGGTGCCATGCCGTTGATGGGACATGTACAGGGCTTGCCCAGGTTAGCATTGTTAGTTGTTCTGTCATGTCTGGTGGGTGGGCATGTTATTGTGCATGTTGGTAGTGATTTTGTGACGTGTGCATTGCCAGAGTTGTGAGTTGCATGGTTGTGGAGTTGAGGTGAGAAGGGTGTCCATTTCAAACTTGCCAAGGGGCTGGGCATTTCCATTGTTGTCATCCTGGGTAGGCTGGTTGATGATGGACTTTCGGAGGGTGAAGGAATCATGCACACTGGCTGTGTTTTTGGAGGCGACATTGTTGGAGATTCCACGGTGTTCTGATGTTCCCTGCACGTTGATGTGAGACGTGTGCTTCCTCTTGTGGTGATTGTGTGCTGTGTCACCAGGGGGCACAGGTGGGACATGTGTGCTATGGATTGCCCCCAACACGTGCGTGCATCCTGCTATGGCGTATGGTCCTTGCTTGGTCTCCAGCGGATCCTGCGCATTGTGTTGGACGTATGGGGACTAGGGTACCAGGGTGATGGTAATGTCCAGGACAGGTGTGGGGGACTTGGATGTGGCTGGCTGTGAGACTCCTCCGACTCTGGCGGGTGTTGTTTCAGTCAATCAATCAATCATAGGCATTTGTATATCGCACTGCTCACCCGGAGGGTCTCAAGGCGCTGGGGGGGGGGGGAACGCTACTGCTCGAACAGCCAGGTCTTGAGTTGCTTCCTGAAGGCGAGATGGTCTTGCGTTGTCCGGAGGTGGATGGGGAGGGAGTTCCATGTCTTGGCTGCCAGGTAGGAGAAGGATCTTCCTCCGGCGGTGGCTCTGCGGATGCGGGGGACGGTGGCGAGAGCGAGGCTGGCGGAGCGGAGCTGGCGGGTGGGCTTGTGGAAGGTCAGGCGGCTGTTGAGGAACTTGGGGCCCAGGTCGTGGAGGGCCTTGTGTGCGTGGGTGAGGAGTCGGAACGTGATTCTTTTGTTGACGGGGAGCCAGTGCAGGTCTCTCAGGTGTCCGGAGATGTGGCTGTGTCGGGGGATGTCCAGGATGGGTCGTGCTGAGGCGTTCTGGATCCGTTGGAGTTTCTTCTGGAGTTTGGCGGCGGTGCCGGCGTAGACGGCGTTCCCGTAGTCCAGCCGACTGGTGATGAGGGCCTGGGTGACCGTCTTCCTGGTCTCGGTGGGGATCCACCGGAAGATCTTTCGAAGCATGCGCAGGGTGTTGAAGCATGAAGACGAGACGGCGTTGACTTGTCTGGTCATCGAGAGGGAGGATTCCAGGATGAAGCCTAGGTTGCGTGCGTGGTCCGTTGGCTTGGGGGTGGCTCCCAGGGCGGGGGGCCACCAGGAGTCGTCCCAGGTGGAGGGTGATGATCCCAGGATGCGGACCTCCGTCTTGTCTGAGTTCAGTTTCAGGCGGCTGTTCTTCATCCATTCGGCGACGTCTTTCATCCCTTCATGTAGGCTGGCTCTGGCGGCGTCCGGGTCGCTGGTGAGGGAGAGGATCAGCTGGGTGTCGTCGGCGTAGGTGATGATCTTGAGGTTGTGTTGACGTGCGATGGTTGCGAGGGGGCTCATGTAGACGTTGAAGAGGGTGGGGCTGAGCGATGACCCTTGTGGAATGCCGCAGATGACCGGAACGGGGGGAGGCGGACTCTCTGGGTTCTTCCGGCGAGGAATGAGGTGATCCACTCCAGGGCCTTCTCCTGGATGCCGGTGTTGTTCAGGCGCTGTACCAGGGTGCGGTGGCAGACAGTGTCGAACGCTGCGGAGAGGTCCAGGAGGATGAGGGCCGCAGTTTCCCCGTTGTCCATTAGGGATCTGATGTCGTCTGTGGCTGCGATGAGGGCGGTCTCCGTGCTGTGGTTGGCTCGGAAGCTGGATTGCGAGTGGTCGAGGGATCCGTTGGTCTTGAGGAAGGCGGCTAGCTATCTGTTGACGGTCTTCTCGATGACTTTGGCAGGAAACGGGAGGAGCGAGATGGGGCGGTAGTTCTTGAGGTCGGAGGGGTCTGCAGTTGGTTTCTTCAGCAGGGCACTGATCTCGGCGTGTTTCCAGCACTCCGGGAAGGTGGCGGTGTTGAAGGAGGCGTTGATGATGTCGCGGAGGTGGGGTGCGATGATGTGGTCGGCCGTGTTGAAGATGTGGTGTGGGCAGGGGTCCGTAGGGGATCCGGAGTGGATGGTGTTCATTGTGTGTGTTGTGTCTTCGGTGCTGACTGGGGTCCAGGTGCGGAGGGTGGCGGTGGGGGGCATCGGTTCGGTGGTGGGGTTCGTGGTTGGTGGGCCGAAGCTGTTGTGAATGTTGGCGATCTTGTCGTGGAAGAAGGCTGCGTGGGAGTCGCAGAGGTCTTGCGAGGGAGTGATGTCATTGTTTCCGGCGTCGGGGTTGGAGAGCTCTTTGACGATGCTGAAGAGTTCCTTGCTGTTGTGGGTGTTGTTATCCAGTCGTTCCTTGAAGGCCGTCTTCTTTGTGGCGCGGATCAGTTGGTGGTGTTTGCGGGTGGCGTGTTTGAGGGCCGTCATGTTGTCTGTGGTCTGGTTGGTGCACCAGGTGTTCTCCAGGGAGCGGCAGTTCTTCTTGGAGGTGATGAGCTCGTCGGTGAACCAGGAGGCGTTCTTGCTGCCGCATCTGCTGGGGGGGGTTCTTCTTCAGTGGTGCGAGGGCGTCTGCGCAGTTGGTGATCCACTGTGTGAGGTTGTTGGCGGCTTCGTTGGGGTCCGTTGAGCTGGTGGGGGGGTTCTGGCTGAGGAAGGTGGTGAGCTGGTCACCGGTGATCTTGTTCCAGCTCCTGCGGGGGCTTGTTGAGGGTGGTGGTGGGTCGTCGTTTTACTGAAGCTGAAGTGGACGCAGCTGTGGTCAGTCCACTGGAGATTGGTGGAGTGGCTGAAGGTGACGTATTTGCTGGATGAGAAGACTGGGTCAAGCGTGTGGCCGGCGTAGTGGGTGGGGGGGTTACCAGTTGCTTGAGTCCGAGGTTGGCCAGGTTGTCCAGCAGAGCAGTGGTGTTGCGGTCCTTGTTGTCCTCCAGGTGGAACTTGAGGTCCCCCAGGAGGATGTAGTCGGTGGAATTGATGGCGTGCGGGCTGACGAAGTCTGTGATGTCTTCGCTGAACTGTGTGCGTGGTCCCGGTGGTCTGTAGACGACGGTGCCTCTGAGCGTGGTCTTGGGGTCGGTGTGTATCTGGAAGTGGAGGTGTTCGGCGGAGGTGAAGGTGTCATCGGAGTTGGTCGTGATGCGGATGGTGTTGTTGTGGATGATGGCAATGCCTCCTCCTGTCTGGTTGACGCAGTCCTTCCTGGTGATTTTGTAGCCTTCCGGGACGGCGATGGCATCCAGGTCTCCGTCAGGAAGGCGATGTCTGGTGCTGTGGAGTCGAGGAGGTTCCAGAGTTCAACAGCATGCCTGTGAACGGAGCGGGTGTTGAGCAGGATGCACATCAGGTGTTTGTTGCTGGGGCTCGGTTTAGCAGGTGCGGTGTTGGGTCGGAGGCCGGTGAAGTGGCAGGTCAGGCAGGTGAAGGGTCCGTCTCGGGGTGGCTCGGTAGCAGGCGGTGTTTCGGCCGGCGTTGAGTGCGTGGAGGGTTTTGGCGTTGTAGATGTGCAGGGTGTGCTGGCGAGGGCGAGGACCAGGGGGTCTGGCGCTGGGCGCGGTCCAGGCGCGGACGGGCGCAGACGGGCTTACCTTTGGCGCACCTTCGGCGCTCAATCGGCGCTCCCGCTGCGCACGTCCGCTGCACGGTCGCTCTGGGGGCGTCATAAGTAAGGAGCCGGGAGGGAGGAGCAGCTGGGTGGCGGGAGCGGGGCGGCGAATGGAATCACAGGGGCCGGGGCCGCAGGGAGGCAGCGGCGGGAAATTCCAAGAAGCAGCGGGCAGCGGGAAATTCCCAGGAGCAGTGGGAAATTCCCAGGAGCAGCGGGCAGCGAGCGAAGGAATCTGCAGGCAGGAGGCGGCAAAGGCAGGCAGGAGCGGCAGCAGTGAGTGGGGCGACCAAGCCCTGTGGAGGGCTGAGCGGTCACACTCTGTGGTCACCTATGGTCCCCTTAAGTAAGGAGCCGGGAGGGAGGAGCAGCTGGGTGGCGGGAGCGGGGCGGCAAATGGAATCACAGGGGGGCGGGGCCGCAGGGAGGCAGCGGCGGGAAATTCCAAGAAGCAGCGGGCAGCGGGAAATTCCCAGGAGCAGCGGGAAATTCCCAGGAGCAGCGGGAAATTCCCAGGAGCAGCGGGCAGCGAGCGAAAGAATCTGCAGGCAGGAGGCGGCAAAGGCAGGCAGGAGCGGCAGCAGTGAGTGGGGCGACCAAGCCCTGTGGAGGGCTGAGCAGTCACACTCTGTGGTCCCCTACGGTCCCCTTAAGTAAGGAGCCGGGAGGGAGGAGCAGCTGGGTGGCGGGAGCGGGGCGGCGAATGGAATCACAGGGGGGCGGGGCCGCAGGGAGGCAGCGGCGGGAAATTCCAAGAAGCAGCGGGCAGCGGGAAATTCCCAGGAGCAGCGGGAAATTCCCAGGAGCAGCTGGCAGCGAGCGAAGGAATCTGTAGGCAGGAGGCGGCAAAGGCAGGCAGGAGCGGCAGCAGTGAGTGGGGCAACCAAGCCCTGTGGAGGGCTGAGCGGTCACACTCTGTGGTCCCCTACGGTCCCCTTAAGTAAGGAGCCGGGAGGGAGGAGCAGCTGGGTGGCGGGAGCGGGGCGGCGAATGGAATCACAGGGGGGCGGGGCCGCAGGGAGGCAGCGGCGGGAAATTCCAAGAAGCAGCGGGCAGCGGGAAATTCCCAGGAGCAGCGGTAAATTCCCAGGAGCAGCGGGAAATTCCCAGGAGCAGCGGGCAGCGAGCGAAGGAATCTGCAGGCAGGAGGCGGCAAAGGCAGGCAGGAGCGGCAGCAGTGAGTGGGGCGACCAAGCCCTGTGGAGGGCTGAGCGGTCACCCCACTGTGGGGTGCCAGGGGCCAACAGGTGCAGCAAATCAAGCAGATTGGTGTGGGGTGGGATGTTGGTTGTCCGCTATGTTGGTGCCGTAGGCCTGTTAGGCGATGATGATGGTGAGGCTGGTGCGTTTCCTGGGAGTCCGCTGTCTTTGTCTGCGCTGCCTCTGTGGTTGTCCGGTGAGGGGGTACCAGGGGGGGTGGGGTCCTGGGCTGGTGTTGGTGGGTGTTGTGGCCGTCTTGGGTGTCCGGGCCACATGATGAGTGGCTCCTTGACATCTGTTGCACTTCCGATGTGTCCCTGAGCTGTGCTCCCTTTAGTGGTGCTGGCTGCCGTCCCACTTAACACCAGGTCAGAGCAGGTGTAGATTTCCTGGTGCTAGCGCGCCTTATCGCCTGTTTTGTGTTTTTATCGCCGATCTGTCTGGTCTTTGAGAATGGTGAGGTGTGGTGTGGTCGCGGCTTTTGGCACGGGAATGCCCACTCTGCATCTCATTAGCGATAGTTGCGGTGTTCCTCTGTGGCGATGTTTTCTGCGGCTGCTATTGCGGGTAAACTGGTGCTGTGGGCTGTTAGCACCAGCTTGTGAATGGGGAGGTACATTTATCACGACTTTGGCTGCGATAAAGTGCCGTTAGTTCGGCGATAGCTCCTTGTGAATATGGCCCATTGCGTTTTTTTTTTTAGTAAATGTGCCCCAATGTGATAGATAGAGCCTCTCAGTGCCTGATTAAACCCAGTGGAGATCCTAAGGCAGTCGAAATTTCGGGGTCCCCCTCGATTCATTTTTTTCCATCTTCTGGAAACAATTTAAGAAAGCCTGATTGTAATTTTCTTCCAAGACCAAATCAATATTAATTTGACCTGCTATCGGGGGACCCCTAAAAGGAGTGGGGCTCAAAGGCCCGTGCGTACTTTGCCTATTTGGTAATCCGGGAGTGGAGCCTCTCACTGGATACTCACTGTCCCGGCTTTTGCATTGTCTGATGGGGGGAAAGAGCTTGGTCTGCAAAAACACATCTATGGAAGGCAAATGAAATGCTAGGCTATGGAATCCGGCTAAGTAGAAAGTGGGGGAGAGGAACGACCTCAGGGTGAATCAAACAAATTCATCTTCAAATAGATATAAGAAGATGAGAGGAAAAGTTCCCGCCAAGATGGTGAAAACATAAAGAAGACCCTCATTGTTTTTCTGGCGCTCATTACAAAAATGCAAGATTTTGTTTCCAATAAGGAAGGCAAATTATGTTCAGCTGGAGCGTGCTGTTTTTGAGTTTCAGGAACACCCCTGGGAGCGCGTGCCGGAGCGAACAGCCTGTGCCAAGGTCTGCAAAGGCACAGGACGGAAGCCGCAAGCACAGCTACTTGCTCATAGAATTGTCAGACAGTTCTTTCTCACACAACAGTAGATTTGTGGGGGGTTTCTGCCTAGTTCTCTGTCGAGGCTGGAAATCCCCTATCAAAGCAGCCCCGTTTTGTGATCCATGAACCCTGGGAGCCCTGTGCCAGGCAGGATGCTATACCCGCTCCTGGCGATAAGAACTGGAAGTATTTTATCTTCATCTCGGTTCCTGCTCAAAGGGTAAGAAATCTTTGAAGGGAAAATGATGTGCAATCCGTCTGTTCCAGTATGTCGAGGTCCTCTCAGGACACTTTGTTAATTCAATGACAGAGATTTCCTTAAAAAAATAAAATAAATCCATGTTTCCTGCTGGGGGTTAAGTATTACAATGACGCCTTTGATATCTTTGTTTCTCACCACTTCTTCAATCACATCCGGTTTGTTAAACTTTAATCATTTTTATAAATAACCACAGCTACTTAATGGCGTGAGGGTGGACTGAAAAGTTAGCTAGTTGTTTTTCTTTCGGCAGTTAGCACTCGTAGGAGAACACCATTTGTCGCACATCGGGAGAACAGAGGCTCAGGTTTGTTATGATTTTGCATCGGGGTTGTACCACTCTTACGGTGCCGTCCTCACGTAAAATAATTTTTGGCACTTACTAAACCACGCAAAGCCACCTTGTATGGTTTTGTGAATGCTGCCTTGCGTTACTTTGCGTCTTAAGCGTTACGTGGTGGGGCATGGGCATTCATATGCATGCACCTATGTATTTTGATGCAAACCCAGATTTACAAAGACTTGTAAATCTGGTTTGGTGCCAAAATGGTGCACCTAAACGACAGGTGTAACAAGAAGAAATGTCACTATTTCTCCTTGTTGTTTCCTCTTTCTATGAGCGCCTCATTGTGCAGAACACATTGAAACATGAATATGCGTCTAAGGATTGTTTTTGTGGAAGAAGGTTCCCCTTCCTCCACAAAAATAATCCTGCCCGTGAGGCGGGCCCACTGGCACCCTTGCCGGGCTTAGCACTAGGCAACACACAGTGCACCAGTAGAGAGAGAAAAAATGCTTTTGTAAATATGGAGTGTTGCTCCTCTCTCCATTCAAGCCATGCAGCACAGGAAGCTCCCTTGCTGCCCAACATTGCGTGGAATTATAGTATATCATAGACAATGTTAATGTTAATTTATTAAGTTTGGATAGGTTTGATCTGGTGAATGTTGTGACCCCTTGGGAAATGTCGGATAGAAACGAAATTATGCCTCTAAATGGGTCAATTGTTAAATTACTATCCAACAGTGAATATCTGTCTGACGGTGACCAACTTAATAAGGGGTCTGTTGGTAAGTTAAACCCCAACTCTACTTTAGATCCATCAGGAGGGGAAAACCCAACTAATTGCAAAGGCATTGTGGTATCCTGCATTGAAGAAACTAGCCTTGCAAAGGAGACAATAATGAGTGAGTGTGATGTAATCAAACTGTCGGGAAAAGGGCAACTGGGTGGAGGGGGGATCCTGGCAATGGAAGATAATTTTTGCATGATATCCTGGAATGTAGCTGGTCTTTCACGGAGATTGGATGACCCAGTTTGGCTGAAATATATTAAATCTTTTAATATGGTATGCCTCCAGGAGACCTGGAGTACTGGAGATCCAACTTTGGATGGTTTTCAAATGTGGAATGTTCATGCAGAACCCTCACAAGCAGGGAGTGCAAAGGGGGGGCTTCTCACAGCTATCTCTGTAAAATGTAACCAAATTCAGGTGGTTAGGCTGGTTGAATCTGTTTGGTACCAGTTACTTATTATGAGGGGCTTGTTTTCTGTCCCCTTACTTCTGATAAACTGGTATTATAACATATTTGACCAACATAACATTCTAGTCATAGAAAAACTACAGGAGGAAATTGTTGAGATAACAAATAAGGTTTTTCCCCTTTTTATTGTATGGATGGGCGATTTTAACTGCTTATTGTGCAAATATAGTGGTACTAAAGCTTGTGGCTTGGTGGATAGTAACGACCAGCCCATGGCCCACTTTACCCATTCAAAGCAGGGGGATGCCTTGAATAGTATTATTATTAACAATGACCTATGTATTATGGAGATGTTGAGTTTTTCTGATCAGTTGGCCATCCCTACCTTCCATGGCTCAGGGGGTCGAGTAAGTACAATAGATTTTGTTATACTATCCATGGGTTATGCCCATTTTGTAAAGGATTTTAGTATCGTTGCAAACCCTGCCAGCGACCATAATCCTTTAACTGTGAACTTTTGCTCCCCCATTCGGAAATCTCAGCCCGCAGACCATGTGATAAAATATAATAAAAACCGGGGGGTTACGGTTAGGTGGGATAAGGTAAATGCGGGGCAATTGCAGGCAGATATTTTTAAGGAAAATAAGATAGGGATTGAAATATGTTTAACGCCTATGTCTGATCCTTTCCTCATTATTGATAATTTTAAGGCTCTTTTGGGTAACATTGCTTCTCACCTGATAAAAACAATAGGCGGGGGCCAAAAAAGGGGCCTCAAATGGTTTGATGCAGAATGCTCTGCTGCCCAAACAAGCTTAACTAAGGCCTTACAACAAGTGCCGCTTGATAGAGACCTGGTTAGAGCGGCCAGGACAAAATATAAAGTTGTAATCAAGAAGCGGAAAAACGAATTAAAGACCAAGGCTTGGGAGGACCTTACTAAAGCTGTGGAGTTGAGGGATACTAGCCTTTTCTGGAAGGTAATAAACCGACCTTTTTTAAAATCTGATGATAAGGAGGTAATACAAGTGCAAATAACTGAAGACTCCTGGGTAGCACATTATAGCAAAATTTTTAATCCAAAGGAGGTAAAATGATCTGATATGGTGGATGTTGGTAATTTTAATAAGGAGACAGCCAAAGAGCTTAGTGCCTCACTGACTCTTGATGAGGTAAGGAGTGTTCTATGCAAGGGTTCCGCTTTAAAGGCCCCAGGGCCAGATGCAGTGCCCTTAGACTTCTTTAAATATAATTTGGATATATGGGTGCCACTCCTACTAAACGTATTTAGAGCAATAGTGGTTGGATTCATTCCAGCCTCTTGGAAAGATGCTGTAGTGGTTCCGATTTTTAAAAAGGGCAATAAATCGGACCCGTGCTGCTACAGGCCGATCTCACTATTAGATACGACCTGTAAATTAATGGGCAGGGTGATATTGGCACGTCTTGAAACCTGGGCGGATACAGCTGGTCTCATTGTAGACTCCCAATATGGGTTTAGAAAGGGCAAGGGAACCACCGAACAGTGCCTAAACTTGGCGCTAATTATGGGCAAGTACATGGGTGCCAAGCATAGTTCCATCCACTTGGCATTCATGGACTTGTCTAGCGCCTTTGATACGGTATGTAGGGCCAAGTTGTGGCAGATGATGGAGACTATGGGGTTCGAAGAGGCATTGGTGTCTCTGCTCCGTAGACTACACGCTGCTACTACAGTTAGTATTCGTTATGGCCCGGGTGGGGAAAAAACTAAACCCATTCCATCGACCGAGGGTGTGCGCCAGGGATGCATCTTGGCTCCCTTTTTATTCCTGGTCTGTACTAACGGGCTGGAAAGTTTTTTGTTGGAGTCTGGTGCTGATTTTCCACAGGCCAATGGTAAAAGGTTACCAATACTGTCATATGCAGATGACACGGTTTTAATGACACTTACTGCTAATGGCATGCAGCTCTGCTTGGATGCCTTTGAGAAGTTTATGGGGAGTTTAGACCTTGGAGTCAACTTTACTAAATCCTTCGCCATGACCTGCGGTCTGAAAAGTGTTAAAACACGTAGATACGGGGTGAGGGACTCTATTATATTGAAGATTGACAATTTCAATTATTTGGGCAATATATTTAATAAGAAATTGAATTGGGACACTTTGATAATAGCTCGGGCCCAAAAACTTTCACAATCTGCTGAAGCCCTTTTTTGATTTGCCAGTAAATTAGGACAAAAACCAGTACCTACCCTAATATCCCTATATAAAGCCAAGTGTGTCTCGGTTGCAACCTACGGTGCTGGAGTGTGGGGTTCTCATAATACTGGAAAGTTACAGGTTATGGAGAATACTTTTATTAAGCATCTCCTAGCCGTTCCATTGGGAACCTCGAATAATTTTTGTCATGGGGAGGTGGGCATTGAGTATCTCAGCTACATCATACATGTGTCTCCCCTATTGTTATGGGCTAAAGTTTGGCAGTCTGAAGATTTAAAACTATCACAGGAAATTTAGCAGGACTGTCTTAAACTTGACCATTTATATGAAGATTCCTTGGCTTTTGTATGCTAGGGATACTTTTTATAAGATTGGGCTAAATAATATATTTGATAGCCCAGACCAGATTGGTAAGGACTTTAAGCCCCTGATAAAAAATGCCTACCGTCATAACCTTGGCACCTTACATTCTAGCAAGCATCAACTGGACCTGAGGGGTAAGCTGTCTTGCCCATTTTATTTATCTTACATTACTCACTCGCAATGGCGTTTCTATCTGACAAGGTTTCGTATTAGCACTTTACATTTCTTACTTGCATTTCCAAAGCAAGGGGGGTGGTTCAAGAGTTTGCCTTTGTGCCCTTGTAATAACAGAGTTTCGCAAAGCACCATTCATTGTATTTTATTCTGTGCATTGTATTATGCTCCAAGAAATAGATTTCTTAAACCAGTCTTGGTATCTTTTGGTTCCAGTTTTTACAGAGAGGCCTATGAACATTATTTATCCCTGTCCACCCCAAGTATTTGTAATGCTGTATTGAGTTTTATTAGATCGGCCCTTGCCATTAGAAACCGTTACTGAAGTTAGCGAGTGATAATTTTTTATAATGGATTTACCTGTCAAATGTTATTTTTAACGCACTGTTTAAACATTTTTTTTATTGTATTTTGGATCTTTGGGTATCTCTTTTAATATGTGTGTACTGTTTTTATTATATGTGTATACTTTTATGACTCCTCTTTGGATTCGAAATAAAGTTATTTGATGATGATGATGATAGTAAATGTCCCCTGGAATGTTTAAATGTTTTTTGGGTACTGCAGTCCCAGCTCTTTGCAACACAGTCAAGTGGTCGTGGCCTCCATGTGGTACTTTAAAAATCCTGCATCCTGAAGTAGTAAAAGAAGCAGGGGTATGTTGGTGCCCTTTGTCCCATGCTAAGACTTATGAGATCCAGTGGTGCTAGGCAGTCAAAATGGAAGTGGAGGGCGCTTTGGAGGAATGGTCGCAATACCTATAAGAAGATCTTCAACAATCTTGCTGCTCTTTGCACCCCAATTTGCGGGAAGGGAACAATGAGTTGACAACCAAAACACTTTTCAGCAGCAAAGAACAGACATTTATTAACTCTCCTGTATGGGAAATATAAGGGTAATCTGCAACCATATCCTGAGTCTCAGAGAACCGAAGAAAGGAAGGGCACAGTGTTGCAAATGTCAAATAGCTAGCGAATGTAAGCCAGAAACTGAGAGAGAAGTCTGCAGCACTGGTGCACTTGGTGGTATCTGGGGGACCTATCGGGCCTCATTTATGAGAAATGACGCATCGCTGCGTGAAAGCAGCGATGCGTCACCTCTCAGTGGGCCCTCCTTGCGACACCAATGATGCGTCATATTTATAATATGGCGCATCATGTCGCAAGGAAGGACAAATACGTCAGTATAACTGACGTATCTGTCGGCGCAAAAAGTGGCGCATTGCTGGAGTTGTGTCGGAAGCCTGACGCAACTCCAGCAATGTTCCTTTCACATGGGGCAAGCCCCATGTGAAAGGGCCTGCATCACCCTTACGCCTGCCATGAGGCAGGCGTAAGGTTTTGACGCATTGGCGTCCTAGAAGTGACGCAGCGAAATCTCATAGATTTCGCTGCGCCACTCCTACGACCTTTTCTTGCGGGGGTACGCGCACCTTGCTTACATTATACCTGGTGCAGGTATAATGTAGCTCAAGGGTTTACGAAGTGACGCATCTACCTAGATGCGTCACTTCGTAAATATGGCGCAACATGGCGCATGTCTTACGCCACTGGTGCGACACAAAAAGTGACGCACCGGTGGCTCAAAAGTGACGCAGGGGCTCATAAATGAGCCCCATCACGCATAAATCTCACTTAAATCCTGTAGCTTGTCACAGGCTGCTACTAACAAAGATATAATGACTGCAGTAATTTGTACGGTTGAGCTGAGAATCCTGTAGTGGCGATGCAGTTGGAGTCTGGCGTTTATACTCATCACACTAGCCATGCTAACCTAGTGGGGATGCTGGATACGGCTCTTGGAAGCAATGCACTACATTCTGTTAAAATTTAAACTTTAAAGGCCTACTTACTAAGTTTAAGATAATTTGCAAGTCTTTTTGGCAGGTAAGAGCGGTGGTCGGGAGAGATTTTGACAGACGACAGCGAGAAAAAATGTATTATCTATTTTAAATCCCCTCCCCCCTAACCCGGCCTCACCGCCCCAACGCTCTTATCTGCATGGGCCGCTCCTGCTTTTTGGTAATTACATCTCAGAACTGTAGAACCCATGAGCTATGAATGGCTGATGGATTTTACAACGTACAGCTCTGAAATATTTGTCCATGTATCCAAAATTTATTTTTAAATGGACTTGTATATTGCCACGCTGAAGCACCAGAGCTGCATCTTCTTTAGTACGAAGCACTCACATGAAGATTGGCTTATCTGTTGTCGCCAAAATACTTTTCTCCTTCTAGAAGCATCTGGGGTATATTATCGAGCCAGGCGATAAAATTATCACCGCTTTAGTGGCAGCAAACTGCCGCTAAAACGGCGATAATGGGCTTGATAATATGCTCTATGGAATTCCAATTGAAGCCCATGCTAGATGTGAAGGACATCTAACATGGGCTTCAATTGGAATTCGATAGACCATAATATCAAGCCCATTATTGCCGTTTTAGCGGCAGTTTCCTGCCGCTAAAGCGGCAATAATTTTATCGCCTGGCTTGATAATATGCCCCCTGGTGACTGGTCCTGGATCTTATCTGTAATAGTCAGGCAGGCATGTAGGATCTGCTCCAAGCCTTCTCTCAACATATGCCAGCTCATTTTGTGTACTCCACAGTGCAACCCTGTGTGATTCTACTCTTATGCTGGCATAATTGCAGCACTCACCATCCAATCAGTTGCAAGATGCTTGGACTTTTTTGAAAGATTCGTTCCTGCACTGACTGTCTCACAAAGACACATCCAGTCCTGCACAGCTCCATTGTCCTATTTCTTTGAAGATGGGTGCTTATCCAACCTGTCCCCATCTCCAAGTCACACCCGAAGAGATACCAAGGGGGCGGATATAATAACATTTGACACAACACAGCAAGACAACTTGCTGCAGTGCACTGCGTCAAAGGGAGATGGCAGTGATGTGCCAAATCTACTAAAATATGGCGCATTCCTGCTCTCTATCTCTCTGCTCCAGTGCACTAGTGGCTGCCAAGCACCAACTTGGGCAACCTTTCACCAGGGTCCAAGGCTACTTGTGTTGCAGGCAAATAAAAATTGTGCAGGAAGAGACACCTTCTAGCACAAAAACAATCCTCTGTGGCTTTTTCCTCTTTTCATGTGTAACAGGAAAAAACGAGGAAAAATAAACATATTCCTCTTGTTACGCCACCCTGGGAAGACATACTATTTTGATGCATTCCAAGGTTTATTAGTGTTAGTTAATCTGGGAATGCGCCAAAAACCATGGATGGATGCGTGGAAACACCCACACTCGACCCATGAAACACTTTCCCAGGGCAGAGTAACGCAAGGCAGAGACTTGCGCCACCTTGTGTTGCTCCGGATTTACTATGCCATCCAGAGCCATGCAAGGTGGCTCTGTGTGGCATAGTAAATCTCACTTAAGGACTTATGTTGCCCTTGTGTCACTTTACATGACACAAGGGCAATGCAAGCCCTCAATAAATCTGGCCCAAGTGATTACTACTGGACACTTTCCCAGTCTAGAAATCTCATCTGCAAGCATACTTCCAAAACCTGCCATATATCTAAATGCATATTTAAAGAATATATATCATCTTTATATGTTTTAGATTGTATGGAATTCTCTAGTTGTGAGACTATTGATTGGTGAGAGTTATGGTTTCATTGAATTGAATGATATTCATTTTTTACCGATTATATTACTGTTTTGTACAGTAATGTAACCAATTCTGGATTGTTTGAACCAATATTCAAAATTGAGAAACAAATGGAAACTGTATTAAGCCAATATCTAGACCCCTGCGTTGACGGTCTACAGACTCCCTACTCTGTCCCCAGATTGCTGTACAAAGAGATTATCACTCGTTGTTCTTACATTCACACTCCTGCAGAGCCCAGCTCCAAAGAAAAGTCTGATGAAGGATGGAGGATGGCTGTGGAAGATGCCACTTGCAAGGGGTTGCCTCCTGCTTGGAGTCTGCATTGACTGGGTGCAAGAGGAGGCAAGGAGCAATTAGAAAAAAAACAGAAGGCTAGAGTGGAAAACAAAGATTTCTAGAGTGATGGCCAGCTGCTACTGGCATGGCATAAACAGGTCTACACCCAATGACACTGATCAGAAGAGCACACGAGAGGTGCTGTTTATATCCAATTCACTGTCACTAAGAAAAACATTTTTGAAAACTTTGGGAATTCAAGAGCAACTAATCTTCCGAAGAGCTAAGTGTTGATATATCACCCTCAATCATCATAAAAAAACATTTGACCCAAAAAATAAGACGAAAACATGTGAACATATCTTGGCGATACTTGTTGAATGATGCCATTGGTATGTATTGCTTTTCTATATAGTCTTTGGCGCATATTTACAAAAAAAAGTCTGTGCGCAGAGCTGCGCCAAATTTTGCAGCGACACGCTCCAATATTTTGAAAATGCACGGATGGACCGTATTCACAAGAATACAGCGCACAGCTGTGTTTCCCTTAGTGCTGGTTCAAAAAAAGCTTCCTAGTACCAGCTCAGTCACCCTGCTTCCATGTTGCAAGGGTGCCTGAGCTGCAGGGATAATTGTTACGTGAGGGAAGGGACACCTCTTGGCACATAAACAATCAATAATGTCGATTTGCCTTTTCTATGTGTGCTGCAGGATGCAGCACACATGGAAAGAGCAAAAAAGAAGAGAAATTAATATTTTCTCCTTATATCGTCATTCTAATGCCTTGTATTCCTTGGCATTAGGTTTTGGTGCTGCCTCGGCCTTCTAAATCTGTGGCAGTGTCAAAAAGCAATGGATATTAAGATGGTGGTAAGGGGGCAAGCCCTCTCCTTGAGAGTGGGACACAGGCGGGACAAGAGGCTGGCTGTAGAGGCACTGGAGCACAACATTTTATATCTAGAGGCACAACCGGTGAGAGATGATAATGAAGACACATGACACACACTAAGCCTCAAACAATAGGAATACAGGGACCAGGTGACGGAGTCGACCAAGGCTGCAACTAGGGTGACGCAGCACCAGGTGTATGAAATAGGGACAAGTCAAGCAAACTGCTTGCATGGCTTGATAAACGGGAGAGGGCAAATCGGTGGGTCGCGACCATATGCTCGGATGATGGAGAGCATCTCAGAGACCCCCAAGCGATCGCTGACACCTTAAGCTTCCTATGATTCACGTAATAATTCCGCAGAGTCTGTGTCCACTGAGCTAGACTCCCTTGAGCTCCTGGCAGACTGACCACTCCTGCCCCTTACACCCAAAGACATACGGCTTCTAGATAGTGAGAGAAGATGAAGTGGCACAAGTAATTAGAGGCAAACATTCTAACAAGAGATTGGGAGCCAATAGTCTGCCAATAGAACTATACAAACTCACAGCATCCTCTACGGCGCCACATCTGTTGAAGATGTTCGAAGAGAGAAGGTGGCAGGGTAGGCTTTCCACAGATCAGAGGCTCGCCTCCATAGTTGTTATCCAAAAAGAGGGGAGAGCGGTGGAGCAATGTTCCTCCTATCAGCCTATCTCATTGCTAAATGCAGAAGCAAAGATCCTCTCCAGACATTTAGCCCTCCGGCTCACCCACTCATCTCCAGATTGGTTCACCCAGACAAGTCTGAATTTATTCTGGGTTGTAGCACTGCTCTTAACTTGAGACGTCTCCACTGAGTTTTAGGATGCACACGTAGAATCCAGGAGGATGCAGTAGTCTTGTCCCTGGATCCACTCATGGCCTTTGACACATTTGAGTGGCCGTATGTCTTTGCTGTGCTTAAACATATGGTCTTTGGGCCACAATTCTTGCCTGGGCTGAGACTCCTATACACTGACTCTCTAGCACAGGTGGTGGTTAATGGTAGGGTGTCCCGAGTCTTCCCCCTAAAACAAGGGACTAGATAGTGCTGCCCCCTAATGCCCTCATATTCACTTTAATACTCTAGTCATTGGCAACCTGGATCTGAGGAGATCCGCTGATTCGAGGCCTCTGCTGAACGGAGGACTGGGAAGACAGAATAATGCTGTATGCCGATGATTTTCGTCCCTATGTGGTGGCGACTCAGTCCTCTATTCCCAGAATACTGAACATCTTTACTAACTTTGGTAGATACTCCGGGTATACATTTAATTGGTCCAAATAGGGGGTGTTTGTCATTCATGGACCAGCGCCACAACTACTGGAAAATTGCGGGGCACGAATAGTGGTGGATGGGTTCCAATATCTCAGAATCTTTGTTACCACCATGCCGGATCTCTTCCATGTTCATAATATACCGAGTCCCCTGACTAGCCTTAAGAGCGATGTCCAACACTGGTGGCCACTCTGCCTTCCTTGCTAGGGAGAACAACACTATTTAAAATGATGGCACTACCCTGCTTTCTCTGTATATTACAGAATATGTCATTTCCCATACCCGACACATACTTCAAAACTCCGGTCTACTCAGCACTCTCCCCGGCAGCTCGGCATCCTTGTCGCCTTGCAGCTGTGCCGAATCCACCTGCTGTTGAGGCTTCGAGCCGGCAGTCTGCTCCTGACTCCTGCCTGGAGCTGCTCCTTACTCTGCCTATTGCCCTCATTATTCTGTTCCTTCCCTCGCCATACTTCATCTAATTATCGCCCCCTAATTTAATTTATTTTATTTTTTCTTTGCCCCGCTAGGCCTTTCCCTGCTAGTCCTTGCTCTGCCGTTTTTCCCGCCGCTGCTTCCCCTGCGGCCTTCCCCCTTCACAGACCCCTCTCCCGCCTCCCTACCTCTTGTCTTGCCCCTCTCCCCTACTTAATGGCAGCCACTGTGGGGGAGTGCGAGTGAAGCCTTGACCTCAGGTCTAGGTTAGCACTCATCCTGACTCCTGACTCCTGCCTGGAGCTGCTCCTTTCTCCACATGTAGCCCTCATTATTCTGTTCCTTCTCTCACCCTCCTTCATCTAATTGTCGCCCCCTAATTTGATTTATTTTAATTTTCCTGTGCCCCGCTAGGACTTTCCCTGCCAGTCCTTGCTCTGCCGTTTTTCCAATTGCAGCTGCCCCTGCGGACCGTCCCCTTCACAGACCCCGCTTCCGCCTCCCTACCTCTCATCCCACCCCCTCCCCTACTTAATGGCAGCTGCAGTGCCAAGGACCCTGGATCTAAGACCTCCCCCTCCTACACCGCTGCTGCCCTCCTTGCACTCAACCCCTGGAGAAACGACCACTGCCAGAGATTGACTCCAAACACCAGCCATGGCCCGTTCTATTGCCGACACTGCCGATCATCCTTCACCATCAACTGCTCTCCCGTGGCCGCAGAACCCAGGACAGACACCCACACCACCGAAGCCATGACGTGCATCCTCTTCAACGTACGCTCCCTCCACAGACATGCCACGGAGATCTGGGACCTGCTCGACACCATCTCGCCAGACGTCACCTTCTTCATGGAAACATGGACCAACGCCACCTCCTCCCCCGACATCACCACCGCCATCCCCGACAGGTACAAGATCCAAAGAAAGGACCGCCCCCTCTGACCAGGAGGAGGACTCACCATCGCACACGAGAGCTCCCTTCGACTCTCCACCTCCAGCATGAGCGACCCCCTCTCCATCACAGAGCACCTCCACTTTCAAATCCAAACCTGCCCCAGAACCACGCTGCATGGGACCCTCATCTACAGACCTCCCGGAAACGCGCCTCTTCCGCCACCACCATTGCCGGCCTCGCTGCACCCCACGCCATTGCCTCCACGGACAACATTCTCATCGGAGACCCGAATTTCCACCTCGACAACTGCTGCAACCTGACTCCACCGTCCTCCTTGCCAACCTTGCCAACCTCAGACTGAAGCAGCTTGTCACCACCCCTAACCACAGAGCCAGACACACCCTGGACCCCATCTTCGCAGGAGGGACAAACATCCACTTCAGCCACACTAAGCAGCCCCTCTGGACAGACCACCACTGCGTACACTTCACCTTCACCACCACCACACCCAAACCCGCCCCGCACCCACCATGGAGAAACTGAATCAAGATCACAGAGGAACTCCTCCACACAACCCTCCTCAACGACCTCCCCTCCGCCACGACCTACGCCAACTCCGCAGCCAAATAACTACACCGCTGGATTGCCGGCTGCGCTGACATGCTTGCACCCTGTCAAACAACGCCCCCTGAAGCCCGCTTGGTTCTCCACCGACCTCCAAGAAGCCAGGCTTTCCTGCAGATGCCTCGGGAAGCTCTGGCGGAACAGGAAAACCACCGAAGACCAGAACAACTACAGAAACGCCATGAACGAATACCACCAGGACATAAGAGCCACAAAGCGGACCTTTATAAAGAACAAAATCCACACCAACGCAAGCAACACAAAATAACTCTTACCCATCATACAGCAGTTCACAAAACCTCCCAGCGAAGCCACGGACTTCGCTCCTTCTCAGGACCTCTGCAACTAGCTCAGCTCCTACTTCCACCTGAAAATCAAATCCCTCTATGACAACTTCAGTGAACAGACCCCGGACACCTCCCTCGATTACGGCATCTTCCCTGACTACTGGAAGCGGGCAGAGGTCAAGCCCCTCCTCAAGAAACAGTCGGCCAACCTAACGGACCTGAAGAACTACCGGCCCATCTCTCTCCTTCCCTTCACAGCCAAAGTCACCAAGAGATTTATCAACACCCAACTGATCACCTTCATCGAAGAGAATGCCATCCTCGACCCCTCCCAGTCTGGATTTTGCAGCAACCACAGCACCTAGACCGCCCTCCTTGCCGCCACCGATGACATCTGCATGCTACTCGACCAAAGCCACACTGCGGCCCTCATCCTAATAGACCTCTCCGCAGCCTTCAACACCGTCTCCCACCGGACTCTTGCAGCTAGACTCCACGACGCGGGTATACAGGGAAGCGCCCTCAAATGGATCCGCTCCTTTCTCTCCGGCAGAACCCAAAGGATCAGACTCCCTCCAATCCTCTCCGAACCTACTGAGATCAACTGCGCAGTACCCCAACGATCATCGCTCAGCCCCACGCTCTTCAACATCTACATGGCCCCCCTCACAGCCATCGTCACACAGCATGGGCTCAGCATAGTATGCTATGCCGACGACACCCAGCTCATCCTGTCTCTCACAAAGAACCCCGAAGGCACCAGACTCAGCTTCCAAGAAAGAATGAAAGATGTTGCAGCCTGGATGAGCAACAGCTGCCTAAAACTGAACTCGGTGAAGACTGAAGTCCTTGTCCTCGGACCCTCCCCCACTGCATGGGACAGCTCTTGGTGGCCCCCTGCCCTCGGAAACCCACCCATCCCGACGAACCACGCCCGGAATCTCTGCATCATTCTAGACTCCTCCCTCACCTTGACCCGCCAGATCAATGCCGTTGCCTCCACCTGTTTCAACTCCCTACGCATCCTCCGCAAGACCTTCAAGTGGAACCTCCTCAATGCAAGAGGACTGTCACACACGTACTCATAACCAGCAGACTGGACTACGGCAATGCCCTCTATGCCAGAATCAACAAAACCCTGCTCCACAAGCCCCCCCAACACGAGCACATGACCCAGCACCTACGAGACCTCCACTGGCTCCCCATCGAGAAGAGAGTGACCTTCAAGCTACTCATCAACGCCTACAAATCCCTACACAATATCGGACACAAATACCTCAATAAAAGAGTCTCCGTCCACGTACCCAAAAGAAACCTCCGCTCTGCCGACCTCGCCCTGGCAGAGACCCCACGCATCCGCAGAACCAAAGCAGGCAGAAGAGCCTTCTCCTACATTGCAGCAAAGACCTGGAACGAGCTTCCTGTCAACATCAGACGCTCCCCCACCCTGCACACCTTTAGGAACTACCTCAAGACCTGGCGCTTTGATTGATCCGGAGTTGCACACCCCCCAGCGCCTTGAGACCCTCACGGGTGAGTAGAGCGCTTTATAAACCCCTGATTGATTGATTGATTGATAGAGGGTGAGATCAGGACTCTCCTATGGGATAGAGGCTCCCCATAAATTACTTATAGTAAATTGACACGCTGTTGGTATGAGGGAGGGATTGTCTTGCCCGATATCCAAACATATTATAGAGCGGTGCTTTTGACAACTTTAACCAATGGGTTAATCAACCGAAAGCTGAACCTGCTTACCGAATGGACCGGCTGGTTCTCCAACCAAGGGGGTATCTCCAAGCACTCTACGGCAATCCACCCACCTCACCCTTGAGGTACCAAAGGGCACTGATGGCCTACCTTTCGCACTCAATACTCACCAAGCTGGGGTGGAGAAATAGAATTACTCAGGCGACGCCCTTGAGGGACGTCGAGCTTCCGGGTGCAATGGGCATGAGAAAGGGCTTTGACAAATTGGACCTGATTGGGCTCTCACAGGTGGGTGATCTCTGTTACGGGATGGAAGTGGTACCCTTTGCAGAGTTACAAACAGCCTACAAACCAGCTCCCACAGAGACCTTCTGTTATTTACAGATTCTTCATGCCCTACTGGCGGTGCTGCCCCGGGGACGTCCTCCCAGAGGTGTCACCACTAGAAAGTAGACTCGTAGAAGAACATATAACCCACAAGGCGATTTCGCTTACATATCAAAAATGTATTAACAATTCCCCTGAAACTCTCTCATGTCTACGAGAACGCTGGGAAAGAGACACGAAGACGACTGGCCAAAAGCCCTGGCAATTCCCAAGGAGATGGCCATCAGGAAACGTTTTCGGCAGGTGTAGCTCAAAATACTACATAGGGCCTACATCTACTGCAATATGATGGTAAAAATGGCCAAGAGGACGGATCCACTTTGCCGCAGATATTGAGGGCAGGAGGAGATATTTTACCACATTCTGTGGACCTGCCCAAAAATTCTATCCTATTGGGACTCAGTGGTATCTTGTATGATGGGGATCTGTGGGGGGAGCCTTTTACTTTTGTCAAAATGGTGTCTACTCAATCTTTGGGAAGCCACGGACCTGGGACGAGCTGATCAGACCAGTGTAACCTTAGTCTTGATGATTCCGAAGCGTAACAAAGCTCGCCATTGGAGGGCAGAAGCTACACCAACCCTTCTGGACTGGAAGAGGGATATGGATTGGTGTATGGTGGCAGAGAAAACAGTCTATGTGAGTAGATGATGCCCCCAAAAGAGGGAAAGGGTGTGGAACAAATGGAATGTATACAGGGGGAGTCCATGCACTGCCCCCACTGTTAGAACGTTGCTGTCCCTGGTCTATGAGAAGGAAGAACAGATGGGGCCCCTGAGGGGATAAATGTGGAATGATCTTTTATTGAAGTTGAATATGTCTGAGAATAGTACTGTGCTGTGATGTACTGCCTTATTGCTATAATGTGAAAGATAGTGGTGTGGCATTATTTTATTTTATTTATTTTAAAAAAGCAATGGGAGTTGCAGTGGAAAGTCCACTGCAACACCCATTGTATGCCCTTTGGCACAGAGGATTGCATTGGAAAAAAGCTTATTTACAAGGTGGTGTTAAGCCACGCTACGTGGCTTAGCGCAGCTACGTGGCTTGGCGCACCCTTGTAAATATGGAAAATGGCACTATGCCTCAGGAGCGTCAGAAAAAGTGACGTTTCGGTGGTGAAAAGGGCTTGTAAATATGCCCCTTTGTGTTTCCTTTTCTGTCAACTTTTCTTTCACTTCGAATCTGTATGATGTTATACTCCATTTCCTAAAGACGATTGCTTTGGCGTTAGGTCTGATATGAGCACTTCTTGAAGTACATTTCTGAAGGTCATACACATTTACTTTACATATTCCTAGAAGGTATGACTAAGCTCTATTAAAGAATAATCCACAGTATTATTTCAGAGTTCTGATTTTAAGAGCAATGCAAATTACATAAAAAGTAGAGACTGATAAGTGGCAGAGTTCATGATTTATTCTACTTTGATATTTGCTATAGACATTCCTCTGACCACAATATAGGTTATTCAATGCAATCAAGGTCCTGGCGCAGTATGTATGGATGCCTGGATTCTCAGCCTAGACCTGCTACGGCCATCCACAGGGAACCAGGTTTGCCCTGGAAAAGATGGATGTCCCATTATCACTCTGGGATAAAAATGCCATGCTCCCTGCCTAGTGACAAATGACTTCTCTATAACCAGTACCAAGTAAGGCACATTAATGAAAGACTGGCTGGATATCAGTAACAAGAAACTACCAGGGCTCAATGGGGGGCACCGAGCATATCCCAGGTATGGCTAATGATGCAATTAACATTATGAACCCCGGGCTGGATGCAATCTACTCTGTGTAACAGCTCTACCAGCTCAAAGCCATATGCACAGAGGCTTCTGAACTACTATAAGAAATTATGTATTATATTTAATAAATACAGGGCTTAGCACTTAATGCAATACAGTGGTAAAAAATAAACCACAAGAGAAACATTTTCAGAAAAGCCACTTGGATATTTAGAGGGGCGAGAAATGAAAGTTATAGATCACATCTTATGAAAAAAGATAAAAACTACATTTGCTTCCAGTGTGCTTGTAACAATACACAGTACAACACATTGGTAAGAAATATGCTTAGACATTTGGCCAACTCTTAATTCAAAAGATCACTTGGTATTGATGTCTTTAAAGAGGACTCTGGAAAGTAGAAATAGCTTTAGCAGCTTTAACTTTTCATTTCTCCGGTGGCTTACAATGTTGGATTAAACTTCTGGAAATCCACACGGCGCCTTCCATGTCAATAGTTACTTAGCTGGCTTTCCTTTCAAAGTTTAAAGCATGAAATAATCTTTTCTTCTAAAATTCACAGTTGTTTTTGGATAACTTTAGCTACCAACGCCCAGATTTACTAATTGTTTATGCAGCACAGCACAGCATCGAAATTTGATACAGTGCATTAAGCAAGGAGACAAACTAAGGGGCATATTATCAAGAAACTGCGTTAAAATTATCGCCGCTTTAGCTTGATAATATGCCCTAGAGAATTCCCATACAAGCCCATGTTCTGGTATCAACATGGGCTTCTATTGGAATTCTCTGCAGCATATTAGCAAGCCCATTATCGCCGCTTAGCTGCAGTTTTCTGCCGCTACCGCAGCGATAATTTTAATGCCGTGCTTGATAATATGCCCCTAAATGCGGAGCTGCAGGTACCAAGGCTGGCCTGCTGTTTGTGTCATCCACTGTGCTGAAACTAGTACAAGTCTGCCTGGCCTCCTGCCCAGCCTCGTACCATGGTGTGGTGGTGAGTATGTGCTTCTAGCATAGGGTTTGTACTGGAAGCATGCCCTTCTGCTACACATTTCTATGCATGGACAAACGCTGACATTTCCCATGCATTGACTATATGCTGGACACTGCATCACACGTGCAATGCATTGTTTTTTTATTTTAGTTTTTTTAATTAACATCTTACCGTTTTGTTGCCTGCTTCAAGTAGGCGGTAGTTTGTTTACACAAACCTTGTCTGGCTGTCTTAGTACAGAGGACTTTCGATCAAATCCTACAGGGGTTTGTGCTACCCCAACCCAAAACGCCTCCTTGATGCAAAACAGTCAGAAGCAGTATTTGTGCTCATAAAAGGTCACCTTTCCTTTAATAAACAACTTTTGCACTAGATGGTAAATATAGTGCACCACTTCATGCTGGCACAAAAGCCATAATCTGGGATCTGTGTCTTAACTCCCATGTGTGGGACCTGCATACATTAAATGTCGCGTGTTGTCATAAATCAGATGATTATCCATGAAAAATTCACCATATATTCCCATGTACTCCAACAGTATTGTTTTTATTGTACACATATATCCACACACCCCTTACATACTAATATATTTTGGAATCAAATATGGATGTTGTTTGTTTTTGATCTGAAGTGTCCTTTAGCTTTAATTAAGTTTTCCAACTTTCATGGTTCAGAAGGTTTTTTATTGAGGGTTGTTAGTGCACTTGAGCACTTCTGAAAATGGTAACCTCCCTTTCAGTGTTGGCAACAAGGAGCAGGGTCTTAGGGGAATAATGAACTCAGAATTGTATTCACAATTCTCCTCAAGGACGTGTCATGCTTCCTGCCACTTGCTCGTTAGATCTTTTGCTGAAAGTAACACTATTTTGTCACATGCTTAGGTTTCAAAGACTTATATTGAGCAGAGACATATATACACTATACCACATTTCGGCATTAGGCTCCAATGTACTCCTTCCCAGCGAGAAGCGGGCAGCCATAATGACAATTGTCTTTTGATTATTTGCTCTGCCGCTTGCTATTTTTGCAATTAAATGCATGCTCGACTTGAGGCCTTCCCGGCATGATGGGATTTATTTTTAACAGATGGGGCATGTGACATAAAGGATTGCCTCGACAGACAGCAGACATGGCAGCACTGGACTGGACTCCACACGATGACCCTAGGTGGCACATTTAAGGAAGAAATCTCTCCATGGATACTGAGGTGGAGAATGGCCCAGCGCTGAACCGGGTGAGCTGGCTAAGGGTGCAAAAGCAAAGTGAATCGAAGCTTTAGGTAAATTGGAACTGTACTTAACATGTTTTTTTCCCCCAGCTTTGATTTTCATATTGTCTTGTGGTTAATGTACTGCGAAAGCGGAATGCACAGATGTTGTCTGGGATGGAGATGATGGAGTAAATAAAATTGGTTAGGTAGATAGGACTGGGAGGGGTCCAGAGAACAGATGAGAAAGAGTATGAGCATAAACCCATGGTGCAGAGCAAGCCGGATATGTAAACAGTGTGGCAATGGGAAATATAGGCAGGAGTGTCAGGACTCGAAGCACAGACCCTTGAAGCATGAACATGTCAGAGAAAAAGACCCAATGATCTAGCGATGCAGACCGCCTCAGGAGCTCCTCTGGGTTTTGACTGAATATTTGTTGAATGCAAGGGGTCCTTTGGGTGTGTGTGCATGATACCTCCCCCCCCCCCCCTCTATGAGATCAGTTTGAAGAAATATACTAAAGGGAACCTTATTTCACTTTCGGGTTCATTTCCTACCTCCCTCCATGGGGTGAGCTGCAGGCACAAGGCTTGCAAGCAATCTAAAAGTAGCAGGCCCCCACGAAAAGGAGTCTGGTCCATACCATGTACCAGCAACACGGTAAACACATGTGAGTATGTGAAAATGTCTTTTCCTGAACATTGTACCTTCAATATGTGAAGATAGCCTAACTTACAGAAGATACTAAAGGATCCTAATAAGAGATAGATGCTGAGCAATGTATTCTCTTCTTATAGTTGTATACAGAGGCACGCAAACACCAGCATGAATCAAATTTGTCACACTAGGGGCAAAGTTAGGGCTTGTTCTATAACTGCTCTACCTATGCTATCTATTGCTCCAGATCACTGTACCACAGAAGAAGGAGAAATCTAGCAAGGACACCCAGAAGGAGAATCTGTGGGATATGTTCCCCATGTCAGATGAAGGGGCTGAGCATGCGGCCAGTAATGCCCTTGGAAACAGAGACGAGCCTGCTGGGCCACAGCTAACAGGAGCACAAGGAGGTAATGCTCAAGTGGGTGCTGCAGTATGGCTGACTGATAGCAAATAGCCCAGTAGAGGGGTGAGAGCAAGCAGGGAGGATGCAGAGGAAGGAATCCACCCCGCAATAACAGATTTGATTAACCAAGGAGTTTGGTGTATATTGTTGGTAGATGTAATTCCCCTGATATGCAAGGTGGGGAAAGCCAACTTATACAGGAGATTATGGCCATTAATAACGTGGTTGTCCCAAGCTCCCCTGTAGTTCCCTACCCTACCACCATGCTTTCTTGCCTCCTTGCAAATGTCCAATGGTTTACTGTGGTTCACCTTGGCTATGCTTTCTTTTCCAGTCCCATACATGAGGAGAGTCAACTGAAGAGTCAGTAACTCTTTTCGTTAACATTCTGAGGGTCTCAGCTTTTGTAAACCCAACTTCCTCATGGATTTATGGAGTCTCCCTCAATCGTTTCCTGGGTTCTGAGGAAGGATCTAGATATAGATATGTTTTTCCCCCATTATGTTGGTGATTTCCATATGCCACATTTGACTCTAGATCATTCCAAGGAGGACTATCTAATAAAGGGCTCAAAGGTGAAATTACAGTTCGGCCTTCCCCATGAATTATACCTTTCTGATGAAATCCCTGCTGGCAGGCACCACCTGTCTTCTGAATGAGTTGAAGCCATCCATAAGTTGCCCAACCCTGTACCTGTCTCCTAGGCACTTATCTTTTTGGGAATGTCTGAGTACTGTAGACAGTGAATCTTGGGCTATGTCAAGATGACAAAGCTTTGCAAGTTTATGTCAGAAAAGACACTCCTGAACCCTTTTAGTGGTCTACTGAACTCCAAAATGCATTTGTGAAAATTAAATAAGTGTTGATCTCTTCTCCTGCTTTAGGACTCCCAGATTCTGTCAAACATTTCACTTTGTATTGTCACGGAAGTAATTGATTTGCCCTTGGAGTGTTGGTACAGAGTCATGGGGATCAGAAAAAGCACATAGCTTATAACTCTTTAATTCTTGAGCCAGTCACAGCTGTGCTTCCGGCATGTTTATCGTCTGTGATGGCTGCTACAAATCGTATTGAAGTGTCTCAAGATATTGTGCTGAGTTCTCCTTTAACTGTTGCTGTGGCTCATTCTGGGGTTATGCTCATCATCACTGCAATAAACTGGCACCTCACTACAGTCTAATTGTCTCAATGTGAAATACTGTTGCTGTCTGCTTCCCATATCACCCGGTCCAGTGTCCATCTATGAATCCTGCTTCTATAATGCTCACAAATAAGGATGGAGAGCCGAACAAGTGTATACTTATTACTGTACATGTTGCAAAACCCCAAATTAACCTAACTGATGTACCAAGTAATAATTGTGAATTAACATATTTTGTTTGAGAAGAGGTGTGGCACAGCGGCCAGGGCGCCTGACTCCGGAACACGGAGGCTCATGGTTCGATTGCTGGTGGCAAGTCAGCCCAGCACCATGTGGCTCTGGGCAATAGCCTGTTTAATCTTCCCGACGGCCCACAGCGCCTTGACACTCTCGGGTAATTATTTGCGCTTTACAAATACTGGATTTACATTTTTGTGGATCATGCCCCAGAAAAAATGATGATGTGTTAGTTGGTGGTTATGCTGTACCGTACAGTGGCGAGTTGTAATCTAACAACTGTGCAATTGGTTCAAGATGCAGAACTTATTGCACTCTCCCAAGTCGGCATCCTTGCCAAAGGAAATATTGTAATTGTACAGAAGAACTTAAATGATGTGCTTGGAGCAACGCATGACTTTGGGCTTTTATAGATGCAAAGGGTTCTTAACCTCTCCTGGAACCCCCATTGAAAATGGGCAATATGTCCAATATATGCCCACTCTTTTTGGCTGAAGGTTGCCTTGTAGATATCGTTCCTTTTAACACAGTTTCCTGCGTTAAAGGGGCGTGCAATCGGTGTTGCTGAGGACGTTCCCAGCTACATTCATGGTTTTTTTTACACTGCCCAAGATTTACGAGAAATCGAACATTTGAGGCAGCGCCAAAAACGTACGCCTCCCTAGGGGAGGTGTTAGAGAAGCACAATAAGGAGAAATATCATTTTCTCCTCGTTTTTCCATTTTTTATGTGTGCTGCATTCTGCAGCACACATAGGAAGAGGAAAAATCCTCTTGTGATTGTTTTTTTGCAAGAAGGTTTCCCTTCCTGCACATAAATAATCATCCCTGCAACGCAAGCACCCTTGCACCACGGCCCAATGAGCTCCGGCGCAGGGGATAAGGATAGGAATGTGCAGTATCTGATAGATACGGTGTATTCCTGTCCTTTTCTTTTACCGTAGGGCAGCGCAGCAGGAAGGCCTGCAGTGCTGCCCTACGGCAAAACCTCTTAAATGAGGCCCACAGTTCCTACTGATTAGTGGAAACTACAAGACAATTGGTAGGCTCCCGTCTTTCCTCCCATAGCCCTAAATTATTTCAGATCCTGTGCCATCTGTCTGCCATAAAATGCTGGAATGTGAAATAACCCCACTCCCACTGGTCACCCCTTCCCTTGGGCCCCTTCGTGCACATACCATACTGACTTTATCGGAAATCAAAAAGCACAAATTAGTCATTTGTCCTAGTTATTGAGTGTATGTTCTCAGAACGGCTGGAAGTGTATTCCTGTGCCCATGCAGATGACATTAAAGTGGCAACGTTGTCACTCAGGGACTTTGTTACTCACTTCGGCATACTGAATCAATATACCCTTTGTGTCAGCAATAGTGCAGTCAGTTTGCAGAGCTTTAGCAGTAGACCAGCAATTTCATTATACAGATCACCCAGAGTCCACAGGCAGACTAGAAAGGCGTAGCAGTGTCCTCAAGAACAAAATAACCAAGATATGTTCAGATGCAGTTAAAATGGCCCCATGCTCCACCATTAGCATTATGCTCCCTCAGAGTGATTCCTTCCAAGAAGACAAAATGAAGCCCATATCAAAAATTGTGATCTGACCCATGATGTTGTTGACAAATTCCCTAGTCTCTACTGCCAAGTTGGATTAACAATTGAATGATGATATAGTATTGCATTATTACAGATGGCTTATACAATGACAATTTACAATTTCTGTTCTCTGGTACAAGCAACGTTACCTGAGTGTCCGACTGAGACCTGCCACTCCCTCCAGCCTGATGAGTGTCTTTATGTCCATGTACAACAAAGAAATATAGCACCGCAGCCTCGCTGGTGTGGACCCTATAAGATTCTGCTCATCACAAACACAGCTGTCAAATGTCCTAGTTTGGCAACATAGATCCAATCGTGCCTTTACAAGTGGGATGTTCCTCCAAGAGAAGGCAGCTCTCTTACTTCTGTTTCCATACCTGTGCCTGGCCCCAGATCTCCTCCTGCCATACCTGTTCATTCTGCTGTCCAGTTATCTGCTGGTGGACCATGATCTAATCTTCCACTTTCTCCTCAACTACCACATGACGTTGCTCCTGCAACTTCTCATCATTACCACCCCCGTCCGAAGTACACTGTGTCTTCCTTCTGGATGTCAGATTTCTCAGTGAGTCTGGCCTCCTATTTTTGCCACTGCTTTGAGTGTCTGGTTGGTGCTGGGATACATTCTGGATGTGGAATTATTCTGAGATGGAACAGCACTGAACCTACCCTTGCGCTGATCTTTCGTTTTGCTTTCAGTTGTAACTCCTATGTGCTGATGTTGGAAGAGTGCAGACAGACAATTAATTCTTCCTATTGCTAAATCTACATGGTCATTCCTATTGATATAGGGGGTAGCATTCCATTGACTGGGGTACCCATCAGTTAAAATTACACCTGCCTTCATCTTTTCAACTATTGGCAACGGCTGCCAGAGTTTGCTGGCATCTCCTTCACTTCCTACCCAGGCTTGAAAAGTTTAACCATCCTTGGAACCTCAACATGTTAAATGTAACTCATCTTGCAATGACTAGGTGAGGATTTATTTGCGAGCACTGGGAAGCAAACTTCTCCAGTATTTTTGTCGGACATAATAAATGTGGTTTGACAGTGGAGAACATTCCTTACAAATTACTTTCTTTCGACTACCCTCTTCCACATAGACTTTTGTTTCATAAGTGCCATCAGCAAGGAGGCCAAGCATGTTTCATTTATGAGTCACAAGTATACCCTTGGGTACCTTCAGATTGGTCTGGGACTTGTTATCCAGGATATACTGTCCCTGCAATGAGATACTTTGATAATCATTCTTTAGAACGAAGTTGGGGTAGGTTGTTTCCACTAATACTAGAATTTATCTGCTTCAATTCCCACGTACATGATGACTGTTGCTTTAGATTAAATATAAAGAAATGCATAAATATTAGAAGAAATAGGTAATTCTACTTTAATAGCTTTAAAATTTGTGACAGAGCAACTAGACGCCCATGCCAAAATGATAATTCAAAATAGAATGCCATTAGAATACATTGCATATGCATAGTGATAATGTCCTAATCTTTGGTTGCCCGGACTCCACACTGGCACCACTGAGGGGCATCCAAAAAGCCACAGCAAATTTCATCCAAGGTCTGAGGAAATATGATCTCATTCCCGCCTGACTGGAAGTCCATTTGATGTTTTAGTCAACAGTTGGTTGAAAAAATTGCTACTCAAGTCTAAGCCATGAAAATGTTTCTTCTCCTGAGTGTCTTTAACTACCACGGGGAAGATCTTGCTAACTCAGAGGTGGCGCAGCACATGGCAGACATGGAAACACTAGGTTTGCACCAGCGAATTATTGGCCCAAATCATAAAGCAACCACTCACTGGATTTGCTATTTACTAATAATGGGGCAGTCATATGCCAACCACCTTTGCCTCTAACTTGGACTGACCAATATTTAATCCCCTTCCAATTCCAATCTGCTCAAACATCCACCATGATGGATAGTAGAAGAACGGATAAAACCATTAGAAGGTCTTGGCACTCACTCTCCCCAGCCTCTCTTAGGGAGTCGTTTCAGCCTGATTTTCCAGCAAGTATCCTTTTTTTTTTTTTTTTTTAATTTCTTTAATTTTTATATCAACAATCAGTCAAACATTGAGCAATATGAGAGAGCTAAAAAAGATAAACAAGTTCAAGACAAATAAAAATAGAGGATAAACAAACGGCAATAATACAGAAGTAAGGAAAGAAGATACTTTAAATCCAATTAATAATTGGATCCCAAATTTTTATGCCTTGCATTTTTTTCCTTATCCCCTTAAGCCTATACATAGCTATTTCAATGTGATAAATATGAAGTAGTTTACATTGCCATTGATGGAAGGTTGGGGGTTCATTATGGATCCAGCGGGAGGTGATGCAGAACCGAAAAACAGACATACAAATGAATAAGAATGCTTCTTCAGCCCTAGATCTTATCCCGGACTGATCTGTTTGAAAACCCAAAATTACCAATTCGGGAGATATTTTCACAACAATACCTAAAGTATTGTTAATAAAATATTCAATATCAATAATAAAGCGGGAAAGTTTCTCACATCTGAAAAACATATGGATAGAGTCCGCATCCTCCTCCGCACAGCGATTACATCTTGAGTCTCCCCCAGCCTTCCATTTTGCTATCTTAACAGGAGAATAATAGAGATCAAAAATAGACATGTAATGTTGGCTTTGAAGGGATCCATTAAAAAGTACTTTCTTAGATATTTCAATTGATCTTTCCATGTCAATATTTGGTACATCTAGCTTCCTTTGCCATCTATTCTCAACCAAAAATAGATCATCTTCAATTAAATTAATTGTCATTTGATAGACTGGGCCAATTTTCCTTGTTTTCCTAATGATCTCCAATATCTTGTTAGCATTCATACAGGAATGAGCAAGAAGGCCTTTTGAATCTAGGAAACTCCGAATCTGAAAATACTTAAAAAAGTGATGTTGTGGCAGGCTAAATTTATTCTGAAGAGCGGAAAAAGAGGAAAATTGGGTATCTTGATATAAATCACCAAGAGTCTGTATACCTGAGAGAAACCATACTCTTATAATTTGATCGTGGAAAACAGGTGGTAAAGCAGAATTATTGAGAATGGGAGAATAATAGCTAATTGAACCCAGACCAAGAATTTTTTTCTTGAATTGTCGCCAAATTGCAGCACAGGCTAAAATAATTTTAAATTTAGTTTTTTTATAATAACTGGGTTCAATAATTTTCACTAAACATTGGGGGGCCATCTGGCCCAATAAGAGTTCATAGACCGATGGGTAAAGAGAATTTTCAGTGAAAGTATCCGAGAAAATAAGTATGCTGAAAGATCTTATTGAGATAAGCCAATAATACAACCGGAGGTTGGGGACTCCCCAGCCCCCTTTGAGTCTGGGTAGAAAACACCATTTAAGCGCTCGACGAGAGCGACGGTACCCCCACAGGAATCTAGAAATCATCCTATCAATTTTTGAAAAATAGAGTGCAGGGAACAAGAGAGGTATTGTTCGAAATAAATATAAAAACTTGGGAAAAATTAACATTTTAATTATGTTGACACGACCATAGAGAGAGAAATGTAAATGGTTTAATCTCTCCAAAGTTTTATTAGAGGAATTCAAGATAGGTTCAATATTCAAACGTACTATCTCATCAACCCTGGGAGAAATCGTAATCCCTAAATATTGAACCTGAGCATCAAAAGCTATTTCGTTAGGTCGACCAAAATCAGAGTGAATTAATTAGGTTTTGGCCACATTTAATTTATAGCCGGATAAGAGACCAAATTCTTCCGCAAGAGAAATAATTTTAGGTAATGCAAGTCGAATATCTATGGTGGTAACAGCTACGTCATCTGCATATGCAAACATTTTGAATAGATTGGTGTTAATTTGTACTGGGATAATATCTGAAGCGGAAGATAAATTGCGGAGGTATGGTTCTAGGTATAATGCGAACAGGAGGGGCGAACAAGGACAGCCTTGCCTAGTCCCCCTAGTTATTACAAAACCCCTAGAGAGAGAGTTAGTGATTCTGATAACCGCTTTGGGGTGAATATATAAAGTTTTAATTGCATTGATAAATGCGACGGGGAAGCCCATCCAGAGCATAACAGACCATAAAAACTCCCAAGAGACCCTGTCGAACGCTTTTTCAGCGTCTAACAGGGCCACCGCAACTGGAGATTCGGAGATCTGAGCCCAATCTAATAATGCTATTATCTTTTTGACATGGTCTGTAGTATCTCTTTTCGATATAAAGCCGTGTTGTCTAGGAGATACAAGGGTAGGCATTAAGGGATTAAGTCTATTTAGAATAGATCTTACTATCGGTAGAAATAAGGGAAATAGGTCGATATGAACCAAACTCTTCAGAATTTTTACCTTTATTTTTAAAGATTACGATGATAGCATGGGACCATGATTCCGGTGAGTTACCTGTGAAAGCAGAGCAGAAAATCTTAATCAGCTCCCGCTTTAAAATCCCTTTAAATTTCTGATAAAATTCTAGAGGAATAGAATCAGGGCCCATAGCTTTTCCAGCCGGGAGGTCAGTAATAGCTAATTCAATCTCTTCCCAGGTGATTGGGGAGCTAAGGCATTCAAAGGAATCAGACGATATTCCAGTGATATTGATCTGGTCGAGAAAATGTTTAATCTTGATAGTAGAGCCTAACTATAATGTACCAGTAACTTTGGAATTATTCAGTGAATTTCTAAGGTTTTAAAAAATATATATTTTCTAACTTTAACATCCCTGTAACCTTTGGTTTTTTTTCAATGAATTTCTAAGGTTTTGTTAACTCTATTTCCTAACCAAAATGTCCCTGTAACTCACAGAACAACTCAGACACTCACACACCCACTCAGATACTCACTGAGACACTCACACACCCACTAAAAGATCCACTCTGACACTAACACACCCACTCACATACCCAGTGAGACACTCTCACACTCACTACAGGGACGTTTTGGTTAGGAAATAAGAGTTTAAAAAAATCTTAGAAATTCATTGAAAAAACCAAAGGTTACAAGGATGTTAGAGTTAGGAAATATATTTTTCAAAAAACCTCAAAAATTCACTGAAAAATCCAAAAGTTACTGGGACATTAAAGTTAGGCTCCGGTTTCGCTAGTACAAAACCATAGAAATTCAGACCAGTTACTACCGCGGGTAGGAAGGATGTGCACACTTTCTCACTGCACTTGCAGTCGGAAAGTGCCCCTGGCCCTAAGGCCCTAACAGGTGAATCTTCCACACTGGGGAAAGTGTCCAAAAGGGAGAGCAAACCCCCTCAATAGGGAAAACCCACATTGGGGTTCATCCCTACCCAAGCAGTGCACATGCAGATGTACCTACGCAGCAACCAACCTACCCCAATTTGGTGGTAGTGAACAGCCTCCTCATGGTTGGCTATGGAGTGAGACTGTCCAACCTGAATATAAGACACTTCTGACAGGCTATTCAGGTAGGTGGCACAATCAGTGTGGCGTCTCCCTATTAGCCAGTGTTGCACCCGACCTGGGTATGTGGTGAACCTTCTGACATGGCACTCGCAGATACGACACCTTAACCAATCTAATAAGCACCCTATCCAGTCATGTGGTGGGAGGGCGCGCGCACTTTCCCGCTGTTCCGCTGCAGGACAGTGGGAAAGTACCCAGAGTCCTATGGTCAGGAAAAGAGAGTTGGCAAAAACTAGGAGGGCAAAAAGCAAAATGTTTAGGGAAATCCGCCTAAGAAGAGCCATGTCCAACCCTGTCAAAGTAACAAGCAGATTCAGTGAAATAGAAGCTGTGTTCCTCCCTGTGTAAAATTAGCCATGCACTTGCTGTTAAAAAGCCACTTGCTTAAGAAAAGTGATACTTTTAATCCAAGGGTAAATATGTTTTTTGTAACACAATTTTATTGATTTTCTGTGTACAGACCAGCATGTTTATCAACAACGTACGAGATGCGTGCCCTCTCGCTATTGAATATATTTATACAATTTCAAACAATAGTATTCATAAGTAATAGGCAAGTAGGGTCCTAGTGGAAGCCATACCTTTAGTCCATAGTACAGCAGTATACAACACTAATCTTCAAGTGATAGTCGCAGTTTGTAGGATGTAAGGGTATGAAAGTGCAAAATCAACAGTTGTTCAACCTATTATAATGTACTAATGTAGAACCAACTATCCAGTGGAGAGTGAGTTTGAGGTTTGAAAGTTCATTCAAAATGGGGGTCGTGGTCGGAGAAGGCAACACCAGTGGCGGCTGGTGACATTTCAAAGTGGTAGGTGTAAAAGTTGGGGATTAGTGTTACATTGCGAACAATTGAAGCAAGTGACCCCGACCTTTATAAAAGAGGTTGAGGAGGAGGAATCTACCCAGAGAAACCCCGGTCCACCACAGGGCTCTCCCGATTGTTGTGGAGGGTGCAGGCTGACAGTATTTTTTCAGTGGCAGTTGGGGGCGGAGCACCGCAACTAGTGCTGTGCTTGCAGCCTATATCTGCCAATGTGTTCCCGTCGCGCAGCGGACGCGCCGCTAGCGTGCCAAAGGCAAGCCCGTCCGCGGCCAGCCGGGGCCAGGGGCCATGCATTATGCCCGCTCACCTCTCCGCTACTTCACAGCTGAGCTTAACTCCCTGCAGGGGGAGTGGACCATCAACTCGGACACCAGGAGTATCCTAGACAAACTAGGGATCTTGTCCCACAAGCACACTGCCTGTAGATCAATTAACAACCTCTCTGATCACATGCCACCGACAATTTCGAGGGACATTCTCCCCAATACTCCCACACCCCCCCATCAGCACAAACCAGGTCAATCTGTCCATCTGGTACCTCAACACCTGCTCCTTGGTCAAGCATCTATTAGATATTTTTTATCTTCTAGACACCATTAAGCCTGACATACTCCTTTTATCAGAAACCTGGCTAATAGCTGAATCCACCCCAGACATCCTAGCTGCAATCCCTGACAACTACTATACCCTCCAGGCCAACAGGCTTGAGAGCAAAGTGGGGGGAGGGGTCGCGGCCATTATATCACAGTCACACAAATTTACTTCCTTAACCACTTAAAAAATCCCCTCTGTTGACTGCCTCTTCTTTAAGTTCGAATCTAACTGCTCCTCCTTTACCTGTGCGTTATTTTATAGGCCCCCTCCACATGCCCAACTTCCCACAAATATTTGGCAATGCGATTGCGGAGTTGGCTATAAACCATGCCAGAGTGATGATTATCGGCGATTTTAATTGTTGGCCACGCGATGCGCGAGAAAGCCCCTACTCAGCGGATTTCACTGACCTGCTGACAGGTATGAACTTCAACCAGCACATCAAGGTAGCCACCTACATAAAAGGTCATATCCTGGACCAGGTCTGGACATCCAACCTCGAGATCACTGACCTACGGATTACCCCATGCACATGGTCTGATCACCACTTTATCTCTTTTTCGATCCCTAACATCCTTGCCACCAAAGCCCCTCCTCAAGATTCCTCCATGGCCAGGAACTGGAGCCGGGTAGATACCACTACATTCTGCACCTTTCTAGCCACCTCTATGTCCTCTACCTCTCTGCCCACTGGCCACCCGGCCTCTCTGCACACCCAGGAAGAAAACATCAATGCCTGGCTGGCCTCGGCGAGAGACAGCCTAGCTCCTCTGAGAAAGGTAAAAAACAAGAGGCTCCATGACGCCCAGCGATGGTTTACAAACAATCTCAAGGAAAAGAAACTCGCCTTGCACCAAACCGAACGCAAGTGGAGACAGGATTACTGCCCTATCAAAAAATCTATCTTCACATCGACCCTCAAAGACTATAAGAGCGCCATACTCAGAGCCAAATCAGACTATTTTTCTCTGAAAATCCTGGAATCCACCAACAAAGCCAAAGACATCTTCTCCATTGTGGATGAACTCGTCAAACCTGACCGTGTCACTGTCAAACCCACCCCTTCACAATCCCTCTGTGACTGTCTCAACACGTACTTTATTGACAAAATCACCAGCATCAAAGCTAGCATCCCCAAGGCCACCCTACCCACTGATCCCGGTTGCTCTTACCGCAACTCTCTCCATCTTGACATTTTTCCACCGATTACACAGGAGGTCTTCTTCTCCCTGCTCATAAGGGTCCGCTCAGGCTCCCCGACGGACAGCTGCCCCCCTCACATCACTCGGGAGGCTTTTTTCCACCTTCCTGAACCTCCCCTATTGCTCCTCCATAACTCCCTTTCCACGGGCATAGTCCCCAACCTTTTCAAGACTGTGGAAGTTGCACCCATCCTAAAAAAAGTAGGCTCTGACCCTCTTGTACTCAGTAACTTCCACCCAATACCGCTGCTACCCTTCCTGGGTAAAATTTTGGAGGCCCATGTAGCAAACTGCCTGAGCACATTTGTGGAACTTTCCCACTATTTAGACTCACTTCAAGCGGGCTTCAGGCCTGAACATTCTACCGAGTCCATTGTTCTGGTGGTTCACGATGAACTTAGGAAGGGGGCTGACCAGAACACAGCGCAGGCACTAGTGTTCCTGGACTTGTCGGCGGCCTTCGACACCGTCGACCACAATTTATTGGTTGATCGGGCCGAGAGCGCTGGCATCCGGGGGCTCCCGCTAAAATGGATCATCTCCTTCCTCAACGATCGCTACCAAGCGGTTCTTCTTTCCATTTTCTCCTCTGAGAAAAAAAGACTGACCTGCGGGGTCCCCCAGGGCTCTTCTCTCTCCCCTCTTCTTTTTAATTTATATATTTTTCCCCTGATCTTCGGAAGAGAGAAGTAGTCACTTTTAATTATGCTGATGACCTCCACCTTGTCTTCACCATTGACTTGTCACCCTCCTCCATGGAGAATTTTCAATCAACCATGAATTTCATCAGCAACTGGATGAAGTTAAACCAGTTAAAGCTCAATCCTGATAAGACAGAACTGGTTCTCACAGGGTCCTCTGCCAACCATTGGAACTCTAACTTTTGGCCCCACTCCCTGGGATGCCCACCCTCCCCAGTCAGCTCGGTCAAAAGCCTAGGTGTCACAATTAGTAGTGACCTCACCATGAAGGCCCAAATTAATTCGGTGGTCTCCGTCTGCTTCTTCCACCTTCGAAGAATCCGGAAAATTAGCATATTCCTGTCCTTTGAAGCTCTTATCCAAGTTACCCATGCCTTAGTAATGTCACGTATCGACTACACCAACTCACTGTACGCCGGAATTCCTGCATACCAATCACACCGGCTACAAATGGTACAGAATCAAGCCACCAGGCTTGTTTACGGCCAGCCAAAATCTCACCATGCGAAACCTCTGCTTAAGAGCCTCCATTGGCTCCCAGTGACCCAGCGCTGTCTCTTCAAACTTGGCTGCCTGATCCACAGAGCTTTGGCGTCCCATGGACCTGCTTTCATGGCTTCCAGAATTCAGCGTGAACATGCGCTCAACAAATAATTTTATCATATCAGAAAATTTTCCAAAGAAAAGTGGCCAAATGGTGCATTTTAAAGGAAGTTTGAGAAAGCAAGAAGGTTTATAAACAATTGTCAATGTGTTATTGAAATATTTGCACACAATAAAAACTGCCCATATCTTATGCTATCTGTGAATAGCAGTGTGCTATGACACCACACTTTAGAAATATATTTGTGACAGTGTGTTCTAATATGTACTACACCCGCTACATATGATATCACACACTTACCACCTTCCTGATGAATGATTGTAGCTCACTTGTGACACTTGTTCTTTGTACTACCTTTGGATTTTTCACAATCCCTCTGCTTTTACTTCTTAAACACTGATGTCATCACCCCAAGCATTAACATTGTTCCAGTAACACCGCAGTCTCTATTTCATGCCAGATTAAGAGACCCAGGAGCATAGCCCAAGGGGAATGTTTGGGGTGTCATATCCCTTAATAAATGTATACTTTAATAAGCAGTTGGGTATGGGTGCTTTCATTCCTGTATGGTAAGGTGTCCGTCTGATTTCACCTGCGAATTTTACACACACACACTCACAAAGCACACACTCTCTCGTCTCCATTCTGCAGATCCTAAAACATGTTGGTTATTTTCCTGAATAATGAGTTTTAAGTACCCCTATAACAGGGTGGGCAGCTTTTAACTAACCATCATGGGGAGCAGGTATATAAATATATACATACATGGTCTGGTAGTTTATGGATGCTGTAAGTATCACGCATAGCTCTGTTTTTGCAAGGAATCCCAGCTCCTTCACATGGGCACGTCGTGTGATCCTGTACCTCAGTTCCCTTATCTGTACATATCGGAAGGTCTAAGAAAACGACATAATAAAATGAATGAAAAAGGCACTGGCTCAAATTTCCATAAGTGACTCATACTCAATAGCCGCTTACCAGTCACCACATGTGAATGTGTTTATTTTTACAACTGAGAGGAAATTGTGGTAACATTTTTAAATCATGCTCTTTCTTTCGTTTGCCTAACATAAATCATAGGAAGTACAGTACCTGTGGCCTCCTTCTCAACACCCACACTCCATATCTGTCTTTTCAATTATTCAAATCAAGCACATTAACACTCCAAGCATTTCAAATCTGAGGGTCGAGCGTGTATTCCCCTCGATTAACCGGACTGGCTGGCGGGCGGGTGCAGCATAAGTCATACATTTCTGAGTGTGTCAGCTACCTCCGGCCTCCCACTGCAGTTCACTGTCTCACCTGCATGCACATCACTCCATCCCTTCTCTCCCAATCTCATCACCTGCAAACTCATGTCTCCTCTCTTCCTGCCCTAACAGCACCCAACAGTTGACAGGTCTCCAGACACAGTTCAGTTTAGAATATAAATCATACAGAACCCAGATGATCGTGTCCTGGCGAAGTTCCCTCTGTATCGATACCCATTCATTGCTAGTACATTTTTGACAGGCTCTGAGTCGTTACATACTCACATGGTATTTGGCGCCTTATCAACGCCTGGTTAGTGCAGGTTGGGCAAACAATGGCCCTGCAACTTTGCACCCTGGATCTCCGTTGGGTCTCTTCCCTGGGTGGTACTTGGCAGGCATTGGTGAGTAAAGCTTGTCTAATGTGTGGGGAGTAGGTAGACCTTAATAGAGTTCCTGCGTCTTGTTGGCGATTGCAGGCACCGCACAGCAAACTGGCTGTTGCATTCACTCGAGTGGTAGGCCTCCCGGGTCGTTGCACCCACAAATATGAAATCAGTTAAATCACACATACAAAGTGCAAAGACACACAAAGCCACATACAAATATACACACAGGAAATGGCAAACTGTCAGGTACAAATGCAGGTATCGTGCAATTACAAACAAGCCATACAAACCACCCGTAAAAGCACACGGCATGCAAACGTGTGCAGAGCAGGTAGGTATAATGAACAGGTACACATGACAGCTGAAATCAGACACTGTGAATAGTAGCTTGAAACACAAAAAAAGCAATTGAGACAACATCCGAAATCAACAGATAAGGATCTCTGAATTATTTTAGCCCCTCTCTTAACATCCAGAAAGTATATGTAGGGAAATCCTTAACACATTTATGCAATTGAATCTTTTCTCCTCTGAGCAGTAGGAGGTCAGGATTTTTACCTCTTATTTTCCACAACTCCACAAGTGCTTTCAGGACAGCCAGGTAATATCCAACACAGGAGAAATGTGTATGAGGCAGCGGCGGTCGGTGCAGTTAAGCGCGGCGGGGAATGGCAGGAAGGCGGAAGTCGACAGACAACCGAATAGGAAAAATGAAATAAATAAATAAATCATATTCCATCGTCTGTCCACATCCCCCCGGCCCCACCCTACTGCGCATACCTGCACCTATGCCGCCGGTAAGAGGTCAGGAGGTGCGAATATCTGAGGTCTACCCACTTCTCCTGAGCCAATTCAGATTCTCCCCCCTTGCTATTAATGTTAGAATACAGCATGAGAGAAGCACCAGGATTGGCTCGGGCAGACAAACACATCGCTCCATAGGAGACCGGTGGACAGCAGTTTTGATCCCCAGACTCACTAATTGGTCAGATAAGGAGAGGCCTCAGGTGTGCATGTTGGGCTGGTCGGAGAAAGGCACTCGGCCAGCCCCACATGTGCACTTCACATTAAAAAACCTGGGTGAGCATGGATATGCCTGCTGACAACCCTCAGCCCCGCCCTCCCCCACTACTTGCACTGGAGAAAGCACCAGTGACTGGCCGGAAAAATATGTATATATTTTAACATTTAATACAGTGGCAACGAATACAGCTCCTGGGTGGCACCGGTGTGCACCTCGGTCGCTGGCCAGGGGGCCAGTATCCTCTAGGATAGTAGCCCAATCTTTGTCTGAAAATGGTGGGGAGGGATCTCGAGTTTGTCAGTAAGTTATTATTAGTCCCTAAACAGACAATTTTTCGAATAGTACCCCAAGTACAGTTAGCATCCCTCTTTCCCACTCCTGCAGTCCCCCCTCACCCACCGGGATTCAAATTTGGAAATGCAAGGACCAAGAGCTCACGTGCATAGGAAACTCTAGAGTGTGTTGTCTGTAGCCTTCTGGCCTAACCATATCAGAGCTTATTAAGCAGCAACCCAGCCGCACAATTTTGGACCTTACAGAAGGGATGGAGTAGATGCTGGATCCATGTATCTCGTAAAGGAACCCCAGTCCCATCCACATCAGGGACACCCAACCGGATCACCCGCCACATTACCGCCTATACTGCCCGTACGAGTTGTGAGGCTCAATAATACAACTCAAAGTCCAGAACTACCATCCCCACTCTGCAAATGGGAGCCAAAGTTTGGCAAGGACAGTTCTGTGCTGCTTCATGCCCCAGAATAAGTTCAGGATCATACCATCTATTTCCCAAAAGACTGCCCTGGGTATGTCAACAGAGAGTGTAGCAAACATGTAAAGGTGGTAGGTTACAACCACCATTTTCGTGAGGGCATAGCAGACAATGTCAGCATAAGCCAGAAGGGGGCAACTTGGTGCAAGGAGGAAATGGTCACCCTGATGTTACCTTCTAGCAATTGGCTTTTGGACCAATAAATCCGTATCCCTGGATATCTGAAGGTACAGGACTCCCCTCAGATCTCGTCCCCCAGATCCGGGAGTATAGTATCTAGGGGGCATATTATCAAGCCAGGCGATAAAACGGCGATAATGGGCTTGATAATTTGCTCTATGGAATTCCAATTAAAGACCAAGTTAAACGTCCTTCACACCCTGTCTTGTGCCCCTCCCAATGACCCGAGATGACCTTGCCGGTGTTACGACAAGCAGTCAGGGATGTGTAGAACAACCATGTCCCCATAAAGAATCCTCTGCCCCAGCCCCATACTGGCCATGGTTGTGTAGAGAAAGTCCCACCTTAGAAAGTCGAAGGCCTTTTCACTGTCGACCGCCAGTGCCGAAGCTTTCAGATGTGTTCCGGGAGGAGTCCAACAGATGAATCAGTCGTCTTATGTTGGGGACTGTGCTGTGAGAGGGTATAAACCTTGACTGATCAGGGTGAATCAACTCATGAAGCCATGGAAGTAAGCGGTTGACCAGTATTTTAATCAACGTTTAGGATCGAAATCGGTCTATGGGATGCAACTTGGTTCTCTTCTTTATCCTTTTTTAGAAGCAGAACAATCAGGGTCTCACACTTTGGGCCTGATTCTGATGCAGTTAGAAAGGCTTCCTAACGGCATTTGCTCTGTCCGAATCGGATCGGGAACATGTCTTTCCGACCGAATCAGAAAGGTTTCCAACCAACCAAATTTGATGCGAGTTAGGCATTAGGAGAACCCAACGGCATTCGGTATGACCAAGCCGTATGGAGCAGACTCATATGTCTCTACGAGCCGTGTTTCCGAACGACTGATAATGATGCTGGTATGGGACAGCCTTTCCGAATCCTGCTGTCTGACTCGAATCGGCAGTCGAAATGAGACTTTGGGGGCCCATAGCAAGTCCCCTGCACCTGGAGCATTCCCAATTGTGCCCTGGAGGTACCCATGGGTCCCCAACCATGCGCAGTGTGGCAGGCACCAGGGGATGCCGCCACAGGGTGGCCGATTCTCCCCAGCCACCTGTTCTATAATGGGAGCCTTTGCATTTGGTAGGAACATAGGCTCCCATTGATGTCAATGTGAGTCCGACTAAATAATATCTGGAACAGACGGGTCCTGGCGAACCTTCTACATACAGACTGATTTCTCTGCTTCCTACCCTTTCGAAAGCATGTTAACTACCAGCTCTCTCAGTATTTGGAAAGTAACTACTTATTGCATCCAAGCTAATCTGGTTTCCACCCCAGTTTCAGTACAGAGATGGCGTTAGTGGAAGGGGTAGATTAGATCAGAGCTGCCCTGGATGGTGGGGCAGGGGTTCCCTGGATGGTGAGGCAGGGCTGTGCTGATTATACTTGATCTGTCAGCGGCCTTTGGCATGGTACCCCACTCCACTCTGCTGTACCGTCTTCATGCCATTAGAATCAGCGGGTTGCAGGGGGCTGGTTAGCTTTATTCCTAGAGGGAAGAGATCAGGAGGTACGGGTCCCCCCTTGTTCATCTGGGTCTTGTGAGTTGCAAGTGGAAGTGCCACAGGGTCGGCTCAGACCCTGACTCTCTTTGATATCTATCTCACCCTTGGTCTTCTGGCAAAGGCCCTGGGAGAAAAAATAATTTCCTATGCTGATGACACCCAGCTACTATTTTCATGGGGTAGGTATGAGATGTTTCCAAGTGATAATATCAGAACCTGCTTAACAGCAGTCTTTTAATGGCTGACACACCATCAGCTCAAATGTAATGCGAAAAAACAGAATACTCCTCTTTGGTGTAAGGGCACGAGAGCCCTGGCAGTCCTTTTGGTCGGTGGATGCTCCTCCTCCACTACTTCAGGTCAGTACAGTGAAGAATCTAGGCATTAAGTTTGATGTCAGCTATTCTTTCTGCCTCAGGTTAATGCTGTGGTTGGGATTTGCTTTGGTCTGTTGCGTATGTTAAGGAAGATCGTACACTTTCTCTCTTTCTTAGCAAGGAAATAGGTAGTTCGAGCCTTAATAACATTGAGGCTTCAATACGGTAATACACTTTACTTGGGCCTGCCTGACTTCCTGATTAGTAAACTGCAGGTGGTCCAAAACATAGCAGCCCGGATTCATTTCAGTCTGCCTTTGAGAACACAGGTTTCCCCTTATTTTGGAAGACTGCAGTGGTTTTCCATAAGGAAGAGGATTCTTTTTGAGACCCAACTGCTAGTACATAGGCCTCTCCATCAGTCTAGTGTTGCTAATCTTAGAGCAAGAATAGGCCTTTATGTTCCATCCAGATGCCTGCGCTCAGCCAACCTCTTTTTTTCCCAGATATATTTGCTATTGAGTTTAATGAAATACAGCATGTAAAAAGGCAGTGTAATATAATCATGTACCTCCAAGCAGCTAACACATCATGTCACATCAGACCCCTATGCAGCAGATGTACAGAGCTGGTACTACTGTAGGTTCAGAAAGCTTGTAAAGACCTGGCTGTATGAACAATAACCACTTAACAGTCATCCCTTCCTCTGTCCTCAAGCTAGCTGTGTCTAGGCGCCGGGAAACCCTTCTTGGGTAGCTGTTGCGCCCTATAAATTGATAAAATAAATAAATAAATAAATGGTAGGGATTGCTGCTCTCCCTATTAGGCAGAGCAGCAATGTTTAAGATAAGGATGCTGCCTCGGAAGCTGTATACCCTCCAAAACACTCCCTATCATATATCCAACAAATCTGCCTGCTCCAATGGCACAAGAGCCCACCTCGCATAGCCCTCCAAACCCTCACGAGTGGAGTATATGATGGTGGACTTGGTCTCCCTGATATTATAAAGTATCACTGGGCCACACAACTGGCGGTGGTTAAGAACTGGGCGTTCGCCGCCTGGGATGTCCCAGCGTTCATATTGGAGAGGTTCTCGTTGGGAAGCACCGGCTACCTAGAGGTACTCTATAAAACAACCACTTCTAATGTGCTTCTGCCTCAAACCCTGACTGTGGTGTGGGTGTAGTGGGCAGCGACAACCCTTTTTGGTGGAAAAGGAAACAAACAGAGATGCCCCCCCTGTGAGCCAGTGATGTTCTGAGAGAGGTGGAAAAGCCACGAGGGTTCACAAAATGGAAACTTATTGGCATATCTTCATTGGGATATGTTTGGAAAGAGGACTCTATGCTTTAACCTGGCTGATATGCAATCCCAATATGACTTGGCATCCACTGAGTCTTTCAAATATATTCAACTCTGTCATGCATTGCTGACACGTATTCCCAGACGTACTCTGATTGCAGATTCCTCACCCTTGGAGGACCGGGAACTCACAGATTCCTTACCAAAAAGACCATCTCACTCATATAAAAGAAACTTGTTAATAAATTGCATGCCTACTGTGAGGTCTAAATGAGAGACTGACGTCGGAGATTTTGAGGAGGGTGCATGGGAAGAAGCCACTGGGGGCTTTATTAAGGAGTCTATTAAATTGGGGTTCCGCCTTTTTCAACTACATATATTACACCGTTCATACAACTTCTGTAGCACCATCCATGCCATGAGCCGCAGCCCAACAGACGTCTGCCTTTTGGATTGTGGGGAGAGGGGCACATTCTTCTATATGCTTTGAGCCTGCCCATGATATGGCCCTACTGGTTGGCACTAGAGAAACTAACTGGGGAGGTCTTGGGGGTGGAGGTACCGGATTCAGAGGGGATGACCCACCGCCAGGCTATAACTAACTTCAGTTATCATTAGGCATGGCAGTGGCAAAATGAAATATAGCGCTTATGTGGGGTATACGAGATGCACCAGTTGTGGCAGTGTGGGAACAAGACATGGACTGGTGTATGCTGACTGGTGTATGCTGACTGAAGGAAAATGGGAAGCATTAAAAGAAAAAAAATGAAGCGTTTTCGTTTCATTTTTTAAGGGCAGGTCCCTGGGACCACTACCTGCCCCTAAGAAACATTTTCCCCTGCATTCACAAAGGGGATGGCGTCCCCTGGGGCCACCTTCCATTTTCGAGTGCTTTACCACCCTCTTGAAGAGGGCGGTAAATTACCAGTGTTTTTCTACCGCAATTGCGGCTGCAAAACATTCTTACATAGGCCTCTGACTCGCTATTAGGAAGGGACGCCCTTGGAACGCCCCTTTCAATTTGTTTGCGACTCGCTAAATAGGAATTGCGAGTCGCAAAAAAATTGCGAATCGCTAAATAGGGATTTACATGGCCCTATTCGATTTTACATGCGCAAACGAGTCACAAATCCGTTTGCACATGCAAAATAGGGTCGTAGATCTGGCCCTACGTGTTATTTGTGCATGGTTTCACCTGCGGCAAAGATGCACAAACTGCAAGTCCATGTAATCTGGCAATACGTGACTGAGATTGTATTACGGCCCAGTCGGAATATCTTTGAAAGAGATTTCTTTGAGGTCTGGGAGCGCTAGTCTACAATGCACCAGAGCACCTACTGTGTTTCTAAGTATTGCAACTGAAATTTCAGCCCACGCATTGCATGCAAGTTATTGTTCGTATGATCGATTGAGGAAGGAATTCTGCAGGAACATATTGTTTTGAAAAATAGTTGTATTCTTTCAGACTATTTACTTCATCTTCATATATACTCAAAAGCTTCCATTTCATATGCAATGAAAAATATTAGATGAAGGTTATTACTTTCAACATTATGGCCCTCATTATGATGTCAGGCTGACTTGCTCTTGCCTGACACCATTGCGGAATCGGGACCAACCAAACTCCGGTCGGCGGGCCCGACTGCATTATTAGGATGCGACCGCACATGGAGTGGTCACACACTCCCATTTCTCTATTGGAGCTTGTGCTGCAGCTGTAAATTAGCCGTAGTACAAGCTCCCATATAGAAATGGGTGTTTTTTTTAATCCCTCCTCTGCGTGGTAGGCACCTGACAGTATCTGCCATGCGGTGCAGGGATTAACAGGTTGGGGGTCCATAGGTGGCCCCCAGGCCTCCAACCGGACACCGCTGTGGCAAGGGGGCCCTGATAGGTGCCCCCAAAGTCACTTTCTGAAAAGGCTTTTCATGTTGGAAAGCCTGGCATGAAAAGCCTGTTGGAAACCGACATCCTAATCACTGTGGCGTAAAACACCATACATAGGGTTTTATGAGTGGCATCTGACTGTCCCACAGGATCCTTGAGCCTGTCGGAAGCCAGTCAGGCTGACGGGCCGGTTTCAAATCCGACAGCCTTCTTCTTAAGAAGGCTGTCTGGATTGAAACAAATGATGTAAGTCGGAAAGCCTCCAACCTGTGGTCGGAGGCTTTCTGATTTACATTGTAATTGGGCCCTAAGTATGTTTCCAAGGTACCAGCATCCTTTCTGGATCCTGCTCACATTTTGTTAGGTTGTCCCTCAAAACTTGCTAGATATTCAAGATCACCACTGACTACTGTAACTCATAGTACGTAAGCACTAGAATCAAAGAGGTTCCTGGATTACTGCCTGCCACTGCAGTTACAGCATCGTGGTCATCCTTTCCTACCCCAGACCTGATGGCCACTGGTGTTCCCAGGCCACAAGTGTCATTCTGGAGCTCCCAGGTTGATCACCAGCTAAGCTTTTAAATCTACAAACCCATTCAAATATTCTACTCACCAGAAAAGGGATTTGCAGTGGTATTACCCACCTAGACACCAGTAAACATGGCAGGGGCCAATATATTGCCCACTTTCTCTGCTGTCTGTAGATGAAAATGGAAAAAGGCAGATCCAGGTAACGGGGATGGCTAGAAAGCAACAGGTAACAGAGCATGAAAAGGTAAATTGGGTTGTGCTTCATGAGGAGGGCCCAGAAACCGTAGCTTGAGACCTTATTTTGTGCCTGCTCTGGTTGAATTAGTTCCCAAAGAGGTACAGACGCAAACAAAATAGTTTTGACCTTTTGGGACACACTGTTGGATACTAACTGTCTGTATCGTCCCCTGGGCTACAACCCCATATCACAGCCCTTCCTCTCCATATCTTTGAGCTATTTCAAGTAAGAGGATGTCCTACTCTTCATGGATGGAACATCCTCAGGCTAGAAAATATCCAAGATGTGTAAGCAATGACAAGGGAAACCTCACCTCGGAGAAATTGGGAAACTTTGCCTGCCTTTCACAGTCAGAAGCTTTTCAATTTCACCAGCAAACTGTCTCCATTCATCCACGACTGAAAACTTTCACAAATGTCACCTACACTTTCCTTGACATTGTCAATTCCTCCTTTAAGGTAGGCATGACGCCACATACACTAAAACGTGCAAATACTTACCCACCTGCAAAAATCTAACCTTGATTCAGATTAACTATTGCCCATCATGTGGCACACTTAACTGAGGACAGTTCCACTGAGAGCTTTAGCGAAGCAGCACTTTGAGCTAAACAACTTTCCCCAATCCTAACAATCTGGATTCCGCCTATGATGCAGCACTGAAACTGCTGCAATATAGGTAGTCAAATATGACATTAGGATTGTGAACAGTTATGATGTTTTGCTCCTATTGTTACTAGACTAGTCAGCAGTTTTTGACACCTATGACCATCTGACCCTGTTAGATCTGACAGCCTTAGGGCGTTCTTTCCCCAACTTTTTGCCTGCCTCACTCCATTTTTCTGAACTATGTTTTGCTGACTTTAGAACTCTGTGCACTTTACCACTGAAATGCCATTGCTAAAGTGCTTGAATGGTTGTATCTCTCGCCTAAACATGGTAATATTGGTTCATCCCAAATTGGCATATTTAATATACTTATAAGACCCTAGTAAAGTGCACTACATTTGCCCATGGCCTGTAAATTAAATGCTACTTGTGGGCCTGCAACACTGATAGTGCCAGCCACATAAGTAGCCTCTTAACCATGTCTCTGACCTGCCACTGCAGAGTCTCTGTGTATAGTTTTACACTGCCATATCGACCTGGTAAGAAAACCCTCTTGCGAGGCCCAATTGTTCCCTTTTATTATATATGTGACTCCTAAGGTAGAACCTTTATAACCCACAGGCTGGGTGCAATGTATTTAAAAGGCAGGACATGTACTTTTAAGTTTTACATATCTTGGTAGTGAAAAACTACCAATTTCGTTTTTCACTAGTTCAATGCCTATCTCTCCTGTAGGATAACATTGAGATTACCTTATTACATCTTTTTAGTGTAATTCCTAATTGGGAAGGGATGGACTTTTCAAGTTCGGTGTCACTGGACTCACATTTTAAAATCACAAATTACGGTAAAGTTGTATTTTTTTTTTAGTTTAGCAAATGTAAATGCCACTTTTAGAAAAGTGGCATTTACTTACTTTAGCCTGTTTCCTTTATCTATTCAGTGTGGGTTGAGTAAGAGCTGGGCTTTGTGTATTCCCTCTAGACAGCCACACACAAAGGGCTCTCAGGTTTCACTGACTGAATAAGCTCGGCCCTGTCCACACATAAAGGATTGTATAGGCCCAGTGTGTAGTTGACCTCTTGGCAATTCAAAGCTTTCTTTGAAGTCTCCCCCACTTCAAAGGCACAACTGGATATAAGTACTAGACCCCTGACACCATATCTTCAGTACACTTCTGGACCTGTGCCTACTCTGCCAGGAAGAAGCCTCGCCTACCGTGAGGACAGAATCGACGCTTAGCGGCTGTTGCAGGAACCGGATTGGCGCATTGCACTTGGAGCCACCGCATCACACTCAAAACTGACACTTTGGAACCAACGCATTGCTGTCATTGTGTTGAAAATATCAACGCATCGCCTCTACAGCATGGAGAAACCTGGCGCATAGCATTCAGAACCACCACACCTTGGAAACGTTGCATCACTCAAGGAAGCGTCGCATTGCAGCTGCTGCAAGGAGAAATTCGGCGCATCACCTACTTGATGATCACTGACACATCGCTCAGCAGCACCCCACATCTTTGTTGACGCAACACCAGGAGCAAGGTACTTTTGCTCAGCGGGCCTAAGTGGGTCCCTGTATCTGTCCGTGCTTCTTTGCGGTCAGCCTGAACCCTTGACTTTGTCCCGGTCGGAAGCCACCAATTTACTCTGGAGGCGCGTCTTGCTTCTAAGCACTATTTTTGCATTTAATCTTTAAAAATTCATGCCTCGACTTCTACTTAATGGATTTTTGTCATTTTGGTTTTGTTTTATTTATAACATTATTCTTTATTTTTCAAAACTGGTGTGGAGTATTTTTGTGGTTTTTTTTTACTGATTTGCTGTTTAAGTTTTGCACAAATACTCTACACATTGCCTCTTTAGTTCAGCCTGACTGCTCTGTGCCAAACTACCAGAGGGTGAGCACAGGATAATTTCGAGTATGTTTAACTTACCCTGACTAGGATTTGGGGTTCTTGCTTGGACAGGGTGCTTACTTCTGCCAGTCAGAAACCCATGTTCTAACAGCAGTGATGATAGGACTTGTGTTTGTGCAGTACCATACAGTAACTGTAAGTGTACATTACCCTTCCACATCCAAGACCATTTCGAATGTTTGCAAATTTTCTCTGTTTGACTTGTTTTATTCTTTCTTAAAATCATGTCTCTAGCTGGTTCTACAACTGGAGCCATGGAATTTGAGCTGGCAAACCGAGAAACATACACAGTGATTCAGCTTAAAGACTTTTGTTAGGGATGGGAGTTCATGCCAAGGGTGTCGCCAAAAAGGTGAAATTTTAACAGGCACTGAGGGCCTGGACAGCATCCTGCTCCAAGGTGAATGATGAATTGGAAGAGTCTGGGAATGGCTATTCTGAGGAACCACCTGCAGTGGCTGAGTAAGACATCCCTGAATTTGAGCTCCCTGTGAGAGCAGAAAGCAGTGTCTCCTCTCATAGCCTATCCCCGGAGGAACTCACAGAGAGGATGAAGGAGAGGGAATTTAAACTGCAGCTGGCAAAATTAAAGATGGAGGATGAGAAGGAAAAGGCTGAGAAGGCCTTAGCAGAAAATACATTTCTGTTTGCTCATAAACTGAGTCTGAAAGACTTGGAGATCATGGCCAGGCAGGCAGACTCCAGCAGAGATGTTGACAGCATACATGCAGTACCTGATGGAGACAACAAAGTTCTTATACCCAAGGATTAGGTGCACAATTATTTAGTGGAAGATGACACTGATAAGTGGTTTTCTGCATATGAAGTTGCACTGAAGGTACTCAGGGTTTCTGAGGTGCACTTGGGGGTCTGTGGAAACATAAGCCAACATTTGGGAGGGGACACACTTCTGATACTAGAGGTCGGGACCAAACCAAGTACACCCCTATGAAAACCATTTTGAGTGCCAAATTTGGACTGACCCCAAAGAAGTATCACCAAAAATTCAGGGACAGTCAAAAGCTCCCAACCCAACCCTAGGTAGATTGTGTTGATCAATCCAGTAAGGCTCTGAATGGCTGGGTGATGGGGAAGAAATGTTATTGATTTTAAGGGGTCGTACCATTTGATCATGAGAGAGCACATGTTCAGTATTTATTTTGCAGAATTGTGCCAGAACCTAATTGACAGTAAGCTAACTGACTCTGGGAAGATTGCTGAGGAGGCGGACCTCTGGGCTAGCACCAGAGTGTCCAAAAAGATATCGGGGAGGGGTACACCCATAAAGGTGGTCAGGGTTCCCAACAGAAGGAAGAGGGGGGAGAAAAACTTAAAAGCAAGGAGTTCTCAAAAGGCCCCCAAAATTATTCCCAAGGGAGTAGTGGTAACCAATCCCAATCTGATCCTAAAATGAAATAGTTCTTGGACCATAAGACAGGAGGTTTGTACAGAGTGTTATACATATGGTCACGCTAAGGGTGGCCACCAAATGTCCCAAAACGGCACAACCCCCCAAAGGGGGGCAGACACTTGGGTTGGTGAGTGTAGCACTCAGGGAGGAAGTTGTCCCAGATATTTTTTGTGAACAGATAGAGGTAACTCTAGTATCCCTGGGGATAGAGAAATTGTGCCAAAAGCCCACATGCTTCAAATATATGCAGTAGGTCACCATTAATGTGCAATGGTTGGAGGCTCTGCGAGACACAGGAGCCAGCATGACAACTGTCAAGTGTTAGCTGGTGTCTGTAGAGCAGGTCCTACAGAACACATTTCACCAAGTCATATTCGCAGACATTTGTGAGAGGCTCTGGTTCCTATTAAGTAGGAAGGGCAGGGGTCTCCAGTTCTCTGAACACTACTGTGAGCCCTGCCATGCCTGTTGGTGGTCTGTTTGTTAGGCAGTGACCTGGAGCACACTACCTGGAGGGTGGTAGAACTCAGGTCTCACTTGGAGAGGATGACATTGCCTGATTGATCTGTATGACCACCCGTATCACGGCTGCCCAGAAAGGGAGTCAAAGATGTCTGGAGCCTGGAACAATGGCCCAGATAGCTGCCAAGGAGAGGGGCAATGGGGTTGGTTAACCGGTCCCTGAAATTCCCGCTGTGGAGGTTGACAGGGTCCTTGAGGAGGAGGCTTCCAAGCCAATCGGAGAAGACATTGCCACCCTTGGTGATGTACCTGAGCTTGCCAGCTTGCAGGTTGAGGGTGAGCTCACCATGTATGAATGCTGCCAAGCACAGAAAGAGTGTCCCACTCATGAGGGTTTGAGACGCCAGACCTCAGCCCATACAGCAGGTGAAGCCTCTGAGATCACGTAATCTACTGGGAGAACAATCTCCTTTATACCGAATCTATGGTTCCCAATACTGGCGCAGCCCGTGTGCTGGTGGTCCCCCAATGTTACCGGACTGTCCTACTAGGTTTGGCTTATGACATACCCATGGCAGGACATTTGGGTTTGACAAGACATTTGCAGGCTTGTCTCCCATTTCTATTGGCCACAAATTAAGACAATCTCGGATGCATTCTGCAGGTCCTGTCCCACCTGCCAAGCCAGCGGGAAATCAGGAAAAAAGCACCCCTGATTCCAGTACCAGTTGTTGGCACCCCTTTGAAAGAGTGGGTATCAATGTCATTGGATCTTTGGACCTCAAGACAGGCCTAGGCAACGGGTTTGCCCTGGTCTTGGTGGACCATGCCACCCACTACCCAGATGCAATCCCACTGAAGACAGTTTCTGCACCTGTGGTGGCAAGAGCTCTGATGGGGATCTTTTCCCATGTTGGGTTTCCCAAAAAGGTAGTGTCTGACAGAGGCAGTAACTTCATGTCAGCATACATAAAGTCCATGTGGGAGAAGTGTGAACGTACCTGAAAGTTCGACACACCCTATCAACCCCAAACCAATGGTCTGGTTGAAAGATTCAACAAGATCTTGAAGGGCATGGTTTTCGTCCTGCCTGCACCCTATGAGTCATAAGTGTGACATCCCCTTGCCATGCGGTCTGTATGCCTACAGGGAGGTGCCACAGAAGGAGCGGTGTTTAGCCCTTTTGAACTCCTCTATTGACACCTTGTTAGTGGACCTCTTGCCTTGTCGAGGAGGGGCGGAGAAAGCTCCCACCCCCACCCCCAGAATGTGATCAGCTACATGCTGCGCCTCTGCAACTAGTGCATTGCTTGTGATTCAAGGCAAAATGTAACCTAGAGGCAAAGCAAGTTATAAAAATCTGATATGACCAGAAGGCCACACTGGTGGAGTTTCAACCTGGTCAGAAGGTATGTGTCATTGAACCAGTAGAGCCCAGGGCTCTCCGGGACCACTGGACTGGCCCATATTAGGAGGAAGGAGGAAGAGTGGAAGGGTGAGGCCACCTAGCTGGTGGAGCACCAGACTCCTACGAACCACCTAATGGAGCTCCTCGTAAACAGATTGAAATCTTACTGTGAACGGTCTGAAGTGAGCATGCTCCTTGAGACAGATGAGGGAGTGGAAGAGGAAAGTGACCCTCTCCCTGACCTCCTCTCTGCATAGGAACACAATGGTTTGGTGAAGGGTATCAACCTCTCTACCACAATGACCCCTGAGCAGCAGGGTGACTGTTACCAGTTATTGGGACGATTTGCTCCACTGTTCTCCCTCACCCCTGGACTCACACATCTGTGCATCCATGATGTTGACAATGGAGACAATCTCCATGTAACATTTTTTTTTTTTACAGGTTGTCTGACAGGGTGAGAGCCAGCATTAAGGAGGAAGTCTCCAAAATGTTGGCAGTAGGGGTCATTGAGCCCTCTAATTTTTCTTGGTCCAGTCCCGTAGTATTGGTATCAAATGCTGCCCCACCGGGCACCACACCAGTACTCTGGTTCTGCGTGGACTACAGAGGACTCAACTCAGTCACCAGGACTGATGCACACCCCATCCCGGGAGCTGATGGTCTCATTGACAGGCTGGGTGCTGCCAAATTCCTCTGTACTTTTGACTTGACATCAGGGTACTGGCAGATCGCTTTCACTTAGGGGGCCAAAGAGAGGTCAGCAATTTCGACCCCAGAGGGTCAAAACCAATTCTGCTTGATACCCTTTGGTTTGAAAAATGCCCCTTATACCTTTCAACAGTTGATTAACAGGACCCTAGCTAGTAAGCAGGCTTTCTATGCTGCCTAGTTAGATAACATTGCTGTCTATAGTTCCTGGGAGGAACACCTATATCACCCCCATGAGGTGCGACAGGCCTTGTAACAGGCAAGCCTGACAATCAAGGTCAGCAAGTGTTAGATTGAACAGGGTTCTGTGGTGTATTTGGGATACCTGGTAGGTATGTAGCCAAGATTGAAAGTATCATGGCCTGGCACCCACCTAAAACCGAAACAGCAGTGAGAGTCTTCCTAAATCTCACTGGCTATTACAAAAGATTTGTTAACGGCGGTGGCACCATTGTGCATCCTTAACTGAGCAGACTTTTAAGAAGTAGCCCAGATTAGTGAACGGAACAGAGGCTTGGCAGAAAGCCTTTGACTTTCTCAAGGAAGCCATGTGCACTGCATCTCTGCTAAGGGCCCCTGACTTTGCCAAGGAATTAATTGCAGAAACAGAAGCTACAGAGCATGGCATACGAGCAGAGTTAGCAAAGCTGAATGAGGAGGGCCTAGGCCAACTGGTAGCCTTTACTAGTAGGAGGTTACTTCCACAGGAACAGAGGTGGAGTGCAATTGAAAGACAAGCTTTTCGCTGTGATTTGGGCACTAAAGAAGTTTAGACAATACCTGTTTGGGACTCACAGACCCCCCCCCGGTGGCTCATGCAGTTGAAGGGTGAAAATCTCAAACTATTGAGGTGGTCCATCTCCCTACAGGGAATAAAATTTATGGGGGAACATCACCCGGGGACAGCCCACGCTAATGCTGATGGTCTCTCCAGATTTGTTTGCCTTAGTGAAAAGAACTCCAAAAGTGTTGGTTAGCTCTAAACCACTTTCAGCTGGGGGGACTCATGTTAGGCCTGACAGTAAGGTTATCTCTCCCACTGGAATACACTGGGTTACGTTATTACACTTAGTAAGTGCTAACTTGAGATTTTGGAGCAGATAGAGAACTGAAATGCTATATACACTCACATTATTTGTAATTTAAATTCCTCTATAATGGTAAGGTTGGATTTTAAGTAACTGTTCTGCAAATGCCACATTTAGAAAGTTGCCATTTTCTGCCCAAACCAACTGTGCCTTTCTGTCAGTGTCCTGGGTCATATGACTGTGAATGGCTGTGATGCTATGGGCTGTGTATTGCTTCCAGACATGGGGACAAAGCAGAACTAGGTATGAGGTGTGTGGGTCTTATTGACAGGATGGCTGGGTAGGGGCTGTACCCTGCCCTGATTATACTTCAAAGTACTCTACCTTCAGTGCACACAAAGGAACCTGACACAAGGCCTGCTCTTGTCTTTGTCACCATAGATAGTTTGGAGCTAATCCCAGGGGAAGAACTGACCAAAGGCAGTTTTTAAGGGTAGGACCAGGAATTCCCCCACGCAAATACAGGCACCAGGTATAAAAGAGGGACCTTTAGAACCTCTCATCAGAACACTCCTGGACCTGTGGAAGCATCAGAAGGAAGACTGCCCTGCTGTCTGAAGAAGGAAGATTGAACCTAATGGTGAGCCATAAACTCCACTCTGCTGGCAAGGTTTGCAGAGTTTTTCCAACACCGCTTTCCAGCAAAACTCCTCCAACAACTGCGTGGCGTAGTTTTTTCGCTTGCGCGGCTCGCCATCGTGAAGTTTGTGAGCAAGAATCTGCATCTCCTAGCTGGATTTTTGGGCACTAGAACACCTCCTGGCAAGATATCCCAACACTGGCAGTCGTGGGAGGTTGTGGCAGTTCGCATTGAGAATGCTGCCACTCGAGTAGAAAATCTACTTGAGGGTCAGAAGGAAACAGCACCCTCTGGCACGCAATGTGGTGCCGTTTGTGCTGATTTTACAATGTGGAACTAGCTCCTGGTGATAAAAATCACTGTGAGCAGCGAGACGTGCCGAATTCTGCCCGCTTGCAGAACTCCACGGAATCCCACTGAGTTGTTATGTAACACTATGGAATTCTGCAAGTTCTGCCCACCCCCAATCATGAACCCAGGCTCTCCAGAGTGACTCCAAGGGTCAGTTGGCTGAAATCCTGTTTGTGCTACAGGGACACAACAAGCGTCCCAGGCTCTCCAGAGTGACTCCAATGGTCAGTTGGCTGACATCCTGTTTGATCTACAGGGACACAAGCGTCCAGATGCCTCTCTGCAACTACCCAGCTGACCAGCACCAGCGGGACTTGCCTGAGCTCTAATGTTGGCCTCTACTGTAGTGAGTTCTGATCCCCAAGAGGTGCCTTTCAGGTCCTGGACCCTTGGCTGGCATCAGAGAAAACTCCTCCTGCAGAAAATGTGAATATACAGAAGTCTGGGCTCAACGCAACTGAGAAGTGATCACTTTACACCAAGAATCAACCACGGTGCCGACCGTCAACGTGAAGCTCCAGCCAGATTTGCTCTTCGCGTCAACAGCCACAGCTTGCTTCAGATATCAATGCAAAGTGCTGACAGCGATAGCCCACGTCGACCACCAATTCGAATCTCTACCGATGACTGACATGACTGACCGTCTGTGAAGCCCAACCTGCTCCTTACGCAAACAACAACCTTCTTGTGACCACTGCCAATGGGAATTAATCTCTCTGAGTCAACTTGAGACAAAAACTCTTCAGCAGGACTGACCTGTTCCCTTTATCCAACCTGCGCTCCAGCACAGGTACCGAACTTGTGACTGACCCCCGGTCTAGCATGACCATAATACCGCAAGGGACGCTTTCTGTTTCATCAGGCTATTTTTACCTAAACCTTTAAAAACACATATTCCCGGTTCTACTAAATTGGATTTTTGTTATTTTGGTGTCATTTTATTTAAAAATGACTCAATTTCTATTAACTGTTTTTTTTTCTTGTGCTGTGTTCTCACTTTATTACTGTTTGAGCGCTGCATAAATACTTTACACATTGCCTCTAGGTTAAGCCTAACTGCTTTGTGCCAAGCTACCAGAGAGTTAAGAACAGGGTTATTTAGCCACTTTTGTGGTACACCCTAACAAGAATTGTGTTTATTCTTTCAGTGGGGCTTCCACCCCTCTCAACTAATAACCCAATTTCTTACACTAATGTGATACCCTAGGTAGGTGTTTTCTGTTCCGAGTACCACACATCAAATTATCTAATGTAATACTGAAGGAAGGAACTTTCTGTGCTACGCATCACACATCACATTGCTTAAAGTAATACTCTTTGTAGGCGTTTTCTGTGCAGAATACCAGACATCATCTGGGTTGATGTAATACTCTAGGTAGGTGTTCTTCTGTGCAGACCACCACACCGCATGTTGCCTAATGTAATACTCTAGTTAGCTACTTTCTGTCCTGAGCACCACACATCATATTACCCAATTAATTCTCAAGGAAGGCACTTTCTGTGCTGAGCACCACACGTCTTTTTGATTGATGTAGTACTCTAGGTGGGTGGTTACTATGCAGAGCACTAGACATCATATTGGTTTATGTAATTAAATAGTTATAAGCTTTATGTGCACAATACCACACATGATCATATTGGTTGATGTGATACTCTAGGTACATGCTTCCTATGTCGAGTACCAACCTGCATATTGCTTAATCATGGAACATTTGAGGTAAGTGCCCGATGCACAGTGTGCAACACCTCATATTGCTTAATGTGTACTTTGGTTGGATGTTTTCTGTGCTGTGAACCACGTCTTATTTCTTAATATACATACATGATCAAACCCTGAATACAATTTGGCAACATATTGACTGAGTATTACAGCGTTAATTTCAATTTGGTAAAATTCCAAAAAAAAGCACTAACACAAATCATCTTCTTAGTTTGTATCATGGCTGCTAGAGTTAAAAATATTAAATCTGCATGTTGGCCTAGTTTCCAAACACGTTCACAAAGAGGTCTTTGACATAGCAAAGATCACTAATATGCATGGGCAAATTCCTATAGGACAGGGGTACTCATAGTACGGCCCGCGGGCCGTCAGCGGCCCGGCAAGCCTTCCTTGGCGGCCCGCGGACCTTGCAGACATAGTGCCTGTACCCTGTGCTTGTCAGCGAACACCGCCGGTTACAACAGCGCGGAGCTGTGAGGCCGGGCGATTCTTTTAAAGGCCATTTACTTGTTAATGAGGCTTTGTTGTATTTCACCTCTTCTTAGCGCCCCTGCATCTCCCCTCTGATTGAGTGGAGATGCAGGGGCGCTAAGAAGAGGTGAAATACAACAAAGTCTCATTAACAAGTGAATGGTCTTTAAAAGACCTGTGAAGTACCCGTGCAGCCGTGCACACGGCCGCACGGGTGCGGCGGCCGTGTGCGTTCCCTGGAAGCCGTCTCAGCGCGGGGTGAGGTGACAGAGGACAGCAGGGTGAGGTGATGGAGGGCAGCAGGGAGTGAGAGCAGGGGGTGAGGTGACAGCGGGAGGAAGACAGAGTGCGACAGAGGGAGAAAGAGGGAGGGAGAGACAGGGAGAGGAGGAAGACAGGGAGAGGAGGAAGACAGGGAGAGAGAGAGGGAGACAGAGGGAGGGGGAGGGAGGGAGGGAGACGGAGGGAGACGGAGGGAGAACGGAGGAGGGAGGGAGGGAGGGAGACAGAGTGAGGGAGACAGAGGGAAAGAGAGAGCAATAGAGAGAGGGAGGGAGACGGAGAGAGGGAGGGAGAGGGAGAGAGAGAGGGAGGGAGGGGGACAGAAAGAAAGGGAGACAAACAGTGAGTGAGACAGAGGGAGGGAGAGAGAGGGAGGGAGACGGAGAGGAAGGGAGGGAGAGAGAGAGGGAGACAGAGAGAGGGAGGGAGAAAGAGGCAGGGAGACAGAGGGAGGAAGGGAGGACAAAGGGAGGGAGGGAGGGAGGCAGACAGAGGGAGGGAGGGAGACAGAGGGAGGGAGACGGAGACAGAGGGAGGGAGACGGAGACAGACGGAGGGATAGGGAGGGAGGGAGACAGAGGGAGAGAGGGAGAGGGAGGGAGACAGAGGGAGAGAGAGAGAGGGAGGGGACAGAGTGAAAGGGAGACAAACAGTGAGTGAGACAGAGGGAGCGAGAGGGAGACAAACAGTGAGTGAGACAAAGGGAGCGAGAGGGAGACAAACAGGGAGGGAGACAAAGGGAGCGAGAGGGAGACAAACAGGGAGGGAGACAGAGAGAAAGGGAGACAAACAGAGTGATGGACGGAGAGAGAGACAGAGAGAAAGGGAGACAAACAGAGTGATGGACGGAGAGAGAGACAGAGAGAAAGGGAGACAAACAGAGTGATGGACGGAGAGAGAGACAGAGAAAGGGAGACAAACAGAGTGATGGACGGAGAGAGAGACAGAGAGAAAGGGAGACAAACAGAGTGATGGACGGAGAGATAGATAGATAGAGAGGGCGGGAGACAGAGTGAGAGATAGATAGATAGATAGAGAGGGCGGGAGACAGAGTGAGAGATAGATAGATAGATAGAGAGGGCGGGAGACAGAGTGATAGATAGATAGATAGATAGATAGATAGATAGATAGATAGATAGATAGATAGATAGATAGATAGATAGATAGATAGATAGATAGATAGATAGATAGATAGATAGATAGATAGATAGATAGATAGATAGGGCGGGAGACAGAGTGAGAGATAGATAGATAGATAGATAGATAGATAGATAGATAGATAGATAGATAGATAGATAGATAGATAGATAGATAGATAGATAGATAGATAGATAGATAGATAGATAGATAGATAGATAGATAGATAGATAGATAGAGCGGGAGACAGAGTGATAGATAGATAGATAGATAGATAGATAGATAGATAGATAGATAGATAGATAGATAGATAGATAGATAGATAGATAGATAGATAGATAGATAGATAGATAGATAGATAGATAGATAGATAGATAGATAGATAGATAGATAGATAGATAGATAGATAGATAGATATGTGTGCATACCTGGTCTGGTGGCTCAGTGGAGGAAGGCGTCCGCTGCAGTGGCCTGTGTTCAACCTCATGGTCATAGTTTTTTTTTGCTCTAGCCCCTCCCCCACTGGCCCCGCCCCCACCGGTGCGGCCCTCAGCCAGATACCACACTGTAAATTTGGCCCCCGAAAGTTTGTGAGTACCCATGCTATAGGACCACTCCGAATTCAAATTGACTGGGTGTCCAAAGTTATGGTACTGGACCATATGTAATCTTGCAGACTAATCCCTTTCTGCAAAATTGAGCTACATTTGGTTGGTGCAAATGCGTGTGGTTATAGGACTTTTAGAGGTTTCGGCCACAGGGATTCATTATTTATCACTTGAGTCACATATCAACAGTGGTTGCGGATGCACTGAAGAGATGGCCTGGGGTCCAATAAATGATAATATGAATTGAGAAAAACAGTGAATTAGTGCAAGAAATTGGGTTGTTGGTTGACTGGAGTGTGAGCTATGGTCAAGCAGCAACCACAGTCCTTGTCAGGGTGAGGCACAAGCCAAACCTAAATTAACCTGTGCTCCACCCTCTGGTAGCCTGGCAGAGAGCAGTCAGGCATAACTAAGAAGCAATGTGTAAAGTATGTGTGCAACACTTGAAACGGTGACCCAGAGAAAGGCTGCAAGCTCTATATCGCTAAAGCAAGAAAATGCCAACTTTCTAAAAGTGACATTTTCAAAATTATAATTTAAAATCATACATCATCATGTTAGGATTTTTCATTACAATTACAAAGACACCAACCATGAACTGGTTACCTGTTCTCATTTGGAAATGCCATTTATGAAATGTAATAAGTTAACTCAAACATTATCTTATGGGAAAGGTAAGCTTTGTAGTAATGAAAAACGAATTCAAGAGTTTTTAACTACCAGGACATGTAAAACTTAAAAGTGCATGTCCTGCTTCTTAAATACATTCTACCCTGCCCTCTGAGCTGTCCGGGGCCTACATTAGGGGTGACTTATATGTATTAAAAAGCAGTGACGGGTGGGTATTGTAGCAGGGAGTGGGGTGGACACGACACACATGTACACATTCACTCAAACTCATGCATTCACATACGCACACACACATCCATTCACAACACTCATTTCCAAATATTCACACATAAAAGCATGCACAAAACAATTTTTCTTTTTTTAAATACACTTGCCTGCACAGCTCTGCCTCGAAGGTGCCAAGAGGGTTGGGATTGCTGCCTTCCTGCAATGGCTGACCTAAGGCAGTAGTCCCTCACTCCTCACAGAGTGGGATGGGGTCAGTGACAGTTGCAGACCCCAACCCACTCTGTGACAAGGTGGCAGTGATTGACACTCAGCCCTGGGCACTTCAGGGCTTTAAACTGAACCCAGGTCAGAGGTAATCAGTGACACTCCCCCTCATCATGAGGTGGGGGGCCTCGGGGTGTTTACCAGGCTGAAGAGATCACCCCCACAGGACATCTTCATCCCACCAAGGTTCAGCTCAGACAGCCAGGAACCTGTGAATTGACTGCATATCTAGCTCCTGTCTGCCGGACCTGAACAAGAAGAGTGTCTGTGAGGCTGAACTTTGGCCAACCTGATAAACACTATTCTTGTTGGACAAAAGGTGAGGGGTGTGGCCCCTCTGCCCAGTAGGAAGGGCAGCGGATGTTAGAAAGGATGGTGACATATGTCTGAAAAAGGTTTGTTTGTCAGGTCAAAATGGCAGTCTAAAACTGAACACACACAGGCTGCAATGGCAGGCCTGAGACTCTTAAAGTTCTACTTAAGTGGGTGGCACAATCAATGCTGCAGGGCGCCTAGTAGCATTTAATTTACAGGCCCTGGGCACAGGTAGTGCCACTGTCCTAGGGACTTACACGTAAATTAAATATGCCAATTGGGTACAAGCCAATCTATCATGTTTTAAGGAGAGAGCACAAGCAATTTAGCTCTGGTTAGCAGTGGTAATGTGCGCTATCCTAAGGCCAGCAAAAACGAAGTCAGCAAAAACAGGAGGTCTGAAGGCAAAAAGCTACGGAGAAAACCACGCCAAGGATGCAAGGTCTAACAAATATCTAAAAAGAAATGACAATTAAAGTAGCACTTTCGGAGCCCAAGACAACAAACACCACAGATATATACTGCAGTCATCTCCTTTATGGAATAGTATGCAATTTTTGATTCGATATAGCGCCAGTATGTTCCCTTGCTGCAATTTCATAGCGCTTTGAGACACTGAACGGGAAAAAATACAAAAACAAGCAGTATTAATAAAGTATTGAAAGTCCCAGCAAACAGGAAGCGCATTATGAATTAGGAACAGACAGCTAAGAGCAAGTATCACAGTACATTGAGATGCAATTACGATTTCAACAATTCATAAGACGTTACAGCAGCAAACCTTCACAGGGCACACGTGATCTTTTGTATTATCAGTTAATAGGGACGATACATAAGGCTTCATTTCAAGTTGTGGGGTAAATGAGTGATACTTATTGGGCCCAATAAATAGAGACCCGAGGAAATGACATTTTCTAGAGTAGTGTTTTGTGCAGCAATTACTACGAGTCACATTTTCCTGACTATTTTTAACTGGAGAATTTCTACCTGGTTTGTCGAAATTTGTCCGCGGAATGTTGCTGATGTGCGGTGAATAACTTGTGCTGGAATTCTTGCACAACTGAGAATTGAAATCTATACACAAACTTATTTTTGCGCTCAAATCGAGATTTCTTAAAAACTCATAATAAGATTTTTAGAATTCGACTGTACCATGGCTGTCCCCACTTCTAAGACCCTTCAAAAATTATAGTGGGTTTTTTTTCTCCTAAATTCTGTCTTGTCTTGTAGGGAGTTTGAGCAAATGTAAACAACAAATGTTCAATATGCTAAAACGAAATTATTAACGTTGACAGAAAGTGTAAATCCTGCTAGAAATGTCAAGCCTTACAAGCTGGTTGGCATCATCTGCCTCTAATAACAAATTATATTTTCCAGGAAAGAAATATTTTGTATTTGAATTTCCGAGAAACTAAATAGAAGCTGAAGGAAGGGTAATGAATACTGGAGCAAAGGCACGGAGCAAAGGCACAGACTTATTGTTGAAACTAGGTCGACCAAAAATTGGCTTGTTGCCACTTTAATGGCCTAGCTTTATATGACTAAATCCTAGAGAGAAGCAACAGTTCGAGTAGATCAAAATGTGTTTAGGAAATAGCTTCTTGCTTGGTTGATGCTCCTAGCTCACGAATGCATCATGAGGGAATTCTTATATGCATTGCTTCCTATATACAGAACCAGTTATTAGAAAGGGTATGTGGATTGCCGCCATTTTACAAAACAATGGTGGCAGCCAATCAAATGTCAACAAACCTTTCTCGCTGACACGGGGCCTTTTTTTTATTTAAAGCGCGAGCCTACTGCAGTAGGTTAATAAGCCGCGCGAGAGCCTTTGATTATCACAGGTCGCAGCTCCCTTCTTGCTGTAGAAAGGACCTGGGAAATCATGAATATGAACATCCAAGATGGAGTCATCAGCCATGCTCCATTGACTTTCTCACCAGGCACTAAATCAATTTAACAACTGTTAATGTCGCTGGGCGGGAGGCTGGGGAGGGACAAGCTATAGCTCTAACAAAGTCAGGGCAAAGAAGGCTTGATCCTGTGTGCACGCGCATCCACAACTCCGGGATCTAAAGCTTTTTCAACCCACTTTTTATAATACCTTAAAATACAATATCGAGATGGTGCCATGCAGAGGCGCAACTAGAGCCAAATTTCGGGGGGGGGGGCGGGGGGGGGGGCTGAGCAAAAATTTCGGGGGGGGGCTGAACTTTAAGCAATAGGCAGAGTGGAGCTGCAGGGGCTCTTAGAAGGGGTGAAACAACAGCAAGGCCTCATTAACATGCAAATGGTCTTTTAAAGACCTGTGAAGTGCTCGGGTGCGGCTGCTTTTTTGCCCGGGAAGGTGTCTCATCCCGGGCTTCCACACACGACGGGGGGGGGGGGCTGAAGCCCTTTGAGTCCAATGGGTGTTGCGCGCCTGCCATGTAAACATCCGCAGATGGCAAAAAGCTGCTGATGGCTACTGGCCCTTTGGCATGAACCTGACACCCTCGGTCCGCACCATCGGGGCGGGGGGGGGGGGGCTGTTGGGGGGGAGGAGGGGAGGTGTGGGGCTCCATTGCTGTTATAAAAAAGTCTATCGAACGGTCTTGGAAATTGATAGCATCAGTCAAAGCGCATGTGGCTGTAAAACGGGCCATTGTAGCGCCTGCTTTAAGCAGAATCCGGGCCTGTCATGATGGGTTTTGCTGGCGCAGCGCAGAACCGAGCGCGTGTTGTATGCGCCCGCAGTGCATACATTTAACCCGATATTTCTTTTATTTTATATTTTCACACAGTGCAGCTCTGAAACAATGGGAACGGTTCGCCAGTTTGTTTCTGAGCCGTGCTGCCTAAAATTAAAGCAGTCACTCAGAGCAGGCACATAAAACAGGCGCTCGTCTCTGCGCTGTGCCAGCAAACCCGTCATGAGAGAGCCCCGAATGGAGAATGCCTCTGTCGGCAGTGAGAGAGGGCATGAAGGGACGGAGAAGCAACAGAAGAAAGGGATGGTGAATAGGTCGAGAGAGGCAGGAACAGGGCACTCGTAAAATACATATTATTCACCGATAATGTTTCACACCATGGATGGAATTGTATTTTGCCGCTTAAATGTTACCAAATGGGGCAAGTGAAGTTTCATTGAGAGGCTGTGGGCCCTCGAGTAGGGGGGCTAGGAATTGTTCGGGAGCATGGGCAATGAATAAAGAGGTTATTGGGTTATTATTAGGTTTAGATTCCAGCTAAAACAGAGGGGCCTCTTTACGAAGTGCAATGTGTAGTACAATTGGGCTACAAACAAACTACAAAATGCTGTTCACAAACCTACCTGTGGGGTTTAATCCTTCTCCTCTCCTATCTTTTTTCTGTGCAGGGATCTCCACCCCCTCTGCAGAGACTCCATACAAATAAGTAGATGTTGTAGTAGCAAATGTGCGAGGGGCAAAGGGAGCGGCTGGAAATCAAGCAGTACTCATCGCTAAAGGGGAGAGGCATAGGAATGAGTAAGGAGGAGTTAATAAAGGGGTAGAGAGGGATTTATGGAGGGCCGTGCACCCATCGGCAAAAGGGTAAGCCCGTTGCTATTAAAAAACTGTCCTATAAAGTTACTACAGCTAAAAAAGTACCCAAAATGGTAGTAAACTACTCCAGCTCAGAGCTGAAGTAAGCACCATACAAGACCGACAATAGGTTCTGCAGCACCCTCCGATAAATGGCATGAGGGACTTGAAATAAAATGCCATGGGAAATAATGTTAATATAAATTAAGCTGGTTAAAATGGTTTAAATATAAATAAATATAATTTTATTTTTATTGTTTTCAGTATAAAACAAGATACATACAACTCAGAACACAATTACCACTTAGGCAGGTCTATCATTATATCAGATCACAGCAGCACATAAGCACATTAATACTCAAAGGCATAAATCCGGCATACGGGCAGTTCCATGTATACAATCATATCCACGGTAAGAGCAGTATCTTCTGTGATTACATCTCGTCGCTCTGCTGACCAATGCCTTGTAGGGGGACTAACTTTTACACAATGACACAGTTAGTATGGCCCAGCCTCCACCCGCAAGTCCCTCATTTGACTATGTTCCTGCCTTTTGAAATAATGCCTCATTAGCAGTAGTCTGCGGTTCCAAAACTTCATCGCCAGTTTTACTTAACAGGTAAGTTTTGGTATGGTCCCCAGTAGCTCCTGGGACGATTTCTGAGGGGGGTAAGGGGTAGCAATTCACTGTATGTATCGGCCTGGTTATTACAATACCACATGTCCACATGCCATTCTGCAATTCGTGGAAGTAGGCCCCTCATCCAGCGCAGTGCCACTTGACGTTTAACAAGTAAGAGTCCAATAGCTAACAACGGACGTAGTTTCTTGTCTACTGAGAGATCCCACCCCAATAGCCCAATCTTAGCGTCAGGTTCCAAATCCACACTGATAATAGTTCCCAGCTCTTTAAACACCTTTCCCCAGTAGGCATAAATCCCTGGGCATTGCCAGGCTAAGTGCCAGAATCCTGCACCCTCCAAACCACATCTGTGACAGCAGGAGTTCTCTGCTAGTCAGCATCGAAACTGGCGTTCAGGTGTGCAATAAGCCCTATGTAAAAATTTAAAGTGGATAAGTCTGTGTCTCCCATTAAGAGAGACCGACCGGGTATGGGTGCAGCAATAGTGCCACTCTTTATCACTTAGGGAAGTGCCCAGATCGCGTTGCAAACCCAACCGCACTCTCAGAACTTCAGATTTGCATGTGTCCTGCAGGCTAGAGTAGAATTTAGTGAATAACTTTAGAGGTTCCTCAACCTTAATCAGAGTGGTAAGAGCCCCCATAGCCTTTGGTTCCAGCAGGTCTTCACCAATAAAGGCGTGCCAGGTATGTCAGGCCCTGAAGTAGTGAAATAACACCGCGCTCCCCAGCTGCCTGTCTGGTTACTGTAAAGACTCCCAGGTTACTAACACGCCAATCTTAAAAAAGTCTCCCATTGTGGTGATGCCTATAGATTGTAGCGCCTGTCTTGCTCCCACATCTTGGCCCAGCGGAAACCACATGCACCACTGAAGGGGCATTTCCGGTGTGTATAGGAAGGCCCCCGCCTGCATATGTAATAGTGGTTGCCAGGCTTGTGCAGTAACAGCGATGGAATCAAAAACACGCAGCCTGGAGGCAGGTTGGGTGAGCATCTGGGGAAGAGTGAGGGGATCCACCGCATTTCTTCTCATGTACAAAAAAGGTGTATCCTGTGGGCCATGTATCCAATAGTAGGCGAATATGCTATTCGCAGCCCTATAATATTTCTCCAAGTCAGGAGCTCCCAATTCACCTAAGTCATAGGGCAAAGTGAGCGAGTCCTATCGTATGCGAGGTTGTTTACCAGCCCAAGCTAGCCGTATCAAATGGGTGTGCCAGCATTTGAACAGGTGTTTTGGCAGTAAAATGGATATGTTTTGAAATAAAAAAAGGAATCGCGGTAAGATAACCATCTTCATAATAGAGATTCTCCCCATCAGCGAGAGTGGAAGCCTAATCCAGTTGCCTACGTTATCTGTGAGCCTTTGTGTGGCTTTGCCATAATTTTCTCGCAGAACTATCGTAGGATCTGTATGAATTGGATGCCCAAGTAGCTAACCGCCTCTGTAGTCCAACGCAGTGGAAATTCAATGGCCGGTTCCACAGTGCTGGGAGAGAGGGGAAATATGATAGACTTATCCCAATTTATTCGCAGCAGTAGTGACCACCAAACTGAACTACCTCACGCATTATTGGAGATAGATTTACCTCCGGGTTATGTATATATAATAATGTGTCATCTGGATAGGTAGAAATGTTTTGTATGTATTCGGGGAATCTCAGCCCTCTGTGTGCGTGGTACTCGCGGATGGCGCAGGCCAGTGGTTCCGCAACAATTGCGTACAGTAGCGAAGACAGAGGACAGCCCTGATGCGTTCCCCGAGTGATGTTACATGACTGTGAAACCTCATCTCCAATCCTCACTCTAGCTGTGGGTGATGTGTATAGTACGAATACCAGATGGAGGTTCATGTCCCCGACTCCTATCTTGCGCAACACCATGAACATGAAGCCCCACTCAACAGAGTCGAAGGCTTTTTCGGCATCCAGGAAGACTGCCGTGCCTTGATTTCTGGGTTTAGTCTCTGTACTGTGCCAAACAGAGTCCTCAGATTTTGAGATAAATTACGACTAGGGACAAACCCTGTCTGTTCTGGACAAATAATACTAGGGAGCAATAAAGCCAGTCTATTGGCTAAGATTTTAGCATAAAGCTTAGCATCTACGTTAAGCAGAGATAAGGGTCTGGCTTTAATAGTGCGGCAATTACAGCTTCACGCAAGGAGGGAAGCATAATGCCTGCCTCCGCCATCTCCTCGTAAAGCATTTTAAGGTGGGGAATCAATAGGTCTTGAAATTCTTTATAAAAGGTGACTGTGAGCCCATCTGCCCCCGGGGCCTTCCCAGCTGCCATCCCCCTAAGTGCCTCACGTATCTCATCAGATGTTAGAGGTGCCATCAGATGTTTCCTGTGCTCCGTCACCAGCCATGGCATTTTAATATACAAGCGATATTCCTCTAGCGCCTCACTGTTTGAAGGGACTTGAGAGGTGTACAATGTTTGATCGTAAGTGCGAAAATGGGCAGCCATTTCCCCTGGTGTGTGTAATACATTTCCACTCTCATCCGTCATGCCCACCATGGTGTCTGATTCCATCTTAGGTCTCAATATTCCTGCTAGAGTAGCGCCTGGTCTCTCCCGCTCTCCATTGCATCGTGCCATTGCATATTTACTCATGTGCTTAATTTAATTGTTGGCTGTATCTAGGTACTCTGACAGTTTCTGTTGTAGTTCTGCAGTGGCCTGGGCAGAACCCCCCTCACCCAGGTCCCTTTCCAAATGACCTATTTCCCGTTCTAGCGTCTCTAATCTACCTCGGATAGAACACAATACACCTGCATGAGTAGAGATCAATACCCCTCTGACAAACACCTGAAATGTTTCCCACACTGTGGTAAATGAGGTCACCGACCCCCAATATTATCAGAGAAGAAGTTCTCTATGGCTGTAGCTAACCCTTCCTCAAATAAAGTATCTAAAAGCGAATATGGTGGGAAACGCCATGTGAATGCTGGGATACGTGGTGCCCCATACCTTAAGGCAAGTTGGACTGGGGATTGGTTGGAATATGTCCACGGCAGATGTGCACATGCCACAACTCTGGAAATTAGCCCCTCAGACAGTAGCCAGAAGTCAATTTGAGTATGAGTGTCTTGGACAGAGGAGTATAACCTCTCACATCGCGGGAATAATGTCTCCAGATAGCTAGGAGGCCAATTGAATGCATTAATTCTGTACGGTTACTGCAGCCACCGCTGGATGCCTTGGTAGGCCCTGAGATCTATCTATACTTGGATCTAATATGCAATTAAAATCTCCCCCCCACACGTGTGAAATCCCTTTCCACTGCACCAACTTGGTTGCTAAGGAAGCATAGAAGTGGATATTGTCATAATTCGGGCCGTATGTACCTATCAGGAGAAATTACAAGTCCCCCCGCCTGCATAGGGCCACCACAAATCTACCCTGTGGATCCTTGAGCAAGCCTGTCATCTCTACGCCCGCCTTCTTATCTAGCCAAATCAGGACCCCCATAGCATGTGAAGTGTAATCTGCAGAGTAGCATATTCCCTGTAATTTGCACTTCCTCACTGTGCTCCGGTGCAAGATGTGCAAAATAGCGATGGCCACAGAAGGTCTTTTTAAGTAGGCGCACACCCTTCTAATCTTTCTGTTTTCATTCAGACCATGAACATTCCAGGTCATGAGCTGAAGGACCTGTGTGCTCTCACCAGCAGTAGCCATTTGATTCGGGTAACCACTGTCGCAAACAAAGCCCAGTGCCTGTGTTATGGGCCAAACGTCACCTCAGTTGCATATTTATAACAATACACATGCCCGTACTAGTGTAACGACCATTCCCTCCCGTGCCTCGAAAATCCCCAACTGTCGTGGCTATCTGATCTCCCTCCCACTCCCCAATCCTGAAAATCAAACCCCAACTCCAAAACAAACAATACTGAAGGTGGGATACACTTGGGGGCAGATGTTGCCATCTTGTCGAACTCCCTACACCACTCTGGTAGCACTTATAACTGCATTAGTCTTATAAACAACTATCACTGTGAGGTATTACAAGTTACAATCAATGCACACAGTGTACCCACAGTTATCAGTCAGGATACTGTTTGACCCAGTGAGTTTTCCTGGACATGTCCAATCCGTGTTCTGGCATCCCAGTAGAGACAGCGAGTATCTTCTATCAGCATATTGTAATATGCACATTACACCCTCTATGACACTTTACCTTTACCGTGCGTCTTCCATTCATAGACCTGCTCAGCCAGTCACTCTTCTGATTCTCGTTCTTCCCAAACATTTGGAGAGCCCTCCATCTGTGCTGGAGATGAGCCCGGTGAACCCTGACGCCTCAGACGCTGTTCTTTCTCTTTGATAAACCATAGGACCTTTTTAGGATAAGTGAAAAAATGCACTTTGCCGTCAATTTTGACCCTTAGCTTAGCAGGATACAGCATACTGTCCTCCAGATTAAGATCCCGAAATTTCTTTTTCGGCGAAATGAAGAACTGCTGCGCCTCTTGTACCTGTATGGTGAAGTCAGGGAACAAAGTTATTTCCACACCCTCATATCGGAGAGTTTCCAGTTCCCGGGCCTTGTGCAGGGCCGCATCGCGATCCCTGTAATTCAGCAGTCTTGCTATTATTGTCCGGGGGGCAGCTCCTGGCACCGGCCTAGGCGCCAGGGACCGATGTGCTCGTTTTACCACCAGTATCTCAGAGAAGGTGTCCCGACCTAAGAAGCTGACAAGGAGTTTCTCTACTTACTGCTCCATGTTACCTATATTAGATGATTCTGCTACTCCCAAAATGCGGACGTTGTTACGTCGGGATCTCGTTTCAAGATCTTCAGCCTTAGCCTGCAAGGTACGTAGGATCTTGTCTCTTTCTTTATCGGTCTCCGCGTCCGATCGGACAACATCCTCCATGTCTGATATGCGTTTTTCCGCCGCGTCGAGTCTACTACCATGCTTGTTCAGCCTCTCGGACATCCTATCCATGCAAAATGACAACGCATCTTTGATAGGCTCTGCTGGATGGTACGGAACGCTTGTTCCATATCAATATCTGACCCGGTGTCCAGGTTGTCTGGGGTGGTGTCTTGCTCCATGGATATGGGTTCTTTCAATCTGGGAGTTTTACGCAGGTCAATCTGTAGTTTAGGCTGTGGCTTGTCTGTCTTGCCCATATTGCCGAAATTGCACAATATGGGTGCATAGTTGGTGCACGTTATTGCTGGTGGGTAGTATGTTCCAGCGGGGCCTGTTGCTGCTTGATGAACAGGAACCTTCAAGGCCTAAGGCTCCATTCCCTGCACACTCCGATTGACTCCCGCAAGTTGTCAGTGGGGGACAATAGTGAACACCGTTTCACTCTAGACAGATCATTCCGTAACTGTGTCCCTCACCTGAATTGTGTGCAGTATTTCATTGGACTGACCAGTCCCCACGTCACAGTCCCGCTAGGGTATGGCCTCCAGACTCCACGAGGCCCAAGTTGCGATCAGCGCCAGCACCCTTCTATTCTAAAGCACCAGAGAGCAGTCCCAGTCTTTGGTCCTCCGACCTGCGTTGATCTGCACTCATCTTAATTCTGGCCTAGTTAGCCTCATGCGGCCACTATTACCTGCGTCTCCTGTAATTCTGTGTACCCGCACTGGCTCAGTGCCGCTGAACAATCTGGATTTCAGCTGCCCTGCAACATACAAAATTAGTCTCTTGCGTAAGGATAGGAGCTCCGCGATCCGCAGCCCAGCTAACAGTCAGAGCGGGCAACGTCGCAGAATCTCCCGGGCCGGCAACTCGATACCACTGCCAGCTCAGCATCACCCGGTCACTTCAATAATGTGGCAGCGTCACTCGCTGATAGTGCGTTAGCCTCTCCGGAGCACTTCTCATTGGGCCCTCTGCACCTTATCACCAAATCACTTGTCCCTCTCACCCATATACCACTGAGGCACATCGACTGTCTGCGCTGCCAGAGGGCTTCACAATCCGCGCTAGCCAAAGTGCGTCACAGCCGTTTTCTTCCATTTGGCAGCACCGATGTGGGTCGTGGCAGGCGCATCGAGCAACATTCAGCGTCAGCAAAGCATCCCGCCTTTGTATGATCAACGCTGCCAGGATTCATTCAAGGATTATGGAGGATTATTAGTGATGATCGGGTAAGCTACCCTAGATCGCGGCCATCTTTGAATTAGGCAAGCTCCACCCCCCAAATAAATATCATTTAATGTAAAAAAGTAAAATAGTACCTGTTTTTTATTTGTTTACAACATTTTAAAAATAATTATTAACCTTAAATGTGGGCATGTTGCAATGCTGCTCAAAGTCTTCCCAGGTTTCTGGACCTCTCCCAGAGCACAGGTGCATCACAATGAGTTTGTCAGCCCAATATCTCAAAGGAGCTAATCACAAAAGGGGTGATGGACCACAATGCCTTTCATACCAGCGCTCAATTCACACAGATGCATGTGAGTAATCGTGGTGATATTGTGCCTTCGTTGGGTGGGTTAATTAATTCTTGATGTAACAATTCTACTTAATACAGTTCTCTACAACCATCTCATTAGAAAGCAAACATTGCGGGGCGTGGTCACGGCGCCGGCGAAGATGGCCGCCTGACTCGGGACCTCCGGCGCATCGGATCTTCTTGCTTCATGCCGGTCCCAATTTCCCTGCATTTTACGTCCATCTAAGGTTGATTCTGTCGGCGGAACACAACGCGCTTCAGATGAGCGTTTTTCCTTCTTTGTTTTAATGCCAAAATGTCTCTATTTTTGCCGCGATAATTCTTCCCTCAGTGCGGCCGCCATTTTGTTTTAACGCGCGACGCTCGCGCTGGTTTATGGCTTATCTCATTTTTTCCTTTTTCCAAACTGGCTTATTCGATGTATCTCACAACCTGGAGACCTTTTTTTCAGTTACATTGGACTATGACCTGCTTCCATTGATGCTTTGACATTTTTGCTTCTCTATACTGCAGAAATGAGGTCATTTTTTCACTGTTGCCTTTATAATGTGACTCTGCATTTTTCTCCTTGCTGCATTTCACCGCACCTTCGGTTTGGTTATTCATTATTGTATTTGACGCCATCTCTGCAGACCTATTTTTGATGAGGACCTTCACTTGTTTGCCCTTCCGTGGATGTTGAATCTTGTTCACCAGCCTCTTGCTCTCTTATGGACATTGTAATTACATTGTGTATGAGTGGACTTCTTCACAACCTAGTTCCTTCCTCATTCAGTCTCCTCCCTTACTCCATGGTTGCAAAACAAATTAATTTTCTATGGGCAAATTACGCAATTCTAAATTTGTCTTTATTCCTTCGGGGACCACCCCTGTCACAACGTCTTCACCTTCTTCAACAACGGACTCTCCTCCCAAGGCAGCCCAAATGGCGGGAGTGTCTCTTCCTCGTTCCTCCTCAGCACAGTCGCTTTCGAATAAATCCTCACCTCCATCAACATCTACTAAGCGTCTGAAACAGGACTCCTCCTCCTCAGATAAATCGTCATCTCCTATTTCTATGGAGATGCTTTTAGAGGAAATTCGTGCTTTACGCCCGTTTGTAGAAGAAACCAACAGTAAAATGCAACTTCTTGAAGAGACATTGTCGTCCATGGATAACAGAGTGACATCTGTGGAGCGGCAGGTTTCGGATCTTCAATCTACATCTCAACGGGTTTCCTCTTTAGAAAAGTCTGTTTTGGCGCTCCAGCAGCATACTGAGGAATTGGAAAACAGAAATAGGAGGAATAACCTTCGTATTTATGGTCTGCAGGAAACTTTGGAAGGGGATTATCCTGTGCTCTTTTTCTCCTCCTTTCTTCCGAAGCTTTTGGATATGCCGTCCACCACCTCTCTTAATATTCAGAGAGCTCATAGACTTGGTGCTCGTTCATCTACATCAACCAAACCAAGGGGAGTCATTATTCTTTTTTTGGAATTCACGGATCTTCTTTCTGTTCTCTCAGAGGCTAGATCTAAGTGTCAAGTCTCCTGGTTGGGCCAGAGAGTGTTTCTCTCTCAGGATGTTTCGAATGCTACTGCTTCTCGACGGAAGGAATTTTTGTCTCTACGTGCTCCGCTAAGATCCCTTGGTGCTAGATATGGTTTATTTCATCCATGCACTTTCAAGGCCACTCACCAAAATCAGACTTGGACCTTTCAAGATCCTGCTGAACTTAAAAAACGTCATCCATATTCGTTCTAATTCTGCTATGGAAACTTCCTCCTCTCCCTTACAGGTTTTCTAATTATATTTTTTGTCGTTGTTTCCATATGTTGAATTTTAAATATTAGATTGTAAATCCGTTCTTTCCACAATTTTACATCTAACTATTATTCATTTCTTTACTTTGTTTCATAATATTGTATACTTTTTGTTCTTCCTTGATCTTTTTTGATATTTCTATTCTCCATTGCCTCATTTCGTTTAGTTGTTTGTCATTCCTTAACATTTCCTCCTTTGGTCCTCTTTGTATATTTCTATGATCTCAAGTGTTATTTATTTATTTATCTAGATGGATTGATTTCTTCCCCATTTGGTTCCTCGTTCATGTCTTTCGTCCTGGTGCGGCCCGGTCTGGACTCCCGTTTTGGGAGACCTGTCTCGTTGAGTGTCACCATTTCCCCGTTGTCCGATTTCGTATTCCCCTCAGGTATGTTTAACTCAGTCATCCTTCTGGGATATTGTAATGAATACCAATAGGTTCCGCAGGAGCGCCAGGAATCCGGAGAGAATACCACAGCCTTCCCCGGCGACCCCCCGACTCTATCAAACTCTAGAGAAACGGAGGGCACTCCCGGGGAAAACAGGGAAACAAAACAAGGGAAGGCGGGAAAACGTCAGGAAGACCAAGGGCTCCACGTCTGGTGTAAGTGAGGCTGAATATTACTGTAAAGAAAGAATTGTTAATGCAGGTGTGCAATCCTAAAATCTCTTCAATGGTTAATTCCAACACCGTGACTCACATACCAGCATCCTGCTAAGTTGGGAAGCACCCTACTGGATCATACAGCCAGTTCACGATGACCACTACATATGTAGAACGACCTTAAAGAAGATCCTATACAAAAGAAAGACGTGTACTCTGATTGATGTTACGTTTCTTGACTACACCCCATGTAAGTGCATGATTCCCCACTTACCACCCACTTATGATACGTGAAACAGGAATCGTGTAAGGGTTATGTCAGCTGCAGGTGATTGTATAGCACCTAATTTGGAAGTAAGTCACATAGGTCAGTGGACTGCAATTGCTCTTTACTGTTCTTTAACTTCACACTAGATATGGGTTTTTATGAATGTAGAAACAAAAAGCAGCGCCGAAGCGCTGTTACCGTGGTTCAGTAGCAGCTTTCCGTAATCACCAAGTGGTTAACTCAAGTCTTCCCAAGTGAATATTCACCAACTATACAAAGGAGGAATTCCCACACGTTTTACCAGGGATGAGGAATAACGAACAAAAGAGGGAAAAATACTACAGGGTCGCGATATACTTAAAGGGGACTGGGAACGAGGCCAAGAAGTAAATGCCTCTTTCACTCTTAATGTGGACACGGAGCTCAGAATGGAACTGTGATGGCTCCGGGAGTCCGGGTGAAGCTCCCGGTGGGCGGAGTTATGAAAGGGACTCCGCGTTCAATGTGCCATTAATCTTCCCCATGAAATGGGAAGAAAGCCAAAGGGAAAGTCTGATGCTAAGTCCTAACGAAAGCACCAGAAATCAAATGCTCTAAGGAGGACTCGTTCTCCCGTGGAGAAAACGCCGGCAAAGCGCACACACACAGGAAACAGGAAGCAAGGACAACAGGAAGTCAGGCAAGTGTGCGCGGACGGAAATGGGGCCCAGAACTAGAACGCTAAGCGCGTTCGGGAGCGTTTACGCTCCTTTTATACCTGCTCCTGTACTCGACAGGCCGGATTCCGGGGCTGGCTGGACTCCGGGACATGACAGTATACTCCCCCCACAACGGTCCCCCACACGTTTGGGTTTCTCCGGGTGTCGCAAGTGAAATTGACGAACCAGACGAGGAGCGTTGACATTACATGCTGGTTCCAACGTGCGTTCCTCCACCCCATACCCCTTCCAATGAATGAGATACTGAAGGGATTTCCCTACCATGCGGGAATCCATAATGGCTTCCACCTCGTATTCTTCCGTATCCTGAACTATAATGGAGGCAGGTTTGGGTGGTAAACGAGTACCCTGTACTACAGGTTTGATCAAAGACACATGGAACACGGGGTGAATCTTGAAGGTGGCAGGAAGTTCTAATTTGAGAGCCACCGGATTAATCACCTTCAGCACCTTGTAGGGACCAATATATTTAGGGTTAAACTTGCGAGAACCACTCAGTGTCATGTGTTTAGTGGAAAGCCACACCTTATCCCCCGGTGCATACAGAGGTTCCAAGCTTCTGTGCAAATCCGCCCCCTCCTTATACCTCACCTTAACCTGTTCTGAGTTCTCCCCAGCCTCTCTGTGTATGTTCTGTAAGTGCTGAACCAAATCTGTAGCTGCCGGAGTAGGACTGGTAAGGGGAGCTCCGGATGGTAGGAGTTTGGGGTGAAAGCCTGAAGCACAGAAGAAAGGTGTGTGAGAGATGGAAGAATGTGGACTGTTGTTGTAAGCTATTTCAGCTAACCATACCCACTCATCCCAATCGGTAGGGGACTGGAGGACCTGAGTGCGAATGTATTGTTCAAAACATTGGTTGACTCGCTCAGTCTGACCATCCGACTGAGGATGGTGACTTGACGACAACCGAACGTCTATCTGTAGCATGGCACATAGATGTCTCCAGAATCGAGACACAAATTGGGTCCCTCTGTCTGAAATCAAGACAGATGGGAAACCATGGAGGCGCACTACGTGACGTAGAAACACTGAAGCCATCTCAGCAGACGTAGGTAACCCTCCCATAGGGATGAAATGAGCTATTTTAGTAAAGAGATCTACAACCACTAACAAGGTATTGTTCCCTTTCACCGTGATCGGTAATTCCACAATGAAATCAAGTGACACTGTGTGCCAGGGACCAGGAGGCGTGGGCAGCGGTAAAAGTAGACCCACCGGAGTTTGTCGGGATACCTTAGTTTGGGCGCACACATGACAGGTCTTCACATATGTTTCTATGTCGGCCATCATCGTAGGCCACCAAAAGCGTTCTCTAATTGTCTTGGCAGTCTTCTTAATGCCAGGGTGGCCTGCTAGCGGATGTGCATGATACCACTTCAAAACCTGGTCTTGTAATTCTAGGGTTGGTAACACTACTCCGCCTTGGACACAGACATATCCATTCTCAATCTTTGTTTCATGTGAGTCTACCAGTTCTTTCATGTTCGCCGAAGACTGGCTCTGTCTGATTAGGTTATGAAATTCTGTTTCAGAGAGCACTCCTCCTATGATGACTTCCTTAGCGAGAATGTTGGGCGCCTCTGACGGCTCTTCTGGTTGGACAAAACCCAATCGGGATAAGGCATCAGCCTTGCCATTCCGTCGTCCAGGCCTGTATTGTATAGAGAACTCATACTCACTAAAGAATTGAGACCACCACAGTTGCCTCATAGATAAGGCTTTGACCGACTTCAAATACTGGAGATTACGGTGGTCGGTGTAAACCACAGTAGGATACCGTGCTCCCAATAGATATTGCCTCCATTCCTCAAAAGCCTTTTTAACAGCGAGTAACTCCTTGTCCCCTACCGCATAGTTGTGTTCCGCAGGTGTGAACTTATGGGAATAATAGGCCACCCGGTGACATTGACCTGTGCTAGGATCCACTTGACTCAATACGCCTCCCACTGCCACTTGAGAGGCGTCCACCTCCACCACAAAGGGCAAGGCGGGATCCGGATGACGCAAGACAGGCGCCTGCGTGAAGGCATGTTTCATGAATTCGAAGGAGTCCTCAGCCTCCGCAGACCATACATAAGGAACCCCCTTTTTCAAAAGTGCGGTGAGAGGACTGGCCAAATCTGAAAAGCCGCGTATAAAACGCCGATAAAAATTGGCAAAGCCCAAAAAACTCTGCAAGCCTTTCACCGTCACCGGGGCCGGCCAGGAAAGAACAGCAGAGACCTTGACGGGGTCCATAGCGATACCCCAGGGAGACACGACAAACCCTAAAAAGGGAACCTCCTGGGAATGGAAGGTACACTTATCCAGTTTACAATATAAATGGTTGTCACTGAGGCGTTCCAGCACTCTACGGACATGGCAGGTATGATCAGCCATAGAAGGGGAGAAGATGAGAAGATCGTCAATATAAGCGATCACGAACTCGTCCAGCATGTCTCTGAGCACCTCATTGATAAAAAACTGGAATGCCGCAGGCGCATTACATAGCCCAAAGGGCATTACAAGGTACTCGAACAATCCATACTTGGTACAAAAAGCTGTCTTCCATTCGTCTCCCTCCCTGACACGTACCAGATGGTAAGCGCCCCGTAAGTCCAGTTTAGTGAAGTACTGGGCTCCGCGTACTCTGTCAAGGAGGGAGGCAATGAGAGGTAAAGGGTACCTGTTTTTAATGGTAACGAGGTTGAGTTTACGGTAGTCGATACAACAGCGAAGACCCCCCTCACGCTTCGGTATGAAAAACAAGGCAGATGAGGCAGGAGAGCGGGAAGGACGAATGAAACCTTTGTCCAACATCATGTCCAAGTACTCCCTCAAGTATACATTTTCCTTTTCTGTCAACGCATAGACCCGGCTACAAGGGATTCTGGCTCCCGGCTCTAAGTCTATACAACAGTAATACACCCTATGCGGGGGAAGAACCTCCGCCTCTATGGGATCAAAAACTGCCTTCAAATCTTGATAGCAGGAGGGTAACTCCTTAGGAGGCTCCTCTTGCACTAAGTCATGAATCACCTGTGTATTCGCAATCAAAGACCTCGAACCTACAGTATTCCGAAATGTCAGAGTAGAATTCACCCAATCTATGACCGGATTATGCACTTTCAACCATGGGATGCCCAAAAGCACAGGGATTTGAGGGGACCGGATTAAGTCAAAAGAGATTTCTTCATGATGATCCGGCTCTATACTCATCTGAAGCATTACTGTCCCGTGTGTTATGGGCCCTGAAGCAAGGGGACTACCGTCTATAGTGGTGACTCTACACTTCAGCGGTTTTTGTACGGCAGGTATGAAGTTCTCTCTAGCCCACTTTGCATCCATATAATTCCCTGAAGCCCCAGAATCAATCATTACTGCTACGTGAATACCCTGTTGGTGGAACGATAAATAAGCGGATACATACAAGTGAGAGGTGGGTGTGATGTCGATCTCAGAGGTGGAGACGGTGCATCCAGAGCTACCCGGGATTCTTGTCTCACAGGACCCCGGGCATTCTAGTTTCCCGACTTCATGGTTGGGGTCGGCTTAATCGGACAGAGGCGCAGGAAATGTCCGGCCTTACCACAATAAAGACATAGCCTATTAACTCGCCTTCTTTGTCTCTCTTCGGGTGATAAGGGACCTCTCACTACTCCAATCTGCATAGGCTCACCTTCCTCACTGCTCTTAGGGGACTCTGTCTTTTTCTCTCTAATGGGTGTATACCGGGGTTCCGATTTTCCCTTCTCATGTCTCCTTTCCCGTAATCGATGGTCTATCTTAACCACTAGGTCAATCAATTCAGTCCAAGACTCGGGTAGATCCACTATTTGGGAGAGGGCGTCCTTTAATTCGTCCCTCAATCCCCTATAAAACAGGGTACTCCGCTTGTCTTCAGGCCAATTTGCCTCTACCACTAACCTGCGGAAAGAGGTGATATACTCCACCAAGTCGCGATTACCCTGCTCCAGTGCTAACAGCTCTGTATCTGCTGAATGCGTGTACGTGTGTCTATCGAATAGCTTTCGAAATTCACTTTTGAAGGCAACATAACTGTATAACAAGGGATCGTCACGATCTACTAAGGGTATAGCCCAATCAGCGGCCGATCCACTGAGAAACGAAATCACAAAAGCCACCCTGGCCTGATCCGACGGAAAACAAGTGGCTTTACATGAAAAGTGCAACTGGCATTGACTAAGAAACGCCGCACACCTAGCAGCGTCCCCTGAGAACCTCTCTGGTGGTGCTAGGGGAATTGAGGGCGGGTGGTAACTTGTATCACAGGAGCGGGTACATCGGCACTACCTCCCACTGTCGCTACCCCTTGATGTCTCTGGAGTGCGTCTACTCTATTAGCTAAAGCCTGTGTCACAATCTGCAGATTCCCAATCATCCCTGCAACATCCGCTAAGGATACCGCCCCCAGATCCATGACGCTCGGGCAGAACAAAGCACGAGGGCTTAGCGTTCTGTAATGAATACCAATAAGTTCCGCAGGAGCGCCAGGAATCCGGAGAGAATACCACAGCCTTCCCCGGCGACCCCCCGACTCTATCAAACTCTAGAGAAACGGAGGGCACTCCCGGGGAAATCAGGGAAACAAAACAAGGGAAGGCGGGAAAACGTCAGGAAGACCAAGGGCTCCACGTCTGGTGTAAGTGAGGCTGAATATTACTGTAAAGAAAGAATTGGTAATGCAGGTGTGCAATCCTAAAATCTCTTCAATGGTTAATTCCAACCCCGTGACTCACATACCAGCATCCTGCTAAGTTGGGAAGCACCCTACTGGATCATACAGCCAGTTCACGATGACCACTACATATGTAGAACGACCTTAAAGAAGATCCTATACAAAAGAAAGACATGTACTCAGATTGATGTTACGTTTCTTGACTACACCCCATGTAAGTGCATGATTCCCACTTACCACCCACTTATGATACGTGAAACAGGAATCGTGTAAGGTTTATGTCAGCTGCAGGTGAATGTATAGCACCTAATTTGGAAGTAAGTCACATAGGTCAGTGGACTGCAATTGCTCTTTACTGTTCTTTAACTTCACACTAGATATGGGTTTTTATGAATGTAGAAACAAAAAGCAGCGCCGAAGCGCTGTTACCGTGGTTCAGTAGCAGCTTTCCGTAATCACCAAGTGGTTAACTCAAGTCTTCCCAAGTGAATATTCACCAACTATACAAAGGAGGAATTCCCACACGTTTTACCAGGGATGAGGAATAACGAACAAAAGAGGGAAAAATACTACAGGGTCGCGATATACTTAAAGGGGACTGGGAACGAGGCCAAGAAGTAAATGCCTCTTTCACTCTTAATGTGGACACGGAGCTCAGAATGGAACTGTGATGGCTCCGGGAGTCCGGGTGAAGCTCCCGGTGGGCGGAGTTACGAAAGGGACTCCGCGTTCAATGTGCCATTAATCTTCCCCATGAAATGGGAAGAAAGCCAAAGGGAAAGTCTGATGCTAAGTCCTAACGAAAGCACCAGAAATCAAAGGCTCTAAGGAGGACTCGTTCTCCCGTGGAGAAAACGCCGGCAAAGCGCACACACACAGGAAACAGGAAGCAAGGACAACAGGAAGTCAGGCAAGTGTGCGCGGACGGAAATGGGGCCCAGAACTAGAACGCTAAGCGCGTTCGGGAGCGTTTACGCTCCTTTTATACCTGCTCCTGTACTCGACAGGCCGGATTCCGGGGCTGGCTGGACTCCGGGACATGACAGATATGTACTGTCTCTTCTTGTAATTTCCTCCTTTTTTCCTTTTTCCTTTTTCCTTTTCCTACCCTTTTACCTGTTGATCAAATTCACTTTTCCTTCACTGTCATTTCTTTCCTATCTTTCTACTCTATTCTCTTTTCTCAATACTTTTCCTATTCCTCTCTTTTTCGGCTCTTTCGTATTTGCTTCTTTTTTACTTTTTTCTATCTTACTTGATTTTATGTTTTTTGTAAATTCAAAGTTGTTACTTGGAATGTAAAAGGTTTCATTAATCCTATTAAGCGGCAGAGAGTTCTTTCCCATTTAGCTTCTTATAATCCGGATATAGTTCTTTTACAAGAAACCCACCTTAATGATATTGAATCTCTTAAGTTAAAAAGGAGTTGGGTGGGTACAGTTTTATTCTCGCCTTCCAACAACAAAAAGAATGGAGTTGCTATCCTTTGTCACAAAAGACTTAAGTGTACAGTTCTGTCTCAAGAAAAGGACTCTGATGGACGATGGATATTAGCTAAATTATTACTTAATTCTATTCTTTTAACTGTTTTCAATGTTTATGGACCTGTGCAACCGAATTGCTCTTTTTGGCCTTTAATTACAAAAAAATGTCTCCAATACAAAGATGAATCATTTATTTTAGGTGGTGATTGTAACCAGATTGTTGACCCATTCCTTGATCGTAAATCCACTGTTCGCTTCGCACCACACAAATCTCACAAACAGTTTCTTAACACTATTTCGCAATCACATTTTATTGACTCTTGGCGTCTTTCGCACCCTGACACTTTGGACTACTCTTTTTTCTCTCCTCCTCACTCCTCTTTTTCTCGTCTCGACTATATCTTTCTCTCTCAACCTTTGTCTCAAAACTTATTGTCTTCTTCTATTGAACCCATTGTCATTTCGGACCATGCCCCTATTGTCACTGTTCTTGATTTGCTTCCACCACGCCCCAAGCCTTCCCGTTGGCGTTTTAATAGTGCACTTCTTTCCGACCCCAATTTCTCCTCTTCTTTTTGTTCTTTCGTTGCGGAATTCTTTTCTCTGGGACTCCTTCAAGGCAACTGCACGAGGGTTCATTATTGATTTTGTCTCTCGGAAGAAAAAACAATTTCTTCAGAAATGGAAATCATCCCTGGCACATATCAAATTTTTGGAATACCAGTTTTACACCTCTTCCGATCAATTTATGTCACCAGATCTCTTACGAGCGAAACTTGAGTTCAATAAATTAACTACAGATAATGCCTCTTCGATTCTCCTTCGCAGTAGTGGCCGTTATTATGGAGGCCGCAATAAGTCAGGAAAACTCTTAGCTGATTATCTTAAATCCCGTAAAGAACGTACCCTTATTGAATCTATTTATTCTTCTGACAATGTTCTTCTCCATAAAGATAAAGAAATACTTGACCAATTTCAATTATTTTACCAACGACTTTATACTCCAGAATGTCCTCCTACTCCTTCTCTTATTCAGAATTATTTTGAAAAGCTTCCTAAACCCTCCAACTCTCATCTTGATTTTTTAGACCTTGAACTTGACCTCTCATTGCATGAACTTTCTATAGCCTTGACCTCTCTTACTAAAGGTAAAACCCCAGGCCCTGATGGCTTTCCTGTGGAATTTTATTTGCATTTTTCAGACATTTTATTGCCCAAACTTTTGACCCTTTTTCAATCATTTTATTCATCTGGTAAGGCAGAAGGTACCTTTCAGGATGCTACCATTTGTCTTATCCCAAAAGAAGGTCGTGACCACCAGCTATGTAAAAATTACCGTCCGATCTCTTTAGTTAATGTGGACTATAAAATTTTTGCCAAATTACTTGCGATGCGCTTAGATCTTCTTATGCCTCATCTCATTGGTAAAGAGCAGTGTGGCTTCGTTAAAGGTAGACTTCCATCGGATAATTCTCGCTTATTTCTTAATGTCCTAAATAAAGCTTCTTCACTTTCAACCCCTCTTGCCGCCATCTCTGTTGATGCCTAAAAGGCCTTTGACAGGGTCGATTGGTCTTTTTTGTTTGCCTCATTACATTGGCATGGCTTTGGTCCCAAATTTATATCCCTTATCTCTCTGTTATACTCTGCTCCTAAGGCCTCGGTGCTTGTGAACGGTCAACTTTCCTCACCTTTTACTCTTCGGAGGGGTGTTCGCCAAGGTTGTCCTCTCTACCCGCTTCTTTTTGTTTTGACTCTCGAACCTTTTTTATCTTCTATTCGTAATAATACTTCTATTTCTGGTTTCCCATACGGTGATAATCAATTGAAGCTTTCTGCTTATGCAGATGATATTTTATTGTTTATCTCTGATCCAGAATCATCTGTAAACCCTTTATTATCCGAATTTAATTCCTTTTCTTTGGTGTCAGGATCAATGTTCCCTCTAATTTTTTTCCTCTGTGTGCGGCAGTGATGTGTCTCTGTGCGCTGCAGCCATGGCTGTGTGCGCCAGGAACCAGACCGCGCTTGTGCGCAGAGCCAAATATCACTCCACACGTTTGCTTTAAAAAACTGAAAAGACGGTGCATTTCCACACATACAACCCACGTTAAGGGGCTTAAGGCAGATTTGCAACGACATGACATGAATTGGTTACACAGGCAAGTACACTTTAGGTTTAGAAAAGCACAAGACTCCAACGGCTGAGGGTCCATAGACTGCCTGAAGTACATGCAGTTCTCCAGCTGAAAATGCCATTATAACGGAATGGTCAGAATGAAATTAGGGGAGAAGAAATTAGATGGGCGATGGGGAGAGCCTGCAAGCTGACAGGGATAACTGACATACTTTAGTTAGAACCTTCCAGGACTTAGTGCAATCTCATAATATCCCACATACCCTACAGTGGAGATATGCTCTACTGGTGCACCCAATACGTGGAAAACTGGGCCCATGACCTATCTACATACCACAGTCCCCAATTCTTCAATATCTACTCACCTGGAAGGAATATGGTGGGACAGATTCTGGCTTATATGCAACTCTAATTGCTAAGCTCTTCTTGCAAGCCACCTCAAATGCACTTCATAATTGGAGAGAAGTGCAATTACAGACACAATTCTTTGAGGGGGATTCGGAGGAGCCATTAGAAAAACATGATTGATGGTTAAGGGAGGCCCGTCTGAAAGATAGTTATTTTAAGATACTACATCAATGGCAGTGGACCCCCAAAAGACTCTATGCCTCCTTCTAACCCAACCTTTTTTTCTCTCCTTTTCTCTTTCATGTGTCTTGCTTCTCCTTTTGTCTCTGTCTCCTTCCATTGCTCCCCTCGTCCTCTTCTTTTTGCTTTTCTCTTCTTCTGTCCTCACCTCTCGTCGCCTTACTTGTTTTTTCTCTTTTCCTACTTTTCCTTCCTTTTCTCTAGTTTTCCCTGATCCTTCAATCACACAGGTGATCTTTGTTTCAATCATCGCCTTGTCTCATCCCTTTCCCCTTATTCCATTTATCTCTCCCTCATTTTGCCCTTCTAACTCTCCTGTCCATTAGCCTTTACCTCCCTTTCACCTCTCCTAGAGGCCCTGTCCATCCCTATCACTCCTTTCCTTTTATTTCCCTACCCCTCTCTCTTTCCTCACTGTTTCCGTTCTCGCTCCTGGGAAGCATAGACTGTCAACTCGTGGAAATGAGAGTTAGTGAGACCGGCACTTGTTTTTGCTCATCCAACTTCGACCTTGAGCAAGAGCAAAGAAAACACAAAAGGGATAAAGAAGGAGGAAGAGAAATTTGGAAAATCAATGACTAAGTCAGAAAACAGGGAGGAAAAAGACCGTATAAGAGCGAAATAAAGGGACAGGGAGTTTCGGATGGTGGATGGAAGAACCATGAGGCAAAATCAAGACTTCGGTAAATTCCTGCAGCTGCACAGGGGATTTGGAAGTGCTAAAACAACACCAAGTTTGTTTTCAAACTGGACTCTTTCAGGCACTCTAATGGTGGTTTGGGAGATGGATCATGGCATGATTGTATTATTTAGCCAATGTAGGCACACACTAGCAATTAGTGATGGTGGTGTAATAAACATCTGTCATACTGTGCCAAGAAACCCTCGGGCGCACATTAGAACGAGAGTTTAAGCTATTGGCATTGTAAATGACAATGCCTTTCATTTATGTTTTAAAAACCAACAGGTAAATAAAAGCCATTGACTTTTTCAATGTCAATAGCTCAAACTCTCACAACTGCGAGACCTATTGCTTTGCAAATGCTTGTTCGCTTTGCAAGTGGACGTGGTCTCATTTGAAATTTCCAGACGTGCTCACTGGACTCGTCTGCTATAATCATCATAAAAAAAAACATATAGGAGTCCAATACAAAGACATGCTGGTTGCACACACAGGATGGAAACCGGGACCCATCGAATGCACATGCTAATACGAACACACCAGATTCATATCCTGAAACATCCAAATTATACAAAATCCACACTTTGTCGAAAATTATCAAAATTACTGTTGTTGGCATATATGAGGACAACTGTCTGCAAATGCAAGTTAAATGTAAATGAATTCCGTCAGAGATGTTACGCAAAAAACAACGTACACTTGTGAAAAGATTCTACCATTTGCATGTGATATTGCGGATATTTCAAACTTGTGCCCAAAAAACTGACAAGCCTAGATTTTTATATAAAACACCCCACTATTGTCACAAAACCCAATTTAGCCATCCTTTTAAACAGCTGATCCGGTGTGAGCACAGTAAATGATACGATTTGTAATTATTTTTCTTTAAAATCAAACAGATGTTGCCTATTATAATTAGAAAGTACCTTCCATTAAGTTATTGCAAAAGCAGTAATTGCGTCTCCCAGATGGAGGTGAAGGGGAGCTCAGAGTAAGTCACGGACAGCATAAAAAGATATTTAAGGTCAGAGCAGAGGTCCCGGCCCTTCACAACATAAACGCCATATGAACAGTGGACACTTGGCCTCGGAGGGGTGGTGAGGTGGGAGGGGATGCACAGGGAGATTCAAGGAAAGCAAGGGGCCTGCGAGCAGTGTTGTGGGGGGTAAGGGGAGCCACTGGAAGGTAAAGCGAGGGACGTTGTTTCAGCTAATAAGTAACAGTAAAAACACCAGCATTTGCAATGCAATAATTCGCGCAATTGCGAAATTTTGAGCTATTGGCATCGTAAATTTTTCAATCACTTTATAGGAGTAACTGAAGAAATGTACTGTCAATAACCTATTTGCAGTAAGTTAAATATCTAGTAAATAAAGAACATTGCTTATATGGCTTCCAGAAAAACCCTGACATAACATTTTTTGGGAGCACAATATTGATCACTTTCGGATATTAAAATATGAAAAGGTGCTTGAAACCATATTGTTGGAAGTCTGCTCTTTGGAACTTCGGCACAACAGAAACAATACAGCCAAGAGCGTTAAAAAAATAAAAACAGGAGGCACTTACTCGTCAGTTCTATGCAGAATGTGTGATGTTTGTGTCATGGAACAAACAGCATACACTAATAAAATTGCTGAATATACAGTGATACAGGCGACGGCATGACTGCACTCTTAAGTCGTTCGGCAAGTGATTGGCCTCATACACAGCAAGCGGGGTTTGGTTAAATTACTTCCGGTACATCAACAAAAGAGTAGAGCAAGTTTAAAAACACAGCGTGTTTTTAAACTTGCTCTACTCTTTCGTTAGAAAAGCGCGGTGCGGGGAAGACTGTGGGCTTTTGAAAAGGAAGTAGAAGTGACTTTTCTCAGAGTGCAAATGAGGGCCGGAGTGCTTTTGGTAGTCCGGGAACCATTGGGAAGAGGAGTCCAATACGACAAAGCTCATTGACATGCAAATGGTCTTTTAAAGACCCGTGAAGTACTCGGTGCGGGAAGCTGGCTCAGCCGGGCTGACACACGACGGGGGTGTGGGGGGCTGAAGCAGAATCCCTTTAAGCACAATGGGCTTTGCACGCCTGCAAGCACCATGTCTCTCCCCCTGCCTCACGCCGGGATTTCGCGCCGCTCGCGTTTAAAAATACGGCGGCGCGAAGGGTCTTGTATGGATGTCTCGCAGTGTGCGCGCCAAATGCAGGACACTGCGCGCTGCGGGTGACCGTCGTGCGCGCGCGCCCGCGCGCGCAGGTTAGTGGGAACAGTGGTCAGGATATAAGATTAACTCTGATAAGACGGAAATTCTCCCTCTCACCCCATCCTGTCTTCCTCATTTCTTTTCCTCTACCGGTTTTGCTTGGAATAGTTCAAAGATTAAATATCTCGGTATTTGGTTTTCTAACTCCATTTCCTATTCCGTTAAATCAAATATGTCTCCAGTTGTCTCTAGAATTGACCAATTGTTCTCAGCCTGGAATCTTCTTTTTCTCTCTTGGTGGGGTCGATTGGACTCAATTAAAATGATGATAGCCCCTATTCTAATTTATACCTTCTCCATGTTACTGGTTCATATTCCTGCCTTTTACTTTAAACGTATCGACTCTCTTCTTTCGCAATTTCTCTGGAAGAATAAAAAATCCAGAATTTCTCTTGCAACTCTTCGTAAGCCCAAAGCTAATGGTGGAGTTAATTTTCCGGACTTCCGTCTTTATCATAGGTCCTTTTCTTTACGACAAGCTTCGAGATGGATCTCATCAACTCTTTCCCCTTTCACTCCCCTTTGGCTCCTCATTGAACACTCATTACTATTACCTTACTCCTTTGCCGAAGTGGTGCGTTTTTCTGCCAGGAGTCCCTATTCTCTATCTCCCTTATTCAAACACACTTCTTCTCTTTTAAGATCTTTGGTTCTTCCTACTAGCATTACACGTACCTACTTTTTAAATACCCCCATTTGGTATAATTCACTTATCCTTTTAAATATTAGACCCATCTTTTGGAAATCCTGGAGAGTGAAGGGCGTAATGTGGGTCAACCAACTCTTTGATGGTGCTTTACCTTGTTCCTTTCCCCAATTTCAAATTTTATTTCATTGCCCTCGGTCCTTTTTGCAGAAATTTACTATCCTCATGGCAATAATCCTTGACCGTTACTATTCTCTCCCTTCTCCGTACCCATTAATACCTCCATCTCCTCTTCTTAATATTCTTGCTACCCTTCCTAAAGCATCTCTTATTTATACGTTTTTTTGTATCACCTAACCCAAACCGTGCCAAAACTAAAGTGGAGCTTTCTTGGGAAGCCGATTTTGGTTGTACTTGGTCTGTTGCTCTCTGGGATAAACTTTGGTCCAGATCTTTAAAAATCTCTCGTTCTGCTTCTCTTACCCAATCCTTATTTTATCTGTATTATAGACTCTATCTTTCTCCTCTTTCCTTGTCTCGTTTCTCACCCTCTTCTGATTCTAACTGTTGGACTTGTGGTACTCCTAATGCTGACCTTTTCCATCTGTTCTTTTTGTGCCCTGTCGTGTCTACTTTCTGGGGGAAAGTTTGGTCATGCCTTTCTCGCATCTTCACTCTCACTACTCCTTTCTCAATTACTTTTCTCTTCTTGGGCAGTTTTTCTGAATCTTTAAACTTATCTGTACACTCACGTGGTCTTTTTGACCTGACGCTTGTTCTTGCCTTCCAGCACATCTCATCTAACTGGAAATCTCTAACACACGTTTCCTTACAAGGCTGGTGGAACTCATTATGTCATTTTCACAGACTGGACGTTTCTTTTGCCTCCACCTGCAAACCTATACGTCATGTTGATCTTTTTTGGTTACCCCTCACCACATATCTTGACCGATTGGCTTTAAAGAAGTCTATACATATCCATTCAGAAAATTTTAAACCCCCTGAACGTTTTGAACTCTCTCCTTCTTGTTACCTCTTATAGGTTTATCCAGTTCTATTTCTTGCTTATGTCGATCATTTTATATCGTTTACTCTATAACTTGATTGTATGCCGTAATTATTTGATAGTTTATGGTTTGTACTATTACCCCTTCTTTCCTTCCTTTTTCTTCTCTTTCCCTCTCCCCCTTTTAGATTTAAAATCCTCATAAAATGCTTTTTGGTTATTAGCATTGATATTAGCAGTATTAAGGTTTCATATTGGATTTTTGTATCATTTTTACGTATGCTGATATCTTTCTGTGCTATCAAATTCTTTAAATAAAGCTTTCAAACATAAAAAAAGAAAGCAATCATTGCAGTTACTCACAATGCTATTTAAAGCAGTTTCTATAGTAAGCCAAGGCTGGTGCTGCTAGTAGCTACACATAAGAGATTAAGTTATGGTGAATGGTGTTAGCAGGAAATGCAGTTGTTAAACTTACTATTATCACCATCATTTTTGCCAGTGAACTCTACCTCCAGTGGAGTAATATTACAGGTTTCTAGCAATGAAAATACAATCAATTGTCGAGCAGCAACTATGCCCAAAAAAGGTTGGACTAGTGATGGCCACAAAGACATTGGTTTCCAGGGCATGCATGGGGTCTCGTTTAACAATATACTTGTAAAGCTGAGCATACGAGCATCTGAATGATGGGGAGCGATATTCTTGCTATCCCGCCTATTATTATTAATAAATACATTTTTATTCCCAGATTATTTCGCATTCAAATGACCACAGTGGATCAAGTTATATGTGTACTGCAGGGCATACATTTTGCACCAAGACATACTACCTTTTTTTAATAAACCTATATGGTTACAATTATGATAACAAGAAATATTATCATCATAGAAATGAGCCAAACAAAACTCAACATTATTCAGTCTAACACAAAACATTTGAATTGCTCCATGACTAATGACAATTTCACTGGTTTGGGTTCAAAGCGATGCACAGAGCCCCCCTTCGCCCTGATAGATCCTGACGAAACAGCAGGTTAAAAATAATAAAGGTAACCATCAAAATACAGGCCAGTAGTAGCCCAGGTCTCTAGGAAAAGAATGATATTAAAAGAGGACCAATCAGCTTGGTTAATTTAGAATTAATTCCTGCAAAATTTTCCTTCGAAGCTGTAAAGGTGGAACCAATAGAAATTGCCTTTTTTTTAGAGACATGGTGGTCTACAGGTGGGCTAGGTGGAGGAGTGACATATCAATTCAGTTGCTCAGGGCCCTCTAAAAGACTAAGGGGCATATCAGCAAGGGCCTGCGATAATTATCGCTCAGCGCTTTTAGCGCGAGGATAATTATCGCAGGCTAACGCTGGATTCTATCGCGGAGATAGCGTGCTATCAGCAACGCTTATCTCCCAAGCGATAGGAATCCATGCGTTAGCTGGAAAACAGTGTGATTATCGCTGGAAATCCAGCGATAATTGCACTGCGACCAGCGATACCCTGCTGATAGGGCAGGGTGGTCTTAGCCATCTAATCCACCTCCCATTTGATTACATGGCTAAATCAGATTACAAGCAGGCGTAAGAAAGTAGCGAAAACTGTGATTAGCGCTACTTTTCTTATCGTTCTGCTTGTTTGCGTGCAGCTTGATAATTGGAGAAATGTCGGTTAGCGACATTTCTCCAGTTATTTTGGCACGGAACGCCCACTTTGCATTTCATTAGAGATGCAAAGCTGGGCGTTGTTGTAAGGGGCGCTAAATCAGCAAAACAGGTAATAGCGTGTCTTTGCTGATAAGGCGATGAAATTATCGCCGCTTTTCACCCGAAAACGGACGCAAAAGCGGCGATACTTTCATAGCGCCGCCTTGCTGATATGCTCCCATATTAGTTCTGTAGTGAAATCCCGTGCCGCGAGGTTGAAGGTGCTAGGGAGGCAACTGGTGTCACATCGGTCATTTGCAATGGATTAGGTGACCAGTAAAAAAACCTTAAGTGTAAAACCTTGATTGAGCTGTTCAACAGCTGCAGGTTATAGGCCTGCAACAGCAAGTTGATAACTAGTAGCAGAGACTTGAAGTTTACTAAAATGCAATCGCCCCAAAACATTTCTTAGTAGGACCAATCCAGGCCACCCTTCTAACTATTAAAATCAGCTTGAGCTTACTAACATTAAATTGTAGGTATTTTGACAACCAATGGGCCACCTTATTTTTCCATTGGAAAGTTGCATGGCATGCAGTTATGCCAGGGCCACTGGAAGTATAAGAACATAGGGGCAGACACCAGGGGCTAAGCTTGAAGTCAACAAATGGTTATTGTTTCCAAATGACAATGTCCGCTGTTCCATGGGTGATTGTGAAAAATAATTAAAGCCTCTTTCTCAGCTTATGAGAGAAGGCAAATGAGGAGCCACCAGTCTCAAGGAGTTACTTGTACATAATGCTCCTGGTCTGCCACCCAGTTCAAGGGGCCTGCGGATCTCAATAGATGGAACCAAAAGTAAAGCTGCAATGTCCTATGTCATTAAATCTTGTATGGAATGGGTGGGAGGTGTAATTGGTATAGGAGCTGGAGGAACAGATGGGGCAGCACTATTTCTTATTGCAATTTCTATCCTGGACTTCAAGGACTGGATATGGTCCAGATGTGGTTGAAGCAAGCCCTTAAGATTAGGGCCAAGTTTTTTACACAAACCTCAGTGAAATTGCATGGTTTGGCAAAGCTGCATTAGGTGTAGCCATATGTGTATCATCATGTTTTGCTGTGGTGGCGTTGTGGTATTTTCATTTGTTATGCCACAGGTTCATGAAATACAGACTGACATTAGCAGCACTGGCAGCATAGGGTGAGCACACAAATGGGGACCCAGAGGAAGCGGTATTAAAGTCGGTGGCTGCGGAAGAAGATGAAGAGGTGGAGTAAGTAACAGTATCAAGGCCCTCGTAAGAAAGTTTCCTCTCTGCAAGCTCAATTTCCTTTGGGATAACTCCCACAGCATCATCTGAGAAACCTTAAAATTTAGACCCCTTGGAAGTTGGTTTTGAACTCTTAGCAGTTTTTCACTTACCCTTCTCAAGAGGCCGATGAAAGAGACCTAGCCCAACCCAGCATCCTCCAGGCACTGACTTTTTTATTTTTTCCAATACTTTTCCAAAAACTTGAAAAAAGTTTTAAACAGGACTGTTTTGTTAAATATGAATGTAAATTAATTGTATATATTTATTTTAAATGCAGAACCAAAGGGAAAAAAACTGCAGCTCTATTCACTAAATTTTGCAATAAACATTGAATTAATGCAAATATATTATTTAAAATAAAACTTATTTTTTATAACGCATTAATAATTATTAAAATTGATGTATACAATTAATAAAAAGTAACATAATTATATTTATTAAAATTACCTGCACATACATTTGAAATGCAATCATTTTATAAAAATATTGTATAATTAAGTAAAAACATGTATGATTTTTATATACTTTTTAAAACTTGAAAATATATTTATTCATATAGTTAATTATGTTAAATAATGTAATACAAATTGACATTATTTCCTATGGGGTTTCATTTTAAGTCCGTGCCTCCATTACTTTCTTTTAGAGGGCCTTTAAGTACCAGGTGTTGGCCATGTATGGTGCTGGTCTTACTACATTTTTATTTTTTTTAGTAACTTACAATCGTAATGGAAATGTGTAAGTCTACACTTTTGAGTGAACAGAGAAACATGGTAACGTTACTCAAAATTGTAGGAGTAAAGTTCCATGAGTTAGCCCCTCACAAGCGAAACTTACCTTTGGTAATAATCCATGAATGTTTTGCATGAGAGATCGCCGCCTGTGCTTGATCTGAGATCTTGTCTCACTGTGAGTTCACATGTGGGCTAATGGATGGGTTATACAGTGGTTTCTACTTTTACTTATTTACCCATGTACTGAAATGTGGCATTTGTTGGGAGTTCGTTTTTTCATCGGATTTATAACTATTGTTGTGACTGTGGCGTTTCCTGTGAAGAGTGATTTGCATTCATTTTGAAATCCAAAAAGAAAGAATTATTATTAAAATGAAAATGAGGAAGAGCTGCCCACCCCTGTAGAGACTGCAGATGTGGACTGTGAACCTGCAGAAGTGGCTCTTCAAGGATACACTGCACCGGCTGTGGGGGGCATAGTAACAGCAAGGGTGGGCTGTAGAGCACGCCCTGTATCAAAGAACCCAAAATGTGTTCATTATTATATTCAGCTTGTTCAAACCCCATAAGGCGTCTTATTGTGTTTGGAAATAATGATTTTTACCATGCTTTACTGATTTAGAACATGTGTAAGTATTGCCAATTATTACTCTGGAGTCAACAGCTGTAATTGAAAGAACATTTCCTCCACACTCCCATGCACTTGACTGATTCATCTTTGATTACCACAGGGAAAACAAACCCATTGTAAACCAAACATGTCTGGGTTTAAATTGATAACATTTTTAAAGAGGGGCTTGCACAAGTGTGCATTTGCACATGTGTTAGCAACAAGGCGTTGATAAAGCAAGAGGCTGAAAGATGTAAAATATTCCTCATGCATTGCAATGCATGCACTTTGTTGGAGGCGGAAGGGTACTTGCAAACAGTCAATAGCATTAGTTGAGAGAGATGTGCACCTCTTAGCTGAGCCAAGATGTTATTTATAAAGTCTGAAGCCAATGGCTGAAAGAGGCAAGTTAAAAAAAACCTATGGTTTTTAAATGCAGACCCAAAGCCTGCAGTATGTATATTGGGAGCAGTAGATCTGTGTGACAGCTGTGCTGTCAAATGCAGGCCTAAAAGGTAGATAGTCACAAGTTTTAAACTTTTTAGGTCTGACTGGAGACAGCTATGCTAGAGCTCAGGCAATAACCAAAAACAGCTTTAAAAGCAGTATAGACAGTTCTGATTTGGCTCCCTCTGCATGTTGATCCTTCTCTACAGGCATTTGATAGGTCAGCAGTTAAGGCACCTAAATTGGATAAAGCAGCTCCATTTCTCATCAGCTCATAGAGGCATCATCCACGCACACCCTTAAAGGGTAGGCTGCAGTTTTCGTTGTGTACATTTGTAATTTTGTGTTCAGCATTTAAAAAATGAATACCTTGTTATTCTAAAAGTAAAAACATTGGGTAGATATCTGTTTAAAAAGTCTTAAGGCCAGATGTTTCAAGAATGCATTTTGCGTTTCTGAAATAGCGAATTTTACCGATTCGCTATTTTGGAATCGCACAATGCAATGTAGGTAGAATTTGCTAAAAAAATAGCAAGTCCTACAGCGATTCGCTATTAGGGAATGCATTCCCATTCATTCCTATGGGCCTATAGGCCAATAGGCCCATAGGAATTAATGGAAGTGCATTAGCAAATTGCGATTACCAAGTTGGTAATCGCAATTTGCAAAGGCAAATCCAAGGGTGCTAGGAGGCCTATGGGCACCCCTGATGCACCCCAAAATAAGGTAAGTGAGCACATATGGCGCACAAACACGCTCTAAGGGCATGTGTGCACGCCACATGGCACTTTGAAAAAGGCACTTTTGTGCATTTTTAAAAGGAATCGCAAATTACCATCAACTTGATTTTGATGGTAATTTGCGATGCGTAAATGCAAAGTCGCATTTAGCGACTGCGTCATGCATTGCATTTAGGGAATCACAAATTGTGATTCCCTAACTGCATTCGCAATTTAGGTAATCACAAAGAATTGCGATTACCCATATTGCGAATGCCAAAAGATTTATACATTGCAAAAGGCATTTTTGTGTTTGCAAATGGGCCGATTCTGCGAATCGGACCGTTTGTGAATGCAAAAAGCCTTGATACATCTGGCCCTTAGTGTATGATTGCAGATCTCTGAGTTTCTAACACACCACCTATCTGAGTAAGCTGGCACATGTGAAAGGGTTATTGTATGATCCAAACGTATTCTCCATCAGGGGGAAGCAGTGGCCATCATCCTCCTTGACTTAATTTCAGCCTTTGATACGGTGAACCATAACATACTAGGGGAGAGACTCAGGAGGAGAGGCATTTACCTGAGGACTGGAAACAGGCTGTGGTGCTTCCTCTCCGGAAGAAGCCCAATATCGGCTTCGACAAGCTGGATAACCTACGCCCCATCTCTCTCCTGCCTTATTTTTCGAAGGTAGCAGAGAAGGTGGTAAATAAGCAGCTAATGAAATATGTGGAGGACAGCAACCTCCTTCATCCGACTCAATTCGGGTTTCGGCCACGCCATTCAACGGAGTCCGCCCTTCTCAGGGCTTCCGAAACCCTCAGGCAGGGCGCTGACGAGGGTCAAACCATGGCTCTCATCCTTTTAGATCTTAGCGCGGCGTTCGACACTGTGGCACATTCCATCTTGCTACAGTGTCTGAGCAAAGGTGGGGTGAGAGGGGCAGCGTTGAAATGGATTTATTCATTTCTTGTTGGCCGTGGCTTCCAAGTAAGGCAGGGGGACTACTACTCTGAGCGAATCGCTCTGGACCAGGGGGTGCCGCAGGGCTCGTCCCTGAGCCCAACACTTTTTAACCTTTATGTATCCCTGATTGCCTCCTTGGTAGAGAGCTACGGCCTCCGAATGGTATCCTATGCCGACGACACGCAGCTGGTCATCTCCCTATCGCGCGCACCCGATCTTTCGGCGGGCACCTTTAGAGCCTGTATGCAAGATCTAGCTGCCTGGATGTCTGCTAATTGCCTGAAGCTTAATGGAAATAAGACTGAGGTGCTTGTCGTAGGGGGAGATCGCTCGGCGTGGACGTCGGCATGGTGGCCTCCTTGCTTAGGTTCAACACCTATTCCGTGCCTGAAAGCAAAGAACTTAGGCATCTGGTTCGACTCCGACTTAACCTTCGGCCCTCAGATCAACCGGGTGGTCGGATCATGCTTTGGGACCCTCAAAAGTCTCAGGAAGGCACTGAAGTTTCTACCGGTAAAGGCCCGTCAAACCCTTGTGCATGCATTAGTCACCTCTAAGATGGATTATGGCAACCTCCTCTATCTAGGGACTCTGAAAAAGAATTTGAGCCGTCTACAGGTCCTACAGAATGCCGCTGCTAGGCTAGTACTTAGACTACCCAGAAGAGCCGCATCTTCGATGGCCCTTCGGTCCTTGCACTGGCTCCCAATCAGAAGTAGGGTTGATTTCAAAGCACTCTGCATGTGCCATCGGATCATCAACGGGAGGTCTCCTCTCCCTTTGAAAGGACTGCTGACGCCTTATGAACCGCCCCGCTACCTCAGATCCTCTGGCTCAGGAGGCCTTGTTGTCCCCAAGGTATCAAGAGCACGGATGGGCGGAAGATCCTTCAGGTACCTTGCAGCCGTCAGATGGAATACATTACCCTTAATACTGCGTCTTGAACCTTCTGAACTAATCTTTAGAGCTAAGCTCAAAACTGCACTATTTGAACAGTAAGTATGCACATCTGTAGGTTCCAGTTAGCAGCCGCTCCTTAGCGCGGGGACACGCCGCTGTGCGTCACCAAGCGCTTTACAAAACTCCCTAAATAGAAATAGAAATAGAAATTTCTGGGGAGGCTCTCAAGTGAATTCTATCTTACCAAGAGAATAGGACCTGTCAGATCTTCTCCGGGGAAGCTATTCCTAGAGCTTTGGAACTCAATTGTTGAGTCCCTCAGGGATCCTCCCTGAGCCCCACTTTATTCAATGTGTATATGCAGCCTCTAGCGGACATCATTCTGCCTTACGGGATAAAAATCATCACCTGCGCAGATGATACCCAACTGGTAATCTCCCTCAATGGCCCCCGCAACCACTTCTTTGACTTGGAAACCTGTATAGAAGGAGTGGTGTCATGGATGGAACACTCCTGCCTTAAGCTAAATGGGGGAAAGACCAAACTGATGCTACTCGACAACACCTTGGGCCTTGATCTTAAACAGATCTGGCTAAACTGTCTGGGACCAGCCCCCTCTCCAAAATCCAAGATAAAAATCCTGGGTGTCTGGCTTGATAGTTCCCTTAGATTTGAAAACCAGGGGATAAGAGTAACTGGAGCTTGCTTCGGTGCCATGAGATTGCTTCGCAAGATCCTCCCCCTCCTACCTATAAGTCCCAGGAGGATCCTGTTTCAGGGCCTGGTCCTCTCATGCCTGGACTATGGGAACTCTTTATACCTTGGAGCGCCCGCTGCAATGCTAAGGAAACTTCAAGTGGCCCAGAACTGTGGGGCCAGATTATTGCTTGGGGTACCGAAAAATAAATCAGCCAAATCAGCCCTGAGAAAGCTACACTGGCTTCCGGTTACCAATAGAGTCAAATTCAAGGCCTTGTGCATAGCCCATAGGACATTCTGGAGTAGTGGCCCAGCCATTAACAGAACTCTGATCTACTTTGATCAGACTCTATCTCCCTCGAAGGTGCCTTCGCTCTGCCCATCTACACTTAGCAGTGACCCCGAAAATAAATAGAGCTAGAAGTGGAGGTAGGTCATTCATCTACAATGTGGCCAGATTGTGGAATTCAATGCCCCCCTCCCTTCACGCTGAATTCCATTTGCTACCCTTCCGATAACTCCTTAAAACCTGGCTCTTCCAGCAACTTGGTGCATAGTCCGCTGTAAACTCCTGTCTAGACGCTAGCGCTGGGACGCCTTTGGGTAGCTACACGCTATATAAAAGCTAATAATAATAATATGATTAGTGCATGCTACGTGACTGGATTTAATACCAGAGAATGTATAAACAGGTGATGGGGTTAGAATGGACTCAATAATTGAATGGTAAAACTACTGGATATGTGCTTGTTTATCAAGTTTTCAGTTTAGAAATTCCACATTTCCTAACACCATTCAAACTAACAGAAAAGAAAAGGAAAGCTTACACTTCTCTGGTGCACCTGTTGTAATTACAGCTGGAAATGATAGCGACCTGTTAGAAATCTCTCTTGGAAGGATATAGGGAACATATCTCCAGATTCCATAATAACCGCAAAGGGGTTTACACATTTTTTTAGTAAAGCAGGCACCGATCACAAGTGACCCCGCCTCGCTCCATTAGATATAATTAGTGATAAAGGTATATAAGCTAACAATATAAGGTAGGGTTAGAGATTTGAAGCTTTTGCTGAGGAAAGATGCTGGTGGATGGCTGAATTTGACTACTGACCCAATACCAGGATAAATGTGTGAGGGCAGCTATATATGGCCGGGCATATTTTAGGTTTACCAAACTAATAATTTTAGGACAGTCAGGAAAGGGAATAGTCTAGCAGATTAGGGATGTGTGATAAAATATTTTCAGGCCTATTTAACAGTTGCCCTGATCTGCATATTATTTTCTGAATTGCTTGTAATAATTATAACCATTCTGCTACAAAAAATTTGCAGCAAAAAACTGCAAAATAAATATTCATATGCTTCAAAAATATCGACCATTATGTGTGTCTGATTAGGGTTGTTGCAAAATTCTGTAATTCACAAAATTTTCAAGAAAAGTATACAAAATGATTTTGCAGCGGTAGGGGTCGGTTTTGTTAATAGGGGCCAGTTATGCAGCGGTGCCAGAATATTGGCCCCCAGGAACACAAGCAGCAATTTCACACTTGCACCCTCCCTGGGGGCTGGCCTGACAAAGTTGCCAGGGCTGCTTTGGGTTTCCAGTCTAGGCCTGGCTATAGGGATCTATTGGGTGCAACTGTGATAATACTGGGGTAAGGAAAGAGTTATATGCTAAAGGGGTGTACTTATGGCCCTGTTTGGGTTCATTGGTAAGAGGGTTGCAGGGCTTGAATCTGCAACTTGGCTGATTGTCTTCTATACGGGGCTTTGACTGGGTAGTAGCGGCATTAATCGACCTATGAGTTAGGTGCACTGCTCTTTACTAAGAGAGATATTGTTAACACCCTGTTTCAAATACAGTAGGAAGGGTCTTTGCATGGACTAATCTTATGACAAATAGAGTATCAAAGGTAAGTTTAATATGAGGAAACAAAACAGAGGGGTCTAGGTAAAGCACTGCCGCACCTAACATCCAAGTTGGTAATGCTCGAAATTCATTCACACATTTGCTGTACGACGACGAGAGGGATACTGTAGTGTTTTGGGCACATGGACCCAATTTTCTGTTAATATACAGAAGGACTCGACAGGATAAAACATCAATACTAATTGAATGAATTATGAGAAAATACACATAACAAAGAATTTTGAGCCCTGAAGAAGATGAAGAAAAAAGAATAAAGAATATTTGAACTGAAACATTGTTGCTGGATGCAGTGATTAAACGTCGTGCATTACTCTTGTTAGATGTGCTCTCAGTGCAAATTATTGATGCATTTATGCCGGACTCACAGTAATTTGTATATACTGTTTACAGTTTTGTGTGTGCTGGACCACTAGAGGGGTAAGTTTAATATGCCTAGCATAAAAGCATTTTTATCAATGAGGTCCCGGCTGTATGTATTACTGAACAGTATAGGGCACAATGAACATTTCAGCAAAATGAGAAATGAAGTATTGAGTACATTGAAGTTGAAATGTGTCATATTTATGCTGAAAAAATACTATCAGTCTTCATCAATGGACTTTGAACTAAATACGATTTTGGGTTGAAAATCCAGATTCATGGATTTACCTCAGTGAGTACACATGGGCCCGGGGACCGACTAGCTATAGTGTCTCATTTGACCTCCTACTCACTCTCAGAGGAACAAGTGATTAGACACCCTAGAACACAACACTCCCAACCCTCTCAAGAATCGCAGTTGCAAGGCACACAATGAGCACTGACAGAGATCGAGAAAAGTTCAAAATATTTATTTTAACTATTGTGCTCTAGTGTGCAGTATACGTGCCACAACAAGTAGAAAAATACCTAACACAAATACGGTTAGCATTGCAAGTAGTCTGTAAATCATAAATGGTGCTGTCATTACATACAACAGTGTAGTCTAACCACCCTCCCCTTCTGCAGAAGCATAATGATTATATATCAGAAGATCTCTGGGTATTAGCAGCAGACCCCGTACCTCAGTCTATAGACGGACGATCTACATCACAGGTGCTGTCACTCTCCCTTCTCTGGAAAGATCCCTCTCCAATTGTGTGTGTTACCTACTCGTGTATACCTATGTGACCAAAGTACATGTTCCCAAACAACAGCTGCATCAGCATGTTTTGTCTGGGTGCTAGGGCAGGACCAGAACATAATAACAGAAGAACAGAATAATAAGGGGCATTGTTGTACGAACTTGTCTGCATTGTTCAGATTAAATCCCAGGAAAGAACAGAACACAAAAACAGCAGCATGTTCTGTGTGAAAGTTACAGTGAGGCACAAAGCAAAATAATTAGGTGTAGTAACATGCGCAAAGCAGGAGACAGTCTGCAACGGGCTCATTCTAACATTGGGAAAACGACAAGAGCCACCTGTACCACATGACACCGTCATTTTGGAAACTTGAGGCTTCATAGATAGCTTATCATCCACAAAGAAGCACACATTCTTGACCTTTGAAGATGGTGTGGGCACAGCACCCAGGGAGGTAGGCAAATGTTGTGGTCCCCAGAGAGCAGGGTTCTTGCCCAAAATCATGACCTCAGTTTTGTCCCCGTTGAGCTTTAGTGAGTTGTTATTCATCTAAGAGGAAAAGCAACTCAAGCCCAAACTGAGGTCAGAAGAACCATGATTATGAGCAGATGACAGAGTAAAGATGATCTGGGTGTCATCTGCATATGAACAAGCCATTACTCTCTACCGCATCCACCAGAGGGTGGGCGTAGATGTTGAACAACATTGGACTCAACACTGAACCCTGTGGGACTCCAGAGGGGAGTAATTGTATGTTGGACCTGTCAGTCGAAGAAAAGACCTGAAATGACTGGTCTTTAAGAAAAGAACAAAACCGCTCCAGAGCTAAGTCATCAAGGCCAAGTGCCATCCGTCTTTTCTCCAGAATGGAATAAGACACAGTATCAAAGGGTACGCTAAAGTCTAATAGGAAGAGTGAGGCTGTTTCTCACTCATCCAAACATGGCCTCAGAAGCTCTGTTACCCCCAAAAGAGTGGAATCGGTAGAATATCCTGCCCTAATGCCACACTGAAAAGGGTAGAGAAAGTTCTGAGCATCCACAAATGATGTCAACTGGCCATTAACATGTTTCTCCAGAATCTTGGAAATGATGGGTAACAAGGAAATTGAGCAGAAATTTGACAAATTGGTTGGGTCCAAGTTTTTTTTTTTTTAAAGACGGAGGACCAAAGCATGTCTCCACTTCTGACGTTCAGACCCTTCTAAAAGTGAAGCATTAAGAAGATCCATAATCATAGAAAACAGGTTAGGATCCAGCTGGCTAAGCATCTGAGGTGGTAGAGGATCCAGCGGGGAGCCAGAATTGACAGACTGAAGAATAGATTTGAAAGCTGTAATATCCAAGGGGACCATGTGCTGAGCTTCAATGAATAAATCAGCTGATAGTGGTCCAAGAGCATTTTCTAATAGCAGGAGAAAGATTCTGAATATCAATAGAAGTAGCAGTATCATTAGATTGTGCTCCCCGTGCACTTACATTTTAATTGATACTTAAAATGCTTTTTTTCAGTAAAACTCTGTAAAAGCATATTACATTCTGAAATCCATTTAAGTAAATATTTGTGCATTGCTCTGAGTTTTTGTGGCCAGGTTGTGATATAGTACACACATGAACACAGAGCGTCTGGTTTTGGGATTTATTTCGTGTAGAGGTGCAAGAGGGAGGAGCTGAATGAGGTTACGAGAGATCAAAAGAGATCAAATAAATACCTAAAAACTACACCTATTTTGTAGAAGTATCCAGCCCATCGCCATTGATGCAAAATTTTAAATCTAAAAAATGTAGACGTATGAACCAACGAATAGATGAATATTCTGAGGATATTATTGAGGAAGTTGGACATATGTGGCTAACTACTTATTTGAGCTGTTTCTGTAAAAGACGCCTCTTGTAATGTACACTGAGGGGCATATTTACAAGCCCCTATCCCCAAGACAAAGTCACTTCCTGTGACGTTGTGATGGCGACAGGGGCCTTGCTTTATTTACAAGGCATAGTTAAGCCAAGTGATGTGGCTTAACGCTGCCTTGTACCTACAGGGACAGGAGAGCCTTTGACACCCAGCGATTGCTAATGGAGACCGTGTGTGGGGGTGGCGCAGAAGACCACCGCAAAATAAAGTGGTGCGAATAGGCCCGAAGCCACAGGCTAAAGTGGTGAGGAGGAGCCACTGTGCTTGGGGCCAGGAGCCCTCACAGTGATGGGAGGAATGGGATGGACCTGAGATACAAGACATTCAGTGCAGCTACCCCAGAGAGTGCTGCAAGCCCCGATCCCTGAAGTTGATATAACTGGGAGCGGGCTCCTCGAGTGAGCGGAGGACAGAAAGCTGCTTCGTTAGCATGACCGGCCCACTGGGAGCTACTTCAGTCAACTTCACATGTTGAGGGCCACGCCATGAAGGGTGACGGGCGGGGGGCCCCACACCACTCCCACCTCCCAATACTGCGGGCTTCACCTAGCTGCCCTGGGGCCTGCACAGCGTACGTTTATCAACACATCTCTGCAACAAGACAAAGTGCCTTAGGCTGAGGGGTGCCCTGGCAGCCTGAAGTTAGTGCCGTCCGAGGTGCCACGTAGGACACAACCAGGTAGGACCGGGCCGAAGTAATCCTGAAGCAGGGGCTGATACTAGTGAGTCAGGAGCCCGCGCATTGCAGAGACTGAATGTCCCTGAGCGAGCCAGCCGGTCCAGATACACCTTAGGCGGGTGACCCTGAATGGAAGAGGCACCATTAGAAAACTACATGTGGGACACGAGGAGACTAGTACAGATTGTGTGGAGTGCTAGGGAACTTCTATCTTACCCCACTTGTGGTCTCCTGCGGCTCGCTGAACCAGAGCCTGTTGGATCAACCAAGGGGGGGGACTTCTTAGAGAATCACCGGTAGGAAGTAACGTTGATTAGAGCAGACCTCAGAAACATGAGTGCCTGAGTGAAAGAGGTGGAGGAATTATGACTACACTAGTGGCGGACACAAAGACATTATAGGAAGAAGTACAGGATCTCACTGCCACAACCAAAGTTCTAGAAGCGAGGCTGGAGGATCAGGAAGGCCGCTGCCACCGCAACAACATCCGCATCATTGGAGTCCTGAAGAGGGCAGCAGGATTAGCAGTAGACCTGTATGTAGAAGATCTCAATCTGAAGTCACTCAAACCAAAGGTACTGTCCAGATATTCCTCAGTAGAGAGAGCTCACATAGTCCCAGGTGTCTCGCCGAGACCTGGGGCTCCACCGCGTCCCATCATTGCCCAGGTCTTCAACTACCGGGACAGGGATGTAATCTTGCAGGGCTGCCCACAATGCGCCACTGCTAAAAATAGACAATGCAACTATCACCTTGTTTCCGGACGTCACCATAAAAGTACAGCAAGCGCGACGTCAGGAAAGCTTTGAGAGCCAAAGAGATCAAATACTCCATGCTGTTTCCATCAACGCTTTGAATAATGACGGATGGCATAGTGTGGCGATTCGCCACCCCAGAGGAAGCCTCGGAGAGGCTTGATAGGTGGCGAACAGTGGGAAGACAAATGCGTACGCACAGAAACGGTAACTGAGCAACAAGCCAGGTGACACATGTACCGGTTGACTCGGATCGGCAACCCCCTTCAACTCGAGGACTCTCAGGCAAATCAAGACAACTAATGATGGTGGGAAAACTGGAACCAACAGCTGGGAGCAGCGGAGCGTCTCCCAGAGACTCCTAACACTGATGAAGTACTCAAACACAAGAGACTGATGCAGAAGATGGACTCTGGAGATGCAGATAAGCATATTATTTGTACTTCCGTTAATATAAACATTGCAGATGTTAAATGAAGACTCGGAATCACTTCCCAGTGTGGTGTATATTAAGTACCACAGCCATATCATGGGGGATCGTGGCGGGCTCGGGGTGGCCACACACATGGCTTAAGCCCACCTGATGCGGAACAACTTAGTGATAATGACATGGAATGTTAATTGCCTGGAGAACAAAGTTAAACGCATGATGGTGATGCAGTATATCCAAAGACATTCCTCGGATATTATCCTTCTTAAAGAAACACACTTACTGGGAAACATGCACAGCACTAGATAGATTTGGGTACAAACTAGAGGCACATGCTGGATTCACCACCGGCTTCCTGGGAGTGGGAACTCTGATTTGAACAGCACTACCATTTACACCCCAGAGAACATGGCAGGACCGTCTGGGAAGGTATGTGGGCAATATCGAAACATGGGAGGGTCAGGTCGTCAATCTGTGGTCACTATACGTATCACCTAAAATGCACTCGAGCACAGTGCCAGACTTGCGCACACTACATTTGGAGCTCCCCCGTGGTGTGTTGGTAATGGGTGGCGACCTCGGCGCAGTAATAGACCCCTTTAGGAATAGACAGTCAAGCACAGGGAGGGACTCGAGAAATTATGTCTCGAAGACTTTCGTAGCATCCCAAGGGCTGTTAGACCTGTGGCAAAAACACAATCCCCTAGCTAAGCAATGCACCTTTTTCTCAGCGTCTTAAGGCTGGATTATATCCTAACACATTCTGGTACAGCTAACAAATTCAGGGAGACACTACACAGGGAGGGAGGTATATATGGCCACTCCTCAGTCGAGGTATGAATGATAGGAACACTTAAAACCAATGTTCTGCTGCCGTGCATTGACCCTCGGCTGTTCAAAGATAAAAAGATTATGGATAAAATCAGAGAACGGACCGAACACTATTTTCAGGATAATCTGGGGACTCGCCCTGTGTGCTATGGGAAGCCTATAAAACTGAATCTGTGTGGGTGGGAGATCCCTTCCCTTGGGTGTGAGCACTTTTAAAATGAAACAAAAAGTTTCTCCTCAGGAGTATTCAAATGATGTTTACATCAATCTTTGTTGATTAATCATTAAAGGTTTTATTCATCATTTTATCCATGGTATACAAGTTCTTCTGCCATCTTGTAATTTCAGTTGCAGCAAGCGTTCATGATTAAATGCTTATAAACCCAATGCATTTTGGGTCCAACTTGACCCTTCTTCAGGGGTATGCTATACATGAATAGCCAAAATCAGTATAAGTATTTCATCAACTCATGAATACAAACTTATAGTTTCAACCCAGTAAGTCTGATTACATAGGAACATGTTAAATAGTTACCACAATTTAATGCAATTTCTTCACTCACTCATAAACTCAAGTCTGTAAAGTTCCACTACGTGAATATGATAAGACATGACACATTGTATAGTTAAACCCAAATGCGTAGTACTCACCAGACCACTAGCCAGAGTAAGGGTGAACCGAGTGGTCTCTGGGCAGATTGAGCTAAACAAGGGTATGAGGCAGGGATGCCCGCTCTCGCCCATGCTCTTCGCATTAGCATTGGAGCCCCTAGCAGCATGGGTCAGTAGGGATCCATTAGTAAGAGGTATACAGATTGTGGATGAGTGAAGAAAAAATCTCATTATATCTTGACAACATCATCCTATACGCCATCAAGCCCAGGTCTACTATTCACCATACTCTCCATATATTTCAATTATTTGGGAGTTATTCCAGCTACCAGATTAACTAGGATAAATCTCTCGCCCTTGCATTGGCAGGTGAAGTACCGATAATGCCTCCAGGCGGGAGTGCAAAAGAGGTCAGGGATAAAATTAAATACCTGGGCATTGAGATATCACACAGAAGCGGAATTTCTAGAGGGCAACTTATTCACCCAGTTGCACAGACTAAGAAAAGGAAATCACTCATTGGAGAACGCTGCCCCTCTCACTAATGGGTAGAGCAGCTCTTTTTAAGATGATGGCGCTTCCATGCCTTCTCTATGTCCTCTAAAATACCCCATACACAATCCCTGCAGAGATTTTTCGTAAGGTCGTCTCACAACTGAGACAATTTCTATGGAATGGAGAGAATCCCAGAATCACGCTACACAAGCTACAGAGGGGTCTACGAAGGGGGCTGGCAGTCCCAGATGTCCATAATTACTTTTGTGCCATGCAACTTGTCGCCCTTAACAATTGGGTCTTCGCGGGTAGAGAGGAGCCAGCGCACCGGATGGATCATTACGTGATGAGTCAGAAAGGATATTTAGATGCGCTATACAGTAGGAGCCTGAGGAACAAGCTGCCAAAGCACACACAAACCACCATTCAACTGTGGAGGGAGCCGACTAGATTCCTGGGATGGGAAGGCAGACTAACAGAGCGCACACCTTTGTGAAATAGTGATCTGCTAGGAGAAGTGCACGGGCTCCGGGGCTTTCACGTGTAGGCACTACTAGGCATTGAGTAGCTGGGGGATGTCTGGAAAGGTCAGACATTGGTAGATTTCTGAACCCTACCAGCAGACTATCAAATGCCAGATTCTGAACAGTTTCGATACCTACAATTGCAGCATGCCATTAAAACACACATATTGGCGGGAGAACAAATATCCAAGTATGGACCACTGGAAGAGAGACTACTCCTAGACCCAATGACCGCAAAAGCCACTTCCCTCATCTATAAACAAATCATGAATAACACACCGCAACCACTGGGGGCTTTGAGAATGGCATGGGAGAGGGACATAGAGACTCTAGAAGATGGGGATTGGGAGGAAGCTATACAAAGCCATAGAGAAGTAGCCATAAAAGAGCGATTCCTCCTCATACAACTTCGAATCCTGCATAGGTCATACACAACTGGAACAAGTTTATACAAAATGGGTAAATGCGAATCGAACAAATGCATGAGGCGATGTAATGAGGAGCGCACATTCTATCAAATGCTCTGGAGCTGCACGGGATTGCAGAGGTATTGGACTGAGATCACAGATGTAATGTCGAAGTTTACCGGACAAGTGGTCCCACTAGATGCCAGATGGCAAATACTGAGCATTACGGGGGAGACCAAGTGGTCGGGATACACCAGGTTGTGGTTAATGCTAGCAGTTGTGATTGCCAAAAGAAATGTGGCTAGGGCATGGAGGTAACACACCCTCCTAGGGTGATGAACTGAAAGAAGGACCTGAACTGGTGTGGAGCAGCCGGAAAATGAGTCGGATGCCTGGAGAAGTGCAGCAAAATATGGAACAAATGGGTGGATTACAGAGGGAGTTGAAATATCACATGTATGTAAATGAAACAAGACATGTGGAAACACGGTGGCACATGCACTTCAATAAATTGATTAGTTAATTAAATAATGTTGAGAGGGAGAAATAAGAAATCCGGGGGTTTGGGAGACGAGAATACCTTCAAAACTGTGCATGTTATGACTGCTGTCATCGACCTGAGATGTGTATTATGCATCTGCAAGTTGAATTTCTTTTTAAAACACTGCCTTGTAAATAAGCCACCCTTTCACACTGTGATTAGTATGAAAGGGGAGGGCAATGGGTGTTGTGGTGGGCGTTCCACCGCAACACCCATTGATTTTTACGCTGCCCCCTATTTACAAGGGCAGTGTAAATAGGAGGCAGTGCCAAAATTAAGACCAGGGAAAACGTGGTCTTAAACAGGCGAAACGAGGAGAAATGCTTTATTTCTTCGCGTTTTTGTTGTTTCCATGTGTGCTGCCTTGTGCAGCACACATAGAAACAGAAAATTACCTATGATGTGTACGTGCAGGAAGGTTCTCCTTACTGCACATAATCAATCATAAAGAAATGCTGTTTTGCAACTTCTATGTGTGCTGTATTAAGCAGCACACATAGAAGTTACAAAACGGTATTTAAAGATTGTTTATGTGCACTAAGAGACTGTTTATGTGCACTAAGGTGCACCTCCCGCAACATAAACAATCACTCCCCTCAACGTAGGCACCCTTGTACTATGGTGCAAGGGTGCCTGCGTTGGCGCAAGGCAGCTTAATTTAGCGCCAGCACAGGGGGAAAAGCAGGGCTCCACCATATTCTAGCAAATATGGTAGAGCCCTGAGTTTCTAAAGTGACGAAGCATGTTGTTAGCCCTCATAGCTTAACGACACCCTTCGCCACTTTATTGTAGATATGCCCTATAGAGGTATCAAAAAAAAATATAAGGCCAAAAGTCTAGTAACCCTTCAGGTTTTGGTAAACATAGACTACACATCCCTCCAGGAGCATGGAGGACCTCTCAAATCAGCCATTCTGAATTAACTGCGCTAAATGCAAGCAATAGAACCATGTAACCCTCAGTACGCCACAAATTCCAGGCAGAATCACAAGAGACGACAGACACACGCAAAGCACAGACTGATATGCACAAGACAGAGCACAGCAAAGGGTACGATACTCCGCCCCATCACACAAAAACAAAATGCTGATTAGCAAAGATCTGCCTAGGAATTGTTTTTGTTTATGGTTGTACTACACAGACACAATACTATACCCTTACTTTAAAAAGGCTAGCTCTTATAAAGCTTATTCACTATTCTAAATTAACAATTTTGTAATGTGTTATGATTATTACGTTGAAAATGAATTATATACTATAACATTTGCAATAGGTTTACATTTTTCTTGCAATATTCATTTTTTTCTGTTACGACAATGTGATGTTTATTAATTTTCTATATATTGATACAGTCTTAGACATAAAAGAATAACGTTTCCTGAAAGTAGGTATTAGGTCATGCCCCATTTTTCGACCTTTTTCATACCACCTAAAATACTTTCTTTAAACAACATCTGTCAGCCATCCCAGATCTAAACTCTAGAAGAGAATACTTATGAGGCAGTCTACAGAAGTTTTTTGCTACTAAAATTGGTTACTAACTAGTAGCAATTTTCTAACAGCAAACACAAGGAGAAATATACTGTGGACGTGGCGATGGTGTTATATATACTATTGTTGTAATGGCCTTATGTGTTTATGTGTCCTTTGTTAAAGGTTTTAATGTTTCTATTGTTGAATGACGTGTGCACAGCATGTGGAGCTTCAAAGAAAATATGTCCTTGCATTGCTTTAAAAATATTGCACTGATGAATCTGATAGAAAGTCTGCAGTGAAAGAAATGTTCTAGTAGTTACTGGAAAATATTTTAAGTGCTCTGGTGACGACATGGCCTATCTCATGGCATTCATCGTGTAGGTTTGAGTTCTCTTCGTTGTTCTCTTTCAAGGGTAGATTCTGTATTGCTATAAGATTGCTGCTCATTCGATTAAGTCTGTTTAATCCAAACCTCTGTTTTCTATTGTGTTATGGGAAAGGGTATTCTTCCATTCACAAAGTACACGTAATGGCAACTCAGATTCACTAGTAGTGATAAGATATACATGTTTATATTTATTATGTGTTCCAAAATACAAACATAGATGTCATACTATTAGATAGATATTAAGACAATAAATATTGAATATTAGGATTGTTTTGATACATTTGAATAAACGTATACTATCTCCATATTTTACATAACAAAATCATTCTTTTAAATCAGCTTTTTTTCAGTAGCGCGTACCTTTATCTTTTTTTTAAACCAAACAAGGGCAGGACATTTGTTTCCCAGGTGGAAAGAAAAAAATAAGGAAAATCATTAGTGAGAGTGATGATTGAAGATGTGCCTTTTGAAAATGCAGGTATCATATGATAGAGACTAATGAACTATTTTCCAGTTAGTTTTTAACCAGAGGACATCTACAGTCTTTATATCAGGTGAAATAGCCATGGATTTTCCCTCTGAAACATGCCCTAAAGAACCTGAGCTACTTTACAGGCTAAAAAAGAAGCAGTTCTTATTTCCTGTGCTGACTTTGATTCTCATGGAATTCATATGCTTACAAAAAGCCCCCCTCATATCTGGGGAGAGAATGTGGCCTAACGGGTAGGGCGGGTTCGAGTCTCGTCAGGGACGCTCAACATTCTGTGATTCCTGGCAAATCACTTTGGGGCATATCAACAAGCCCCTGCGTTAAAATTATCGCTGCTTTAGCGTCCGTTTTCGGGCGAAAAGCGGCGATAATTTTAATGCCCTATCAGCATGGACACGCTAACGCGTGAATCCATGCCTTAACGCCCATATCCTTTGCGCCTTGCCTCGCATCGCTAATGAGATGCGAGGTAGGTGTTCCCGTCTGGAATCCAGCGAAAATAATCGCTAACACAGCTTCCCCCTATTAACAATGAAATCGCTAAGCCGTCTAGCGACATAAAAAGTAGCGCTAACCGGGTATATCGCCGGTTTCTTACGCCTCTATTTTTCCTACTTAGGCATATATATCATAGGAGGTGGATTGTTAAACTAAGTCCACATCTCCATATCGACAATGTTTCCCCTGCGATATTGCCGCTTTCCGCCATTATTGACGGGATTTCTATCGCCTCGGCGATGCACATTGGTAATAGTGCGCTAACCGGGCGATAGAATCCGGCGATAGACGGCGTTAGGAATGTGCACGTTAAAGGCGGCCAGCGATAATTATCGCTGCCGCTTGATGATATGCCCCTTAATCTCCCCGTGCCTAACAAAAATGAATTTGTCCGTATGTAACGTAACTGGTGCTCATGTAAAGCGCTCTGATACGTCCGGGTCTAGTTAGCGCTATATAAAACTCCACAAAAAAACAAAAAGGCTGCATTTACAGATTTTTGTTCTTAGTGCATGGAGTTCCTTCTGATAGTTAATCTATTAACAAGGGAACCCGGACATCAGGGTATTACACCTTGAAATTAACTGCAAATATTCTGGTACCGAAATATCGTGTCAAAAATACCGAGAACAAAAGTATAGAGACAGTGAGTTTATATGGGTAAATATAGATTTACTTTATTTAAACCCACATATATGTATCTTGGTGATATAAATATAGTAAAACTATGTGGTATGTGGATTAAATCTATATTTATCTATATGCACTTACCTTTATGATATGTTTGTCCTCGATATTTTGTAACACAATATTGTGGTTCTTTGATATTTTTGCTGTCAACATTTCGACATACAACCCAACACCAGCAATCGGTGATGTATCTAAGATCAGAAAGTGTTTGAGATGAGGAAACTGATTAGAGCCTAAGGCTAGTGTTCTGAACCCACAGTCAATTACATATTTTCCGAATGACAACACCCACTTCCTTTCAAACAACATTAATTAAGCAATGTGTTGAAAGAAGACAAAGTCACGGCTCTTCAACTTCATCTTTATCGATCCAGTAACACCACCAACAGTGCAGCCTGCTAGTATGCTCTCAGTCTCCAATTGACTATGATAGAACATTACTCCATGGAGAGTGAAAGCATTCCTAGCCTGAGCTGTGCAGGTGCACTTAAAGGGGCGAGCAATAACTATAACACAATATGAGTGGATTACACACACAGTCTGTAATTTGGCAATGTATTTGACTGTGATGAGTGTCCATTGTCACCGTCCACCTTGGCTGGACTTACACTAGGAGGGTTCCGATAGGAAAATAGAGCAATTCTGGGATAACTATTCTCAATGCATCATAAAGTTCTCTTTGATTTACATATATGCTTAATATCAATCAATATCTATTTCAATGGGTTGTCTGTGTGCTAACGCAGCAGACTGGTTGATCACACTATCTCTAGAAAGGTATTGTGTTTGAGCTCTAGTCACCCTTTGTAGGGTATTTTGAATTGGAAAAATTGGAAAAATTCCATTGACCTACTAAATACAGCATCCCATCATGAGAGCAACAAAACATAGTAGGAGGGAGTGGTGGTGATAGGGAGAAATCATACTTCAACAAGAGAGAGTGTGGGGACGGGGCCAGCACTATCACAATGCAGATGTACTAGACGAAGGGCGGCCACACTGTGTGTAGCCTGTGACTACTTAGAAGGAGCTTCCTCCCTCTAATCTCTTGGAGCCCCCTCAGAGATCTGGGTGGAGGTGCTGTCATGTTAAAGCAAGTTGCAATTTCAAAATCTTCTGGTACCTTGGCAGACCTCCCTGCAGATTCCAAAATAGTGACGGGGAAGCAGGATGCACCCTTTGGGGTGCGAGGTTGGTGTCTTACACATGCAGTACAGCCAAGGTGGGAGCAGCAGAAAGCCAGCTATGGTTAGGAGAATAGCCCTATACCACTAAACAGGAATAAATTACCAAGGAAATCCTTGAATGGAAGAAAAGAGAGATCCTGTGTTGCATTGTGTCTCCGGAGCCGTACACCTTCTGTGATTCTTTGGAACGTGTGATTAGAATGGAAGGCACTGGAGGTGGTTGGCATCAACTTGCAACTACAATGGTTTCGTAGAGGAGATGAATACTAAAGACTTGACATTGACAAAGGCGATGGATTTAGCTAAAAGAGCTGGAAATACAGAAGAAGGGCTTAAAGAATTGGCATCTAGCGGAACTGGGAAAGTGGAATCCATTCAGGCTAAATTATCCAGTGTAGTTAAAAACAAAATTACTCCTCTTTGTGGAAATTGGAGGCATTAGAGGGGTTACACGTTTTGCATGTGGGTTAAGATGGCACATTGCTACTGATCTTAATTGCCCAGCTGTGGAGCAAGTGTGTAGAAGACGTAAAGCCACAGGGAATTTTACTAGAATGTGCAAAAGAAAGGGGAGTTTTTCCAAATCAAAGGTTGATGTTCGCATGGTCGGTGAAGGTGGGCGAGAACATCTGTATGGAGAGGAGATATTGGTGAAGTGGGTGTTGTTTTGGAAATGGTATAGCCTTATAGTACCATCAAGGTTGATGGGGTTGAGGTAGGCATGATGGTCAATTCTGGTGCGCTGAATACTTTGATTGGAGAAGAACATCTAGGAAAGTTTCCACATCACACATTATTTGAGCCAGACATTAAACTGGTGGCTTATGGAAACAAGCCCATAGAGTAGTTGGGGTATTTAGAAGTGGTATTGGAGTTTCAGGGAGTGGAGACACATTCTAAAGTGTACATTGCTAAGGATGGTTCATGTTTGCTGGGGTGGCCTCAACAAAGGGATTTGATGAGAAAACTGGATCTAAATCAACCTGAACAAGTGTTGGGTGCAAGGTCAAGTGTAAGTGAGGTGTGTGGTGAGAAATGGCAAGAGAAGTTTCAAGAAGTTTTCAAGAGTGAGTTAGGGCTACTTAAGGGATTTTTCCTCTCAAGACTGTGTTGTAGAATGGTGTGGTTCCTAAGGTGCACAAGGTTCGGGCTGTGCCTCTGGTAATGAGGGAGCTCTTGAAGAAAGAGTTACAAAAGTTGCGTGATTCGGAAATAATCGAGGAGATTGAGGCCTCGGAATGGTTGGCCCCAGTGATTTTGGCCAAGAAGCCTAATGGGGATTTAAGGATGTGTGTCGACCTGAGGGATCTGAATCAGGCTCTTTGGGTTGACAGAAATCCTCTGCCTAATATTGGGGAAGGTGAAAATCAAGAGTGTGAGAGTATTCTCTGCCCTGGATCTGTCGTCAGCTTATAATCAGATAGTGTTGCATTCAGATTCAAGACATCTTATGTCTTTTGGTACACCGGAAGGGGTGTACACTCAGAGCGCAGGTTCAAGCGCATGCCCTTTGGTTTGGCCTCAGCTGTTTTTCAGAGGGCAATGCATCAGCTATTTAAAGGACTAAACAATGTGACGTATTTCCAAGACGACACACTAAGAATGATGAGATGTCTATGTGTTAGGTATTTTGTAAGGCAGTGGGTTGACCATTAAATTGTGTACGTTTGTGGTCAGTGGTGTGAAGAACCTAGGTAATTGATGATAAAGGAGTGTCTCCTAAATTGCAGTTGGTGAAGGCTACAGAGGATGCCCCTTCACCTGTGGATAAGGACCAGTTGAGGGTTGGCCGAATATTATTCACAGTTCATTCCTAAGTTTGCAAACAAGACTGTGAGCATATGAGGTTTGATGATTAAAAATACTAGGTTTGTTTGGTGTACCGAGTGTGAGCTGGAATTCAGGTAAATTAAAGAGGAGATAGTGTCTGTGCACGCTCTCAAGCCTTTTGTACCTGCAACAGGAGTGTAGTGTGCACTGATGCCAGGGACGTAGGTTTGGGTGCTGTTCTTGTACTACAAAGACAAGGGAGAGCGGTGACTGTTGATTATGCATCTATACAGTTGAATGGAGCTGAGCACATGCATTCCACCAGTGAGAGAGAAGCGCTGACAAGCTGGTGGGGGGTGAACACTTTAAGAAGTTTGTGCGGTTTTGGGGGGAGGGGATGGGACAGATGTGGGGGAATCTAGTTTCTCTTGATTATCATTACTGTATTATTGTTTATATGATTGAGCGTCAGTTGAAAATGCACTGTTGCTAAAAGCAAATCGGCTCAGGGGTAGTGAGGCTGAAGGAAAAAGTGAAGTCATGTCATTAACCTATTACAATGAAACAATTGTTGAGATGTAAATGTCTGTGCATGACAACTGTTATATATATCCTTGATGCAATGCTTAATAAAAACAAGTTTTAAAAAAAAGATGTTTGTGTGGGGAACGCAGTTTGTGGTTCACACTGATCATTGCACTTTGGTTGAGGTGTTTACCAACAAAGGGACCAGTTTAGCTTTGTCTAGGATATGTTGTATTTTGAAGATGATGGAGTTTTTGTTCACTATGCAGTACATGCTGGGAAGGAAAAATGTAGTGGCAGATTGTTTATCAAGATGCCGGTCGAATGTTCAGGTGATGATGAGTTGGATGAGGGTGGAGAAATGGTGGTGGGTGTTTGTGTGATTATAGTAGGTCGAATTGAGCATGGAGAGTGGCAGCAAGCCATAAAGGAGGACAAGGTTTTTGAGGAAGTTGTGAGGTACATGTCATGAGGATGGCCTGCCAAAGGAAAGGTTCCACATGAAGTTGAGTTACTTCGGAATATAAGTACAGAATTGTATAGATTACATCCTGTTCAAACTCGATCTTTGGCCTCAAGTAAGTGATATGGCCATTCTCAATCGAAATGATAGTGACCACAATGACCTACTGTTAAGCCTTTTTGGGCTACCGGTTCTAAAGCCTCAGCAAAATCCAACTAGGGCTCAGTTGGTAACAACCAATAACAATAGGAGAATCAAGTGGGCTAATATAATTGCCGATGGTAAGCTTCTTCCAGAAGTGTACAAAGAAGTGGTGCAGTTTTTTGTGAAGACGTCTTATGCCACCATAAACGACTTCGCTTTCCTATCCAGCTACCAGGATCTCTCGAATAATATCTTGCCCTATTTTAGGAGCCAATGAGGGTTACTTCCTCGAAAACGTAAAAATACTTCTTGGTATAATAAGGAATGTAGGAAGACAAGAGCTGAACTCATGGAGACCGTAAAGGAGGAGTTAAGGCCTACGATACATAATAAAAGGAAGTCCTATAAGAGCATTCAAAGGGAAGTCAAACACAATTGGGAAACAGAGAGTTGGCGTCCCCTAGTTGAGGCTTCCAGGCTAAAGGTTTGCCGGCTATTCTGGCAACTTTTCTTGAAGGGGGTTATTTTCCAGGTTCACAAAAATGATTTCCACATACAGCCACATATCTGGGAAGAATACTTCCAGGCGCTATACTCTGAGGAGGACGGTGGGGCCAAGGGTGGCACAGGGAAGGAATCTAGGGCTTGCAACAATGTGTTGGCTTGTATTGAGGAAAAGAGATGTTCACTTGTGGAAGTTAAAAATGCAATTACTTCCCTCCCAACCGTCAAAGCCCCAGGGTTAGGTAGACTCCCTGGAGATCTGTATAAATCAGAACCCAATATCTGGGGCCCTTTGCTTCATTCAGTTTTCAATGCCATTACCCGTGGTGGTGTGATCCCAGCCACATGGATGGGAGCTGAAATAATCCAAATATTTAAAAAAGGGGACCCTGCAAACTATAGGCCCTTCAGCCTGATAGATGTGTCTCAAAAAATCTTTGCCAAACTAATTTTAAAACGCGCATCCAAAACTGGGCAGAGTGTTAAATGGTAGCGGCAGTTTCAGTCGATAACCTTTCAAGTATTGCCCGGCGGTAATCGCCTCTCATACCACTCGATAATTTACCAATGAAAGAGGCAGGCGCCGGAGACTGGAAGGCAGGAAACAAAGTTTTATTCCGTCGGAGCAGAACACATCAGATCAGACAGCAAGGTATCGTCACGAGGTGCTCTAACTGCATCTCAGAGACCTGGTCTCTTATACACAGGTTTATTGCTTTATTACATATGGTACATTCTTGTTGAGGCTTTGATGTACGGGAAGACATTCCTTGGAACCCCCACTTCAAGCTCGTTCCCACACATATCTACAGTAGAAGTCCCCACCCCACCCACAGTAGGAGATGGCTATCACGCAGCTGGATATTCCGCCAATTCCCGGGGGTGTGTGCAACCGGCCGGGTCTCAGGGGGTAGGGGCTTTGATCCACCGTAATCCCTTTGATGTGGGGTGTTTCCCTTACAGTAGGAGCAATAAACTGCATCCGCAGGGCTAGGTGATGGCCTGGGATCGGTTCGGACAATGGGGCGCAGAGGAAGGGGGTTTATCAAAGAGGGGCATGACCATGTATGGGATGTCGGTCAGGTGTGGGATGTGGTCCCATGGCAGGGTCGCGCTGAATGAGAGGGTTTATGGCCCGTGTATGAGAGAGCGGGGGCGGCCGGCGCGCGGGGGATGCTCGCAGCGCCAGGGGAAAGCGCTGGCGGTCGAGAACGAGCGGGGAGAGAGTGGGGTGCTTAAAATGGCGGCCGTGCATTCGCTGTGCGTGGCGCTGGGGAGAGGCAAGATGGCGCAGATAATGTTCAGTTTGCAAGCTAAATTTCCACAGTCCTCCTTTTTAACATATCTCGCCAGCTTGCCTAGTTCGGATCTATCCCCATAATACTCCGAACTTCCACCTCATACAGAGCTTTCATTCGCTCTGTTTCAAAGTCCAAAGTCTTAGGGCAGATGCAGTTCATAAAAAGCGAACATAAAGGTGGCAGACACTGAATCCCCAAGCAACATCCACATAGTATCACAATTGGTATGAGGATAAATGAAAACAGCCTCCATCCCCAACTTTTAATAGTGTCCCAAAACCAACTCCCCAGTGACCATTCTCCTTGCTCTTGATGGACCTCTGCGGACAGTCTGTGGAGGTGTTCAATTGCTTTGTAGACTGAGGGTGAGTTATCCGGTACGTAGGTACAACAGCTGGACCCAATGATGCGGCATGCTCCTCCACGATCAGCCAGAACCACATCTAGAACGAGGCGGTTCTGAAGGGCCACTAAGCGGACGGCCTGGAGCTCGGCGGTGTTGTTGGCGAGGGCGCCAGCCGTAATGTTCATCGCCGTTTCGACTGCCTGGGTTAAGTGGCGGATGGCACGGCTGTTTGCCATTGGACCCCAGAGTGGAACAAGGCCTTTCACTGCGTCCATGAACTGTGCTCCGGCGGAGTCGGCTTGCACAATGTCTGTGGCCCGCTTCTGTCGGTGATGGTTTGCTGGAGCCACATATGTCGGAGGAAGGACAAAGGCGATGTAGCAGGTGCCTCCCCAACCTTTCGGAAGCCAGGTGTAGGCCTTAGTACCACAGACGAAGTACATATTCGGGGAGGCAACAAAGGAGGGTGGGTCAACTGAGTCCAATGTTCGGGTGATGAGGCAGGAGCTGTGGCCCACCAACTGCGCCCCCAGGCCTTCGAGGCACACAAATCCAGTGATGTTGATGACGGACAGGGCCACTGTTAGGGTGGCGGCCGTCCGTTTCCGGAGGTAAGAGAGGGTGGGTCTGGCTGGGTTGTTGAACACTTGCATTTCAACTCGTTCTTTGGCAGGGATGTCCATGTGAAAGGAAGTGTTCGATCTCAGAGGGCAGAAGAGGGCAGAAGTTCTTCCAGTTTTGTTCAGCCAGAACCCATGGTAGAAGTGTGACATGGTTCTGCCGGAAGTGGCATTGTCCTTGTAGCTTTCTTGCAGGAGGATTAGCCAGGCGAGGCAGGAACCATGGACAGAAAAAGGTGAAGGGATGAAAGGGATAGAGTGTCCAGTGGCATGTGGTAGCAATCCACAGATCCAGCAATTAGTGGCGTTGGCAGCAAGATTGTGTTGGTGGAGCAACTGCACAAAAGAGTTATTCCAGAACTCCTTACGCCTTTCTCGGAGTTGGGGTGAAAGTGAGATCAGATGGTGTTCTTTCGTGGTGGTAGGTTGAACGGTGGTCAGCAACATCTTATGAGCGGGTGTGCCCTCCTCCATGATCCAAAAGGTGACCACGAGGAGAAGGCAAAAGAGAAGGGTAATGAAAAGTGCAATAGTCTTTAAGCTGTGCATTCGGTCAGTCTTTGGGTTTTTATAGTGGATCTTCGGACGTCCGGTTGCTTCCATCATCTTCATGTCGGGCGCTTCCATCACCTTCAAGAGACTCGGTAGCGGGCAGAACCACAGACTTCGTTTAGTTTCTCTCCTGGTGGCCTTTGAGGTGACTAGGCTACCGCTCTGAGGTTTCCACTTAGCCTGTGGTCTGCTTAGCCGAAGTTCTCTCCTTTCGTCGCAAGTTATACCCTTCCTTGGATGGCACGGTGGGATCAGGATATCTTACTAACTCGAGTGTCTCTGTATCTGGGCAGCGGCTCAGGGATGGTCGGTCTTTGTCCAGAAGTTCTTCTTGGGCGGCGATGTTGTCCGTGGTTGTCAGGGTCGGTGATACCTTCTTGCAGTGGTGTGCATGCAGCCAATTGCGTTTCCCCTCCACTCGAAGAGCTGTTCGGGTGGTGATCAGGACTTGCAGGGGGCCCGTCCACCGGGGCTCCAGACTCTTGGTGCGCTGGAAGTTACGCACTAAGACGAAGTCACCGGGTTGGATGTCGTGTCCGGGGCCCCTGGAAACATCGGGAATGGCGTGCAGCACCTGCTGATGGATGACAGACAACGTTTTAGTTAGGTTATACAAATAGTCAGACATGAGGACGTCCGGGACGTCGTGGATGGATGTTGGCTTTGGAGCAGCCCAAAGGTTCATGGGCCGCCCGAAAACGACCTCGTAGGGGGTTAAGTGGTGTTTAGTGGGGGTGGAACGCATTGATAGCAATGCTAGCGGGAGAGCGTCTGGCCATCTCAGTCCTGTGGTGGCGACTATTTTTGCTATCTTAAGCTTCAAGGTGGCGTTGTGTCGCTCAACCAAGCCTGCAGATTGGGGATGGAAGACCGCATGGAGTTTCTGTTTTACACCCAACCCCTTTAAGATGAGTTGGATAACTTCGGCTACGAAGTGAGGGCTGTTGTCGCTCCACAAAATTCGACAAAGGCCGTATCGGGGGAAGAATTCCTTCAGTAGTACTTTTGCGGTAGTCATGGCGGTGTTGTCGTGGGTTGGATAGGCTTCCACCCACTTGCTGAAGGCACACACAACGACAAGTACGTACTTCAAACCTTGGCACCTTTCTAACTGGACATAGTCCATTTGTAGGACTTCAAAAGGGTGATTGGGGACCCCGAACCCTCCCCGAGGTACAGCAGTTCCTTTCCCAGGGTTGTGTTGGAGGCATACTAGGCATTGTTGGACCAGACGTTTGGCTGAGTCTGGGATCTTGTCGTTGTGCCAGACTTTGGAGATGAGTTCGATCATGGGGGCAGACCCTATGTGTGCGGGGGAGTGTGCCATGGTCAGCATGGGGATCAAGTATGAGTCTGGTAGCAATCATTTGTTCGAGTCTTTAGTCCGCCAGCAACCATCATCGTCCTTCAATCCCACCCGTGCCCATTCAGTTAACTCGTGTGGTGTACTGGCTAATTGGATGTCCCTAATCGTTTCTCTAGCATCCTTCCATTTCTCAGCTTGTGACCTGGTCACGTACATACGGGTCGTGGACCTATTCTCGGCTGTGGTTCGGGCAGTAATGTCAGCTAGTGCATTTCCCTGTCCTATAATGTCTGTCACCTTCTTGTGTGCTTGGCATTTGATCACAGCTAGCCGTGTGGGGAGGAGGACCGCTTCGGTCAGGGCAGAGACTAGATCTCCATGCAGGATGGGTGTGCCATGAGAAGTCAAGAATCCCCTCTCTTTCCATAAGAGCCCAAAGTGGTGAACTACCCCGAAGGCGTACTGACTGTCTGTGTAGATGTTTGCGGTTGTCCCTGCTGCCAGGATGCAGGCTCGTGTGAGAGCAATTAGTTCCGCCGCCTGTGCGGATCGCTGTGTGATGCGGGCTGTCTCAACAACTGTTCGGGCTGTGGTGACTGCATAGGCAGCTGAGGTGGTGCCATCGGGGAGCTTGATGCATGAGCCATCCACCCACAGTTCTCCGTCAGGGTCTGGGAAGGCAGTATCTCGGAGGTCGACCCTACTCTTGGTCTGTTCGTCGGTGAGGGTCACACAGTCGTGTATAGGGGACGCATTGGGATCAGTGTCAGGGAGAGGTAGTAGAGTAGCTGGATTCAGAGTGGTGCATCGTTTCAATGTGATGTGGGGTGCAAGCAGAGTCAGTTCGTAACCGGTCAGTCGTGCGCTAGTCAGGTGTTGAGTCTTGGTTTGGTTCAGGAGGGTGTCAACCGCATGGGGTACCAATACTGTGAGGGGGTTTGAGAGTACGATCCCCTCGCTTTGCCGGATAGAGATAGCCGCGGCGGCTACTGCTCGAAGGCATGCGGGCAAAGCTCTGGCCACAGGGTCAAGAGTGGCAGAGAAGTAGGCACAAGGGCGTTGTTTAGGGCCTATGGACTGGGTTAGGACAGACAACGCACATCCCTCCCTTTCGTGGGTGTAGAGGGAGAAAGGTTTAGTGTAGTCTGGGGTTCCTAGGACTGGGGCCGAACAGAGGGCGTCTCGTAATTCTTTGAAGGAGGATTGACATTCGGGTGTCCAGGGGAGGGGGAAGGGGACATCTTTAGCCAGCAGGGAAAGCAGAGGTTTTACGATAAGACTGAAGTTTGGCAACCATTGTCGACAAAAGGAGGTGAGGCCTACTAGGGACCGCACTTGCTTCTGAGTTTTGGGAACAGGGGTTTCTAGGATGGTCTGAATTCGGTCAGGGGTAAGCTTCCTCCCGTCTTTGGATAGTAGGTGGCCTAGATACGTTACTTGGGGCTGGCAGAATTGCAATTTCTTTCTGGAGACCTTGTGACCGTTCTCCGCAAGGAAGCGGAGGAGGTGAATGGTGGCTGTGACGGCAAGTGGAGTGGTGTCGGACGCCAAAAGAATGTCATCGACGTACTGTATCAACACCACTCCATCGGGTAGTTGGACTGCATCTAGCTGCCTCTTGAGGGCCTGGCTATAAATTCTGGGACTCTCAGTGTAGCCTTGGGGTGCCCTGCAGAATCTGTACGAACGGGCTTTTAAAGTGAAGCCGAACAGGTAGCGGCTGTCTGGGTGGATGGGGATGGAAAAGAATGCGTTTTTGAGATCAATAACAGTAAAGGTGGTGGCAGTGGATGGAATCAGGGTGAGGATGGTGGTGATGTCTGAGACCACGGGGTACTGAGGTATGACTACTTTGTTAACCTCTCGCAAATCAACAATGAAACGGTAGGCTTTCTCATCTCCCTCGCCTTGCTTCTTTACAATGGGTAGGATAGGGCTGTTGCAAACATTACTGACTACTTCTTCTACCACTCCTGCCTCGACTAGGGACTCGATGATTTCCACCAATGCCTTCTCGCCTTCGGGTGATATCCGATACTGTGGAAGCTTTGGGAGCACTGCGTCCGGTCGGACGGTTATGTGTACCGGGTCGATCACCATGCGCCCTACATCTGAGTCGGTTTTAGCCCATAGATGTGAAGGTAATGTGTCGAGTAGGGACATGTCAGCATCGGTTATAGAGAGCATACGCCGTGTGTGACAGGGTCTGGACAGATCTGGGTTATCGTGTAGGATGACTCGAACTCCGTCTGGGGAGCATCTGATGGTAGCTCGAAAATGTTTTAGCAAATCAAGTCCCATAATAGCATCGGGGGTGTTGGAGGAGAGCAAAAAGGTCGTGTCAGTGGTGTTATCTTCTAAGTCAAAGGAGATTGGTGCTGATAAGGGGTTAGTGGAGGGCGTTCCATCGAAGCCTATTGAGGTTACATGTGAGCCAGACAAGGGTGCCCTAGGGATCAGTCGTTTGGATAACGCACTACGTGTCGCCCCAGTGTCTACCAGGAATGGAGATTTTGTGCCCAAGACCTTAGCAGTGATGTAAGGACCTTGCTGGTCAACACGGAGTTCGACTGGATCCCTCCCTTGCCCCTGGCGGTCCTATGCGAAGTCATGGGTGCTTTCGTAGTCGGACTGCTGACACTGGTTTTGTCGGGGGCGATCAAAGGTGTTTGGTCTGCCTGGCCTGTCGTTGATTGCGTCGTTCGTGTGCCCTCGTCCCTGTCCTCTATTTCTGGGGTCATATGCTGTGTCTCTGGGATCCCTATTTTTGTTCAGTTCCAGAAGGACCGGGCACTGGGATTTCCAGTGTCCGAACCCTCTACAGAACGCACATTGGTTCCCATCTAAGTCTCTCCGTCCGTTGTAGGGTGCAGGTGTATGGTCTCTAGGGGGTAGCTTTCTAGGGGCGGTTGGTTGGTAATTCCCTTTCGGGGGTTCCCTTCCTATGGTCACCCCTTGCAACTGTGCTATCATTACCCTCTCCTTCAGTTCCTTTTTCTTTCTCTCTGACGCCCTATCGTTCTCGTTCTTCTGGTTTTCGTAATATTGGGCCATCTGGAGAATTGCTGCGGGTTTGGAGGCTGCCCAACTACTCTCGCTGGTCTGTAGCTTCTGGGAAACTTCTTGTGACAGACCCTTCACATAATTCTGGACAAAGAGGTGATGTCCGGTTGCAGTGGTCATGTCCTGGCCACTATAATCGGAAAACACAGTCTCGAACCGAGAGAAATATTCAGACACATCCTCCTGGGGTTTCTGGCGACAAGCCGTCACTATTGACCAATCTACCTTTCTTTCCGGGATTAGAGTCTTCAACTTAAGTACAATCTTGTCTGGGAGCTCTAATATGGCTTTCGGGGGTTTCTGTCCCGGTTCTCGCTGTTTATCTATGGTATCGAGTTGTACCCAGGTATATCCGAATGGCTCAGCGTGGTCAACTTTCCGGATTTGCTTCCACACATCAGCCGGCAGACATAGCCCAAAGAACAAGTCGATATCTGCTAAAGTCATTATCGTAGAACCTAAGGCTGTACCCAGTTCAGTGTAGAAGGCAGTCGGGTTCTTTCTCAAGTCGGGTAGAGTTTTTCTAAAGGTCAAAATATCTTGTCGGTCCCATGGCTGGTAGACCCAATTATATACAACCCTTCCCTTCGCATCTTGGTGGTTGATGTCGTCATGTGTTCCCTGACCTCGTGGGGGGACCCAGTAGGGGGCAGCCTCTTTGATGGGCATCATGGTATCAGCCCTTCCTTCTTGGGGCTTAGTCGCTATGGGGGTTTCTGCTTTGGTGGTCTGCCTGTGTTCTCTAAGGTGTCGATAGACCTCGAGTGTACGAGTGAAGAGGTTCGTTACATCGCCCTCTCCTTCTTCCCCAATGTCTACCTTCCTATATAGGGTCGCTAAGCCTTCGAGACCTTTATCGCGGTACCTATCCTCATATGCATTTAGGGCATGATAACAAAGTCGTACGACAAAGTGTCGTCTGCGGCTGTCTGCATACGAGTTATATACGTCTGTTATATACTCCTCACTTTCCTTACGCTCCACTAGAGTCTTTACTATTTTGTCGATTCCTGCTCGTTCATCCTTCGTTAGTCGATTCATTCTGGTGGGATCTTTCTTTCTCATCTCAGGGTCATCCGACGTTATTGCCGACGTTGTGTTCAGTACAGGAGGCTCGGCCGGCGCGGTGGCCGTGAGGACCGAGGCCCCTGTACTGCTTTTGTTCGTGTTTGGGGGTTGTGGGTGTTGCACTATTGATTGGGAGGGTGCGTATGGAGGGGGCATGTAAATGATCGGGGGACCTAATAGTAATTCATCATTCGTTCGCTGTTTAGAGGATAACTCAGGGTAGAGCAAAGAAGGGGTCCTAACAGCGTACTGGCCTGATGTTTCGGGCTCCTGTCTTAGTTTAGTTTCCCTTCTCTCCTTTATTTCTTCTTCTAACTTTCTAGCGGCAAGGTGAGCTGCTTTTCGTAATTCCTTTTCTGCTTTTACTTCTTCCCTCTTTTTCCGTTGCGTTGCTTCTTTGCGCCACATGCCGATACTGTCAAGCATAGTAGGCGTCGTCTTATTGCTACGCAGAGCTATTTCTAGCACTTCTATCTTATGGTCGTCGAAGGATCCCATCAGTGGCCACTGACTCTCGGGGTCCTTCTTTGTATATTTATGCCATAGCTTGGTATAAGCTACGGCGACTAGTCCATATTTAGTGAACATGTCCTTATTAGGGGTGCCTTCCAGTGGAGCCGGATGGTCCACCTCTAATAAGCGGTCCGGGCAGAACCAACTACCAATCAGTGGGGAGAAGATAGGCATGACGGGTTTTAATGGGGACAAAAGTCAGCACTACCTATCTTTTCACTGCTTGCAAAGACTAGACAGAATATCTCTATTCCTCGTTATTTGTAAGCAGAGAATACCTCCAAAAGAACCAATATCGAACAACTAGTGTTCGGACAATCAATCAATCAATCAATGGGGAGATAAAGATAGGCACGACGGGTTACAACGGGGACAAAAGTCTGCGTTACCTACCCTTCACTATTTGCAAAGACTAGACAGAATATTTCTATTCTACGTTATTTGCAAACAGAGAATATCTCAAAGAGCACTATTCTTCAAAACAATCAATGTTCGGACAATCAATCAGTGGGGAGATAAAGATAGGCACGACGGGTTTCAACGGGGACAAAAGTCTGCGTTACCTACCCTTCACTATCTGCAAAGGGAGAGAGAGAGAGTATTTCTACTCCTCCCCGTTTGTAGACAGCGAATATCTCAAAGAGAACAATCAATGAGCACAATCAATGAGCAATACTAGTATTCCAAAGCTTCAAACAATCAATCAATTATTTCGCAATTTGTCGTGTATCACGACCTTACCCGGACCGCGTGGACAGTTGCTCGTCTTCCGCCTCCAGCGCCCGATCGTCCTCTACTCTCCGTATTTGCCGCGGCACTCCTGATGGTTCCCAGTCAGGACCGTAGATCACTCGAGAGAGGTCTGCTCGGAACCAGTGAAGTTCGGATGATCGGCTGCCAGACGAGGGTCTATTGGGCAGGAGCTCTCCCGATCGTTGCAGTCGTTCACTCTGTCGTCGGGACCTCTCCCACTGGATCCACGTGTCGCTGATGGGCCCCACGTTTGGGACGCCAATTGTTAAATGGTAGCGGCAGTTTCAGTCGATAACCTTTCAAGTATTGCCCGGCGGTAATCGCCTCTCATACCACTCGATAATTTACCAATGAAAGAGGCAGGCGCCGGAGACTGGAAGGCAGGAAACAAAGTTTTATTCCGTCGGAGCAGAACACATCAGATCAGACAGCAAGGTATCGTCACGAGGTGCTCTAACTGCATCTCTGAGACCTGGTCTCTTATACACAGGTTTATTGCTTTATTACATATGGTACATTCTTGTTGAGGCTTTGATGTACGGGAAGACATTCCTTGGAACCCCCACTTCAAGCTCGTTCCCACACATATCTACAGTAGAAGTCCCCACCCCACCCACAGTAGGAGATGGCTATCACGCAGCTAGATATTCCGCCAATTCCCGGGGGTGTGTGCAACCGGCCGGGTCTCAGGGGGTAGGGGCTTTGATCCACCGTAATCCCTTTGATGTGGGGTGTTTCCCTTACAGTAGGAGCAATAAACTGCATCCGCAGGGCTAGGTGATGGCCTGGGATTGGTTCGGACAATGGGGCGCAGAGGAAGGGGGTTTATCAAAGAGGGGCATGACCATGTATGGGATGTCGGTCAGGTGTGGGATGTGGTCCCATGGCAGGGTCGCGCTGAATGAGAGGGTTTATGGCCCGTGTATGAGAGAGCGGGGGCGGCCGGCGCACGGGGGATGCTCGCAGCGCCAGGGGAAAGCACTGGCGGTCGAGAACGAGCGGGGAGAGAGTGGGGTGCTTAAAATGGCGGCCGTGCATTCGCTGTGCGTGGCGCTGGGGAGAGGCAAGATGGCGCAGATAATGTTCAGTTTGCAAGCTAAATTTCCACAAGAGGACAAGAATATACTCTCGCACCTGCAGGCGGGGTTCAGAGCTGCTACCAGTACTTTAGATCAAGTGTTTCATTTTTTATTGCTCATCTGGAAAGAGGTTAAACTTAAGAAAGGCCATCTTTATGTAGTGTTTGTTGATCTCAAAACTGCTTTTGACTCCATTGATCGCACTAGACTCTGGTCTACCCTGAGGCCCTTCTTCATCTTTTAATCAGGTTACACCACGATAATTATGCCAGAGTCAGATGGAGTTAAGATGGGAGGCTGTCTGGAAATATTTTAATTGGGAAAGGAGTGCACCAGGGGTATGTGCTGGCCCCAACTATGCTTAGCATATTTATGAATGAGCTGATAAATGAGTTGTACGATTGTGGAGGCGACCCATCGAAATTGGGAGGGAAGCAAATTCCTTCACTTTTGTTTGCAGACGATACGTTACTCATATCTAAAACCTCAATGGGCATCCAGAATGTTTAAACCAAATTTTCAAATGCTGGCAAATTCATTGTTTGAAAACCAAGTACATGGTTTTCAACCCCTATAAATCTGCCAAGGGGAAAGTGGTGTTGGATGGTCAACCATTAGAGCAGGTCAATGCCTTTGACTATCTAGGCATAAGAATTAGTGATAACCTGGCATGGTCCCCTCAAATTTCGAAAAGTGCGCTGACACTCCAACACTTAGATTGTGCATTACTGAAAAGAGCCAAACGCTCAATGTTTCGCCCTTGTTAGAAATACTTAGGGAAAAAGGCTTGGGAGCAGCACTCTACGGGCAGACCTCTGGGGTCTTGAGGATATCAAACAATTAGAAGTTGCTCAAAACACATTTTTAAGAGCTCTTCTTAATATTCCAAAGAACACACCCCTATTGACACTTCGACTCGACCTTGGGCTAAAATCCATCTCCCATTTAGCTGTTTTGAGGGCGCTTATGTTCTGGGTGAGACTCTGTACTTGCAACACCCAAGTACCCGTAAGTAAAAGAAGCTGTGGAAGAATTACTATCTCTCCAAAAGAATTCAGGTCTTTTGCCCTGGTCTGGGAAAGTCAAGGGGTGGCTCTTTAAAATAGGGTTGGGTATCTTGTGGGATGATCCACGTTCCATAACACAAAATATGATTCCTCTGTTGAAAATAATGTACTGGAATTTTAATAATTCTGATTGCACTGAAGCTAGGTCACTAGGCACTTTATCTACACATTTTTTAAACGTCAAAAGTTGTTTTAGATTTGAAACGTATATGGACGATGTAGAACCACCGCAGGCATGTGCACTTGATATACAGTTCAGATTTGGCACTCTGCCATTAAACGCTACTAGAAGCAGTTGGACAAACTCAACCATTACACCTATGTGTTCGTCCTTCAACTCTGATGGTGAAACCACTGAACATTATTTATTTTACTGTCCTGTGTATGCTATTCTGAGGAAAAAATGGATTGTTCCGGCATGCTGAATGTTGTCATTTTCCCGTCCTTCAGAAGCCTTGAGTGTACTTAGCTCCAACACAACCAAATGGCTTGTTTTTACTTTATCCAGATATCTTTTATATGCTTGGTGGGTGAGGTCCAAGGCGGCAACACGACCCATGCTCACTGAAGTTGGGGGAAACTATAGTGAGGGCCCTGAACCAAGTGTAGTGGCGTAAGCTAAATTTTTACTTCTCATCAGATTCCACATATTTGAATTGTTCTTTATTCTATTTTAATCTTTGAAAAAGTCATACTTCTCGATATACCCTTGACATTACGCCTGATGTTACGCTGCTAATTCATCTTACTTGTATTTACTGGCAATTAATTTATGCAATGAGATTTTTTTTTAATATGTGTTGGGTTTTTATGATATGAGTGTATGATCATGCTATTGATCGAATAATAAATAAAATAAAAAAAAGTACAGAATTGTCTCTGGAGAATTGTGTTCTATTGAGGGGGTAATTGTTGGTTGTGCCTAGGGGCTTAAGGTCATGTATTCTTTGTTTGGAGCATGAGGGTCATGTGGGCATGTGTGCGTCTAAGCGAAGAATTAGGGCGGAATATTTGTGGCCCGGTTTGGACAAAGATGTGGAAAGAGAGGTCAGAGTGTGCCTGGCATGTGCATGGAATGATAAATCACAGAAGACTGTGACTTATCCTCCAGTGGATGTGGAGGAGATGGATGCTCCTTGGAAGAAAATTGGAATGAACATCTAGGGGCCTTACAAGGTCTTAGGTGCTTGTCCTGTGAATACATTAGTTATCATTGATTAGCCACAACGCAATGGCCACGTGGAAAGGTGGAACAGGACATTGAAAGAAGGTATCCAGTACTCCCTGAGTCAAGATTAGGGCTCCCAGTTTTATGGTTTTTATTTTTTGGACATTTATGTCTGTATTTATCCATATTTATTTTTGCTCATCTTTTCTGCATTTATCCATTTTTATTTTGTGTTTTTGTATAAATGAAGGGTGCGTGTGAAGAACGAATTGATGGAAAGCAAGGGTTTGTTTAAAATGTTCCAGGCTGCTCCAGATCAAAATGGTGAATCTCTACACTGTCCTTTTGAGTGATGGTAATGGGTGGAATATCAAGAAGGTACCTGACTGTCTGTGACATGGAGAAATGACTGAGAGTGCTGTGGAGTCTGAACGTGGAAGTGATGGTATGATAATGCGGGGGTTGTCTGAACGTGGGGAGGTGAAACAGATCAGGACACATAATCTACCATAAGGGTTTGAGAATTTGATCATGGACCAATGAGAACCTGTATTTATAGTGTGTTATTCTCATGTTTTCCTAGGTATGTTCCATAGTCACCTGGTAACTACATTGTTATGTGTTTATCTCAATTGCCTGTTGAAATCTGTTAGTTATTTTCATATTGGCTTATAGTATCATTAACCCCTTCAGTGCCCATGACGAGCTCGACTCGTCATGGGCTGCGGTGGCGCTGTGCCCATGACGAGTCCAGCTCGTCATGAACTCCGCCCGCTAATGAAAGGCGCGGCACTGGGCGGGGAAAGGGGCGGGCATGCAAGGGGTTAATTGTTGAAATGATCCTTGTGCATTTCTTTTGTGTTGTGAGGAGAGAGATGTGCTGCATCGTGTCTCGTGAGCCTTCCACATTCCGTGATTCCATGGAACGGGGTGATTGGACGGGAAGGCTCGGGAGGCAGGTGTGTGCAGATGGTTGGATCCTGGCTGGCTGCTCCCTCCTGGCTATCACTATAAAGGCTAAAAAAAAAAGCAGAAACTAACCTTGACTCCCACGGTACTTCATTTCACCATGTTAGAGGAATGTGGCAAAATAGGACACTCAGGTTGGATTTACTGCAGGATAAAACAGAATTGAGAAAAGAATTGGCGCATCAGGGAGGGAGGCCTCTACACCAAGAGAAGCTTCTGCTGTGGCAAAACAATAACAGCATGCCTCCTATGGAAGAATCCCCGAGAGGAGCTCATTAAGGACAGACACACAGGGGCATATACATCCAATGAAGGGAAACTCCATAGATGAAACAACGCTGGGACCATACAATCTAGAGTCACCTCTGGGACACTATCGCTAGTGAGGTACTGACTGTCAGACTCCCTCAAGTGACATATAAGGAAAAATGTAGGAACTGCTAACCAGAGAGCCCGCAAGTCGTGTTGGGTGAGTGAACAGCCACATTTGCACTCCTTACCTCCCCCAACACAGAGGGAACTTACATTGGCAATGTTTCAAAAAAGCAAGGAACAGCAAGCCCTCATAAGTGACCTGAACCTGCACCTCATCTCACCACCTCACAACATTGCACCCTAGCCTCAATGCATGCCTCTGCCGAATGGTTCAGATCTCCAGGGGGTGCATGGTGCCAGAGGTTGTAACCTCTCACATCTACCCACAAACCTTTGGGTCACAGGGAGGTCCAGTGACATTGGTGGCGATCTTGACTGTGACATGGCAATATAAAGCAGCCACCAATCTGCTATCCTTGATTTCCATCCAGAACGCAGGAGAAGAACTGAGCTCCATGCCTGGATTCCAGACCAAGCACAGATGATAGAACTCCGAAGCCTTCTATAACTTGCCTGTTTTCTACCCTGCTCGCCAGATGCTGCACGAGTCCCGCTCGTTCCTCCAGTGATCCTGCTGCAGCGGCGGTCAACCAAAGTAGGGAATCAAGAAACACATAAAATGCTGTCTCTGAATCTGAAGGTAAGGCGCTAGTGTCTAGTGTACACTTAGTGCACCTGCTGCTGACCTCGGGCATATTTACAAGGGCTTTCTCTCCGCTTTTTTGGCTTATAAAGCCAAAAAAGCGGAGATAAAACTATCGCCCTATTTACAAGAGGGGGCAAACATGCATAATCGCATGTTAGCACCCTTTTTCCCAGCGCTTCCCTTTTCATCTCTAATGAGATGCAAAGTGGGCATCACTGGGCGTACCCCGGATGGACTATCTTGCAAATATCGCTGTTGTTCACATCTCCATATTTACAAGTCAGCCCACCGGATTTTAGCAGACATTAGATTTTGGCGAAAACGTTAGTTTTTGCCAAAATCTAACATCTGACATGGGGGTGGATTATGCTGATACGACCACAGGGTCGTATCAGCAAGGTTATTGCCGTTTTGCAGGGAACATCGCTGGAAAACCAGCGATGTTCCCTGTAGAATGGCGATAACCTTGCTTTCTCTGGAATTTTTATCGCCCTGGAGAAACGCGTTGTTAATAACGCGCTACCAGGGCGATAAATTCCAGATTTAGCCTGCGATAAGAAATTTATCGCTAAGCACGGCCAGCGATAATTATCACTGGCCATTGATAATATGTCCCCTAGAGAGTAAAGAAAGATAACCTGTTAGAACATGTGTGATAAAGGCAATGAAAGTGTGACAACAGACAGAATTATGGTTTAACAGTTATGCATATACTGGAAGAAACGATTCCAGAACAGCACAGTGTTTATGTTGTAGACATTCTTAGAACTCAAGAAGAAGCTGATCATCTAGTATGTTATTGAGGGTGTGATGGACTTTCCTCTCAAGAACTATGAAACTGTTAGACTATACCCTCTGTGCATAAAAAACTAGAATCATCAAATCCATGGAGGAGGGGAGAGAAATGCTGGAGTTGCTAGGTCCCTCAAAAGACATGGAGGGCTCTACATCATTACTGGGCCAATGCAGATTGACTGACAGATGGGGGAGGAGGACGAGGAAATCCAAAAAGACAAGAAGAGGGAAACCAACAGCAAAATAACTAAAGGAACAGACTACAGACTGAGACCTCAGCTACCAAGACAAGTGAGATTGTAAGAGGTACTCTGCTGCTGTAACTAGAGAAGCTGATTCCTTACCAAGTCTACACTGCTACTTTGCAGAACTCCAATCTGTACTCTGACTTGCTCTCCTTATGCTGCCTTGGCAATTTCCCTTCTAACTTAGAAGGGCCTGTCTCTTGTTTAATGTGCAGGTTCTCTTGTTCCTTTATTCCCTCTCCACTTACTGCTGTTCTGTACCAGTTAACTCCAAGAGCCCAACCCCTATAAAGAGTCTGAAGCCCAAATGACCATTCCCCCCTCCCAGCCCCAAGTTCCTCCACCACCCATGCGTTAAACAGCTCATATTGCAATATTAGATCAATGTCTAAGCATGCAACAGAACTTTTGGGACTTGTTAACTTCCCTATCTTTTGATGTGTGGTTTCTAACTGAAACTTAGCTGAATTCAACTGTGTTGCCATGAATTTCACTAGCTCTCCCAGAGTCGTATCAATTGCTTAATCTGGATAGAGAGACCAGACCAGGAGGAGGCGAGGCTATTGCTTTAAGAGACACAGTCAATATAGTAGTAATCGAGACCCTGTTAGCTGAGTGGATATCTTTAGAATTGAACTCTCGGCTACAAATTTTTGGAAGCATGCTTTAATGTATCTGCCACCTGGAGCAAAGAGAGACTTCAGTCACTTTCTATCAGAAAGCATTGCTCCTCAAAATTTGGCATTCAAGGACTTTGTACTCCTGAGAGTTTAAAATTGTAATGGTGAAAACACTCAAGAAGTTAAGGTAGCAAAGCTTCTCACTGATATGGAGATGTTAGGCTTAACGCAGATCGTGGTGGGTCCCACCCTCTTGGCAGGTCATACCATAGATCTAATCTTTACCAATTATCGAGTGTAGGTGTGAATCTCCTTTACTGCTCCTTTGAATGGATCATTACTTAATAAATCTTCATATCTCTGAGGCAAATTAAACTGTGCTATCCAAAAAAGAGACCAGGCATGGACGATGCTTTAGGCAGCTTCCACGACTCTCTCAATCAGAACCTTGACCTAGTCGCACGCCACCAAAAGTCATCGGTTACCCACAGAAGAAACAATGCACCTGGTTCTCGGTTGATCTGACACTGAAAAATCTAAGTGTAAAAACTAGAAAGGCGATGGCAAAGACTAAATCCCTTTCAGATAAAGGGGCACTAACACTGCTGCTTAAAAGTTATCATCATAATATTAAGACTGCCTGGAGAGATTTTATTACAAAGAAAATTGAGCAAGCAGGATATTCCATAAAAGCTCTCTTCAAAACCACTTAACGACTTTATAAAACCATGTGCCTGTGCGTGTGCTATCCCGGCTTCTCAAGATTTATGTGACACATTAGCCAATTTCTTCAAGGAAAAACTAAATAAAATCTATGCAAACTTTCCTGCCGCTCGGGGCCAGTCTGAAAGCACTCCTGACTTCAATCCGCCCTCTCCTAAAGCCACTTTTTATCTAGAGAGCTTCTTATCATGCACTCTAGCGCAGACCCTGGGACTGCTTGAATCAGCTAAATCCCCACTGGTCCTGTATCCACCTAGCATTATGGCGAGCATTTCTAGTTTAACTGCTCCTTCCATCATGCCCCTTTTTAACCCCTCTACGGACCTAGCTTCAGTCCCAAACTCTTGGAAAACTGCTCGCCTCCCCCATCTTAAAGAAGCCAAACGCTGACCCAGACATTCTATCTAATTACTGGCCCATTTCATTACTCCCTCTCCTTGGAAAATCTTTGGAGAACATCACAAATAAGCAACTCTCTGCCTTCCTGGAAAAACACAAGCTCCTTGACCCTTCCCAGTCTGGTTTTAGAGCATGCCACAGCACAGAGACAGTGCTGGTAGCTGTCACTGATACTGTTAGTCAACCTGAGGCACCCCAGCGATACTGACACTTCTAGATCTGACAGCGGCTTTCGATATGATCTCACATGGGATTCTCATTTGCAAGCTGCATGATATTGGGGTTTATGGCAAGGCGCTCAAATGGGGTAATGATTTTCTAAAAGATCACACCCAATGCATTTCTTTGAACCCCTTTAAATCTCATACCATGCCCACTGACCAAGGGGTACCCTAGGGATCCACAATTAGCCCTACGTTATTTAATGTCTATGTTACCCCTCGTGCACTGATCATCAAGGTATGTAGTTTTAGGCAATTTCATTTGCTGATGATGCACAACTGGTTATCTCTTTTGGTCAAGATCTAGAATGAGTTAAATCCCCCTTCTCTGACTGTTTGAGGAAGATTGCTTCCTGGATGTCTAGTGACTGTCTTCAATTGAATGGAAAAAATAGAAATGCTCCTATTTGGCAAAGCACAGGGTCTATGGAAGCCCAATTGATGGCCTTCTGAAATGGGGCCAGCCCCGTTCCCAAAACAAGTGGCAAACATCCTGAATGTAAAGCTAGATCTCACTCTCAATATGAAAGAGCATGTATCTACTATTTATGGAACCTGCTATGTCACCATGCGATTATTGAAAAATGTTTTTCCTTGGCTCCCTCCGGCTTCCAGAAAACCTCTTGTGTAAGCCTCGATCAGAAGTCGTTTGAAGTATGGCAATGCCTTATTGGTGGCTGCAAAGAAGACTTTGCTGTCCAAATTACAAATGGTACAGAGTATGGCAGCCAAACTGGTTTGCAATCTTCCATCCAGATCCTCTTTTGCTCTAATCCAGAACTCCTTGCACTGGTTAGCTCTCAGGAAAAGGCTCATCTTTAAGTTATGTTGTCTTACAAATAAGTCATTAAATGGAAATGCTCCATCTTACCTGCAAAATAGGCTCAAACAGCATAACTTGACCAGACTGCTAAGATATAAAGATAAAGCTTTTTTGCAAACTCGGTGAATTCACACTGTCAGATATGGTAGGGGACCGTTCTCCTATCTCGCTCCCATCCACTGGAATAAACTACCTTTGCATGTTTGATTATGTTTGGTATATGGAAGATTCAAAAAGCTTTTAAAACCTGGCTATTCAAGTTAATTGGTCTAGCTCAGTTGTTGGTGCTGGCCTGTATTTAGCCTAGCAACGAGATATTCCTACAGGGATGATTCATTGCGCTATATCAAATTAGGTAACATAACAAAAGAGAGCTGGTTTCTTCTTTCGATTGGGTAACAGGGTCATGGGAGGGTGGACACTACACAAATGCCACACCTAAATTGCAATTTCTGTTTGTAGAGTGTTAGTCTTAAGCGACCCTAAGAGTTCCAGAAAGGCCGGGCCGCAAGTAGGCACATTGGCCAAGACTATAGTTAGACTCATAACTCGGAACATATGGGTTCTTAACACCCCGATCTAACGCCACAAAGTTATGGAGGGTCATTCAAATGAGTTGCCTGACTTAGCATGTCTCAAGAAGACACACTTGCTGCCCAAAGACACCAGGCTTATATCTAACAGACTCTACCTCATGCAGTGTATTGCATTCCGGACAGACAAAAAAACAAGGGGCATATTTACAAGGGGATATCGTCACCAGAACGTCACTTTTAGCAACGTTCTGGTGTAATATGCCCTTCTCCATATTTACAAAGTGGCTTAACGTTGCCTTGTAAAAAAGGTCCCTTTACATGCATCACTTAGCATGAAAGCGGTGTGCAATGGGTGTTGCTGTGGGCGTTACACCACAACACTCATTGCTTTTGACGCTGCCCAAGATTTACAAAGAGGTGCAGATCTGAGGCAGTGCCAAAAAATAACGCCATGAAAGAGCAGGCATTAGAAGGGCAAAACTATGAGAAATACTTTTATTTCTCCTTGTTTTTGCTTTTTTTCTATATGTGCTTCATTCTGCAGCACACATAGAAAGAGCAAAATGCAATTAATGATTGTTTATGTGCGGAAATGGGCCCCCGCACGTAAAAAATCACTAAATAATGATGATTTGCTACTTTTATGTGTGCTGCATTCTGCAGCACACATAGAAGTAACAAACTGTCATTAGTGATTGTTAATGTGCAGGAAGGTGTCCCTTCCTGTACATTAACAATCATTCCCTGCAATGCAGGCACTCCTGCACTATGGTGCAAGGGTGCCTGTGTTGGCGCTAGGATGCTAAATGTAGTGCTATTGCCATGGAAAACACAGGGTGCGCCGTTTTGTTGTGAATATGGCACAGCCCTGCATTTTGAAAATGTTGGAGCGCAGCGCTGCCACATTTGGCATATCTCCGCGCTCTGACATTTTCTCCTCAATATGCCCCAAGAGAGGTGATGGTGATATTTCACAAACACTTTCCTATGGAGTTTAAAAAAGGCTACACACACACACCAGGCCATTTTATAATTATAACAGGCTTGATCGGAGGGCAAGAGATCACAGCGGTGACGCCCCCAACACTAAATTGAAAGAATACATTAACTCAATATTGGACAAGATTACAGAAACTGTGAGGGGAGAGATAATGTGGGCAGGCGACTTTAATTTAGTCCCACAACCTGACTTGGATAAACACCCAAATTGTCACTCAATAAAGGAGGAGGGTGTCCCGCACTTGCCTATAGAGCCTAGCTAATTTTAGATTGTATGATTTATTGTGGGAAAGGCATCCCACAGAGGAGGAGTATGCATTATTGTTTCATAGCCATAGAACCTTCTCATGAATAGACCACATTTGGGGGGCGACCACTAAGTTATCTCAAACAACTAAGATAGATGTAGGCTTCATAACAGTATCTGATCATGCCCTGGTGATATGGGATTTTGGGTGGGGGGAGAGGAGCTCACGGAGCAAACCATGGCTATTCAATCCAACTATCCTGAAAAACAGACTCCCCACACAAGTGACCATAGACCAAATCATGAATACTTCACGAAGCACCACGACGTAGACGTAACCATGGCTAGTGACACCTTTAAAGTAGTTATTAGAGCAACAGCTTTCGCGATTAGCACCCAACAACAGCGGACATGATCTTTGATGAAATATAAGTTAGAGCTAGAGCTAAAAGACAGAGAAAAGCAATATAAAGAAAGGAGTAAGATCATACACCTGAAGGAGGTGACTGAGTTACGAGGGCAATTAAACTCATACTAACTGAAAAATCTGAAAAAAACCTACAAAGACTACAGCAAATTTATAACAAAAATGCTTGCAAGACAAGGTTTTGGAGACGGATTGTGGCACGCAAGGTATTGGAAACACACCCCTAACGCCTGATTCTTAAATAAGTCCCTAAAGAGAAAGAACAAGAAAAAAGGGAAGCAATCCTGGGTTTCTAAAAACAATTATATCAAAGTCACCACCCCTTTACAACAGCAATCCCTGCTTTTATACAGTCCATCTAACTACCTACCTTCTCTAGAAATACTATGTTAGAACTAGGGAAGGATATCATGATGGAGGAGGTGAGGATGGTGATCAAAAAAGTACCTTCTAACAGGCCCCGGGCCCGAAAGGGCTAACAAATGCTTTTAAAAACCTTCGCACCCGACCCGACGGACAAGTGTGAGATGACAGACTCTATAAGGGAGGCCGTCATTACCTCCATCCATGTACCAGGCAAGGCCGAATAGCAATGCATGGCATTCTGACCTATCTCACTAAATCAGCCCGAAGGTTATATACTGAAATCTTGGCAAAAGATTAGAGGGGTGCCTGCCATACTTAATAGATCTTGATCAATCAGGCTTCATTAAGATTTGACGGAGCTTCAATAGCATTAGTAGAGTTGTGCATTTGATTGAGAATGCGAATAAAAGAAATATCCCACTGTTGACACTTGTGATCGATGCGTAAAAGACCTTCGATCACATAGAATGGGCTTTTTTGACTCAAGCATTTCAGAGGACGGGAAATTTCACCCACATGCAACAATTTATATGGGCGAGTTACAAGACCCCAGTAAGACCCAGATAAATGGGGAAAGATCAACTAGCTCCCTACTCTCGCAGGGAACGCAGCAAGGTTGCCCATTATTGCCACTTCTGTTGCCCTCTCAGTTGAGCTGCTAGCCCAAATGATAAGACAATCAGCTCTAATAGAAGGCATGCCTTGTAGGAGTACCCAACATAAAATCCATCTCCTTACAGATGATGTATAATTTACCTTGACCAACTCGACCATTTCCATTCAGGTGGTACTGACCATATAACAACACTATGAGCGAGACTCTGACCTTAAAATCAACTTCTCCAAATCAGAGGTTCTTGGCATCAAACTGAGACACGTCATGCAAGATGAAATACCAACATTCTCACCCTTTAAATAGGCCAAAAAACTTGGGTATTTTTCTGACCCTCTTGCAGGGAGATCTTTACCGAGCAAATTTCCCACTTTTGGTTCAGGAGATAAAGTCAAACATGACAAGATGGGGCCCACTCTTTATATCGTGGATGGGTGGTATTGCTGTGTTGAAGATGAATAGTCTCACACGTCTCCCATACCTTTATCAAGCTTTACTTATGTCCACTTCAGCTTAGTAATTAACTCAGCTCCAATCAGCTTCCTCTAAGTTCATCTGGCAAAATAGCAAACCCAGAGTTAAGAGGGATGTCCTAGTCTAGAGAACACAAAGGAGTTCCAGACCTAAAGAACTATTCCACGGTGGCCCAGTCTACGATAGCATTTGAGTGGTCGCTGCGGGAGGCTGAAAATCACTGGCCCATTATGGAAAGAAACCCCCTTGGTGGGTCCTTTGGAATATTCTTTGGCTTCCCAAACAGACTAGGCCTTAAATAGATTATGTCTCCAATATAATTGGACTCTGGACGGACATGTGTGACTTCCTCATGAGAACTGAACAATTGACTTCATTTCCTTCCCCATTCAGTCCACTATTCCATAATGCTGTTTTTATCCAACCACTGGACAAGTCACGCTTCGCAACATGGAAAGCGGGGAACGATGCCATGCTACTGGACATGTTTTCTAAGGGGACCATTAAACCATTCAGTCTTTCTAAAGCGGATTATAAACTGACTGAAACTGGCAAATAACGGAGGAAGCCAGCCACAGGAGAACTAATGCCCTTTGGGAAACTATTCCCCGCTTATGAGTTGATCAAGGGTTTCGTATCAGCCTTATACAGCTTTTAAAATTCTACGCCTCGCAGACACAAATGGCATTAGTGGGAGGACATGCTAGGTACAGTAATGACAGCGGTAGAGTGGTCAAGACTGAGGAGCAACATCCTGAAAATGGTTTGTAGTGTCCAGAGAAGAGAGACATGCACAAAGTAATGTGTGAGTGGTACATGACTCCCTATAAGTTGAAGCACCTTTACCCTGCAACTGACAGGAAATGCAGGAGGGGATTCAACATGGAGGGGACCATGATGTATGTTTGGTGATCCTGCCCAGCACTGATGGTATTTTTGAAGGATGTGCTAAGCCATATATAAGGGCGGTGGCCCTGCCTAATCCCATGGATCAGACAGTAATTCTCCGGGGTCTGCATACAAACAACTGGAAATGCTTAAGTGGAGCTGATTGGATTATGCACATGCTTTTAGCAGCTAAGCAAGACATCATTGGATAATGGAAGATAAGCGCCCTCCTGATGCAACAATGTGGGCTCGCTGCCTATGGAACCTATGGAGAGATTGACATATGACATTCAAGATGAACGCAAACGGTTTGAAGTCAACCTCTACTAGATTACCTCCATGACCGATTATGCTGAGGGCCCTGAGACTGGCTGCTCAATGAGGCGGGTGTAGGGGAGGAAAACCCAAGGGGGGGGGGGGGGGGCGATGCTTGTTCTTTGACCCCAGGGGCAGTGAACAGGCAATTAATCAAAGAGAACTTTTTTTATGAACAAATGGGACTATGAAGGCAAACGGACAGAAGAGGTGAGGTGGTTAAATTTCCTTGCTTTTATTGTCTATTGGTTTTATTTGTGTGTATTATCGATACCTAATAAAAACAGTATAAAAGTTTATGGACAAAACAAGAGACATGGCTTGCCAAATGGAGCAGGCCCACCTACTATTCACCGGATCCACATGGTAGCGTATCACAATTAGGTGGGGGCGTAATTTATGTGTTTTTGTGTATCGTAATCCCACAGAATTACCCCAAAACTCTGCTAGATTACACAGAATTAGGGAAGAAGAGTAATTCTGCAATTACTGTCAGTGTCTTATTGCAAAAATGTCCCCTTGTGTTCCAAAATGATGGGAGAATGCAATTTAAGTTAAACACAACAGAACATGAATAGCAGCACAAGTGAATGTTCACTTGGGGTAGGATTTGACCCCCAATGTACTCCCAGGATTTAGTGCTCGGTTCTTAGCACAAAAGAGTTTTTCCAAAATGGATGCGACGATGCATTTTACACAAAGAAAATAGTGCCGAATGCAAAAGAACAAAACAGCAGCTCGAGCAGCCACTCACACTCACTAAATGTGCTCTCGCTGTAGGATTTCCCCCCTAAATTACTCTGAATTACACCAGCAGACGTAATTGCATTATTATCGATAATTCCATGTCAAAGAATAACACGGAATTTCTGAAATTACTCAATTTAATCGAAATTTTTCCCAGGCCTAATCACAATGCCCACATTTTCCATCAATATCCCGATGTCAGGAGTGTGCTGAACTTATTCTAAAGAGCACATCCAGAGCAGGCCACTAAGATTGCACTGGATGGGTCCTTCAAGTCTGAAATCTGTGCAATGGACAGGGGTAAGTTCTGATACTTACTTCAGGTAAGCTTGATAGAACACGAATAACAGGCTGTATCAATATGGACATGGAAGGAGACTCACGTGCTATTACCATTCCCACAGTATCATGTGGAATTAGCAGTAATTTCCTAGTAATGGAGTGTTAAGTAAAGCTTGTTTGGAGTCTTTGGCCATGCCAGATACTGAGATATGTGCATAAACTGGGGAGTATTTTCAGCAAGGCATAGAGTGTCTGGAGACCACACACCCATGCACAACAAGGAGCTTGCCTTTAAGATGTCTGAGAAGTAAAGATACATGCTGGAGGTTGATGACTCTTTGCATCTACAACCTCTTGCAAACTTGTGGAGTTTAGAGCTGTAAAAGAGGGTTATGAAATAGGCACCTTGCAGTACCACTGGAGGGTTGTTGTGACTATGCAAGCATGCAGGGGCAGACCACTGTTGAAACCCTTTCAGTACTGATGTACGGTGGTGGGTGTAGGATAGTATGCATGTGTAGGTGAGCTATCGGAAGCACTGTGAAAACATGACCCCCAGGTTTGACAGGTATCCTCAGACTCCCAGGCCCTCATTGTGAGTCAGATGGAGTGGAGTTGCCTCATGAAATTCTACTTCACTTGATTCCAAGTGTGTTGGGATTTTCACACCTGTTTTTTCCAGGTGTGAAAGTACCACATCCAGTTTTTTTGTGTGGTAATTCCCCACTATACATTTGCATAAACATTTGGCTGCAGAAGCAGCCAAGCCTCATTCCCATTTGATTTTCTGAAAACATCTTTTTCCTCCCCCCCCCCCCCCCAAATCTCCAAACCCGGCCACACTTTACCCGACCTAGAGATTCCCACATATGTGTATGTGTAAATGTATGAATTACACTCAACAGAATTGAGAATTTGTATGGTTTTACCACCAGAAAAATTGGCCCCACACTGTAATGCAATATTCCATGGGGCTTAACTTGTAATTGCATGGTACTGGGGCAGATTTACTGCATGCTAACTGTAAAATTGCATGTGATTTGACTGTGCCACCAATGCCATGCTATTCGGAATGAGCGCCCACGAGTACTAGTATATGAAAGATATAAAATGATAAGACCTTGCCTTAAGATGAGAGTTGTGAGAAATTTGAGCAACTTGCCTTAGCATAATTATGCAAAATTTGGGAACATTAAGCATAGATATCGAAAATGCTAATCTGTCATTTGGTGCTATTTATCGTGAGGTGTTCTGGCGTCATATTTTGACACAAGGATGCATTTCACTGTAAAAATATAGCACAAAAACCCAAGTGGTGTAAGCAAAACCTGCTCACATTTTGGTCATTCTCATTATGCGTGTGCATTCACTGTAAAATGTTGCTGAAAATGGCACGTAATTATGTAATGTAGCACATTTGCATAATTTGGGAATTTCACATAACAACTTTAACAGGAAAATCCCCAAATTACTCAAATTGAGCTGTCATTATTTAATTTATACCCAGGCCTACCTGAGATAACTGCAGTATGGTAATGTTTACTAAAAGGCTCTGCACACTGTAGGGTTGTAGAGTGCTTGAAGTGGCATACGGGTTCAGAGGTTAGATTTTGATCAAGCTTGCAATTGTCACACAGATTCATCGAGAAGGCACATCATGGTAAAACATTGTGCAACAATATGCACAAGCCTCAGTTGTTCTCCTTGTAATGTGGTGTTTCATGCTACTGAGCCATGCCCTAAATAGCATGCCCTAACCCTTACACCAGATAGTGCTGTGTTAATCCATGCCACTCACTCCTGACACTCCATTAATGCTCTGTACAAGTCTAAACGAGAAGTACCTGAAACTGAATGAACTTGAATATCTTTAATATATGGTGCTGCTACACTCTTTAACTGCACTACAGATGTATCTCTTGCTCGCCTCCTCTCCACTTCATGCGTAAACACAACTAGAAGACTAACATACCACTATAAAAGCACTTCCTCTTGTTTAACACACTACAAAGCCACTCTCTACAAACCAAACTTTGCTAAGTATAAGCATAAGTTCCTCTATCTTTTCCACTCCACACTGAATTTCCAATGGATGTGACAATATACAACACCCATTTGTTCAGTCTTAATTACACCAAAACACTTCCCACATAGGTAGCACCATAAACCCACCTTCTTCCGCCCAACCAAAGGCGTTGCATGCAATCCGCCCACTGAAATGTGCTTTGTGGTCATTAAGGGTATCAGACCCTCCACAAAGGTATCAGCCATACAATAAACAGAAGGCGGGAAGGATGTGTACTTTGAAGGGTGTGCAGCCATTCGTTCTTTTTTTTAATTTTACAAGCACTCAGAGGATCCAGATCATCCCCCTCTCACATACAATTTAAAAGCAATGGAAGCATTATGCCCTAAAATATTTGTGACACTGTATAAATCTGCATATAAAATAGCACAAATAAAATTAATAAATAAGTATTTATTTCGCCGTTGTCTTAGACTGTGTAGACTAGATTGCAAAATCTGAATTTCTTATGTAAACCACTTAAAAATATATCTACCAATTAAATATAAACATGCATAACCTTTAGTTATTAGTAGGCCCAGGTAAAATTGAAATTATGCTGGCATAATTTGAGTAATTTCGAGAAATGTGTGGTATGAGCGTTAAGTGAAATTCATGAATTACACCATTATGCTACATCGCGTAATTACTGTGTCGTTTGAGGCAAAATCATAGCACAGAAGTGTGAAAATAATGGGAACAACCACTACACAAATGGCTGTTGTTCAAAGCACTTGTGTTTTCCCACAAAATGCATCCCCGCGTCAAAAATTGATAAAGGACACATTTCCTGCTAAAATATTGCACTAAATGATGGATTTTCATTTCATGTAGGTGCGCCAATTTTGTAAATTTTTCCTAAAATCTTGTGTGACTATGTGATAGCAAATTAAACAAACTTCACACACCCCCAGTTATCAGTGAGTAAAGTTTACAGCAGTGCACACTTCCAGTTTTTTGGAGGAAGGCAAACTCTCTTTGTACAGTGCAGAGTATTTGTAGCGGCTTAAAGAGGTGAGGTGGGGTGAGGTGCACAGAGCACCCCTCACGCACTGACAAGATGATTCTTCGTGCAGCAAGATTCCTTTGTATTGAAGTGAATGGCACTGCTCTAGCCTTGTGATTATATTGATGCCAAGAACGCGCAAACAGGCTTTCATCCAGTGATGGGGGCTAACAATGAAAACAGCGCGTTCCCTACATGGCAATCACCATCAACGAGACAAACAAAGCATTTTGTTTGTACCTTTCACAAATGGAAGCGCATTGCTCTTTGATTTTGTCACATTAATGACAAGGAGTGCATTTAAATATGTCAGCAGTTAAAACCCGTAAGAGGTGGGATGTTACACGAGGTGTGTTTGCTTTCCCACTGTAGAGTGGGAGAGAAAAAGTTCTTTAGAGCAGAAGGATGGGGGTTGTAGACCTGAGATCTCTCTTATCAATCCCTTGGTTAAAGAATCGTTAGAAAATGCCGTAAACAAAACCCAAAACTATCTGAGGAACACATTGAAGCAGTTTTAAAAGATAGAATTAAGAACAACGCAGAGTGAAGAAATGGGATGGGATGCAGGAAGGGGGGGGGGAGGCTTTATTTTGTATTCTTGTACCATTATCTTCCCCACTTACCTTTAATTTTTTAAGTTTTTCATCATTTCTTGCAACCCCTTTCTTTCCTCCTGTCACGTCCTTTCATTCTTTCCTTTTTTTGCATCGGGCTAGTTTCATTTATTTTCTCTTCTCTGGCTCTGTATGCGTCCCTCACCCTTTGTTTCCATTTCCTTCTCAGTTTTACATCTCTTTGTTCTTATTTACCTATTTTTTTCTTTTACAATTACCAACACTTCCAAATTTACTTTACTTAAATTTACTTAAACAACTATGGGGCATATTTACAAGCCCCTATTGCCACCACAACGTAACTTTTAGTGACGTTGTGGTGGCGATAGGGGCTTCGCCTTATTTACAAGGCAGGGTTAAGCCACTTAACGTGGCTTAACCCTGCCTTGTAAATAAGGTCCCCTTTCCCGCTGTACTTAGAGTGAAAGGGGAGGGCAATGGGTGTTGCCGTGGGTGTTCCACCGTAACACCCATTAATTTTGACGCTGCCCCCTATTTACAAGGGTGGTGTAAATAGGAGGCAGCACCAAAATTAAGACCAGGGAAAACCTAGTCTTAAACAGGCAAAACGAGTGGAAATGCTGTATTTCTCCCCATTTTTGCTATTTCCATGTGTGCTGCTTTGTGCAGTACACATGGAAACAGCAAAACGACAATAATTGTTTATGTGCAGGAAGGTCTCCCTTCCTGCACATAAAAAATCATTAAAAAAGTGACATTTTGTAATTCTATGTGTGCTGCATTAGGCAGCATACATAAAAGTAACAAAACACCATTTAAAAATTGTTTGTGTGCAGGAATGGAGACCTTCCTGCACATAAACAATCTTCCTCTCAACGCAGACAACCTTGCACTATGGTGCAAGGATGCCTGCGTTGGGGCTAGGCTGCTAAATTTAGCGCCAGCACAGGGGGAGATGCAGTGCTGCACCATATTGTTGTAAATATGGTGCAACCCTGCGTTTCTGAAGTGACAGAGTGTGTTGTTAGCCTTCTTGGCTCAACGACACACTTCGCCACATTGTTGTGAATATGCCCCTATGCCTCCTTTTTTAATTTCAGAAAATGTACCAGGGCCTCCCTCTCGATCTGACCCTGCCCCCTCCTATGAAAACAGAAAATGGAATTTTCTCTTTTCAATGTGGGTATAGCAATGTGGGCTTGAGGAGGAGTACCTACCTATCCTTTAGTTGCAAATCTTTTATTTCTAGTTCCTTAACTTTATGTTCTCTGCGGTTCCATTCCTGCTAAAAAAGTTGTCTTGATCTAGACAGTTTATTAAATCTGAGTCACAATCAGGAAATTGATTTGAGGCATGGAGAAGAGAGAGAAGCTCCGAGCATAGGAAACTTTCCTCTTTCCTTTCAGCAATATGGTGGTGGTGTGCTGGGTGTCAGCATTGGAGAAGTGGATGATGACGTGGTTGGTCCAGGTGTTATCAGTGGAGTGGGTGAATTTGACTCTGTTGCTGGAAGTAAAGTTGGAGTCGAGTGTGTGTACAGCTTTATGTGCGGCTTCGATGACCAGTTGGGCGAGACTGATGTTGCTCAGGTTTTCTAGGAGGGTGATGGAGTTAGCTTTGTTGGGCTCGTCCATATAGAATTTGAGGTCACTGGGTTGGATGTAGTGGTGGCAGTCAATGGCTAGGGGAGGTGATGAGGTTGGAGATGGCATGGCAGAAGGCTGGATGAGGTGCCAGGAGTCTGTAAATTTTGAGTGTCTCTTATCGTGGTCCTGGCGTTGGTCTGTAGCTGGAAGTTGAGGTGCTCCATGAGAGGTGTCGGGTCGTCATTGGTAAGTGTGCATCGGATGGTTTCCCTGAAGATGGTGGCGATGCCCTCACCGTGTTTGTTGGAACGGTCATGGTGAATTAACTTATAGCTGTCAGGGTGTGGTGGTGGTGATGCCGGGATTCGAGGAGGTGTTGAGCCATGTTTCGGTGATGAAGGCCATGTCTGGGGAGAGGGTGGTGATGGTATGCCAGATTTCCTTGGCATGTTTGCAGAGGAAGCGAGCATTGAGCAGGATGCATTGGAGCTGTTCTGGGTTGTTCATAGTTTTCTGACAAGGAGTGGCGCAGGGTTCAGTTCGGGTAGGAAGTCCTGTGTAGCAGGCGAATCGGCAGTGGTGGCAGGTGAAAGGTCCTTTTGTTGATTGCGGGGAGGCTGTGAAGCAACTGTTGTTGCGGTGTCCCAGGTCCAGAGCAAGGAGCTCCTTGGAGCTGTAGCAGTGAATGGTGGGAGAACCAGAGGTTCTGGTGCTGTGCGTTGTCCAGGCGTGGATGGGTGTAGACGGAATATCCTTTGGCGCTCCAGCGGCCTCCATAAGTAGTCCGGGAGGGGCTGTCAGGGAGACGTGAGGGCGATGAGCGGGAACAGCAATGAGGCTGGAAAACAATGCAGTGGGAACAGCTAAAAACAACGAGGGATAGAGTCTTACCCCAGAGGAAGTGACTATAATAGGAATGTAAGCTTACCCCCAATAAAATTAAATTAGATTATAATGGGCCTCCAGTGAAATTCAACCCGAGCAAAGCAGAAAGAAATGCCTAACAGGCAGACCTCCGGGCAGCCGTCTTGAACTGAAGGCTACGGCGATTGTGATCACAATCCTGGTCTCGCAGGGCTGTCAGGAGCTGTCAGCAGGGGAAGAGGGGCAGAAGGTCAAGGGCTACTGGATCTGCTTTCGAGGATTAACATAGTTGAGTTTTACTCGAAAAGAGTTTAACAAACTGGGGAGCAAAACATGGGACTGCTAAAAACAGTGAAGGGCTTAATGTATAGAAAGGGATGACCATATCTGTGCCCTATTTCATATTAGTTATAATATTAACTTGTTTTTTTCATATGTGACCATTCATACTACCCTGATTTACTGATATCGAAATCATGAAACACCTCGCTGGGATTCAAATTTGTGACCATCAGATCACAACATTTGTTAGCAGGGGGAGTTTAATTCACCATGATATTCCAATGGAATGCTGGACAGTTAAGTTTAGGAATAAATTTTTTCTGAGGAGCACTATGGTGGTAGATATGTGCTTGACAAAGAATACATTTAAATTATTGTAACTTTTAATAAATCAATGACAGATTGCAAAGTATGTTGACTTAGAAGTACAAATGAACAATTATGCATGGCTACCTTCATTCAAGAAATGCTTTAGCGAGGAAATAAAGCAAATAGGTAGAACCAGAGTCTTTATTGAGGTCTATGGAACATTTTGGGAAATCTATGGAATAAATATATAAACAAAGCCCTCGTTAACTTTAGCTTGTTCTTAATGTTTTGATACTATTTTGATATCCGGATGATTGAGTTTCCTTTGGTTCTGCACATTTAAAATCAATGTCAGTAGCTATCATTGTCAATTAATTTCCTTAATTTTTAAGGTATTATAATGTAATTCTCTGCACTGTTTTGTTTGCTATATTTGCTTTCTGAACGTAGGCATTTGTATCATTAATTGTACTGCCTGATTAAATATTAAAAAGAAGAATTAGAAAGTGTTCAGCACCATGGAGAGCTATCAAGAAGTTCGGGATGGTGACATAATCTTACGTGGCCTTGGCCCTATTAGTATACCATCCAAAATCACAGTCCAGTAAAGAAGGATGGCATCATCATCATCTAGCTCTATTCTGTGTGATTCCCTCCAACCCCCTATGGTTGAAGCTTTCGTTTCCGTGTTTTTCTTGAACAAACCAAATACACTGATATAATCGTTGGCTAAAAACTAAAGTATCTTATCTCTTACTGTGGTGGAGGACAATATTTTCCAAAATCACCCTCAGAACCTCTGGGTACTCTGCAGTTTAGGTGAGATGTTTGACTTAGTCTGTCAGGACCAATATTTCACAATAGGAAATCTCAAATATAAATAACGCTAGATCTATTGGACCAGGTTGTGCCACTGAACATTGACACCAACAATATCATGGTACAAGAATATCGAGGACAGAATATCGAGGGGTGTACAGATTTACTATTCCTAACTCCACATCTGCGCACCTTTAAAATATATGTACCGCAAAGGTACATTTATGTGCAGTTAAGTATAGAAACAGTAGATTTACTTACCTGTCGATATTTTATTTCCTACATTCTGCCACCAATATTGTGTCCCATTAATATTGTAGTTTCAATATTCAGTAGTACTACCCAGTCCAACAGATATAACAATATATACATTTGGGATCACCTGTTGTGAATTTTTGGTTTTCAATGATGTATGTGTCAAGTGTTTATGCAGCACTTCAAACAGTAATCAAGTAAAAATACCATACAAGTAAAAGCCATCCCAATTTAGAAGAATAGAGTAAAATTAAAAAACATAATTTGATGCCAAAATGACAAAATCCAATCAGTAGAACCGGAGATACGCAGTCTGAAAGCTGTCAGTGAAGATAGTGCACTTAGGAAGCTTGGCACAAAGCAGTCAAGCTTAACTCAGAGGCGATGTATAAAGTATTCATGCAACAGTTTTAATAGTAACACAGTGAAAACACACCACAAAAGGATCCCACACCAGATTAGAAAAATAGAGTAATTTTTTATAAATAAAAAAAGACCGAACAACAAAAACCGAAGTAGTAGAACCAGATATATGTAGATTTTAAGATTTCAGTAAAAATAGCATCAAAAACTACCAAGTGCCAATTGTGGATATCTATCTGGTCATGCTGGAATGTGACAAAGTCAAAAGTTCAGGCCGACCACAATGGAGTGTGTACCGGCTACATGACCCAGTTATGCCTGCTGAACCAAGTACCTCAAACTCTGGTTTGCGGAGCATTACAAAAAACTGCGTCGAAGATGCGTCTCGCAGCCAAAGCGATGTGTTGGTTCTGAGATATGGAGAGGCTGTAATGTGAGGCCTGTCTCGTCATCAAGGATCCCATCAACGGGGCTTGCGATGCACAATCCGGTGTCGAGGATGCGTTGGTTTCAAAGAGCTGCAAGACTGCAATGTGCAGTACGATGTCATAGTTGAGGCTGTTGTCGAGGAATCCAAGTGCCTGAGTTGAGGATGCGCCATGACCTGGCGGTTTCGAAGTCCCTGCAGGTTGCAGCAGCGATGCAGGTCCTTACAACAGGTCCAATCAATGCAGCAGTGGAAATTCCTCAGTTCTGCTCAGGAAGTGTCTGTTCTGCTGGGTCTAAAGAGGCTGGCAGAGCACCTTAAGCCCACTTCCAAGGGTCCAGGCCTGCAGTGGCTCCACTTGGTAGAGTAGACTCACAGGTGGCAGAGTCCAATTACAGGTTCAAGGTGGATGGAAACCTCTCATGTTATTGAGGCTACAGATCAGGAGGCCAGCCAACTAGCACTTGGAGTCACCCTGTGTTTAAGAGATACCGGTCCAGTCCTTTTCACCCAGGCAATAGGATGGTAGGTCAGAACAGCAGGGCAGACGTTCCTTCAGAGCAGCGGTCCAGCAAAGTGGCAGTCCCTTCAGCAGCACAGCAGTCCTTCTTCCACAGGTCCAGAAGTATACTGAAGTGGTGGTGTCTGAGGTCCAGTATTTATACCTAGTTGTGCTTTTGAAGTGGGGAGAACCTTCTAGAGGCTTGCCTTTGAAATGTACAGGCTCGCTGCCTTCCTAGCCCTGACTCCAAACTAACTAAAGGGGGTATGCCACCCTTTGTGTGGAGACAAGGCACAGCCTATTCAAGTTTAAGTGGGCGGGGCCTTACTCCTCTCTCCCATCCTGCCAGTAATGGCTCATCCAGTCACACCTAAGCTGCCATTATGTGTGGCTGTATAGGAGGAATTTGCAAACCCCAATTGTCACCCACACCCATTCATGTGGCCCAGAGACAGCCTGCGGGAACCAAATGGCTAAGGCAAGAAAATGCCAACTTTCTAACAGTAAAATACACACAGATGATGGGCGGAATGCAGATCAAATCAAACATTCACCCCGGTCAATAGATCTGGGTTAAATCCATCATCCATCATTTATCCCAGATCTCTGTACTGGGGTGAATGTTTGACATTGTTCAACATTCTGTCCATCAATTGTTCTTTTTGCATTTGTCACCCTGAGTAGGGCGGGTATGCCCAGATGTGGGTGTCGTGCTCTCCATTCCACTGGATTCAAGCTAGCCTGACTGATGAATGGTGAGACCCCAAAACTGGCCCTAGGATGCTTGTTTCGAGTCCAGGGAGGACCTGGCCTGGCAGTTCGGGCTGGACTGTTTCCATCCCAGTAACCTAGTGTAGTCCATTAGAGCCCCACATCTCGGTGCTCGCATTAATACCTGATAGACAGCTTTATATCATATATACTTATTATATCTCATGTCAATTACACAGTATTATACTTGACTTAAATACCTTATATATGATTCCAATACTTCATATGATCGTATATCATATTTTCGGAAATTTACATCTTGTTAATACACCATGTTGGGATTGTAGCAATTTATTAGTGTCCGTCACATTAAAAAATGTGGTGACTTTCATAAGAGATGGAAGCTTATGAGGGTTTTAGTGACCAATTAGATTACCAATATTAAGTCCTCTCTAGGACACTATGAACATAAAAATATGCATCTTATTAGAACTAGGGGCCATTTGAAAACCAATCCAATATGGCACCTGCTGTGACACATGCGCAAAAGAGATTTTAGTCATTTACTTCCTGATATATACCGTAACATCTATTAGAAGGAGCCTGAATTCGGGACCTTTTATAGTCACATAATTTGTATTCTTCTGATCTTCCCAGGCGATCCAGGTGTCTGGTGTATAAAATACCAAGCCTATCAATATACACAATTTTTATCACCTCATAGTAAGGCATCCCTGAGGTTGCTCCAACTATAGACTTTTAACCACCAAAACGTATATATTCAATGTTATAAGTGAATTGTTAACCATCTGAATATGGTGCCTACTGTATGAACACACAAGAGTTGGATCTCTCGGAACTACGTGATATCATGAGACCTCGCTAATTGGACTACGTTTAGCATCATAAATACAGAAGTATTTCCCACACACACAGAAGAATTATGGGACAACGTGAATGGACTCAGTCGCATGAGAGCAAGATAATCGGTGAGAACTTCGCCCACTAGGCGTAGGAACCCCCTTTTTAAACTAATTTATTGTCATTTAAACTACTTATCTCTCGCAGCCTTCTCTGTGTCCACCCTAGATAGATGTTACAAGAAATCTTTGCATTGACCGGTGGGTGTGTACCCATGCTCACTGAAGGCTTTGCAATTTATATCGTAAATTATGTCTATACGAGAATATGTACCTTACACTCGGTTTGTTTTACGCTCTCGTTTATTTTAAATACTAGATCACATCATTGCCATCATGAGATATTTGGCCTTGTCTCTTGGCAAATTAAAGGTCAATTCCTGGCAATGCCTATTCCCAGATTAGAGAGAGAGAATACTACTTTTGTATATGTGACCACATACTTATATCATGTGGGTTATGTCATCTTTAGCCCATCACTGAACCAGGGCTATGTAGAGATCATCTTTCTATTCTTTCTGTGAGAGCGCCTGACATTTGCATCTAATTACCTGGGATCTGATAGGGTTATAGTATCTCAGCAGCCTTTAGATTTAGGCATATTTCAGAGCAAGGATATTATGTTTGCCTATTTTATTTCTTAACAATGGAGCAGGTGTTACTAGGTTAAACACAACATATAGATTGTGCCATGGACTTATATTAATTTCACGATTGGCTCCTATACTATTTTGATGCAAATACTGTTTATTACCTTTTAGAATAATCTTTTGGAGTAATCTAGATCACAAAGAGAACTGGTCCATTCTTGTCCATTGGGTAACCATGAAGAGACGTTAGTCACAAGTGTCGTGACTATTTAGGTAAGATGTTTACCACACTGTAGAACACCTGTAGTGTGCCCAGACACAGAGCAGACTCTATTTTATGACGGTCTCTGTTAATGTCTCTGTCAACTTCTTTCAACAGATGGAGCCAAGACATACACTATAATACTTAGATTTTTAGAAGCATATTAAAAAATCATTTTATATATGGATGCGATCTAACACATGTGCCAACACCTGATAATGACTGAGATAATACTATCTCCTGACAGGACCAATCTGACTGGGGTGAGATATTACAATTTCTCGATAGTACTAACCCTGCCGCTTTACGAAGTCTTGGGAGATGCTCTTTTTACTTACTGTATTGTATTCGTCCCTTGTAAATAGAACCAGTCGGCTTTTCAAGGAACACCCATATGCTGGCTCTTGTTTGATGGCAAAGTAGAGACAACTCTGCTGCTAACAGAACTATGCAGGTTTAGACTGGTTTTTTAATTTTCTAATTCTATTCCTACTTCTTTAAACACCGTATAAATTTCAGTTCTACACTCTTCGGGCTCCACAATATAAACTTCTTGATTCTATGTTCTAGGTAAAGCAAATGTTCTTGTTTCCCTTTCTCTTTTCTTTCCTGCCTTCCTAGTACCCTTCAACTGTGTGCACACTCTGGTCTTTTTCCTAGAACTTTGAACTAAATCTCACACCACTCTGGCAATTTCGTGCACTGGACCAAGGGTACAGATAAGCTGTCACTATAAAGCAGATTATGGAGTAATACCACCATTGGTATTAGCTTCAGACATCACGGGCATGACTATGTTTAAATAATTTCCTTAAATCATTGTAGATCATAACACTTCCCAGGTTGATGTTAGTTATTATTGTTTTTTACCGATAACCCCCCGTCCACTCTCATTGGTATAACTAATTGTATCTGTAATTGGTCCTGATGAAGGTGATATGAATAATTTTTCACCAAAACGTGCGTAGACCACTAGTAGACACTTGGGACTCCTACCACAGACACCGACAAGAAGAGAATCTGTTGAGAAGAATATTTTAACTCTCGAATGTCTATGTATTGAATTTAAAGTCATATAGGATCCCATATTTTATTGTCACTTTTTGTGTTGTTAGCATGTATGATAGTATGAGTGAATAGGTTGATAGGTGAGAATGTAGGTATGATGGTTGTTTGTGGGGTTATTCATAACTTTGTAATTTTTGTCTTAAATGTGCATATTGATTTAACTTATATGAATTTGTAAACATATGTATGATTTTATGATTTAGTGAGCACAAAAAGAAGAAAACATATATATAAAAATGAAAAAAAACATTTTTTTGATACATAATAAAATAACAATCTTTTAAGAAAACACATGTGACAAGATTGTGTTTATGGGAAGATGTCTTATGTTTGAGCTTTTGGCCAATGTTGAAATTAGATAGGTCAGTATAGAGGTTTTCTCTCATTTGTTGTTGTTTCCCCCTCCTCTTGTACCTGAAAGTAAATAGGGGGTACCTTTTTTCTTATATGATACCCATTGGGAGCAGTGTCAAGATTGATTTGCATATGGCTGGGTTTAAACTAGAATGGCATGGGAAGCAAAAAACGATGGATTTAGGCCCAGATATCTGTACTGGGGTGAATGTTTGACATTGTTAAACATTCTGTCCATCAATTGTTCTGTTTACTTTCTAACAGTGGCATTTTCAGAATTGCAAGTTAATATCAGACTTCACCTATAGTTAAGATTTTAAATTGTGATTCCAGGGACACCAAATAAGAAGTTACCTGTTTCCATTTGTTCAAATGTTATCCTATGGGATAGGTAGGCCTTGCAGTAGTGAAAAACACATCTAAGAGTTTTTCAGTACAAAGACTTGTAAAACTTAAAAGTACATTTCCAATTTTGTTCTGTGCACTGCACCAGCCCCTCTGGGCTGTCCAGGGCCATTAATATTGGTGACTTTATATATTGAAAAGGAAGGTTTGAACCTGCCAAAAGGTTTAGTTTGTCAGGTTGAAATGGCAGTTTAGTACTACACACATAGGCTGTGCTATGGCAGGCCTGAACCATGTTTAAAGTGCTACTTAAGTGGGTTGCACATCCAGTGCTGCAGACCTACTAGAAGCATTTCATTTATAGGCTCTGGGCACATGTAGTGCCACTTTACTAGGGACTTACAAGTAAACTAAATATGCCAATTGGGTATAAGCCAAGGTTACCATGTTTTTGGAAAGGAGCACATGCACTCTAGCACTGTTTAGCAGTCGTAAAGTGCAGAGTCCTAAGGCCAGCAGAAATGAAGTCCATAACAACAGAAGTCTGGAGGTAAAATGTTAGGGGAAACCACATCAAGGATGCCAGTTCTAACACTCGTCCCCCAGCAGAAAGTGGGGAGAAATTCCCATCTCCTTGGGAGTTCTCTACATAAGGTGGAAGAACCTGGAGAGATCATCAGCATTGTCTTGGTCTGTTGCAGGGCAGTCGTCCACCGTGAAGTCCAGTTTATAAGGCCCAGACCAATGGGCATGTAGGGCCCAGGGCTCCACAGGCTCCATCATCCACACTTTATGGCCAAGCTGAAACTCAACCATAGTGGCCTTCTGATAATACCACTGTTTCACAGATTCCTGGCTGGCTTCTAGATTTGTTTTAGCTTGCTTCCAGAAGTGCTGCAACTGGGTCCGTAAGGCCAGCATGTAGCTGACCACATCATGTGGGCCTTCCTGGGAGCTCTTCCCACCCCTCCGTGACCAGAATGAGAAATCCTCAAAAGGGATGCCCATACAAGAGCTCAAAGGGGCTGAATCCAACCCCCTTCTGGGGCACCTCTCAGTAAGCAAACAACAGGCATGACAAGAGGATATCCCACTCCTAGCTCAAGGGCTCTGAAAGGACCAGAATCGTGCCATTGAAGGTTGTGTCGAGCCTCTTAACAAGCTCACTGGTTTGAGCATGGTAAGAAGAGGACAACTAGTAGGTTACCCCCCCACACTCCTTCCACATTGCCTTCATGTAAACCGACATGAAGTTGGTACCACAGTCTGACACCACCTCCGTGGGGAACCCCACACAGGTAAAGATCCCCATCAGTGCCCTAATCACTGCAGGTGAAGTCACTGTCCTCAGAGGGATAGCCTTCAGGTACCGGGTGGCTTGATCCACCAAAACCAGGATAAACCTTTTGCCCATGGTTGTCTTGGGATCCAGAGGCCCAACAATGTTGATGTCAACCATTTCAAAGTGGTTCTAATGACCGGAAAAGTTTGAAAGGGAGCCTTGCGCTTTTCCTCTGACTCGCCACTAGCCTGGCAGGTAGAGCAGGACCTGCAGAAAGTATCTGAGGCCCTCCGAATTTAAGGCCAATAAAAGTGGGTGACAAGCCTATCAAAGGTCTTGTCCTGCCCCACCAAATGATTTGCCATGGATACATCATGAGCCAGCTACAGTAGGAAGGCCTTGTAGCACTGCCGGACCACCAATACATGTATTGCCCCAGGCTAAGGAACCTTAGGATCGACATACAGGAAACCATGCTTCTAGTAAATCAGGTGATCACCAGAGGTGTCAACAGCTTCCTGGGCCTCAGGATGCAGGGTAGGCCCTCAAGAGCAGGCCACTCCATCTGCGCCTTTCAGAACTCCTCTCTGGAAGGACCCCCTTACTGCTGCTCGTTGGCCAGCTCAGGATGGTACCTCAGGGAGCCACCTGTAGGCTCCAAGGCATCCCCCTCAAGTTCAGCCTCCTCTTGGACTGTGGGAGATTTGGGAGCAGGTTTCCCACACCCTTTTCCTTTCCTCTTTTTGGCAGGCATCTGGACATTCTTCCAGGTGCCCGTTCCTCCTGACTATCCACTCCGGCAGCCAGGCACACCAATTCAGGCAACACTAACATCTCCAAGTAGGACCTGAGCTCCACCTCCTTCCAGACGGTGTGCTCCAGGTCATTGCCCAGCAGATAATCCTCAAGCATGGATGGACTTATAGCTTTCCTCAAGGAACCTGAGCCCCCCCCCCCACTTCCAGTGTCACTAGGTATGTGAGTTCCCTGCACCATCTCGCTATCACCCAGGGACACTAGGGTAACATCTACACTGTGCCCCTAATAACTGGGACAATTTCTTACCCAAGTGCTACACTAGGCAACCCCAGTGACTGCCCACCAATGGGGGGGGGGATTGCCTGCTTGGGACACTTGGCATTCCCACACAGAGCACTAGGCAGGTGCCTTCTCTGAAGATTTACTATCAGGGAACCACTTCTTCTCATTTGGGGGATGGGACTCCTGACCCGTGGAATTATTTTGGGGACCTTTGTTATGTTATGTTAGTAGTGTCTTGAGTGCATGGTTACTCTAATTCGGAGTGTCCCCGTGCTGAATTCTGAGAGACTGAGTGGATAACAAACTACCCCTTTTATTGGTTTAAGCTCCTCCTAAAAAGCCAGGTCTTTAAGTGTTTCTGAAAAGAAGCTTCTGAAGGCTCTAATCTAAGATGCAAAGGGAGTAGGTTCCATTCTTTGGCTGCCAGGAACTTAAAATAGCTACCACCAAGGCGCTTTCTACAGTATTTAGAAACATTGGCGAGACCTGTTCCTGCTGATCTGAGACAGCGATTGGGGCGGTAAGGTGGAATCAGAGGAAGAAGATAGCTAGGACCTTTTCCCTGAAGTACATAGCACATGGCTTTAAAGACAATCCTCTCCTCAATGGGGAGCCAGTGAAGTTTTTCCAAGGCTAGCCCTGTGGGGGCATGTTTGGGAATGTTCAGCAGCATACGGGCTGCTGCCTTTCGCTCTCTCTGGAGCATTTGAATGCTCCTCTTAGAGGCCCCCAAATAACTGACATTGCAATAGTCCAGTCATGATACCACGAGAGACTAGACTGACGTTCTTTTTGCGCAATCTGGAATGAGCCCTAAAATCCTCTGAAACATATTCAGGACCCCAAAGCAAGTGCCTGAAAAAGCGGAGATTTGGTCTGTAAAAGTAAGGTGGAATCAGACTCCAAGATTTTTTACTTTGTGGTTGGGGGAAGGCAGATGGCCTAACTCACTGGGTCACCAGATCATGGACCAGATAGATGGTTGCTTCACCTCCACCAGGATGTCAGTTTTATTAGCGTTTAATCTCAGGCAGCTGCTTTTTATCCAGTTAGCCAGGTCAACCAGACATATTTTAAAATCTTCTGCCGCTGGGCTGTTGTCCTGAGCCAGAGTTAGAATCAATTTTGTGTCATCCGCATAGGACACCATCTGCACACCTTAGCCTTCTATTATTTCCACCAACGGATGGAAAAATAAATTAAATAGGGGTTGACTCAGGGCTGAGCCTTGAGGCACTCCCTGTTTAATCAACCGGGTGGTGGAAGTAAATGACCGTAGGGCAACCTGGAAGGTGCGCCATCCAAGACGTTTGCCAACCAGCCCAGCGCCGTACCTCCCACCCCTGCATTGTGTAACCTATCTAATAGCAGTCCATGGCAGACAGTATCAAAGGCTGCACTCAAGTCAAGCATGACTAGTGCAGCCGGCTTGCCCTCTACTGCTATTTGGTGGAGAGATTCTGACGTGAATAGAAGGGAAGATTCAGTGCTGAAAAAAGGTCTGAGCCCAGATTATGTTTCATGAACAAGAGCATTTTCTTCCACAAAATTCATCAGTTGTTGATTGACACATTTTTCAGCAATTTTTGTGAAAAAAAGGCGCTAGAGATATAGGTCTAAGATTTTCAGGTACAGAGGGATCTAAGGTTTGTTTCTTGAAAAGCGGGATCACCATAGCATGCTTGCACTCCTGGGGAACATGCCCAGAGATAAAGGATAGATTGAGCAAACTTAGTAAGTCCGAAAAAATAGCTTCTCTGCCTGTTCTAGTATGGCTGGGGACACGGGATCTACAGAATTTACTTATAGCATCAAACTGTTAGTTACTACCTCCGAGATAGGGTTTAAATTTAAGAGACTTCCCAGTGCATCTAGGGGGGTCCGGGCAGAGATTCAATCAATCAATCAGGGAAATTATAAGCGTGTGAGTCACCCGTAAGGGTCTCAAGGTGCTGGGGGGAGGGGGAAAAGCAACTCCGGTCAGTCGATGAGCCAGGTCTTGAAGGTCTTCCTGAAGATGTGCAGGGTGGGGGTGCGCCTGATGTTGATCGGTAGCTTGTTCCAAGTCTTGGCCGCGATGTAGGAGAAGGTTCTTCCGCCTGTTTTCACTCTGCAGATGCGCGGGGGTTAGGCGATGGCAAGGTCAGCGGATTGGAGGTTCCTCTTGGGTGTGTGGAAGGAGATACTGTACTTGAGATATTGGGGTCCGGTGTTGTGGAGGCATTTGTAGTCGTGGGTAAGTATCTTGAAGGTTACTCTTTTCTCAACAGGGAGTCAGTGGAAGTTGAACAGGTGCTGGGTGATGTATTCATGTCGAGGGATGCCGATGGCGAGTCTGGCTGCGGTGTTCTGTACGGTCCGGAGTTTGCGGATTAGAGACTTGTTGATCCTGGCGTAGAGAGTGTTTCCGTAGTCCAGTCTGCTGGTTATGAGTGTGTGGCTGATGGTCTTTCTTGATTCGGGGGGATCCATTTGAAGGTCTTTTGAATGATGCAGAGGGTGTTGAAGCAGGTGGAGGTGATGGCGGTGACCTGTCGGGTCATGGTGAGGGAGGAGTTGAGTATGATGCTGAGGTTTTGGGCGTGGCCCGTGAGAGTGGGGGTATTACCGCCGACAGTGGGCCACCTGGTGTTGTTCCATGCAAAGGGGGTGGGTCAGAGGATGAGGACTTCTGTCTTCTCCGAGTGGAGCTTCAGGCAGCTGCTGCTCATCCAGGATGCAATGTCTTTTATTCCTTCCTGGAAGCTGAGTCTGGTGGTGTGGGGATCCTTTTGAGGGAGAGGATGAGCTGGGTGTCATCAGCATAGGATACTATGCTGAGTCCATGCTGTCTGTCGATGGCGGCGAGGAGGGCCATGTAGATGTTGAGGAGCGTGGGGCTGAGCGATGATCCTTGGGGTACTCTGCAGTTGATCCCTGTGGGTTTGGAGAGGAAGTCCGGGAGTCTGAATCTTTGGGTTCTGCCGGTGAAGAAGGAGAGGAGCCAGTCAAGGGCGGTTCCCTGTATGCCAATGTCGTGGAGTCTGTTGGTGAGAGTGCAGTCAGAGACGGTGTTGAAGGCTGCAGAGAGATCTAGTAGGATGAGGGCCGCGTGTGGCCTTGGTCGAGGAGAGTGCGGATGTCATCTGTGGCGGCGAAGAGGGCGGTCTCGGTGCTGTGGTTGCTGCAGAATCCGGATTGGGAAGGGTCGAGGATGGAGTTCTCTTCGATGAAGTTCGTTAGCTGGATGTTGACGATCTTCTCAGTGACTTTGGAAGTGAAGGGAAGGAGAGAGATGGGTCGGTAGTTTTTGAGGTCCGTCGGGTCTGCAGAGGGCTTCTTGAGGGGGGGCTTGACTTCTGCACATTTCCAGTCGTTGGGGAAGGTGTCGGATTTGAAGGTGGCGTTGATGGTGTGTCGTAGCTCGGGTGCTATGGCGGTGGTGGCTCTATGGAAGTGGATGCTTTTCATGATCGTGGTGGTGTCTTCCTTGGTGACCAGGGTCCAGGCGGACGTGGTAGGCCGACTGTTGTCGCTGGAGGAAGGAGTGGTTTCGGTGACTGGTGCCTGTTCATTGCAGATGTCGTAGAGGGAATTGATTTTCCGATGGAAGTAGGAGCCGAGTTTGTTGCAAAAGTCCTGGATGGGCGTGATGTCCATGGCTTCGCCGGGGGGGTCTGGTGAATTTTTGGATGATGCTGAAGAGTTCCTTTGAGCCGCTGTGGAGTTGGTGAGGATTTTATTCTGGATGAAGGTTCTTTTGGTGGATCTGATGAGTTGGTGGTATTCAGTCATGGCGTTCTTGTAGGCGGTCCGATCTTCCACAGTTTTGCTGTTTCTCTATAGCTTCTCGAGGCGTTTGCAGGTGCATTTGGATTCTTGGATGTCAGTGATGAACCAGGTGGCCTTTGCAGGGCGCTGTCTGTTGGGGTTGCGGAGGGGGATGATCTTGTCTGTGCAGTTGGTGATCCATCTGTGTAGTTCTTTGGCTGATGTGTTGGCGTCTGTTGAGGTGGGATGGGGATCCTTCTTGAGGGTGGAGTTGAGGTGCTCCTCGGTGACCTTGCTGCAGTTCCGTCGCGGAGGGCATGATGTAGATTTGTGAGCAGTGGCTTTGTCAAAAGAGAAGTGTATGCAGTGGTGGTCTGTCCAGGGGGTTGAGTGGTGTGGCCGAATTTGGATGTTGTTACCTCCTACCAAGATGGGGTCGAGGGTGTGTCCTGCCTTGTAGGAGGGGGGTGGTGATGAGCTGTCTGATGTTAGTGAGGTTGTCCAGGTGGGCGGAAGAGTTGAGGTCGCTGAGGTTGTCGAGGTGGAAGTTTAGGTCTCCGAGCAGTATGTAATTGGTGGAGGCGATGGTGTGGGGTTTGATGAGGTCGGTGATGGTTATGTTGAATGCGGTTCGAGGTCCAGAGCATCTATAGGCAAGGGTACCTCGTAAGATCATTCTGGGGCAGGTCTGGATCTGGAATTGGAGGTGTTCCGTGGGGGACGAGGAGTCATTTGTGCTGGAGGTGGTGAGTCAGAGGGAGTTCCTATGTGCGATAGCGAGTCCTCCTCCTGGGTGGTTAGGGTGGTCCTTCCTCTGGATATTGTATCTGTTGAGGTTGGCGGTATCGATTTCGGGGCAGGGGTGGGGTTGGTCCAGGTTTCCGTGAAGAAGGCGACATCTGGCAACAGGGTTTCGAGGAGGCCCCAGATTTCTATTGCGTGTCTGAGTAGGGAGCGCACGTTGAGGAGGATGCACCTCAGGGCTGCGGGTGGGCTGGCGTCCGGCGAGAGGGCGGTTGCCGTGGGGGTGAGGAGGTTGGTGAAGGTTTGTCAGCAGTGTCTGCAGGAGAACTGACCGTAGGTGGTGTTCGGCGTAGACAGCTGGCAGCTGTTGTTCCTTCCAGGGTTGAGTGCATGAAGGGCAGTTGAGTCGTAGCGGTGGGTGGTTGGAGAACCAGGGTGCCTGGCGCTAATTACGGTCGGGTCAACAACAGCTGCATCTGCATGTTGTGCCTTGGTGCTAGGGCCTGACCAGTACAAAATACCAAGGGGCATTGTTGTTCGACCTTGTTCACTATGTTACATGGAACAAGCAAAGTGCAAAAACAACAGCATGTTCCATGTGAAGGTTTCAGTGTTGCACAAGCAAAATAAATCCATGTAGTGACATGCGCAAAGCAGTGGACAGTCAGTAACGTCCTCATGCTAATATAGGACCGACAACAATGTCCATACGGGCCACGCAACACTAATAAGAGAGCTGATACTGAGATGGGCAAGGCTGATGCAATCCGCAAGGCCTCATTTTGTCAATACAGTATTCTAATTTGTGCCGCCTTAGGAATAAAACATAAACTGAAATCTGTTTATCAACCTAAAGTAATGGAATAGTGGAGCGCCTGAATGGTCTTCTCAAGAATTAAATAAGCAAATTGTGTGGCATACTGAGAAAGAAATGGTTGTACTGTCTACCACTAGCCTTGTACTCTCTCAGAAATCAGCCAGGAAGCAATCACCATTTAACGCCACATCAAATGGTGACAGGATGTCCCATGCCCACCCCTTTAGCTCTAGCGAGGCAAAGGAAAGATGCCCATAAGACAACTGAAGTCTTAGGGGCTGAGATGAGGTATAATTTGGCCAACTTAATGAAATATGTTACTTTCTTCTCTAAACAGGTGTTGCGAAAAGAGAAGACTGCCTCAGCCCAGCAGACCAGCCCGATACCTGTTGGTCAGCAAGTTTACATGTGGAATTTCATCCGCAGATGGAAGGATCCTCGATGTGATGGTCTCTTCTTGGTGATAATGAGTACTCCCACTGCAGTGAAGGTAAATGGTTGAAAACCATGGATTTACAGGAGCGATGTGTGAATGGATCCCGCCTTGCCCCAGACACTTCCACGGACAGAAAAGGAACAAGAGGTGGAAAAGGAGACACAAGAGTAACAACGTCTCCCTTCAAAGCGCGAGTGGAGTATTTTGTCAACTCTACTAGTGGATAGTTATGTATTGCTGTTTTGTTTTTCTTTTAATGTCTACTTATGTTCGCAGTTACATAATTTTTTTATTTTTCTTTATGTATTGGATTATGCAACATTATTAAGTGCTTGCAGAGAGCAGTACCTGAGCAAGAAAATATATCTCATAGTATTCATGCTGGCTTATTAGATAATGTATGGTACCAACATATGTCAGAGACGGGTATGCAGACTGCTAAGACTTCCTGTTTTGTTTTTTCTTTGATTACACATGCTACCAACTCAGATAGGTTACACTCATCCAAGGAGGTACCTCCAAATATTACCATGTGTATGTTGCACCATTTCTTTTGTAGGATACGAGCACAGATGCAACCATTCTGGGTTAGACAGGGAACATTATTATTAAACACTATGCAGTATAAAGAAGAGTTAGCAGATATAATGAATGTTTTAACAGACCACAAAGAGTTATGAGTGAAGTTAGATGCAATAGCCAAGACAGGGATTATGAGGTGCAAGAGTGAAACATGGAGTGCTAAGATATCGCAGCAGTGATTTTTAGGGATATCCCGACCTTTGCTTTTCTGCCAGAATTACTCTGCAATACCTAGGCCCCACGATTGTCAGGCAACTCCATATCTCTGAGTACATGGGTCAGTATATATTCATGATCATTGGCACCATGGCGCTACATTTGAGTACAGGGCCCTATCTTTATGTCCAGGGAATAAGACAGACAATAGTATAAAACAGAAGTGTCAGGCAATGCGGGATAAGAATATATCTAGGTTAACTTAGGTAGAAATGCCCACAACTCTTTGAGCAGGTAGAAAACCCATTGTTTTCTCTTTGTGTTTTAGGGGCAATGGAACAGTCCCAGTGGGAGAGAACATCAACTGCAACGTCTCAAAATTCAGCTCCTACATGCAATGAGGCACCAACAGTCTAATTAATATTTATTGGCGTTGTGGTGAATGGCTGTATACACAACTCCCTTCAGGTTGGAGAGGCCTCTGCTTTTTGGTGACTGTGCAAACCCCCTCTTTGATGATTCCAGGAATTGATATTTCTGAACTGCATGATCAACCCATGAGCGTTCAACAAACTACTTGCATCATCATTGGAGGAAGAGAACTTGAGAATATTATGGTACTACAGCCTGAGAAGATGTCCTGAAGGAGCACAGATTGTTTAATTATGCCCGGATTTTCTTCGGGAGCATCCTTCTGTTTGTTCAAGCAAAAGCAACTGAATATTGTTTGCAGATAACACGTTGGGAGTTATTAAAGACTATAAATGCCACTGGGGATGGTTTCAATGCCATCACAGAAGAACTGCGAGTCATGAGAGTTATGCTTATGCAGCTTAGATATGTGTTAGACATAATGACGGCTATGGAAGGATTGATGAGTACAGGCCCCAGCTAGGCCCGCAATTACAAAGGGTTCGCCCTTCTGTGTACGAAGTACTAGAAGGAAATTGGCACGGAAACTGCAAATACAAAGACAACGTTTATTAACCTTCAAAGGTGGTTCTACAACCTGCGCAACACTCTACAGTATTGCACAAAGAACTTGCGCACATGGTCCCCTTTTATACACAATGGGGGGGGCTCATAAGTAGGCGGGTACAACATGAAGCAAGATTTATGGTCTTATATGGACATGTTCAGTGCAATACATGGGTGGAGTTAACGTTTCCTGAGACCCACGAAAACACATTCGAGTAAAGCCTAATTAGTGACAGATGTGGTCAGTCTTGAACATGCACTGAACGCACAAAGGAGTTATTTATAGACTGTTGCTAGGCAGATCTTGGGAGTGGCTAATGAAGAGGTGAGACTCTTCTCATGCAGAGCACGTGGTTTCATTGCCATACAAGATGGCGGATGGCTAAGCAAAATGGAGTCTGAACATTAGTCAATATAAATCAGAAAACGTAATTCAGACGTGTACAGCACATGTCTTCAGGCAATGCTTAATCATATCGCTGTTTTATTTACAACAGGATGAGTAAGTGGCAAGAATTACATGACCTGTTGGACTTACATCCCAGCCTACTACGCCGATAACAGACCAATAACAGACCATTAACAGAGGCTATGCAACTTTGCACACCCTGCAAAATAAGATGGTGGATGATGGGGTGTCCCCTGTGAGTGGCATTTGGGTGGTCTGCTTGGGTACCATCCTGGATGTCTGGTCTATTTAAGGCCGTGTCGCCTATTTTTGTGATATTGTTACTGATATGTGATGTTGTTGCTGATGTCTCATCCAGATAGAGATGTTGCAAATGGATTAGTCAAAAGTTAGGGGGAATATTCACTACTAGAATAGTCAATAGAGTGCAGGGTGTTGAGGAGAATGCATACATAGTGATAACTTTCAGTTGTAGGGTCCAAGGGTGCCTGCGTTGCGGGGATGATTATTATTGTACAGGAAGGGAGACCTTTCTGTACAAAAATAATCACAAGAGGCTTTTTCCTCTTTCTATGTGTGCTGCAGAATTCCAATTTGTGCCACCTTAGGAATAAAACATAAACTGAAATCTGTTTATCAACTGAAAGTAATGGAATAGTGGAGCGCCTGAATGGACTTCTCAAGAATTAAATAAGCAAACTGTGTGGCACTCTGAGAAAGAAATGGTTGTACTGTCTACCGCTAGCCTTGTACTCTCTCAGAAATCAGCCAGGAAGCAATCACCATTTAACGCCACATCAAATTGTGACAGGATGTCCCATGCCCACCCCTTTAGCGCTAGCGGGGCAAAAGAAAGATGTTCAAAAGACAACTGAAGTCTTAGGGGATGAGATGAGTTATAATTTGGCCAACTTAATGAAATCTGTTACTTTCTTCTCTAAACAGGTGTAACGAAAAGAGAAGACTGCCTCAGCCCAGCAGACCAGCCCGATACCTGTTGGTCAGCAACTTTATATGTGGAATTTCATCCGCAGATGGAAGGATCCTCGATGCGATGGTCTCTTCTTGGTGATAATGAGTACTCCCACTGCTGTGAAGGTAAATGGTTGGAAACCATGGATTTACAGGAGCGATGTGTGAATGGATCCTGCCTTGCCCCAGACACTTCCACGGACAGAAAGGGAACAAGAGGGGGAAAAGGAGACACAAGAGTAACAACGTCTCCCTTCATTACGCGAGTGGAGTATTTTGTGAACTCTACTAGTGGATAGTTATGTATTGCTGTTATGCTTTTCTTTTTATGCCTACTTATGTTCGCAGCCACATTAAAATGTTATTTTTCTTCATGTATGGGATTATGCAGTAATACTAAGTGCTTGCTGAGAGCAGTACCTGAGCAAGAAAATATATCTCATAGTATTCATGCTGGCTTATTAGATAATGTGTGGTACCAACATATGTCATAAATACCACGCAGGCTTCTGCACCACGGAACGTCACAAAAAGTGACGTTCTGTATGTGCATGGAGTCTCATAAATGAGGCCCAAATTATTTTTGCAAAACTTCAAATAGCAAGTAAGTGAAAACACCACACAAAAAGAATCCCACACCAAGTTAGAATAAGAGAAATGTCTTTAATAAATAACACAAGACCAAAAAGCCAATCAGTGGAACTGGAGATATTCAGTTTTAAAGATTTTTGTGAAAATAGCACCAAAAAGCAAAAAGCGCCAACTGTGAATATCTGGTTGTACTAGCCAGGACAAAGTCATAAGTTCAGGTTGACCACGATGGAGCGTGGGCTGGCCATGGGGACACAGTTAGGCCAGCTGAACAAAGTACCTTAACTCCTGGTTGCAAAGTATTGCGAGGATCTGATTCAAAGATGCGTTGCGCAGCTAAAAAGATGAGTCGGTTCTTTGATGCAGTGAGGATGCAATGCAAGGGCCTGCTTCATCATCAAAAATTCAGTTGATGGGGCTTGCGATACGAAGTCCAGCTTCGAAGATGCAGCATGCAGTTGGATCGATGCATCAGTTTCAAAGAGCTGTGAGGCCAGCGTCATCCTCAAGGTTGCCGTCGATGAGGGATGCAAGGGCCTGCAATAAGGATGTGTTGTGGAGCAGCGGTTCTGAAGGGTTTTCAGGTTATGACGGTGATACAGGTCTTTGATATGGGTCCAATCCGTAATGAAGTCGGTGCTGCTCAGCGTTACATTGTGTGCGGCTGTCCATGTGGAATACACAAAGCCCAACTGTCACGCAAACCCAGCCATGTGACCCAGAGACAGGCACCAAATGGCTAAGGCAAGAAAATGCTAACTTTCTTAAAGTGGCATTTTCAGAATTGTAAGTTAAAATTCGACTTCACCATTAGTTAGGAGTTTAGATTGCAATTCCAGAGACATCCTACATGAAGGGGTTACCTGTTCCCGTTTGGAATATACAATCTGAAAGATAATAAGGTAATTACAATGTTATCGTATCAGTGCGGTAGGCCTTGCAGTAGTGAAAAATGAATGTAAGAGTTTTTCACTACTAGGACATGTAAAATTTAAAAGCACGTCTTACTTTTTAAATACACTATACCCTGCCCTATGGGCTATCCAGGGCCTACTTTAGGGGTGACTTATATGTATTTAAATGGAAAGTTTGGGCCTGGCAAAAGGTTTACTTTGCCAGGTCGAAATGGCAGTTTAGAACTGCATACATAGGCTCTGTATTGGCAGGCCTGAGACATGTTTAAATTTCTACTTAAGTGGGTAGCACAGCTAGTGCTGCAGACCAACTAGAAACCTTTAATTTGCAGGTTCTGGGCACATGTGGTGCCACTTTATTAGGGACTTACAAGTAAATTAAATATGCCAATTGGGTAAAAGCCAAGGTTGCCATGTTTTAGAGAAGGAGCACAAGCACTCTAGCACTGGTTTGCAGTGGTAAAGTGTGCAGAGTCCTAAGGCCAGCTAAAAACGAAGTCGGCAACAACAGGAGGTCAGAAGGAGGTTCAGAAGGCATACTGTTAGTGAAAAAGCATGCCTAGTATGCCAGGTCACTAACAGCTGGTATAAGATTGTCAGTGTGTCCGGTCCGGTGCTAGACACTACACCTGTGTATTTAGGATGTTTGTTGTTTTTCCGGATTGTTGTATGATGAATGCATGGTTTGCAGTGTGAGTGGGATGTTAGTAGAGTGTGATATAGGAGGATAAATGGAGTTTGATGTTTTGAGGTGTTTAAAATGTGTCAAATGAATGTATACATTGCAGTAATTGAAATATTTGTAATATAGTGTATGATATAAATACATTAATAAATTTCTGATTTGTAATAAACAATGATTTTTTTTTGTGAAGGATGACAAAATGAACAAATAGAAAATAAAATATAAAATATGGCAAAGTAATATGCTATATATAAACAAATAGGCCAAGTGTGGTCTGCATTTGTTCCTTTGTGAAAGAGATTGAGGCAGGTAGGGCACTTTATTATATTTCTTTGTGTAGTATTTCGCCCTGTCCTATGCTTTTTCTAAATAAGTGAGTGGGTCCTTGTGTGTATTATGATAAGGTTGGGAGGACAAACAGGACCAATATTCATAAACTAATATTCATCAGTCATTCAAAAATTGGTAAAATATGAAAAGCATCAAAAATAGCCCAGTTGGGATATAAAACCGTTTAGCATTTTTCAAAAAAGTCCAAGAGATAAATAGAGGGAAAGAAATCATGTAGACCAGTCTTTCAAAAGTATATTCCAACCAGTTATAGGTGTGAGGGTCCATGGATAAGGTGGCTTGGCGGAGATTGGACAGATAGCAGAAGAGGCCTGAAACTCTTGGGATCATTACTTTGTTGCACTGTGAGTGTGAAGTTTTTTCTTTCTGAGGGAGCTCTACTAATCCGTCTTCATGCATGCCAGCTGGCCTGAGCCCAGATCTGTCAGCAGCATTGAAATTTTTCTTCCACTTCATGTTCCACAGTGACTGGTGGAAGCAAACAAACTAATTCCATCCTTCATGCACTATGGTCAGCTGGGCTATCAGCAGCAAAGACAAGGGCCTCAAACTATAATGCACCAACATTAAATTATCCAGTGAACAGTGGTAGGTGCAGATGTGGTGTCTATGTTTCTTTGATCAGTGCATTTAGAAATGAGGGTAGGGCTTTCAGGAGAACCGAAGCAGGTTGGTTTCCCATACAGATCTCAAAATCTGGGTGACACAGGTTTAGAAATGAAGGGCAGTCTAGTGTTTCTAGAACCACAGACTTCTGGACACTTGGGGGCAGATCTACAAGGAAGTGCCAAAGCGCGGCAATGCAAGCCCTTTGGCTGCACCACGCTGCGGCACTTCCGAAGCACAAGAATGGAACATATTTACAATAATATGTCGCATTCCTGTGCTTCCCCCTACACTGGCACACAAACTGCAGCCATGCGCCGGCGCAGGCGTGCAAGGATGCCTGCATCATGGGGGAGATTGTTTTTGTGCAGGAAGGGGCACCTTCCTGCACTAAAACAATCACTACTGGCATTTTCCTCTTTCAATGCGTGCTGTAGAATGCAGCACGCTTTGAAAGAGGAAAAAACAAGGGGAAATGAAAACATTTCTCCTCGTTGTGCCTCACTACAAATGACACACGTTTCCAGATTTACGATTCCTCGTAAATCTGGAAATGTGTCTCCTTCCATGGGTGTTACATGGGAACACCCACAGCAACACCTATGGAACGACCCTTCCACGCAAAGTGCTGCGTGTGAAGGGGCCATATTTACAAGGAAAGGAAAAGTCACACAGGGTGGCTTTTCCTCTCCTTGTAAGTATGGAGAAGTGAAATGCGCCTCCAGTACGTCACAAAAAGTGACGTACTGGTTACGCAACGGTCTTGTAAATCTGCCCCAATGTCTTTCAGTCTCCAGTTGAAATCAATACCTGAAATTCAAACTCTTTAGCACAGAAGTGCATTGTTCCTGTTGATCAAGTCGATGGGCAGAGACTGGTCTTAACAATCAACAGCAGGCGCTGCAGACACTCCTGGCAAGTAACACGGCTCTCTAGCTGCTAAAGGAGAATGTTACAGCAAAAATGTTTAATTCAGACCTTTGCCTAATAAATATGCAAAGCCCTCTGATGCAAAGTCCCTTAACTGTCGAAAGATAAATGCAGGTAGCCTTTTGCCATTTAGCGAGCATCAGGGGCCTCAGGAGAGCTGCCCACCTGCCCTGAGTCTAAGACATAGTGCCACACTTCCTGTGATTCCAAGAAGCCGTCAGAGAAGTATTCCAAGAAAATTCTCTCTGGTTCACCAGTATATCCTTTCAGCTTAGTTTAAAGGATAGCACAGGGAAGTGCTGCGAAGAAGCCACCATATGTCTCTCTCTCTCTCTCTCTCTCTCTCTATTTCTCATGAATAACCAAGGGAATAAGCCCAGCATCCCATGATGTGTTATGTTTTTGCATTTTTAAAGTGCACTGTCACCCGCGAGGGTATGCTGGAGTTGAGCAGATGTTCATGCCCAGCCCTGCCTCTGTGATGGAGTACATTTTCCTTGATGTCTGTTTTTTATTTATGTGTGCAGCGCTAACAGCACAAACATGCTTCGCAGCACTGGAGACGTGTTTAATTCAGTTACTATTTCAAAGTTAGAATGTAACTTCAGCGGGACTTATTTACAAGCCCCTTGGGCCGCCGAGCATCACTTTTAAAATGGGAAAAAGTGGCGTACTGGCAGCGCAAGGGGCTTGTAAAAAAAGGCCCCTGGTGTTTCCTTTTTTTGTCCTATCATGCATGGCGTTTTGCTGTTTTTATGTGTGCTGCACAAGGCAGCACACATAGAAAGAGCAACAAGCATTTGCAATGCAATAGGTCTCGCAGTGAAACAAGTTTAAGCTATTGGCATTGTAAATAACAATGCCAGCTATTGGCATTGTAAATAACAATGCCTTTTATTTATGTTTTTTAAAAGAAAACTTACTGTACTTGCTCTTCCTCACACACAAACTTGTACACAAATACACTCTTGATCGTGAACGAACACACACAATATATATATATATAACCAAGGTCCAAGTTAACTTTTGAACAACTTTGCAAAATCGATTCAAACTGGCCAGGCAGGCTGGGGAGGAACAGTGCCGAGCAAACAAGGGTAAGATCTGAGGCCATGTAGTATCTAAGTGAGAGCACTAAACCAATGTCGGAAGCCTGATTAAGCCAGGAGTTTCCATCTGCTGTCAAGTTGTATTTTAGGGGCAGGTTGTCATGAGCTGCATCCCACCAGGAATGTTAAACTCTGTAAAATAAATGATCAGACTACTTGGCAAGGAATGGGCTGGTTTCCATACAACCGAGGCGGTGCATGGACGTCCCCCCAACCCTCCAGTTCTAGCTCTGGGGCTGTATCGAGGCTCTCCTTCGTCTGTTTCTGGTCTGAAAAGCAGATGTTTTTCCACAATGTGCTTTTGGAATCTGTCCCCCCCAGGTGTTTCCAGTCTATGCAAGAGTCCCTCAGGCATTCTACCAACCCTTCAGCAGAACAGGGGAGTGAAGGAGCAGCCAGGAGAAAGGGCGGCAGGACAACAAAGAGGGAAGGGGCGTGCAAGAGATGAACAGAACATTGGGTTATGCCATGGTGGTGCTTTTATAGCGCCTGTTCGGAGAGTAGAAGCAAGGCAAAGGTAACCAGAAACGTGAGGCAAGATAAGGAAGGGAAAAGGACAGAAGAAGGGAAACAAGACAAGAAGAGGAGTTGGGTTAAAGAAAGATGTTTGGACTAAACCAGAAATTCTAGCATGCTGGTGCTTGAAAAGTACTTAAGCAGGGTTCCGCTGCTTCAAAGCTCTGCAAGAACAGGAGACGCAAGGAGCGGGCAGGGCGAAGCGAAGCAGGAAAAAGACGCTTGAATGGAAGGGACAGACGATTTGTCTGAATCATTTTGCATCTCAAGCTACAAAATAATCTTTGGCATAATCCATAGTGAGATCAGCTAATGCGCGCTCGCTACATGTGCACCGTTCACCTGCGGCACGTGGAGATGGGAATCTCCTACATGGTAGGGTGGGACTCAAATCCATGACATGGCATTTTGGAATCCTAGCTCTTCAACACTAGCTGGCCACCAGCCGACACAAGAATACAGTAAGACGTGGCGGTGGCGTTGATGGCACAGGGGCCACTGCACTCCTGCATGGGTGACTTCTCTTCTACAACAATGTTTTGTGGTGCAGATTCCGTAGCCATTGCCTTCTGGACAACAACAGGAAGATGTCAGTGACATATGTACGGCAGGGTGGGCACGGCTTTCAGGCACACACACCAGTTGCTGTTGCAGCCTTTCTGTGGACATTATTGCTACTGAAGGGTCAGTGGCATGGCAAAAGTAGGGTTGGGAGCGTTGGCTTTCGATTAGTGCAAAAATAACAATTGATGGACAGAATGTAGAACAATGTCATACATTCACCACAGTACAGAGATCTGGGCCTAAATCCATTGTTTTTTTGCTCACCATGCCATTCCAGTTTGGACCAAGCCATATGCAAATCAGTCTTGACCCTGCGCCCAATGGGACCAGTCCAGCCCGAACTGCCAGGCCAGGTCAACGCACACTAGCAGATCTCGTGCACGAGAGCGACTAGCGGTCTTCTGCAGTATTGAATTTAATCGTGAAATATTGTCCAGCTCATTTATTATTAGCTGCTACACTGCCATAACAGAACAGCTTGCGAGATAGAAGGATTCACCCGCAGCAGAGAGACAATTGGAGATGCATGGGGACCCTTTGTGCAATTCTTACTCCAACGACACCTATTACTGGCTCCCAATCATCACTGCACCTTCCCTTGCAATGTAATCCCTTAAGCACAAGAATGTGCCCATGCCAGCAGTGATTCCTCAGCGTTTCATGCACAGAATATTGTAAGACAAGATGAACTCCACCGGCACCTCGTTCCATTCTAGCTGTGGCACATCACTGACATGGATTATGCACACCACAGTGCAATTGCGTTTCAGTACAGTGGCGTGGGAGGGCGGATTAAACAAACAGCATAATAGTATGGTAGAATGTCCCTCTTGCTCACTGCATCGTTACCTTTGAATGCAGCAGCCATAGCAAATGAAGAGAAACGTCATTAGCTAATGGGATTTCAATAGAAGCGCTCCCTTGTCTCAAGGGCCTCATTTCTGCCCAATCAAATGCTATACTAAAGGTAATCAGCCTGTGGGTAGAGCTAAAACCCCTCTCTCAATAATGCTTCTTAAAGCTCTTTTTCGGTAGATCATAGAAGGTCAAGTGACAGCTGCTTTGTCAAGCCAGACCTAATAAAAGGGACCGCATAACAAAACAATAGGTTTTTGGACAGTGGATTTCCGCACAAGTCATATTTGGGGAAACCCTCAAAGTAAATCACTGTAAAAGCTATACCAAAACAGTAAGAATCAAATCAAAGTCCTCAATTCCAGACCAAAACTTCAAACCATTAACTGTAAGCACATTCGTTGTGCACCAACTGTATGGAAAACTAAGCAGTGAAGTGGCGGGCAATGCAGTTCCTGGAGCAGAGACGAGTCAGGGTTGTTGGCAAGAGATGAGTAATAGGAGTTGATAAACGCCCTCAAACACATTTCAGTTGCAAAACCTGCTTCCAAATAAAGTCAGGTCACCAAACTATGCACAAGTTTATACTGTAATCCACAGAAACACATTACTGTGGCGAAATTGTGGAACTGGAACAGGGGCTTATCACAACTATCTACCTGCAAGCCAAGATAACTGAAAATTAGATCTACGCACAATGAGCTACATGGCTGATAAAAGGAACAACATTCCTGCTGGTTTGTAATAGAAAGTAAAAATGAAACTGAGGGTACTGGAACTGGACCAGGAATCATTAGTCGTATCTACGGACATACAATGATGTGTCGTGAACACAAAGAATTCTGGGTAAAACGATAAACAATTTAAAGTGTCTAACATGAGGACATAAAATCCACAACTTTATCACGAGCATTTCAAATAACATCATCAATTGAAAGATTTGTAAAATGTGGACGGAGTCTTTAAAAAGTCTCTATAATAATACTGGATGACGAAAACTGTTGTTTCATATGAAACCTCAACGGCGGTTTGCAGTACCACAACTCAAATAGACCGGACGTGTCGCCCCTCAGGACACCTACAAAAAGATAACAAGCATTGGCCGCGCGGCAGTAAAAGTAACGCCGCGCGGCCATAAAAGCGAAAGTCATAGCGATCGCTCTGAAAGCGAAAGTGATCGCGATGATGCGCTAAAGCAAGCACGGTTTTCAAAGTGCTGCTGCCGGCCGGCTGCGCGCGTGCACGATCGCGTGAACGCAAGCGCTAGGCCAGCCAGCAGCACTTTAAAAATCCCACATACAAAATGTCTCTCCGAGCCAGCGCATGCGCTGGGCTCAGCGAGACCTAAAAACGAGGAGAAATAACGCATTTCTCCTCGTTGCTCCATTTTTAGACCAGGTTTTCTTTGGTTTTAATTTTGGTGCTGCTCCATCTTTACGCCACCCTTGTAAATATGGGGCAGCGTCAAAATCAATGGGTGTTGAGGCGGAACCCACACTGCAACACCCATTGCCCACCCCTTTCACGCTAAGTATAGCGTGAAAGAGTGCCTTATTTTCAAGCCATCGTTAAGCCACATTAAGTGGATTAAGGCTGCCTTGTAAATAAGACGAAGCCCGTATTGCCACAGAAACGTCAAAAAAAGTGACGTTCCTGTGGAATAGGGGCTTGTAAATATGCCCCTCTATCCTTTGAAAGCAAGTAGGCATTCGGGAAAACACACAGGTTAATACCCACAGCTCAGGGTCAGAAGAGGGTCCAGACAGGAAAAACGTTCTAAGGGCCTCATTTATGAAAACGCTTGCATCGCTGCGTGAAAACAGCGATGCAACAGCTTTCACTCCGCCCTCCTTGCGACATGAAGGATGTGTCATATTTACAGTATGACGCATCTTGTCACAAGTAATGACAGATACGTCAGTATTATCGACGTATCTGTTAGCGCAAAAGTGACGCATTGCTGGGGTGTGTCTGAAAACAGATGCAACTCCAGCAATGAGTCCTTTCACGTGGGGCAAGCCCCATGTGAAAGGGCCTGCGTCAGTATTATGCCTGCTGTGAGGTAGGTTTAAGATATTGACGCAGTAGTATCCAAGAAGTGGCGCAGTGAAATCTGGTTGATTTCAATACCCCACTTCTACGAGGCTTTTTGTGGGGAAACGCTCGCCCTGCATAAATTATACCTGCCAGAGGCATCTGCTTAAATACGTCACTTTGTAAATAAGGCGCAACATGGCACATTTTTTACGCTGTCGGTGTGTCACAAAAAATGACGCAATGGTGGCGTAAAAGTGTTGCAAGGCCTCATAAATAAGGCCCTAAGAGTGCAGTAGGGGCTAGATGATTAAGAGGCGGGCAGAGAGAGTGAAAAAGTATGTGTGCTGAATGATTGTGTGTGCTTGAGAGCGAGAGAATGAAGGAAGGTTGTGTGTGTGTAAGAGAGAGAGTGTGTATAATAGAGGACTGTGTATGTGTGAGAACGAATGATGGAAGTATGTGTGTATTAGAGAGAGTATGATAGAAGGTGGTGTGTGTGAGAGAGAGTGTGTGAGACAGAGATGGAAGGTTGTGTGTGAGAGAGAGAGTGTGCTAGAGAGAGAGATGGAATCTTGTATGTGAAAGAGAGAGTGTGGAATGTTGTGTTACTGCTGATTGTGCTCCGTCCATGTTGACCTTTCTGTATGTGCCACATTTCTGCTGTCTGTATGCCTTTGTGTGCTTGAAGAAAGCATCAATTTCAGCTGCTTGGGGGTCATCCTGTCCTTTGTACATGGACTGCTGCTACCTGATTCATTTGCCCTGCATGCGAGGCACACGTTCACGCCTGACGCTGGTGCTATGCCTTCAGGGTGCGCTGATGTTGCATTGGTGTACCTTTTTTGTGAGTGCCAGGGAAGTGTATATAGCTTTGCTACTTCAGAGGGCATTTCAGGGCAGGGCATGATGCCTGCCTCCTGCAAATCTTTCCAAAATCATTATTAAAATGTGTATTTATCACTAATTAGCTAATTATTAATATTTAAGCCAGAAGTGCGTCCAGGAATGGCAAATTGGAAAAAGCTGCCCTAATTAATTATGAACTAATCAATGCGTCAAGCATTAATGCATAATTGGGTAAATCGACTCTTGCGCCGTCATCAACTTCATTTTAAGAAAAGTGAAGGAGCCATTCCTACCAACAGCTTCCCTGTGTGCACCCTTGCACGGCTGCAGGGCCCCTCTGATGGCAGGTTCATTTAGTCAACTCCTTGTTGCTCCCTCCGTGCTGTTGCACTGCGCTCCTAAGTATCCACTCCCTATGTCTGCCTTCCACTCCCCAGTCTTTTTAGGCTGCTGTCCGTATAATGCTAAAGTCACCCCCTCGCGCCACACCCCTCCTTTTGACTCCTAAACGTCCACTGGTTTCATTTCACTCACGAGCCTCCCCAGACTCTCCAGCCTTCCATTACTGCATTTCGGTCCCCAGCCTCCTCTGACTGCATTGTCCTCTCTGGCCTCCCTAAACTGCATGTCACCTCTACTCACGCCTGACTGCGTTGTACTCTCTGGCCTCTCTGAACTGCATTTCACCTCTACTCTCTGGTCTCCCTAAACTGCTTGTCACCTCCACTCAACCCTGACTGCATTATACTCTCTGGCATCTATAAACTGCATGTCAACTCTACTCACCCCTGACTGCATTGTACTTTCTGCCTCTCTGAACTGCATTTCACCCCTACTCTCTGGTCTCCCTAAACTGCATGTCACCTCGACTCAACCCTGACTGCATTGTACTCTTTGGCCTCTATAAACTGCATGTCACCTCTACTCACCCCTGACTGCATTGTACTCTCTGGCCTCTATAAACTGCATGTCACCTCTACTCACCCCTGACTGCGTTGTACTCTCTGGCCTCTCTGAACTGCATTTCACCTCTACTCTCTGGTCTCCCTAAACTGCATGTCAAACCCTGACTGCATTGTACTCTCTGGCCTCTATAAACTGCATGTCACCTCTACTCACCCCTGACTGCATTGTACTCTCTCCCTCTCTGAACTGCATTTCACCTCTACTCTCTGGTCTCCCTAAACTGCACGTCACCTCGACTCAACCCTGACTGCATTGTACTCTCTGGTGTCTATAAACTGCATGTCACCTCTTCTCACCCCTGACTGCATTGTACTCTCTGGCCTCTATAAACTGCATGTCACCTCTACTCACCCCTGACTGCATTGTACTCTCTGGCCTCTATAAACTTCATTTCACCTCTACTCACCCCTGACTTCATTGTACTCTTGCCTCTCTGAACCGCATTTCACCTCTACTCACCCCGAACTGCATTGTACTCTCTGGCCTCTATAAACTGCAGTTCACCTCTACTCACCCCTGAATGCATTGTACTCTCTGGCCTCTCTAAACTGCATTTCGCTCGCCAGCCTCCTCTGACTGCATTGTATTCGGACCTCCCTAAACTGCATTTCACCTCTACTCACCCCTGACTGCATTGTACTCTCTGGCCTCTATAAACTGCATTTTACCTCTACTCACCCCTGACTGCATTGTACTCTCTGGCCTCTCTGAACTGCATTTCACCTCTACTCACCCCTGATTGCATTGTCATCTCTGGCCTCTATAAACTGCATTTCACCTCTACTCACCCCTGACTGCATTGTACTCTCTGGCCTCTCTGAACTGCATTTCGCTCCCCAGCCTCCTCTGACTGCATTGTACTCTCTGGCCTCCCTAAACTGCATCTCACCTCTACTCACCACTGACCGCATTGTACTCTGGCCTCTCTGAACTGCATTTCACCTCTACTCATCCCTGACTGCATTGTACTCTCTGGCCTCTATAAACTGCATTTCACCTCTACTCACCCCTGACTGCATTATACTCTCTGGCCTCTCTGAACTGCATTTCGCTCCCCAGCCTCCTCTGACTGCATTTTACTCTCTGGCCTCCCTAAACTGCATTTCAACTCTACTCACCCCTGACTGTATTGGACAGTCAGAGAAGGCTGGGGAGAGAAATGCAGTTCAGGGAAGCCAGAAAATACTCTCTGGCCTCTCTGAACTGCATTTCTCCCCCCAGCCTCTTCTGACTACATTTTATTCTCTGGCCTCTCTGAACTGCATTTCTCTCCCCAGCCTCTTCTGACTACATTTTATTCTCTGGCCTCTCTGAACTGCATTTCTCTCCCCAGCCTCTTATGACTACATTTTATTCACTGGCCTCTCTGAACTGCATTTCTCTCCCCAGCCTTTTCTGACTACATCTTATTCTCTGGCCTCTCTGAACTGCATTTCACTCTATTGACTCTCTGAACTGCATTACTCACAGCATTTGCTGTCTGGCTTCCTCAACTGCATTTCACCTCTCCGCCCTCCCCTAATTGTATTTTACTCTCTGGCCTCCCTGAACTGCCATTATTCTCTCCACCCTCTTCTGATTGCATCTCAGTCTTTTGCCTCCCTGAATTGCATTTCGCCTCTCCACCCTCCTCTGACGGTATTTTACTCTCTGACCTCCCTGAGCCCACATATGACTGCATTTCCCTCTCTGGCCTCCCTGAACTGCATTTCGCCTCTCCACCCTCCTCTGACTGCAGTTTTCTCTCTTGTCTTCCCGAACTGCATTTCGCCTCTCCACTCTACTCTGACTGTATATCACTCTTTGGCCTCTCTGAATTGAATTTCCCTTCTCCACCCTCCTCTGACTGCATTTCACTCTTTTGCTTCCCTGAACTGCATTTCACCACTCCACCCTCCCCTAATTGTATTTTACTATCTGGCCTTCCTGAACTGCATTTATTCTCTCCACCCTCCTCTGACTGCATTTCACTCTTTTGCCTCGCTGAACTGCATTTCGCCTCTCCACCCTCCTATGACTGCAATTTACTCTCTGGTCTACCCGAACTGCATTTCGCCTCTCCACCCTCCTCTGACTGCAATTTACTCTCTGGTCTACTCGAACTGCATTTCGCCTCTTCACCCTCCCCTAATTGTATTTCACTCTTTTGCCTCCCTGAACTGCATTTCGCCTCTCCACCCTCCTCTGACGGTATTTTACTCTCTGACCTCCCTGAACCCACCTATGGCTGCATTTAACTCTCTGGCCTCCCTGAACTGCATTTCGCCTCTCCACCCTCCCCTAATTGTATTTCACTCTTTTGCCTCCCTGAACTGCATTTCGCCTCTCCACCCTCCTCTGACGGTATTTTACTCTCTGACCTCCCTGAACCCACCTATGGCTGCATTTAACTCTCTGGCCTCCCTGAACTGCATTTCGCCTCTCCACCCTCCTCTGACTGCAGTTTACTCTCTGGTATTCCCAAACTGCATTTCGCCTCTCCTCTCTACTCTGACTGTATATCAATATTTGGCCTCTCTCAGCTGCATTTCCCTTCTCCACCCTCCTCTGACTGCATTTCACTCTCTGGCCTCCCTGGACTACGTTTCGCCTCTCCATTCTCCTCTGACTGCATTTCACTCGTTTGCTCACTGAACTGCATTTCGCCTCTCTACCTCCTCTGACGGCATTTCACTCGTTTGCCTCACTAAACTGCATTTCGCTTCTCCACCTCTTCTAACTGCAATTTACTCTGTGCTCTTCCCGAACTGCATTTCCCTTCTCTAGCTTCCTCTGACTGCATTTCACTCTCTGTCCTCCCTGGACTACGTTTCGCCTCTCCATTCTCCTCTGACTGCATTTCACTCATTTGCTCACTGAACTGCATTTCGCCTCTCTACCTCCTCTGACTGCATTTCACTCTCTGTCCTCCTTGGACTACGTTTCGTCTCTCCATTCTCCTCTGACTGCATTTCACTCGTTTGCCTCACTGAACTGCATTTCGCTTCTCCACCTCCTCTAACTGCAATTTACTCTGTGCTCTTCCCGAACTGCATTTCCCTTCTCTAGCTTCCTCTGACTGCATTTCACTCCTTGTCTTCCCTGAAATGCATTTCATCTCTCCACCCTCCTCTGACTGCATTTCATTCTCTAGTCTCAACTGGCAGCATTTAACAATTCAGCTTCCTCTGCCTCATCTGACTGCATTTCACTCCCTGGCTTCTTGTGGCTGCATTTCACTTCCCAGCCATCTTAGACTGCATTTCACTCCCTGGCTTCCTTTGGCTACATTTCACTTCCCAGCCATCTTAGACTGCATTTCACTCCCTGGCTTCCTTTGGTTGCATTTCTCTTTCCAGCCTCCTCTGGGAAGAAATTCCCTCTCCAGCATCCTCTGTATTTCAATCATTAGTTGCATTTCCCTCTCCAGCTTCCTCTGACTTCACTGTGACTGTATTCCATTTTCTGTCCTTCCCTGGCTGTATTTCACTATTCAGCCTTCTCTGACTGCATTTCACTGTCCAGCCTCCCCTTGGCTGCATTTCACTGTCCAGCCTCCCCTTGGCTGCAGTTCACTGTCCAGCCTCCCCTTGGCTGCATTTCACTGTCCAGCCACCCCTGGTTGCATGTAAAAGGTCTAGCCTCCCCACAGTGAATTTCACCTTTCGGCCTTGTAAGAAATTAGGTTACTGGTTGAGCGGGGTGAAACCCTACTCCAGCAGCAACCACAATCATTGTCATGGTGAGGCACAAGCAAACCTTAAACTAACCTGTGTTCAACCCTCTGGTAGCTTGGCACAGAGCAGTCAGGCTTAACTGAGAGGCAATGTGCAAAGTATTTATGCAGCACTTCAAACAGTAATAAAGTAAAAACACAATACAAAACAAATTCCATGCCAATTAAAAAAAAAAATAGAGTACATTTTAATAAATAAATCAAGACCAAAATGACAAAAATGCAATCAGTAGAATCGGAGATGTGGAATTCTAAAGATTTCTGGAAATATAGAGCTAAAAAGCACAAAGTGGCAACTGTGGATATCTGGCTGTGCCGGACCAGGGCAAAGTCACAAGTTCAGGATGCCCATGATAGAGCGTGAGCCGGCTATGGGGACCCAGTTAGAACCACCGAACAAGAGTGCCTAAAATTGTGGTTGTGTAGAGTTGCAAGGTTCCATGCTGAGCATGCAAACCGGCCCTGGCAACTTAATCGGACCGGCCGCGGGCGGCTGAGGGGGGTGCGTGGAAAACACTGCAGCTGCTTTTGGTACAGGGGGATGATATTGCAGCACTGCTGCAAAACCCGCACACTGTACCAAAAACATCCCCCACTGGTCCAAAACCGGCCCCCACCCATCCGGCCCACTGACAAAATGCCCGGTGCCCGCTATGGCCAGTATGGCTCTGAGCAAGAGGGGGTGTCTCTACTCTAAGACAACTGATATGAAACATAAAGGGACAGATGTATGACCATTCCATTTTGCAAGTCACAAATTGCAACGTTTTGTGACTCGCAAAATGGAATGTACAACAATGTCTCAGACACTGTTTTGCGATTCCCAATGTGGTCGCAAATGACAATAATATTTATGAGGCAGGTCGCAATTTGCGATCCCCATTGGGATTGGCCAGTCTGTGACAGTTTCTCTTTTTTAAATGCAGCCTTTTTTCCTTACAGGAAAGAGGGATGCATTGAAAAAAGAAAAATGAAACGTTTCTGTTTCCTTTCTTAAGAGTAGACAGTGGTCCCATGCCTGCTCCTAAAAATATTTTCGCTGCCAGTCACAAAGGGAAAGGAGACCCCTGGGGACACCTTCCTGTTTACAAGTGGCTAAACTGCGAGTTTTTTACAACCGATATTGGAGTTGCAAAACAATTGTACATAGAAGTGCGACTTGCCAATAGGTAGGGACGCCCTTGACACGCCCCTTTCTGATAGCAGGTCGCAAACCCTATTTTGCAAGTCGGTAATAGGTTACCGACTCGCAAAATAGGGTTTGTACATTGCACAGACCTATTTAGTGGTCATAAACGGGCCGATTTCCCGTTTGCGACTGCTAAAAAAGGTCGTACATCTGGCCCACGGTCGCTAAGAGACAGCACATGCGCTAAGTGAGACCAAAAAAAGAGACATCTTGGCCAGTGCCGTGCAAGCACTGAGAATTCAAACAGAGAAGTTCTTCCTGGTAACTACAAGCCAACCAGGGCCAGTTCCTTCTCATTATTCTATTTCTTATTTACAGGTTTAATCAGTGAATGTTACACGAGGCTCTAGGGAAGCCTGTGACTTACAGTGTCATTAAGAAGTGCAAATGGGAAACTGCTCTGAGCGAGAGATGTCACGTGCTCACGCTTCGCCTTTGGAAACGCACTCACTGGTGCTTTTATAACCAACCCAAGCCCTGAGGCAGAGGATTTTTCTCGCATTTGATGACTTAATATTTATTTAATTTTTAAGTTATTTCTAGAGCGCTTTTACATTGGGAGAAATATTGATTTACTCGTGACTTCCCAGTAGTAAGTCGGACATATTTATGGAAGAAGGCTTTGTGAACAAAGCCCAGCTGTTAAAAAGATATTAGCTTTAGACTGTGGTACGGGAGGGAAGTTTGCTATGTGAATGATTTTCTGAATGGTGGAAGGAATTAAATCAAAATGTAAGGATAAATCCGTTACAACCAATTATCAAGTGTATCGGTATTTGCAAGCCAGGCTTACATTCTAATGTGATCTGAAGGTAACACATATGAACGCTGACAAGGCCAATTGAAGTTCTCATAATTAAATGAGTATTTACACCTATGTGTAAATTGTGTTTGCAAAAACTCCTTTGCGTAAATGACCCTTGCAGTCTGTTACTGCTGATTGCCCCGAGTTAGAAAATAATGCGGTACAATATTTGCGAATGTTATGTTTACCCCTTTTTCTTGCTATATACTAATAGCAGTTTATTTTTTGCATAGACAATCACCGCCAGGTTGGGCATGATGGCATTTACCTGCGCAAAGGCTGAGCACAACTTATGCTCAAGTCCTGATTGGAGCTGGTGTTAAACAGGTGCATGCGCTATTCATTAATCTTATAATAGTAATGGAGCTAACTTATGCCGGTAATGGACAGCAAGATGGCTCAGTGAGATACAGGTTTTTGTTGATATCTGTTGTGTAATACAGGTCACAAATTCAAATCCTAAATGATCAGTGCTTCTTTCCACCTTTTCAAGCTCTGCAAAATAGTTCCATTAGCGCGGTTATAATACTACATGTTATTTTCAGTGCTTAAAAATGGCAGATGTGTTGTATGAAGGGTTACACAAACAAATTAATGTTAGCAATTCTAATTATTTAACGTGTCACCCTTTTATTTGTTCTGGACATCTGGTATAGTATTTTTACTTCTATGGTGGCCGCAGTATGCTAAGCAGGCACAGTCACATGTGCTCAATTTCAAATATAGAAATCTTTATTTCAAAATTGCCTTGACCTACAATTTCTATACTCTGTGCAGCTGTGAAGGGGATCTGCAGTTCCACTGCACAGCTGTAGAGTACAGAAATGGGGTGCAGAGGAGTAAGAAATGTGTCCCACCTGCTTCTAAAACATTTTAAAAGAACGCTGCAGTTTTATTCAATATTGAAATTTGCAACAAACATAATCAGTTAAACATTGTTGGACATGGCCATTCTCAGGGGAATTCACCCCAAAACGTTTTCCTTTTTTCTCCTAGTCTTTGCCGACTCTCTCAGCATGAGCTGAGGAATCTGGGTCCCTTCCCACTATACTGTAATGTAAAGATGTGCACGCCTGACTTGCCCGCATTAGGCAGGGGGTGCGTACACAATAGGTTTAGGTGCCATAACTCTGTGCGTCCTGTAAACAGGTACTCCACATACCCACGGTGGGACCAGCACTGGCTAGCAGTGGGAATAGCACTGAGTGTGCCAGCCACAAGATAGCTTATCAACCCTGTATCAGGCCTCCAACTGTAGCCCTGTGGGGCGCCATTGCGACCCTGCCTAGGTTGGCATCACTTATGCCTCAGCCAACCATAAGTGTGTTGTTCCATACCATGAGGCTGTCCCTCTTGAAGCCCTGCCGGGCACAAGCAGGGTGGTAGACTAAAGGCTGGGCAGGTACATATGGCTGTTCCCTGCCCAGTTAGAGAGGAACCCCCCCAAGTAGGGCTGCCCCTGCCTTGGAGTTCGGCACGTCCCAAGGGATACTCCTGAAGTGTTTCTGATTCTCTTACATGGCCTCAGGGCTCTGAGCACGTCATCAGTGTCAAGGCAGTGTGGTGGTGCATGCGCCCCCCTGCACGGTCTAGGAAGTGGCACTAACATGGTGTTCGGAACCATGGGTGGGTCTACCAACACAGACCTAGGAGTGCGCACTTGCACCTGTGGGGTGTTGCCTATGAGCTCAGCCTGTCATTACAGGCCGGAGGTATGTGCCATGGCCCTTATGCTGTTTCAAATATGTGTCCAGGCTCCTGTGGCAGGCTTGAGTTTGAGTCCTGACACCTATCGCATTGTGCATAGATGCCCGGTCTGCCATCACAGACAGGTGAGTGCATTCCTGCATCGCCGGTGTTCCAACACCGGGGTCAGGCCTACCGTTGCAGGCCTGTATCAGCGCACTTGCACCCATGGTGATAGTGGCAAGGTGCCCGACCCACTGTCGCAGGCCGGGTGTGTGCAATCGCACCTGAGGGGGGTACACCTGAGTCCGGCTGGCCCGGGTACGGTGGTGAGCGTGTACTCACACCGAAGGTGCTAGGGCCTGGGTAAGCCCATGGCCTGGTCTGCTATCGCAGATCGGTGTGTGCACACTGGCAGCTCTCGTGATCAAAATCAAGAGCCGCCTGCCATTGCAGGCTGCTAGATGAACGCACCCGCACCTATGGTGCTTGTGAATGCGTGTGCTGCCTGCCATCGCAGGCTTGTACATTAACATAGACATGTGTACTAGTTAATCAGTGTCTAGTCTACTGTTGCAAGCTCAGGTGAGCACACACAGCACCCATGGTGCTGGAGACTATGTGTCCAACCTGCCGTCACAAGTTGTGTGCACTCTAGCTTCTCACATGCGCCCAGGTAGTGAGGAATACCTGTGTGTGTTTTCACTACCTATGAAGCTTGCTCTACCCATGGGTTAACATGGGAAAGTTGTTAATATCACTTTGGGCTGAAATAGTGGATAGCAGTAGAGCAGCCTCATGATGTTTCCTATCAATGGATTCACCATGCCAAACCTTTTCCAATGGAAAAGGAGGTTTTGGCATAACTCGCTTAGAAATGCCACTTATGGAATATGGACATATCTATGCTCTAAGAGTCTTGTGGGCCGTGGTGCCTTACTCCAAAGGACACCAAAGGTCGGGAGATCAGATCTGTGCATTTCCCAAGTGCCGGCCATAAACAAAGGGCATCTCACGAGAACGGCAGACCTCTGCCATTTGAGGGCCGAATGAGATAGATTGGAGATAGCGGTTTTGACACTTAGCCTCTAGGTAGGATCATGGCCCCAGTAAAGATTAGGATCTGCATTCCATGGCCCCATGGCGAACAGGCTACAATTCAAAGGAGACATCTGTGGTTTAAAGGGAAACCCCTTAAACCACCCCTAACTTAGAAGGCATGCAATAGTATAACTACAGATGCCATCTTTCGGCAAATAGTGAGATATGCTTGCAGGAACGCCAGACTGGAGAACCCGGACTGTGTGGTGCACATTGCCGGAGGACTCTGTTGTGCACATGGAGGATGACTGTTCATGAAGGGAACCACATGCCCTTTCTGAATAGTGGCTGACCTGGGCCGAAGACCTTCTGAAGTGTGGCACCCTGAAGTGTGCTCTCCAAGGGCCCGTCTGCAGGCCTCCTGTTCTCCGATGGTCAGAGCTATTTCCTACAGCATCGTAATCGGCCCTTAGTATTACTTTGGCCGTGTGCGGACCAGTGTCTGGGAGGAGGGCTGGTCATTTTCGATCCGGGGGTGTAGTACAATTGGTGTGACCTGGAGGGTGGAGGGAGGCCTGGGCCACGGAGTCTGTAGGGTGTGATCTATTGACCTACTGATTACCAGTGGCACTGCATTAGGGTGCTGAGTGTGTATGTGTGTAAGAGCGTTGCATGCAGACTAGCTGATACCTGATGCACTGTGTAGTGGCGCGGAGTGAGAGTGTGAGTGAGAGTGATTGTGTACGGACCGTCTGTGATTCACAACACTGGCCAGGTGGGTTGTTTTATACTTTGATTTAATGTCAAAAGCACACTAAATTTGACAGTGGGTTTACCCCCATGTCTCTGGCCCTGGCTGCTGCTAAAAAGTATGTACATATTTTTGATATCATGCACTGCATAAAGGTGCTCTCTCTCTATTGGGGGGTTAAATTAGGAATCGTCCACAGTGTGTATACTATTGATATCATAACAATATGAGTGGGCCTAGTACTGCTAGTTATATTCCCAAATGTGTTTTATGCCAAAACGTATATGGTGTTCATGTTATAATGATTAAATATGTATGTCGAATACAAACGTGTTTGCATACATCCTGCGTGAAGTGTTTTTTCTGATGCTCAGTGTATTTATCGAGAGTAACTGCTGTGACTTTGCTTTACACAGTGCCTCTGTATTAAACCTGACTGCTCAATGCCAAGCTACCCGAGGCTGAGCACCGGTTATGAAGTGTGTGCAATCACCTGCCTTTGATGGGATCAGTAGGTTCTGCCTGCCTGGGGCCATTCCTTCCGCCAACCAGAAAGTGCTGGTTCCAACAAACATTGACTCGATGGTAATCTTGTTAGTGTGCAAAACTGTTGCAGATCAATAAACAAAACACAAATTATCAATCCTATGTCAATAACAATATTCGAAAAGGTCACACTTTTTAAAATGTTAGCGCTGTCCTTGTGTATTCTCATATTGGCGTGTTATCATTGGGTGGACGGCAATAATCAGTATATTTCACTTCAGCGGTTAGGAAAAGGCACACTCTCGAGGACACAGCCATCTGTCTGATACCAACCCTATGTGAAACCATAGACCGTTACTCGCGGACAGAATATCATTAAGTCCCACCGTCAATTATTATTAGCCATCATCTCTATCAATCCCCCATACTCAACTTGTTTGCCAATTGTGAAGACTATATTAGCTATTGTCCATTCAAGGTGCTGCAGTGTCGGATGTGCTGACTATAGCCAGCAAGACTACATCCCAGGAGTCGCATGCTGGGTGCTTTCTATGTCTCCTGCTGTGTCTGGCTAGGACTTTATTTTTAGCTTCAGCCAATTTCAATAATTCAGCCAACCATGCAGATAATTGGTCGACTTTCAGGACATGGCATTTAGGCCTTGGCGGAGTTTTTGGGGTTCCACTACGTGGAACCCTGCAAAGTGACTAAAAACCTCTACCGTGCTATGCGGAGTACCGCAAGCGGTGCAATCGATTTGGACGTACTGTTCGCATTGATTTTCAGCACCAAATGTTTGTCTCGTGCTGAAAAATCAGCACAAATGTCACTATGCGCAGCGCAAGAGGGCCCTAATTCTTTTCTAGCCGCTCAAGTAGATATTCTACCCGAGCTGCAACTTTCTCAATGCAAACTGAAGGTTTCTCAATGCAAGCGGTAGCGACCATATGCGACCACCCGCGTTGAGAAATATGATCGCCCTCATTGACAAATCTCACGGGGAGGTGGATTTTCTTTGCTGAAGCTCGCCGACTTGACGTTAGCGAGTGCTAACGCGAGCAGGGGAAATAAATCAGCTCTGAGGTTTTTGGTTCTCTGCGTGCTCTGCGGAGCGTGGAGTGCAGAAAACTCTGCAAACTCCATGGACGGAGTGGAGTTCAGCACCCAGGCCTAGTGTGAACCTAATTTTTCACCAGGACAGAGGTCAGATGAGCAAACTTACTGAGGAGCTAAATACGGTTTGATCTAGAAAGGTTTCTCAGGAAACATGATTCAGTTTTACAAGTTTCAACTTTCCTAGTGAGGTCAGTCATCGTACTGCTGTAGAAACGCAATATTCACTTTTTGGAGGGAACTCCCAAAACATGTAAAAATGTCGGCCTCTCCTTCGCTGTATCTAGAGCATGTATCATTCATCCCTGGCACACTGTGTCAGTGCATTTGTGTTTTAAATATGTTTGATGATATCTTTTGAGTTTAATAGCGAGTTTCGCAGTACTCTCTACGTGTATTCTTAAGAAGTTTCCCATTCCAGGGCTGTGAGTTCCCTGCCTAGATTACATTTTACACCTATCATGTCCCCAACACCATTAAATCGGTGTTTAGTACTCTGATAAGTGATCTGTAAAATAGAGTTACTGATGTACTGTTTCCACTGTGCGTCATCATCATGTGCAGTTTTGTACAATGTGGTTCTTCCATTTTGCATCCATGTTCATGCGAGTTATAGGCACCGCCCAATCAAAGGTCAAAATGTGACCTTAGCAGAAGCCAAATGTTCCCCTCAGGTGCTCCAATGCACTCAAGCTGCTGTTTCAATATAAGTCATCCACACAGTCAAGGCCAGTAATTGCCGGATTGTGTGTGGGATATTTTGGATACTTCTTTAAAAATGGAATTTCGAGTATATAAGCTGCAGTTTCAAGGGTAGCTAAAGGCATCTCCTCCTGTCATGATCAATTTAGGAGTAATAAGGGGTGTTGTTGTGTCACTTAAAAATGCCTTCATTAATGTCATTGGGAGCAATTCAGATAAAACAAACACACTTTTTGGGGGACCACTTTAGAAAAATATTCGGAGGATCATTTCAATTGACCAGCTCGAAAATATAGAGCATGGTTCAGGCACACAGGCGAGCCTCTAGGATATGTAATTAAGTGTCTGAAGCCCCTCCCTTTTCTGTTGATACTTTTTTAAAGTCAATTATCACAGAGTGTATAATGGGTATGTCAGTAAATAAATACAGGTTTGTAGAGAGTCATCATTAATAGCGCCACCCAAAGTGTAACCAACAATGTCCTTGCCAGAAGAAAACTGAAGTTTCAGTGTGGTCACATTTCCAGAGATGAGGGTTTCTATGACACATTTGAATCAAAGGTACTTGAATGTCGACATTTCCAGCATAGCCCAGGTGGGGCGAATCCTTGCTGCGCTTGATCCTTTAAAGGTTAAAGCATGACAAGGCAAGATTTTCGTCAATAGATTAGATCTGTTAAGTGATTTTATGATCATTTCTAGATCTCACCTGTTGTCTCTAAGATAAAGCAAGACATCCTCGGCATATGATATCTTGTATTTCTGCTCACAGTCTGTATACTTCATTGGGGATTCTCTAATCTAAAGGAACAAGCCATTGGTTCATGGCCACACCAAAAATGATGGGACACAATGGGCGTCTGTGTCTGCTACCTTATTCCACCAGCCAATGTTCAGAAATCATATCCCATGTGCAGACCTTAGCTGTTGAGCTGCTATATAAAAACTGGATCCAGATCAGAATTTACTGCCAAAACAATACTGCAAATAGATAGTCCCATCCTAAAGTATCAAAACACTTCTCCGCAGTGAGAGATGCCACCATCGAGAAAAATATGCCGCTTGGTGCTCGGCACAGTAGATGGAAGAGCTTGTTCAAGTACAGTGTTGAGACTGATTGTGGCGGGCAATGGCTGTCAATATTTGCAACACCTGTTTGTCAAACCTTTCCCATATATTTTGCAAACTAAGGTCAACATGTATAATGGATAATATGAACTCATATTGTGGTACTGAAAATTCTGGACCCGTGTTATAAACATCGACGTATCATGACGATTTTGGTATCAGCAGACCGCAAATGATGAGGATACTATGCATAAGCATTTACGCCATATTCGGGTGAATAAATCACCCTGAAATCATAGTTTCCGTTCTGAAACCTCAGGTTCCATTTAAACGGCAGCCATTTTGTGATTGCCCTCACATAGGCCAATGACTAGGCCAAAAACGAGTCTGAAGGACACATACACCTTCGCTGACTCCTCTGTGACCTGGGCAAGCTGACTCCACTGCCTGAAGCCAAACCTGTTCGGCCAGTTCCTTTCCCAGTGGCCTAATGAGATTAGTATCAAGGCACAATATACCATAAAACCTTTTCATCACACACAAACCATGCCTAATCTTACACACACCTGTCCCTGTTTCTTACTTTATGACTTGCTTTACGAGGAGGAGGTGCCCGTTTTTATTGGGGGCCCGTCGAAATCTGATGAAAGTACTAAGCCTCGCCGGGTAATTGATTGAGGGCTGGACAAACTGAAATATGGGCTTGTCATCATGACTCTGCTTTTTCTTTGTAGTGAAAATATGTGAATGGTCAACTGTAAAATAAGGAATGTTTGCCTAAAGCATAATATTTTGTATAAAAGGAGAAAGCTGGCTTTGTAAGGTTGAGCAGTCTCCTGAGAATATACACCGTGTTGTACTTCTAGGATACCTGTTACTGGTTGCAGCCAATAAATACGATCTTTGACTTCACCAAGAAGACTCTGTGTTTCTGTAGTCTGAAACAGGAAGAACTCGAAGTCTTAGGGTGTGTTCCCTGGCACCGCTGGGTTCTGAAAAACCCAGTACTTCAGTTGGCGCCCAACGTGGGGCGATTTCAGCGGTACCGGTCCAAGCCAGAGGTTCGTGAGGAACTTTGTGTGAAAATTCTGGAGGAAGGCCGGCACTTCATCGACCCCTGTATGTCGACGTGGTCCGAAAGTCTTTGCTGCGAGGTTCCCCGCTTCCCGACGGCTACGAAGGACTGCTGCCCTGACTATCGTCCTGTTTTGGACCCTTGATGATTGGTAGAGCGAAACGATAGACGAGTCTTCTGGTGACGTCATCGATACCTCAGTTAAGTATAAGTGCAGCGTCTCCCAGTCCTTAGTTTGGTTCTTCGTTTGGTATCCCCTTGGGATCTTTGATTTGGAACTTGCAAGTACCAAAGCCGAGGGACTCGTGTATTCACGAGACTATCGTATTCGATAATCCTTTGAAGTTTGAAGCTAGACTAGAGAGCGAAGATGCCTGGTCTTAGCAGACTTGGAAATTTGTTTTGTCTTGGTTGTAATAGGGATTCCCGATTGGAGGACTCGTGTCTGGTTCCTCCGATTGGAACTCCAACCTATGAACTATATGTGAAACATGGCGTAGGCCCCATCACATATAATGAAGTATGGATCCGATACACGAGGAAAGATGGTGCTTTAGAATGGCCCCAATATGGTAGTTTTGATACAGAGCTTCTGGATAATCTGGAGGTTAAACTTTTTAAGAAGAAAGCCCGGCCGGCGATGTTTGACTCTTTCCGCCTACGGCGTAAGGAAGCCAAACAGAAGGAAATTAAATTAGCAAAGAGAAATAAGAGAGAAAAGGGTATCTCGGTAATGCAAGCTGCTATGCAGTTTAAAGATAATGAAGAAAAACAGATGAGTGAGCAGTTGCACAGGCAACGTAAAATGGTGATCGATAAATGTTATCCAGTTTTGCCGCTTCTTCAGCAAGATGCAGCAAAAGAAATTGAGAAAGATCCTTTAATGTCACACTTGTTGAGTTCGCCACCCCCTTATGCGCAGAGTGCTACAGCACCTCCGCAACATTTAGTTGTGCAACCCCCAAATATTGTGCCTCAGGTTCTTCCACAGCCGCCAGCTCCTCTTCAGTTGGCTCCTACTCCTATGGCGCAGCCTCCTCAAGGGCCGCCGACTTCGTTACCTGCTCCATCTGTACTCCCTACGACTTTGCCTACTACATCGACTACCTCTTCTGGTGTTCTTCCTGATACTGCCTCTGCGTCTGCATCTGCGTCTGCCTTGCCCCCCTCTGTTTTTCCTCCTGTTCTCTTGTCAACTTCTCCTTCTATCCGACAGAGAATGACTGATACTGTTGCTAGCATTATATTTCCTCTCTTCGGGTCAGCTGGTGTGACCCCTAATTCGGAACGTAAGCAGTCGCGTAGTCAACTGCCTGATTCTCTCGAGAGAGAAGCGTTTGACCATATGGCGCGTAAATGGGTTACTTTCCCTTTTAAATATGATGTAGAGTCTGTTATGGATGTCTTCCGTCAATGGGAAGCACCAAAACAAAGATACGTTTTTGAGAAAATGTGTGCTTTCCTTTGTGAGGAACTGGAAGATAATGAGTTAGACACAAATCCGCCTGAGTTGTGCCGTGTACGGTTTGAGTTTTCAAAGGGCACGATTGTGGGTTCCGATGTTGAGAAAGCAGTTGCGACGCTGTTGTCCTTTAGGAATAAGGATCTTTCCCAGTCACTGTTTGAACATGACTCCTCAGTTAAGAAAAAAGTGCGACAGTACCCAATGAGAGAAGTCCCTCCGGTATGGAAGGACGCCGTTGCGGCTGATGCCGTAAATAACATTAATGCTGCTCCAGCTCATTTTCAGCGTGTTTGGGTACATGTTCCTTGGAAGCGAGCTGAAGTTTTAGCACTTAAGCAGACTTTGCCTGACCCCCGTAAAAACCCTGCAGGATATTATAAGGAATTATCACAGACTGCAGACTCATGCATTATGAATTTAGCTGACATAGACATGTTATTTGGGAATGTTGTTCCACAACCTTTGTGGGGATTGATTCGCCATACAGATCATGCGCAAGAGTTAGGTGACACATGGGCTAATATTAGTACTGCAAATGATAGACAAGTTGGTGGTGCCAAGCCTGAGCCTTTGGTAGCAGAACTTCCTGCTAGGATCATTACTTACATGAAGACTTTAATGACTGCGATGCGTGTGAATTGGGATAAATTGTCTGCGTGTAAGCAGAAGAAAGATGAAACAGTGTCTGATTTCTTCACTAGGTTTGAAGAAACGTTTATCGACCACAGTGGTCAAGATATGAGTACAGAAGGTGGTCAACGGTTGTTCGTTGACAAGTTTGTGCACAATTTGCTTCCCGAGCTGTGTAAGAAATTGAAAGATTCAGAGAGTTCTTGGGCCGTTTCCTCCTCAGCACAAATATTGGCTACTGCACAGTACTACGAAAATAGGGATAAAGATGAGAAGGATAGAGCAGAAAAGAAAACTAAAGAATTGAAGACGAAGGTTCTTTTACAACAGGCGTATCCGCCACGTGGTGGTCAGAGTAACTATCAGCAACCTCAACAATTTCAGAGAAACTCGCAAAGGTTCGAGTATTCTCAACCACGTGTTCCTGTAGGTCCCAACCAGTGTTCATATTGTAAGGAAGAGGGTCATTTTAAGTATAGTTGTCCTATTTTGTTACAGCGTGCGAATGGTGCTTCTGGCGCAAGAGGTCGAGGTGTTCAACAAGCTCCTAGAGGTAGAGGACGTGGAAGTTTACCCCAGAACGCACGTTCCCTTCTGCCTCAGAATTCAATGAATAGTTTTGACCAGCAAAATCATGCGTCTGGTAGGACGGCTCAGTACTATGCTGATGACTACTATGCAGAAGATGAGAATATCGAAGGTAATGATTGCTAGGACAGCCATAGACAAAGAGAGGGAGTTGTTTCAGTTCCAGTAGATCAGAGTGGACCTTATGTTAAGGTGATTACATCAGGTGTGTCAGGGCCTTTCCTGTTGGATACTGGTGCTACAAAGAGTTCTATTATGCACTCAAAACTCCCTGGCGCACCTTTGTCTGGCGAGATGAATGTTTCAGTAGGTTTTTCTGGCGCCCCGGTTAGGAATCCGATTTCTAGTCCTATGTCCCTTTCTGTTGGACCTTGTGAATTGGAAGCACCCCTTATTCTGAGGACAGGTTGTGGTGAAAACTTGTTAGGATTGGATTTGTTGAAAAGATTGTATGCAACATTATATTGTTCTCCTTCGGGAGTACAACTTACACTGGGTAAGAAAGTGATCTCTCCAATGTATTTGTCGAAGGATAAACTTCCGACAGAATTGTCGTTTCTTCCTGATATTCTTTGGGCTACTGGTCCTAATGATGTGGGTCTTTTAGAAATACCACCATATGTTGTGACGTTGAAAGCCAATGTTAAATTTCCACGCATTCCCCAATACAAGATCTCTATTGAAGGTGAAAAGGCGTTGCTAGCGATCATTTATGATTTGATTGAAAAAGATGTAATTGAAGAGACAAGAGGCAACGTTTGTAATAGTCCTGTTCTGCCTGTTTTGAAACATACTGAACCTTCTCAGCCACCTGTTTACAGGTTCATGATTGATCTTAGAGAGGTGAATAAAATAGTTGTGCCACAGTTTCCAGTTGTCCCTGATATCACTGCCCTATTGACTATGATTCCAGCTTCCGCCACCTGGTTTTCGGTGATTGACTTGAAGAATGCTTTCTTCAGCATCCCGATTGCCGAGGAGAGCAGGGATATTTTTGGCTTCAGTTTAGGAGGCCAAAGCTTCCGCTTCAAACGCGCTCCTCAAGGCTACTGTGAAAGTCCATCAATATAGAGTCAGGCCTTAAAAGCACAGCTTGATGCAGTTGTTTTACCTGATGGCGCTACCCTTATTCAATACGTCGACGATTTGCTAATCGCTGCAGATACTGAAAAGATTTGTAAAGACGCCACCTTGTCGTTGTTGCGTCATTTGTCTGATTTAAATCACAAAGTGTCACTTTCAAAACTGCAATATTGTCGACAAGAAGTGACCTACTTAGGTCATCTCTTATCGAAGGAGGGAAGGAAACTGACCCCAGAAAGAATTCAGGCAATTGCAAAATTGAGTGTGCCAAGGACACAGAGAGAAGTACATGCTTTCTTGGGAATTACATCATACTGCAGACAGTGGATACTGAATTTTTCTTTGCTGGCCAAACCTTTGGTAGCTTTGACCTGTAAAGATACACCGAATCCCGTTCCATGGTCTGAAGATTGTCAGAAAAGTTTTTCCGAATTGCGTAATGCATTGTGTTTGGCTCCTGTGTTGGGTACCCTCGACTACAGTAAGCCCTTTACACTGTATGTCCATGAGAAAGAGGGTTGTGCATTGTCAGTGCTGACACAGTCTTTTGGAGACAAGCAGTGTCCATGCGCGTATTTTTCGTCGACTTTGGATCCGGTAGCTAAAGCATTGCCGAGTTGCTTGAGAGCCACAGCGGGAGCAGCTGTTTCTATTCGACAGTCTGCTGGGTTAGTGATGAATAATATGTTGATTGTGATGGTTCCACATGCAGTGGACACGTTGTTAAACAGGACCAAGACACAGCACTTAACTAGTGCTCGAATGTCAGGTTACGAGTTGATACTGTTAGCGCGTCATGTGCACATAAAGAGGTGCAATACGTTGAATCCAGCCACGTTATTGCCAATTTCAGTAGAGACAGATGATGTTGAACAGCATGATTGTTTTCTCAGGACAGAAGAAGAAACGAAAGGGAGAGTAGATCTTAAAGATACTCCTCTTGTAAAGTGTGATGGTACCTTATGGGTGGATGGTTCATGCTTCAAGCTTCCAAATGGTGATACGACTGCAGCATATGCTATCACGACTTTGCATACGATTGTTGAAGCTGCACGTATACCACATAATTCAGCTCAGGCAGCAGAGTTGATTGCACTTACGAGAGTGTGTGTGTTATCGAAAGGAATGAAGGTGACCATATATACTGACAGCCAGTATGCGTTTGGTGTGGCTCATAGTTTTGGACGATTGTGGAAAGAACGTGGGTTCCTGACTTCGCATGGAGCTAAGATTCAGCATGGTCAGTTGGTGAATGAGCTTCTTGAGTCACTGACCTTGCCGTTACAAGTTGCGATTGTGAAATGCAGTGCACACAAGAAGGTGACTGATGATGTTGGTCGTGGTAATGCATTTGCTGACGAAACTGCAAAAGAAACAGCAAAAGATGTGATGAATCGAATGTATGTTGCAGGCCCTGCAAGATGGGTTGGTGATGTTGGAATGTGTGAAGATACGATAGAGAGTGTGAAGTCTCTTCAAGCTGAAGCTTCAGAGAAAGAGTTGAGTGTGTGGAGAGAAAGTATGGGTAAATTGGATGAAAATGGTTGTTGGGTTGACTTGTCAGAACATCAGCGATGGTTGTTACCCGATGCGTATGTGCTTGCAGTGGTGACAATGGCTCATGGAATGGCCCATATCAGTGTGAAAGGGATTTGTAAGTTGTTGGTTCCAGTATGGCAAAATGCTGGAATTCATAAATGTGCAGAGAATGTGGTCAAAAATTGCATGGTGTGTCTGAAATACAATCCTGGTAGGGGAACCCCAACTCCAGCTGGTCATTTTGCGCCTCCAACGTATCCGTTTGAGGTTTTGCAGCTAGATTTCATCCACATGGAAAGGTGCAACAATTTGAAATATGTACTCGTTGTTGTTTGTGCCTTTTCAAGATGGGTAGAAGCATATTCCTTAAAAGACAACACTGCCTTATCCACAGCTAAAGCCCTTGCCAAAGAATTCTTCCCTAGGTTTGGAATGCCGATAATGGTCTGGAGTGATAATGGGAGTGAGTTTGTGGGTCGAGTGATGAAGAAAGTATGTGAAGGGCTAGGTATCCAGCAAAAATTGCACGCTGCAAATCACCCCCAATCAGCTGGACTAGTAGAGTGCTATAATGGCACGATAAAATTGAAGTTGGCAAAAATACAAGCGAGCTCTGGTCTTAAATGGCCTGACGCTCTGCCCTTAGCACTCCTATCAACAAGAATGACTGTGCATTCGCGAGTGGGACTTAGTCCCTATGAAATTGTGTTCGGCCGCCCGGCCAACATATGGGGAGTGCCAAGGCCGACAAAATTTAGTGAAATCGAACACCCTGTACTGCTTGATTATTTGTATGAATTGACGGCTAAATTGCGTGTTTTACACCAACAAGTTCACGATACTCTGCCTCAAGGCTCTGAAACTCCAGGAAATCTTATCGATCCTGGATCATGGGTGCTGGTCAAAAATTTCCAGCGGACAAGCAATGACCAGCCCCGCTGGATCGGCCCCCATCTCGTCCTTCTCTCAACAAGATCAGCTGTTCGAGTGGAAGGGAAAAAGAACTGGATCCACGGCGTACACTGCAAGAGGGTCCCTTTGCCTCTACCATATGACCGGTGGGTACAGGAGGGGATCGCTGACTCTGAGACTGAGACAGTGCCTCGTTTTCTGCCTTTTAGTGACGCACGTGTAAAAGGAACACTTTCTGAACAAGAAAGTGACAGTATTTTGCAAGAAGCTGTGCTACCGTCAATTCGATTGAACACTAGAGAGCCTGAACTCTTGTTCCAGAACCAGACAATACCTGGAAAAACACGCTACAATCTGAGGCCGAGTACTATGGACAAATAAAAATTCTTTTTCTTTGCTATTTTTGAAAGTGCAGCTCTCTCATCTGAGAAACCTTCTTATTTTTGGTTTTTCGAACCGCCATCCGGGCTCAGCTGTAGGGTCGTGGTTGCCCAAGTCTTTGGAGTGCAGCTGAAGACGTTAGGTCGACAGTTCTGGTCGGTCTAAGGGAGTTGCCCTGGCCTGACAGAAGCATTCCTTAGCATAGAACACCCTACCACCACGAGCAGCAATTAGAGAGGATGGAGTTTTTCGAGAATGAGAGACCTGCCAAATAGATGAACTTTAAAGCCAGAATGTGTATAATGATGACAAAGAAACGATTTTTGATATTATGTATTTTCATGTTGCTTAGTGTAATGGCGTTTTTAATAGGATATGTTTTATTCTCTTTTCAAGTGACATTTGCACCCACTACACAGCCCATACCTCCCTCTACTGTTTCCTCGCATTCTTTTCACCCTCTGCCTGAACACAAGTCTGCTAGAAGATTAGAATTTGTCAATAATTCATTCATTCAGCTTCTACACCAACACCAATTAGTAGTTAACACAACTAACTGTTGGGTGTGTGGTCTTATGCCTCATACTACTGATAAAGGTATCCCTTATCTGGTCCTGCCTTTCAGCCATAATGGTTCTGTGTGGGCATATAGAACGATATTCATATACGCTCATGAAGCCAACCCCCTACGTTCTGTGAAAGATAATGCTAAGTATAGTGCTCTAGTTAAGGGTAAAGTAGATATGATTAGGGAAGATATTTCCTATGAGACTATCCCGAGAGATGAGACACTAGCATACATTGGATGGAACATAACAGGATATGGAGTTACTCTGAGTGAGAACCAGCGAGCAAAGAGATCCTCCCCAATTTGGATTGTACCCCATCAGGGTCACCTATGTCTGCAAGGTAATGGCAAGAATCCCAGAGCTCAGTTAGGGAGAAGTATCTGCACTGAAACATATGTTTTTGCGTCTCGGATTTCCCCTTCGTTCTTAGCAGCTAGGGGTACCTATTTCATCTGCCATAATACAGCCTATACATGGTTGCCCCCTGACTTCTCAGGCACATGTTTTGTTTCGTTCCTGTTGCCACCCACCTACACGGCCGCGGCAGATTACCATAAGACAAGGATAGTTAGAGGTGTCATCAGTAAAGAAGACACTGCAGGACAAGAACTTGGAGATTTCGTATAGGGTTTTCTGCCGTTTTGGGGGCCTATGGTTAACAGCAGGAACATAAGGCAATTGACAAGGGTGGTTGAGTCCACGGTAGATGAAACCGCCGGTGCCCTTAGTAATTTGACTGCTGAGCTCCAGTCGGATCGCCTTATGACTCTTCAGAACAGGGTCGCATTAGATGTCATACTTGCAGACCGAGGTGCGGTATGTACAGTGATCCAATCAAGTTGCTGTGTTTTCATTCCAGATAACGCTCCGACAGTTTACCAGGCCATTTCCAAACTGCATAAGATCTCCGAATCTATCCATGTGGATAAAGGAGATTGGTCAGTGATGGGATGGTTCTGGGAACTGATATCCGCCTGGGGATGGAAGATTCTGATAGTCATTGGGATGATCTTAGCCATTCTTTTCCTGTTCTGTCTGTGTGTACAGTGTGCTCCTGCAATATGTGGCCTCTGTGCTACATCGTGTGTAAGGAAACCTGTATCAAGAGACGAGCTAAGTAATAGGATGATGCTACAGCAACATCTCAACGACTTTATAAATATAGACCTGGACTCAGACCTAGACTCAGATTAACATGAGGATAGGTTATTGCCTATGTAAGGGCAAAAGGAGGGTATGTGGTACTGAAAATTCTGGACCCGTGTTATAAACATCGTCGTATCATGACGATTTTGGTATCAGCAGACCGCAAATGATGAGGATACTATGCATAAGCATTTACGCCATATTCGGGTGAAGAAATCACCCTGAAATCATAGTTTCCGTTCTGAAACCTCGGGTTCCATTTAAACGGCAGCCATTTTGTGATTGCCCTCACATAGGCCAATGACTAGGCCAAAAACGAGTCTGAAGGACACATACACCTTCGCTGACTCCTCTGTGACCTGGGCAAGCTGACTCCACTGCCTGAAGCCAAACCTGTTCGGCCAGTTTCTTTCCCAGTGGCCGAATGAGATTAGTATCAAGGCACAATATACCATAAAACATTTTCATCACACACAAACCATGCCTAATCTTACACACACCTGTCCCTGTTTCTTACTTTATGACTTGCTTTACGAGGAGGAGGTGCCCGTTTTTATTGGGGGCCCGTCGATATCTGATGAAAGTACTAAGCCTCGCCGGGTAATTGATTGAGGGCTGGACAAACTGAACTACGGGCTTGTCATCATGACTCTGCTTTTTCTTTGTAGTGAAAATATGTGAATGGTCAACTGTAAAATAAGGAATGTTTGCCTAAAGCATAATATTTGTATAAAAGGAGAAGGCTGGCTTTGTAAGGTTGAGCAGTCTCCTGAGAATATACACTGTGTTGTACTTCTAGGATACTTGTTACTGGTTGCAGCCAATAAATACGATCTTTGACTTCACCAAGAAGACTCTGTGTTTCTGTAGTCTGAAACAGGAAGAACTCGAAGTCTTAGGGTGTGTTCCCTGGCACCGCTGGGTTCTGAAAAACCCAGTACTTCAATATCTTGTGGATCTTGTTTAGGCTTCTTTGGCACTATTATAACTGCTTCTTTCACGGTGAATGGTCTTGCTTGGTGCATTCATATAAAGTAAGCAACAAGGGGGCACATTCATCAAGGTAATCCTTTGCGATTACCAAATAGCGACTTTTAAGGATTCGCTATTTGGTAATCACAAATGCCTATGCATGAAGGATTAGCAAATATTTGTGCGAATCCTCAAAATTCCCTAATAGCAAATCGCAAATTGCGATTCGCTATTAGGGAATGCATTCGCAATATGCGATTGCCAAATTGGTAATCGCAAATTGCGAATGCAATTGCAAGGGTGGTAGGGGGCTTAAGGCACTCCCAAAAAAGGTAAGTGTGCACATGTGGTGCACACACATGCCCTAAAGGCATTTGAAAAATGCACTTTTGTGCTTTTTCAAAGAATTCACAAATTACCATCAACTTTAAATTGATGGTAATTTGCGATTCCTAAATGCAAAGTCGCATTTTGGAAATGCTAAATGCATCACATTTAGGGAATCACAATAAATGCATTCGCAAATTAGGTAATTGCAAAAATTGTGGTTAACTGTTTTGCAAATGCAATGCATTTGATGCATTGGAAAAGGCATTTTACCGGTCGCAAACGGGCTAATTCTGTAAATCAGCCTGCTTGCAACCGGTAAAGTGCTTGATGTATGTTCCCCAAAGAGTTCTATTCGGACAGTATCTTTATTACCGGCTTGTAATGAATGTGGGAGAGTTGACAGAGAGTCCTCTGTGCACAATTCAGAGAGATTTGAAATTAATCAATTACTTAACAGGCAACTAGCACAGTTGAAGGAAAAGATGACAATCGAGAGCAAAACGGGGTACAACAGAGAGTAAGCGTGCCGCCTTGTTTTGGAGAACTTGCAATCTCTGAGTGCAGGAAACTCCGCAAACGCCATGAACGGAGCGAAGTTCACCGCCCAGGCCTAACAGAAATCCAAAATAGATCTAATTATTAATAATATAAAGCACCAAATACATTTTTAAAAAAGTGCAAATTCGCAAATAAATTAAAAACAGCTCAATACATTTACAAATATCCTAATATATCCTAAATGGGATCACATACTTGAACTAGTAGATCCTTATCTATAGCAAAATTAGCACAATTAATCTAAACAATTTCATAAAGAGAAAATCATAAACACACAATACAATCTGTTTGGCAAGAGAACACATAAAAGACCACACACTTTGTCATTAAGAACTACACATCCGTATTCAAAACAGTGATAGCTAGAACCCGATACTGTAAGACTTATTAGTAATCTATGGTTCCAGCCATTCCACAGATTGTGTAACGGAGTGTTGACGCGTTTTAATGTAATCTTATAATTGCCACCATCTTTTTCAAGACCTTTATTGTGACTCCCTTAATTATTTTGTATTGCCAGAAGAAAGTCAACACACCTCGTTTTGAATAAAAAGGGGAAGATAATTCTCAAGGTCGTTGCCCGCTTTCTAGAATCCTTGAGAAGGCACAGTACTATAATTCCCTCTTAGAGTCCTAGCTACAAACTTGTAGGACTTTATAAAGGGTCCAAGGGGAAATTTTGGATCCTTATTTTCAAATCTCTCCACGCTTCCGTAGTGCATTAAAATCTTGTGCCATTTTCACGCGTCGTGTTCCCACAGCAAGCCAAATGATTAAGGGGTTGGACAGAGAAAGAGAGAAGGACAGAGAGGGACGGAATGATAGAGAGAGAGAAAGTGATGGTTCTGGTGTACCTGGAGCTCCATTAAAAAGGATGGTGTGTGAGTATTGATCCTTCTGAGCAGGATCACTCGGGTTCTAATGTAAGGTACACTTCTTCAGTTAGGAGAGGTACTCTGCAACAAAAACACAATCATTTCAGACAACCATGCATGAATGCTTTATAATCAACTTGAGGTGCGAGTCCTTAATGAAATATATAAAAGAAATAATTACTATAAGAAATTTGAGTCCATGTGAAAGGCCCTTGGGCATTGACCTTTGCACTGAATCCTGTGTGCGTAACTTTGATCCTCTGCTCAGATGATTCTGAAATATTTATCTCTCCTTAACTCATTATTTTCCTTTAGCCAAGTCTTTCTTATTCAAACTCAATTAGTTAGGGTGTTGTTAAAGAAAATGGAATCCCAAAACTCGAAGTGCCTGGTTAGTGCATTAATCTGAGATCTCTGTAATGGACACACATAGATGGGACATTGCACAGCACACATATGATCATAGTGAAGGCAATGGGGGCACGGCAGAGCCAGCTGAATGACCAGGTTCAAGGGTTCCATATTATTGGAAGCTGTCATGAAGGGAACGGAGTTCCAAGATAGCTTGCTGGCACCCAGCTTCCAGGTGAAGATGTCCAGGTTATCCATGTTGCAAGCAGGAGGACTTGGAACCCAATGACGATGCTGGTGGGCAACACAACTCTCTCTCAAGACAGATCCACGAAGCCAAGTGTAGGGCTGAGTTTGAAAGTAGTATTTATAGCCTGTTATGCAACTGTTAATCTGGAGCCTTCTTGAAGTTTACTAAGAGTTTCCTGTCAATTAGAAGGCTGTCTCCACAGGAGACTAAAGCAGGAAATAGAAGGTTGAATAAACAAACACATTAGGCATTGGACCATTCTTGAAGATTACTGAGTGTTTCCTGTCAGTAAGAAGGCTGTCTCTGGCAGGAGACTAGGACAGGAAATGGATGCCTTTAACCAGATAGCTGGGCAGCTGAAATAAATAAACAACAGGCATGCATATCAGGCTAACTAGAAGTCGCCAGGAAACACAGGCTTTTAACTATTCAGCACTGTATGTTTGTTCAAATAGAAATTCCAAGCATTTGCATTTAGTTAAACACATCATAAACACTGCACTCAAACTAAAGTACGTAGAATAATTAAATAAAGTGTGCAGAAGATTACATGGAACCTTCCTAACTAAAAAAACAGTGATAACGATGGAGAACAAACAGAATAGACAGACCGGTCGTGGCGCATACAAGATTCTAGAGCTTTTCCACTCAGCCCATACAGACACATCACATCATTGCAAGTAAATTCTGCTTATACAGTGACATCTTAACACTTGGTGAAATAAGTTTAGTTATATTTAATAACGTTTTATACTTACCCCTCCAATGCCTCATTTGTGGAGGTAGCTGTTGAGGTTTGTATATAAGTTGTGGAATCTTTCTTCCATGCCTGTAAGTGGGCCGTAATAATAGATTCCAATAACACACAGTGAGAAGTGCATTTTATGAGGATTCTTTTGAGTCAGTTATCTGGTATCTCTGTGTTGTCAGGGTCTTCTGGAGCAAGACCTCTTACCTCTGGTCTGAGACCTGCTGCCTCCCCAGCAGCTCCACTGTCTCTGCCACTGCCGTTGACCTCCTGGACCTCCAGGAGGTGGTGTTTGAGGCTACCAAGGCCCGGTATTGTGCCCGTTGCGCCTGCTGTTCGGGTAGCGTTTGGCTGTAATTTTGCGTGATTGTACCTGCTTTCTGTTATTGTGACTGCCAGTTCTTGTGTTGTTGTGCCTGTTAGTTTTACCGTGCCTGTTTCCCCTCCCGCCGCTGCTGCCCCTGCGGCCCCTCTCCCGTGCTGGTTCCCGCTCCCACCTCCCACCTGCACTTCCGTCCCCCCTCCCCTATTGAATTGCGACATGCAGTTCTCCTGCCATCACTGCCGTCAGACCTTCACCACCATTCGCTCCCCCACCGCCCCGCCCCCACAACAAACACCAACACCACAGAAGCCCTGAGGTGCATCCTGCTCAACGTGTGCTCCCTGCACAGACACTCTGTAGAAATCTGGGACCTCCTCAACACCCTCTCACCAGACATCACCTTCTTTACAGAAACCCGGACCAATGCCTCCTCCGTCCCCGGCATCGCCACCACCATCCCTGACAGATATAAGATCCAGAGAAAGGACTGCCCTACCACCCAGGAGGAGGAATCGCACACAAGAACTCTGTGCGTCTCTCCACCTACACCACGAGTAGCTCCTTCTCCACTGTTGAACACCTTCACTTCCATGCTCAGACCACCCCTAGAATGATGCTTCATGGCACCCTCATCTACAGACCCCCCAGACCCCTCACTTCGTTTGCCACTACCATCACCGAACTCATCGCACCCCACACCATTGCCTCCATGGACTACATACTCATCAGAGACCTGAACTTCCACCTCGACAACCCAGCGACCCCAACTCCACTACCCTCCTGGAGAACCTCGCCAACATCAGACTGAAACAGCTCATCACCATGCATACCCACAAGGCAGGGCACACCCTCAACCCCATCTTTGCAGGAAGTAACAACATCCACTTCAGCTACACTATGCAACCTCCATGGACGGACCGCCACTGCGTAAACTTCCATGTCAACAAACCCATGCCGCCCAAACCTGCACCGTGCCCACCACAAAGGAACTGGAGCAAAGTCACGAGTAGCAGCTCAACTCCATCCTCAACCACAACGCCCAAACCACCTCGACTGACGCCAACCTCGCAGCGAAAGAACTCCACAGATGGCTCTCGAACTGCGGAGACGAGCTAGCACCCCTACACAACCCTGACAGATAGCGCGCCAGAAAAGCCACATGGTTCACCACCAACCTCCAAGAATCCAGACGCACCTTCAGACGTCTCAAGAAGAACTGAAGAAACAGCAAATTGTCAGAAGATCGCACCACCTAAGGTAACGCCATGACAGAATACCACCAACGCATCAGATCCACCAAAAGGATCTTCATCCAAAGCAAGATCCTACCAACTCCAGCAACTCCAAGGAACTATTCAGCTTCATCCAGGAATACACCAAGCCCCCCAGTGAAACCACAGACATCACCCCTTCCCAGGACCTCTGCAACATGCTCGGATCCTACTTCCATCTGAAAATCAAGAGCCTCTACGACAACTTCAATGACCAGACACTGGACTCCAAAACCACTTCCTCATCCGGAAACGGCAGCCAGCCCACCATCTCCTCCTGGACCCCAATCACCACCAAAGATACCACCTTCATCATCAAAGGCATCCAGTCTGGAGCCCCCACAGACCCCTGCCACCACACATCTTCCACAGAGCCGCCACTGCCATCGCTCCAGAACTATGACGCACCATAAACGCCACCCTCAAGACCAGCATCTTACTCGACGACTGGAAACATGCAGAAGTAAGACCGATGCTCAAGAAGCCCTCAGCAGATCCCACTGATCTCAAGAACAACCGACCCATCTTCTTCCTCCCCTTCACGGCCAAAGTCACCTAGAAGAACATCAATGCATAACTATCAGAATTCATCGAAGAAAACTCTATCCTCAACCCCTCCCAATCTGGATTCCGCAGCAACCACTGCACCGATACCGCTGTGCTCTCCGCCACCGACGACATCTGCACCCTCCTCAACCAAGGACACACCAAGGCCCTGATCCTACTCAATCTTTCGGCAGCGTTTGACACCGTCTCCCACCGCACACTCACCACCAGACTCCACAATGCCGGGATATAAGTAACCGCCCTCCACTGAATCCGCTCGTTCCTCACTGGCAGAACCCAAAGAGTCAGACTGCCACCCTTCCTCTCCGAACCCAGGGCAATCAACTGCGAAGTACCCCAAGGATCGTTGCTCAGCCCCACGCTGTTCAATGTCTACATGGCCCCCCTCACCGCCATCGCCAGACAGCACGGACCCAGCATGATCTCCTACGCCGACACCCAGCTCCAGGGCCGGACTCGGAACCAAAAACTGCAAAGTGCTCGGCCGGCCTCCCTGGGGGTGCGGGCAAACTGTTTGCCAGGGACGGTTTCGGCTGATTTTGTTACAGGGGCCGATATTGCAGCTATGCTGCAAAAACGGCACTGTAACAAAATTGGCCCCCACCCTGGCGGCCCACCAGGGAAATGCCCGGTGCCCGCTATGGCCAGTCCGGCCCTGTCCAGCTCATTCTCTCCTTCACCAAGGACCCCTTCAGCACCAGACTCAACTTCCAGGAAGGAATGAAGGATGTCACATCTTCGATGATCGGTAGCTGCCTGAAGCTCAACTCGGAGAAGACAGAGGTCCTCATCCTTGGGCCCTCCCACTCTGCATGGGAAAACACCTGGTGGCCCTCCGCCCTGGGCAGTCCTCCCACCCCCACAGACTACGCCTGAAACCTCGACATCGTACTCACTCCTCCCTTTCCATGACCCGACAGGTCAACACCGTCACCTCCAGCTCTTTCAACACCCTCCGCATCCTCCAATAGACCTTCAAATGGATCCAACCGAGTCAAGGAAGACCATCAGCCACGCACTCATAACCAGCAGACTGGACTACGGAAACACTCTCTACGCCGGGATCAACAAGTTTCTGATCCGCAAGCTCCAGACCATACAGAACACCACAGCCAGACTTGTCCTCAGCACACTCAAGACCTTGCTCTTTAACTGACCGGAACTGCACCCCCCTCCCCCCCCCAGCACCTTGAGACCCTCACGGGTGAGTAGCGCGCTTACTATTCCCCTGATTGATTGATTGATTGATTCTGTATTTGATCTTAAATAAAGTATATAATAAAGAAACCCATGGATCTGATCCACTACTTAACACTGGAGAGGATTGGCTTGGCAACACAGCACATCTTATTAAGTTACCAGATTGGACAGGTGTTAAAGTGTGTAATTGAAGGAAGGGAAAACATTTCTGTTCAAAAGAAAGTCATGGTGCATGTGAAGACATAAAGATAAACAGTGTAAATTCTGTGGATCCTTAAGATCCACAGGGTGAATCCATCATAGGCACTGATATGAGTTTACATGAGTTAGGAGCAATTCTTATGCAATCTAAAGATGGTCACGAAAGAGTGGTGGCATTTCCTTCAAGAACAGTTTGGGTTACTCTGCAATAGAGAAAGAGGTTCTAGTCCATTGGCAGGTTTACAGCATTTTAGGATGAATGTCTGGGGAACTTCATTTGAGTTAGGGACAGATCATGGACCACTCATTAATCTATTTTCAATTAAATAAGCAGTAAAGGCTACTCCCCACAGAGCCAAATGGTTATTTAGGCTGTAAGACTGTGTATTTCAAATAAAATATCCACCAGCAATAAAAATGTCAATATGTTGAAATTGCTGCTGAATGACCAGAGTTTGAAGTATGTTGGAGATTGATTGGTGTCAGAATTAGGTCAGACAAGTCAGGGAGCCATCACTGATAAAGGATAGACGAATGAGTGTGTCCGAGATAGAGTTCTGAAAGAGGTGATAGGAAGATTATCTAGAAATTGGCAGAAAACCTGGAATGACAAGGTGGAATTGGTTAGCTTCAAGCCAGTATGGTCAAATGGTCAGAAGTGTAAGTAGAAAAGAAGTATTGGGGAGAGGGGACAGATTGATAGTGCTGGAAGCCTTGTGGAAGTGATTGAGTAAACTAGTTCATTGGGGGCACAGTGATATGTCTTCTACGAAAAGAAAGCTTTGCATGTACTTTTAGTGGCCAGGAGTGATATAGAGCAGTTTAGATTGTACGACATTACAACTTGTAGAAAAAAACACGCATGCCTTTACCACACATTTTTTCACCACAGATATGCCTTTACCACACATTGAAAGTCTATTTAAGAAAAGAATAAAAGTAAGATTTTAAATATATATATAAACCAAAGGAACAGACTGCCACCTTTCCTCTCCGATCCCACGAAAATCACCTGCGGAGTACCACAGGGGTCATCACTGAGTCCAACCCTCTTCAAAATCTACATGGCCCCCTTGCAGCCATCGTCCGACAACACGGCCTCAACATCGTATCCTATGCTGACGACACCCAGCTCATGCTCTCCCTCACCAAAGACCCCACCACTGCCAAACTCAACTTCCAGAAAGGAATGCAAGAAGTAGTAATCTGGATGACCAACAGCTGCGTGAAGCTCAACGCCGATAAGAGAGAAGTCCTCGTCCTTGAAACCACCCCTTCAGCATGGGACAACACCTGGTGGACGACCGCCCTCGGAAGCCCACCTACTCCCTCAGACCACGCCAAAAACCTCAGCATCATACTCAACTCATCACTCACAATGAACCGACAGGTCAACGCCGTCACCTCCAGCTGCTTCAACACCCTCCACATCCTCCGCAAGACCTTCGATTGGATCCCCCCTGAGTCAAGGAAGACAGTCACCCATATACTCATTACCAGTAGACTGGACTATGGAAATGCACTCTATGCCAGCATCAACAAGTCCCTACTCCGCAAACTCCAGACAATACAGAACACCGCCGCCAGACTCGTCCTCGGCATCCCCCTGCTCGAACACATCAGCCAACACCTATGAAGACTCCACTGGCTCCCCGTGGAGAAGAGAGTCCCCTTCAAAATCCTCACTCATGCCTACAAATGCCTACACAACAACGGACCCAAATACCTAAATGACAGAATCAACTTTCACGTACCCAAAAGAAACCTACGATCCTCCAACCTCGCACTGACCGAAACCCTGCATATTCACAGAGCCAGAGCATGCGGAAGATCCTTCTCTCACATTGCAGCCAAGACCTGGAACGAGCTACCGGCAGACATCAGACGCTCCCTGAACAACTTCAGGAAGACCCTCAAGACCTGGCTCTTTGGCTAACAGGCCTGGGGACCCCCCACCCCCCTCAGCGCATTGAGAACCCCACTGGTGAGTAGCACGCTTACAATCCCCCTGATTGATTTTTGTTCTATATTTATTTATTTATTTATGTAGTTATTTTTTGGGGGCGGGAAGACCCCCCAAATCTCCTTTTTTAGTTACCTTTACAACCCAATACCCCTACACCCTAAAAACACCATTACTGCCCATTACCTTTACTCACCCCTAAACCCTAAATATACTCTTACCACCGAATTCCCTTACCCACTCCTAACCTTGAAAACAACCTTACAACCCCATACCCCTACTCATCCCCAAAGCCTACAAAAAAAATCCCAATCAATTTACCGACCCCTCGCCAAAAAATACCCTTACCACGCAATACCCTTACCCACCCCTAAACCCTAAAAACACATTCCATTGAGTAGCTTTCTGAATAGGGGATTAACATCCTCTAATGATATATGAAGTCTGACATGCAGCAGCATATGCTTGTCAAAATAGGGTTTTATTACAAGATGAAAAAATAGAAATCCTCTGTTAAATAGAAACTCATTTAATCAAACAGAAGTTTGCATACCCTGGGGTATCAGCTTGTTTGTTTATCGATAGATGATGTTCCTACTCAGGGAGTGGCTATGCTGATATATATTAAAGCTTAAGTCTGTGTAAAATCTTGTTGTGATAGTAGGATGTATGATAGTAGAATGAAGTGATGGGTTATTGTGAGTAACAGTAAAGATGTGGTTTCCTTTACAATATACGCGGATAATGGCTCTAACTGCGGTCATAAATTCTTATTTCAACAGCTTTTTTTTAGAGTTTGCTAGCTGGAAAAGTCTGTCAATTCTTTGTAGTGATTTCAATTTAACTCTTGACCCAAGGATTAATTCTACTAAAATTAATAGTGGTTAATGGATGCATCTACATCTTGTGAAGTTATATGTTTTAATTTATAGCTGGACTGTGGCCTTCATTTTCAGTATTCATTGTTGGATTTAAAATTTATTTGGATATTTTAGCTAGATTTATATATATGGGAGGTATTTTGGACACAATCCTCATTATAAAGGCAACTCGCCAGGGCTGTTCATTGTCGTCTCGGATTTTCACCTTATATTTGGAGCAGTGTCTAACCCTGGGCGTAGTTCGCGTAGTAGCGCTACGCCTAGCTACGCGAAGTGCACTTCGCGAGATACGCGTAGCACTATGCGAACTGCGTAGTACGCTGTTCGCGATGATTGCACAGTGCCGGATGCTTGCCCGCACTGTGCAATCATTGCAAACCGCTTCTTGCACAGTGCAAGCGGTCGTTTTCTGCCGCTCGAGTAGATTTTTACTCGAGCGGCAGCTTTCTCAATGCGGACTGGTAGTTTCGCATCGCGAGCGGTCGCGAGCATACGTGACCAATTGCAATGAGAAACCTGACCTCCCCGCATTTAGAATCTCACCGGGAGGTTTATTTTCCACGCTCGCGATCGGCAACTTGATGTTGCTGATCGCGAACGAGGAAAAAGTCTTGCCGGTATGTCATTTTGATTGCTCGCAGTCGCCAACTTGACGTTGCGGACCACGAGCAAGCAAAAAATGCCAGCTCCGCTACGCTCGCGATTTTGCACTGTACTACGTGCAATTCGCATAGCGTGAAGTAGCACAAGCTACACAAACTTCGCGAGCGTAGCGTAGTTGTCCACCCAGGGTTAGCAGTGTCTGCCACATTTCAATCATTCTACTAAAACATTTTTCCCACTGCAACAATTAGTTTAGCAGCTTAGGCTGATGACATTGCTGTTTTTTCTTGTTGGCACAGGCTATCCTTACCAATGAGGAAGAGGTCCAAAGTATGGGGTTATTTCAGGATACAAACTAAACGTATCTAAGACTCAAATCATAACCAATCAGACATGACACCTTAGCAATGAAAGATATGTTAATTCAGCCCTGTAGCCTGGAATTCAAGTATTCAAGAATGCCCTGTGATTGAGCCACTTATTGCTCTCAACTTTGAGCCATTAACTAACAAGATTAGAATAAGCTTGGTGAGGTGGGACAGACTAACTCGAGGTTTAATTGGCTGGTAAAACATAATTAAATTGATTATACTGCCTTGAATCATATATTTCTTCAGACCTATATTTACCTACCTGTTTTTTTCATAGAGTTGAAAGCATTTGGAAGAGCTTTAATTTGCAGGCCTAGTGCTCCCTGCTATCTACAACTTCCAATAACTAGGAGTGGATGGTTTCTCCTGATCCCAACATTTTAGACTATTGGGTGGATTTTTAAGACCGTCTTCCTAAAGTTCTATCCATCTGGGAAAAATGGCACCTTCATCCTCATTATTCAGACACAATATCTCCATTTGTGTTCTATGATCCAACCTACTTCAAATCTACTTGATCTAAGACCCTTTCAGTCTATGCCTTTATTTGGAAATATATAGCTAAAAATTGGTAATTATTCATACAAATAGACACTCTGCGTTATAGGGAAATTACTATTTTACAACATCATGATCTAAATCTAGATTACAAACTGTTGGGAAACTATATGATGGGGTTGTATTGTGGTTATTAGAGGAACTTATTTTGAAGCTTGATATCCCATGGATAGGTATATATTCAGATAGTGTTGGAATAAAAATGCTTTTAGCTGAAGTTCTCTATGCATTGTACGACTTAAGTTAGCATTCGCTGCACCATTTTGTATTCAGTTGCCATTTTGCACCATGATCGAAACTAAATTCTGTCTCACACTGTCTGCCTCAGCAGCAAGCAGCTGCGATATTTTCTCTTGTATTTCTCCAAGGATAAGCTTTGCTGTGCTATTGAATAGACTGTTTTTGTCATCACATACCTTTCTCACTAGATAGGCCTGCTCCCACCCATAGAGCAGCGGGTGCAGGCAGAGTAACCTTGACGCTGAGATAGCATGTACCCGGTCCCAGGATTGCAACTCATCCTTCTGTATCTCCTTAGTTCATCAGCTAAGAACTGGAAATTTCCAGTCTGGGCATGTCTCTAGTGATTCTGAAGATGTACATTATGTGTTACCATGTTGGCAGAGGTCAGTCCCTCTGCAAAAATCTAAGGAGGCTGGACAGACCGGACTCCACTCGAGTATACTTCCAATAAATAATTTTGGTTTGTATTCTCTACTGTCTGACCGACTCTTCATTTGTTAGGAAGGCCGAGAGGTGATCGCTAGTATCCCAGGTGGCCCTAATTGGGTCACTTCCTTCAATTGGCGCCAGAACAGGGACTCCATCGGGTGACCCATCCTTGCCCGTGGACGGGTGAGGAGGTCGGGCCACATCGGGTCAGATGGGCGGACCAGGGATCCCTGCATGAGAGAGTCTTGTACTCGCATCTGCCCTGTCTGTCCGAGTGGGTGGTGCCTCGACCAGTGATCATCCCCACTGGGGTCTTGAATGGTAAAACCCTTGGATCTCAAAGTTTGGTCCGAAGACTCGGCAGTGGAGAATAAACTCATTTGACCTGCGTGCACCAGGTGAGTTTGCTTTGGTTCTTTCTGAATGGCGCCATTTTGATTTGTATTTGACACGGTCTGAGGACCATCTTTGGACAAACGCTTGAATTTGTTTGAGTTCTTTATGAACTTGTTACCATTTTGATTTGTATTTGATGAGGTCTGAGGACTGACTTTGAAAAGATATTTGCAAATATCTGCTCTGCAAAATTTGTGAACTTGTTTTCTTTTGAAAAATGCTGCGCCTTAGTAAAATGTTTTATTTGGGCTGTCGTTGCTGTTCTGCTGATGCTCGACTGGAAAAAAGTCAGCCAGCACCTCCAGAAGGCACCCCGAATTTTGATATGTACATAAAGCATGGCCTTGGCCCTATTATGTTTAATACGCTATGGTACAAATATATGAGGGACAATGCGATTTGCAGTGGCCGTTGACGGGCACATTTGATGAACAGAACATTTATTTTCTACAGGAAATATTGTTTGCGAAAAGGAGTGGGCAGTCGATGTTTGATTCCCTCAGAACACGGCAAAAAGAGGCTAAAGTGAGACGTATGAAAGCAGAGAAAGAGGCCCGGCGTGAGAGAATGCAAACAGTGACTCAGAATGCTGTAGCGCATGATAGAGAGCAAATAGAAAAAGGAATGGAATGTGCTGACAGGAGATTTCGATTACAATGTGAAAAGTCTTATGTTGCCCGAGAAGAAAATGGCACATTTGTGGAGGAATTGTTAGATAGTCGACCTCCACCTCCATATGCTCTGCAGAAAATATACCCTACCATACCACAGCCTCAGTCATCCATTTCTTCTGTCTCTGCTGCTTCTGTTTCTTCTACTATTGATCAAGCTATTTTGGCCACAGCACCTCCTGCCCTTTCTTTGACTTCGCCTTCTGCAGCTACGATGACTGCCAGTCTCCCTGCTACGCCTATTGTTTCGGCATCTCTCTCGCCAGCTATCACACCTACGACACAGTCACCAGTGGCGTTGGTGCTTGTTACTTAAGTTGCTACTCCTTCCCTGTTCCTCCACCCCCGACATTACTGAGCAGTTTAAAGCCAGTACATAGGATAGGGGACAGGGACTGGGAAACTGCTGGGAAGCGATTAGGGCGGATATTGATACGATCTGATGTGGGAGATGAAGAGAAAAGGGTGGTAGCCAATCAGGCCGCTCGTAACCCCATTAACAGTGTGGAGGATGTGTGGGGTGTGATGAAAGATTATGAGCCGTTTGTGCAGCAGTATGCCCTTAAGCACATGTTGGCTACTTTGATTGGACTGTGGCAACAGTGTTTCAATGATGTAGCAACCCAGATTATTTACAATATTAGGGACCATGTATATACTGCGGATATGGCACCTGGAGAGGTTTTCGGTAATGTTGTGACGCTGGTTGCTTATCAAAGTAGGCTGCTTGAAAAGAGGCCAAAGACAGTATCCCAGCTTCCGATGAGGGAAGTCCATCCCACATACCACCCTGAAATACCGGAGCTACGGGATCAGCAGAATACTGTTATTGGACCGAGGGTAGAAGCCCGTTTCCAAGAACAATGGGTTTAAACTCCGTGAAAAATGAGTGAGGTTTTGTCCCTTAAGACTCAGCTAACTGACCCTAGGAAAAATCCTACTGCATATTATAAGGAATTGACTGAGGCTTCTTCATCGACAGTGATGACACTTGCGGATATTGAAATGTTCTTTGGTTTACTAGTGCCTGTTGATATTTGGAGGCAGGTGCACAAACAGGACCACGTTGTAGAATTGGGTGGTACCTGGGATCAGATTAAAGCATGGAACCAGGAGAGGAAGCCTGGGGAGAAGCCTAAGGCCGAGATACTAGCTTTGCCTGGTCGAATTATTACGTATATGCACTCTCTTATTCCACCAAGAAGGGTATATTGGAACATGTTAGCAGCATGTCGTCAGAAGAAAGATGAGAGTGTGTCTGATTTTTTCACTCGATTTGAATGGGTGCCTTTTGATTTTAGCAGACAGGATTTGCCGGTGGAGGGAGGTGTCCGATTGTTCGTTAACAGATTTGTTACGAACCTGCTTCCTGAGATTGCGACTAGGTTACAGGCCTCAGAGAGCACTTGGACTACCTCCTCCCCTTCTGTAATATTGAGTATGGCACAGTATTATGAGCACAGGGAAAATGAGGAGTAGGTGGAGAAACAGCATGAGGAATTGAAGATGAAGGTGTTGTTGCAGCAGGCTTCTAGGGGGAATGGTAGAGGACATGGTGGTTCGGGCCGGCAGCTTCCGTGTACAAACCGGAATACTACGCCTGTTGGGCCGAATCAGTGTGCGTATTGTAAAGAGGAGGGACATTGGCGTAACTAGTGTCCTCCAGTGTTGTTGCAGAAAGTCACGGCCCCTAGAGGACGAGGTTCTCATGGACGGGGTCGTGGAGCTGGTGGACAGGACAGGGCTCAGCATGGCGCTGCCTCAGAGGATCGTCCCGACTGTAAGTACTTTGATGACAATAGGGCCGGAGAGTATTATCATGATGACTATGACATGGACGAGGTGATGGGACTGTCTCACAGCTAGGACAGCCAGGGACAGAGTGAGGGACCAGTTCAGATACCTTATGTTACTGCAGATTTGCATGGCTCAGCTAAGGAATTTCTGGTGGATACAGGTGCAATGAATAGCTCTATCTCTTGGTTACTGATCCCTGGGGCAGCTCTGTCTGGCCATAATAATGTTTCGGTAAGATTTTCTGGTGTACCAGTTGTGAGCCCCATTTCCAAACCTCTTACACTGACTATAGATCCTTTAACTGTGGATTAACCATTTATGTTGACATCTAATTGCTGAGAGAATTTGATGGGGCCTATTGTACTGTAAAGTGCATTTTGCATTTATCTTGTACGGTAGCTGCCTTTGGGGTGATTGGGTGAACTTATTGGCCTCTGTAGTGCTTTTAGCAGTGTGTTTGCACCTCTGAAGGTTGGTACCTTTCATCTCACATCAAAATAGTCTAAACATAGGCCAAAAGGGTGCACACACTCTTCTATCAATCCATACACTAGAATCAGAGGAGAGCAACTGATCTCTCACTCCATTTCACATGAAATCCATACATAAGAACAGCGATACCACATGGTAAGTGCACAACTCTTATCATCACATATGACATATATGCAACCTATGCATGTTTTTTATGATACTAATGAGGTAAACCTTTGCCCATACAGTGTTAGGATTTTAAAAATAGCAAAATAATGGAGTACCACCATGACAAAAAGTGTCACATTATGCAGCATAATTAGCTTTTTACTGACACACAATTTAGTCAAAGGTGTCACATAATGTGGTCCTCTCTGCTACATAATCTCAGTGGCCTTGACCATGGGCAATAACTGCATGTAGAATATAATGAAATTACCTTAAATTAAAAGAAAATGCAAGATAAACTACTCTGATCAAAATGCATTGTTTTGAGAATGAAGCTCAGTTGGTTAATATGGGAGAGTCAACAAATTAACAGGACAAGCTGAGACATAGGCTTGGCTCGGCTCTTAGAGCCCCTGCATGAGCTGGGTCCTGAAAATATTTGTCATGGAAATCATACACCAAAATGTTATGTTCTATGTATCGTATGTTATGTTCCATGCTACCTGGCAACCAGCTCATGGCAACTACAAGCTTCTACTACTAGAATCCAGGCTGTGGAATCTAGGAGACAGAAGTGGACGTTGCTGCAGGAGGACCGGCTGCTGGGGGTTTGCTGCTCCTATCTTAAATAAAGCCTCTTCTGCAAGTTATGCTGATGTCCCCCTTCTTAAAAATGGCGACGAGGATGGGATATCCCTTGTGAAGAAGAAGTGGAAAACAGTTTCCTGATGCGTCTATGATGTACGGTTGTTGCTGATGTCATCTGGATTTAACTATAATCAGGGTACGTCAAAGAAAAAAAACCCTAGCAGTCTACGAGTCAGTGCTGTGGATTACTGAAACTGTGATGATTCTTCTGGCCTTTAAAGTCATGTAAGTAAATAACTTGCATGAGAACCTACCCAACGGTTTCATGTGTGCGAGAGCGCTCCCGCAGTTATTTGAATCATCACAGCTGGGTGGTGATCATCGTGAAGGTGCCAGTGAGTTCTTCTTCATCCTTTGTTTGGCACGAGGCATGCTGGCGTCCTGCGTGTTGATGTGGAGCGTTTCTCTGCTCCGGTTGTTCTGATGCGCCCAGATGTGGCGTGACCTTACACTTAACGGGGTCACGTTGTGCGTGCCGCCATCTTGGTTGTGTCATTTAAGTTTGATAAACAGGCCACGCTTCCTGACTTTCCAGCCTTCGACACTTTCCCACGGAGGATTTGGCTATCGCACGCAGTCGATCAGTTTGTGAAGCAATAAAACCCCAGACTTCGGTGACAAGTCTTCGGTGACAAGCACACCGCTCTTTTCTTAGGGATGTCGGTGATAAGTACTAATCATCAAGAGCTCTGTATTTCAAAGAAGACCGCCATCGGAAAGCATCGATGATAGGCTCACCGCCTGTCACAAAGGGGTAAAATTGTTTGCTACTTGATATTTATTTACTCTGTGAGAATTACGTCTATAATTAGTTTGAAAGGTAGCTATTCTATTGTTTGTCTGCAACCTCCTAGCACAACACACCACAGTGACAATGACAACCCAATCAGTTCCTCCGCCTCCTACGCTCTTACAGGAGCCTGGTCCTACTTGCATGGACTGGGAGGACTGGAAAGAGTCTTTCACCACCTATCTCGATGCTATTGGTGGTGATGTGTACATTGCAAAAAGAAAATTGGCTATCTTAAAAGTTAGTTTAGGTGTGGAGGGTAGAAAAGTATTGAGCACACTACCCAAACCTTTAACCAACGAAAGAAATGCAGACGATGAATCTGATGACGAAGAAGATGTATACGAGATTGCCATGGCTATGTTGGAAGAGAACTATAGAAAGAAGTTAAGCATTATTGAGGAGTGACACAAGTTTTTTCCCTGCAAAACAATTACAAGGGAAAAGATTGAACAATATGTAGCAGCTTTAAGGAGGTTAGCCATAACATGCAGATTCAGGGATCTTAGAAATGAGATTATCAGGACCAATTGATAAATGCGACAAACAACACAAAGTTTCAAGAAAAGCAATAAGGTTTAAAGGATCCCACTTTAGATAAATCCATAAAGGTTGCCAAGCGCATCAAGAATACCTCACAATATGTGAAAGAATTGGCAAGGGTAGAGCCTACTGTCGATTTAAATACACCATAAGTATGTGACGTTAGCAACAAAAAAGGTGGGCGTATTGAAGAAAACAAGAATGGCAGTGATAAGAAACAGTTTACCAATTTTAGAAGGTCGTGTTTCAGGTGTGGTAGCAACAGGCATACTGCCGAAGCTGCCCATTGCCCTGCGTTAAAAAGTAGATGTTATAAGTGCAAGAAGCTAGGCCATTTCTCTAGAGCCTGGAAGGCGACTGTTAAGTCCCGTACTAAACAAGTCATAAATGTGATCAGAGACAATTATGTAGTCAACTCAGGAAGTGATAGTGACATTGAAGTTTTAGTAATCAATTAACTAAATGACACTAGTGGGAATCTAGCAACATATATAGTCCATCCAAATGCAACATTTACATTAACGATAAAAGTATACCAATGTGGGCCGATTCATGCTCCCCTATCACTTTGATTGACAAGCAGAATTGGGTGGATTTGGGTTCAATAAAACTACATGCTGCTGATGTGAATCGTGTAGAATACTGTGGCCAAAAATTGTACTTGGGTATTTTTCAGCAAAGATTATGTTTCATAACAGGGAGGCTATTGCTAAAAAATATGTGGTGGAGAAAGGGAAATCCTTGCTTGGGTGGAGAGAGCAAAAAGTGTTAAACATTGTACTCAATCCCAATCATCCTTTGCAAGAGTTACTGATGGAACCACAATGTGTGAATGAATTGGTGTCCAATTTTCCCAATCTATTCAAATAAAGAATTAGCTGGCACATGCATCAACAAAGACTTTTGCGATTCCTTAATTGCGATTTTTAAGGAATCGCAATTAAGGAATTGCAAAAGCCTATGCATGTAAGAATCGCTATAAAAATAGCGATTCCTACAAATTCCTTAATTGCGACTCACAAATTGCGAGTCGCAATTAAGGAATGCCGTCCCATCCATTCCTATGGGCCTCCAGGCCCATAGGAATGAATTGGAGATTGCATGAGCAATTTGCGAGTACCAGTAGGTACTCGCAAATTGCTCATGCAATTTCAAGGGTGCAAGGGTGTCAAAATGACACCCTATTGCACCCCTGAAATTGATCTGTGCACATATGTTGCACACGCACATGCTCTAAGGGCATGTGTGTGCGCAACATGAAACTTTGAAAAATGCACAAAAGTGCATTTTTCAAAGTTTTTGCAAATTGCCATGAAGTTCAACTTCATGGTAATTTGCTCCCCCTATTAGCGAAATCGCTATTTATTTCACTTTCATGCATTGCATTTAGGAATCTCAATTTGGGATTCCTTAAATGAAATCGCAATTTAAGTAATCGCAATTTAGAGATTCCTTAAATTGCGATTTTTGCATTTGGGATGATGCATCCCAAATGCAAAAATACCGGTCGCAAAGGGGCAGATTCTGAGAATCTGCCCGTTTGCGACCGGTTTTTACATTGATGCATGTGCCTGTAGGTTGTTTGAAGAAATTCAGACATTGCATAATTCTTAAGAAGGGGACTACTCCCAAGGTGCACAAAGTACGGAATGTGCCATTAGCCTTGAGGGAACCCCTCAAGGATGAATTAAACAGATTATGTAAAGAAGGGATCATAGAATCGATTGAGGCATCGGAATGGTTAAGTCCCATCGTAATCGCACGCAAGCCCAACAGCAGTATCCGCATTTGTGTGGACTTAAGAGACTTAAACGAGTACATTTGGGTGGATCACCATCCTTTGCCTCACATCAATGAAATGTTAGCTAGTGTAGACAATGGTAAACTCTTCTCCACCTTAGACCTGTCAAATGCTTACTATCAAGTTTTGTTACAGCCTGAATCTAGACAATTGGTATCCTTCATAACCCTTGAAGGGGCATTTCAATTCATTTGATTGCCCTGTGGATTGGTATCTGCCTCAGCAGTTTTCCAAAGAGTGATGCAAGGAGTTTTGAAGGATATTTCTAATGTGCTAGTATTCCAAGATAGTGTGCTAGTGTGGGGAAAGGACAAACTGCAACATGATAATATTTTGAAGATGGTACTCAACAGACTAGAAGAAGCTGGTCTAACCATAAGTTTACAGAAATGCAAATTTTGCGGATCAGAGGTGGATAATTTGGGTCACACCTTGTCTCAAGACGGAATCAGGCCTAAACTTAAACTGGTGGAACATTTAGAGAAAGCCCCTATTCTGCAGGATAAAGACCAGTTTAGGTCATTCCTGGGACTAACCGAGTATTACTCTAGGTTTATTCTTAATTTGTCTGACCGTGTGTTTCCCTTACGCGAATTAATGAAAAGGAATGTAACTTTTGTGTGGCCAGATGACTGTCAGCGCGCTTTTGATTAAGTAAAGAAAGCAGTCGCAAAAGCTACAGCCTTAAAACCGTTTAATCCCAAAGATAAGAGCATAATTGTAACAGATGCCAATGGATATGGTTTGGGGGCAGTTTTAATGCAATTACATGAAGGGAGAGAAAAGTTGTGGCTTTTGCATCACGCACACTCATGGGTGCTGGAGGCACATACTCCACTATCGAAAAGGAAGCATTAGCGTGCTGGTGGGGAGTGCAACGTTTTCGTACTTTTGTGTGGGGCACCAATTTTGAATTGCACACAGACCACAAACCCCTTATTGATATATTTTCTACAGCAGGTGCAGGTAGAACCACACCGCGCATAGCTAAGTGGATATATTGACAACAAGAATTCAACTTTACTCTAAAGTATGTACCTGGTGTAAGAAATATAAACGCCGACTGTTTGTCCCGGCTGCCTGTTGATAAAACCCCTTATTGATATATTTTCTGCAGCAGGTACAGGTAGAACCACACCGCGCATAGCTAAGTAGATATATTGACTACAAGAATTCAACTTTAACCTAAAGTATGTACCTGGTGTAAGGAATATAAACGCCGACTGTTTGTCCCGGCTGCCTGTTGATAAATTGGATAGCAATGAGCTCAAAACTGATGATGAAGAGTGGGTTGTTGCTGATTTAGTTGACGTGTGTCCAGCCATAGAGGAGTATGAGTGGAAACAAACTATTTTGGATGATGAAATACTAAAAAAAGTTGTGGAAAATCTGCCAAACATTAGTGGGTGGAAACTACACGACGACATGCTGCAATACAAGGAAGTTTGGAGTGAAATATCGGTGGTAAAGGGGATTTTGAGAAGGAGTGACAAATTGGTAGTCCCTGCCAGTATGAGACATAGGCTGATGGAATTTCTAGATGAGGGCCATGGTGGCATGTCAGCCATGAAAAGGAAGGCTAGAAAAGATTTTTGGTGGGCAGGAATGGACTGGCAAATAGAGAGGTTTGTGAGAGAATGTGTAGCGTGCTCATGCAGCGACAAGGCGCATGTTGTACAAGAAACCCCCATAAACCCTGTGAAGTGGCCAATACGTGCATGGGAAAGAGTAGCCATTGAAATATGTGGCCCTTTCGAAATAGTGGGAGTCGGTGAAAAGTATGCATTAGTAATGATGGACTATTTCTCTAAATGGCCGGAGGTAAACTTTGTTCGAGAAGTCAAAACAAGTAACGTAATAAACTTTTGTGAAGAGATCTTCTGTAGGGAAGGATGTCCTGCGGATATTTTGTCCGACAATGGCCCTCAATTTGTTTCCAGCGACTTTTGTGAATTTCTTAATAGGTGGGGCATCAAACAGTTCAGAACACCTGTTTATCACCCCAGGGGGAATGGCTTAGTCGAGCGCTTCAACCGAGTTTTAGGGAAATGCATCGAAATGGCAGTGCATAGTAATTTGTGTCGGAAGAGCCTTGTCAAAAACCTTTTATGGCATTACAGAACTCCCCCGTATTCTGTAACAGGAGAAACACCTTTTTGTCTGCTGAAGGGTAGAGTTCCATGTATAGTAGCTGTACCTGCATGGATGGAAAGATGTGGTATGAAACTTGTGGATGAGAATGCAGTACTGAATAAAGTGGAAAACTTATCAACTATCCTATGAGCAAAGACATAATGACAAGTTGGTCTGGAAACCAAGGGTATTTTTTCACCTGGTTTGCATCACAAAAAAGTGACTTAAACCTGAGATGAAGTGTTGTGCTGGAATTTACTTTTCAGCACACACCCTGATTTACATTGGAAAGTTAACTAACATAAAGCAAAGTAGAGCTACTTTGCAACAAGGATACGTCCCATTAGTTCTACATGGGCATTCCCATACAACCATCCATGGTTTCTGATGCATAGCCTCTTTTACTAAAACAAAGTAAATAGGACTTTGTGCCAAAAGGTTCACCTTCTCGAGGCAGGCATAAAGTATGAGTAAAGTTTTCTTTTCCCTAAACATTTGAAACTTTACCCATGTATAGCACTTTACAGTATACATACTGTGTTAAAAATATTAAATTACCTCTACGTCCCTCGTCCTCGACCCAGTCATAACTAATGAGGTATTCCACATGACAGGAAACAAAACAGGAAACGCTTTTAGGCTCCACCCACCCTTCCGTCAGGGGCTATAAGTACATAGCCAACCAAAAGCACATCCTGTTTTGTTTCCTGTCAGTGGACCTGACGGGGACGCTGAGGTAGGTGCTGGGCACTTACCTGCTTCATGTTGTCCTGTGGTGTCCTCCTCTGCTGGGCTTTGGGGGCGTTGATGGACCTTCGTGGGACTTCCTTGAGTCGGGCTGCTCGGCTTCCTAGACTCTTCAGGCTCCTGGATGCTGGTCCTGCTGGGCTGCACTGGCTTCCTGGGTTCCTGATGCTGCTGCTCCTGTCGTCGAACATGAGTCCCTCCCTGTGTGTGAGCTTCGTCCTGGCCTCCTGTTGTGGTTTTGGGCTCTGGGTTTGGGGAGCCTCTGTTCACCGCTGGTGGAGCGCCCGGGGTGGGGTCCGGGCGCTCCCTTTGTGGGCTGCCTGTGTGGTTGGAGCGCCCGGGTTGGGGTCCGGGCGCTCCCTGCTGTTTTCTTGGGAGCACTCGGGTTGCACCGAGTGCTCCGCTTGTGCAGTGGCAGGCGTTCTTGTAGCGGAGCGCCCGGTTTGGGGTCTGGGCGCTCAGTGTGCATTTTCTTGGAGCACTCGGTTTTAAGTTGCTCCGGGCGGGGCCTTCTTTGTAGAGCGCCCGGTTTGCGGTCCGGGCGCTCCGTGTGTTTTTCACGTTCGCGCTTTCCGGGTTATGGAGCGCCCGGGGTGGGGTCCGGGCGCTCTGTTTCGTGCTATGCCTTGGAGCACTCGGGTTGGGTTCCGAGTGCTCCGCTTTCCTTCCTGCCGTCATGAATGCGCCCGGGTGGGCTCCGGTTGTGCTTTGCCTTCGTGTGTGGTGCCTTCGGCGGCCCCACACTGGGTTGCTTTCTGTTGCTGTTCTGGCCACGCCCCCTTTTTGCCTCGTTTTCGTTTCAGTCAGCTGTGTGATTGGGGGCAGGTTTTTCCTGTTATTTTTTTGTTTTAAAAGGCGGGGGGTGTCATTTCTCTACCGTTCTGCCTGTGTTTGGCTTGCTGGTTCCTGTCTTTGGTGTTCCTTTGTTTGCTGCTGGATATCTTGATGGGGAAGTATCACAGAAAGCAGAGGCATGTGTCTCCTGTTTCCTCTTCCTCTTCCCTTGCGGACAGTGGGGATCCTGTCCCTGCGGGGAAGCGCCCGAAGTTGGATGACGACAGATTGAAGCGCCTGATTTTGGAGACTTTGTCTGACCTAAAATCCTCCAAAAAATCTACTGGGAGTCGTTCTGTTGGGGCCGTTGCCCTCTATTCAGACATTTCATCTTCTGATTCTTCTGGTGACGCTTCCTTGGGGGCGGTGGATCTGAAGGGCAAATATATTTCCAAAGAATTGTTGCCAGAATTGCTTTCTCATGTGTGTGAGAACATGGGGTTTCCTGATGATGCTGTGGCCAGTACTTCCTCGGATGCTGTTTTGCCACAATTTCGGAAGCCTGTTGCTACTTCGCTTCCTATTCATCCCTTTGTGATGGATGTCCTCTTGAATGAGTGGAAGGACCCGGATCACATTATGTTGCCGCGCTTCATGTCGAAGCTTTATCCCTTACAGGACATGGAGGAGTTCTTTCCTGAGTCTGTGTATGTGGATTCCATTGTTGCGAGTTTGGTTGGTCGTCCTTCCATGGCAGATGATAACATTCTGCGTGATGGGGTGGATAAGATTGACTCTGCTTTGCGCAAGTCTTATGCTGGTTCTCACCTTGCTATCCGTTCTGGTGTCTATGGAGCTTATGTCGCTCAATCTCTCTTGACTGACTTTAAGACTTTGTTTTCAACGATGCAGGAGGGTGGCTGTTGCCCGGATTTGCTGGAATCTATGGAGCGTCAGGCTGAATTCCTTTCGGATATTGCCTTTGATTCTGTGCACGCTTCTGCCTTATCCTGTGGTTCCTCTATCGCAGCTCATAGGAATCTGTTGTTGAAGGGTTGGTAAACGGATGCAGCCCAGAGGTCCATGGCTTTGCGTTTGCCCTTTACGGGCCCTCGTCTCTTTGGGGACGCTCTTGAAGATAGGCTGCATAAGGTGTTCAAGGAGCGTAAACATTCCTTTTCCTTCAGTCGGCAGCCTTCTCGTAAGGATTTTTCCTTTTCTCAGGCCAAGACTTTTCGTCAGCCTTCCAGATTTCAGCAGTCCTCCTTTAAAGGCCCGAGGGGTGCTGGTAGGGGTTTCCCTTGGATGTTCCAGAAGAAGCCTCCCTGTGGTGCTGGACCTGGGCCGCAGCGTTCCTGACTATGCTGGTCCGGTCGTGGGTCCCGCTGGTGTGGCGCCCGAGGTTGGTGGGAGATTGCGGTTGTTCCTTCCCGCTTGGCGTCTGACGACCTCCGATCAGTGGGTGCTGGATGTCCTGGAACGTGGGTATCGGATCGAGTTTCAGTCCCTTCCTCCTCCCTCGGGCGTGGTGCGGACTCCGACTCCCTTGTGCCGATCCCGTCGTCAGTCCTTGGTGGACGGTGTTCGGGCTCTGTTCTTGAAGAGGGCGATTGTGCCCGTTCCCCGGTTGGAGTGGGGTCTGGGGACAATATCCTGGTAAGGTCGGACAACTCCGTGACTGTGGCTTACATCAACCACCAGGGCAGTACTCGCAGTCCTTCGTTGAATTTGGTGGCCTGTGCAATTGCGGGTTGGGCGGAGTGTCATCTTCTGGCCCTCTTTGCTCAGCATATCCGGGGTGTGGCCAATGTGGTGGCAGACGCCTTGAATCGCAGGTTTCCATCTTCTCTGACCCTGTGTCTCTCCCCCAGGATATTCCGGTTGATCTGTCGGAGGTTCGGGACTCCCCTGCTGGACTTGTTTGCCTCCAGGGCTGAAGCCCAACTCCCCCTCTTTTGTTCTCGGACTCCGGTGCGTGAGGGTTGGAGGCGTTGTCTCTTCAGTGGCCCCCTTGGTTGCTGTATGCCTTCCCCCCCCCCCCTTCCCCCTGATTCCTGCCTTCTTGCTGAAGGTCCAGCGGGTGGGTGCCCGGGTGGTGGCGGTCTTGCCTCACTGGCCACGGAGGTCCTGGTTCCCGTTGTTGTTGAGCCTGGCCGTGGGCCCTCCTTGGATTCTTCCCCGCTATCCGTCTCCCCTGAGGTCTCCCTCTCCCTCCCTCCTGGTCCCTCTCACCCTGGCGGTCTGGAGGTTGAACTGATGTCTCTTGGAGTCCGGGGTTTGCCTGATCACCTCATCACTGTGATGCAGGGGTCCCGTAGGGGTACCACTTTGTCCTCCTACTCTAAGCATTGGGCTTCTTTCTCCTCCTGGTGTTCGGAGCTTGGTCTCTCTCCTGTCTCTTGTCCTATCGCTTCTATCCTGCAGTTTTTCTTGAATGGGTTTCAGAAGAAGTATGCCTTGTCTACTCTGAGGGGGAAGTGGGCTGCTATTCAGGCTTTCCAGGATCCGGCTTCTCTTCCGTCTTCGGATGGTTTGTTGGTTTCCCGGTTGTTCCGGAGTTTCTCTCTGTCCTCTCCTTCTGCTCGCTCTCTGGTCCCTCCTTGGGATCTTTCTTTGGTCCTGGGTGCTCTTCAGTCCTCTCCTTTTGAGCCCTTGGAGTCTGTGGACCTTAAATTCCTCTCTTTTAAGGTGGCTTTTTTGGTTGCTGTGACTTCTGCTCGGCGGTTGGGTGAGCTCACTGCCTTGCGTTGTTCTCCTCCCTTTTCGCGTTTCTTGGATGACGCGGTCGTCCTTTATTTGGATCCTGGGTTTGTTCAGAAGATTCGTTCTCGTTTTCATTGCTCTCAGGAGTTGATTCTTCCTTCTTTCTGTCCTTCTCCTTCCTCGCCTGCTGAGCTGTTGCTTCACTCCCTGGATGTGAGGCGTGCTTTGTCCGTTTATGTTGCCCGCTCTTGGTTTGGCTGGTTGGGGTAAGGCTGCCTCTCGTCTTACTCTGGGTCGCTGGATCAAGGCTGTAATTTCTCTGGCTTATCAGGGCTCTGGTTTGCCTTGCCCTTCTGGGGTTCAGGCCCGTTCCACTAGGGGTGTTTCTGCTTCCTGGGCTGCCTTTCATGGGGTTTCCCTTGATGAGATCTGTCGGGCTGGGACATGGGCGTCTGATTCTACTTTTGTACGGCACTATCATCTGAATTGTGCTTTGTCTGACCGGACCAATTTTGGTTGTGGTGTGTTGCGTGCTGTGGGGGTTGTTCCCCCTCCCTCATTCTGTTTGTTTATTAAATTTGTCACTTGCTGCACTCCATTTTTGTGTTCGGTCTCCTTTCTCTGTGTGGTTCACCAAAGGCCTGCTGGTGGGGTTGCTTTGGTATGCCTCATTAGTTATGACTGGGCTGAGGACGAGGAACGTAGAGGTAATGCTATGATTACTTACCGGTAATCCCCATTACTCTTAGTCCTACTCGTCCTCGACCCAGTCATAATTCCCACCCGCCCTCCCTGTTCAGGCCTTTGTTGCTTGGTATGTCAGGATGTGCTTTTGCTTGGCTATGTACTTATAGCCCCTGACGGGAGAGTGGGTGGAGCCTAAAAGCGTTTCCTGTTTTGTTTCCTGTCATGTGGAATACCTCATTAGGTATGACTGGGTCGAGGACGAGTAGGACTAAGAGTAATGGGGATTACCTGTAAGTAATCATAGCATTATGTTAAAGCATAGTTTTTGAACTAGAAGGGTAACCTTCCACTACAAAAATCTATGCTTGACAGGGCACAAACATGCAGAAAGATGCATTGCTGAGTGCATTGGCTCAAGAAAGCCAAAAGTGTGCCAGAGCAGGGAGAGTCAAAACCGGCATCATAGCTTAGCTGGTCTGTTCTACTATTAATGAAGGAAAGAGACTTTGGTTAGTGGGCTATTGTATGAAAAGTTAAAATGTGCCCCTCAATGCTTAAATGCTTACAGTGCTTTCAAAAATAATGTTTTAGTATGAAACATTTGAACTGCACCCAGTGCCATCTTTTCCAGAACTACCTTACAGTGCCTTTCAAAAAAGAATAACTCTTTGACACCAGGAAGTGTCAAATGATTCTATGAATTAAAGCCTGTACTGGCTCCAAAGAATCCCTTAGATTTGTCTATTAACCAAGCATCACCCACACTTATCTTGTTCATCATATTTCACTATACTGAATTTCTATGAACATCTCACAAGCCGGTGCCACATTTCTCATTGTTTCAAGCACCGCATGACGTAGGTACTTTGTGTCTCACACATCAAACTTTATGCATTTGTATGAGCTGTATAACACACTGCATCTCCTGTTTACGAACATGTTACACGCACGCACACAAAATACACAGCAACTAGTTTTTTAAGGCATCTCACATACAAGGTTTTATGCATATGTTTCTTTCACCTCAGGATTTTCACATTTGGAAAGAATTTATCTCCAATACACACACACACTGCACATCACATTTTGCAAGCATCTCATAAAGAAGGCATGTTTAAAGTTATTGTTTGTTTGCGTCTTCAGCTATTGCTCTCGACATTCATGGCGTCCGTCTGCATGAGTTCTTCACACACATTAGACAGCAAAAGTTTAATTTTTTTTACTATTATATTTCATATTTTGTGCGGTGTTGAGTGCATACATTGCCTCGATCTCCACCTTTTAGCCACAGGAGAGCAAGCAATACACTTCAACTGTCTGTGGTAGTACCCTCACTCCCCTTTCCGTGCAATGCTGAAGCAACCGGCAACAGAGTTATATGTTGAAAATGTTATTGGTCATGAGCACACAGTTTTTCACAGTTTTTCAACAGGGAAGCTGGGAATAATAATTACTTTAGTAGGTTCTGATGAAAATACCCAGAGATTACCCTCATGGACTAATACCACTTTTGGGAGCCCTGTGCAGATTTTTATACAGTGCGTATTACATTATAGTTTTAATTCAAAAGGAAAAGCTGGGGTTAGAAAACGTATAGTTCTTTGACTAAAACTCACACACAGAACCACATGTAGTGGAGTGGTACTGTTTGCTAATGACAGTGAGTTGCCAACTTGTGGTCTGGTCTAGTCCACCATCATTTTTGTTTTTTACTATGAATTGTAGTTTTATGCTTGTTTTGTGCTGTGTGATGCTTTTATGGATGGTTAATACCTCTGAATAAAGTTTATTGATGATGAGGTCTGGATAAGGGTTTTTTTATGTCATTGTTTCTAAGCACTTTCATTCACTGACAAACAGATTGTTAAGCCTCTTCTAGACGTCTGGGGCAGTATGTGGTTACTGAATGATGAATACTGTAAGAAATCGGGTTTTTGATTGAGTGGGGTAAAAACCCTTCTCAGGCACAACCACAATCCTGGTCAGGGTGAGCCATAAAAGTATCTAAATTAACCTTTGCTTAAACCTCTGGAAGCTTGGCATAAACACAGTTAAGCTTAACTTAGAGACATAACGTTTAGTATTTATGAAGCCCACAACCAGTATTAAAGTGATAACACAACATAAGCAAAAACCTACACAAATTTAGAAAATAGAGTAAGATGTAATAAATAAAATGTGAGCAAAATGAAAAGAATGCATTCAGTGGAATTAGAGCTAAGCAATCTTAAAGGTTTGAGCATATCAAGAAACAGAAAGCTATAACTATGGGTATCTGTTTGCTAGATCGGGACAAAGTCACAAGTTCGGGCTGCATACACAGACTAGGTTAGTCTCGCTGAACAAGGTTACCTTCTCAAAGTCCTGCGCGCAGAGTTTAAAACTTCAGGATTTCACAGAAGGAGCGCAACTAATGCCAGCTAAGGGTCCAGGACCTTGGGAGGCACATTTTGAGGATCGGGAACTCACTCCAGCAGAGGCTAGCAGGGCTCATGCAGGTCCAGTTGCAGGGCAAGCCAGGGCCAGTTGCAGCAGGTCAGCTGGGCAGTTGCAGGGAGGCCCCTGGATCTTATTGGGTCCCTGTAGCTCAAAACAGGAGGTCAGTCACCTGACCCTCAGAGTCACTCTGGCATTCCTGGGTTCAGGCCCTCTCTCTTTGAAGCAACAGGCAGGCCTCGAGAAGCAGGGCAGTCTTCTGAATAACAAGGCACATCTCAAGCAATAGGGCAGTCCGCTGGAGAACAAGGCAGGTCTCAAGCAGCAGGGCAGTCCACTGGTAGCAGCAAGACAGTCCTCTTTGAAAGATGGCAGGCCTAACGCAGCAGGAAGTCCCCTGGAATTTAAGGCAGCCCTTCCAGAGGCCCAGGAGTGTACTGAAGAGCTGGTCTGAGGGTCCACTATTTATACCTGGTCCAAGCCTTTAAAGTGGAACTACACTTCTCCTATATCTGGTTATGGAATGTCCTTTCTTGCCCTGCCCAGGCTCCAAGGGACCTGGGGTAACAACAGACTGGTATCAAGTTCTTTGTGAGAGTGCTGAGGCAGACCCTTTGAAACGTAATTGGGCCAGGGAACATCTCCGCTCCTCCCATACTGCCAACAACTAACCCCCCTTTGCCTTACTGTCTGGGAGGAATACACAAAGGACAACTGCCAACTACACCAAGTCATGTGACCTAAGATACAGGCTGCTGGCACCAAATGGTTAGGACAAAAAAATGCCAACTTTATAAAAGTGACATTTTCAGAATAGTAACTTTAAATACAAATTTACCATTAAGGAGGCTTTAACTTACAATTCTTTAGACACCAACCTCTGCCTTCCTACCTGTTTCTGAATAAACGTTATTATCACTTATTAAATGTAATGAGGTTACCCACTGTTATGCTATGGGAGAGTCAGGCCTTGCAGTAGTGAAAAATGAATTTAAGAGTTTTTTACCAACAGGGCATCTAAAACTTAAAAGCCCATGTCCTGCTGTTGTGTAATTTCCCACTTCCTAGTAGGGACAGTGTGTTTGTTGGCCAACATAAATGTAGGGACGGTGCCAGACTGATTCCATGCACCCCTGCAGGATATGTTGTACTAGAGACCAGCTAGTTTACAGTGCCACCAAATGCCCCTTAGCCTGGACAGGTAGCAAATGGTTTTGGCAGCCACATAAAATGACAACCCTGAGCCTCCCCTGTGATCGTGTTAACAGATCTAGAACCTTTTTGCTCACTCATGAGCTCTTTTTCTCAGAAAAATATACATAGAATACACAGAGGGATATTTTTCAATATTGATTGAGCCATGGTAAATCTTGTAAAGAATATATGTACTGCAATGATCAATAGCCAGAAGCAGATAAGAGTCATTAGCAATATAAGGACAGTGAACAGAATTAACAGTTCCACCATCTGGCTAAAACAATGTAAATATGTGAGCATATAAAACAATATCTAGATAGTGCGCTCCTAGTATGCGTTCCCTAAGCTAAGTGTCTAGGGTGTGTGTGCACATTGCCAAGAATACCCTATTGGATGATACAGCCCCGCTACCAGAAGGGAAGGATTGAAGGTTCCCGTCTTGGTCACAGGTTGGGCATCCCTCCTCGCAGATGGATCAGCACAGCAGCTGGGCTGAGGTTTAAGCATGTAGTGACTTCGCAATGACAGCAAGGGCTCCTCTGTCTAAACCCGTAAATGCTTGTTTATTTATAACTTAAAGCATCCTTGCTCTTGAGGCCGACATTGTCATGATCTATTGATACCTGTGTCAACTTATGGCTGAAAACAAATAACGGCATTTGTACAATGTTTGTTGAGGCCTTGTACATGATGTTCAAGGTGTTGTGATACTGTTCTTACTAAGTGGAATTTGTAAGCAATGTAGTTTCAGGGAAACAAATCCTGCATTGTCACCAGTGGCGGCTCGCACAGGTAACGCTGTAGGGCGGTGAGACGGGGCGGGGGCAGGGCTGGGTGGGGGGGTAGTGGAGTGGGACATATGACAGGAAAGTTGAGAGTAAAGAAATAAAGAAATACAAGCACTTATTTTGGGCTCACAGCATCACTGACTCGGCGATGTTGTGAGCGCAATGTAAGTGCTTGTATTTTTTTGTTTATTTCTTTATTCTCAACTTTCCCGTCGTGAGTCACACTCCACTACCCCCCCCAACCAGCCCCGCCCCCGCCCCGCCTCGTGCTCCACAGCATTACCTGTGCGAGCCACCACTGATTGTCACACATGCAAATGTGTGTCAAAAGTCAGCATATGAAAGAGAAGGCAACTTAGGAAACCTGTACATGGTAGAATTGCAGCATTTCTCTCCGGGCCTAAGACGCATGACACAGCTTTTTAAATATACTACAGCCCGCCATATAGGCTGTTTAGGGCCTACCATAGGAATTACTTATGTATATTCAAAATGAAGGTTTAGGTCTAGCAGTAGGTTTATTTTCCAGTCAAAATGGCAGTTTTGAAACCTCACTAAAGGCTGCATTGGATGGTGTGAGACATATTTTAAAGGTCTACTTAAGTGGGTGGTAAACACCCAAAATATCGATTCCAAAATATCAACTGCCCAGAATATCGAAGTTAAAATATAGAGTGGACAGAATATCGACTCTACAAAATATAGATAGGTCAGAATATCGAAATTGGGGTACAAAATATCGATTACCAAAATATAGACCTTAAAAATATAGATTACCAAAATATAGACCTTAAAAATATCGAATACCATAATATCGAATTTTAAAATATAGATTACCATAATATCGAAAAAAAATTGTGTTATGTATGGTTGTATATGTGTTAAAATGATGTATTATTGTTGTAATGTATGTTTAATTTATTTAAACAAATGAATGTTATGTAATTTAATTATTGCGTAATTTAATTCCGTAGCGGGTTGTGGGTTTATAGGGGAATAGGGTGGGAAGCAATTTAAATATGGTTAATTAAATGTTAAATATATTTATATGTTTTGATAATTAATTAATTGATAATTAATTATTAATTGGTAATTTATTTTTATTAATTGGTAATTAATTTATATTAATTGATTAATTGATAATTATGTTAATTGTATTTGTTATTAATAGGAGCGGGTTTTTTTGGGTTTGTAGGGGAATTGGGTGGGAAGTAAATTAATTGTAATAAAGTAAATAATTAATTTTTTATTTATGTGTATTGATAATTGATAATTAATTTGTAATTGGTAATTAATTATTATTAATTGGTATTAAATTTTTATCAATTGATAATTAATATTTTTAAATGGTAATTAATTGTTATTAATTGGTAATTATTTTTAATTAACTTTTTATCAGTATTGATAATTAATGTCATCTTATATTTAATTTAAATCATTACTTTCCCTACTTTTGCACTCTCTGGAGTGGGAATAGTAATTGTTACCTCTACGCTCTCCAACGCTTTCCCTACTGTTGCACTGTTTGGAGTTGGAATAGTAATTTTTACCCTTACGCTATCCAACGTTTTCCCTACTGTTGCACTCACTGGAGTGGGAATAGTAGTTTTTACCCCTACGCTATCCAACGCTTTCCCTACTGTTGCACTCTCTGGAGTGGGAATAGTAATTTTTACCCCTACGCTATCCAACGTTTTCCCTACTGTTGCACTCACTGGAGTGGGAATAGTAATTTTTACCCCTACGCTATCCAACGCTTTCCCTACTGTTGCACTCTCTGGAGTGGGAATAGTAATTTTTACCCCTACGCTATCCAATGTTTTCCCTACTGTTGCACTCACTGGAGTGGGAATAGTAATTTTTGCCTCTACGCTATCCAACGCTTTCCCTACTGTTGCACTCTCTGGAGTGAGAATAGTAATTTTTACCCCTACGCTATCCAACATTTTCCCTACTGTTGCACTCACTGGAGTGGGAATAGTAATTTTTACCCCTACGCTATCCAACGCTTTCCCTACTGTTGCACTCACTGGAGTGGGAATAGTAATTTTTACGCTCTCAGTATCCAACAAAATCTCGACTTTTTTAAATTACTTATATTATGTTTACATTTTAAGCTATTTTATATTATATTATGTATGTTTTATTTAATTGTTTTTAATATTTAATTAATTTTATATTATTTTTAATACATTTAAAAAATTCGATATTTTGGCTAACTATATTTTGACAGTCTATATTTTGGAATCGATATTTTAGTACTTACCTGTTTGTAGATAGGGAGTCGATATTCTGTCCCTCGATATTTTAGTGTCGATTTTTTGTATAGTCGATATTTTGTCCCTCGATATTTAGTCACTGAACCTAAGTGGGTGGCATAAAAAGTGCTGCAGGCTCACTGGTAGCATTTAATTCACTGGCCCCGGGAACATGTAGTACCACTTTACTAAGTCAATTTTACCATGTTTAAAGGAGATAGCACAAGCACTTTAGCACCGGTTAGCAGTGGTAAAGTGCACTGAGAACAAAAAGCCAACAAAAACCGATTTGGAAAACTGGAGGGGAGAAGGCAAAAATGTTGGAGGTAATCCTGCACAGAGGGCCAAGTTCAACAGATACTGTTTTTATTATTGGTATCCAATTGCCGAAGATACTCTTCAATTCCAATTCAATAAGCCTTTATACCGCTAACCCACCAAGAGTAGCAATAGTGTGCAGTCAAGGTTTAGTGGAGGTCATAAAGGGATGGTGACCTCCTTACAGCATGAATTAGGGCTCCTCGTTTTATGGTATTTATTTCTGTAACATTTCGATCTGTATTTATCCACATTTTATTGTTTGTCCCTCATATTTGGTATTCGTCCACATTTATTTTGGGTTTTGGGAATAAATAGAGCCGTAAAATGGTATATTTCCAAGTTTATTTAACTATTGGATGTGCACTCATACATGGATGCCTGTCACGTTTTAGCATATTAAGCAGCTACGTATAGCAAAACACTACACTCTCAGGTACATATTGGCATTATGCAACAGATATATGTTAACATATGCATGTATTTAAGGAAATCTCATCCTATTGTTAACTCTCCATGCTGTCTATCAGCTCAGCTGTTGCCTGGAATTTATGAAAGCCAGAAGGGAGAGTCTCTTACAAGAAGCACCATTTTTTGTATTTTTTCGCTTTTAAAAATAAATACAGCCAGGAAATGAATCGCTTTCGGTCTGTATTTATCTGTAAAATTCAGTAAAAAAGGAAAACCAGACGCCTTAAGCTTGATGCATTAATCACACCCATTAAAATTCAATGAATGATTACAGCCTTATCTTTCAAAAAGACTAAGGGCTTTTGTAGAGAATGTATGGAACTGAAACCTCAAAAATTGGCACAGAGACACATACAGGACACCAAAGCTCAATAATAAAAAATGTACCCTTTACTATCCTCACCTCAGTTAACTATATTATCAAGTATGTTTAAGTACTCTTCAGGGCCAGAATCTGCAGACATACTTTGAAAAAATGCTTCCAACAGAGAGAGCTTTTTACATAAGCTACAACAGGTTATCTTCTTCCAGTTATTTCAGTATCTTCTTTGAGGCTGAGAAAATCCTCATTGGTCTCCATCAACTAAAAACTAGAAGCTAACGTCAATTATGTGCCAGAAAAGACTGAATCGTGCCATATGCAACATATATAAAGAGATGATGGAAGCATGTGACATACAGACAATAATAGAAGAAGTTGTCCTCCACACTGAACAGCACTAGAAAATGTTTGCTTTTTCCAACAAATTTTAGGATTTTATTACAACTGCCTGCAGCTAGAAAGAATAGTTTCTGATTCGTCCACTTGAATTTCGAGGTTTATGAATGTTGCTTAGAAGGTTTTGTTTATTCTTCCATTTTTTACTCCCACCCTTATTTGCTTGGTGCATGAAGATGTAAGATTCATGTTTTTTTCACATATTTTCTAATTACTTTCCAGAATGTAATTAACACTAAAGCATACTTACAGACTGTGTCGACGTGCCCTCCTTTCTTGCTATTTCACTTCAGAACTATGCGGCTGTATACATTTGTCAAAGCCTAAGGCACTGGCGGCTCCTCGTGGGAGTGCTGTGGGGCAGTGGGGCAGGGGAGGGGCAGGGTGGGGGGTAGTGAACTCCGGCATATGGCCGAACCGAGTTAAGAAAATAAATAAATAAAATGAGTTACATTGTGCACGCTGCATCGCTATTTGCCGTTGCAGCGAGCGCAATGTAATTCGCTCTATTTATTTATTTATTTAATTAACTCCATTCGGCCGTATACCGTAGTTCACTACCCCCCACCCAGCCCCGCCTCAGCACCCCGCAGCACTCCCTCAAGGAACAGCCACTGGCCTAAGGCTCTCAGACAATGGGCACTTTCTAAAGGGTGAATGAAAGTCCCCAAGGCTGTCCTTGTTCCCATCCCCTGCCCCAGATATTTAGTGTCTCCTACATGCCTGCTTAGAACCAATAACAGCTGCTATGATCCATCTGCTCTAAACATTACAGTGCATGTCTTTGTTTCTCCCTCTTTATTTTGGAACATGCCATCAGTGGATGAAATTTCGAATAGCAGAGTAGCCCTTCTCCATCAAGCTATACCTAAAGTTGCCACCCGGCTGGTTTTATACCTGCATGGCCAACAAACTAAGTATGTTTGTAGATTTAAATAGCGCAGCTTATCACCCGTATCCAGGCGCTGTCCATAGGCACGGGGATATTAAGTGATTTGCTCAGAATCACAGGATGCTGCGCCTACACCAAGACTCGAAACCGGATCTCCAGCTACCGAGTCTGCAGCTCTGGCCGTTGCGCCACATCGTCTCCGACTGGTATTTAAATGTCCCTGTCAGTACATAAAATTGGAAAATCACCTAAAGCCTGAATTTTCCAGTTATCAGTACATACTTTAAACAGTAAATATAAGAAGAAACATTTTCAAATGTGTTCTACATCTGCCTTAACGCCCCCCTGACTGATAATTATAGTAAACAAAGACAGAAACGACATGTTAATAAAGAATACAGGAAATTCAAACAAATTTCTACTTAAAAATCATGTTTTGGCCTTTGCAGAATGTTAGAAGGTTAACAGATGGCCGGTATTTTTCTCTGACAAAGGTGGCAACCTTAGCAACACAGGTTGTTGAAGGCGCTCTCCTGCTTGGCATTGGCCTAGAACTAGAAGGCTATTCAACATTATTGCCCTTGTGGTAAATATTCTTTTTACCGAAACTGAATTTCATACGGAATCCTTAAAATAAAGTAAAATAGCTCAGAATAACAAGAGGCAGAAATCCGTGGTATAAGAGGTTTCTAAATGGGCTTTATTCCATCCAAAATGGCCGACTCGAGTCGCGGCCTTCAGGTTCCGTCACCACGAGGGTTCAGGAAGTGAAGTACAATACTTTATTGACAAGAAGTAACTTTTATAGGTCATACATTTACAATGAAACAAGTGCAAAAAGGCGTAACAATTGATAAGATAAATTAACATAGTGATACGTAATTGAAACTAGGCGTAATAAGGAGCAAAAAGAAACATGATTGGCTCTCATTATCTTACATAGGTGGATCTATACGATAATACTTAACATGGATGCGTGCGCAGCAGCATGACGTGTGATTGACGTGCAACTAGGGGGTGAAGGGGACTTGACATTTAGCTCTACATGTGGAGACGAGAAGTCTAGGGGGTCATGTCAACCTAATCCCAAATCATATCTAACATCCTATGTTTAGAGAACTATGTTATCCACAAGGAAGGACTCTCGGACAGAATCTATTCTATACTAACTGTATGTGCGTGTACAAGCGTCTAAGTGTCTATATGAGAAGCGAGGGGCAGAAAACTTTCCATGGCAACAGGGCTATGAATCACTTGCAGGAGGACGGAAAGGCTGAGTCCTTTGCTTGTGAGCTAAAGGAAATGTTTACCTAAATCACTAGACAGGAATGCATCGGCTGAAGAGCAAAATAGATAATTCGAAGGTGAAATACAGCTTCTTGGCAGGCAGGCGAAAACTGGCCGAGGCAGGCACCGTTAGCTGCACAGGGAGTAGGACAAAGTTCATGGATACAGATGCGAGCTCAAGCTGAAACTGTCAGAGACAGAGAGCAGGGAAAGGCTTTGAGGAAAGAATCGGGCCTACTTGCCTGAACTGTAAAAATGGAGTACCTTAGCCATATAAAGTCGGTGGCTTTTCATACTTAGGAATTGAATATCCAGCCCATTGATGGCGGATCTGACAGAGAACATGTCGACGGTAGACACACATATGTTTGCGTCTTGGAAACTGGAACTGGAGGGAACATACATGTACTTGTGACATGCACATAGAATCGTTGGGGTCCAAGATAGGGGACATAACTGATCAGGAAAATCCACATTTCCACATTCCCTCCTTGTCCCCTACTTGCCCTTCAAGAGATATCAATCTTCATTATTCCATCGATTTGCTCATGGAGCATCATTTCTTCTTCCTTCTTTTTCCGGCATTTTGAACGAGAACTTTGATATGGAATGCATGATGTGGCACACAGACCACAAATCGCTGGTCCACATTGCAGGCATAAACAACAACTGAAGAGCATAAGAAGGCCAATACCTAGGAAGGATAGAACTCTCCATCCCCAGGCTGATATCACACTCCAAAATCACCCGGACCACGTCCAAGTGCCTGGATTCTCGTGTATCTGGCTTACAATCTTATGAAGGCGTTTTATAGCTTTATATACAGATGGCGAATTTTCTGGTATGAATATGCAGCAGCTGGATCCGATGACCCTGCAAGCTCCGCCCCTATCGGCCAGGATGACGTCAAGGACAAGACGATTCTGGAGAACAACAATTCTCATCACTGATTGTTCCTCTGTCAGATTGCCTAAGGCTGTTATAGTCTCGTTTACTACAGCTTCAAGAGTCTTGGTGAGTCTGCGTATCAGCTTACTATTTGATATTGTACCTATATAGGGAAAGATACCTTTATTGAAATCTACATACTTGTCCCATGCCGTCTCAGTATAATCGACAACTGGGAGATCTCTACGCTCTCTTTTGTGTACTAAATGAACATTTCGATAATAATCAGGGGGAGCTAGGAAAACAGGTGGCAAAAGGAATGCTATGTAACAGGTACCATCCCAATCTAGAGGCAGACGCATATATGCCGTCTGACCACATATAAAGTAAGAATGGCGAGAAGCTCTAAATGAAGATTTCCCTTGATCACTATATTCTACTGTAGTGACGCATTTGCTATGGCCCATGTGTATGGAACCAACTTTTCTCACACATAATTCACCCTTAACTGGAAATACTGACATAGTGGGCAGAATTAATTCAACTTCGGATTTGACGTTCAAAATCATGAGGTTAGGCGTAAAATTACCTAATTTATACACTTCATTTTCTAAATCAGTTCCTGTTCTACTGGGGTGACCCTCCTTATTAGGGTGACAGACTTTGAATAAAACTAGATTCAGATTTCCCCATATCCAATGTTGTTGATAAACTGCTGTGTCTGGGTCTATGGAATTTAGTAAACTAAACCATGCTCCACAGGAGCCATTGTGTGTGAACGGATGTGGAAAGAAAGGCAGAACTCCTTTGTTATTCTGATAGGGAGGGAGTCGGCCACACACCCAACAATTGGTGGCATTACTAGTCTGATGGGAATGATGTAACATACTAATGAAGGTGTTATTGCGCAGCGCAAGTCTATAAGATAATTCATGTGGCGGTAGGTCACTAAAAGAATGTTCAGCAGTAATATTATAAACATGTCTAGAAATAGGATGATATATGTGCAAAATCACACTCGTAATGATTATTAAAACACTCAATAAAAACAGAATTAATAATGTCCTCACACAGTAGCTACGCAGTGATTTACAATACGCCTGTCGTTTCAACATTTCTCTGGTATTTTCTCTACTCAGGTCCAAGGGATACATGTCAGAGACAATTCAACCGCTTCACCTTGGAGAGGACTTAAACAATCAAATTGCTCGACTGTTTGGGCCTAAGTTTTAATTTATAGTTCTGAGAGTCATTCCTTTCAACAAAGGGAAGTTTTGAATCAGTCTGTGAGGGAGTGCAGGGCACAGTGTCTATATCCGAGGATAGTCCATGAAATTTCTTAACGTGACTGGAATGTATCCATCCTTTGCGGCCCTCCACTTTCACGGCTGTTCTTGTGGTCAGCAGGACTAGCTTCGGTGTTTTCCACCTGGGCTCCAATTGGGTTTTCCGATCGAAATTCCTCACAAACACCAGATCCCCCGGAGCAACGTCATGGGGTTTCACCTCAGTGTTGTCAGGAAAAGCTGCAGCTACCTGTGAACGACAAGATTGTAGTGCAGACATCAAGGAAGCCAGGTAATCTGTCAGCATATTACAATTAACATCAGTTATTTTACGTGGTACAGGCGTCCCCCACATATTTGGTGGCCTTCCGAAGATCACCTCATACGGGGATAGCCCTGTTCGAGAGTGTGCTACCATTCTTATGTAAAATAGTGCAACTGGTAAGGCTACTATCCAGTCAACACCTTTCTCCTTACATATTTTAGACAATCTGATTTTCAAAATTTGATTATGTCGTTCCACGAGACCTGCTGCCTCGGGGTGTCGGACACAGTGGAACTTCCACTGATATCCCAACAAAAGTGAGACATGTTTCATTAATTCGGATGAGAAAGGCTGGCCGTTATCTGAATATACAACACGTGGTAGCCCGTACCGTGGGAAGAATTCTCGAACTAAACGTTTGGCAGTAGTCGGGGCCGTGTAATCTGATACTGGGTACGCCTCAGTCCATCGGGAGAGAGCGCAGACAACTACAAGAACATATTTGAATCCTCGACATCGTTCCATCTGGATATAATCCATTTGGAGCACTTCAAAAGGATGATCAGGAGTCTGGAATCCACCCTGTTCTACGGGAACACTTTTTCCCGGGTTGAACTGACAACATATCATACAGGTACGGACCTTTTGTTTAGCTGCTGCTCGTAAATGTTTATTGAACCAAATGTGTTGAATGCTATCTAGCATAGCTTTTTCTCCTAAATGCGCCGGGCTGTGAATTGTAGCTATAATGGCTTGGACCATAGAGTCAGGAAGAAACCATACAGATTTCTCCTTCGTCATCCATCCCTGATCTGTCTGGATCCCTCCTAGTTCAGTCCATTTCTTTAATTCTTCTGCAGTAGCATGTGTCTGTATGTCAATTACGTCAAGTGCGGGATCCTTAATTGTCATACACTGTGTTGGTGTCTGAACTATTGGCTTTGTCATGTCTAATGTGCGATTCTGAGCAGTCTGTTTAGCTGTTCTGTCAGCTAAATCATTGCCTTGAGAAATGATGTCAGTAACCTTCGTGTGTGCTTTACATTTCATAATCGATATAGCAGTGGGTAGATGTATTGCGTCTAACAAGGCATGAATGAGGGGTCCGTGCTGAATGTGGGCACCATGGGAGGTTAAATAACCTCTCTCTCGCCACAGTACGCCGAAGTCGTGTACAACTCCGAATGCATAACGTGAGTCAGTGTATACATTAACTTTCTTATTTGTGGCTTGAATACAGGCTTGTGTTAGAGCAATAAGTTCTGCTGCTTGGGCTGACAAAGTATCTATACAATTTGTCTCAATAACTTCAGTGTCTGTTGTGACTGCATACGCGGCCACTAAATCTCCTGTACTTGTTCTCATGCACGATCCGTCTACATACAACGTCAGGTCTGGATCTAACAATGGAACGTCTGTCAAGTCTTGTCTAGGTTTCGTCTTTATTTCAATGATTTCAACACAATCATGAGCTAGTGGGTCTGTTCCAATTACAGGTAATAGTGTAGCAGGATTCAATGTATTACACCGTCGGATCTCTATGTGTGGTTGAAACAATGTCAGTTCATAACCGGTAAGTCTTGCTATGGTCAAGTGTTGTGTTTGTGTTCGGTTCACAAGAACCTCTACTGCATGTGGTACTTGTACTGTCAATGGATGTCCTAATACTATGGCATCGCTTTGTCTGATTGCTAAAGCTGTCGCCGCCACTGATTTCAGGCATGCAGGCAAAGCCTGAGCTACGGGATCTAATGTACTGGAAAAATAAGCACATGGCTTGCGTGATCCTGCTTGATCCTGAGTGAGTACTGACAAGGCAGTACCTTCACGTTCTGTAACAAAAAGTGTAAAATGTTTGCTATACCATGGTGTTGCTAAAACAGGTGCTTGACATAAAGCTTCCTTTAGGCTTTCAAAAGCTTGTGTATGTTCCTGAGTCCAAGGGAGAACAGTCGATGTGGCTGCCTCCTGTGTGGTTAGCTGAATGAGTGGTTTTGCTAGAAATGCGTACTGAGGGATCCACTGCCTACAATATGAAGTGAGGCCTATAAAAGCCCGCACTTCCTTTTGTGTCTGGGGTATTGACATGTTAGCAATTAACTGGATGCGATCTGGTGTAAGCTGCCTTCCCTCCTTGGACAGCGAGTGACCAAGATAAATAACTCGCTGGACACAGAATTGCAGCTTAGAAGGAGACACCTTGTGCCCCTTGTCGGCTAGAAAATGTAAAACTGTCAGAGAAGCCTTTTCACATTCAGGTTCGCTTCTCGCGGTGATCAGCAGATCATCGACATATTGAAGCAGTGCAGTATTGACTGGCATGTGGATACTGTCAAGTTCTCGTTTCAGTGCTTGGCTGTAGATGCTGGGGCTTTCTGTGAATCCTTGGGGAGCGCGTGAGAATTTAAAGCTGCGCCCATTTAAACTGAATCCGAACAAATATTGGCTTTCCGGATCTATTGGGACGCTGAAAAAGGCATTCTTGAGATCAATTACAGTAAAGAATGTTGCTTCGGAATCAATTGCTGTCAATAATGATGATATATCAGGGACCACAGGAAATTGTGGTACAATGCACTTGTTTAGTTCACGCAAATCAATAACCAATCGGTATACTGGTGGGGCAGTAGGATCAGTTCGTTTAAGAATCGGAATTATCGGTGAATTACATACATTGGAGTCTGTTTCTACAACTACTCCCTGGGCAATTAGCTCATCAATGATTTTCAGCAAAGCCACTACAGCATCATGTGGTAACTTGTATTGTCGCATTCGTGGTAGTACCACTCCTGCTTTCAATGTGACTCGGTATGGTGTAATGTTCATGCAGCCAACATCCGTAGGGCCTTGTGCCCATAGATGTACTGGTAAAGTCTGTAGTCGGGGATCCATGTCCCTAGACACATAGTGACCTTTAAAATCACGTAGAAACAACCTTACTCCTTCCGGAGAACAACATATTATGGCTCCTAGTGCTTTCAGAGTTTTAATTCCTAACAGATTTTCTGGGCATGATTTAGTAAGCAATAAATCTGTAGTTCGTGTCAAAGGTCCTATCGTAAGTGGGAGAGGCTGTGATACTTCATTAACAATAGGTTTTCCTGAAAAACCAAGGGAAACATTTTGAGAGCCTGAGAGGGGTGCCCCTGGAACTTCACTACGTTTTATAGTTGTTCGACTTGCCCCTGTATCGAGTAAGAATTTTCTATCTTGACCTAACAATTCACTATGTACATACGGTCCTTCTTGATCTACAGGAATCTCGATGAGCGGTAAGTCAACTTCCCTCTCTAGGCTTGTTCATGCGTAACGCTGATACTCAGGATATTCATATTGTGCAGTCTGATACATTTGTCGTGTTGTGGTTTGTGTGGCAGTAGCAGGCAACGGTGGTGCAGCTGGCACAAACTGTATGGGCTGCTGTGAGGCTGGCATGGACTGTTGCTGAACTGGCATGGACTGTCCATGCTGCATAGCTCCTTGTTCATTCTGATCTTGTCTAACTAATCGTGGTCTCTCTTTTGCAATACCTGTAGCTATATTACGTTTCAGGACTGGACAATCGTGTACATAATGGCCTAGTTGCTTACAGTAATTGCAGGTTCCTTTTACAGGAGCTGCAGAATCACCAGAATGTGTCACACCCTTTTTGTGACCCTCTGCTGGTACTGTCTGAGAAACTAGCATTTTCATTTTTGTATCCTTCATGCGTCTATGCTCGTGTTCTTGTTCATCCCTAATTCTATTGTGATGATACTGTAACATTTGTAGCATTTGTGACGGAGTGTTACTTTGCCAGGTACTCTCGAATTTCAATATTCTATTCTTCACTGGAGGCAATGCATTTTCCACTAATTTTGTCACAAATAAATGTGGATATGAGTCACTACTTGCTTTTATACCACTGTTTATACCAAAACATTTTTCAAATCGAGCATAATAATCGCTTGTGTCTTCATCTTGCTTTTGTTTGCAGGCTGTGATTGCACCCCAATCTTCCTTTTTTGTAGTTAATAGACGTGGCAGTACCTGTACTAGTAAACCTGGTAACAGTTTAACTTTATCCCCGAGCCCTGAACCTGCAGTTCGGGCCCTTTCTTCCTCTGCTAATGCTGTCCAGTCTATCTTTTGGTCTCCCACTTCCCACTCTTTTTCTTTCAGTTTTTCATAGATGCCAGCAGGCAAAAGCACCTTTAATATCGTCATAATATCAGGAAAGGTGTACTCTCCCATTAGTAACATGTCTTTAATTTCTCGGTGGAAACCCGCTGGGTCTTTATCATGACTAGGTACTACTTTCTTCATTTCTAATAATTCCATTTTTGATATGGGTGTGTAAACAAATACACGGTGAAACTCATTGTCTTCGCCTTTTATTGGGTGCACTTCTCGTAAAGGATTTTGTCTATCCATATAGTACGGCGTTCTTTCTCTGTGGGGCAGCGAGAGAGAATCCGGATTTACAAAAAGGACATACTGTTTACGTGACACTAATATCTCTTTAATTAGCTTGTTACTAGAACCTCTCCATCTGTTCGTGAGTAGTTCCGTTAATATATCAGGTAAAGGACCAGGGTCAGCATGTTGGCTCTTATATAATATAAGGAGTTGCTGAATCATATAGATTCCAGCTAAACGTTGTTCATCTGCACTGAGATTAAAAAACGTGTGTGCTACAGTCTCATCACCGTATATTTCAGGACTGTCAATCCAGTGAACAGCTGATCTGGCTAATTCTTGCTCATCCATGGAATCGAGGAGGTGGTAACCCCTTCGTTCTCGTAGTATTTTATCTGCGGCTTGAAACAAATGTTCAGGAGACTTCAGATTTATTACAGGCGTCGGATACGTTCTGCTATTATTTGGGCATACAGAGTGTATGGGATCAGAAAAACATCTAGCATTATCACAGGATCTTCCTCTGCCTACATAGGCTATGGTCTCTGACTGTCTTGCGGAATTCCCTGATTCGGACACTTCATCTTGCTCGAACTCGTCTGTTCCCAATCTTTCTTCATGAATACGCTCTATTTCTCTACGGATTTTTCGGCACATGGCTATTATACAATTTTGCTTATCGTGTCTCCCTTCTGATATATTCTGGCTCCATCTTGTAAGAATAAGCATTGCATTCGGGTCTACCCCCGGACGGTCTTGATTTCTGATCACACAGTTTATGAGGAAACGTAACAGTTCCCCCTGTATCTCTACTTTCTGGAATTCCATAGCTCTGTTAATACATCCTGGATCTCGTCCTGTTTGAACAAAATGGTATATGTTATCTAGATGCGTAGTCATTCCTGGTAACCTTGCTAAATACTCTGCGGCTCGCCTGATGCGTAATGATGCCAGGACCATTTCGTCCTCTTTACCAACCACCGGGTCATATCTACAATTTACAAGGAGTTCCTTAAGCGTACGTTCACTTACGAATTTAGGTGTACGTGAATGCGCTGATTCTTGAAAGACAAGTTTATTTATTCTGGGTGGTGTAAAGGTATTGCTAGCACCTCCCGTGGCCCCATCTGGGGCATCGGGTGTGAATGGGTTCGTTGAATGTGACACAGCAACTATGGGTGTCGATACCACTGTAGAATCGACTGCGGGGACAGATGTGCTTGCCGAAGCTTGTATCGGGACTTGCTGTTGCACGGGGTCGGATACCTGATCCTGACGTTGAACCCCTCCGCCAGACGGTCTATGTAGTGTGGCGTTAGTATACTCGGGAGCTGTGTCGTCTAGATATGAGGAAAGAAAAACATCTTCTGCGGTTCTGGGATGCCCTTTTTGATGTACCTTAATTGGAAATAACGGGGGTGGCAAGTCTTTTGGCATCCCTGGAACAGCCTTTGGTAGTCCTTCGGTTAGAAGGGGATATATATCATTCATAAGAGCATTTCTTTGTCTATTTACTTGTTCTGACTTCACTCGGATACCTTCCTCAATTAATAGATCTTCTTGAACTTTATTTGAACTTTCTTTACTCCTCTCTTCTTGTCTACGTGCTTTTTCTGTACGTCTATGAGATTCTTTACGCCATAACTCAACAGCGTCTTTCTGTGACTGTCTGACCTTTCTTTTCCATAACTCTTCCTCCACTTTCATGATGCACTCTGCATCCCAGGTTCCCGCTGCGGGCCACCTTTGACTTTCCGGCAATCCCTTGGTATAATCTACCCATAGATCAAGAAACAATATGGCATCTAAGCCATGCTTGTGGTACATAAAATGCCCTGGAGTGTCCCTAGGAGGAATAGGAACTGCTTCTTCAAGCACCCCTTTTCTGGTAGTAATCTGTCTTAACTTCGAGAAGAGCGGCATATTGACAACTGATCTGATACTTACTCTTGAATTCACTTAATACGAAAAACACAATAATGAACAGCGAACAAAGAACAATCATTCATACCACAATATGCAAGACATTTGAACACTTTAAACATTAAACATTAAACATTTTAACAATAACCGACAATGATGACAGTCTGCCTAACTAATCACCACGCTGAATTCTTGACAATAACTGAATACTTCGGAATACTTGATATACTGCTAAACAGAACATATACACTGCTAAACAGTGCCGACCGGATTTGTGTACCCAAATCCGTCTTGACCGGCACAACCTATGTGCGCGTCAACACGCCTCCTCGGCGATGGTACTCACCGAGTAGCTCCTTGAAACGGAAGGCCTCAGAGAATGGACAGGACTCGATAACTGCGGATAGCGGACCCTCTGGACATCGGGATTTCGAAAAACCTGGTGGGCTTCTGTATACCTCGGATCTTGCTCTCTCAGCTAGGCTCTGGTCGGGATACTTCGCACTTCTCACCGCCTCGTCTGGGTTGATCGCAGCCTCAGTCGCCCCCGCTTGACCGGAGGGAGCTTACAGGAAATCCTGCTGGTACGCGTTTATGGTCCGTCCAGCTGTGGCAGGAGACCGGGCCTGCAACGCACCGCCGGCGCGTGAGATGAGAAAGTGTCCCTGTTCGGGCGCCATTATGTGGTAAATATTCTTTTTACCGAAACTGAATTTCATACGGAATCCTTAAAATAAAGTAAAATAGCTCAGAATAACAAGAGGCAGAAATCCGTGGTATAAGAGGTTTCTAAATGGGCTTTATTCCATCCAAAATGGCCGACTCGAGTCGCGGCCTTCAGGTTCCGTCACCACGAGGGTTCAGGAAGTGAAGTACAATACTTTATTGACAAGAAGTAACTTTTATAGGTCATACATTTACAATGAAACAAGTGCAAAAAGGCGTAACAATTGATAAGATAAATTAACATAGTGATACGTAATTGAAACTAGGCGTAATAAGGAGCAAAAAGAAACATGATTGGCTCTCATTATCTTACATAGGTGGATCTATACGATAATACTTAACATGGATGCGTGCGCAGCAGCATGACGTGTGATTGACGTGCAACTAGGGGGTGAAGGGGACTTGACATTTAGCTCTACATGTGGAGACGAGAAGTCTAGGGGGTCATGTCAACCTAATCCCAAATCATATCTAACATCCTATGTTTAGAGAACTATGTTATCCACAAGGAAGGACTCTCGGACAGAATCTATTCTATACTAACTGTATGTGCGTGTACAAGCGTCTAAGTGTCTATATGAGAAGCGAGGGGCAGAAAACTTTCCATGGCAACAGGGCTATGAATCACTTGCAGGAGGACGGAAAGGCTGAGTCCTTTGCTTGTGAGCTAAAGGAAATGTTTACCTAAATCACTAGACAGGAATGCATCGGCTGAAGAGCAAAATAGATAATTCGAAGGTGAAATACAGCTTCTTGGCAGGCAGGCGAAAACTGGCCGAGGCAGGCACCGTTAGCTGCACAGGGAGTAGGACAAAGTTCATGGATACAGATGCGAGCTCAAGCTGAAACTGTCAGAGACAGAGAGCAGGGAAAGGCTTTGAGGAAAGAATCGGGCCTACTTGCCTGAACTGTAAAAATGGAGTACCTTAGCCATATAAAGTCGGTGGCTTTTCATACTTAGGAATTGAATATCCAGCCCATTGATGGCGGATCTGACAGAGAACATGTCGACGGTAGACACACATATGTTTGCGTCTTGGAAACTGGAACTGGAGGGAACATACATGTACTTGTGACATGCACATAGAATCGTTGGGGTCCAAGATAGGGGACATAACTGATCAGGAAAATCCACATTTCCATTGCCCTCTGCAAAAACTTAGCGGCTTAGGGCAGCGAACTGCTAAGCATTGCAGTGGGATACAAGGACAGCATGTAAGTACAACAAGTGACATGCAAGTACTTTTACAGAGGTAACTCATGGCAGTAAACACGTACTTATGGTGAAGAAACATTGCAGCATTACAGGGTCGGATTGGCCTATAGGCCGTGGCGGCTGCTCCCAGGAAGCAGTAGTGGGGTGGAGAGGTGGGGGGTTTAACATTTTTTAAAAAAAGATCACTTATCTGCCAGAAGGCGACTTGTCCTCTTCCTTGTGTGAACAGGAAACAGGAAGCACACAGGCTCCAAATACAGCGTTGTGCAATGCAGCACTGTGATTGGCCAGAGCGCTGTGGTTCGGCGTTCAGACGGGGACTGGGAATGTTCTCCACCCAGGCTGTACAATATAGCCGGTGGAGAACATGCAAAGTGCGCATGACTGTGTGGCTGGCCCAAGACCGCCAGTGAAACAGTCATGCGCACTTAGAGAGTTCCATCACTCATCCATCCTGCTCTGCCCAGCCCAGCCCTGCAATACTGCCTAAGCATTGAAAAATAAAATGATAAAAACATTGCGTTATGATCATTTTATTATTCCTTTTTTGCAGTGCTGAAAAAAAGTGGGGCAATGCTCTTCCTCCTCAGTGGAGGCACGTGTCTATAGGGCCATCGGGCAGTGCCCAACGGGCTGTTCTGACAGACCAGTATGTCTTGGCTGTCTGTGGGTCTGGTTTATGGTCATCTGGGTCTGTATTTGCAGTTGATTTCCCTAATATTATCAAAATCATTGCCTGCAGCAAGCTCAAATGCGTGCCGTATTCCATACCTGCATAAAACACTTACACAGCCTGTCTTTAGAAGTACAAAACTGCCCCAATTTACAAATGTGTACCACTTTTTTAACTATCTAATTCATTAATGGAGCCCACTTTTATATTGGTGCCCAGGCCCAGACCTGTTTTCTGTCCCATTCTATCACAGTCGGCAATGTAGGCGAGAGAGCATGCCGCTGACACCACAATTCTGAATTTAAAACCACATTTTCCAAATTAAAATGGTCAGCAGCATTCGGAAATTCTGCTTTCCCTTTAAAGCCACGCCCGCCAGCACTTTCCTCGCCTGCCCCTCACACTCCCGCTCCCAAGACAACAAACAGCAAGTTGTGTGTCTGAAGCTGCGCGTGGGCTGTCTCCTCCCGCTGTGCGCTGCTGATTCAGCACGCGCTCACCGCCGCGCGAGAAGTCATCTTCAGTCTCGGCAACAACGCTCGCTGTGTCATCTTCCTGTTTCCGCAGCAATGTAATACATTGATCTACTCATTTCAAATCGGCATGATTGCTGGTGAAATTACAGCGGCGCATCCACTCGTTTTCGCTTCCCTGCAGGCGAGAGCTCTAAGCAGCGCGTCAGGATGGATATATTGTAAGTGATCCCGGGGCCCTGCTTGAGCGGCTCTCATGTGGAATCCTACCAAGCCCGCTATTAGTCCTTTTATTCACTTGGGACTAAGGGCCGAGTTATCTCTGTCAGGATCTCCACCTCCAGCCCTTCGGTTGCACACAGATGTACCTGAGCGCTGCAGCAGGCACTCGAGTCACCGAGCTATGTACTGCATCTTTGTTTCAAAGGGGTTTCCCCTATGTTAATCCTCACTGAGAGCAGTGAGCATGCGCATTTTAAATAATGAACCCACACTAAATGTCTTCCTCAACTAAGTCCTTACTGTTTTAATGTCCTCTTCCTATAACAGGCCATTAAACTGTTTGGGGGTATTTCGTACATCGCTGACTTCCGAACAGTTTTACCTCAGTGAGCTTTATTGTTCCTTTCACAAGCTCACCCTTGTGACGATGCCGCCATGATCTTCTCCTGATACCATGAAATTGCAATTAAATTTGGTGATAAAGTAATTTTAATACTGGCTTTAAGTGGACCAATCTACTTCTCATATTTTATCCAAACAATATCCATTGGAGAATGTTGACGTGGGGTTTCCTCCAGTTTCTAAGGGGTGTTCGCCTCTCTCAGACCTGATGCACCTGTCCTCTGTGGCCCCCCCATTGAAGCAGCCACATTTGACCAAGTTGACAAAAAAGTAAAGACTTCAGTAAAGAAGGCTGATTCAGCCACTAACTTTAATTTATGTGCCTCCCTGTGTACAGCTTAGACAATGCAATCTTTACTTAGAGACTTTCAAGAAGGACAAGATGCCCCTTAATTGTTGAGGGAAATGGAACAGCCCGTCCATCTCCTGTGGGATTTGACCTTTGATACGATCTGTTCCTCTGTGTCTGCTGCAGGCGCATCCACATTCAGCAGCAGGCCGTCACCATACACGAGTTAGACTATATATAGGAAATGGATGCAGCCCAAAATAATCAATTCGAGTATTTATCATTTTTCGAGAAACAGTTGTTTGTATTTGTATTTGTATTTGTATTTGTATTGGCATTTATAAGGCGCATAAATCACCCGTAGGTTTCATAGCGCCCGCAGAAAACTCCTATAATAAACAGATGGTCAAGTGGAATCAGAATAACCAGGTTTTCAGAAGTTTACGAAACTTTAGGTGGTTAGATTCAAGTCTCATAGGGAGAGGGAGAGAGTTCCAGATCAGAGGGGCTATTTTAGAAAAGGATCTGTCTCCATTTCTGACCGTCCGAACTTTGGGGACGGAGAGGAACTGCTTGCAGGATGATCTGAGAGTTCTAGTCGAGTGATAGGCTATGAGCTTGTTGACAAGATATAAAGGGCCTTTGCCGTTTAAAGTTTTGTGAACCAGGCAACAAAGTTTGAATTCAATGCGCTTTTTTATCGGAAGCCAATGTAACGACTTCAAACTGGGGGCCGAGGGAGTGCGAGAGGGGAGATTGAGGACCATCCTAGCCGCAGTGTTTTGCAGGACCTGTAGCTTGTTCAGTAGATTTTCATTAATGGAAGCAAATAACGCATTACCATAGTCCAGGCGGCTGATAATTAGTCCCTGGACTAGGGGCAGACGGGAGGGAAGAGGGATCCATTTGAAAATTTTCTTCAGGTTGCGCATAAGCCCGAAACTGGAACGTACGATGCTATTTATATGGTCAGACATAGATAGTTTGTTGTCCAACAGTATCCCCAGATTTCGGGCTGACGTTTTGGGAGGGGGACATGGGCCTAAGGATGGGGGCCACATTGGGGAACATTGGGATAAAATGGCGCAAAGAATAACAGAGGATTAAAAGACTGTGTCTCTATTCAGTCGTCCTAAAGCTACAGAAGGACCTGTTTATATCATATAGAGGGGCCTTTCCATGAACAGCACGGTCAAGACGCCTTTTTGAAGGAGGTCCTGGGATCGTGGGGCCTCCATCTCAGCAGTCCTGGCCACAACAAACATCAGCACTAACAGACCCCCAACTTCATCATGGGTGTTCCTAAGCCAGCCAAGAAATCCAAACACAAGAACTTATTCCAGGCGAAGGTTGACTGCAAACAATGGCTGATCAATACATGCCTTGCAGACCACTCAAGAGAGAGGCCTGATAGAATTTACTTCCCTACCTCAGGAAGATGTGATAGAGTTTTTCTTCCCTACTACTACCACCAATACAGAGAGGTGCTACTTTACAATTAATCTAAAGTCTGCTGTAGAAAAAAGCGATGGGACACACCCCAGAGATAGAGAAGTTCAGAGTGTATTACTTAAATCTCTTTCTTACTGTTAGACCTGGCGTCTTTTGGCATGGTCTCCTCTGACCTTTTTTGGCTTCCGACCTTCTGTTTGGACCTTGTTTGGCTGGCGTAGGACTTTGAGTGTTTTGCCACTGCTATTCAGTGTCAAAGCGCTGTGCTTCTCATACACGAACCGGTGATTAGTGCATACATGATTGGCTGATTTGCGTTAGCTGTATGTTCCTTGTCTAGGGGTAAGATATATACCTAGGGCATGTAACTCAAATGCTCCTCCATGGGCCTGAAGCACTAGTTTTGCCACCCACAGAGGTAGCTCTTCAAACCAGCCGCTTTCTGTGCAGGTAACGGCAGAGGGGCGGTGGGGTCAGGTAAGGGGGGATTTCCAGGGACGATGCAGAGGGAAAATAAAGTATTTAATTTTCCCTCTGCATCGTCCCTTGAAATCCCCCCTTGCCTGGCCCCACCGTCCCACCGCTGTTACCTGCATGGACTGCAGCTGCTTCAAACGTGCCACAGGTTTGCCTCGGCGGGGCCTGTGTGTGCAGATTGATTGATTGATCAGGGATTTATAATGCGCTACTTTGCCCGAAGGCGTCAAGGCGCAAATGATGGAGAACAATCAGCCAAATCTAGAGAAAAAGAACATTAGGGGTAGGCTTCAGAAAAAAGGAAGGTTTTGAGAGCTCGGCGAAACAGGGAAAGGGAATCCTGATTCCTGAGATCAGGGGGAAGCTCATTCCAGAGTCTAGGGGCAAGGTCAAAGAAGGCCCTGCCTCCCCACCTTGCTTTGGCAAAACGGGGGACCGTAAGCAACTTCATACTGGAGGATCGCAGGGCCCTACCTGGGGTGTAGTACGATACCAGAGACCTAATGCCCTCTGCCCCTGCGTCATGAAGAGCTCGATAGATGATAATCAGGGTTTTGAATTTTATCCTGGCATGAACCGGGAGCCAGTGAAGATGTTTCCTAATGGCAGTTCCAGAGGAACGTCTAGGGGCGTTAACAACAAACCTTGCTGCCGCGTTCTGAACAACTTGCAGCCGATGAACCAGATTGTTGCTCATCCCAAGATAGAGGGCATTACAATAGTTCAGGCGCGAGGATAGAAGGGCAACCGAGACTTGTTTCCGAGCATCAGGGGAAAGGTAGTGGGTGAGCTTTCTCAACACCCTCAGCACCCCACAGCAGGTGGATACAGTCCTGTTCACTTGCTTGTCACAGGCCAGTGAGGTATCAAATAGGACTCCCAAGTTACGGGCAACAGAAGAAGGTTGTGGGCAGACTCCCAGAGCCGATGGCCACCAGTCGGCTGACCAGACCTCGGTGTTTCCCCCAAAGACAAGAATTTCGGTCTTCTCCCCGTTCAACTTTAAGAAGTTTGATGTCATCCAACCTGCTACGGCCCCCATGCAGTTCCTAAAGTTGAGGGCCGTAGACCCGACAAATTGTGACAGGGAGACCATAATTTGGGTGTCGTCGGCATACGAAAGAACTTCCAATCCAAAAGATCTGACAAGCCTGGCAAGAGGGGCCACATAAACGTTGAATAGAGTGGGGCTCAAGGAAGAGCCCTGAGGAACCCCACAATGCAAAGGCTTGGCAGTGGAGAGGAAGTCACCCAATTTAACCTTTTGCTCCCTATTATTGAGAAAGGGCCCTACCTGGGACCTAACCTGCAGGGAAGGGGGGTCCCTTCCCTGCAGGTTACTATTACTTGGCTTGGCATTTAAAAAGCTACTTGCCAATGTTCTGCATGTCACTCGCTACATCGTAGTACTTCCTGGGGGCAGGGTGCAGTGTCGGGAAGAGGTAGAGCATGTGCGCAGGTGCGCTACATACACTGGTACTGAATGGCACTGTATGGTGTGTTCAGTAGGGTAGGGTCTGCTTTTCACATTGGTTTGACATGAGGGATCTGTGGAAAGGCTATTGAGCTGTATTTCCTATGTGCAGAAGAGTTGCAGTATAGTGTTTGATATCAATGAGTTAGTAATGGTACATTCTCTCCAGTCGGCCAAGTGGGTCTGACATTATTTAGGTGGAAATGGAAAAGTGGGTATTTTTGTGCCAGTGGCACTGTGTGCCTGTCGGCCTGGCCCCAATCCACATCTGGGTGCTTGGGGATCAGCTACATCTGTGCATTCCTGATAAGACAGCCATAAACTAGGGGCTCAAAAGAAACTGCAGGCCTATGACTCTGAAGCGCCCTCCTGTGACAGATAGGAGGTGGTGGAATGGTCACTCCAAGAAGCAGTGTCTTGGCCCCACTAAAGATATTGATCAAGCCTCCTGGGGTAGGATGGCAGACAGGACAAAAGTTAGAGAGGGCCTATGCATTTCAAAGGTGGCCTTCTGAACTGGTCTAATCTTTAAAGTCCCCAGGGAAGGATTGCCAACCACCTGGTGACAAAAACGATTCCATACAGGTAACCCTGCAGGGAAGGGACCCCCCAGGTATAATGCTTGTCAGCAAGAAAGGCACCAACGGGGATCCCCAGTGTCCTAAGCGGGCAGTGTACCCCATTAGTTGGCAGACACTAGGGGTGGCAGGGGCTGCGCTTGGGGAGGAATTGATCCCAGTTGATGGTGGGGATCCATCTGGGATAACCCTAGTGTGTCTGGGCGACAGTGGAGTGGTCCAAAGAACCCTCCTGCCTGATAGTATTAGAAAGTACAGGCAGTGGGTGACCATTAATGGGCATAGGGTATAGGTAAGGCTCCCTGTTTTCCGATTTTACGGATTTTTACAGATAAATACAGACAGAAAGCAATGTGTTTTCTGTCTGCATTTATTTTTTTAAAGTGGATAAATACAGAAAATTGTGTTTCTTTTAAGTGATTCTCTGTGCAGTCTTTCATGAACTATAGGCCAGCAGCTGAGCAGATGGACAACAAGGGAAATTAAAAAACAGGTTGAAAATGTCTGTAAATACCAGCAAATGTCAACATACATTTATGGTATAATGCTAGTATATACCAGTGGATGTACTGTTATGTAATATTTGACAGCATAAATAGCTAAAAACCGACAGACATCATAGTATGAGTGCGCATCTATCAGTTAAATAGATATGGAAATGTGCAGTTTTACAACTTCATTTATACGTAAAGTACAAAATAGATATGGATAACTACAGATAAAATGGCCAAAAAATAAATATGGATAAATACAAACGGAAATGGCCAAAAAATAAATACCAAAAGACCGGGAGCCCTAGGTATAGGCAATGTGAGGCACAGAGGCTAGTATGACGACCCTCAGGTTTCATCTGGTGTCTGCATAGCTGGTCTTTTCTAACGTGGTTCACTAAGTGATTGCAGCTGACAACAGTGAGAGCCACTGTCTGGGGGCCCAGGTTCCCTTTGAATGGGGGGTTGTTGGGTCTCCAGTTCCTTGAGGGTGGTTGTGAGCCTATCTATGCCTGTGGACTGGCTGCTAGGCAACGACCTGGAACATACCTCCTGGAGGGAGATGGAGCTCTTGTCAAACTTGGAGATGTTAGGACTGCCTGAGTGGGCGTGCCTGACCACATGGTCAAGGGTGGAACAGGAGGGTGGTCAGACAGACCCTGGGCCTGAAACAATGGCCCAGGTCCCTGCAAGGAAGAGAAAGGGCAAGAGGTGCAGAAAACCCACTCCTGAGATTCCCACGGTTTGGGAGGAGGCTGCCCCTTAGGAGAAGTCCCTGGTACCTACGGGGGAAGATGTGGCCAAACTAGGAAACCTGCGTGAGCTGACCAATTGGCAGCAGGACAGAGGTCTCTCCAGAGAGGAGTTCTGCGTGGTGCAAAAGGAGTGCCCTACTCTTGTGGGTCTTCTGCGGCAGGCTGTATCCCAGGCAGCTGGTGACACCTCTGGAACTCACTGGATTTATTGGGAGAATGGTCTTCTGTATAGTGAGTTGAAGGTTGCTGAGCCTGAGTCACCCTGTGTGCTGGTGGTACCCCTGTGTTTCAGAGCCTTCCTATTGGGGTTGGCTCATAATGTGCCAGTGGCAGGTCATTTGTGGCAGGGCAAGACCTTTGACAGGCTTGCCACCCACTTCGATTAGCCTCAAATGAAGAAGGCCTCAGCGGCATTAGAGAGACATGTGTGGGGGGAGGTGCACGGCCCCCCTGCGACCGTTCCCTGTCGTGGGCACTTGTTTTGAGCGGGTGGGCATTGACATTGCAGGGCCTCTGGATCCCAAGATTGCCATGGGCAACAGGTTCATCATGGTCTTGGTAGACCATGCCACCCGGTTCCCTGAAGCGGTCCCCCTGAGGACAATGATGGTGCCCGCTGTGGCCCTGGCACCGTTGGGGAACTTTACTTATGTGGGTTTCCCTAAGGAAGTGATCTCTGACGGGGGAATCGACTTCATGTCCTTGTACATGAAGGCCATGTGGCAGCAGTGTGGGCTAACCTACAAGTTCTCCACCCCCTCCCACCCTCAATCTAATGGGTTGTTTGAGAGATTCAACAGTACCCTCAAGGGTATGATATCGGTCTTTTAGGCCCCATGAGGCATAAGTGGGACGTCCTATTGCCATGTCTTCTGTTTGCCTACAGGGAGGTCCCACAGAAGGGGGTTGGGTTCAGCCCATTTCAGCTTCTGTTTGGGCACCCTAGGAGGGGTCCTCTCAGTTTGGTGAAGTAGGGCTGTGAGCAAGTTCCTAGGAAGCTGCCCCAGGATGTAGTCAGTTATGTCCTGGCCTTCCGGTACCAAACAGCCAGCTTCAGGAATATTGCACATGCAAATCTGAAAGCTAGCCAGGAGGTTATTAAATGGTGGTATGACCAGAACACTACTCTGGTTCAGTTTCAGCCTGGCCAGAAAGTGTGAGTCATGGCCCCCATAGAGCCCCGTGCTCTACAGGACCAGTGGTCCAGGCCATTTGGGGTGAAGGAGCGCAAGAGTGATGCCACCTATCTGTTGGACTTACAAACTCCTAAAAACCCGTTGAGGGTCCTGCATGTGAATCGCCTTAAGCGAGGACAGAGTTGACCATGCTCTTGGTCACGGATGATGGGGTGGAAGTGGAGACCAAACCTCTCCCTGACCTCCTGTCTTCCTTGAAGCAGGATGGGTCGGTAGAATGGCAGAGTCTCTCCCCTACTTCTACCCGGGAACAACAGGAAGACGGCCGCGGCTTCCTGGGGCAGTTTGCGCCCCTGTTCTTGCTCACCCCCTGGGTCACCCATTGGTGTACACATGATATTGATACGGGGGACAGCCTACCTGTTAGCATCATTCTTACATTGTCAAAAATGGAAAGGATTGGCATCTGGGAATAAGCTTCCAAGATGCTAGCCTTTGGAGTGATTCAGCCTTCCAAAAGCCCTTAGTCTAGTCTTGTTGTATTGGTGCCCAAGGCTGCTCTCCCTTGCATGGCACGTGAACTTCAGTACTGTGTTGACTACTGTAGGCTCAACGCCATCACCCGGAGTGACACACACCCCTTTCTTCGAGTGGATGGACCTATTGATCGGCTAGGGGATGCCAAGTTTCTGTGTACATTTGATCTTACGTGTGGGAACTGGCAGATTGCCTTGACCGATGGGTAGTGAGAGAGGCCAGCCTTCTCAACACTAGAAGGGCATTTCTATTTCCAGGTTATGTCCCTTGGGTTGAAGAATGCCCCGGCCACCTTTCAAAGGTTGGTCAACCAGGTCCTCACGGGGCTAGAAAACTTCAGTGCTGCCTACCTCGACAAAATTGCGGTTTTGAGCTCCAGATTGGAGGATCATTTGCACCAACTCTGGGAAGTACTGAGGGTACTGCAGTGTGCTGGACTAACTATCAAGGCAAATAAGTGCCAGATAAGGCAAGGGTCTGTGGTTTAATTGGGACACCAAGTAGGTGGCGCCGTTACAACAAAATATTGAGACAATTCTGGCTTGGGCACCTCCCAAAACCCAGACAGAGGTGAGAACCTTTCTAGACCTCACTGGATACTACCAACGGTTTGTCAAGGGTATGTCACCATTGCTGCCCCCTTGATGGAGCTGACTTCAAAGAATCAGCCACATCTGGTGATCTGGACTGAGGCATGCCAGAGGGCTTTCATCACCCTGAAGGAGGCCATGTGCATGACACCAATGCTCAACACTCATGACTTCTCCCAAGAGTTTGTGGTGCAGACTGATGCCTCAGATCATGGCATGGGACAGTGCTTTCACAGCTAAATACGGAGGGACTGGAACAACCTGTAGCCTTCCTTAGTAGGATACTACCTCCTGGGAACAGTGGTGGCACACCATTGAAATGGTAGCATTTGCTGTGGTCTGGGCACTTAAGAAGCTGAGGTCTTATTTGTTTGAGTCCCACTTTCGGGTTCAGACAGACCACAGGCCCATCCGATGGTTAATGCAGATGAGGGGTTAGAATCCTAAACTGTGGAGGTGTTCCATCTCCCTACAAGGAATAGATTTCACAGTGGAACACCGCCCTGGAAATAGGCCTGGGCGGTAAATTCCATTCCGCTCGCAGAATTTGGGTAATTTCGTGTTCCGCGGAGAACGCGGAATTGGCCAAAATTCCGCGGCTTCGCGGAATTTTTGCTTGATTGTGCTTTCAAAATGCGTGTTAGCATGATATTTCTCCCAGAGCACGCAATCAGTGTTCGCGAACAGTAAAAAAGCCTCGCGAACGGGTGGAACAAGCAATTCCGCGTATTCGCGGAACTTTTGCGTGCTCGTGGAGATTTTTTACCATTTCGCGGAGCTTTGCATAGTGCGACCTGGAACAATGGAACAGTACACGCCAACACAGATTATCTTTCCAAATTCAGCCGCCTTAGTGATGAGGACTCCTCTGAGGTGAGGTAGTTCTCCCCACTTTTTGCTTGGGGGGATATGTGTTAGGACTGGCATCTTTTGGCTTGGTCTCCCCTGACCTTTTTTGCTTCCGATCTACTGATTGGACCTTTTTTGACTGGTGTAGGTCTTTGAGCGCTTTGCCACTGCTATTAAGTGCCAAAGCGCTGTGCTTGTCATACACATACTGGTGATTAGTGTATCCATGCATGGCTGATTTGAGTTAGCTGTAAGTCCCTTGTCTAGGGGTAAGACATATACCTAGGGCATGTAACTCAAATGCTCCTCTGTGGGCCTGCAGCACTGGTAGTGCCACTCATGGAGGTAGCTCTTTAAACGTGCCACATGTTTGCTATGGTAAAGCTTGTGTGTGCAGGTTACTATTACTTGGCTTGGCATTTAAAAAGCTACTTGCCAAGGTTCTTGATGTCTCTCGCTACATCATAGTACTTCCTGGGGCAGGGTGCAGTGTCAGGGAGAGGTAGGGCATGTGCGCAGGTGCGCTACACGCACTTGTAGTGAATAGCACCGGATGGTGTGTTCGTTTCAGTAGGGTCTGCTTCTCACATTGGATTGACATGAGAGACCTGTGGCAAGGCTATTGAGCTGTATTTCCTACGTGCAGAAGAGTGGCAGTATAGCGTTTGATATCGATGAGTTAGTAATGTCACACCCTCTCCAGTGCTGCAAGTGGATTCGACATTAGTAAGGTGGAAATACCACTTTATGAAAGTGGGCATTTCTGTGCTTGTGGCTCTGTGAGCCTGTCTCCAATGCACATCTGGGTGCTTGGGGGCAGCTACATCTTTGCATTTCTGATAAGACAGCCATAAACCAGGGACTCAAGCTAAACGGCAGACCTCTGACTCTGAGGGGCTTTCTGGGATGGTAAGAGCGGGTGGAATTGGCATCTGCATTCCAAGGGGCAGGGTCTTGGCCCCACTATAGATATTAATCAAGTCTCTCAGGGTAGGATGGCAGATAGGACAACATTTAGAGAGGGCTCGTGCACTTAAAAGGAGGCCTTTTGAACTGATCTCATCCTCAAAGGTCATTGTTAGTATAACTACTGGTCAGGAGTAAGAGACACTTATGGGATTGGAACCATACTAGGCTGGTTCTATGCTGGAACATCGACTAGAGGAACTATTGGGGCAGGAGAGACTGCGACTGGATTTGTGGTGGCCTGGGGCTTGTCGTGCAGATAGGAAGGGGACTATCACTCTGTGGGTTTTGCCTGGATGTTGCTGCCCTGCAGCTAATTGCCACCTGTCGTGACCCGGACCCCTAAGCACTCTTCAAAGGCCAGTTGGCTGGACTCCTGTCCATGAGATCCTACGGACGGAAAGGATCTCCACGTTTCCACAAGATCTTAAGGACGACACAGGATGTGGTGGAAACGGGTGGAAGTAATCTTTGTTGGGACAAGGACCGTTCTGACGTGCAGTAATCACACTGTGCTGAGGAGTGTGCTCATTACAATCAGCAGCCCAACTTAGGGTGCCCTAGCGAGAGGAGTTTGTGGAGTCCGGGAGAAGAATGCTAAGTCAGAGGGACCTGAGTTTACAATCGGAATCCCATGCTAGCTCGCACTCTGGAGTGTGTGGTGTCCGAGGGGTGTTGGGGAATGTTTGCTGAGTCATCTGGACCTGATTTGGTAGCCTGAATTCTGCCTGGCTTAGATGTGTTCCCCATCAGCCAGAAACTGCTGGGTCTTACACTTACCGAGAAACTGTCAATGAAATCACACCTGTTCTAAATAAACAAAATTATATATATATATATATATATATATATATATATATATATTCAGTGAAAAAACCATAGGTTTCACACATGTTATAGTTAGCTGGACATTTTACTCGTAAAAAACCAATGAAATTGCCCCGTTATAGTTAGTTCAGCTAACTATAACTCGCGCGCCCGCAATGCACTGCTGATGACGTCACATATTACATCACTCATGACATGGTCAGTGACATCACTCATGACATCACTGATGACATCTCAAATGACATCACTGATGACATCATCCAGTGAATGTGGGTTTTTCTGAAAATTAAATATGTTTTATATATGTATATCTCAAGGTCAATGGAAGAATAAATGGGTATATAAGTGTCTAAATGGATGATTTGTTTTTGAAAAATTGATTGTTTAACTGACTGATTAAGTGTATCATAGTGAATACATGTTTTAGTGAGTAATGTTTAAATATGTATATATCTGTATCAGTCTCTCACTTTGTGTATAAGTGGCTGCATGGGTTGGTGAGTAGATACATGGGTGTCTATATAGGTTATTAGTTGGTTTTTTGAGTATCAGTCTGAGTGTCTGCATGGTTCGGTGGGGGGTATTACGTAGTGCATAGGTGTATGAATGAGTGACTCACTGTTTGTATGTGTTGAACACAGCATGTGTGCAGGACTGTATGGGTGGATGAGTGTGTGCATGGATGTGTTATTGAGTGAATGACTGTCTCAATAGTGTCTTTATGAGTAACTACATATGTTTTAAACTAGTATATGTGACTATTGGTGTATATATGTGAGTATATGTGAGAGTGAGAGATTGAAAGAGTTCTTGTATGAATAAGTATGTGTTTCTATAAGTGATTGTTTAAAAGACTAAGTATGTGTAAGTTTCCGTAGAAGTAAGTGTGGTGGTGTGTGTATAACTGTATATGCAAGTAAATGTATGTTTGATTCTTTGTTAGCATGAGTGACTATGTGTGTGAGTAACTCTATGGATGAGTGGCATTGTGTAACAGGATGTATAGGTGTATGAGTACATATGATGAGTGAGTACATGTATGAGTGACTGAATTGGACTGTTGGTGAATGAGTGGATGTGTATGTGGATCTTAGAATTACTGAAAAGGTTGTTTTATCTGGTATTGGTATGTCCATTGTTTTGAACATTGTAGTTTCTATTTTTGAATGTGTGTGTCAAAGGTTATATTAGGGGAAGAGGAGGTCTGCCACTCTATCACAAGGATGATGTCATCAGTGATGTCATCAGTGATGTCATTTGAGATGTCATCAGTGATGTCATGAGTGATGTCACTGACCATGTCATGAGTGATGTAATATGTGACGTCATCAGCAGTGCATTGCGGGCGCGCGAGTTATAGTTAGCTGAACTAACTATAACGGGGCAATTTCATTGGTTTTTTACGAGTAAAATGTCCAGCTAACTATAACATGTGTGAAACCTATGGTTTTTTCACTGAATTTCTAAGGTTTTTTAAATGCTAATTCCTAACTATAACGTGTGTGAAACCTATGGTTTTTTCACTGAATTTCAAAGGTTTTTTAAATGCTAATTCCTAACTATAACGTGTGTGAAACCCATGGTTTTTTCAGTGAATTTGCAAGGTTTTTTAAATGCTAATTTTTTTTTTAATTTTCAATTTTTTCAAACATATTTTTAATTTAATTTACTTACCTTTTATAAAGACTATGCTTTAATTTTTAAAATCCTTAAATTTTTTTTTTAATATATTATTTAAAATAAACATGTAAAATTTATTTCCAGTTCTTTTTTTTTTTTTTTTTTTTTTTTTTTGGTACGCGTACCGTAAGCTCACGGTAAGCGTACGGTTTACGCAACGTCCGTAATCTATCTACGCTGCTTGCGTATAGTTACGCACTTTGCGTGGCCGCGCGTACTGCGCGTGGGACGCGTGCGCGCTTACGCCACACGCGCACGTTACGCGGAAGTGCCGGGAAATGACTGTTATGCGCATGTGCGCAAGCGCGTGTCTTTTTTACGCGCACGCGTACTTTTTGCCGTAAGCGTACCGTAAGCGTACCGTAAGCGTACGGTAGGTCATGTGATCTTGAAACACAACTTTTGATTGGTTGAAACTACTTTCAGTTCTAGAACTCTCCTACACCACACCCATTCCCCTCATTTCTGCTTGTGATCCCTTGGGAGAAGGAGCTGGTTTGTCTTTGGGATACGATGGCAGAACAGCAGAGCTCTTCTGAGAGTGAGGCTAGCACTAGCAGCACTGTCTTGAGGCAGAGATCGAGGAAACAAAAGCCTTCTTATGTTTGGGATTATTTTACTTTTCCAGAAGGCCAGCAAAAGGTGAATGCACCCTTAGTTACTTGCAAGCTGTGTAAGCGTGTACTTTCTAGAGGTAATCCTAACAGGAAGTATTCCTTTGGGAATCACACCATGAAGAGACACCTCCAGGATGTACACAGAAGGACACATGGTCATCTTTTTGGAGGTAACTCTTCAGAAAGACGAGCCAGTACATCCACAGCAGATCAGCCTGGACCATCACCTGCAGGGCTTACTCCTTCTTCTGCAGGTCAGGTGAGCCCTTCATCTGTGGGGGGAGAATCTCCTTTTGCTGGCCCTCTGGAAATGAACCCTCGATTTCGGAAGGTTGATATTCATTGCACATTTTGTAAAGATCTAATTTGCCATAGGGAGACCAGTGTTTCCCTAGTGAACAACAAAATAGATCAGCACATTTGTCGCTTTGAATAATTTTCCCTTGCTTCCTTTCCTCTGTCCCTGCATGAACACAACGGTTCTTTTAAGAGCCAACCTTATCTTTCATCTTTTTTTTACATATCTTTTTAAAAACTTTTTTTTATTTTTTTTTACCGTACGCGTACGGTGCGCGTACTTTTTTTTTATTTTTTAAAAAAAACACTAAAAATCATTTATCACATTACATTGTCCTTGAGAGACTACAATTATTATTATTGACTTACCATACTCACTGAAAAAATATTTATTCATTTCTTTTTTTAAGAAATAGTTTTAAAAATGTTTGTAGTTTTCGAAAATTTTCTATATCTATCTGGAAAAAAAGAAAAAAGTATTAATATTGTTTAAACATTTTATAATACAGTACACATATTTACATTTTTTACCAAAAAATCTTTTTGCCTTATTTTTGCTGTTTTCAGAATATATTGCATTTCACTATAAATTGTGAAAGCAATTGCATTCATCATTTTACAGCGGGCAAAAAAAAATACCAATCACAAAGATTGTATTAAAAAAGCCCTGATTCTTTTTTTAATTAAACTTAACATTATAGAAATGCATAATATTGTAAAAAAATATCATCTAATACCAATACTTATTTCTTTAAAATACCGTCTGATATGTTTGTTTCAGAACTATAATCACAAAATTATATCTCAAATAACTCCAAAATACATCTGATTTCATTTCCTTTAGGCCAAATAGTAATTTTATTTTTTTTTTTGGAATAAATTTGCAACGGAAATCCAATAAAATTCTAAAGTTTAATTTGTCCAGATATCACCGATTCTCTGTAACATTTTGGTTCACGAAAATTTTTTGAATAATTTATTTAGTCCACAATAGAATTGGTTACTTTTCCACATGGCCAAATAGTAATTTTTTAAATCATTTTTGAAAAAATTTCCAATGGCAGTCCAATAACATTCCAAAATTTAAAATGTGCAGAAGTTACCGATAATCTCTAAATTATTGGTTTTTCAAAATTGCATTAAAAATTAAAAAAGTCCACATTACAATTGGTTATCTTTCCATTAGGCCAAATGATAATTTTAAAAATCTTTTTTTTACAAAATTGCAATGGTAATCCAGTAAAATGGTAAAATTATTTTGTCCAGATCTTGCCAAGTCTCTCTAAAATTTAGGTTTCAGGAAGATTAGATAGGAATTTGCTAAATCAAAAGGCAAACGTTGTTTGAAAATCAATTGGGAATCATTACACAGTGTCCAGCCTTTTTCACATTTTAGATAAACTGTGTAATGTCCAGAAGTAACAGTAGGTCCATCATGGAAAATTATTGCAACAGTTACAAAAGTTTTTCCTGAAATTGATAATTGCTGTCCTGTAAACTTCTTTATTAAAGTATCCAATTTTGAACCATCAGCTCTACATCGTTGCATCATTAAAATTACATACTGTCCGTATTCCTTTAAAATTAATGTTGAAAACATGTCAGAATTACACTCACCACATTTCATGCTATGATTAGCATCTTTAACTAATTTTGCAAAAGTGACTGTTTTACTCTCTGGCAATGTCAAATAAATAAACCTTTCATTATCAACAATAGAGCCACATATATTATAACAATTATCACAACTATGTTCCCATTTATAAGAGAGACCAAAAAAAATGTCAATGGGAACTCCTTCTTCTTTCACTACCTGAAGAAAATACATCAAAAATTCATGTGCATCTTGCTGTTCATTTTGAGAAAACTGTGTTCGTCCTGAACATACATCTAAAAGTTTTCTAATGTCAGTAGCACTTTCTATTTGAGTTTTATCTTTACTCAACTTTTGAAAAAGGAGACTCAGCTCTGAACAGAATCTTTTTCCCTGATTTACTATTATCTGCTCTTGCAAACTTTCCAGAAAAAATGCAACATTCAGCACTACATTTGCGTAGCAGTTGACACCAGAGCTATTTTCAAAATGACATCCTACAACCTGTTCTTCATTTTCCTTTTTCTTTTTGCTTGCAATTACATCACTCCTCTTTTTTTTCCTCTTCTCTACATCTTCACTACAGATATTCTCATTTTTTCTTTTACGAGAAACTACACGTTTCTCCAACACAGGATACTGACCTAAATGAGGAGCATAGCTTCTTCTTAATCTATTATACTCCTTTACACAATTTGTATCAGCACTAACTTTTGATTCTTCAAAGTCTATCATGAATAAACCTGATAATGTTTTGACTCGTGACAAAGCAACATATGCCATACCTTCTTTGAACACAGTTGAACCAATGTTCACAAATGCACAATCTACAGTCAATCCTTGAGACTTGTGAATAGTTACAGCATATGCTAGAGAAAACGGAAACTGCTTCCTACGTACATATAAGTCTTTCACAAGCATAAAACGAACTGTACAACGACAAATATCTTTAACTTCATCTATCTGATCAAATTTTATTTTTAAACATTCAATTCCTTCTTTTTTCTGATAATTAATAAAACCCACAACTCTTCCCATCGCTCCATTAACTAAACCTTTCTCAACATCCAAATTTCTCCTTAAAAACACTCTACAGTTCATGCAAACATATAGATTTTTTTCTAATCCAGCTGTTTTGGAGATGTTCTTCTCTAGTGAGTCCAATTTATTTTTCAGTTTACCTGTTACTGTGACAGTAATTCTTCCATCCTCAATTTTGTCCACTGCTTCCAATTTCCTGATCTCTTCCTTTTCCAATTTCAAAAGCTCCTCATTGAATATTGAGCATTCACGTAGAGTAGGCATTTAGCAGATGACACTTTTGTTTTCTGCAATGTTCTTGTATATCTTCTCTGCAACTATTTCTTCCTTTGGAAATAAATTATGTAGCAGCCGAGTCTGTAATGCTTTTTTGCCAGCCTCTGTGAGTAGTCCAATCCTGATATCTTTCAGAATACTTCCATATTCTTCATCGTTTGCTTGCCTCATATTAGTTGTAAGTTCCTTGTACTCAAAGAAGGACCAAATATTTGTATTACCGATACTTCCCAATGACTTCTTCGTGTCTTCATGTGTCACAGTATTAAACACTGGTTGTCCTTTAACTGGAGTAAGTTGCAAAAGATCTCCAAAAACTATGACGTGTTTTCCACCAAATAACACGTCATAGTCTGTCTTCAAAATTTGCTGCATTCTTAAATGCACAAAGGCAAGCATTAAGTTTGATACCATGCTCACCTCATCAATAATGAGAACTTGCATCTTCTTCAATACTCGTGAAACTTCCAAGGATGCTTCTCCAGTTAGCTTGTTGAATTGTATTTTGTTCTCATGCTCCACTGGTAACATTAGCAAACGATGTAAGGTGATTCCTTTTATGTTATATGCTGCTAACCCAGTTGGAGCAGTAACCACACAAGACAAAGTAGAATCCGTTTTTTGCTTTAGGTAGCTTCTGATGACTTTAATTAGGAAACTTTTTCCAGTGCCAGCTTGTCCGCTTACATACATCCTGATTGGATGAAATGATGTGCATGAGCACTCTTTTTTTACATGTAGAAATCCGTGATCAATTTTGTTTTTGATCTCTTCATAAATTTGTTGCTGCTCTTGATTCAGTTGTCTTTCCAAATTTTCTAAGTCTATAAATTCTTCTTGAGCTTGATTCATAGCTGTTTCCACTTCATTCATGGCTATTGATGCTTCATTTTCAACGATTGGTTGTCCTAGGGGATCTTGACTGTGTGTTCCTGAACTTTGGCTGTCCTGAGAACTGTCTCTAGCTATTTCTGCTGCAATTGTAGTTTCCTGTTCAATTTCTTCATTTAACATTTGCAGATAAGTTGTGAATGTATTGCATTGTATGCTGTCTTTGCAAGCATTAAATGAATCCTCATAGCTTTGAAATTCTCCCAGTAGTTCATCCTCTGTACGCCATGGTTTAAACAACTGTAAAAGAGCCAAGTAGTAAAATTCTTTCTTGTCGGTAGTGTCGCAACTCAGCTTCCGGTGATTTATCAAACTTCCTTTGGTTTGCTTCACCAAACATCCTTCTTCACCAACAACTTTATATTTTCCATTATTAATGTCTTCTGCAGCTTTCCGTGAATAAATGTAGTTCTGCAACACTTCATAGAGACACATGTTCTCCAGATGATGACTTCTCTTGGGATAATATGTGTCCAACATGTTTGTTTTCAATATATCTGTACTTTCTGGGTCATTCTCGGCCAAATATTCTATTTCTTCAACAGATTTCAGTACCCGATTTCTCATTGCTGCAAGGCCTAAACTTGCCCAAATTATTCTTCTTGACTTCGAGTAGAGACTTGCAGAAGATAACCTATCTGAACATTCGTAGGATCCAATTTCTCGATGCGATAACATCTTCAAACTGAAACTGTACAGCTTCTTACTGACAGTCTTCTCGTGAGAAATCTCTTCCCACATTTCCTTCAATTCTGTTTTTTCTGATTTCGTAATGTAAGACGTTACATATCGTGCAACAGCAATGGAATTCTCAGCTACATACTGTATATCCATGTTAGCGTTCCACATGGATAAAATGACTGGGTTGTAGTCATTTATATTTTTTGATTCTTCTTTTCTTTTAAGGTTGTAGGTATTCTTAGGTGATTTTCTTGTGATAGTATGTCTCACAGCTGACATAAAACTGTTTACTCTTCCATTTGAAAGAACAGGTCTAGGAAATCCAAATCGACATTTAGTGTAGTATTTTTCTTTGCTCTTGTATTTCCGTCGACAGTATTTTCCACACCGATGACTTTGGAAACGTAAAACTTGCTCCTTTAACTTGTTCTCTTCTGTGCTTTTTGGTATACCACATGTTGCATATTCTTCAATGTAAGATAACACTGCTTCATCAGTATCTGTTCCAAACTTTGGGGCATCCTTGATCCACAACAGCATATGAATATGAGGAGCACCTCTTGCCTGGTACTCTTTTCTCCAAAAGAAATCCACTACTTCTCCAAGGGGTGGATTTTTTTTATTGCAGATGAAGGACATCATAGCCTCAAATCTATGATTGAAATATCTGCAAACATTAACCGGATCCAATGAGCACAGTTCTCCTGCTGTCTTGTATTCGATGTTTTTAATGTTTGAATTGGCCTCTCGTAGAAAATCCAGTAAATCATCCCAAGCGTACTCGGCACAGCTTAGGGTAAGGAACCATGTTGGTGTTCCTAAATTGCGTAACATGCATTTTAGTTCACCATGGCGTCGGTACCAATATTCATTTGTCCCACGCTGACAAGCCATCAGATTGATCAGTTGTGTTTCCAAATGATCATCTCGGTGCTGCACTTTCTCCATAAAATCCTTAGCAGACACATTTTGTAAATGTACTCCACTTTTTAAAATGTGATTTACTGCATAAGACAGTGCAGACAAGTCGCTTTCAAATAAAAGATGAAACAAATAAGGAATACTTTGTCGAAATCTGGGATCTTCAGCATATAGTCTTGTAGTCCGATACTCTGAAGCTGGAATCTGTTCTGGACGTTCATCGTATCGTCCTCCTTTTCCCGTAGGAAACAGCTGGGGAAAACATCGAGCTTCCAAGCTCTCCTCCCATACACTCACGGGAGTTCCTTTTGCTTTCTTCATCTGAAAGAGATCAATATTGTCTCCCATAACTTCTTTCGAATGAAGAGGATGTATGCTAAAATGTTCATAAATTTCTTCTTCCTTTGTCTTGTCCACTTTTTCAATTTGTCCAGTTGGTGTTTCTGTGTCTTCTTGAAAATCTTCGTCTTCTTCTTCTTCTTCTATATAAATTGATTCATACCATTTGTTATTTTTTTTCAAATACAAATTTGCTCTTTGTACTTTCCGCACATCTACCAGCTCCTGCCAAATCTTCTTATTCTTTGTAGGTACACCATTAACCAGAATAATTAATGGTTCAGTTTCCAAAGTATCCGCATCAATAGTTTCCATATTTTTTTTCAAATCCAAGGGCAAATACACCACTCTACCTTTTAAACCTCTCAGTAAATCTGAAGGAGGTAATTTACCAGTTTTGGGCTCCATACGTACTATGGTCTGGAACGGATGAACACATTGAATGAGTATAGACTCATATGTATTTAATTCAGAAAGTTCAGCAGGAATAGCATCCAATTCTAAATTATTATGTACAGCTCTGGTCGGCATTCTATTTTCCTCTAACTTGTTGTAACAGTATTTACAAATACGCTGATCTTCACCCAATTCAAAACAATTTTCAAGAAATATATATGTGGCAAAATCCATCCACTTATAATTATCTTCATTTTCACTCTTTCTGTAGAGATCAACATTCCTAGTTTGTTTTCTATAATGAGTTCTGCGGCAACAAATACAAGTAACATTTGGTCTTTCATTAGAGACTATTGCAAATTTTGTTATGTGATCATTAAATGAATTACTTACAGAAGGTTCTACATTCTCTTCCACTTCTTCCTCATTTACTGTGTCCTTCTCTGCACTGTTTTGTTCAGGACCAAAGTAACAAAACTGAATTTCATCAACAACCTTCTCTACATCTGATACCGTTCCTCGGAACAGAGCCCTATTCAATTCATTTAACTTTATTGCTGGACTTTTGGCAAAATACAACCGTCTCACAAACTTTCTCATTTCAGTATGATGAACAGCCAGCATCCTAAAATGATGGAAAACACTATTGCACACTTTTCTAGATAGACAAGCCAGAGAATGACCCTGCAAACCAGTATTCTCTCTCACTCTGCATGGATCCAGACTTTGAAGCACCTTAATCTTCTGTTTTACACTTTTTTTACTATATTCTCTTAGAAACTCTCGAAATCTGTCAATAGATTCCTGACGCACAGTGCAAATACTACTACAATTCCAAGTGTACACTGGGGCTTTAGGACGTCTCCCCATTGCCTCATCTGCCATCACTTGTACCTCATCTCTTGGAACCATTATCTCCTTCTCCATTATGCAACCATTTTTTACTTCGTATGAACGACCTCTGGTGTCAACTGCATGCAGCAAACTATTACTTTGAAAATAGCTCTCTTCATTAAAAAAAGGTTCACTACTTGAACTATGCATCCACTTTCCTAAAAACACTTTACAAAAGTTTGTTCTGTTCACTACTCTTTTGCTTTTGCTTTGTGATTTCAGTACATTAACCATTTTATCTAATGTACGCATCCTATTCAAAATTAATATGAATAGTTTCCTTTTTAATTCTAATGCTTTTGCTGCAATGGCTTCAATTTCTTTTTTTCTCTTGTAATATTTTGCCTTTTGCTTATATTTCTTCACATCCTTTATCAAATTGGACATAACTCTTCTCTGAAACATTTTTCTACGTATCTCTTTAAACGCTGTTTTTCTGTTTATGTAAAACTTTTCAGTTGCAGAAGGTATATTTGCATTAACTAAATTCTCAATTTTTTGCTGTTCTCTTCGTTTTGTTACATTCTTCCCTGGACAGACATTTTGTACATTTTTCTTTGTTTTGAATATTTTTTTAAGAAATTCTTTTTTCTGCTTACCAGAAGATTTTTTCTTTTTCCCAACATGAGCATCTTCTACTAACTTTGGTCCTCCAGTTGTCTTCAAATATAGTTTTTTTTTTTAGCGTTTTTTGAACTCGAGATTTTGTAGGCATCTTAAATTTTGTTCACTGTTCTTCAGCAATACCTGAAAAAAACTAAAAAAAAATCCTTTATTGTATTTAAATATATTACTACATTTCTTTTCACAATAGTCACAAAACAAAATTTCTTTGCCAATTTGAATGCACACAAACTGCTCTTTTTTTTGGGCAAGTGAAAATCTCTTTTACAAACTGTCACATTATGACACCACTTTTCAGATTTTTTAAAAAGCCCATGTCCAGAGTGCTACACTCCAGCAAGGGCAACCAGCCTTAGTGAAGCTCAATGTATTTGCATTACAGACTGAAACCTGAAAACCCCACTCGCTTCTAAATACTGTGCATGACTATACACGGCAAGCACATGGGTGTGTGCTAAGACTCTGCTTCTTCCCCCAAAAATTCACTCCCCCTTTCCATCTAATGCAACTGTGAAATCACCAGAGCAAGACGCAATAAATCTCTGCCTATAATTCCTCTATGCACACAGAGTCATGTTTTCACATTAGTCCCAAAACGAAATTTCTTTGCCATTTTTAAAGCACACTTACTGCTCTTTTTTTTTTCGGGGCAAGTGAAAATCACTTTTACAGACTGACACATTATGAAACCTTTTTTTTTAATTTATTTAATTGCACTTGTCCAAGCTGTTTTTTTCAGACCACCACCATGTGTATTCGCGGTGACTGCCTACACTCCAGCAAGGGCAACCAGCCTTAGTGATGCTGAATGTATTTGCATTACAGACTTAAACCTAAAAACCCCACTCGCTTGTAAATACTGTGCATGACTATACATGGCAAGCACATGGGTGTGTGCTAAGACTCTGCTTCTTCCCCCAAAAATTCGCTCCCCCTTTCCATCTAATGCAACTGTGAAATCACCAGAGCAAGACGCAATAAATCTCTGCCTATAATTCCTCTATACACACAGAGTCATTTTTTCACATTAGTCCCAAAACGAAATTTCTTTGCCATTTTGAAAGCACACTTACTGCTCTTTTTTTTTCGGGCCAAGTGAAAATCACTTTTTACAATTGGAAATCACTTTTACAGACTGACACATTATAAAACCACTTTTTTTGATTTATTTAAATGCACATGTCCAAGCTGTTTTTTCAGACCACCACCATGTGTATTCTCTGTGACTGCCTACACTCCAGCAAGGGCAACCAGCCTTAGTGATGCTGAATGTATTTGCATTACAGACTTAAACCTGAAAACCCCACTCGCTTCTAAATACTGTGCATGACTATACATGGCAAGCACATGGGTGTGTGCTAAGACTCTGCTTCTTCCCCCAAAAATTCGCTCCCCCTTTCCATCTAATGCAACTGTGAAATCACCAGAGCAAGACGCAATAAATCTCTGCCTATAATTCCTCTATGCACACAGAGTCATTTTTTCACATTAGTCCCAAAACGAAATTTCTTTGCCATTTTTAAAGCACACTTACTGCTCTTTTTTTTTTCGGGGCAAGTGAAAATCACTTTTTACAATTGGAAATCACTTTTACAGACTGACACATTATGAAACCACTTTTTTTGATTTATTTAAATGCACATGTCCAAGCTGTTTTTTCAGACCACCACCATGTGTATTCTCTGTGACTGCCTACACTCCAGCAAGGGCAACCAGCCTTAGTGATGCTGAATGTATTTGCATTACAGACTTAAACCTTAAAACCCCACTCGCTTCTAAATACTGTGCATGACTATACATGGCAAGCACATGGGTGTGTGCTAAGACTCTGCTTCTTCCCCCAAAAATTCGCTCCCCCTTTCCATCTAATGCAACTGTGAAATCACCAGAGCAAGACGCAATAAATCTCTGCCTATAATTCCTCTATGCACACAGAGTCATGTTTTCACATTAGTCCCAAAACGAAATTTCTTTGCCATTTTTAAAGCACACTTACTGCTCTTTTTTTTTTCGGGGCAAGTGAAAATCACTTTTACAGACTGACACATTATGAAACCTTTTTTTTTAATTTATTTAATTGCACTTGTCCAAGCTGTTTTTTTCAGACCACCACCCTGTGTATTCGCGGTGACTGCCTACACTCCAGCAAGGGCAACCAGCCTTAGTGATGCTGAATGTATTTGCATTACAGACTTAAACCTGAAAACCCCACTCGCTTCTAAATACTGTGCATGACTATACATGGCAAGCACATGGGTGTGTGCTAAGACTCTGCTTCTTCCCCCAAAAATTCGCTCCCCCTTTCCATCTAATGCAACTGTGAAATCACCAGAGCAAGACGCAATAAATCTCTGCCTATAATTCCTCTATACACACAGAGTCATTTTTTCACATTAGTCCCAAAACGAAATTTCTTTGCCATTTTGAAAGCACACTTACTGCTCTTTTTTTTTCGGGCCAAGTGAAAATCACTTTTTACAATTGGAAATCACTTTTACAGACTGACACATTATAAAACCACTTTTTTTGATTTATTTAAATGCACATGTCCAAGCTGTTTTTTCAGACCACCACCATGTGTATTCTCTGTGACTGCCTACACTCCAGCAAGGGCAACCAGCCTTAGTGATGCTGAATGTATTTGCATTACAGACTTAAACCTGAAAACCCCACTCGCTTCTAAATACTGTGCATGACTATACATGGCAAGCACATGGGTGTGTGCTAAGACTCTGCTTCTTCCCCCAAAAATTCGCCCCCCTTTCCATCTAATGCAACTGTGAAATCACCAGAGCAAGACGCAATAAATCTCTGCCTATAATTCCTCTATGCACACAGAGTCATGTTTTCACATTAGTCCCAAAACGAAATTTCTTTGCCATTTTGAAAGCACACTTACTGCTCTTTTTTTTTCGGGCCAAGTGAAAATCACTTTTTACAATTGGAAATCACTTTTACAGACTGACACATTATGAAACCACTTTTTTTGATTTATTTAAATGCACATGTCCAAGCTGTTTTTTCAGACCACCACCATGTGTATTCTCTGTGACTGCCTACACTCCAGCAAGGGCAACCAGCCTTAGTGATGCTGAATGTATTTGCATTACAGACTTAAACCTGAAAACCCCACTCGCTTCTAAATACTGTGCGTGACTATACATGGCAAGCACATGAGTGTGTGCTAAGACTCTGCTTCTTCCCCCAAAAATTCGCTCCCCCTTTCCATCTAATGCAACTGTGAAATCACCAGAGCAAGACACAATAAATCTCTGCCTATAATTCCTCTATGCACACAGAGTCATGTTTTCACATTAGTCCCAAAACGAAATTTCTTTGCCATTTTGAAAGCACACTTACTGCTCTTTTTTTTTCGGGCCAAGTGAAAATCACTTTTTACAATTGGAAATCACTTTTACAGACTGACACATTATAAAACCACTTTTTTTGATTTATTTAAATGCACATGTCCAAGCTGTTTTTTCAGACCACCACCATGTGTATTCTCTGTGACTGCCTACACTCCAGCAAGGGCAACCAGCCTTAGTGATGCTGAATGTATTTGCATTACAGACTTAAACCTGAAAACCCCACTCGCTTCTAAATACTGTGCATGACTATACATGGCAAGCACATGGGTGTGTGCTAAGACTCTGCTTCTTCCCCCAAAAATTCGCTCCCCCTTTCCATCTAATGCAACTGTGAAATCACCAGAGCAAGACGCAATAAATCTCTGCCTATAATTCTTCTATGCACACAGAGTCATGTTTTCACATTAGTCCCAAAACGAAATTTCTTTGCCAATTTGAAAGCACACTTACTGCTCTTTTTTTTTTCGGGGCAAGTGTAAATCACTTTTACAGACTGACACATTATGAAACCACCATGTGTAACTACAACAAAAACAATTCCCATTTCTATTATTCATTTCTTAAGTTACCACATACATCCCCTCTCAAACTGTAAACTCACCTTTAAAATTAGTTAGTTGTGAAAGAAATGTGACACTCAAACAGCAGATTATCAGAGCCAGGATCTCTGTTCTGTTCACCTCTCTCCTCTCAGCAGAACCAGATAATGGCAAACTTTCCCTCTATTTTTCCACACATATACATGTAAGTTTCAAATCTCAGTCCTTCCCCCTTTTTTTCAAATGTAATCACACATTTCTATTGGTTGAAAACCAACCCTTTTCCAAAAGTACCCTTCCCCCAACTTGACTTCTGCCTAGTACCCTTCCCCCAACTTGACTTCTGCCTGCTACCATAGCAACAGCTCATGGAACACTGCTGTGTAGAGTTAGGTCAGAAGTTCGACACACAATGTTTCAATTCCACAGAGCAAGAGTGCTTGACTTTTCAAACCTTACAGCAAATCCATAGTACTGTTCTTTGGTTACACATTTTTCTGTACCAATACAAAACATGCTTCTATTAATTTACACATACAGCCTAGTTTTTATTCTAGAATGGTATGAAACAGCCAATCAGTTCTTTTTGTTTTGAAAAAAATATGTATGCCTCCATTTCCAAACTGTCTTTCTTTTCATATTGCCATTCTACTGAAAGACACCTCCTGAGTGCATCCAGTTCTCCTTTGAAGATGTTCACAGTGTGGATTGTAGGGCACAGCTATGTCTTCTGGAGTGAAAAGTTTGCAGAGAAAACAGGTATGGTGAGAGACCTTGCTTTGCCAAATGTAGACATTACATGGATTGGTCAGAGAGGGTTAAAGTGGCACCAATTGATGCCATTGGTGAAATCCTTCATTCAAATCCAACACCCTGACCTCATAATAGTGCACTGTGGTGGCAATGACCTAGGCACTTTGACTGGGGTAGGTCTGGAAATGCTTATGAAGGACACCTTTGCACAACTGTTTACACTTTTCCCTAAAACTGCCTTTGTGTTTTCCAACATATGCCAAAGGCAAAAATGGAACTGGTCCAATCATTTCTGTCCGCAGATTGACAAAGCAAGAAAGCACGTCAACAAATCTGTTTCTGCTTTCCTCCGTGACTATGGTATGGGTGCCATTTACCACAACAACTTGCGTTATGACATGCAAGACATTTATAGAGGAGATGGTGTGCACTTCAATGATGAAGGGAACAGAGTCTTCCTCTTGAACCTTAGACTCTGCATCGGTACTTACTTGTAGGTACCACTAAAAAAATGACTTCATAAACACAACAGCTCTTTTTAGAGCTCCCTAATTTCTAAACTCTTAAATCTGCTTTTCATTTATTTATTTTTATTTTTTTTACCGTACGCTTACCGTAAGCTTACGGTACGCGTACCCCGTGATTTTTTTTAAAATCAATAAATGTTTTTTTTGTACTTTTCTGTCCTTCTTTGACCCCCTTACAAATGTTAGGGGGTCTGTTACTCTCCTCATTGCCCCCTTTCCTTGTTTTCTCTGTTTTTTTTCTGAGTGAAACACACAAAATGGCGGCCGCCGCTTCCTGGTTTCGGCCGATTCGAATGTTTACTAAGATCTATGGGCCAATCAGAATCTCCTTCGCGCACGCCATGTTTCTTCCGTACGCTTACCGTAAGCTTACCGTACGCGTACCCCGTGATTTTTTTTAAAAATCAATAAATGTTTGTTTTGTACTTTACTGTCCTTCTTTGACCCCCTCACAAATGTAAGGGGGTCTGTAACTCTCCTCATTGCCCCCTTTTCTTGTTTTCACTCTTTTTTTTTCAGAGTGAAACACAGAAAATGGCGGCCGCCGCTTCCTGGTTTCGGCCGATTCGAATGTTTACTAAGATCTAAGAGCCAATCAGAATCGCGCTCGCGCACGCCACCGTACGCTTACCGTAAGCGTACGGTAAGCGTACCGTAAGCGGGCTCAGATATATATATTGATTTAAAGGCTATTTTCTCAGAATCTACTGAACAGATTTACACCAAACCTACAAAAGGCACTTCCTTGACCTAGGGACTACCTCTCTGCCAAATTTTGAGTAATTCTGTTCAGCCGTTCGGGCTGTAGCTCGTTCTAAAGGTCCTATGGAAAAATGCATGGGAAAAACGCGTTTTGGGACCCCCCTTTTATCTCAGCCCCCGCTTGACGAATCCCCCCGAGACTTTCAGGGTAGGAGCGGAGCGTAGCGCCCCACCTATTTTGAGAAATTCGCGAGGATTCGTCAACCGGCGCCAAAGTTATTCAAAATAAAATGTTGAGGTTTTCCTATGGAAACGTGGTCCTAACTATAACTACCTACTGGCGACCGCCAGTAGGTAATATATATATATAAATATATATATATATATATATATATAAATTCACTTCAAAAACCATAGGTTTCACACATGTTATAGTTAGCAGGACATTTCACTCGTGACAAACCAATGAAATTCCCCCATTATAGTTAGTGCAGGCAACTATAACTCACGCGACCACAATCCTCTGCTGATGACGTCAGATATTACATCACTGTATTTAGACACTTATTTACCCATGTCTTCTTCCATTAATTATTAGCTATACATATATTAATTTTTTTTTTTTTTCAGAAAGACACATATGTCATCAGTGATGTAATATCTGACGTCATCAGAAGAGGATTGCGGTCGCGTGAGTTATAGTTGCCTGCACTAACTGTAACGGGGGAATTTCATTGGTTTTTCACGAGTGAAATGTCCTGCTAACTATAACATGTGTAAAACCTATGGTTTTTGAAGTGAATTTGCAAGGTTTTTGAAATGCTAATTCCTAACTATGACGTGTGTGAAACCTAAGGTTTTTTCAGTGAATTTGTATGCTAAGTTATGTATTTATTAATATATTTTTTTATATATCTTTTTTCCTTTTAAAATTGTTTTTTTTTTTTTTGCTTTTTCGCCGTGCGCGCACGGTGCGCGCACCCCCGCGATTTTTAAAAAAAAAAATTAATTTTTGTTTCTGCCTTCGGGGTCCTTCAGGGACCCCCTGACAAAGGCTAGGGGGTCAGGAACTCTCTACCCTGCCCCCTTTTCACGTTCGCCACCTTCCTTTTTCACACTCGCACTGAAAACAAACAAAATGGCGGCCGACACTTCCTGATTTCGACCGATTCGAACGTTGACTAACATGTAACCACCAATCAGAATTACGCTCGCGCACGTTAGGGTGCTCGCACGGTGCGCGCACGGTGCGCGCGTATAGATATATATATGCTTTTAAATGCTACTTTCTCAGGAAATACTGAACAGATTTACACCAGACCTGCAAAAGGCACTTCCTTGACCTTATGGCTACCTCTCTGCCAAATTTCAAGTAATTCTGTTCAGCCGTTCGGGCTGTAGCTGCGACTAAAGTCCCTATGGAAAAATCCATGGGGAAAACGCGTTTTGGGACCCCCCCTTTTTCTCGGCCCCTGCTTGACGAATCACCCCGAGACTTGAAGGGTACGAGCGGAGTGGAGCGCCCCATTAGTTTTGAAAATTTCGTGAGGATTCGTCAACCGGCGCCAAAGTTATTCAAAATAGAATTTTGAGACTTCCTATGGAAACTCGGTCCTAACTATAACTATCTACTGGCGACCGCCAGTAGATAATATATATATATATATATATATATATATATATATATATATATATATATATATATATATATATATATATATATACACATATATTTATATATATATATATATATATATATATACCACATTGTGGTGAAATGGTGCGCGTTTTGGAAGGGATTCGAGATAAAGTACATTTATCGACGATCGTGCCGGCTGGATGCTGTTTTGCTCACGTCATTGGATTATTTACAGCAATGTGCGAGGAACATCAACTCACCTGGCTACCATTTGAATTCCACACTGACACAGTGTCACCGCTATGAAGGTACTAACATTACACTGTGTATTTCACTTGTATTAAACGAGGACTTCCAGTTTGTATATCACATCATAAAAGCGGTGCACTGTGGGACTTGTATTTTTGCATGTAGTCACGTGATGTACCAGGGACTTTGAAAGCACGCAGGAGCGCACTGAGCATTTTGAATTTTACCTTCCACCTGTGAGCAAGGCCGATTGGGGGCCAAAACGTTAGGTGATGGGAAGGAACCTGCGATGCCAGACGTTGTAATAAATGCCGTCCTACCAGCAATGAGCCTCTTGGTTTTGTGTGGTTAAAGTTGAAGGGCTGCTCCGTGCCCATTGGTAAGAGGCCGCCCTGAAGGGTCGGGGGCTCCAGTAACGGGAGAACTGTGTTTTGGAACTTTATGAGGAGCATGACCCACTCGACGCGCCCCAGCCTACTATAGGAATCCAATGTGGTGAAATGGTGCGCGTTTTGGAAGGGATTCGAGATAAAGTACATTTATTGACGATCGTGCAGGCTGGATGCTGTTTTGCTCACGTCATTGGATTATTTACAGCAATGTGCGAGGAACATCAACTCACCTGGCTACCATTTGAATTCCACACTGACACAGTGTCACCGCTATGAAGGTACTAACATTACACTGTGTATTTCACTTGTAATAAACGAGGACTTCCAGTTTGTATATCACATCATAAAAGCGGTGCACCGTGGGACTTGTATTTTTGCATGTAGTCACGTGATGTACCAGGAACTTTGAAAGCACGCAGGAGCGCACTGAGCATTTTGAATTTTACCTTCCCCCTGTGAGCAAGGCCGATTGGGGGCCGAAACGTTAGATGATGGGAAGGAACCTGCGATGCCATACGTTGTAATAAATGCCGTCCTACCAGCAATGGGCCTCTTGGTTTTGTGTGGTTAAAGTTGATGGGCTGCTCCGTGCCCATTGGTAAGAGGCCGCCCTGAAGGGTCGGGGGCTCCAGTAACGGGAGAACTGTGTTTTTGAACTTTATGAGGAGCATGACCCACTCGACGCGCCCCAGCCTACTATAGGAATCCAATGTGGTGAAATGGTGCGTGTTTTGGAAGGGATTCGAGATAAAGTACATTTATCGACGATCGTGCAGGCTGGATGCTGTTTTGCTCACGTCATTGGATTATTTACAGCAATGTGCGAGGAACATCAACTCACCTGGCTACCATTTGAATTCCACACTGACACAGTGTCACCGCTATGAAGGTACTAACATTACACTGTGTATTTCACTTGTATTAAACGAGGACTTCCAGTTTGTATATCGCATCATAAAAGTGGTGCACTGCGGGACTTGTATTTTTGCATGTAGTCACGTGATGTACCAGGAACTTTGAAAGCACGCAGGAGCGCACTAAGCATTTTGAATTTTACCTTCCACCTGTGAGCAAGGCCGATTGGGGGCCGAAACGTTAGGTAATGGGAAGGAACCTGAGATGCCAGACGTTGTAATAAATGCCGTCCTACCAGAAATGGGCCTCTTGGTTTTGTGTGGTTAAAGTTGATGGGCTGCTCCGTGCACATTGGTAAGAGGCCACCCTGAAGGGTCGGGGGCTCCAGTAATGGGAGAGCTGTGTTTTGGAACTTTATGAGGAGCATGACCCACTAGACGCGCCCCAGCCTACTATAGGAATCCAATGTGGTGAAATGGTGCGCGTTTTGGAAGGGATTCAAGATAAAGTACATTTATCGACGATCGTGCAGGCTGGATGCTGTTTTGCTCACGTCATTGGATTATTTACAGCAATGTGCGAGGAACATCAACTCACCTGGCTACCATTTGAATTCCACACTGACACAGTGTCACCGCTATGAAAGTACTAACATTACACTGTGTATTTCACTTGTATGAAACGAGGACTTCCAGTTTGTATATCACATCATAAAAGCGGTGCACTGTGGGACTTGTATTTTTGCATGTAGTCACGTGATGTACCAGGAACTTTGAAAGCACGCAGGAGCGCACTGAGCATTTTGAATTTTACCTTCCACCTGCGAGCAAGGCCGATTGGGGGCCGAAACGTTAGGTGATGGGAAGGAACCTGCGATGCCAGACGTTGTAATAAATGCCGTCCTACCAGCAATGGGCCTCTTGGTTTTGTGTGATATATATATATATATATTTACAAAGCCAAGCATAAAATCAGACTCCTTTTTTGTGTCTTTTGTTTCATCACCTAAAGGTAATTAATCATTAGAAGTAACATTAAGTAAATGGTTAATGTTAGCAATGAAGGAAGCATATGCAACTGTTCTGGTATCTTTACTGTACAGCATGCAGGTTAGGTCCACAAGGCAATAGCAGCCACATGGGTAGAAGCTAGGGGAGTATCACTGAAAGACATATGTATGGCATCAACATTATCTAATCCAGGTTAACTCAGTCTCCTCGTCCTACTTCCACACCCTCCACATGCTTCCAAAGATCTTCAGATAGACCCCATCAACACCAGGAAAGCAGCCAAACAAGCCCTCATCACTAGCCGGCTAGACTCCGGAAACAAACTCTATACCTGTACCACCACTCATCTCACCAAGAGACTCCTGACCATACAGAACACAGCTGCCAGACTCATCTTCAGCCTCCACAAATGGACCCACATTACCCCTCACCTCAAGAACCACCACTGGCTCTCCATCCAGAAGAGATTCCAATTCTAAATTCTGACCCAAGCCTACAAAGCCCTTCATGACCAGAGTCCAGCCTACATCAACCACTGCCTTAAATTCCACCAGCTGCCAGACAACTGTGCTCCACCTCCCTCACCTTTGCTCTCATTCCCTGCACCCGTCAAAGCCACATCAGAGGTCATTTCTTCTGCTACATAGCTGCCAAGTCCTGGAACTACCTTCCTTGCCACCTACTAACAGCACCCTCTCTAACAGACATCAGGAAGGGACCCAAGACCTAGATCTTTGACTAGAGGCCTCCGAGACCTCAGAGCCTGGATATCATTATTGCTAGTTATTAGGAGAAGGTTCTTCCATTTCATTTGTTAGAGAGGTCTTGTCAACAGTTCAATAACAAACTTTTTTTTTTTTAATATGAATTCAGTAAATTCTGTGGCATGCAATTTGGTACCATCTTAATCATATTCTTCTTGTTACAACTTAGACAGTAAGGACTGGGACAAGGAAGGGACACAAGGAGGGTCTAATGACCTGATTACTTAACGATAATCTTAATTACTCCAGATATAGCCTTCTTGACTTTCCCATCCTCCCATCCTTGAAGGAAGTCATTGCTTGTTAAATGGCACAGGTAGTGCAAGCGAGTTTTAGAATTTTTTTTATTGATTATGTAACAGAAAGAGCACCCAGTTTATCCAGCACCTATTCGTCTGCCGTGACATTAAGTGGTTTTGCAGGGATAAGCCATCTCATCACAAGATGTTGTGTTAGATGTGGGGTCAGAGTATTTTTGTCATTGGTATGATTAAGAAACAGAGTTGAGAAATATTTAAGACTGTTAGGGATAAATCTGTTTGTGAAGGCCTAGTTCTCCTACTGTGAAGGGAATCTCCCACTGAATGAGCGTTTCAGTCTTATGTTTATTAAAAATAATTAATTTGGATAGACATTTTTCTAATACCAGTTTTACCCTTGTACATTATTGCTTACTAGCACCTCAACCTCCTAATATTTATTATATATATAGATATTCACAAAAAAAATCAAAGGTTACAGGGGCGTTATATTTAGTCACACATTTCACTAGTGAAATTCAGCTGAACTCCCTATAACGTTCACTCCACACTGATTATGACCTCACATATTACAACACTCATGACATGGTCAGTGACGTCATTGATGACATCTCAAATGACACCACTGATGACATCATCCAGTGAATGTGAGTGTTTTCTAAAAGTTTATGAGTGTTAAACATTTATAGCAAAGGACTACAAAAGTTACAATCGTATACTTTGTATATTACTAATAAGTCATACTGATGTTGGGATAGGTGAATACACTGTCAATGAATGCCATTATAGGTGCAGGCCCGACAAAGGCAATGTTAGTAAATGTGATGTGAATGTATGCCACCGCTTGTACCTGCACAATGCCCGTCAATGCAATGTCAATGTATACTCTAACTTGTGCTCGCACAACAGTGCCGACATCAGCAATAATAATACCAATGTATTCAGAGATCCATGCTCATACAATAATATTATTGTTGCAAATAAGAACAATTTCAATGTGCATTCAGACCAGAGCAAATATAAGCTTGTGAATACCAGTACAAACGATTTTAATGTACAAAATGACAGCTGTGTAGTTAATACCAGTATAAACGATTTCAATGTACTAAATGACAAATGTATTGTTAATACCAATACAAACAATTTCAATGTACAAAATGATGTTAATGTCAGTAAACATGATGCTAGTGCCATATTACTTTTAGGAATTCCGATAAACTCACATAATTTCTGTCAGATTCACCAAAAGTGACCTCTCCATAAACCCAGAGTCAGAGATATGTGGTCAGACAGGTCCTGCGACCCATGACCACACCTATCGAGGAACAGGTGACAGGTGGGGTCCCCCATATACCAAAGACAAATACGGACCCAGAGAAAACCCTGATAGATTCCACATATGGATAGTTGCCCCACAAACAAGTCTGAGATAATGGACCCCAATAAAACCAATTTTGCCAAAGGCTTGCATTCCCCAGAAATACCACAATGCTAGATATCACATGAAGATAGGCATTCTCAACCCATCAGGACAAGACAGACACACCTCAACTGCGAACCATTGAGCAGTCCTGAAAGGAGCAGTCCAGGGTTATATAGAAAATCTCTTACAATTGTATGGCCTAACACAACAGTAGACTGGCCAGGCACACCATCACTTCATAGAAATGACCGGAGCAGTAGCATGTAGCAAATGCAGGGAATCGGGGATCTCAGATCATGACACACACACACACATCCCATGAGGCTGGGGGGAGGCTGGCTCAGTGCTACCCAATTTGTACTCCGCCACCACCCTGGTGCGTCTTCTAAGAAGGAAGGAGCCCAGACAAAGCAGCACCCAACAAAGGGGCGTGTTTTACGCACTAAGAGCCCCCTCCTTGTTACCCGATACTGAGCCGGGACAGATAACCACGGCAAAGAAGGTGACATGTTTTACCAACAAAACACCACCTCAGGGAGTTGTCTCTGCCGGTCGCATGGGATAAAATCCCTGGGCTGGGAGTGGACAGGCTATCACCTACACTCCCCTCCCTGTGGTTCTGCTGGACTGACTAAGAGAGTGGCGAAAGCACCCCTATAGGGGTAAGGGCAACCATAAACGTACCAGTGGTGACTGATGGGGTAAGAACTCAGCCACAGGACCCCGGGGGAATCCAACTGAGTGCTCGCACCAGAAAATCAAAAGACAGGCGGCCTCAAACCATCATAGAGTGTCACTACTGCCTCCAAAGAAACCACAATGCCACCCATTGTTGCCGCAAGGTGTACCTCGACTGAAATAGTCTATCATTCGAGTTACTGCAGCAAAATTCCTACACTCAGGGCTAACCCCAGAACCCTCCTTACAAGCAGTGAATCCAAAGCCTCAGTATCAGCACCCACTTCACATTTGCTTCCGGAAACTCACCTAAAATGAAAAAAAAATGCAATATCACAACAGTAGGAATAACTCAAAAACCTTTAATTTAACCACAATAGTAAGAATAACTCTTAATTTAACAACAACCGTAGGGATAGCTTCAAACCTTTAACACCAAACAGTAGGGATAAGCACACACAGGAAAAACCTCAGGACGACCGTGCTCTATCGACCAGGAATCCACACTAGAGGTCTTTATCTCGGTGCCCACAGGAGGCCTGGGCCTCCTAGGCTGTTGATCCCCGAGGTGGGTTAACTGACCGGGGGGAAGACAGTCTGATGAGGGAGCAAAAGGGACCCCAGCAGTGTATAAAAGTGGGAACCCAGGTTCTTGTGCCCTTTACACCAGGACATGCTGCAGTTCAAAAGGACCCCACTCTCCAATGTCTTTCAGGCCACCTCCAAATGGAGGCCGACCTACAGTTCGAAAACTGAGCAAAATTCTCCAGTGATGGAAGCCAGACCTTTCAGGCATCTTGTGGAAGGGGGTCAGTATATAAATCCACCAGTGAGCAGCTGTTCCAGTTTGCTTATTCACCACGCAATAAGCATCCAGCTGTAAACCTGACTCCCCCGTGGGGCCAGAGCATTTGGCTCTGTCTTCCTCTCCCCAAAATGCCTCCAAAACCTTCTTAGGTCGAACTATTGGATCACACCTCAGCAAAAGCAATTGATCCCAAACATCCAGGGTCTGGGGGAGGGGGTAGTGGTGAGAGGCAGGGTGTCTCCAGAGTTGACCTTCTTAGCCCTGGTCCAGAGTACGGGGATGGGCACGCCAGTCATGCCTTGCTGGTCAAAATGACATTCATGGGGCTCCATGAGGCAGCATCCAAACACGTTGCTGGCCCGGATCGGGCCATGGCTGCATTCAAGCCACATGGTCCACAGAACAGCGTCCTATCGATGGGCCCTCAAAACCTTGCAGACAGAACCTAGTTTGTGTGCCCTAGTGCATTGGAAAGTTTCACCAAGTTTGTTTATGTCACCTTCATCAGGCCAAACACCTAGAGTCCCAACGGGACCCATGACTCGTGCCGAGAAAACACTGTAGCCAAACAAAGTCCCAGCCTTTTTTTCCACTGCTGGTCCCTAACAAGGGCTTCTCACACAACCTTCAAACCACCTTCAGTATCCTGGTAGAAGTGGCAGTGCCCAAGATCAGGGAAACAGCCCACCGGGACCCACACAATACAGCCCCATGGATCTTGACTGTTCTAGAAGGCCCTGTACATTTGGCCCAGTTAGATAAACCTTGTTCCATGACATGTGCAAGACCCATTGGGACACACACATGTCAACGGAAACTTAACCCCAAAAATTACACATCTGCCTCTCCTCACAGTTTCACGCAGCCCAGATAGGCCAAAAGGACAGTTCAGCATCTGCTAAAACATGGTAGAATAGTTTGCAGTGAAAATACTGCTTATGCTATACCAAGGAGAGGGAGGAGGGGAGAAACCCATAACACGAACATTAAAATTAGTTTAAAAATCCCTGGTCGTCCCCAAAATTTTAGCGCTTATTAAAATTAGTTTAAATCCTTAAAAACTTCACCAATGCTATTAAAAAAATCTATCACCTCCGTCCAATCCTGATCTGAAAATTCGCTCCCCAGTGAAACTATATGAAAGATCATTTTACAGATGAAACAGTAATGTTCCAATAAATTGCCTAACAAATGTCTTTTTCCCAGTTAACCTACAACCCACAGCTCTTACCCCACAGATCCATGATCGAATTGTACGTGCACCAACATTGCTGTAACCCTCCATTCCTCTAATCAGGACTACCGAAATACTTTCAATAGACTGGTAGCTTGTGTACTTCTCAATTAAATTTACCTTTGTGACTTCATTTTCAAGAGATATTCTTTCTGCACTAAGACGAAAACACCCCAGGGCGCCCAGACAAAAAACATCAGATAACAAAGCACAGCCACCCGAAACCAGACCACAGACAACAAACAACAAAGGTCCGACCCAGATGACAGACAGCTCTCCCCAAGACAATTCTACAAATGCTTCCAAAATTACATTCCTTTATATTGTACATGTTCTCCTTAGCCAAGTTGCTTTTGAGCCCCTCCAGAACCAAAAATATACAGGATTTTGTAATCTCTGCTTATACATTCTTGCAACACATGCACAGAGACCTCTCTTACTTCACTTACACTGAACCAATGCTAGTATTCCTCATGCACTACACAGCACACCCCTACACAGCAGCTGGTATCAGCATATGAACAGTATAGGTAGTCAATCTACAAATCAATCATTTAATGTCTTTAATTTTCATAGGAGTTAGTCCCCGAAAAAGCAAAATGCCTCATCCATCTGTACCTATATAGGCTCAAGGCAAAAACCGAGCCCCACCGAGGAGCCCTGTAGGACTCTAGTAAACATCAACCGGTATGAGACCAACCTCACAGCACTATATCTTTACACTGAGCCAAGTAGATAATATGCACAGGAAGGGCACCATAGGGGAGGACATTGTTTGGCCCCAGAACTTCATAGAAAAGAGGTTCCTTGAGGTAGAAAGACCACCACACCAGTGCACAAACACATTATGTTATGTTATGTTATGTTATGTTAACTGTATTTCTATAACGCATTATTGCCTTGAGGTGTCTAGGCGCTGTAATGTATGAACTGCAAATATCAGCCAAGGGCTGGCATGAGAGTCATCCAGATTTGAATAACCAGGTCTTTACAGCCTCCCTAAAAGAAATGAGACTAGGTCTGTTTTTTATGCAGAGAGGGAGTGTATTCCATATTTTGGATGCTTCCAGCAAAATGCTCTTTCCACCCCATCGTACCTTTTTGACTCTAGGTTGTATCAATGGGTTAGCAGTGGCTGAACGAAGCTTTCTAGCAGGAACATTCAGTTTAAAACTTTGATTCAAGAAGTCAGGACCAAGATTATGAACTGCCCTATAGGTTAGACACAACACCTTAAAGGTTATTCTTTGCTGAACAGGAAGCCAGTGCAGCTCTTTCAAGTTTTGGGCAACTGAACAGAACTCAGGGATTTTCAGTAAAAGCGTAGCCGCTGGGTTTTGCAGGACCCGAAGTTTGTTTAGGTTATACTTATGGGTGCTGCTAACCATAAGTGATGGAGGAAATCAACCCTGTTGCATTAGGCTCAAAGGAGAACTGCTGAGTATTTTGGCTGTTCTCAGTACAAAGACATTCCAGAAAAATATAGCCTATTCACAGAAGCTCAAGTAAACGGCAGAGAATCAATACCATTTTTCACCATGCAAACAAAGCCAACACTGGCTGGTTACAAATAACCAGGTAGGAGATGATGAACACTGAACATCATACACAGTACTGAACTAGGCCTTAACGCTATCAAAGAAAATTTGAGAGCCATTCACCTTATGATGATACAATATCGGTATATACTTGATCACCGCTATGGACAGTGGGGTATGTGCCAAGATTGCTGCTTCCTGTTCTACATTTATCCCCATGAATGACCTGCTAAATGGGTCTTTAGCCCATGCTTTTGAAGAACTGCATCGTCTTCAAACTGACATGAAGGAGGACGGAGGTGCCCTGGAGGAGGACTGGTTACATAGTATTTTTTCATGGATCCTTTGTGGTTATCCAAACTATTTAGGCTGTTCGTACTGAATTTCATTGCTGTACTTCTGTTATGTGGTTTCGTACAAGTAGGAGTTTCTGTGAGCAGAAACGCAGTCCACAAATTAGGTAGTTTGCACTTAGTTGGGGAAAAAAGGAGCCAACACTTCATGCACAAACTTTCAAATTACATAACTGTCATGACATACGAGGAGGATAGGATATTTGATGACTCAACTAGAGTAGGAATGTTGGGATGGGTGAATACGATGTCAATGAATGTTATATGTGCAGGCCTGACAATGGCAGTCAGTAAATGCAATGTGAACGTATGCCACTGCTTGTACCCGCACAATGCCCATCAATGCAATGTCAATGTATACCGTAACCTGTGCCCGCACAGTAGCGCTCACATCAGCAATAATAATACCAATATATTCAGTGATCCATGCTCATACGATAATATTAATGTTGCGAATATGAAAAATGTCAACATGCATTCATACCAGAGCACACATAATCTTGTTACTACAATGTACAAGATGACAACTGTATCATTAATACCAGTACAAACTATTTCAATGTACAAATTTGCAACTGTATACATAATGATGATAATGTCGGTAAACATGATGCCAATACCTGCCATATTACTTTTAGGAGTTCCAATGAACTCACATCTTATCTGTCAGATTCACCCAAGGTGACCTCTCCATCAGCCCTGAGTCAGAGACACGTGGTCAGGAAGGTCCTGAGACCCATTCCCACAACTATTGTGTAACAGGTCACAGGTGGGGTCCCCGTTAAACCAAAGACAAACATACACCGAGGGAAAACCTTGATTAATTCCACAGATAGATAGTTGCACAACAAACAAGTCTGAGATAATTGGCCCTAATAAAACCCATTTGGCCAAAGGCTCGTGTTCCCCAAAAATACTACAAAGCTTCATACCACATGTAGATAAGCACATTCAAACAATCAGGACACGACAGGCAGACCACACATAGTGACCACGCACTCCTCACGTCGGACATCTGGACACATACACACTGGCCCACAGTAGCTCTCCCCGAGGTTGAGAGCCACCTGTGTCTTTATCAGAATTGTTTTATTGTACCTCATAAACTGTATAAATGGATGGCCCAAACCATATACATCGAGAGGTTTTGAGCAGACGTATTCTGTCAGGCTCTCCCGGTGCAACGCTTAATTTAACCAACTTGTTCCCAATTTTCCAAATGCCTCTTTTCTTTTAATTTATTTAAGGTAAATTCATATCTAAGCAACAATGTTTGTAACATATGTTATGTGAGTGGCTATGTGACTGTGTGCATCCATGTGTGAGTGGGTGTCTAAGTGCCTGTATGGGCGTGTGAGTGGCTCTATCGGCATATAAGTAGGTGTGTGAGCTGAGTAGCCACGTGGGTAAATGAGTGGCTAAATGAGTGGCTGCATGGGTGAGTGAGTGGGTGTTAGTGACTGTATAGGTGAGTGATTGGGTTACTGAATGGTTATAGGAGTGAGTGACTGGCTGCGTAAGTGGCTGTATGGGAAAGTGAGTTGCTGTTTGAGTGGGAGTTTAGTTAAGTGAGTTGGTGTATGAGTGGCTGTATTGGAGAGTGTCTGTGTGATGGATGTATAGGTGAGTGAGTGGATGAGTAAGTGATTGTATGTGTGAATGGGTATATAACTGGTAGTGTGAGTGTGTGAGTATGTGAGTACTTGTATGGGTGAGTGAGAGGCTGTATAGGTGAGTAGGTGGGTGTGTGGTTGGTTTTATAGGTGAATAAGTGGGTGTGTGAGTAGCTGTATGGGTATCTGGTTCTGTGAGTGGCTGTATGGGTGAGTGAGTGGTTGTGTGAGTGGCTGTATAAGTGAGTGACTTTATGGCTGAGTAAGTGGTTGTGTGAGTGCTTGTGTGGGTATATGAGAAGTTGTATAGAGGTGTGAGCATGTGTTTGAGTGGTTCTGTGGATGATGTCATCAGTGATGTCTTCAGTGATATCATTTGAGATGTCATCAGTGATGTCACTGACCATGTCATGAGTGATATAGTTTGTGAGGTCATAAGCAGTGCACTGCAAGGGCATACGTTATAGTTAGCTCAGCTAACTATAACTGCTGAATTTCACTGGTTTTGTATGAGTGAAATATGAGCCTAACTATTACGTCCCATTAACTTTTGCTTTTTTCCAGTGATCTTCCAAGTTTTTTAAAATCTATCTCCTAACTATAATGTCCTTGTAACTTTTGGGCTCTTTTCAGTATATTTGGTTTTTTACATTATATTTCCTAAGTATAACCTCTAACCTTACAGAGTGGGTAAGTTAGTGGCTGTATGAGTATGTGACTAGGTGTGTGAGTGGTAATGTGGGTGTTTGAGTGGGTGTGCGAATAGCTGTGTGGGTGTGTAAGTAGGTTTGTGAGTGCCTGGTTGGGCTTGTGAGTGCCTGGTTGGGTTTGTGAGTGTGTGTATGAGTGGCTGTATGGGTCTGTGAGTGGGTGTGTTGGTAGCTGTGTGTGAGTGGGTTTGTGAATGGGTTTATAGGTCTGTAAGTGGGTGTGTGAGTGGCTATTATGGGTTTGTATAATGAGTGGATGAAGGAGGCAGGGTCTCCGATAAAGTTTCAGCAATCCAGCTGTGTGTGGCTTACTGAAGGTAGCAGCAGAGGTTCTTACCCCCCCCCCCCCACAGGACCCTCAGCATCCAAGGGTATTTCATCCCACAACCAGTAGTGCACAAGGAGGTGCACTTTAAGAGTAGTGGAGAAAGGGGGCAGGCCCTCTGATGAGCTTTCAGCAATGCCAATGTTTGGGACTTACTGGAGGTAACAGGAGGAGTTCTTGGTCCCTAAGGACCCTCAGCATCCAAGTGGACTTTATCCCTCAACCAGTAAAGCACCATGAAGTGTGTGTGCAGAGTGGTGGAGAATGGGGGCAGGGCCTCTGACAAGATCTCAGCAATCCCACGGTGTGGGACTTACTGGAGGCAATAGGAGGGATTATTGACCCCAGGGGGCTATCAACACCCAAAGGGACTTTATCCCCCAACCAGTAGTGCACCAGGAGGCACGTTTGCCGAGTAGTGGAGAAGAGGGCGGGGCCTCCGATGCGCTATCAGCAATCATGCTGTGTGGGACTTACTGGAGGTAACAGGAGGGGTTCTTGGACACCAAGGACCCTCAGCATCCAAGGGGACTTCATCCTCCATCAAATAGTGCTCCAGTAGAAGCATTTGCGGAATGGTGGAAAAAAGTGGCAGGGCCTCTGAAGAGCTGCATCAGGATTTGTGGTTCTACAGGGGACAGAAGTCATGCTGAGCATTTCGTGTGGATCCACTGAGTTAGAAAAATTTCACGCTTTTTAACATAATAATTTAAGCTTTCACCGCATAGGCGGAAAACACAACTTACTGGGAATGGCGGTGAACAACAAAGAAAGAAAGAGCACTCTGTCAAGCATCACCTTCTTAAAGCTGGCGCAAGTGGCTCCGAAGCGGTCCCTTCCCTGTCCTGAGGTACCGCAGACCCAGAAATGGGAGACACGGAAGACCCAGTCACATGTGCCTTTCTGGAAACCCTATTCGCCTCCTTGAAAGATGATCGCCACACGATGAGAATAGAGCTAACTCAGGAGCTCCGAGAAGTTCGGAGGGACCTGGACTCAATGTGTGATAGGGTGAATACACTGGAGACACAGGCCACAACAAGGGGTGTGGAGATAGAACAGCTCCAACAGGAGGTCCTCCGCCTACAAGATCAGCAACTTGATCTACAGGCACATGCAGAGGACCTCGAAAACGTTCCCGACATAACAATATTCAAATCCGAGTGTTTCTTCAGGGAGTGGAGGGGCAATACATTGCAGCCTATGTGGAGGAACTCTTCCTACTCATTCTGGAAGCCCCGCCGGAACAACGGATCAAGCTGGACAGAACCCATAGAGTGGGCCCGAAAAGAGCGGTAACGGCTCCCCCACCGGACATCCTCACATGTGTCCATGATTTTCAGCTCAAGGAGCGGATTCTCCGAGAGGCCCGAGATAAACATCCTGTCGTATTCTGGACCTCCAGGCCTCTCTTGTACCAGGACTTAGCAGCATCCACACTGCAAAAGAGGAGGGAGTTTATATTGATTACTGCCCACTTGCGTTCTAAAGAGTTCCCTTATTCCTGGGGCCATCTTTTCCGTTTAATCTTTAAACGGGACAGTAAACTTCAACAAAACTGCTCACTGCAGGAGGCCAAGCCACCATTTGGCCTGTCTGAGGACGACCCGAGTGCCTCAACACAGGAGGATACCAAGAGAAGGTCTCCAGAGACAGAGAGTTAGAGAAGGGTCAGCTAGTACCCACTTTGCCTTCGACCAGGCCAAAAGACAATTGCCAAAGAGAGACAAGCGGTCATAGCTCCCTGGAGGTGGATTCAGCCAATGCAGACTGAACACTGTTGATCATGTAAGCAAAGGGGGAGCAGAAGTTACAAAGGTTTGCATTATGCAACTTCTTGGTTCTCAAACATCGGGGCTCAGGTGGGACGGAGGGGCGGATTGGGTCCTGCTGACATCTCACGCCTAATCATTGGGTTGCCCACCCAGGACTATTACACTGTTCAGCAGTTCATGTTTAATTTTAATTATAATGTTATGGAGTTAATAGGTCTCCCTCTCCCCCCACACACATGCCCTCCAGCCAGAAGAAGCTCTGTCGGGGTTAGGTCTCTGACAGATAATACTTGTACATTCACAAACGAGGTCGTCCCCTGCGGATACTTTGCCCTTCAACTATGTATAGCGTTCTAAAGAATCCACCTCCATGACTGTAACCCTTGAGATCATCTTGCTTAATGTAAATGGTCTATATAGCCCAATTAAGAGACGGGCTGTCTTATCGTTCCTGGAAAACACAGATATGCCTATCTGTCTCCTCCAAGAGACACATTTACTGTCAAGGGACTCCCATAGACTACGAGCCAGGGTGTTCCCTCACCAATTCTTCTCATCTCATACCTCAAAAACAACAGTGGTGGCCATTTAGTCTCCTCTAAGTTCCAAGGTAAAGTGGATCTCAAGAGGACCCGAAATCAGGGGTAGGCTACTGGCACACACATTCACATTAGGCCAGCAAACCTTTACCCTTGGTACAGTCTACACCCCGAACAATGGACAAGAAGGGTTCCTCCAAGAGGCGATGATGGAAATATCCAAATCCCCTGATAGATCGCTGATCATAGGGGGGGATGTTAACCTAGCCTTCAATAAAGACATAGATAGATCAAGCCAGTGTTTCGGACAGACTGGGGCCCTCACTGAGAAGGGGAAGCGGCTTCTGATGGAGACAGGGCTGACAGACATATGGAGATCCCATCACCCACCGTCTAGAGAGTACACTTTCTACTCGCATCCCCACAAGACTTATGCTAGAATTGACTACATACTAACCACCAACACAATAACACAGCAGGTCGATATACTACCTTCTACATTGTCAGATCATTCAGCAATGTTTATATCACTGGTCCTTTCTTGTCCCCGCCCTCCTTGCCGCCTGGGGTGGCTCAAGGAGACGATGCTGCAGCGCCCAGTGGTAGTTCAGCGGATCACTCCTTGGAAATATAGGACACGCCAAACACCCCCATTGCTACGTTATGGGACGTCCTGAAGGCGGTAGTCAGGGGAGAGTTCCTTGCTATTACCGCGTGTGACAATAAAGTCCGGTGAGAAAAGAGAGAGCAACTCTCTAGTGAGGTAAAAGAGTTAGAACGTATACACCAAAGAACAGGGGCGCCCAGAGTTTGGAAGCAGCCTAAGGCAGCAAGAGCTCAGCTAGCAGGACTTGATAGTGAAAGGGCCGAGCATGCAGCCCTACTGCTTCGGCACTCTTTTTACTCTGTGGACGATAGGAGAGGGAGGCTTCTGGCCAAAAAATTAAGGGCACAGCGGCAAGCATCAAACATTTTCATGGTAATTGACCATTCTGGGCAAGAGCTGACTACTAACCAAGGCATAGCAGACACATGTAGGCAATACTATGCGTCCCTATACGGAGCACGGATGCTCCCCGACGATGCCCCTGCCCAATACTTGAGTGGTGCAAGGACGGCTAAGCTAGTTCAGAGGCAAATTGAAGACCTTGAATCTTCTATCAGGTTGGAGGAAGTCATTTCACATCAAAACTGCTTAAATCTCCGGTCCCGTACGGCTTTGACTACAGCTTCTATAAAACCTTTTGCTCCACACTAGCCCCGATATTGGTGAGGGTGTATAATTCAATCGGCGTGTCTTCCCCCATACCACCTACGATGCTAGAGGCACTAGTTACTGTTATTCCTAAGACAGGGAAGGACAAACGATACTGTGCATCCTATTTTCCAATTTCCCTTCTCAATGTTGACCTTAAAATATTTACCGTTATTGTGGCGCATAGACTCTCCCCTTGTCATCCAGGGATGATTGACCCGGACAAGTCAGGCTTCGTCTCGGGCCGCCAGTGCTCCGATAATACTAAGTGCCTTCTGTATATAATAGATAGATCTCAACGTTTTGAGACCGAACACATACTCTCTATAGAGTCCGAGAAGGCTTTTTATAGGGTGCACTGGCCCTACTTCAAGCAACCATGTGCTATTTTGGTTTGCCTGAGAGATTTATAAACTGGGTGCTCGGCAGTTACACCAACCCTGCTGCTTTGGTCTGAGTCAATGGCCTTATCTCGCACCCCTTCCCTATTCAACAGGGAACAAGGCAGGGCTGTCCACTCTTCCCCACTCTTGTTCGTCCTGTATATGGAGCCCATGGCCCAAAGAGAATGTGATGACCCCCTTAATATCAGGGGTGAAGTTCGGGGGTGAGGAACATAAACTCAGCCTTTACGCTGATGACGTAGTCGCTACCCTGGAATGGCCCGGAGAGACCCTGCCTGCCCTTCTGACTGAGTTAGAACACTTCGCACTAGCATCGGGATTTAAAGTCAACATTCATAAGTCACAGGCGCTCAATCTAACCCTTTGTCCGGTCACACTAGAGGAGCTCCAACGGGAGCATCACCTTCAATGGGCTTGAGAAACCATCCCCTATTTAGACCTTCACCACATAGCCAGCATACAACGTACCACCTCCTTGAACTACACTGCACTTTTGAGAAATATACGCGTCAGCCTCCGCAGATGGAGACCACACTCTCTGTCTTGGCTGGAACGTCTAGTGGCGATAAAAATGACAATACTACCTAAGATAATATTTTTATTTCAAACCCTTCCGCTGCCTCCTTCCCCACACCTCGGGATTGTTGCGCTCACTGCAGCGAGATTTGGAGCGATATATTTGGCAAGACCAGCGTCTTAGATTGCGTAGGGAACTAGGTTTCATGGCCCCAACCGAAAGGGGATTAGCAATCCCGAATCTGCAAATCTATTGCTGGGTGGCAATTGAGACCCCTGGTGGAATGGTCACTGCCGGAATCTGAGGAAGGGTTATGAGTTTTATATAGCGTTGGCTAGACCCGAAGGTATCAGAGCGCTGTACATGAGGTTCAAAATGTTACAAAATTAATATCGGTTAAAAAGTTACATCAGTTACTAGTAAAACATTCAAAGCAAATAGATGAATCACATATTTAGTGTCATGATGCGAAAACCGAGTGGGGGAGGATGGTGGACGAGCATCCCTAGCCTCGCTGGTGTAAGCGCGGTGAGCCAGTCCGTGTAGTCCGGTGTGGTTGGAGGGGCTTCTCTCTTTGCTACAGTCCGGTGGAGCGAGAAGGGGGTGGGTGGAGGCCAATTTGGTGGTGGGTGCTTGCAGGTAGGTCCGACATATTAAGGTCAGGCATCTGAGGCAGGACGGAGGTTGGTGAGGTGAAAGGGCTTGATAGCATTAGGCAAGGAAGAAAGCAAGAGAAGGGCTTACTTGGTTCTCTTTGTAAGTAAAATAACTGCCTAAAGATCAAGATCGCCTGTCAGACACAAAGGCAGTGATAATCATCGTGGTAGAATCCGCCATTTTAGATACAACGTCAGGGACACTGGCTGTTCATGGATAGAGGAACACTGGCTGTTCATGGATAGAGCTTTAGTAGACACCCCTATGGGGGGTCCCCTTTCTCGCAAAAGCAGCCAGATCCCGCAACCTATACTTATCAAATGTAACAGCTCTACGCTCTCAGCTTCGGATAGGGTGCCACTTTACGAGGGCTCACTACATTCCCATCTCCAATCATACCCTTAGTCCAAAATCCCAACTTCACACCAGGGCTCAACATGTGAACATTTGCACAGTGGACTAGAGAAGGCTGACGATCCATAGGTCACATTTTTGACATGGAAGGGCCTCTGTCTTTCACTGATCGCAAGCAACAGAACCTTCCAGAGAAGGAACGCTACCAATACAATCAGATCATGCATTGGGTTATGCAACCAGAAGTACGGGAGGGTGCAGAGAGATCCCTCACACCATTCGAAAAATGGTTAATAACGAAACACATGGACTCTCGTTTAACAACAGAACTCTCTAGATTCCCCAGATGCACTCCTGGGATGGACAAATCACCCGGACAGCTGAGATGGGAAGGGGAATTGGGCAGGAGGCTCTCGCAGAAGGAGTGGACGGATATTTGTTATAGGGCCCACCACATGGCACGCAGCGTTGCAAACATAGAAATCGCTACGAAAATAGCAACATATTGGTACCTGACACCCCCGCGTCTCCACAGATGTAACCTGTCACGTAGCCCCCAATTCTGGAGAGCATGTGGCTTGTTGGGTACCCTGACTCATCTGCTATAGAAATGCCCTCAAATCTCGAGTTACTGGGAGCAGGTATTAGATGATATTGATACTCACTTTAACACCCAAATACCACACTTTCCTGCTTACACTCTTCTGGGCTTTTCTAATCCTCTCACCTTCCCCACCAGAACATGATGGGGGGAGGCAGATGGCACTAGTGCTGGGGGCAGCTCTGCAAAATATCCTATTCCACTCGGGGACGACCACCTCGCCCACATACCTTGGATGGCTCCATAGATTGTGGAGTATTCTGGGGATGGACAAAATCTCCCTTTCACTCTCCAACCCGAGGGGCATCCTTCCAGGACATTTAGAAACCCTTCTTGGCACTACTAACCTCGGAGTTCAAAGAACTCACCTGTCCAAGATATTTGCAATTGTTGCGCCTAGCAGACCCACCACAGACTGCACCACCGGGCGATATAACACCCCTACAAGCATAGGCTATAGAGGGATAGAGATCCCGGGTCTGGGGTCAAACCAGAGGGCTCCTACTGTAAAGGCATTAGGCTTTAAAGGGAGGCGGGGGAAGGGATTGGGGTGGGGTTTGTGTCATGTTTCTTGTTCCCTGCTTTTTCTTTTTATTGTTTCTTCATCCACGCCACCCCTCCTCATGGTGCACACAGCAGTAACTACAGAATGATTTTTAGACATAGCTACAGTGGAAACAGCTGAACAGATTTACACCAAATTGGCTAAAAGCTAGATTTTGGTCCAGAAAGAGTGTTTTTGTGATTTGCTGTATATCTGTTAGGTTTTAAGCAACTAAAGTTCCAAAATGTTGTATATATATATCATGCCATAGAGGATCGACAAACCCAACATATTTCATGGAGAGATGTGATTGGATTGGCTGCCACCACATCAACATCGATGTGGTGACAGCCATCTGTTGCAACAACGATATGGCGACAGCCAACTTTGGACTTAGTACTCAGTATTGAGTCCTAACAAAAAAAGTTAAAAAAGACATAAGGAGGATAGGGATACCCTAATTTCCTGGCCCTGGTGGTGCGTCCCAGAGAGTCTCCTCCTTGAGCCAAATATGTTTTATTTTTTTATTTTGCTGCAAATTCACAGAGGATCTGCGACAAAAATATTTTTAAAAAAGCATGGATACTACTCTAAAAAAAACAGGGTGGGCCAGGTACCAGAGGGGGCCCCCAAATATTTATTTTAGAAAGGGGGCACATGGCCCACATCCTCATCCCCAAGCCTCTTTGAGGCCCCTGTGACCCCATGCACTGGGGCTAATCTATAATGTGAGCAGAGGGTGGCGCTTGGACCTCTTCACTTAGCCTTATTAGGCCCTGGGGATTCCATCTCCCAGATCCAAATTTTATATTAAAAAAAGTGAGGGGGACATGTGGCCCACCCTCCACAAATACTAAAAGACTTTGGGGATCCCATCCCCCACAGATGAATTTCACAAAAAAGAGAAGCAGGCTTGTGACTCCCTTGTGTCTTACAAGGCTCTGGGGACCCCAACGCCTGGGGCCAAAATCTATAAGAGGAGGTGGCTTTGCGGACCCCTTCTGAAGTTTCAAACAGCGCGGGAAGCCCACCACTGGGACAAAGTAGTTTCCCTGCCTGCATCAGTGCAGGCAGGGAAATATATGTTTGCTGCTGCCCAATGGGAGCATTTTTATATCTCCCGTCGGGTGGGAGCAAACATATCATCACAACCTCCAGAAGTGCAGAAAAAGGCATGTCTGCTCTCCCTCAGCTGTAGCTTTAAAAATACTCCCACCGGGTGGGAGCAGACTTCTGTTTCCCTGTCCGCACTTTTGTGGGCATGGAAACATAGATTGCTCCTGCCTGGTGGGAGCATGTAAAACACTTGCTCCTGCTGGGAAGGAGCAACGCGGACTCCCCCCGCGGCTATCAATGTGTTGCCTGGTGGATGACCTGGGTGAGCACCAGGGCACTCGCCTATAATTAACACAGGCCCCCTCACCTTTTAAAAAGTGTTTGTCTCTGGGGGATGGGTCCGCAGAGCCTATTAAGGCTTGGGGAGTGGGGCTGCGCAGCCCCTTTCCCATTTTTATGGAATTCAGCCACAGGAGATGGAGTCCCTGATGCCTATCTCGGTTTGGGGGGATTGTACGCCCCCTCCCCATATTTCTGGGGTATGGGGTCTCTGAGGCCACTATTGGCTTGGAGAGGGCGGCCATGTACCCCCTCCAATATAAGGCACCAGGAGTTGGGGTTCTCAGGGTCCTTGTGGCACGGGTAGGAGAGCCACGCATCCCCTCCCCTTTAGAAATATTTTTGGCTCTTGTGAATAGGGACCCTGGCGACAGAAGCAACTTGAGAGGGGTTGGGGTGCCGCCTCCTCTTTAAAAAATGCCTCAGGGATGGGGTCGCCAGGGTCTGAAGGGGGTAGGGAAGGGGGAGCTGCACTAATGTGTTGGATGCAGGGCCTGGTCGGAGGCGAGGCTGGGCGGACAACCCCATGTCGTGCATGGCCACAGGCTGTACGAGGCATGGGGTTGGATGCCTTCATGGTGTTGGTTTTATGTATGCAACAGAATATTACTTGGAGTTGGCCTAACGGCTAGGGCGGTCGACCTCCAACCTGGGGAACCGAGTTCGAGTTTCAGCAATGATGCTGAACATCCTGTGATTCTGGGCAAATCACTTAATCACCCCGTGCCTAACAAAAACATGAAAGCGTCCTCATGTAACGCAATGAGTGCTATGTAAAGCGTTCTGATACCCGATCCCTCGGGTCAAGTTCGCGCTATATAAAACTCAGTAAAAAAATGTTTTAAGTTAAAAAAAATATATAGAAATTCATTGAAAAAAAATCAAAGGGTAAAGTAACTTGTGCCCTAAGGAAACTTTAACTTGCTCCCTTGCCATGTACTGCTAATAACCCCACATATTACATCACTCATGACATCTTCTATGACATCATTGTTAACATTACTGCAACATCTGTAATTAAATTATTGATGAGAAAACTGCATGGCACGGGCACGATTTTTAGTTACTTTAGAGCACGAGGTATAGTTACTTGAGATAACTATTACTGGTGAACTTCAGTGGTTTTGTACATATAAAACGATAAAACAGTCACAGAAATTCTCACCTATCAATAACGTTACTTTAACCTTTGGCTTTTTCAGGATAGATAGATAGATAGATAGATAGATAGATAGATAGATAGATAGATAGATAGATAGATAGATAGATAGATAGATAGATAGATAGATAGATAGATAGATAGATAGATAGATAGATAGATAGATAGATAGATAGATGTGTGTGTTTGTGTACTTGTGTGTATATATATATATTTATACGTACGTGTGTGTGTGTATTTGAAACAAGTTACTCCCCTCAGTTCCTTTAGACACTCCAAACCTGCTCACCTTTTTGTCACTTTCTATCTCGGCGTGGATGGATTTGTGCTAATCCTATATGTAAATACTCTAATAGAAAAGAGACATTCAAGGAGAGAAGACTTGGAGTTTGGACTTGGAGTTGAGTTTTTGTACCAGGCAGCCAGTGCAACTGTTGTTTGGGTCTATAAATGGAAGTCAGTGCAAAATGTCCTGCAAATCCGGCCAATGTAATTTACCCGATGGTTTCTCAAAAGTGTGATCTTTTCATTTTCAGCTATGGCACTTTTGCTGCATTCATACTCCAAACGTCCATTGCTCTCTTGCAAACTCTACTCGCTTGTCTGCTCATGCTTCTTTCACACTGTCCTGCCAGAACAGCTCAGTTCCCCTCCTTTCAATGAGCCCACAGTCTATCAGTCATTTTCTTTGCATCTCTTCACCAAAGTTGATCTGATTCCCTCCTGCCTGGGCAGGGACCCAATTCTTTATGAGGCATATTCTCAAGGAGTTATTGGCTCTTTATCGCAGCCAAAGTCGCGATAAATTTATCACCCCATTCACAAGCGGTGCTAACAGCCAATAGCACCAGTTTACCTGCAATAGCAGCCGCTAAAAACATCGCCACAGATGACCCCAGTAACTGCCGCTAATGAAATGCAGAGTAGGCGTTCCCGTGCAAAAAGCTGCATCAACACCACACCGTAGTATTCTCAACGACCAGCTAGATCGGCGATAATTCCACAAAACATGTGATATGGTGCGTTAGCAGCAGGAAATTAACACCTGCTCTGACCTGGTGCAAAGTCGGTTGACAGCCTGCAACAGAAAAGGGAGTCCAGCCCAGAGGCACATCTGAAGAACAACAGATGCCATAGAGCCACTGAACATGCATTCCGGACACCCAAGAGGGCCACAACACCCACCGCCACCAGCCCCCCCCCCCGGGCCCCACCTTGGGCACCCCCACCTCCGGCGTACCAAGACACTGCACAGAAACATGAACAGAATCACCCGCCTGATGTCGCACAATTGCAACAATCAGCATACATGTGAGCACTAAAAACCTGATTCATACATTCACCATTGAAAGACCAAACAAAATGTCACATTTTAATTTGTCACCAAACAACTATTTTGAAGAGTCGTGGCAGGGCATCCCTGGACAATCTGTGACTCACAGCCTGCAAGACAATATCCAAGACAAGAAGGTGTGTCAGGCACTCATCAAAAGACAGGGAGAGAGAGAGAGAGAAAGAAAGAGAGAAAGAGAGAGACTGAACAAAGAGCGCAAGGCCAATCGGGCCCTTGGCTCATGCAAACATGCCAACAGCTGAGTGTGTCTCGAAATCTGTGCACCCCAAATCACAGGCCTGGCATCAAAGTCAGCGCGAATTCCATATCACATTTAAGAAATGCAAGCAGTAGTCAGACTAAAATCAGGACTGAAAGCTCCTTTATCTCAACACACAAGGCTGAAGGCCAACCAAACCCCCGACCTTGGTCCTGAATGTGGCTGGCACACCCTACTTGAGATACCATACCAGCCTCCGATGACTCCCACACCACAAACTGCGCTAATGAAACACCAACGTGCCCACACCCCACACACACTTGTCCCTGCAAAACCTACACCTGCAAGGGATGCCCTTGACACATTGGCTAAAAACTACCCATACGTCCAAACGTTGCACACACATACGACTCATTGCCCAGACCTGTGGCATATCGTTCACCGACCTTCCGCCGGTCTGAGGAGTGCCGGTGCCACAAGACCAACAAACGCAATGGCAGGCATTCCCGGGCACATGCACAACCCCTGTCACGTGGAACTGTACTGTGCACGAATCCTGCATCTGTTGGGATCCCTGCCAATGACAGTGTTGTGAATCAGTTTCCATCTGAGTTTCCGTCTTGCCTACGTCACCTGCGTCCAGCCCTGGTTCCACTGTCGATCATGCACATTCGAGTGGCCCACTGAGGTCTGCCTATCCAACGCAACGGTAGCTGAATTGGATAATGACTTTACAGTGCGCCCCGTGTTTGTCCACGAACATGAGTGTCACCGGGATAGCCGTGCATGGGATGAACTAATCTTTGGCATATGTGCTGGTAGTTGCACACGGGAGATTGCACAACTCCTCGTGTGCAGTGACCACATTGCGGCGCTCCCCTATTGGGCTGTGTGGCCGATTGGGGAAACGGCGTGGACTGAGCACATCTGCCCAGACCAGTTAATGGATTGGCTCACCCTGGTGTTCCTTGAACCCGACAACGACGTACTATTGGAACACATTGCACATGAAGCTGCGCTAGCATTCATGGACGAGTAACTACGTTCCTGCAGCCATATCGGATTGTCACCCACAGCACAGGTCCCAACACCTTGTTGTATCGTGGGAATGCTCACATATCTCACCATACCCGAGGACATGTCTGCCTTTGACTAGACTCTGAATGCATGTGCATGGAACTACACGTGTGTACACACACCTGTGCAAGGTGATGCAGTTTCATGGTCGGAGCAGCACAGCATTGTTTGGCAACGTTACCAATTCGGACACACTGCTGGGGGGAGAGTACACACATGGCAATGTAGCACGACATGTGACCTTGTTGTACCCTTTCACCTGATCACTGTCATCAGAGCAGACAGTCGGCGCAGTCCGGTGGCAGAGCACTATGCAGACCCCATGGGCTGTAAGTCGTGCCCCCTCACACGGGTAATGGGCAGACGCCAAACAACACATGACTCGTCCAGCAAGGCAAGGTAGACTGAGACCGTTGCCATCCGGAATGATTGGTGTTCATTTCTGCTTCCCCATTTGCTGCACATCGACATGTTCCCATGCAGCGTGTGAGTGTCTTAAGTATGTCCCTGCATGTTGTGGCCGTTGCCTTGTCCGAACTAACACACACATGCCAATAAAGTCTGCGCAACTTTACTGGTGTCTAACTGCGATGAGTGTTGATTAGAATGACCACTCGTGTGCCACAATGAGCATCGTCCCTACACAGGGAGGGACTGACTGACACATTTACAATGGGGGTGGGTCCCTTTTGACAGCTCCACTTCTGTAAGCCAGACATTTTTTTGTGATAGTTGTTGGCAGACCTGTGGACTTACGTTGTCTTCAGCAATGTGAGTATGGTGTCCAACCTCTGACCATGTGGAGCAATGTCATAAATCATAACAGAATGTGTCCACACAGATGTGTGTGAGTAGGTATACGACATGAAGTTCTTTTGTCACATGTGATGTAGGGCACCACTTCTGGCCTGCTACCGATTTGGTCATTCCTACACACAGCCCTATTCAATACATGGACGTGTGCCTACGTTGGGGAGTTGTGAGATTGTTGTTAATGTGCAATAGGGACACAGCTAGTACTCACCTTCACAGTCACCCATTTGGCCATGTGTGATAAACATGCACATTTATGTCATTCACCAGGGTGTACCTTCTTGTGCAATAATTGTCCCTACATCCAGCCATACATTCACACGTGAGTGAACATAGTCATGACACATCTGTGTGATTTCAAATGTTTTATTCACATTTTGGTGAATGACGGAGCTGGAGCTGTACATGGCCATCCAAACCCACATAACATGGAAGCCCAGTGGTGGGCCAACCAGAGTCTTTTGGGGATTGAAAAGTGATTTGGAAGAGGGAGAGTGCAATCTGCAGCAGGATTGCTGTGTAATTGTCAAGCAGTGAAGATATGGCAGTCCATGTCGGTGTCCAGGTGGATGTCGCAGAGTGTTCCGGGAGTCAGTGGAAGGTGTTGTCACAGGGCATGATGCATAGGACAGAACCAGGCAGGGACAGGCCATCTGGCGGTGATGGATGCTACTACCTCCTTCCTCACACAGTAATTACCATCTACAGCTTATTCCTCTGATACTTCTTCTGTGTCTGGTGTGTGTGGCGGTGTAATGGCTGCATCACTGTGTGCCACTGACACATCAGGGGTCGGAGATGTGTGTGTAATAGTTCCCGCTGCAGTTATCTGGGACTGGCTCAGTGGCAGCAATGGCAAGATGATGAACTGCAGGGCATGGAAGATCCCAGCTACAGCTTGTTGGTGTTCAGCTGTGGCAGCCATACTTCCAGCCTGCATCTGCTCCATGGTCTCCATTGTCCTCCGCATCGGTGCCAAATCTGTGCTGTTATCGCTGGTGCCTGTCTGACTAGACAGTTCTTGTATCTGAATAATGGCCCCATCGAGGTCAGCCAAGGATTGTCTGTGAGCATGGTGCGGACAGGGGGTGTCCGTTAGGGACTGTACGTGGTCCCTGATGGTCCTCAGACACCGACGTATGGCATCGAGTTTGGCTGCCACGAGCTCCAAACCCACCCGCAGTTGATCAGCCAACTCCACCTGGCAACCCAACACACTGCATTGAAATTCCATGTATTGTTCGTGGAGGTCCTGAGAGACAGCCATGGTGGTGTGTGTTTCCTGCTGTGTGGTCTGTGCAGGTGGTGGGGTCACCTCAAGGCAGCTGGCCTGCCCTGCTCCTGGGGGTGGGGTGCGGAGGCTGTCCATTATCCGTTGGAGGGTGTTTTGACATATGTGCAGGTTGTCCTCTTCATCATCACTGATGGGATTTGTGGTCTGCTCTGCAGTAAGTGTTGATTGTCCCTCTGCAATGTTAAGGGGAGATGTAGGTTAACAGAGTTTCTCATGTATGTTGACGCTTTGCAGATGTTTACATACAGACTGCATGACAATGCACACTGTGACTGTTTTGGTGGAGCTGGCTATTTGATGGCAGACAGTGGGATTTCGACTACAGGACGGATGTGTGGTATTACCCGTACATTATCATCACAGAGTGTCAGGCAATGCCAGATGTGAGTGAACAGTTACTACGCACAAGCGGAACCTATCGTGTCCTCTTTCCTGTGGTGTAGGTCTTGCACTTTGTACCACATTTCCGTCATTGCTGTGATTGCTATGTGTGGGGCTGCATTGTGGGGGAGTTGCCCGTGCAGCTCTGATTCCGTGTACCCTTATCCCTTTGAGGCGGTGTGTCTTGGTCATATGTGCTCTTGGACATATCTTGTGGCCTTGTGCATTGTTCGTCTGCTGCGTGTATTGGACGGCATGGGTTGTGGGTGCACGTGGATATGTCAGAGTGTGACCTGCTCCTTTACAGATGTGATCCGCACTGGGCCACCTCCATGTCGATTCGTGCACCATGTCATGTATTTTAGCTGCCATGATATCGGTCATGCAGTGTCACTTGAATAGTCAGTGTGGCTCACACAGCCGCTGCTTTTCTGGATTCATCACATGTGCATGGCTCAGTTCTGTCGTTTGTGATCTGGAGGGGGCCCATATGTGCACATGGTGGACGGTGGGCTACTTGGTGTTTGTATGTTTGCTGCAGTGTTGCAAGTGTATCAGGGACATGTTCCACAGTCATTTTGCATGTGCAGTGTGCTACACATGATTGTGCATGTGGGCCATTGTGCCCATCTCCCCCCGTCCCCCAGTCCCTCAGTCCCTGGTAGTTACTCACCCTGTTGCTGTTGGGTCAGGTCATTTCGAGCTGTGTCCAGGCCTCCAACTCCTGACACCAGCTCCACACTGATGACTATGGCCTCCATTTCCTCCAGCTTATCCAGCTCCTCCTGTGGCGCAGGACTCCCACCTTCAGTCGCCCTTGCTGCCTTCCTTTTGGCGGCGAGTTTCTCCTTGGTTTGGCTGTGCAATTCATGCCAGCACCTCTTCACCTCATCCATTGACCTCCATGACACTCCGATTGCATTGACATTGATGACGATAGACTGCCATATTTCCATTTGGGTTGCCAGTGCCGCAGTGGAGGTGACGAACAGTTGTTGATGGTGTTCTATCACCTCCGTGACGATGATCCGGTCTCCCTGAGGACTGAACCCCGTCTTCCTCTTCTCCTTGCCCTTCCCCAAACACGGGGTTCCATGCTGGTCCTCTGTGGGGCTTGTGGAGTTCGGCTTGTCCTCTGCACTCGGTCCGGGTGCATCCATGGTGCTACGCAGTTTGAATTGTTTTTTCTTTTCCTTTTATAGTGGATTTTCTTGCATGACGCGTGGGAATTGCAGGCCTGTCGCTGGTTTTCGCTGATTTTGGTATCGCGCTTTGGGGCATCACAACTTTTTGGGTGTTCGTGTTTCGCATTTTCTGTTTGTTGCGTTGGTTTTTACGCGGTCATTTGGCACGATACCGTGCTGCTATCGCATGGTGCCGCCGGGTTGGGAATTGGACGTTAAGATGGTGTTATTTTCTCGCAATAGACTGCGATATGCAAAGTTGCGTTAAGCTAAATTTGCAATGGTTATCACACGTTCTTGAGAATATCCCCCTATGTGTCAAGTCATCAGTCAAAGATCAGGAGCTGAATCACAAAGTGAGCACTGGCACTCTAAGGTAATGGTCAGTCTGTGCCAGTTTGGCGCTGACTAGTATCTTAAGTAGTTGAAGAACGAGAGGAGTGACTATTTTACCGCCTTAGGATATGCTAAGTAGTTGCCTGTCACAGGAACATTTAAGGGATGTCCTGCTTTTGGCTGAAAATGTAGCAGCATTAGTTGACATTTCTAAAGTAAACAACAGAGCATAATAGTATACGCAACATAACTAAGCAACTAAAACATAAGATATCACAACAAAATAGTCAAAACAGAACACAATAAAACAATTGCAGTACAAAATCACTTTGCAATAACGCAGCAGAAAAACACAGCAGAAAAAAAGAACACATCGCCACTACAACAAAATCTTAAAAAGCAAATGAACAAAGGCATTATTGTCACAAATCGCCACGTCCAGAAGCCTGTTTTCATGATATGACTGTGAAAGGTGTTTGGAGCAAGCATTGCCCCACAAAGAAAATTAAAGTGTGGCAGTCAAAGAGGTTTGTGATCAACGCAGGGCCTTTCCAAGCAACATCTCCCGCTGTGCAGATACTGTTCAGTTTCCTAGAACCCAGATCATTTGCTGTCACCCTGGTCATCTCATATTGTTCCGTCGGCATTTTATTTAACAGATCTTTCTTTAAGGTCTTTTTCCAGGAAATATGTCTTTTCATTACCTCAGAGAACTGATCGCTCAACAGTTCCAGCATCCTTTCCTAGTAATGATTTTCTATTGCCTCGATTCATAGTTTTCCTCTTGTAGAGTCCTCCGGAGTGCCTTTAAATTTGGACAAAGAAGAGAATGTTCAGAACAGTGCCAACTGTATCAGTGCACAGACACCCAAGGGCTTTTATAAGTGCTTCCCTTAAAGTCTTAGCTCGCCTGTGGCTAGTTGGTTAAGTCTGACTAAGAAAACAAGCCTTCTTTGATGTGCCCTGCTAGAGTTAGGGAAGGGTGCTGTCCACAATTACCTCAATGATTACCTTGATCTGCAGGAACCCCAAGCACCCAAGCTTTTCCTTCACATCACAAAGATGATATTAACAGTAAACCTTGAAAAGCAGCACAGCGAAGTGGTTTGTATACCAGTGTTTTTATGGTTACAAGCAAGAGCCCCAATATAACCCAATTGGAATTTATCCTCCTCCATTAAGGACAGAGCTGCTGCCCATGAACAAGTTCCCGCAGCAGGTATCACTAATGCCATTTCTTTGTACTTCGTTTGCTTGTTTAGTGATGTAAGAAAACACAGTGGTGAATATTTGGACACATAATACTATTTCAGTTAAATGGCCAACCAGTGCATGAAGTCACAAGATATCTCAAAACTCAAAGTTACATCATCAAACATTCTGAAAAGCCTATTGTAAGAAATTGTTAGAAATGAAGAACTTGGTAAAGATAACTCACTTTTTTTCTGTACAGTGGATGGTCCCTGTAAGTCAGCTGGTCCTTTGATATCACCAGGGAAGCAGGCAATTTCGAGTACATACATTACCCATGTGAGAGTAGTTGTGTACTTCTAAATTTGTGTATTATTAACAACGTGCAAAATGTGGATCTACACTTGATTTTATATGTCAATATTCATGTATTGGAATAATGATTATATGGTAATAAAATATGACAAAGAAACACTGCTCTTATTTGTAAAAATTGTAATTCCTTTCCTCACACCATGATACATTTTCAGTTTTGGTTATACTCTGTGAGAATATTTCCTATATGAACCTTCAAATTTGGTGGTGGGTCAGAAGACTTTCCAATACTACTAGGGATGCTGCCCGACTTCTTACTGATTCTTCTGCTCATTGGGACTTAGAATAATTATTGATTTTTCTTACTATTTTGGATTGCCCTATACTGAGAACCTGTCGTGGATGTGCTTTTGGGGCTCATTCTATTAGGGGTGCTATGGCTAGTAAGGCGTTTATGAGAGGTTTTAGTTTGAGTGGTATTTTGCGGGCAGCTGATTGGTCTGATGATTCAACATTAAAAAGAATCTATTTTAAACCTGTGGAAATTGTGTTGGAAAGAGCTTTAGAAGAACTATGAACCTGCATAATATTGGCCTTCGGGCCATGCCATCAAATGCAGATTTTCCACAGTTTTAATGGGAAGAAAATCTTGATTTTATTAAAGGCACGGAGGCTAATATTATCCCTCTGCTTACCCACCCTTTTAATATTTGTGTGCTTTTTTATTTAGGTTAATGCAGAAGAGATGGATATCGAAGACAAGTATCTGGAAGGCGCAAATGGATTGGACCTTTTGGATCGATAGTTGGGACTTTGTTTGGAACTTTGTTTATTTTGCAGCAGTTAAAAGACGAAGATGGCTGCCTGTTCTATGGTTATATGCATGTTCAGTGTTCTAGAGTTTTTAAGTGTTCTAATTCTAGTTGTTGATGTTGATGCTGTGTTTGAGGGAAATAAAGGTATGTGCTTAATATTAGCCTGCGTGCCTTTAAGAAAATTAAGATTTTCTTCCCATTAAAACTGTGGAAAATCTGCATTTACCAACATGTTGCGTTGTGGTTGCACCACTTTTGATGCGTAGTCACAGCGCAAAATGCTGGTAGATATTTACAAAGCCACACAAGGGGCGATTTCCACCCCCATTTGTTGCTTTGTAATGAAATGTAAATGCAACGCAGTGGTTTACGCTGCATTGAGGTGCATTTTGCTCTGCGAGGTGTTCCATGGGTTGAGCATGGGCGTACCCACAGATCCACCCATTGATTTCACGCAATCCTAGATTTAAAACCTTTTGCAAATATGGGATTGTGTGAAATTGCTATGCCTCCTAGAGAATGGAGTGACAAGGTGAAAAATCTTTTTTTGTCCTCGTTAATTCATCTTTCTATGTGTGCTGCATGCTTGTGTGTTCTGCAGCATACATAGAAAGAGGAAAATGACTTGAAGAATCGTCATTATGCAGGAACAAATCCGTTCCTGCACAAAAACAATTATCCCTGTGATGCAGGAACCCTTGCACTGAGGTGCAAAGGTGCCTGTGTTGGCGCTAGGCTGCACACTGTGCCAGCTCTGTGAGAGAGCAGAAGTGAGCCATATCTTAGTTGATATGGCACATTTCTGCTCTCTCCCTTTCACGTAGAGCAGCAAGTTGCCTGGCTGCACTGAGTTTCGTAAAAGGTTAGTAAATCTGGCCCTCAATCTTTATCTTGTGTTTTAATCGCAACACAATTAAGTGTGCAGTAAATCATGCAGTTCATCTCACAAAGCAAATTAACAGGACCAGAATCACACAATATTAACTGATGATTATTCTCCATTCACCCTATTTTAACTCGGACAGCTGCCGTAACATGATTAATAATGCATTTATTGCTAATGCCTCCACCTTGACCTCCTCTTTCTGACGAGGGCTAGGTTTGGAACCTCTGCATAATGAACAATAGAGCAGGTTGCACCAGTATAGGTCAAGAATAATATAGGGTGGCCATTCAACTCACTATCTACATATAGACCACGTTGTTCTAACTTCAAGACTGCACCAAGCTTGCAATCCCCCTCCCATCTCAGGCACTGTGATTGTGTATTTGTTTCTGGCGAAAATTGAATAAAGTCATTATTCAGACTCAATGGAGTCTGTTGGTACTCTGGGTTATAAGGTATATGAGGCCATATGTATCAAGCTAAATTGAGATCACAAACGCTGAAATTCGAAGAAGTTCAGCATTTGCAATCGCAATTTAGCAGTTTGCAATGTATCACACAAAAACCCACTCGCAAAATAAGGAATTGCAAAATTTGTGATTCCCTATTTTGCAAATGCATTTAAGGAATCGCAAATTGCAATAACTTAAATGCAATGTAAGAAGCACAAAAAAAAGTGCAATTTGGCCTTAATTTATCGCAAATTACCACCAACTTCAAGTTGGTGGTAATTTGCGGTTTTCTTTAAAAAAGCACTTTTATGAAGTGCCATATGTCACACATACATGCCCTTCGGGCATGTATGTGCGCAAAATGTGCACACATGCATATTTCAGGGGTGCAACAGTGTGTCCTTTTGGCACTCTTGCAACCTTGAAATTGCATTCTCAATTTGTGATTCTCTAATTGGTAATCGCAAATTGAGAATGTCTTCCCATTCATTCCTAAGGGCCTCCTAGCCCATAGGAATGAACAGGAAGCTATTCCTTATTTGCGAATCTCAATTTGCGATTCTCAAATAAGGAATATGTAGGATTCGCAAAAATTTTAGCAAATCCTACATACATTGCATTTTGCGATTCTCTAATTGCGGGTGACCGCTCAGCCCTCCACAGGGCTTGGTCGCCCCACTCACTGCTGCCGCTCCTGCCTGCCTTGCCGCCTCCTGCCTGCAGATTCCTTCGCTCGCTGCCCGGTGCTCCTGGGAATTTCCTGCTGCCCGCTGCTTCTTGGAATTTCCCGCCGCTGCCTCCCTGCGGCCCCGCCCCCCCTGTGATTCCATTCGCCGCCCCGCTCCCGCCACCCAGCTGCTCCTCCCTCCCGGCTCCTTACTTAAGGGGACCGTAGGGGACCACAGAGTGTGACCGCTCAGCCCTCCACAGGGCTTGGTCGCCCCACTCACTGCTGCCGCTCCTGCCTGCCTTGCCGCCTCCTGCCTGCAGATTCCTTCGCACGCTGCCTGCTGCTCCTGGGAATTCCCTGCTGCTCCTGGGAATTTCCCGCTGCCTGCTGCTTCTTGGAATTTCCCACCGCTGCCTCCCTGCGGCCCGCCCCCCTGTGATTCCATTCGCCGCCCCGCTCCCGCCACCCAGCTGCTCCTCCCTCCCGGCTCCTTACTTATGACGCCCCCAGAGCGACCGCGCAGCGGACGCGCGCAGCGGGAGCACCGATTGAGCGCCGAAGGTGCGCCAAAGGTAAGCCCGTCTGCGCCCGTCTGCGCCTGGACCGCGCCCTCGCCAGCACACCCTGCACATCTACGACGCCAAAACCCTCCACGCACTCAACGCCGGCCGAAACACCGCCTGCTACCGAGCCACCACGAGACGCACCCACGGACCCTTCACCTGCCTGACCTGCCGCTTCACCGGCCTCCGACCCAACACCGCACCCGCTAAACCGAGCCCCAGCAACAAACACCTGATGTGCATCCTGCTCAACACCCGCTCCGTTCACAGGCATGCCGTCGAACTCTGGAACCTCCTCGACTCGACAGCACCAGACATCGCCTTCCTGACGGAAACCTGGATGAACGCCTCCTCAGCGCCCGACGTCGCCATCGCCGTCCCAGAAGGCTACAAAATCACCAGGAAGGACCGCGTCAACCAGACAGGAGGAGGCATCGCCATCATCCACAAGAACACCATCCGCATCACGACCAACTCCGATGACACCTTCACCTCCGCCGAACACCTCCTCTTCCAGATACACACCGACCCCAAGACCACGCTCAGGGCACCCTCGTCTACAGACCACCGGGACCACGCACACAGTTCAGCGAAGACATCACTGACTTCGTCAGCCCGCACGCCATCAATTCCACCGACTACATCCTCCTTGGGGACCTCAACTTCCACCTAGAGGACAACAAGGACCGCAACACCACTGCTCTGCTGGACAACCTGGCCAAACTCGGACTCAAGCAACTGGTAACCACCCCCACCCACTACACCGGCCACACGCTTGACCCAGTCTTCTCATCCAGCAAATACGTCACCTTCAGCCACTCCACCAATCTCCAGTGGACTGACCACAGCTGCGTCCACTTCAGCTTCAGTAAAACAACGACCCACCACCACCCTCAATAAGCCCCCCGCAGGAGCTGGAACAAGATCACCGGCGACCAGCTCACCACCTTCCTCAGCCAGAACCCCCCCACCAGCTCAACGGACCCCAACGAAGCCGCCAACAACCTCACACAGTGGATCACCAACTGCGCAGACGCCCTCGCACCACTGAAGAAGAACCCCCCCAGCAGACGCGGCAGCAAGAAAGCCTCCTGGTTCACCGACGAGCTCATCACCTCCAAGAAGAACTGCCGCTCCCTGGAGAACACCTGGCGCACCAACCAGACCACAGACAACATGACGGCCCTCAAACATGCCACCCGCAAACACCACCAACTGATCCGCGCCACAAAGAAGACAGCCTTCAAGGAACGACTGGACAACAACACCGACAACAGCAAGGAACTCTTCAGCATCGTCAAAGAGCTCTCCAACCCCGACGCCGGAAACAATGACATCACTCCCTCGCAAGTCCTCTGCGACTCCCTCGCAGCCTTCTTCCACGACAAGATCGCCAACATTCACAACAGCTTCGGCCCACCAACCACGAACCCCACCACCGAACCGATGCCCCCCACCGCCACCCTCCGCACCTGGACCCCAGTCAGCACCGAAGACACAACACGCACAATGAACACCATCCACTCCGGATCCCCTACGGACCCCTGCCCACACCACATCTTCAACACGGCCGCCCACATCATCGCACCCCACCTCCGCGACATCATCAACGCCTCCTTCAACACCGCCACCTTCCCGGAGTGCTGGAAACACGCCGAGATCAGTGCCCTGCTGAAGAAACCAACTGCAGACCCCTCCGACCTCAAGAACTACCGCCCCATCTCGCTCCTTCCGTTTCCTGCCAAAGTCATCGAGAAGACCGTCAACAGACAGCTAGCCGCCTTCCTCGAGACCAACGGATCCCTCGACCACTCGCAATCCGGCTTCCGAGCCAACCACAGCACGGAGGCCGCCCTCATCGCAGCCACAGACGACATCAGATCCCTAATGGACAACGGGGAAACTGCGGCCCTCATCCTCCTGGACCTCTCCGCAGCGTTCGACACTGTCTGCCACTGCACCCTGGTACAGCGCCTGAACAACACCGGCATCCAGGGGAAGGCCCTGGAGTGGATCACCTCATTCCTCGCCGGAAGAACCCAGAGAGTCCGCCTCCCCCCGTTCCGGTCAGCGGCCACCGAAGTCATCTGCGGCGTTCCACAAGGGTCATCGCTCAGCCCCACCCTCTTCAACGTCTACATGAGCCCCCTCGCAACCATCGCACGTCAACACAACCTCAAGATCATCACCTACGCCGACGACACCCAGCTGATCCTCTCCCTCACCAGCGACCCGGACGCCGCCAGAGCCAGCCTACACGAAGGGATGAAAGACGTCGCCGAATGGATGAAGAACAGCCGCCTGAAACTGAACTCAGACAAGACGGAGGTCCTCATCCTGGGATCATCACCCTCCACCTGGGACGACTCCTGGTGGCCCCCCGCCCTGGGAGCCACCCCCAACCCAACGGACCACGCACGCAACCTAGGCTTCATCCTGGACTCCTCCCTCTCGATGACCAGACAAGTCAACGCCGTCTCGTCTTCATGCTTCAACACCCTGCGCATGCTTCGAAAGATCTTCCGGTGGATCCCCACCGAGACCAGGAAGACGGTCACCCAGGCCCTCGTCACCAGTCGGCTGGACTACGGGAACGCCCTCTATGCCAGCACCGCCGCCAAACTCCAGAAGAAACTCCAACGGATCCAGAACGCCTCAGCACGACTCATCCTGGACATCCCCCGACACAGCCACATCTCCGGACACCTGAGAGACCTGCACTGGCTCCCCGTCAACAAAAGAATCACGTTCCGACTCCTCACCCACGCACACAAGGCCCTCCACGACCTGGGCCCCAAGTTCCTCAACAGCCGCCTGACCTTCCACAAGCCCACCCGCCAGCTCCGCTCCGCCAGCCTCGCTCACGCCACCGTCCCCCGCATCCGCAGAGCCACCGCCGGAGGAAGATCCTTCTCCTACCTGGCAGCCAAGACATGGAACTCCCTCCCCATCCACCTCCGGACAACGCAAGACCATCTCGCCTTCAGGAAGCAACTCAGGACCTGGCTGTTCGAGCAGTAGCGTTCCCCCTCCCCCCCCCCCCCCCCCCCCCCAGCGCCTTGAGACCCTCCGGGTGAGCAGTGCGCTATACAAATGCCTATGATTAATTGATTGATAATTGCGATTCGCAAACAAAATGCAATTAGAGAATCGCAAAACTTGGTTTTGATACATATGGCCCCTTGTACCTTATGTTTTGGTGCATCACTGGAACTACAGGCACATATGGAGTTCCCCTTGATTTTGCACATTCTGCACAGAAGTTGGTAGGGTTGGGGCAACCTATGTCTGTATCTGTTTTATTTTGCTGCATCTTAGGAACAAAAGCATTCTGAATTAGGTCTGGATGGGTCTAGTAATGTATACAGTCTCAGACCTAACTCCCTCTATCCTGCTCTATAATACGTTTTACATTTCAATTCGAGTGTTTCCAGTGCCCTATTTTGCCACAGAAAGGGGAAGCAGTGCTCCTTATAAGCAAGGAGTACAATTACTCAAATATGCTCTGCTATGACACGGCAGCTGTACTCTCTCCTTTGACCATCCTAACACCTAGCATAGGATGTACTCCATTAATTCCAACATTATCGGCAGGAGCTGTTTAGGAGGTAGTTCTTTCTCCTATTTCACCAATTCCTGGAACGACCTACCCCTTCAATCAGCCTCTTTGCTGTAAGAGTTCAGGAACAAGCTCAAGACATGGCTCTTTGACCTATGCACACAGAACATTAGCCCCTGGAGACCCCACTGGGTGACAAGTCGCACTCCACAAGTCTGATCGATTGATTGCAAAATTTGAATCAGAACCCATCGTCTGATTTCTGTTGTTTATTTGAGTCTGCTTTCTCTGTGCACTCATACGCTTCTCTTTAATCTTTTTCGGCTTTGTGTGAAAACAGTCACTGCAATATTTAGTGTATTTCAAGATTTCACCAATATTCTTGATTAGCCAGCACATCACACTCTGCTGAATTTGTGAACTAAGCTTAGGGCGCAAACCTAAAGTGAACCTGATACAAATCCACTACAGATTCTTTCTTAGGCCTTCAAGTGCACTGTACTTGCTATAAGTCTGCATGAGTCTTTCATAATGAGCATGTACTAACTGTTTCAGCTCTTGTGTAGCTCTCAGTTAACTTCTTCCGCTGACGATTTCTTTTACAAATAATCTTTTACCACATCTATCATCAGCCACCACAGCTGAAGTATTATTAGATACATCTCTACTTGGTTCCTCGGTTGGCTAAGTACCAGCAGTTTTACACTCTGTCCATAAATCTCTAGGGACAACAATTTCAAATAACATATCCAAAAGAATCTAAAGCATTTTTTCAAATTGTCACCAATCTATGAACTTTCTTGTGCCTCTTATAAGGATACTTTTGTCGATTTTGGACAATTCGTCATAAAAGCATAAAGATCACTTCTAGTCCAAGGCACATGCACATCATTTCCTGCATGCACTTCTCTCTAAGGAAATTCTGAAACTAATGATTACCTTCACATTTTTTACTGTCTCCTTACCTTTCTTTTAGTAGTAACTTTCTCCTTGCACTTTTCTCTCTACTTCTTCAAGTCTCTTCAAGACTCTCAATTCTTTAGTTTTCTCAACTAAATCCTTAATGTGAGCCAGCAATGTCACTAAGCCCAATTATTTTATCTCCACTTTACTCAAATCCATTTTATAATTTCTCTATTCATTCCTTATGCTGCTTATATCAACCTCATATTCATCAGCTAATTCTTATAGTTTATCATGTGCTTCATTCACACACCTTGCTGCTTCTCTGTTCAGGAATCTCTTTTCATCTACATTATGGGACATTAGTCAATTTAAATCAACTGCTCTCTGCTCAGTCTTTAATTGCCTTTAAAAGTCCAATATTAATCTCACTCTCTGTAGGAAGCTCAGCAGGGGAAGTAGCAGAAACATCAGTAGACGCAGGAGTTTAAACAGTAAGAAACGTATGTCAATCATTCTTCTCCATTACTTTGTATGAGAATTGTCAATATCTTGTTGCATTCTGATTCCAAAATAAAGTACTCGTTTGGTGTCAAATTCCACAGGGGTCGACTGGAACTCCCTCGATTTTTAGTCAACTTCTGAGGAAAGATTAAGAGTACTAGCAGTTGCCCTGTAATTCAGTCTTGGTCCAATATATTGATGGCCTGTTTGTAGCATAAAGGACGAAAGAAGGCTGTAAGCTAGTCACAATTGTAGTTCTGAATCATCTTGCTGAAATTGGTCACGTTGTCCTCATATTAAAAAAGGAGCAAGGTAAGTCTCAAAAGAACACCTTTTTGCAGTCATGAAGATGAATAATTCAACCACATGGAGGGAGGAGGGGCTGTTTCTGGGAAAAGTTGGCTACTGTTGGTAGATTCCAAACCTTTACCTCACTGTGAAGTCTGTAATAGGTGGTATCAAGGATCTGAAGGCATGAAGGCCTTCCGAGAAGTTAGAGAAAAATTGTGTAGTGCACCCGCCCTATGATTAGTGAGTTTTCCCTTTTCTGCCACATGAAGACTGGGTACTCATTGTGTATTCTTACTCAAAAACATGGAGGGGTTATGAGACCTGTGGTATATTTTTCTGCTGTGCTGAATCCAGTAGTTGTATTTCTTCCTCATTGCCTAAAAGCAGTGGCAGCTATTTGCTTTGCAATTGAACAAAGAGAAGGTATTGCAATGGGACATTTGCTTATTGTGTTTGTTCTCCATTCGGTTGAAACTTTGCTAACCCACACCAGTACTCAGTATATAACAAACAGTCACCTCACAAAATATGAACAAATCATATTGCCAGATTAATGCATCTCAATCAGGTGTAAATAAAATCCTACAATGCAGCTACCAGTTTCAAACAGCAAAGAAGACAATAATAATAATGCTGATGATGAACCAGAACATGATTGTGCCAATGCCACATAATTATGCACCAAACCAAGATCAGAGATCATAGATATTTCTTTTGAATTGGCTGAGATGATTTTGTTTGTGAATTGTTCTTTCTGGGAAACCATCATGGAGCAATGAAAGCTGCTTATGCAGTCTGTTCTATTTCTGAACACATGGTAGCATCATACCTGCCTCACATACCTTCAGCAAAAGTGGCAAAGTTGATTGCACTGACAAGAGCTTGTTGCTTTGCAAATGCCTTGAATGTGACAATTTACACAGACAGCAGTATGGATTTGGAGATATACATGATTGTGGGCATCTGTGGTCACAAAGGGGTTTTGTGACATTTTCTGGTACTCCCATCAGGAACGGTTCTTATATTATTGATTTGTTGGAAGCAATGCAACAATTAAAAGACATTGTAGTGGTCAAGTGCACGGCTCATAAGGTTGTTGAGGATATAATCACATTGGAAAATAAATATGCTCATCCAGGGCAATATATTGTGCACTTGAAAAGACAACAATGAGAAAATATGAGCAAATCACAGTACAAGAATCAGAACAAAATTAATCAAGTGAAATTTGTGTTGAAAATACAAATCATAAATTGTTTTCCGTAATTGTTTCTGTTCAATGCAGACCTCATTAAGTGAGTTGAGGTATCTCCAGGAGGAGGTACTAGAAGATGAAAACCAAACATTGGAAATGTTAGGTTGTAAGAAAAATGTTAATGATATTTGGATTATGCCTGAATTTGAATATGTTCTTCCTGACTCAATGTTACATAACATGGCCCGTTAGTTACATGGACAAACATATGTAGGAAGGGATGCAATGACCACGATTTTTCAAATGTTTTGGTTTAATACCAAATTTAGAGGTGTTGAAGAAGATTTGTGTCGGAGATGTGTCATTTGTCAGGGAAAGAGATTGTCATTATGAATCATATTGGCAAATCAGAGGGCCTACTAGACTTTCAGTACACTTCATTGAGGTGCCAGTTTATAATGGCTATAAATATGGTCTTGTGATTGTCCGTCTATTTAGGACTATCCTACTGAGAGATGTGACAATATGACAGTTGCCAAACTCTTGTTTACAGAATTAATTGAATTTCATGTTTTGGCCTGCCAACTTCTATTGACACATTAAAAATTAGATCCTTACATTGATGATTTGATCAGGTCTCCTGATTGGCAAGAAGATCCACTGTAGTTATCATCCTCAATCATCTGACCTTGTAGAGAAGATGAACACGTTAATCAAAAATAAGCTGGCCAAAGTATGTGCATCCAATTTTTCTAAACATTCTGATGCTCTTCCTCTTGTTTTCATGAACATTAGAAGTAACTATATGAAAAGAATGGACTCTTCCCCCATGAAGTGTTTATGGGCAAAACCAGCAACACCCTATTTCAATAACTGATAACATTGTATTGGATTACTACACAGGTCTAGCTGATGTGGTGAAATCTCTCACTTCTCAGGTGTTCTTGTCAACATCACCGACAAAAGAAACTCTGTGTCATCCACTGCAGCCAGGAGACAGGATCTTGTTGAAGAAGCATGTCTGAAAGAGCTACCTGGAAGGGACACTGGAAGGGACCATATCAAGGCGTGCATGTGACTAACACTGATGTGAAGTGTGCCAGAATCCCACAGTTGATTAACACAGCTAACATGAGAAATGTGGGAATGGCAGTGACAAATCAGGCTCAAACTCGCAGTTTGGATCAAGAGAGGGAAGAAGAAACTTTTGAAAATGCTGAAGATGCCGATGAAAGTAAGGATTCAGGTGAAGGTACCAGAGGCCAGTTTCAACTTGAGAATCAGAGTGAAGAGCAGCACCAAGAACAAATAGTCTCTGATCCACCTAATGAGAAGCTCCAGGTGAAATTTCGATATAATAATATATATCACCCCTAGGGTAGGCCGTACACATCCCCTAGGGCAGGGTGTAGTATATTTATAAAGCTGGAGATGTACCATTAGGTTTTCTATGTTCTGGAAGTGAAAAACCCTTAAGGCGGTGAACATCTATGTCTGCAGTGAGAAAACTTCTGTTAGTAAGAAACCCTGAATGAATATTGACACCTTAACTGGGGCTGTTGACAATGACAAACTATAAAGTGACTTGCAAGAACAGACAATATGAGAATTACTACACCATTCATAGCTACCTGGGGGGTTAGCTAGATGCCAAAGTAAACAGACGTAGGCTCGGAAAGATCTCAGGACCCACCAGTGCTCCTGAATATCAAACACCATCATATTTCCTATTTTGTGGGGAGCAAACTGTGGCTGAACCTCCCCTCAGGATCCTATGCATCTCAAGTTGGCTGGGTAGCGGAGAAAAGCAGTGGAACGGCTCGATCGGGCTGTAATCTAAGATGGCAGCGGTACCAAAGAATTTGTGATAAGCAGGAATGTAGCTTGGTTAGTAAGATTGGGGAGGAGTTGAGCTTTAGATTTTCCAACAATCGTGCTCGCATGTCTTATGATAATACAGCATATGAGAAGCCGGTCATGGGGAGGTTAAGGAGCAGTGGAAAGGGAGAAGAGTGTGGATTGTTAGGGTTTTCTTTAAACTCAATATTTTGTAAAATAACCATTTTTAAGTTCTTCAAAACAGACACAAAAGTGTGTGTGTGTTTTTTGTCTGTATTTGTGTATATGTAAAAATCCCAAGTGAAATCCAAAAAAATATTTCACCATACCCAACTTTAAGCACCTGTACCCAAACTTATTATTAGAGAATGCATTTATTAAGGTGGTCTAAAACCTCAAACACCCCCCCTGAAGCTACACCCCTGACGATGAGTCAGTGTAGTGGACCTCCTTCAAAGGGTGTTGGCGGCTCACCCTGGTCCCTGAATGCCATAATAGGCCGAGAGGGGTGCTCGTTGCTGAGCGGCTGTAAACAGGAGCCCCGTCGGAGACCCAGTGCGTTGTAGTGGCTGCATCAGTCTGAAGTAACATTGTGTGAGACTGGAACTGTAATCGAAGTTTTTTTGCTGCTATGTGAAGCCAAACAGTGCCACACTTGGCAACCTGGAGCATGGATTAGATCGGCGGGGTGTCTATCATCCTTTGGCTTGTGTAGAAAGTAGCTGTCACTAGAGGGGACGGCACTCTGTTGGGTCTCGTAGGAAATGATGCACTTCTATTGCTGGATTGGGGGACTCATGGATATCCAGCAACGTGAAGAGGGTTGCGACCTGGGTATGTGAAGTAGGGAGTTCTGCAAAGCAAATCTGACCATACATGCCAACATTTGGGAAGAGAAAAGTGGGAGATTTTTAAAATAACTGGGAGAATGTATTTCTTCCATTGTCTCACACTGAAGCAGAGGCAATTTCCAGGGAGAGCAGCCAAAATAAAGCCATTTTTGGCTTAAAGAATCGCAACTCATCAGTCTTAATTGGGTCTATTGGCATATAGACGTGTATTAAACTCTGCCTGTGTATGCCAATAATCATGTATGCCCTGGCTCGTAAACTGATCGAAGTATCCTCTATGAGTTATGGTAGAACATCATGGTAGACTAACACCATCTACATGGTGACCCACGACCTAAAAGGTCCACAAGTAGTGGTGTGTAAGCGTGGCACTAAAAGGAGAAATAAAGGTGAAACCATGACCGGAGAGGACTCTCCAAGTGAACTCTACAACCGAGCCACAACACCTTGGAGGAAGCAAGGAAGGCCATGCGATGTGCATAGTGGAAACACCTTTTGAAAGTCATTCAGAACAATTCGAGAAAAACCTCAAAACCATATCAGACCTGAAAGGCTCATTGGAGCGTAAGATTGATGAAGTGAAGGTAGAGGTTGGCCTCCAATGCTTTGATTATAAAAGCTCACTTAGAGGGTTATTGAGAGACTGAGTCTACCCTGGCTTCAATGGGGCCATTAATACAGGAGCTGCAGGTGCAGGTGTTTACTTAAAAGGCCAGGCATCTACAAGAGAGATTGAAAGATGCAAAAAGTCGCTCTAGCAGGAGCAATATTTGTGTCACAGGTTACCCTGAGGGGTTAGAGGTACAGGCTGTCGAAACACATGTGGAAACATGGTTGTTGGAGAATTTATTTGAGGGAAACACCCCTCTTTCATTTTGTGGTCAGAAGAGCCCATTGGCGCACCCCGATTCTAGGGGCTGGTGCCCGACCAATGGTTATGAGGCTCTTCAAGTAGCGGGATAAAGACCAAATACTGCAGGTGACACGACGACGCCAACTGTGGCTGGTAGAAAGTAACCTGGTTTATCTGTTCCCAGACTACATGACCAGGGCACAAAAGTCGAGAATTTATTTTCTGGATGTCATAGCCAAATTGCACCAACTGAATTTTAAGTATGCCTTGTTCCCTGCACGGCTATGCGTAACAAATGATAACACTGCTCATATGTTTGATACTCCTACAGAGGTCTGAGACTGGCTCGAAGGTCAAGGTGTATCAATAATGGAAAGAGGAAAGCAGTATGTCGTACAGACAAGCCTCAATGGTGTAGACGGAATAGACTCTTGGACTGCCCATCTCGGAAACAAGCAGAAGAAGATGGGCCAAAGGGGTGGCAGTCTTAGACCAATATGGCAATTCTCAGGGGAGGATTAGCATGGCTAATCCTGTGGTATCAAAGACAAAGGCAGATTCTGAGCAGGAAGACCTTGCAGATATCCTGAAGTTGGTCCTGTAGTGACTCCTATGACAGTGGACATCAATGTTTGGAGGAGAATATAGCACTCATGAACTATAAAAGGGCAGAAATGTTTATGGCGACTACCAGGGGAAGGATTGAAGATATGAGAAAAAGATTTTTTTGGCAAGTAGGGTTGGGGTCCCGGATGGAATCTGAGATGTGAGTATAAGATATGGTACATTTGCTCCTCTCTCCTGAAGAGCAGAAGTGTGCGGTAGGAACCTATTGGTGACACGTTGAAAGATGTTGTTTTGTTGTTGATATGTGTTACATATACTTGTTTCATGTAAGTCATGTGAAGAGGTTTTGGGAATAAGAACCAACTGCACCTATGTGTCAGTACTAGTCACCATGCTCAGTGTCGGAAGATATCTATGGGCGGAGCATCGAAAATGGAGTGCAGATAAAAGTGAGGTAGTTGCCCGCAACTCTGGCCACACCGATCCCTGTTATGGCATCTATATAATTGGTTTACCTGTCATGACAGAGGATTGGCTGTTGCATCTAGTATACACAAAAGGTACTCCTGCCTGAAGACATGGGAAGTTAAGATAGCATGCCTACAGGCAACGCACTTGTTGCAGGCAGACTTGCATGCGTTGCGATGCTCTTGGGGTGGACAGGTAGCAAGTTAAAATTATTCTACATTGGCCAGGAGGTCGATGGAGTAATTAGCTTTCGAGTTCCTTGTTCAGATCTTGCAGACACACATTGATCTCAAAGGTCGGTATACATTAATATATAGGATGCTGAAAAGAACTCTTTTACTTATAGTCGGTGTCTATGCCCCTAACTCCGGCTTAATGCAATTCTTAGAGTCACTAACCCCACGCTTAGTGCGAAACTGTGAATGCAGTGGCATTTGGGGTGGACATTATAATATGGTGATGGACATGGCTCTGGATCACTCAATCAGGATTTATAAAGTACTGCTAATCAGGCAATAGGGTATCCAAGCGCTTAATCTTTAAAGATTGATCTTTTCCCCCAATGAGGGGATCGCATTGTGCCCTGATACCAATGGAGTTTGCCTCATGGATATTGATACTGAATGTTGAACAATGGTAGATATAAGGAGAGGGAAGTACCCAGAGACCCGCGAATGTACATATTTTTCAGCATTGCATGGGTTACATACAAGATTGGATATGTTCTCGAGCATTGGTGGTATTGAGAGAAAGGTGCAGAAAATGTTATATTCGTCTTGAGCTGAGTCGGATCATAGTCCTCTCTGGCCGCATCTTAAGTGAGGAAGAAGCTGTCCCGAGGGTGCTGATGTGGAGACTGCAGCCTGAGGCATTGCACAATGTCGCATTTCATACACCAATAGTCAAGCAAATTGATAGACACTTTGTAGAAACTGAAGTGTCCGGATACTATACAGCAGTTGAATGGGATGCTTTTAAGGTGGTCATTCAGGAACTTCCATTAAAACATTGTATGGGGCCACACTTGGCCTGTGCAAGTAGATTAATGCTGGAGAGCGAAAGGGTCAGGAGCTAAACTGTCAGGTGGTAACAGGAACTGATAGACTGGAGGAGCTGTCTGCGACATGTATAGAATACAGAACTCTGGTGCATCGCCTGTGGCAAGTCAAATATGAATTCTGTCTTTCCAGTCGTCTCAGAGGGGGAGATAAATCTGGGCATTTTCCGGTCCCATTGTTAAGGAGCAAAATCAGTAACAAACTGTTCTGTGCCACACACAGCTCTGTAGGTGAGGTGGTTAGCTCACAGGGGCTATCAATTCATTATTTACACATTATTACCAAGAGTTTATGCAGTCACTGCAGTAGCAGATGAGTCAGAGGTGGTGACCTACCTGGATTCGTTGGGATTACCATGTCTCACTCAATCGCAAAATGAAGTGCGGGTCATAAATATCTATAGAGGGAGTAACAGCTGGCATTAAACAATTGGCCACCAGCAAGACGACGGGTCTGGATAGCCTACTGTCCAAATATTAGGGCATATAATGAATGATAGTAGTTCCCAATTTAATTAAAATGTACTCTGGTGCATACAACACAGGCATACTGCTGACATCCCCTAAAGAGTCTGTACTAGTGACACTGCTGAAGCCAGAGAGATATTTGCTGGATTTAAAATCAAAAGTGCTTCAACACCTCATCAGGGGTAGTAAGCGAATGCAAATACAATACAATACAATATAGGCTCCTCTTTATTTTATTGTAGAGAATAGGATCTTGGGAAAATTATTGGCTAATATGCCTTTGTAGGTATGGGGACGCTGGACCACAGCGATCAAAAGTATTTCGTCCCAGATCGGAGTCCTCATACGAACTTAGGTCACCTTTTCTGTGTCTTGGATATGGTACGAGGGAGAAGGCCCATGCCACAGTGGCGTCCCTAGGCATAGAGTGCATGTTTGATATATTACTGTGGCCATACTTGTTCACAGTTCTCAGTAAAATGGGTCTGCAGGGAGGCATTTTAGCATGGATACGATTGTAGTCAGTAATTACACTGAGGATGGGCTGGGTGGTCTTTGAGCAATGCTCCATTTCTAAAGTCACTAGTCAAGGATACCCTCTGGCTCCAGTATTGTTTTCTATTCACATAGAGCCCTCGGCTGCAGAACTGCAGGGTAGGGCCCAGCAATGGGGCAGGCGGCTACCTGAGAGAGACCACATTATTTTGCTATGTGCGAATGATCCCCTGGTACTTCTTTTTTTTTTTTTAATGAAATCTTTTTATTGAACATGCTGATCACAAACAGCAGAGTGAACAAATCATGGCAGTTACAAAGATGGTCACAGTAAAATGCCAACAAGAGATCGACTCCAGTCATCACAAAACATCACAGTCAGTTCCTTTGGGGTCTCAATTTGCATATGAACACCAGGTGCACTTATCATTTAGACTTTGCTATCATAGCTGGGGGAATTAGCTTAGCCCAAATCCTGAGATTGTCTTCCTCCCAAGTTTTTTCGCGGTATGCCAGCCATGGTTCCATATTTTTCCCATTTCTTGATGCATCCCCTACTTCGATATACCACTTCTTCAACCCTTTGACACCAGTCTAGATCCTTTTTACAATTGGCCACCGACGACGGGAGTTGTGCCCCCCAGTTCCATTCAATATTTCTCTTGGCGACCCCCGCAGCTAGTGTCAACCAGATCCGGGCTTGCCAGGGCCAAACTTCCTCCCCCCATATCATGAGCAGAATCCCCTTCGCCTCTTGTGGGACTTCTACTGTGAGTATTTGTGACACAGTAGCAGTTACTTCTTCCCAGTATTGGCGTATTATTGGGCACTCCCTTAGGATGTAGTAACAAATAACATATTAGTCCACATTCGCTCCTGCAGAGGGGGTCTCTCACTGTTCCTATTTTATGAAGTAGGGTGCAGGGATAATATGCTCAATGGAGAATTTTGAGTTGCATAAGGCTAAACCGTGCCCGAATCACTATTTTTCGAGGACCTCGTAGGGCCTCCATCCACTCCTCATCAGTGATATCCCATAGGTCATCCAGTCACGATGTCCTTTTGGGGCCCCATTGGGTCCGGGGAGTTATTCATTAGCTTCTCACTGATACGCCCTTTGGTAAGATTGGGTCTGCCAGCACACGATCTTCCAGGGGAGACGAGTCAGGAAGAATCGTTCATTCCTGGAAGTGTATTTTAAGTGCATTTCCTAATCTGTAATAATGAAGTGTTTGGAAGACTGTTAAGTCGAATTCTTGTCTCAGGAACTGGAAGGAGATATACGCTCCATTCCTCCATACATCTCCGAGATGTTCTATTCCAATTTTTTCCCATCTGGAGAAACCCGACAGGGTGGAGACGTCCGCCAGCCTGTCACTATGCCAAAGAGGAGTCATGGCTATGTCATACAGGAGCTGTCAGATTTGCCCAGGGCTCAGAATTAACTTGTGGAAATAGTACACTGGGTCTTCAAACACAGCTGACACTCTCATGCATTAGCACCTTTGTTTCAGTCAGGATTACTGCTTTTATGAATTTATAGATTTTAGCGAAGCTAGTCATCCCAGTCAGCGTTGGTACGTCAGTTATGAACTTAAAAGCTTTTTATCTTTATCCTCTCTCCTCTTTTCTATTTTATAAATAGAAAACGATGCATATTGTAATGATTTTAACTAATAGAACAATAAAGAATTCTTCTTCTTCTTCATCTTAGAACTTGGGGAAATCATGTACATTTCACTGGTACAGAGTATTCCCTACGAGGGTTGGGCACCAGTGGAAGTTGCACTTAAGTTGGAGCTGGATGGTTTTAGATATTTAGGGGTGCAGGTCTGCCGAGATAGTGAAAGGCTGAACGCTGGAAACATAGACAGAGTGATGACCTCAGTGAGAAACTCAATTCACTTCTGGGCAGGATTACCACTGTCTAATCTACTAATAGGGTGTCATTAATTTAGGAAGACTTGGCCCATAAATTTGCATCTGTAAAGGGTAGTAATGATTCCAGCGGTGCTAAAGGCGAGGGAAAAGCACCCTAGACCCTCTAATATTCCGACCCTAAGGTCTGTACAAAGCAATTCTTATTCTCTGCACATGCATATATTATACTTAAAGTTTGGTATTTCAATGTATACACGCAATGAAGAGAGTGAATCATGTGATTTGCTTTAATCCAAATTGCCCAGCCAACATGTGTTTCGCCGATAAGGTAAGACACCAGGACTTCTTCAGGGCTGCCAGGCTCTCTTGTATCTAATCTCTATATCCTCTCCGCCGGTTCTGCTTCCGACCCGGCCGGTCAAATATGAGTAATATTGTATCTAGAAATACACCAATTTCAATTGAAGCAATTCCCTGGTTTCAGGACCGAAGTATCTCCCAATTGCCAGTGGTCTGACCAAGAATTCGCTATCTGCAGTAAGTATCCGTATAATAGTATCTCTTTTAAGCGAGTACGCCGAGTGCTCGTAGAATCCGCGCCGTGTTTGAGTACTGAACCGTAGTATTCCCTACGAGGGTTGGGCATCAGTGGAGGTTGCACTTAAATTGGAGCTGGATGGTTTTAGATATTTAGGGTTGCAGGTCTGCCGAGATAGTGAAAGGCTGAACGCTGGAAACATAGAGAGAGTGATGACCCCAGTGATAAACTCAATTCACTTCTGGACAGGACCACCACTGTCTCCTATGAGCAGAATATCAATAGCTAAAATGATATTATCTCTCAGCACAATTGCAGTGTTGTATGCGCTGTATATGCATAGAGTATGTGGGTTAAACTTCCTGGTGAATATATTGTGAGGAGACTTGAATTTCTATCCAATTTCCCTATGGCGTTGTGCACAGTAAGCGAGTGCTGGAAGCGGCTGTGGAGGCAGTGGTGTAGCGTGGGGAAGGGGGCAGTGGGGTGGTGGGGTGGTGGTACCGGGTGCCAAATTCTTAGGGGCATTTTTAGGGGTGCAATAGTTTAATAGCGGGGCAAACTTTTATAAGAAAAGTGGAAGCATCCTTGCCTCGCCCCGGGCACTGGCAACCCACGCTACGCACCTGGGTGGAGGCATGACATACTAGCCAGACCTACCCATGTGTTTACTCCAAGAAAAAAAACATGGATCCTCACTTTAATATAAAAACTTGAGGCTGGCGTTGAAGCAGTTTATGAATTTCATTGAGAGGATACTTTGGCATCCGTTGTGGTGCTGTGCGCTGAAATGGAATCGACAACGTCTGAATTCCTACTCCATGGGGCTTTGACCATAACAGTGAGACTAACCTTCAGAGCAGGATTATCTGCACCCATGAAATATGACACATTGACATTGCTACTGTTACAAAGAGTGTGTCGAAAGACAGTATTGGCAATGTATGTGGCTGTTTCTCCAGCCTTCAACTCGGATATAACCAAAATGAGATTGTAGTGGGAGGTTTACCTCCACAGAGAATGATCGGATGTGGAGTGGGTTGGCATCTCGCCATAGATGCAAAAAGAACTGTTGATGGACAGAATGCAGAACAATGTCATACATTCACCCCAGTACAGAGATCACTTGTGTGTCTTTTGCTTTCTCGCCCTAAGTGCGCCAGGTATGCCCAGACGTGGGTCCTGGGCTCACTGTGCCACTGGAAATCAAGCTATCCTGGCTGAAGAGGGGTGAAACCCCGAAACCGGTCCTAGGATGCTTGTTTCTCATCCAGGGAGGACCTGGCTTGGCAGTTCGGGGCTGGACTGTTCCCATGAGGCACAGGGTCAAGACTGATTTGCATATGGCCAGGTCTAAACTGGGGTGGCATGGTGAGCAAAAGAATGATGGATTTAACCCAGATCTCTTGACTGGGGGTGAATGTTTTGATTTGTTCTGCATTCCGTCCATCAATTGTGTGTCTTTTGCTTTCTCGCCCTAAGTGCGCCAGGTATGCCCCGACGTGGGTCCAGGGCTCACTGTGCCACTGGAAATCAAGCTAACCTGGCTGAAGAGGGGTGAAACCCCGAAACCAGTCCTAGGATGCTTGTTTCCGGTCCAAGGAGGACCTGGCTTGGCAGTTCGGGCTGGACTGTTCCCATGAGGCACAGGGTCATGACTGATTTGCATATGGCCAGGTCCAAACTGGGGTGGCATGGTGAGCAAAAGAATGATGGATTTAACCCAGATCTCTTGACTGGGGGTGAATGTTTTGATTTGTTCTGCATTCCGTCCATCAATTGTGTGTCTTTTGCTATCTCGTCATAGATGACATTGGTTAGCCGCAATCAAAGGTTTGGACGCACGCAAATAATATATACCACCAAACGTACCTAGCCCTGCCAGGTCGGAAAAGATTTTCCTGAGTGCAGAGGATGTTTGCCCATGATGCAGCTCTGCTGTTGCTAATTTTAAGGTCGAAGCGTACCAGACAGCGCAGCTGTCAGGGACATTTAGAAAGCTTCCATGGGAATGCATTCCACCCGTTGCTTACCATTGGCTTTGGGGGTTGTAACTTAGATCTGGCTTTCTATTTTCTGGCTTTATTTATTTTAGTCTGTGCAGGGTGAGTTCAACCCTTCTAAAAATCAAAGCAGAGCCTTTTCACACTACCTATCCTTCTGCGAGTGCTCCTTTCTGTAAAGAGGCCTGTAAATCTTGTTCTTCGTATGTCATATTGGCTGTACATTCAAAGACTGAGGTCAAATGTTAGTCTCTGTCTTCTGAGGGAGCTTGGTGTTTACTTTTGTTTCTCTGACTTCAAAGTGAGAGAATTTCTGTGATAAACTTGCTCCATACTGTGGCTAGAAAGGTTTATTTTCAAGCACACAACAACATGTACATGAACTGTGCAAGTATTTCAGAATATATCAGAATTAGGCACACAAATGAAGCACATTTGTTTTGTTAATTCTGCAGTGTGTTTGAAACAAATACTTTAATGTGATCAAACCAAATCATTGCACTAGGTGATGCCAATTTCACACATTGTCATTTTTGTTCTGTATAGTCTTATGAGTGAAAGTGTATGTCTGTGCAAATGTAATGGTCATTTCAATTTAAAATGTGTTGTCTGTAATGTCAGTGTGCCCAGACCATGCATACTCCCTCTATGCCACTCCACTCCAGGTGCCAGTTTCTGTTCACAGTCCGGCCATGTCTACACCAATGCACTTCAACTCTGTGCCCCTGTACTCCATGCCAATCTAATGTATGCCACTCTAATCTACTCTGCGCCACTGCACTCTAAACCACTTTACTCTATGCCATTACACTCTAGGCCCTACACCATTGTACTCTACTCTGAAACAATCTACTCTATGCCACTGCACTCTACGCACTCTACTCCACTCTATGCCACCACACGCCATTCTACTCTAAACCAATGCACTCTACACAACTGCACTCTATGTCACTGCCCTCTATGGCACTGCACTCAACTCTTCACCACTGTATTCTACACCACTGCTCTCTACGACACTCTACACCACTGCACTCTACGACACTACTCTGCACTATGCCGATGCACTCTCTCCCACTCTATTCTGCATCATTGTTCTCTACGTCACTCCACTCTGCATCACTCCACTATATGCCACTGCACTCTGCACCACTCAATTCTGCACCACTCTACTCTGCAGTCTACGGCACTGCACTCTATTCCACACCCTCCACTCTGGACCCCTGCACTCTACTATGCACCACTCAAATTTACGCCACTATATTTTATGATGCTGCATCATATGCCACTGAATTCTATACTGCTGCACTGTTTGCCACTATATTCTGTAACACTCTACACCAACACACTAAACACCAGTCCACTCTACTGTAAGCCACCCCAAGCCACTGCACTCTACTCTGCAACACTTACTCTATGCCACTGCTCTCTAGTCTGCACTACTGCACTCTGCGCTACTCTACTCTACACCGTGCTGCGCCACTGAAGTCTACAGCACTCTACTCTGCAACACTGCAGTCTATGACACTGCACTCTATGCCTCTGCACTCTATTCTGCACCACTGTACTCAATGACACTGCACTCAATGCCACTCTTCTCAACACCACTCTATGCCAATGTACTCTCCGCCACTCTACTCTGCAACACTGCACTGTACGCCACTGAACTCTACGCCACTCTACTCTGCACTAATGCATTCTATGCCAGTGTACTCTACGCCACTGCACTGCATGTCACCCTACTCTCCATCACTCCACTCAGCACCACTGCACTCTAAGCCACTGCACTCTACAGCACTATATTCTACTCTGCACCACTCTGTGCCACTCTACTCTGCACCACTCTATGTGCTGCACTTTGTGCTACTTGACTCTTCATTCCTGCACTCTACACCACTGTACTCAATACAACTCTATTCCGCACCACTCTACTCCACACCACTCCACTCTATGCCACTGCACTCTACACCACTGCACTCTACGCCACTGCACTCTATGCCACTGCACTCTACTATGCAACACTCTAATACGCCAATACATTCTGTGGTGCTGCATTGTGCGTCGCTGAATTCTATGCTGCTGTACTCTACACAACTGCACTCTACCCACTGAACACTGCAAAGCTCTACTGCCAATGCACTCTGCCTCAGTCTACTCTACTGTATGCTACTCCTCTGTATGCCACTCTACACAACTCCACTCTATGCCACTCCAATACTTAACACTCTCTGCCACTCTGCTCTACAACACTGTACTCCACTCTTTGCCATTCCACTCTCTGACATTCTACACCACTCTCCTATACCCCACTAACTTTTAGTCATGCTGAACAGCAGCCACACTAGAGTACAATATATCTAAAACACAATGGCAAAGCCAATAGCTCTTGCATAGGTGAGAACTATTGGCTTTGCCAATGCTTGTTATCATATTATGTGGGACTGTAGGATGATTGCCCAATACTGGAAATGAATAATGGCAGAACATAAAGACCTAGTGTGTAGTACGCTGAATATATCCTTTAAATTATGTTTATCTGGACAGGTCAAACACAAGGAGATGAACGACAGAGCGCTGAAACTTCTGACAGATCTGGGTTGAATACATCATCGTTCTTTAGCTCACTTTCCACCTCAGTTCAGACCCATCTATATGCAAATCAGTCTTGACCCTGTTAATGGGGCAGATGCGTTATACTACGGAAAACAAAAACAATGAAAATCAATAGATTTGGCCTTAATATTGCTAAGATGCTTAATTTAAAGCTTTATGCATAAATGTCTCTTCAATGCAAGACCGTTCTATCTGAGATCCTTTGTGTCCTGATATACAGCTGAATTACAGACCTGTTCCAGTCATTTGGACTTAGCAGAAGTCCCCAGACTAAAAAGAACCTGCCAAGGTGGCCGGGCATTTGCTTATAAGAGACCAAAACTATGGAACACCTTGCCACAATTGCTAAGAATTTGTAAATCTTTGACTGCCTTTCGTAAGCAGCTTAAAGCATGGCTGCTCCCATCTTTACATTAATAGTTTCTCTTGGCTTTAATAACTTTGGTTGATTGTGCGACGATGTCAGCGCTAGGAAACCTTTACAGATAGCCATGCGCTTTACAAATGACAAATAAGTAAAATGTAAGATAGCGATGCATTGGAAGACGATAGTTGCACCAAAAATAACAGATTGTTTGCTAGATGTATGGAAGTGGTCGAAGCCAAAAGTGACTGCCATACTCACACAACAAAGAATGTTGTGGGGACCTATATCTCACGAGGATTGGAATGCCACATTAACTAAGCTTGAAACTAAATTGAATGAGATACCCCCCATGAAGATTCCATGGAGATTCCTGATTTGGGTGAATTGAAAGATCATCTTACAGGGGCAGATTTATGGACTAAGATGCATAGGAGAGATCTGATCTGTATGGGTAATAGTGGCGCTTCTCACTTTACTTACTCAATTAGTAGTGTAATAGAGTTAATGCTTGTTCAATGCAGGAAAACTAGATAAATATACAATGATTGCTAGGTCATGTGTAGAAAGCACTGATAAATAGGAGCGTGTGTATTCATGCAGTGCCAAATATTACTACTGACATTGTTATTATGAATCCATGTGAATTTTCTGTCTGTGACCACTGTTATGAAATTAAAATGCAATCAAGAAATATTTTTCAAAAGTTCATAGCTACCTCATTGCCCTGGCCTGCCCTATATTTTTCTGTGCAGAGTTGTCTGCTCCGACAGCAGAGTCTCCACGGTCATAAATTTAGTATCCACTTGTAGTTTGTGAATACCTTTGGTTGAGAATTGGTTGTCATGGTTGAGTTATATTAACTGTTGTTGAGTGATGTAGACCATCTTCAAGTAGTGTTGAAAACAAGTAGGCCTTTCTGGCTGTGGTGAAACACTATTGAGAAATGTTGAGCAGTGGTTAGTACTAACTGTAGTATAGCTGTATTGCCAGTGGATGAGGATGGGACATGGGGCTGTTTCATTGTGCTTCTCGGTGGCTGTAGAGTACTGACAGCTATTCAGAAGTGATGAAGATGGGTGCAGAGTTGCTGCTGGGGGTGAGAATTATACACTTAGTTGAGTAGCGCAAACTATGATTGGCCAGTGCGGGTTATGGGTGAAAAGCCCTGGCTAGAAGTGAATAGTGTGGGCTTTAGTTGAGTGATCTCTATGTGGTATAGTTCAACCAGTAGTCTAGCTGTGATGACCGCGGTATTCATTTAGTAGCGCTGACTTTGATTGTCTAGTGCTGACTGTTTTCACATCATGTTAGCTGTCTCATGTCGACAGTGGCTGAGGAGCGATGACCATGTTTGCATAGTTTTAGCTGTGTGTAAGTGGTTGACTGTGGTACACCAACTAAGACTTAAATATATTGGTTATGGTAGGATACTGCTTATGATGTATGAGTAGTTATTACCAAGCATAACAGGTTTTGACATTTGGTGACTAGTGATGTTCTTTGTTATATAGTAATAAAAGTGGCTGGCTGGGCTGATTGTAGTAAAGCAATTTTTTTAATCAAAGTTTAGCATTTAATGTGTGGGATAAAAGTACTGTTCACTGGAGATCTCTCAGAACTGTGTTGGCTGAATAGAAGTGCTGATCATAGCTGGGCATTAACGATAGCAGCTAGATTGGGTAGTTAGGGTTCAACTATGATTGAATAGTGCTCACTGGTTGAATAATGTGGGCTGTGGTAGAATGGCAATGTCATAGAGGGTAGTTGTGCTGATGAACATGGCTGAGTAATAATGACTTTAGGTGGCTAACCATGACCGTGATCATAGAGCGCATACTGCGGCTTAGACTATAGATGAGCAAATAAATTCAGCTCACTCATCAAAGCCCATCAAAGCACATCTGCTGCAGGTACTTTCTAAGTAAGGCACATTGCTAACAGCTGACAAGGCAACTTGCAAGATTTCCCCAGCCACTGAAACCCAGAGCAGAACTGCATAAGACTCAGAAGCAATGACTACGATTTGGTGAAAGGAACTTAGATCCAGGAGTGACTGGGCAGGAGAGAGCAGTGCAGACCTTAGTTCTCAACAATGCCGCACAATGCTAGGCATGATTGGCTTAATTGTGATTATTATGGTTGAGCAGTTCTGGGAACAGAAGTTAGGGGCTGGTTTAGAGTTTGGCAGATGGGACACTCTGTCATAAAAGCTACTGATGTCCTGTTTGTTGTATTATAAGTGAATTATATCCAATGGCACTTGTAATGTAAAGGACAAATATTCGTCCCATTTGTGATGTATTATCTCATCCACCTAAACTCCAAATCAGGCCAGTAGATTGTTAGATATTGACGAGAGTGGAAGTGACTGTGCCCGTGGTTGTTTTATTGAATGCGTTTCATCTAAGAAGAACAGTTGCACATTGTGTATTGGAGTTGAGCAGGGCTGTCCATGAGTGAGTGGTTCTGACTGTGAGTGACCAGTGCTGACCATGGCTTATCAGTGCCAGATGTAGTTGTCTAATGCTGACCATGGCTGAGTAGGACTGGTCATGTTTAAATTGGGAACATTAATCTACATGACAGAGTAGTGCTGAAAATGGTGTAACACTGCAGGTCTTGATTGAATAGTTCGTAAGTGGTTGTCTACTGCTAACTACCGTGGCCAGATGGTCTTGACTGGGTTTAGCCAGTACAAACCATGAAAAAGAACTGCTGGTTGAATCGTTCTAGCAGTGGTGAGCCTGCCTGCAATGTAAAGATAGTGGATAAGACTGTAGCTAATCAAACGTTTCTTTGGTTATGTAATGCTGACCACAGTTGGACAGTGCTGACCATGTCTGAATAGTACTGACTGAAATTAAGCACTATTTGCCATGGTCGAGCAGTGCTGCATGTGGTTTGCCCAGGCATAAATACTGTAGTCTTTGTACAAACAGCTCTCCGCACATGTTAGCTGTTCTGGGCAAGGTTGAGCACTGCTGATTGTTTTAGAGTAGAACCATGAAAATACAATGTTATGACTTTGAACACAGAATGTGGATATACTTGTAATTGAGCATAATGACTGTGCAAGCTTAGTTCTCATCTTGGTCATGGTTGATGCCTGTAGTTGTACAGGTTCCCTTAGATTGACAATACAATGATTGAACAATTTAGACAATAGTTCAAAAGAAATGCTGACAAGTGGTACATAGAGCTGACAACAGATAAGCATAGCTTTCAGTTGAACTGTGTCAACCTTGGTTTATTATTCCCCGTTCCGCCAACTGGCAAGTAGGGCAGCAATGAAGGACCTCCAATTCTGCCTGTCTTGGGCACGTTTCTGTACTGTGTTCCAGCTGTGGTTCAGGATCTTCATTTCTGTTTCCGCAGTTCAACACCAGGAGTTCTTTGGCATGCTTTTCCTGTTTGCCTTCTGGGGTCCAGTGGAGAGTTGCTCCTGTGATGGAGTCTTGTTCACTTCTTTTTTAAGTTTTAAAGCGGAGTTTATTGAAGTTCATTAACAACAGATTAACAGGAAGACATAGAATTAAAATTCATCTCAAGTAGAAAAATAAAGCATCATAATTAAAAGAAAGGGATAAAAGATAAGGGAAAGAGGTAAAGGGGAGAGGGGGAAAAAGTATCATCAAATAACACAAAAGCAGTTGCAATAAAAATGTAATCATTGTCATATAAAATTATATAAAAGAATAAAGAAATAGGTCAAACATACAAAAAATTCTCCAATAAAGGAAAAATAAAAAAATATACAAGATAAGCATAAAACAAACAGTAAAAATATGTACATGAAACCATCAGGAATGGATTTATGGGGGTTTGGGAACTTCTTCTGTACGTGGATTATGTAGGGGTAGGGATCGAGCAGACACATCTAAAAAATCTGTAATGGGAAGCCATAATAAATCACGTTTAATGGCAAGCGCAATGGGATAAACATAGGCTCTGTCAAGTCTATGATGATAACAGACTCCATACCACCAAGCCTGAAATGAAACCTTGGAGGTATCCTTCCAAGACTTAGGGCCTTATGTAGGTGGGCTGGCATTTACCACTTCATAAATACCGAATCATACCGATTCGGTATTTATGAAGTGGTAAATGCTATGTAGGTAATTGGTCGGTAAATATTACCGATTCGGAATAATTCGGTAATTACCGAATCGGTATTTACCGATTCGGTAATGAGGCATACCTTCCCATTGATGGGAAGGTATGCCTCATTACCGAATCGGTAAATACCGATTCGGTAATGGGGGAGCACATGCAAGGGTGGCAGGGTGTCACATTGACACCCTGTTGCACCCCTGATTCGGCCATGTGTGCACATGTGGCACACATACATGCCCTGAGGGCATGTGTGTCTGCCACATTGCACACATCTACGGGCAAAATATTGCATTTACACACATATTCGTCATTTACCACCAACTATTAGTTGGTGGTAAATAACGAATCCCCACACACACCACACAGTCCCCCTACATCTCATTTCTGTATTCGGAATTTACCGATTCGGTAAAATTACCGATTCGGTAATTTTACCGAATCGGTAATTTTACCGATTCTGTAAATTCCGAATACAGAAATTCTCCCCCTACATCTCAAAAGCCAAAATACCGGTCGGTAACGGTATAATTACCGAAAATCGGCCGTTACCGACCGGTATTTGGCTACCTACATGAGGCCCTTAGTGATTTGCTGAAATGCTACAGCTAGAAGTAAATCAATAATGGACGTATTAGTGGTGGAAGAGGACCATATGTCTGAGAGACTACCAAAAAAGATATGTGAAAATGTAAGAGGGAAAGAGGTGGAAAAGATCTTATTGATCTGACTCCACACATCAGTCCAAAATTTATGAATCCTCGGACAGCAGAATAACATGTGCTTAAGATCTGCCCTCGATGCTGAGCAAGACCAGCAAGAGGGAGGGATGGAAGGATCAATTGCATGCAACTTGGCAGGAGTTATCAAAAGTCTATTATATATAAAAAATAACGTTTGAGTTGTATTCGCTGCCCTAGAGGACTTCCTTATCTTGATCCAAACCTTTTGCCACAAGGAGACAGAAAATGTGTCCTCTACATCTGATTCCCAGTCCGTTTCTGTTTTAGATTTATCCCGAATGCTAGAAGTGTCTCTTAGCTTTGCATATATCTGGGAGGCAGAAGAAGAAGCAAGCAAACAAGGGAGAGAAAGAGGAGAGAAATTAGTGTGAGTGATGGAATTAGAGAGAGTGTCATAACTGTTTTGCAAAACCGTATGCAGTAGATTATATTTGGGTTCAAAGGAATCATGTAAAGAGAAGCGAGATTGAAGAGTAGAGAAGGGGACACAAGCGCCTTCATCAAACAATTGATGGATCCAATTAATTCCAAGGTTATTCCAGTCTTTCCAAAAAAGCATCCTATTGCGAAGTTTAATAAGAGGATTATACCACAAGGGAGTGCGTAAAAAACGCGACCGGTCATCTAAACCCCCCAGGAAAAGAGGAGAAAAAATTTTGCGAGAATTTTTAAGAATCGGGAGGGAAAATTTATTTGGAATATGAGACAGCGATACATATTCCTCAAAGGTAAATGGATGAAAAAAAGACGATTCAATCTCAACCCACAAAGGTCTTGAAATGATATCGGCTTCCTGCTCAGATAACAAGGGAACAGAGTGTTTAAGGAAAAATGAGGAATGATAAGAGGCAAAATCCGGAAAATTAACTCCACCCAACTGCTTGGGTCGCTTAAGTTTTGCAAAAGACATTCTAGCTTTTTTATGCTGCCATAAGAACTTAGACAGCGTAGAGTATATATTCTTATAACAAGACTTAGGTATATTAACTGGGAGATTGGACAGATAAAATAAAATAATGGGAACCAACATCATTTTAATGGAATCCAATCTTCCCCACCAGGATAAAACAAAGGATGCCAACGGGTAGTAGAGTCCTGAATTATTGTTTGTAGATTTTTAATGTTAAGTGCTACAGTGTCTTTAATAGAGGATTTAAACCAGAGGCCTAGATATTTTATCTTAGCCGGACTCCAGTGGAAAGAAGAAGCCAAGAAGTCTGCATGAAAACAAAATTTATTCAAAGGGAGAATTTCACACTTGTCAACATTGAGTTTATAGCCCGAGACTCTCGCAAAGTTTGATACTTCCGACAAAAAGGATGGGATAGAGGATTGTGGATTGGAAATAAATAATAGAATATCATCCGCATAGGCAGAAAGCTTCAAATTCTTATCCCCATAAGGGAAACCAGTAATATCTGTATTCATACCTATTTTTATCAGGAAAGGTTCTAACGCCAAAATAAAAAGAAGAGGAGAGAGTGGACACCCTTGTCGAACGCCTCTGAAGAGAGGAAACGAGGAAGAAACAAGGCCATTAGCCAAAATAAAGGATCTAGGAAAGGAATACAACAGAGAAACGTAAGCAAGAAATTTCTGACCAAAACCAAACCAAGCAAGGACTGCGAGCATGAATTGCCAATTAACCCTATCAAAAGCTTTTTCAGCATCTAATGAGACAGCAGCTAAAGAATGCGGAAAGGAGTGAGACTTACTCAGAACATTGAAGAAAAGACGAGTATTGTCAGAAAGATGACGTCCTTTGATGAAACCGCATTGTTCCTTGCCAATTATACTGGGTAAAATCTTGTCAAGACGTAGCGCAAGAATTTTTGCAAAGATCTTATAATCCAGATTGATTAAAGAGATGGGCCTATAATTCTTACACAAAGTATGGTCTTTATTATCCTTAGGTATGAGACAAATTAAGGCCTCTTGAAAAGACCCCTCAGATTTTTTGGAGGATATAAAAAACAAAAATAATTGATGAAGTTTGGGAACAAGCAAATTCGCAAAATGTATATAGAATTCTATCGTAAAGCCATCTGGCCCGGGAGCCTTACCTTTTTTAATTATTCGAATGGACTCTAGGATATCTTTAGGACCTATATCTGCCTCCAATGGGGCAAAGTCTGTGTCTGGAAACGATGGAGAAGGAATGGAAGATAAATAATGGTCAATATCTGTTAAAAGAGGAGGAGATTCCGGAGTATAGAGATTTTGATAAAAATGAGTGAACTCTGCTAGGATATCTTCATCCTTATGAAGAGTGGGGCCCGACGAGGAAACAATAGATTCAATTTTCGTGCGTTCTTGTTTAACTTTGAGATACTTGGCAAGAAGATTGCCTGCCTTATTTTGTGCACAATAATATTTGGCACTGGATTTAAGTAAAATTAGATTAGCAGAGTCCGTGGAGAGTTTATTAAAGGAGAGTTTGGCCTTGAGAAGTTTATCCAAGTCAGATTGAGAGCTAGTTAAATAATAACGATGTTCCAATTGCTTAATTTGTGTATTAATTGACTGTAAGGAGTGGGATGCAGCTCGTCTCTTATGGGAAACAAACGAGATAATGAAATCTCTAGAAGCAGCTTTGAAAGTGTCCCATAATACCTGAGGGGATATTAGAGGAGACTCATTTTCAGTAAAAAATAGGGATGAAAACTCAAGGAAAGCTGGAGTAAATTTAGGGTCTAATAGGAGAGAGTTATTGAATCTCCATCTCCTAGTACCTTTTATGGGGGGAAGCAAATCAAGGTGCAAGGAAACTGGGGCATGGTCAGAAATTAAAATGGAGCCTATTTCAGAATGGGTAATGTGTTGGATCAGAGCTTTAGAAACAAAAATATAGTCAATTCGGGATTGTGAAGAATGAGCTGGTGAGTAATATGTGTATTCCTGGAGTGTAGGATGACAGAGTCTCCAAGAGTCAACAAGAGAGCGTTGGGATATAGTGGATGTAAATTGAGTATGCATGGACGAGGGAGAAAAACGTGAATGGGATTTCCGGTCTAAAATAGGATCCATAACCATATTGCAATCCCCTCCTAAAATGAGATAATCATCAGAGGATTGCATCAACGAGACTAACATCTGGGGCCAAAAAAGCTTATCATGCACAGTAGGAGCATATAAATTACAAAAATAGTTAAAGGGACTTTATCAACCAACATAGATACAATGACCCACCTACCATCAGAGTCATTGGTTTGATTTACAACTTTAACATTTAACCGTTTATGACAGAGAATTGCAACTCCATTACGCTTCCCTGATCCAGGAGATGCAAATACATGCCCTACCCAATTACGGCGTAATTTGGCAACTTCAACCTCTTGTATATGAATTTCTTGTAATAGCACAATATCTCCCTTTAAATTTGCTAAATGGGACAAAACTCGTTGCCGCTTAATGGGAGAACCCAAACCCTTAACATTCCAGGTAAATATATTTAGCAACATCTAACTATACATCTCATAGTAAAAGATATCATTTATATAAGAAATAATCAGGCAAATAAGTATCCATAAACTCATCATATAAAAATTGGAGAGAAGTAATATTAACACAGGAAGAGAAGTGATAAGGTACAATAAAGAAGTATGATAGGAACAAAATTGAGAGCGAGGAAGTAAGAAATCTAGCAAAGCAGAAGGAGAGAAAGAAATAACAGAGAGGATTAGAACAGAAAACAGAGAAACAACGACACCATCATGCGTAATGCAACAATAAGAAAAGAAAAAAGAAGAAAGGGAACTGGAAAAAGAAAAAAGTGACAAAGAATCCATACTGGAATAACCAATACAAAATAATGTCGATATTTGAAAGTGAAAAGAGAAGAGAGCTAGCAACATAGGATGAGAAGAAGAAGTAATAAAGAGGTGTAGAACAGAAAACAGAAAAACAGCTGCAACAGTATGAATAATATAACAATGAGAGGAGAAGAAGAAAGAAAGGGAAATAGAAAAAAGTAGGAAACAGTGAGTAGGGGAAGAAACAGTACAGAAGAACGCTAATATTTGAAGGGAAAACCAAAGAGTAAAGAGACATGGTAATACAAACCAATATAATAAATCAAAAAGACATACCACAAGTAAACATTGAGGATGGGGGGGGGGGGGGGTGAAGCCACATAGGAAAAGGCAGCATACCAAGACGGACAACTCCAGGACTGACGAGAGCACGAGGGATAACGACCTCCAGGGAGAACGACGGAGGAAGAAGGAAGGGATTGAATAATGCATCTACAAGAAAATGGAAAAGAAAACATGTTAACCAACAAAGTCACAGACTAAACAAGGAGTAAATGCAAAAAAGGTGGACATGAGGCAAAAAATCACAACAATGCTAATACAATAGGAAAATCACGGTCTGGATATGTCCATAGATTCATCTCTACAAGTATTCAGAAAATGTTGGAGAAGCGCAGGATCGTCATAGTTAGTAGTCTTGTTCTGATAGGTCACTTTGAACAGGCACGGATGAAATAAACCATAACGAGCATTTAACGCACGAAGTGCAGGCCTCATATCCAAAAATTTCTTCCGGCGATCCGCTGTGGCTTTGGAGTAGTCTTGAGCAAAAAACAAAGTAGAGCCATTCCAAAGAATCTTTCCTTTCTGCTTGGCAGCCTGAAGGACCCTGAGCAAGTCCGTATATTCCCAAAAATATAAAATGACACCCCTGGGTTTCACATGAGAGGAAGCAGTAGAAGGACCTGGACTATGACCCAGGCGGTGAGCTCGCTGGATGTTGAGAGGGGGTGACTCAGGAAAACCAAGAAGCTTTGGTAGGAAAGAGCGAAAAAATAACAAGGGGTCAGGATTCTCAAGGCCCTCCAAAAGGCCATAAATGCGTAGGTTATTACGCCTATTTCGGTTCTCCAAATTCTCCACCTGTTGCGTTAGATGTGAGATTTCCCTTCGCATATCAGGAATATGATCTGTGATAGCTTGAATAGAACCGACATGAATCTCAAGATCATCCACCCTCTTCTCCGTGTTCGACCAGTTATCTTCAAGATGTTGGAGACGAACATTAGTCTCTGTCATATAGGGTTTAAGAGAGCGTATCTCCTCTAACAAAAGTTCCATTGAAATTGTAGGTGAAGTAGTAGGAGGAGAAGGAGGAGTTACCTTAGTTCTCTTACTAGATGTTGAAGGCGAGACAGAAGGAATTTTCGAGACTGCTTTAGCACTGGCACAAGGAGGAGCAGAAGACAAAAGCTTAGAATTTACAGAGTCTGAGTTAGCGTCCTCCATAGTATCTTGTAGCACACTGAAAGGATTAGAGTCTGCCATTGATGCATTTTTACCCTGCTGGACACTTCCACGGTTAGTGCGAGGCATTGCCATATAGTCCAAAATACAAAAAGCCACAAAAGAAAATAAAACTGACTTGAGCAGGCAAAATAGTCCAATGAGACTAAAACGGTGTAATTAAAAGAATTAACGCCTCAGAGTAAAAATTGTGAATGAAAAGATATATAACGACATCAAGAGGATGCAGGAAACAAAAAACTTGAAGAAATTGAGGCCAAAACAGCTCACCGCTGGTCACATGAGGAGCCGAGTATGAGGAGAAACTCCATCGCGGGAAACCGGAGCATTCAAAATGGCGGCCGCGGCATTCAGAGAACCGCGAGAGGAAGCAAAAGGCAAAAAGCTGCCGAGTCCGTCAGCACCAGAAGTCGGCAATGTCCCAGGTGGAGCAGGCGAGTGTCCCAAACATGATGTTGCTGGCAGAAAGTCCCGAAATGAGGAAAAAATGCCCTGGGGAGATCCCAACGCCCTACTCCCTCACGGAGCTCCGACGAGCAGCGGCCATTTTCCGCGGCGTCCAAGCCACGCCCCCCAGTCTTGTTCACTTCTGATGGGGCCCTGTCCATCTCCATCTTTTTCTCATAATGACGGTGTCCACGTTCTCTTGCTTGCATCTGGTGAGCATTTCCCTGGTTGGAGATTCTCTCAGGTTACTGGTGTGGAAGGATGTTTGGTGATGTTGCTCTTCATCATCCACCTGCATTCTTATTCATACAAGAGTGTGGACAGAATGCTGCTCTGGTAAAGCCTAAGCTTGATGTTGTATTTAGATGACCTCCACACATTATTCAGCATCCTGAAGGCATTTCTGGTCTTGTTCAGCCTGTTCTTGATATAACTGTCTGCCCCTTCATCATGTCTGATAGTACTGTCTCAGTAGTTGAATGCTTCATTCATGGCTAGGCCCTCTCCATCCATTTTGATTCATGGAGAGTTTGGGTTGTTGAGGTCATAACTTCTGATTTTTTTCATGTTTGTTTGCAGGCACACTTACTCTGCATAGATGTTGAGGGGAGATGTATTTTCCTGCATATGCTAATGTGTGTGAGAGGAGAGAGCCAGGCTAGTTCATCCACATAATCAAGGTCCTTCAGTGTTGAGAACAATGTCCATCTGATGCCTCTGGCTTGTCTACTGTTGTGCGTCGCATCATTAATCGATGACTAAGTTGAAGAGCAATGCAGACATCATGCTTCCCTGTCTCATACTGGTCTTGACTCCAGAGCTGTACTCACTATCGCCCACCTTGCAGACAAAAGTATCATAGAACCTCTTGATGAGGAGAACTATCTGCTGCAGTATGCCAGGGGCTCTCAGTATACACCAAAGGCTTTCGTGGTGGATGCTGTGAAAGGCTTTCTCACAATCAATACAGTTGAAGTACAGTTGTTTCTGCCACTCCATGAACTGCTTTGTGAAGCTGTGTTGATTAAAATTCTAATCAACACATCTTATACCCTTGTGGAAACCAGCCTGTTCTTTTTGTAACTGCTTCTCTGCTGCATCAGAAATGCACGGTATAATGATGATCGGAACCAAGGCATCATATCATCAAGATTCCAAAGAAGAAAGCATTAAACAGCCCTAGCAACTGACGTGGAATCACCCCTCTGCCAATTCTGAGTAAAATCTTGGCAAAAATTGCTATACAGTACATGTCAATCTTGGCTGAACCGTGTCAAATGTAATTGAACAATGTTGACAGTGATGAAGTAGCACTGGGTAAAACTAACCAGTTCTATCCTCGGGTAAGCAATGTCACTGGATGTCAAGTGACTATGTTTGAGGTACGTTGAATGAGGCTGATGATCGTTGTCGGTTGTGGCTGAGGAAAACTGACTGTGGTTGGTTAATGGTTAATGTGATGAGGCCAACCTAAATATAGTTTATATGGATGACTGTGATTTAACCATATTGATAACTATCGCAGGGGCAGCTCCTCCGCTAACACCGAGGATTGTCGCCCCACTGCTCTGCGAGCATTGTAAAAAGAAAAACAAAAATGATAATAACTAATGCTATTATCAGTTTAGTTTTTATTCCTGCTCGGTGTGGAGTAGCAGGTGGGCCGGGCTGGTCAGTGCTGGGGGCAGGGGAGAAGTGTAAAGCACACCCAAGAGGGCCGGTCAAACCGTCGTGCGCACTTTGCATCTTCCCCACCAGGCTGCATTACACAGCCTGGTGAGGAACATGCAAAGCCTCCAAGCCCCTATCTGAGCACTAAACCACAGCACTCAACCAATCACAACGCTGCTGGAAAGCAGCGTTGTGGTTGGACAGGAGATTCTGGGAGGCTGGGAGCTTCCTGTTGTGGCGCAGAGGAGACGGAGCAGAGGCAACAGCATCCAGCGGCACCCAGGTCAGTCAGTATATTTTTATTTGTTTTATCCCTCATCCACTCCCCTACCCTGCAACTTGCCACCCCGCCACCCACGCTTTGTAGTGGTCGCTATTGAACCATCGAATAGTTGTGGCAAAGTGTGCTATTCGCTTTGCACTTGAACAGAAATACACATAGTAGGGCACTTCTTCCATCAAGTGAGCAGGCGCTAACAATGGATGAACAACGGTGCGCATCATAGTAGAACGGCATTGCTACTGGTTGAATAGACATTAAGAGCATCTCCTTTGGCTGAATACCACTGCAGGTCATTGCTAAACCCCACTGAGCATCATTGAGCATCACTTATTATGGCAGAAGGTTAGTGGCAAGTGAAAAATGGTGGTAACAACTCAATGATAACAATAACGACAGATGAGCATTGCTGACATCGCGGACAAGGTTTCAGCCACACTGGCCACGCACAGTGTGGTCTATCAATATGGATGGTGGCTTTGCAGTAGCAACATGGGAGGTGCATGACGTGTTTCCAGCGTGCCATTCTAATAGATTGGTGCTGAGTCCAACTGTAGCGAGCCTCTGGTCTGGTAGCTACTGTGCATTGTAAATCAATAATGCAGAATATATTGGAGCAATGCAGAGAGTGATTGAGTGGGGGCAGCCATTGCTGGGCATTGTCTTTCTGGCTTCAATAGTACGGTCGGTGTTTGACCTCCATTGGGCATGGATCACCACCACCGAATATGTCTGTTTCGCGCAGAGTCAGAGCATTACTGTCAGTGGCCAATAAAGCTAATGAGGGGCAGCAGCATTGGTCATGGCCAACGAGCATTGATCTTAGACACCGATGAGGGTTACTAAAGCCACCATTTCCAGCAATGTTCGATAATGTCCAGTGCATCTCACTACACTCAGCCAAATATTATTTATAAAAGGAAACTATTGATTTTGGAAACACTTCAGCTTAACAGCTTAAAACTGTTTATGGGCCTCATGAATCTACTTTAAACAATTTAAGATCATTTTAACTTTCTTCAGTGTCATTTACCTCGAAATTGCTCTCTGAGAGCTCCCAACCGGAAGACGTAGCGTCTGGATGGCAGGCCTTTCAGCGCCTGGTTAATCTACCAGAGCAGGGGCAGGGCGCCGGCTGCACCGCTGTATAACAGACTGGAAAAAAGACTATTTTATCCCATAAAGAAAACTGCAATGTACACGCGCAGACTGGGCGGTGGTTCATGATCTTAAATGGGATCTGGAGTTTCAATCTCCCCCCGTGTCCAAGAGCCTTGATTAATATTCAAAAATGCTTCAAATTGCAATCCATCCCTGACTGCGATTCCTGACAACCCGAAATTAAAATGCATATTTTTAACAACGGAGCTGCGTTCCAGATTCTGGAAAGTACGTCTCCCTGACAGCAGTAAAATGGCGCTCAATGAGAAAAGTAAACTTTTTTTAATTCTGCTCATAAGACTAAAAGTTTGTAGAGTTCCATCAGGGTTCTTGTAACACCCGAATCAGCTCTATTGCTCAACTCCTGACCACAGCCAATTATTCTGCACAGCATTCCATTCCTTCGTTTCTTTGCTCGTGACTCCTTTAGAGACAGATCCCTACCATATTGAAATCAGTTTTATGCCTGGACAGAAGAGACAGATGAGCCCAAATTGCTAGTCCACGTCTCCCTTAAAAGACACCTTGTTCTGACTGTTTAGGTCTCAAACATGAAATTTTGCAAGGTAAACTCCACCTGCCGTGATGCATATTTCATCTTCTGCTTTTTGAACCCCTAGCATTTGAACATCTTCTGGGGACTGAAGCCTGTCAATCAAGCTCAGCTCCAACATGCCCTCCACTTTCTATGTAGCTCCTTCTAGCTTGTGTCTGGCTTCACCTGTGTGTGTTCTTAATGTATTAAGTCGCATACTGTACGTTCACTGTATTTGTAGATGAGGCTTGCTTTGTGAGGTAAATTGATGGGATTGTGCTGCTGAACATATTTTATTCAAACAAACTTGAAAAGGGTCCCCGAGGTACAGAGGGCCACACTGATCTCGGAGTCTGCACCCTCCTTCCCCTGGAAATATTAAATTATTGTGAGTTTCAGGGCTGGTGGTAGCAGGTGACATGATTTTGAAAAGTATGTACAGATTGTTCTCAATCTACAATTCCATAAATAGATTTTAAATAGATTTTGTTACTGAAAAATACGCGCAAGTAAATGTCGACTTCCTAACAGTCGCGCAGCAACTCTAAAGGGTAATTGTCTACAGTGGCTAGGAGCCCCTTCAGCACATGCAGCTGTGCCCGGGGCAACATCCGGCAGCAGGGACTGAACAAAGAACCGCCGGTCCTTGCTGAAATTTTCTTGTGAGGTACTCAAAGTGAATTTTCACACAATTTTGCATTTTTTGCAAATTTTCAGCAAGTTAAACAAACCATGGAGCCCAGCATGGGTAAGTATTAAGGTTAGTACCCCTTGGGCTTACTTGATTATTACTTTTGACCCCTATACCCCACTTATACTTATCTCCTGAAGCCGAAATGTGGTCCAGCCACCAGATAAGTCCTGGGCAACTTTATGTAGGTACGTTTTTAATTTTCATTTTTTTTTCTAATTCTGATTTTTACTATTTGTTTTTTAAGGTAATATTTTTATCACCGGTTTCGAGTAGGAATTTTTGTAACTGTTTTGTTTACTGTTGATATTTAAGGTGATCAGTCTACCATTCATTTTCCTAGATGACAATTGAAATAATTTTTACATTTTCCTTGAGATTTGATCAAGTGCTATTTTTTTAGGCAATTTTTGATGCAATGGTTTTTGCTGACATTTTTTCTTCCAGGCCATACGAATACTGCACTATACAAATATCTGTATCATTACATATATATTGTTTGTGATCTTGAATATGATATATTTTTACAATTGAATTTAACAGTGTTATTTTCCATTTTGATATACAATTTGTACTCTGCAACCATTTTACGTCGTAAGTTTTCCTATTTTTTTCCCATTGTTAGAAAATTGATTTGCTCCTTATCAACGAACACTTTGTTGGCATGATCTCATTACCAAAGTTGAGAAAAGGTTAGCTTTTTTAAACTAGTTTACTTATGTAGACAGGACTGTAGGTCATTGCATAACATCCCCATTACTCGTATGTATCCCTCAATACAGAGCTATGTGACCCATATCAAGGCATTACGTGCTTTTGTGGTTTGCAAAAAAACAAAAATTCCTATTTTTGTAAATGCCTGCTATTTTTACAAAAGTGCTTGAGAAACTCAAAAAAAGGGACCCCCTCCTTCTATTGGCCGAAACGTTTACCATATGAAAGGAGGGTCAGAAGGCTGCTGAGGTGTTTATTTAGTCACTCACCTACCTGCTGCTACATCGCATCTACCTAAAGCCACCTCAGCATTGGTGTCTCTGATGTCGGCTGCAGTGCCCAAAGAGAGACGAAGATAGAAGAGCAAAGACAGAAGAGAAGACTGATGCGGCTCAAACTGGGAAACCCAAGAGCAGGTATTTTTTGTCTCAGTTGGCAAGTGCTGCAGTTTCTCTGCTTCCCCCACTTTAGTCTCATTGTGGAATTAGGTGTGCCTCAATGGGCCATCAACTGGCAGGATGGGGGGTGGAGTTTAGCACAGTCCCACTTGCACCTGAATTGGCGGTGTTTTGTCTCCTTACAATGGGCCTAACAATCCCGTATTGTTGCTGCAGCCAGCTTGCCTCCAGGGCAGCGGAGTCAGGAAAGTCAAAGAACTTCAAAGAAATTTTCTGGAAGCTTCTTCCATGTTCCAAGAGAAGGACACCAGGGTATAAAAATTGGACCTTCAGACCCACTTTTCAGTTCGCTACTGGACCTGAGGGGAGACTCTCAGAGGACTGCCTACTGGTGTGACCTGCTGCGCACTCTGCCAGGCTGCTGCCGCACCTGGAAGTCCTGCTTTGCTACCTGGAGGCTGCCTTGAACTCTCACAGGCCAGCCCTGCTGTTGAGCCCAGCATCTACATCTACACCCAGGACTACCAGAAGTGACTCCAAGGGATAGTTTGCTGGTCTCCTGTTCAGATCCACAGAACCAGAGTTTTATATGCAGTGGTATCATCAGATGGTGACATTGGAATCCAGACCCACCTAGCAGACAGGTCTTTCACAGGGAGGGATAGGGAATGTCACAGGGATGAGGATGGTTGCAGGGAATGGTAAAGTGACAGATATTGGGAGGGGGTACAGTACTGTCACTACTGCTGTCACATCCCTGCATTTGCTGAATGTGATATAATCCAATAAGAAGACAAATGTGACCGCTCCCTCTAGTTACAGTCATTCTGTACTGAGACAGGTGGCACCTCTACTATGATAAATGTGTACAACACGCTCAGCACACAAGTCGTTCACCACTCATTCACTACCAGCCTCTCCACTCTAGTCATGTCTCCCATTTCCTCACCTGCCATTTCCCACCTGCCCCGCCTCTTTTTTACCCACCTGATACTATCTGTCCACTCCCTACCTCAGCCCACACTTTATTCACTAACCCCCAGGCACTATCTGTCCACTCCTCACTTCTGCCTACACTTTATTCATTAACCACCTGATACTATCTGTCCACTCCCCACCTCTGCCCACACTTTATTCACTAACCACCTGGCACTATCTGTGCACTCCCCTCCTCTGCCCACACTTTATTCCCTAACCACCTGATACTATCTGTCCACTTTCCACCTCTGTCCACACTTTATTCACTAACCACCTGATACTACCTGGCCACTCCTCACCTATGCCCACACTTTACTCACTAACTACCTGCCCCAAAACCCATGTTTGATTCTTACCCATGACATGCCTACCCCACCTGTCACTACCAACCTGCTTGGAGGACATCTGCCACATCACTCACAATCCACCTGTCCCTAGCTCAGTCATTAACCACCATTCCCACGTGCCCCCTGCTTGTGTGTCTTTTGATTTTCTTATTAAGACACAGCACACCTGGCCCCACACTCTTGATCAACCAATTTTACCTGTATGACTCCACCACCCCTGGACCACCTCCGCAGCTGAACCCTTGCCCCACACTCCTGACTGTTCCCTAGGATGCAATATACGTGCTTCTCACACCATTGTCAGGGCACTGGAGCATTCATTTACATTGAAGTGCAAGCAATTCATTTACAAAATTGAACTCGCCAGTATGAGGATGCTGCTGAGCGGGCAGTCGGACGAAGAATTGAGACTGATCTCGTTTGCCATGGCAGTCCTGGAGGAAGAACTGGATACCATCATGGAAGAGTTTGGAGAAGTCTTTAACGGCATCGGGTGCCTGAAAGGGAAGGAAGTATCCTTACACATCGACCCATCGGTCCAACCAGTGGCGTTGAGGCACCGGAGAATTGCTTTCCACCTGCGGCAGAAGGTCGAGGAGGAGCTGGAGGCCCTGGAGAGACAAGGCATCATCGAAAAGGTCAGTGGGCCAACCCCGTGGGTATCCCCGATCGTCATCGCCAGGAAGCCGAAGCAGCCAGGACAAGTCCGCATCTGTGTGGACATGCGCCTCCCTAACGCCACGGTCAAAAGAGAGCGACACCTGACGCCCACCATTGATGACATCCTGGGGGAGCTGAACGGGGCCTGGTGGTTTTCAAAGATGGACCTACGGTCAGGCTACCACCAGCTACCACTTCATCCGGACTCGAGGTACATCACCACATTTTCCACCCATGTGGGCCTCAGACGGTATCGGCGCCTGAACTTCGGCATCTCGAGTGCCGCTGAGGTATTCCAAAATACCATCAGAGAAGTGCTCAGTGGGCTCCCCAGCGTGCTCAATGTGAGCGACGACCTGCTCATATACGCGTCAACCATAGAGGAACACCACCAGCGGTTGAGAGGGGTCCTCAAGAGGATTCAGGAGTCAGGCTTGACTTCGGCATCTCGAGTGCCGCTGAGGTATTCCAAAATACCATCAGAGAAGTGCTCAGTGGGCTCCCCGGCGTGCTCAATGTGAGCGACGACCTGCTCATATACGCGTCAACCATAGAGGAACACCACCAGCGGTTGAGAGGGGTCCTCAAGAGGATTCAGGAGTCAGGCTTGACCCTGCACCGGGAGAAGTGTCAGTTCCTGCAGAACAAGATCAGTTTCTTTGGATACACCTTCTCGGACCAAGGGGTGGCCCCAGACCCGGACAAGGTGAAGGATGTCCAAGATGCCCTAGCTCCGACGAACATCTCGGAGGCCCGGAGTTTCCTGGGCATGGTCAACTTCTGCGGCCGCTTCATTCCGGACCTCTCCAACCTCACCAAACCCCTCAGGGAGCTGACCAAGTCGTCCACCACGTGGCAGTGGGGTCCGGAACAGGAACAGGCGTTCCAAGCAACGAAGGCGGCCCTGTCCGCGGACACTACCCTCTCATACTTCGACCCGGCAAAGCCCACCAACGTGGCGGTCGACGCAATCCCGTTTGGGCTGGGAGCGGTCCTGACACAACTCCAGGACAACGAGGAGTGGGCACCCATCGCCTATGCCAGCCGGTCCCTGACCGAAACAGAGCAGCGGTACTCGCAAATCGAGCGAGAAGCCATCGCCATCCACTGGGCATGCCGGCATTTTCACGTGTACGTGTATGGACATCATTTCACGGTGACAACCGATCACAAGCCACTCATTCCTCTATTCCAAGGGTCGTCCTCGAAGCCGCCACCCCGGATTGAAAAATGGATACTCCAACTACAAGGGTACGACTACCGGGTGGAGTACAAACCGGGGGCCACGAACCCGGCGAACTATCTGTCACGGCACCCGCGGAAAGCCACAACAGAAGAGAAGGAGGAGGCCGAGGACACAGAGGAGTACGTCCAGTATGTGACAGAGCGGTCGCGACCCCTCCCAATGAGCTTGGCCGCAATAATAGAGGCCTCAGAAGGTGATGAATGCGTGAGAGCAGCAGCGGAGGCTGTCAGGTCGGGAGACTGGAGGACAATCCAAGCCTCGCTCAACAGAAGGACGCCCCAAGCCAAGCTGACACTGGAATCATTCTTAAAAGTAAAAAGTGAGCTGTCCGTTGACGCCCAAGGATGTCTTCTGCGGGGTCCGAGACTAGTCATGCCGGCCAGCCTAGCTCAACAGGCGGTGGACCTCGCCCACAGGGGACATCAAGGAATGGTAAAGACAAAGGGCAGGCTCCGAGCCAAAGTATGGTTCCCAGGCATGGACGCGATGGTCGAACAGACGGTGAGAACCTGCACGTGGTGCCAAGCCGCAGGACAGCCGGAACGCCCTCACCCGGTGGCGACCCAAGACAATCCTCTGCAACCATGAGAGTGCGTGAGTGCCGACTTCGGACATCTCCCCGATGGACGGTACGCGTTGGTCATTATCGATGACTTCACCAAATACCCAGAAGTCGAAATTGTGGGGTGCCAGACAGCCACTGAAGTGATCGCTAAGTTCGAACAAACCATCGCCACTCATGGCATATTCGGGGTGGTCAAGACCGACAATGGACCGCCTTTCCAAGGGCAGGAGTTCGCAGAGTATCTCAAGAGCTGGGGGATCCATCACCGCAAAATAACAGCACGGTGGCCCCAAGCCAATGGAGAGGTGGAGAGGTTTATGAGGACACTCAACAAAACCATTTGCAGCGCCATGGCTGACGGATCTCCACTGGAGAGAGCGATCTACAGTTTTCTGCGGGAATACTGGCTGACCCCCCATGTCACAACCGAGGCAGCGCCAGGAACAGCCACCATGGGGAGAATCGTAAGTGACACGATCCCACACCACCCTACATGGGTTCCGGCACAAGCCACTAATGAAAAGACCATAGCCAATCGGATGCGCTCGAACGACCACGCCAGCCGGCGAAGGGGAGCTAAGGAGTCCACGATACAACAGCAAGATCGAGTGTACGCGAAGGACCGCTACACAGGCAGCAAGTTCAGACTTCCTTTCGAACCACAACCATGGGTTGTCACTCGCCGGACAGGCACGATGGTGACCGCTCAAAGAGGTGCTGAAACGGTCACGCGAGATATGTCCTTATTCAAAAAAGTCCACCCAGGAACACCCTCACGCCCTGGGGCCGAGCCCGAGGGGCCGGATCCCGACCAGCCAAGCGGAGATCAGGAGGTGGAGGACGTTCGGAGCGAGAATAGTGGTTCCCAGTCCGCCCCAGCCACCCCGGGGGGCAACCCGCCTGGCAGCTCCCCAGCCCGGGTAGAGCCGAACACCCCAAGGCGCAGAACCCCCGAGGTGGCCCTTGCCAGAGGCGGCCCATCCCGCTACGACCTGAGGAAGAACCCGGCACCGTCATCCCAGCTGGCGGACTATATGGTGTAACCTGTAAGGTCTGGCAGACTGGTAATAGATTCATCGTTGGTTTTATGTTTTGCTTAATGTTTTATAAAGGTTGGAAGGAGTGTAGTATTCGGCGCGCGCGAGGCGTTCTAGCCTTCCGCGCTGCCGAGGTGCGCTAGCGCTGACGCGTGACGTCAGACGCTAGCTCGTTTAAATAAAGAGGCGTGGCCTCGGCGCGGCAGTCGGAGCCGCGTGTGTGTTAACTAAAGATCGGCTCCCGTGTCTTATTCAGCGCCCATGCGCAGCCATGCTAATTAGGCCCTTTAAGACTTCACACCGCTATGCATTCATCAGGCTTCAAGTTAGAGCACTGATCTAATGTCTCAGGTGGTTCATGCACGTGTTGTCTAAAATATCTGGTCACAAACTTGAATCCTATTAAATGGCTTTCAGGGTTCATGTGATTGCTGCCGAGTAGTGTATGAATGGAACCTGCTTGCGAGAGAGCTGTGTTGTATATGAAATAGCTCAGTGGTTTAATGTGTCTGTAGAAGAGCCCCTTTGTGTAATATGCAGGTCATAAGTTCTAATGCTGGTAAAAATAAAAAAAGCTCACCAGGCCTTCTGCAAAAAGCTGCATGTAAGCTACAGGAGATAAATATGGTCTCTTGCAGGTTTAAACTCAATCGTTTATTCCTTTAAGCAGTGGCGGCTGGCAACTACGAACAGGAGGGATGGGCGCGTGCAGATAAAATTGAAAAATAAACACTTACCCAACACATCCTCCTTGCTCCTGCCCTCGGACCTCTTTTTTTGTCAACTGAACAAACTCCCTCGACCAATCCTGGCGCTGCTCACATGCTCTTAACCAGCTTGAGAGCAGCGTCCTGATTGGAAGGAGCAGCTTCTCTCTGCTCCAACCAGTGCCCTGGAGGCCTGCACTTGCTCTCAACTCAGCTGTCTTACAGTTGGGTTGAGAGGTTTAAAGAGAGCATATCTGGCGGGCCGTCACAAGACGGCGGCCAAAGAGACATGCACATTTTAAACCATGCACTGGCAGCCCTCTGCCCACCACTCCTCTCTGCTGCCACTCAGCAAGCTCCGGCCCATCTTGACACTCTGTTCAGGCCAGGATGGTGAAAAATAAAATGGCAAAATACTTTTTTTTTTTTTTTTTTAAATCTCTGGGGGGCATTTAAATGAAACAATGCTCCTCCGCTGTAATGGAGGAGCCACACTGGCTTTAAGGTTAATAAAATAGTATTCCATTGAGTAGGTGATAAGTCATCCTTTGGCCTGCTGAGTCTGACGGCCAGATAGATGCGAGTGTACAGACAAGTCCCTTTGACTTGAGGCACAAGCTCTCAGGAAGAAACACCACTAGAGCCAAACGATGTACTGATTCTTCTAAGTGATGTAGGAGTCGGGCTAAAGGGGATTTTGGGCCATTGGCCCCTCAATTTACAATAAGAGCCCAGTGCCTGGGTTAGGACCTATGACCTTGTTTACTGGTTGGCCCTAGCGAGGCAAAAACAACAGTTGATGGACAGAATGCCCAGACATGTGTCCTCTTGACTGGGGGTGAATGTGTTGATTTGTTCTGCATTCCGTCCATCAAATGTGTGTCTTTTGCTTTCTCGCCCTATGTGTGGCAGGTTTGCCCAGACCCGGGTCCTGGGCTCACTGTGCCACTGGAATCAAGCTATCCTAGCTGAAGAGGGGTGAAACCCCGAAACCAGTCTTAGGATGCTTGTTTCCGGTCCAGGGAGGACCTGGCTTGGCAGTTCGGGCTGGACTGTTACCATGAGGCACAGGGTCAATACTGATTTGCATATGGCCAGGTCTAAACTGGGGTGGCATGGTGAGCAAAAGAATGATGGATTTAACCCAGATCTCTTGACTGGGGGTGAATGTTTTGATTTGTTCTGCATTCCGTCCATCAAATGTTTGTCTTTTGCTTTCTCGCCCTAAGTGTGCCAGGTATGCCCAAACGTGGGTCCTGGGCTCACAGTGCCACTGGAACCAAGCTATTTTGGCTGCAGAGGGGTGAAACCCCGAAATCGGTCCTAGGATGCTTGTTTCCAGTCCAGGGAGGACCTGGCTTGGCAGTTCCGGCTGGACTGTTCCCATGAGGCACAGGGTCAAGACTTATTTGCATATGGTCAGGTCTAAACTGGGGTGGCATGGTGAGCAAAAGAATGATGGATTTAACTCAGTTCTCTTGACTGGGGGTGAATGTTTTGATTTGTTCTGCATTCTGTCCATCAAATGTGTCTCTTTTGCTTTCTGGCCCTAGCGAGGCTCCTGTATGCTCAGGCGTGGCTTTCTGAATAGTAATCTGCAGTTCCAGAAGCACGGAGGCGGAATGTCAGAGACACAGGAGGTTTCAATCAATTAGTAGATGTGTAGAGCGCTACTTGTCGCCTGTGAAGGTATCCAGCCACTTAATTTTTTTTTTTTTTTTTTTTTATGAAAGTCAAAGCCATTTCTCCTAATACTTGGTTGAAAATAGTTTGGGACATACCACACAAGCTAGCAGAACATTTATTTTAAAAAATCACTTTTTAAGTGCAACAAGCAACCATACCCCATTAAAACAAAAACAAAATGTAATTGACTCATTCATAATGTCAACTCCTACAGGTGTGGAAAAATACACACGTAACTTACAATAGGAAAAATAGCTGAAATGTTCTTTTTACATTTCCATTTTTTTATAGAACTCAAACCAAGGCGCCCTCTTCTGGGCATCCTCTCCTAAAGAAAACCGGATTATAATCTTCTTAGATTGCTGCATGCGACATGTATATGGAAATATGCGCTGCAGAAATATATTTGCTTATATAATATTCCTTGCTAAGTTTCACCTCGTCTGTCTTTCGATAACGTTGTGACAGCCTTTCCAATGATAAAGTGAGATTGATGAACATAGCCAATGGTAGCTATCCCCAACCTATTTTTCCTGGGACTTGGTCCCTAATTTTGGGGTTCAGGGAATGGCAATCCTGAGTGTCCGGCGCCTGGTTGGCGTCCGTGCTTGAAACGGAAAAATGGAAGTGCAGGTACTCTGAGGCAGAGTACCTGCTTGTTTTCTTGTGCCGTTCCCACTGGTTGCCTTCTCCCTTGTCCCCTTCCCTTCCAACCCCCTTCTCTCTCATACCGGTTTTTACCTTATCTCACATCCTCTTTCTCCTCAGCCATCTCATCCCTTACTTTTCCTTCCCATACATCCCACATTCTTCCCTTCTTTTCTTTCACCCTATTTCCAATGCCATCTTAACGAAGTTGGAGGCAACTATGAATTTACACATTTTCAGCGATTTCAAGGTTTCTTGTTGCCACGCAACATTGAATGTGTTGTAACCTGTTTGTTGTTATGCATCCTCTCCATAGTTCCCAGTTCCTTGCTGCTCAGCCAGTGCGAGTGTGACGTAATGGAAAGTTGAGTGCCTGGTGGCTGTGAACGTCAGCTGACGAGAGGTGGCTGAGCAGCAAGTATGCTGTTCCTGGTGGGGCATTTACCATCTTACTTATAACCAGTAACCAAGACCTGTCTTCCACAATAAATCTACATCTTATAATCAACATGTCTGACCACCTGACTTCCTACTAATAAGAAGGTATCTTCCTTTACAACAAAATTATATGTTACACTTTTAGAAAAAGGGGCACACACATAAAGGGCAAATCTGAAGAGGGCCAGCATCTGCCAGCCAACTAGTTCAAATAGAAAGCCTGTACAAGCATTGGTAAAGTAATTTCTTATTGTGCTTAGATCAGGATTGTTTGTCTTTCATCATCATTATTTTATATGACTTTTTTGCCTAATCAGTTTTTTCACACCCCTGTCAGAAACACAAGGTAAACATGACCTGGTAGATATTTAGTAGGCTGGCGTAGTATTAAAATAAGACGTATGGGCATAAAATCACAAATAAACCCTCCTCACAACCGTCATTCTTGCTGCAACAGTACACATCATGCACTGCTCTGAGGATTTTCACCATTCCACCTGATAAAATCTGATCAGTTCTCCTTATTTTTCTTCACCTGCCTTGTCAGGATATAGAAGTAGGACCGAGAGGTAAAGAAAACAGTCTAGTGAGAGAGGTGAAGGAGGGGTAGAAAGGAGGAAGTGATTAGGTAGACAGATTGGTAAGGCAGGGAGAGATGTAAGGTAAAGAGAGAAAGGTGAGGTAGTCATGAAAGAAGAAACATTGGAAGAGGGAGGAAAAGGAAGACATAGGTGAAGGAAGAAAGGCGGAGAGACATGCAAGTATTTAGAGTGAGGTAGAAATGAAGAGAGGGCTAGAAATAGAGAGAGAGAGGGGTGGGATTCACCGATGGGTAAGGTAGAGAGATAAGGTAGAAAGAGAGGTGACTAACAGAAGGAGGCAGAGGGCGAGGGTGGGGTATACAGGCAGAGGGGTGAGGTAGTGATAGAAGTATAGAGAAGTGCAAGGTAGAGAGAATGCTGAGGTAGGGAAAACTAAAAGAGGTGCAGAAAGTCTGGTCAGGTAAAGAGAGTAATAAGGGGAGGGATTAAGGGAAGAAATTGAGATTAATTGGAGAGAGAAATGAAAGGAATAGAGATACTGAGGTGATGTAGAGAAAGAGCGGTGAGGCTGAAATAGAGGAAAGGAGAGAATTGTGATGTATAAGTAGAGACAGAGAGGAGGTGTAGAGAGATTATAAAGAGAGAGCGAGGTGGAAAGGTGAGGTAGAGAGGGTGTGTTGAAGTTGGGTCTAGATGAGAGAGAGGTCAGATACCAAAAGGGTCAGAGGTAGAAAAGGGAAGTCAAAGTCAAAGTGAAAAAGAAATTGGGGAGTGAGTGAGGTACGGTAGAGGGAACAGATGTAGAATGAGCAAGCATTGAAAATGCAATAGGTCACGCCTTTGATTAAGTTAAAGGCATTTGCTTTGCTACTGGTATTGTATAGCAAAGCAAATGGCTTTAACTTAATGAAAGGCGAGACCTATTGCATTTTTAATGCTTGTTTCCTTCCTTCTGCCATGACTTCTGTAGGTTAAAGCACTTTTCTGGATGATCATCTAAGTCCTGCTGCAGAGCCAAGTCTCTGTTGCCATGTGTCTGAACTTCAAGTGACAGACCGACCAACTCACATGGTGGTAAGAAAGACAGCAGAAAACCCCTACACAGAGCGGTTTTCCAGCTCATTTGTGAGAAAACACCCTAGAGCATCGGCAAGTGCCTCAGCAATAATTTTTTTTCGTGGAAAGGGATGATGGTGGGAGGAGGGGCAGAGGAGGGTGCAGAGTGCCTCTTAGGTAGTTCCCAGCACCCCGCCCTGCCCCCTCCAAGGCCTGCCCCCTTCTCAGATGATGAAATTTGTTTTGTAAGTTGGCAGGTCTAAGGGGGTCTCAGCTGTCCATTCCTCAGGTGTCTTATCTCGTCCTTAGTCTTCCTCTTTTGCTTTCATATGGCTCACTGTACCCAGGTGGTTTCTTGATGTTCTTGGGGTACTTTGGTTATAAGATGTGGTTTCAGGCTGAATGCTTGTCTGTTGAGTGGGGTTTGAATGTATGTCATGTCCTGTACATGGATTGCTATGTGGGAGATACATATGGGGCCTGAGCACTCCTTTCTGTACAGTCAATTGGAAATATAAGATGTGGAGTTATATGTTTCCTTTGTCTTTATCAACCTACAAGCTAAGAATTAACAGCACCTGTATTGGTGTTATGCCGGCACACAGGCATGAACTGGGATGCAACTCCACCCCCCCATTCAAACTGAGGGGTGGCATTAAGACCTGTATGCCCCCTGAAAGGCTTGTCATGGACATCCTGGGTCTCAAGTGTGAATCTGCTTCTGCAGATCTTTATCCAGAAGAATCCCAGTGCTTTAAGTTGCCAGGTGGGGGGGGCCACTTCTGGCCACTCATGTTGGATGGAATATAGTGTGTGTGCAACATCTTGTGCAACAATTAAGATGGAGTTTGCTGTACTGACGTTGAGTTAGATGGAGCTATTGTTAATCTGATTTGACATGTATGTTACATATAAAAATGTATTCAGAGCTGAGTGTCCTTCACCGGGTTTAAACTATGCCCTTCTATTTTGATGAGGTCGCGTAGTATCTGGATGACCGCAATGTATATTACAATTTGAATATTACTTACTTCTCTTTCTACCTTGCGTCAAAATCAGAGTTCCTCTGCAATTGGTTCTGGAATTCTTGATTACATGTTAGTTCTCCATTTTATACTTCAATCTACAGCCTTTTATTTTGAGTTTATCACGCTAGGCTCATATAACCGCTATACTCTTCGCGTCTCCAATTACTAAACATGGGGAACTCGGGCTAACCTTGGTGACACGCTGTCCATTGTAAGTTGTACCATTTAGTATATTTGTTTAATCTTCTACCCGGTCACCTGGTTATCGTTCACTCTATCGTTGTTAACTCATCACACTCGGTGAACGGTTTCGTTTTCAACCACCGCTTTTTTTCGTGGGTTTATCTTTGTTTCACGGCAACTTTACCACTTCAGTTTTTATTTGCATGAGGATACCACATTGAGCACGAGTAGTTTTTTACCAGCCGCAACACGTGTTTTAACCTTCGTATTTCCTGATTTGCGGCAATTTTATCACATTTGTTTTCATTTGTACGAGGAAACTTTATTCAACACTATTTGTTTTCTATTGGTTAAAACACTTTTTCCTTTCTGGTATGGTTACATTTTGCTACTTTCCATGAGATAGCTATCACTCGTCCATTTTCCTGCACGCCACTGGTTTTATGCTGGTTTGCCATTCTGGCTCGATTTTTCTTCAAGGATACATTGCACTTCCTTAATTGCTTTCCTATCTTGGTGAGCCACACCATCAGTTCCTTCCCTTCAGGATGTGTATTACTATTACATCGGATTTGATGAGTTGCTTTTTTATGCTTTACCTTGATGATACCAACATTGACATGAACTGTTATGTTTTTGGTTACTTCCGGATTCTTTGTTTTAAACTTTTCTTGCAAATATGTCCCCTGATGAAGGTCTTGAGAGGACCGAAATGCATCGGGCAAGGTTCACTATAACTAATGGATTGATATCTTGAATATTCATGGATGAATCTTTTGTGATATGATTAAGGCTCCCGGTTTTCCGTTTAAACGGATTTTTACATATAAATACAGACGGAAAACGTTTTTTCTTTGTCTGTATTTATATATAAAAAACGGAAAAATACTGGGAAAACAAATGCTTGTGCTACCTCTTTGTTCCTCTTGAAAATCCATGTCTGAGGTGCACAAGGGCTGGGAAAGAAATATGAAACCACTGCCATCAAACTGCCCCTCTGGAGAGGGGTGAACAAGTGCAGCCGGGAGCGCCGTGTCTGCAGAAGTAGACGTTTCAATGTTCGGTGCTTCATTTGCTGGGCATAAGAATCAAATTGCTATGGAAAATATTCAGGAAACTCAAATGGCCCTTTAAAAATATATGTGTTAATCAGCATTTAGGCACAAAGTGTCTGCTCTCTGCCATGAAGTGATTTTACAGACAATTAAAATCCTAGAAACGCTGTGGAAAAGTGCTGGTTGTGTCTCATTTAAAGGCCTGTGACTCTTGCCCACTGAGGACAGCTGCAGTCCTGTGACTTTCGTACTTTGTTGTCCCTTGCTGTACGAGTGTTCACATCCAATTCCCTGCACATTTTGAAGGTGACCCAGATTATTCTGGTTAAAAGGCCCTTCATTGTGGTGCTCACGCAAAAACATTTCTACAGGCAGCAGCCGCTTTTTCACAAACTTGAGCTTCAAAAACAAACAGGTACCCTCCCTCCAAAGGTGCCTTTTATCGAGCCTTACTCACTTGTTTAAATAGACCACTCTCCACTTCAAATAAAATTAATGCAGACCAGCAAAGCTTTACTGTTGAGACAGCATGACAGCTTTATACTGTACTTAACAACAAATACTGAGGGTCTAATGTTCCGTATACACACAACTCTAACAAACTAGGCAAATGAGACCTCCAAATCAACTACAGTGAGTGACATAACAAAGGTATAATTCCCATCACCCACCTAAGGTGGCTTATCATCATCTGGGAATTCAGGACTGAGCTGAGAGGACCAACCACTCTGATGGTAATGGTGGTCATTCAGTTGTCCCAGTAGTGAGAACAAATGGTAGGGTGATGGTTGCAGTGCAAGAAATAAACAAAAAAGTGCTATTAAAAATGGCTATCCAGATGCTATAAATTTTATTCTGGCGCTATCGTGATGCCATTGATAAAACCTGTGCGTAAACAGTTTAACAGATAACTGTTAGGATCGGTGGTCTACATGTTTCGGCTACTGGACTTTGAGTCCAAGCTCTCATCAGGACCCAAAAACGCTACTGCAAAAAGTGATAAACAATACAAACAAGAAAGTTAAAGATTTCCACCAGTAAAGTATACCATACAACCTGGTCTGCTCTGTATGTCCCAATGGAACTGTTACAGGTTAGGAACCCAGATAATTATGGGCATGCACCTCACCTCGCCTGGCATCTGCTCAGGATATTGAGGCACCGCTCTGTCCGTCGGTACTCCGCTCTGTCTTCTGAGCTTCAAGACAGAGCGGAGTATCATCAAATTAACCATCCCAACATAGTCTCCGACTATTTTTGCAAACCACCGTGTACTGATTATCGAACTTTTTAAACCCTTTAGGGGTTCTTGCTGTGCGCAGGGGGACGTCCCCTACTTCAGGAGACGCTTGCCATATTTGAATTCTGACACTCTAGACCAGAGAGTGATACCCCAGCAGCACGCCACAGCCAACCACAACGCTCAACACGGATAGTGCGCTTATCAATTTTTTGTTCTCACCTATTGTGTTTTTACCAGGAAGGGCGTCATCGTTGGAGTGCCTCTCGAACCCCCTAGTTGACCATCCAGCTCTGCATCCTCTCCCTATGTTATTTTTCTTCCAGTTATCGGTTCTCCTCCTGGTTACTTCCTGTTTATGAAATTCCATGTCATGGTTCCTTGTGAGGTTGTTCTATGCTTCTCTTTCTTCCTATCAAGAGCATTTTCCTGCTCAGCGTTTGCTTTGCCTTGGTGTTTTAGGGTCCCTCATCATTGTCCTCGTTGAGGAGAGGGCTCATCACCGCTACCCCTTCCTTGGTGAATGCTAAGTTGACTCACAATGTGATCTGGCTAGCGTACCTGTTATCTATGCAGTAATATTTCACTAATGTTTAAGATACTTGTGCTGTTTTGCCAGAGCAACGGAGTAAATACCAGTGTCACCCTGGTAGATGCCCCTACCGCCAAATTTTAAATAAACGGACAAGTTGGCGCCCATTTATAAACCATTATGTCAATGCAATCCACAGTTTGGTGCAGGCCTGCATCAGCATGATGCGACCCTCCATCAAACAGTATTCTTTTTTTATTTTTATAAAGAAATCCTGAAATAGGATTTTCAGTTTCAAAATAACAAAAGTAATTCTCCCCTCACTATGTGAGTCATTTACCATGTTGGGGGGAGCATTATTTGGTTTTTACTGTTGCTCACCGCCAGGGTTTGCCTTTGAAAATTATGGAACAAATGGAGGGATCTCTCCTAGCACTGCTGGCACTGCAGAGTCACATACCTGGAGCATAATTCCAGATGACACCACAGTTGGTAGGTGGAGCTCTGTTTGTGCTCCGAGCAGGCCCTTCCCGCCTCAAGTAAAGCAGACTGTGCAGCACTGCCAAGAACTCTTTGGTCCCTCAGGAAGATCCAGTGCTTAATTTGAGCCAGTGGTTTCCGGGGCTTGGCAAAGGCACTTAATTGGCAGCCACCCACTTATGACACTCTGCCACATGGTGATTCAGAGTGAGCACAACAGTTGTTTACTAATTCAATATACGTTCGATATTACTGTTACCTGCCGCCCATGCTAATCTTATAGCCCTGGGGGCCTGGAATAGTCTGAATTGTCACACTTGTAGTAGTGGGATGGATAGTAGCTGTTTTTGTACAGTCATTGGTAGTGCTAGCAGGGCAATGGGTGGTGCAGGTTGCAGCGGCCTCCTGATGAGAACCCTGGCACTTATTTATTTTGCAAATTAAGCACTGGAAAGATCGATGGGTGTCTCAGACTCCGATGGAGAAAAGGCAAGATACAGCGCAAGCACCAACACTGTGCAATCAGGAATAAAGAAGTAGAAAATGTCAGGCGTCCAGCTTTCCAAGGCAAAGAGACCACAGAAATAGATCACTTTCTCTTCCTGATCCATTAGAACTGAAATCTATTCCAAACTCTGGTGGGGGAGGAGTGGGGTGAATTAAACATAGGACTTTGGTGGCCGGTCTCATAAGAGGTCACCAAAACCTGGGAAGGGCAGGGAGTCATTAAGTAAACCTCCTTCCACAAATCCAGGTGGAATTTTGAGAGATGGGGTGGTGGTGAAGACGAGGTTGTCAAACAAGATGGAGGCAACCATGATACAGATCAACCTTTAGGCAGTACTAATTTGACAAAGTTTTAGGTGGGCATGTGGATCAAGGAGTTTGAGGAATAGGGGACTCCCTCACAAATGTGGCAGCATACCCTATCTGTTAAACTGGCAGTGTGCTTAACAGATGGCCCGCCTGCTCTATTTAGAGTTTGAAGGAGCATCATGTTTCCGATGGCACTGCCCTCCCTAGTTGTGCCCAACATGTTTGGGGCCATCAGTGTAGGTACACCAGACCATCTGCCCTTTTAGGCCCAGTGGTCTTATGTCTTTTTTCAGTTTGGGGCTGCCAGAAAAACTCTGGTGGTTCCAAACTAAAAAAATAGAAATATTAACCCTACATCTTGGGAGTTAACTTCCAAGTGCTGAGTATATTTTGTTGACTTTCAAAACAAATTCTGATTTTAAGAGCTTGTGTTTTTTAAACAAAAAAGTTTGCTGAGTGGCTACGTAAAAAATGATGCCGCTCATCAAACTTTCAGTACCCTCAGAGGAACATTTCTCTGAAGGGCCAGCACAGGTCTCAAAATATGGTGAGGGGTAGTCCGACCAAAGTAGCAGATGAAGTTACCTTCGCCACTCTGATGGACAGTGGACCACCAACCATACTATAAATGAGGCCCTAAGAATTTCATGGAGATCCTGATATCCTCAGCTATCTCTTCACATGTCCCACCAACCTTGAAAGCCCTGTCGCATCTATGACCACAAACCATGGATCAGATGTTGAAGATTTGTAGGATCGAGGGAGAGTACCAAGCATCAATACAGCTATGTGTAAACACAGTAAAGCCAGTTACTACTGACAAGGCAAGTCTTTCTCTGAAATTACTAGGCCCCAGAAGCTCCATTCAAGGAAAGGTAGGGTGCTGCCCTTAGGCACCGTTATGCTGTGTATCGGAGTGTTATATTTTGAAAAGTTTCCTGTGTTCGTGCACTTTTATGAATACGTTGGGGGACCTGGGGTCTTTTGATTTTTAAGAAACTAATTCTCAAAGCGTAGAGGACGTGCTTAAGTTCCCGCTTCATTACACACTTGTGGTCATCTTTTATGCGGCGCGTGCCCACTCAAGTTAGCGGTTTAGCTTTTATGCGCTTGGCCCTACATAGAGCAGCCATAGCGCGGACCGTATTTTCCTCTATCACGTCCCTTGATCTAGGTAATGTGCCGCCCTTAGGCACCGTTACGCTGTGTATGGGAGTGCGTATATTTAGAAATGTTTCCTGTGTTTGTGCACTTTTATGCTTAAGTTGGGGGACCTGGGATCTTTTGATTTTTAAGAAACTCATTCTCAAAAGCATGGAGCACATGTTCAAGAGCTTCTTCGTTACACACTTACAGCCATCTTTGATGTGCCGCATGTCCCTCGAGTTAGCGGTTCGGCCCTACATAGAGCGGCTGGGGCCTGGGCGCATCGCTGGTGTGCCAAAGGCACGCCTAAGGTATGCCCGTCTGGGCCTGCTGGACCTGAACGGGCCCAGTGACCAGGAACCCTGCATCTTTTCCTGGAGTCGAATGGCCGGCTACGGGACTCCCAGACAGGATTCAGGCCTGGACAGGGTACAGACACTGTCCTTCTGGCCGTGGTGGAGGAGGCCAGATGCATTCTGGATTCAGGGGGGTCAGTGGCAGTGATCCTCCTGGACCTGAGTGCGGCCTTTGATACCGTGAATCATCAGGTATTACTCCAGCGACTGGAAGGGCTGGGTGTCACAGGGAAGGCTCTGGGATGGCTGGCCTCCTTTTTAGGTGGACGGTCATTTGAAGTTTGGGAAGGAAACGAGAAGTCCCCCCCTTTCGCCCTCCAGTGGGGGGTTCCTCAGGGCTCATCACTGAGCCCTACATTATTTAATGTATATATGGCCCCCCTGGAGGATGTGGTGTCTCCGTTCGGCTTTAACATCATCAGCTATGCGGACGACACGCAGCTGGTGGTGGGGCTTTCTCAGTTAGATAAGCACCCAGCGGCGCTCCATTCCTGCCTGGAGGCAGTATTCGGGTGGATGTGTAACTCATCCCTGAAACTGAACGGCTCTAAGACCGAGCTTATGATCTTAGGCCAGTCCTCCTTCTCCCTTTCTCCTAGCTGTTGGCCTGACTGCATGGGAGCTCTTCCCAGCCCAAAGAAGGAGATGAAGAGCCTGGGAGTGTGGCTGGAGCAAGACCTGACGTTTAGTACACACGCCAAAAAGACCGCGGGTGTCTGTTTTGGTATGCTCCGGTCAGCCCGCAAGATTCTGTCACTCCTCCCTGAGACCTCTCGCAAGCTGCTTATACAGGGGCTCATCATCTCCAGGCTGGATTACAGCAATGCTCTCTTCTTGGGCGCTCCGGAATCCACGTTCAAGAAGTTGCAGCAGGTGCAAAATGCAGCAGCCAGACTGCTAACTAATGTCACCAGAAGGCAGTCTGCTAAACCAGCATTGAGGGCACTGCATTGGCTCCCGATACGGGAGAGAGTAACCTTCAAGGCCCTCTGCATGGCGCAGAAGAGTCTGCAGGGGAAGGGCCCAGCGATCCTGAGGAATATGATCCAACCTTACAAAGCAGCAAGGGCTCTTCGCTCTGATCATAAATTTCTTCTCCAGTCTGATAGAGTAAGACGAGCCCGCACTGGTGGGAGACGGTTCTCAGTGAATACGGCCTCCGCCTGGAATTCCCTGCCACTCAGACTCCGGGCAGAAACCAATACTCTGCGTTTCCGTAAACTTTTAAAAACCCACCTGTTCCCGGTTTGAGATGATATGCGCTGGGCGCTGTTCCGATCTATTGACAGCGCTGGGATGCCCAAGGGTAACCGTGCGCGGTATAAAACTCCTAATAATAATAATAATAATAATAATCTTTCCAGCAAGAAAGGCTGGTGTTTACTTCTAAACAACTTATGGCTCCCTCAGCCAGCCAGCCCTAAAGTGTGCATGAAGTCCCTGGATCCGCAGGTATGCCAGCTCAGCTGCTCTAACTGTAACGTCTTAGCTGGGCCCCTTGATAGCAGTCATATTGTCAGCCCAGGAAGCACTGCTTGCATTCACAACTAGCCTAGCAATTAAGCAGGAACATCTAGTAGCATCCCTCCCTAAGCATCAGCAGCACATATTTAATTTTCTGTGGGACACAGATCATAAAGTCTTGTTTCTAACAGAAACATGGCTGCATGAGGCATCTCGACCAGACATTGTCTCTGCACTTCCATCCCATTGTGGCATTGTTAAAAGGGATCCGCAGGGTAGGGCAGCAGGCGGGAATCACATTATTTTTAAGAACAAATACTAATGCAAAGTACATGAGCTACCCATCCCAGACTGAAAAGCTATGTTTTTTTCATTATGTCTCACCCACAAACTCACAGTATCTGGGGCTCTGATCTACTGCACTCTAGGATATGCGGGGAACTGGTGTTTGGTGGTACCCGACCTACTAGCCATCTATATTCTGAATTGTGCCAATTTTACACTCTTAGGCAATATTAACATCCACCTTGAAGCTCCCACATGTAATCTGGCTATGACATATATAGAGGATCTGAGTATGCTGAATTCAGGTCTTATCAACTCAGCACCTGCACAAGAAGCAGGCCACATCCTTGACCTCATCTTCTCAAATATCATGGATCTCACTTCAGGCCAACCCTTGCCGGACCCTGGTCAGACCATCTGGCAGTGCTGTTTTTCTTCAGGAACCAGGCAACCCCTTCTACAAGACCAGCCACAGCCCTGAGAAAATCCAGGAATTGGTCAATACTAGACGCCGTCGCTCTGAATGCACAGCAGCGCTGCACTGTACTAGATCTGAAACAGACAGCGGACCTAGATCAATTCCTGGTCGATCATTGGATCATAAACTCTCTGGTGGCAATCGTGCCAGTTAAATCGAGGTCTACACTGAGAATCCATCCCTCTTCCCCGTTGTTCAGAAAAGCCCTTCATTTAGAGCAAAAAGCATTGCAAGGATTTAGAAAGAGAGTGAAGAAAGTCCTACGACGAGGACTAAAAAGGAGAGTATAAATTAGGCTGCTAGTGCGGGATTCTATTTGGATAAAATTTCGAATTCCCAAAACTACCTGAAGATACTTTTTAACCTGATCAAGGAACTTTCGGACCCAAGTAAAATATCTCTGATGGCTTAGCTGTCTCAAAACCAATGGAAAGAACTTGCACACTTCTTCGTTAAGTAGGTGGCTGATATTCAGCTTCACGTCTTGAAGGTTCATACGGCTGATGGGCAGGCTTCTAACATCAGCCCCAGCAACAGCACTTGGGATCATATCCCAAGACAGAAAAAAAATCATCATATAAACATTTTACCGCTACTAAAATGGGGTCGCTGTCCCTGTTGGACACCCCTAAGTTTCTGACCCTAATTTGGTCAATTAAATCAGGCTCACCCCTCGATCCTCTCCCAACGTCTTAACTCAATCTCTTGTAAACAGACATTCTTCAAATAGTGGTCAGACTGCTTAACTCCTCACTGTCAAAGGGACTCATACCTCCAGCTTGGAAAAATGCCATGGTCTTACAGCTTCTAAAAAAAAACAACCTGGACCCCACCAACTGATCTAATTTAGGCAGATCTCAAGGCTGCCCATCCTCTCCAAGATTTTGGAGAAGCATGTGAACTTGCAGCTCACCACTTTTGTTCAAAGCTCAAAACTTTCTCCACACATCGCAGTCGGGCTTTAGTGCTGGACACAGCACCAAATCTGCCCTCCTAGGAGTCACAGATCATCTGAGATAACACCTGGATGAGGGAACACAGCAGCGCTCATCTTATTAGGTCTCAGCGCGGCTTTCAATACTGCGTCTCATTCCATCCTCCTGGAAAGGCTAATGACACTGGGTCTCCAGGGTACAGCTTTAGCCTGGATGACCTTGTTCCTGGAAGACCATTTATTCCAGGTCTTCTCAGCCAGTGCCCTCACCTCTAGTGTTTGCGGATGTGCTAGAACTCTGTGGACTAACCCTGTTTTCATATGCAGATGACATACAAATTATCTTCTCCCCGTCATCTCCACAGGAATACAGCACCGGAGCCTTGTACCTTTGCTTGAACAGGTTCTCCATCTGGAATGGTAAAAACTCACTTGAGATTAACAGCGAGGAGACCGAGGCCATTGTTCTACTCTATGACCTTGAGAACTGTGATTCTGTGTCGAATCTTCTCTACTGGATGATCATGGATAAGCGAATACAGTTTAAAGCCTTGTGCTAAATGCACAAGGCTGGATCCAGCACAGGCCCAAGATACATTCAAGATCTGGTGGTGTCCTACCAGCCCGTGCGTACATTTCCATCACTCAACCAGTCTGTCTGCAAAGTGCCTAGAATCCACCTGTTTCGTACGGGAGGTTGTTGCTATACATACGTAGGCGCAAAGCTACGGAAAGACCTCCCGGAATCTTTGTGAAGTTGTACCTCCCTCACCGTGTTCCACAGGAATTCGAAGAGCTGGTTGTTCTAACATATGGGCTCGATTTATCCGACCCTGGTCCAGCGCAGGGAAACCCTCCGGGGAAGCTGAGCACTCTATAGGATGCAATAATAATAATAATGGTAATGATAATAATCTCCCATCACATCAACATTTGGTTTGAAGAGGACAGTCCTACAAATTGGGTGTTCCAGCTCTGGTAGCTGTGCCGAAGGAGAGTGCTAATGGCGCCAGCTCGGGTAAAAAACATATTTCTTAACCTTTAGGCATAAATCTACTTGATAATCAATGGCGAGAAGCCTACCATTTCTGTCTTCACAGCAAATATGTCAATGGATGGACTTTATTAGAGACAACAGGACTAGTCCCTAGGGGCAGTTTTCAAGAGACAGGTCCTAGAATATTTACCAAAGGCCATAATCATACTTAAAAGAATCAGCACTCCTCATGAACAATATCCTTCTCATTACAGAATCTATAGTAAACATTTGTTGGCACTCTGATACATAAGAGAGTAGTAGCAGATTTGTAAGGCCTGCTGAATAAATTTGGAAGTAAATCGTTGGAATCCTGTAAAAACAGCTAAATACTAATCAACCCATGGCATCTGGAGAAACCCACAACTCCTCATTCGTAACTCGGAGTTTAAACTTGTAAATGAAGGAGGTGGGAAAGGTTGGGAGGTTTAATCTAATTTAGATTATGGTCGTATGAAACCCCTGGCTCACATAAACCCCCCACAACTGTTTGAAAGATCTTACAATGTCCTTGTGAATGAAAATCCTACAGTAAGAAAAAAAACAAATAGTTGAAAGATCTATTCCAACGAAGGGCTGTTGGAAAGCCCTTCATGAGATACCCTAAATGGACAAATACACTTGTGTAGGACTAGATCTCAGCAGTAAAGAATAGAATGTAAGATTTTGGCAAAAATCTCACAGAATACAACACTAGACACAAAAATCAAAAAATATTTTTATGAAAATAGAAGGCCTAAAAACAATAATGGATAGCTAACCTCAGGTTTGTGGATTATTATGTAAGATCGTTGATGTTGAAGTACCTTATACATCTGATCAATGGAACTTTATTACCTGTATCAAGCTAGGAAAAATATAATCTATTGATTGCCTACACCCAGAAAATACAATTTCAGAGAAATTGAAAGAATGGTCAAGCTCAAACGTTCATTGGCTATTTCTACAACGTTTTGGTTAAAGAGCAGAGCCTTTGATGGCCAGATCAACATAAGCTCCTCCAGGGTTCATTTTCCAGGTTCCTGTGGATATGTTAATCAAGAGTACTTACATGGAAAGCATATGAGAATCTTTCACCTGAGTTGAAGGCTGTGGGGGTCCAAAATCTAATCGTCCAATCAACAGTCTAAGATGAAAGTGTTGTGAAACAGTGATTTGTTTAGTCTATGAAGATGTTGTGGCGGTTCAAACGTTTATGTCTAAAATATCTAGAGCACAGGGTAAACCGTTAAAGAAATAAATATCATTTCTAATTATAAGTCTGAACTGTAGACTCAGCAGTGTGAACATGAAGAAGTTTCTTGTATTATCATGGAGAGGCACTAGGCTTGTAGAGCATTAAAGAATTTGTGAAAGTCACTGAACTCTGAAAGAAAATGTCATAAAATTGTATTCACTTGCTACATGGTATTTGAATTTTTGTTGTTGTTTTTCTTCGGCTTTAATGGTGAAAATTATTTTAACAATTTCAGTTCGCATACTGGTTTATAGCTTAGGATATGCACTAGGCTCTATCACTATTTATTTACCTCCGCACTGAACGCACTTACAATGGATTCCATAAAAAGGGATGGGTGAGCACACCGCTTCCCGGTTTTCCAAATGCGAGCATTTGAGTATAAGGGTGAAAGGAATGGAAAAGAGAAGACGTTTTGGGAGTGAGATGAGCAGGGGAAAAAACGAGAAGTTTTTTCAATGATAAGAAGTGATAAAATTTGGAAACAAATGGAAGCCAGAAGATGGGAAAGGGTTAAGATATTATCAAGAAATGTAATGGGCGTTCCTGAAATGGGAACAGGAAAAGAGATGTGTTTATGTGCATGCTGTCAGGCAAATTAAAGCAGAAATGATTCCACCCCAAGAGACTTAGCTGGTAATGGGACATCAAGATATATTCAACAAATACTCATGGGTTAAAGAAATTATCTACTTTCACACTTCAGCAATAGTTAGGAGGTAGGAATAACAATAAGGAGAAATCAAGGCAAGAAAGTGACTCTGGACAAGTTGAGGGGGCGGGGTTAATATTATTATTCCAGATGTAGAGTACCAACATAGTTTGGAGATACTATAGATCCCTATCAGATGACCCTCTACCTTTAGAGGAAATCACTATAGGTTTAACAAATTTTCCCCTACCAATAATTAAGATAGGAGATTTAAACAAAAACTCAAAAGCAAATCCTCAGCTAAAATTATTCCTTATAAAGAGAAAGTAAAAGGAGGGAGACTCCTCAAAGATATTATGATCTAATGGATAGCTAGAGGCAAATGCAACAGAAAAGCAAGGATATAATTAATTTAGTGTGAAATAGAAGAGTAAAGCTTTTCTAGATTATTAGTTGATATCTACTACTTTTAAGTTTAGATGTTGAGCTATCATACCCCCTTTGTTATCATATCATGTCCTGGCGTATATATAGATGGGGATGAGGTGTTGGTTAATAAAGGTAGTAGTAGTAGGAAAAACAAAAATCAGGCATTGACTGAGCAAGAGTAGGCCATTATCATAACCCAAACTGAGGTTGCAACAAAACTCATCTTGGGTAAATATTTTAGTGCTGCAAGCAGAGAAGGATGAAGTCAAAAACATGAGGATTGAAGAACTTCTAAACAGTACATTTGAAAAAATAATAACATATGCTGTATCTATTCTGGAAAACGAATAGGCTCATATATAACCTGGAGAATTAAAACAAGGCCCATACTAAATGTTATCAAAAAGATTTTGGGACTTAATAGACTGAGGATGGCTTTGAGCATACTGACAATAGTTTTCCTAAATGTTATTGTAATATGTACTGTGAAAATCATATTCTATCTGAGAAAGATACTAATGAGTTTCTGACGAAGGCAGATTTTTTTATTTTTCTTATCAGCAGAAGACAAGATTTCCTGATCAGCAGAAGACAAGATTTCCTGATTGCATGAATAGCTAAGGGGGAGGCCCAGAGTGTGATAAGATAAGACCTCAACCATCAGGCAAAGCTACTTTTCTGTGATATAGATTAAAGTTAAAAAGGGTTTATGTGTGGGTGGTGGGAAGCATCTATACTGTTCTATTAAATATATGCAATGGTGATTTTTTAATTAAAACATGTATTGCACCATATGGCTGCCACATTTAGGTGGTGACATGTTTTCTTTTTCTTCATTTTCTTTTTGTTTCACTTTCTTTCAAAGCCAGGCGTATTTGCTTTGGCAATGCCTGTTTGTTTATATTTTTGCATCAAGGTATTGATTATATTTGTATGTAGTCTTATCACTGATTGCTCTAGGGAATCAACTGGGTCACCCTGGAAATAAACTTCTGTACATGGAGTACATTGGAGTCAGGGATTGACGGTTACAATGGGTCTAGGTAAATTTGCTCACTGTGTGATATTGGGCTTAGCTCTTTAACGCCCTAGAGAGCCTACAAGCTGGATGAATGTGGCAGTAAGCACTATACAGGCATGAAGATTGTCTCCGATATGTCTTCCTTTCATGCTTGGAATCTCACTTCCCCCTAATGTGTTTTCTTTCTGTGCCAGAATCTCTCAGCAATACCAGAATGCTGGTTTCTGGTCACACAATGGCAACAACTGCATTAGATAAATTTCATTGAATTCCATCACCTTGGTCCTTAAAAGATATTATTGTTTTTCTTCCACCAGAACCTAGACTAGCCCTTTTTAGGTCTCGCCTGACCCAGCACTTGCGCTGGTCTGGCGAGACTTTAACCCCTTCAGTGCCACGCCCTTTCCCCGCCCTGTGGGCGGGGTTCATGACGAGATAGTCTCGTCATGGGCACAGCGCAACCGTGCTCCATGATGAGACTATCTCATCATGGGCACAGAAGAGGTTAAGTAAGGGCTTCAAAAAATGCTACCGCCGGCCACAGCTTGCAGTGCATGTGCGCGGGCGCGCGCTTGAGCAGAGGCGCCATATGGCGTGATTACTGCTGCGCGCGCACCACTCGCGCACATGCACTGCAAGCTGTGGCCGGCGGTAGCATTTTTCCCCCGCGGTTAACTTCCTTGTTGTTTGACACCATCGCTTTCACTTTCATGCCCTTAAAAGGTTCCCATCCTTCCCCTAGGCTCTGGTCAGGCCGGGTTCACGCTGCTGCCCCTCTCCCCTCTCTGATTGGGGGCCCTGGTCGGTGCACATCCCTGGCTCAGCGGTTCAGTCAGGCCCATGTTATGAATAATAACTCCCCGCTCTGATTAACGATGGCAACACAGAGGAGCCAAAAGAGATGCTCGCGGGCAGACGCCATCTCAGTGCCATAAACTATGTCCTGGGGTCTCATTTGATTGCGCCTGCATCAAAAGCAGAGATGATGGCCTGTTGCCCCCTCGTTCGATATTGATGACGCCCTAGCTTGGAGCCTCGTCTCTGTGATATGTAATTGAATAGTTTGTTTACATACTCTTTAATTTAAATGTATTGCATTTAAATTTACATCTATATTTAGTTTACCTTCTTGTACCATGACGATTTTCAGTTTTGAAAAACCAATCAATGGATCGTGAACACATTTTGGTTGAGAATGTGAATTATAAATTGCATAACACTATTTCTTGGTTTTAATTCAATTCTACTATTTTGTAATAATTTTCTTTATTGGGTAGGAACTTTAATTCAATTTATAAAATTGGACTTTGCTTTGGTCTTGTGTTGTTTTTAAGGTGTCTCCTATTTTTTTCTTTTAATCTGCCTCTTAGCTAAAATCACTTGATTTTTTTGTAGTTCTATAGTGGACGAAGCAATGACCTAGTGGCGTAAGAACACCTTGGTAGTATTGTGATAAAATGTTATAGGGATAACTTCAGCATCTGAGTATCTTATTAGGATCTTACAATCAACAATTTGGGGCCGTCACACATGACTTTATGGTAACATATGCAGTCTGTACATAAATAACTGCAATTTGTAAAGTACATAAAAAACACAAGAAATCCTGCATGAGTTTCCACTGAAAATATGGAAATTGAGGCTGGTGTTAAAATAATATATCTGAGGTTCAAAAGAAAAACATATGAAGGAAGAGTTAGGCACTCACAGCATCCGCATACATTAATTACATTACATGGACAGAAACAGGAGCAAAAGTGGCCTGTCTCTTCTAAAAGGGTGCTGACACCTGTGCCAAGTACCCAGTGGCATAGCAAGGGCCCCATAGGCACTAATGCAAGCTAGGGAAATTCCCTCTCTAGCACCTACTTTAGAAGTAAAAACAACTATAATTTCAACACAGTAGGCCTCAACACCACTGCCCTTCTGCACTACTGCCAGCTACATCCCCGCAGCTACCTACCAGTGCGTCCAATTGAAAAATACAATCAACATAGAGGAGGGAATACTCAATAGTTTTCAACAATTAAAGAGACTCCTATCATTTGTATGCTTTTTTGTTCTTTTATTCCTGAGCACGTGGTCTCCTGCTTAAAGTGTTATGCATCACAGTTCTTTAGTGATTAGGTCTTCTTCTGTTGCGCCGATGTCCACTTTTTCTAGGCTTAAAATCTTTGTGTTAAATGTTTTGAAACGAAGGTCCAGCTCTGCGTCTTATATCTCAATGATGTAAATGAATCATCCAAGACTATCAGAGCGCTGCTCCTCTGTGATTGTATTAGATGCAGGCTTTCCTTTTCAGTCTCTATACTTCGTAGTGGTGCTCACTGTTATGAATACGAGCAAGTTCTGATATTTTTTTGAGCTATGTTATGGGCTAGGAGCCCAATGTGAGAGTCTTTAGACTGAATTAACACACCAGATGAACAAAGTTGCTGTGGGTACATCTGGTGTGTTCTGCTGACTCGGGTATGGCTGTGGTGAGATGATGTCTTTTTTGTAATTTGCGTGCTTAGGTTTGAAGCATGGGCCAGCTGCTGTGTGGTTAGTTTTGCAGTGTTTCCTAATGTTAAATGCTCTTAGGAGTTTCATGCTTCGATCCGCGTGGCCCGTGCCATCATGGTATGCTGAGACCATGGACTGGTGTATCATTATGTCTCGGTTGTGGAGAGTGTTGGTCGAGGTTCTGTGTGATGTTGTAGGGATTATGGGTGGTGTTGGTATGCTCACTTTGAGGTTAGAACATATCCTTCCCTCTCTGTGGCACTTGGCTGGGTTTGTTGCTCTATACTATATTATTAATGCTACTTGAGTATGTAGGTGAGGTGGTGTTGATAGAAGTCTGTCCGGCTGTGATAGTACTAGGGATCATGGCAATATTCATATTGCTAATAGATTTAGGCATATTCTGGTACGGATTCTTTTTTATCTTTTTTGTTCGATTGAACGTTCCTATTGTGACATAAATTATTCGGTCCTGGTGCTTTACTGTTCGCTTGCAATGATAATAGCGTTGCTTCTAGTGTGATTTGGGTGTTGCGGTGATGGGTGGTTGTTGATGCTTGGGTTCAAATGTGACAGAATGTCACGTCTAGTGACAATACATTTTATTTTTCATGCACTAGATACCCTACGTGCTACTTTAGTATGTCAAAGCATGATAGACTACCCAGGTAGTATATTAACTTCATTTACATATAAAGAAATTGTATCTTGTCAATATGGTGACTAAGATTCAGGTCTTCCTGAATTATTTTCTGCAGGTGGAGCGGAAAGTGCTGGGAGAGTCCTTGAGAAGTGCTGCTTACTCCTCTTCCACCATGCCCTTTTGAGGGGTGGCCGTGTGTGTTGTATGCCTCGACTCAAAATGGAGTCTTGCATTGTTACATAGACCTCCTTTGGTAAGACCTGTTGGCTCTAACAATAGTTTTCAGTACCTGACATAATGCACTTTCACTCACTTTATGTTTTTAATTTACTGCTCCAAGAGGGTTGTCAACCATCTTGGAACACTAAATAAAAAGTTAAACAATGGCCGCTGCAGCGTAATGACACATGCATGCATATACAGGATCATGCTGGTGTTTACTTTTCCTAATGGCATTCACTTTCAGCAGTCCGCCTCAGCGGAAAGCATTGGTAAAGCTAAAGAGTTGGCTAACACTTTTCAAGGGAGAAACTTATTTGCTTTGTCGGTGCTTGTTTGTAGAAAGCAAGTTTTAATACAGTTTATGTTGCAATGGTGTTTGATGTATGTTTTGATATGCTAGTGTCTATTTGAATGTGCTTTTGGATTAACTCTGATTATCTTTTATTTGGTGTTTGTTTATCTTTAAACGTTTCGCATAATGCTCAGTTTGTACATTTTTAAAACCCGTTCACACACAGGCAGACATTGTGTGGTCGCTCAAAGTCAAGGGAGCCAATGGGTAAAGTAATTTGACCCATTTCCCCACGTTGTATCCTCTGGTGGCCGGAAACAATATGTGAGTGACAATTTAACAGACCAGTGGGTTACGCCTATTGACAACGAGTTTGAGCTATTGGCAGTGTAAATGACAATGCCTTTGAATTATGTTTTGGTGTTTAAAGCATTAATGAAATGCATTGTCATTTACAATGCCAATAGCTTAAAAACTCGCATAAATGCGAGACCTATTGCATTGCAAATGCTTGTTATTTGTTTTCTATTCTTGCTGTGAACTGCGTTTGCACAATATGCCCTACGTCTGCTGTATCATTCACTATTGTGAGTTTGGATATCAAACCATCTGCACCACTTGTGAAGCAGTCCAATACACCCTGGTGTAGCAGTGGTAGCAGTGGTGCCCAGGCCATGAAGCCCTGCTTCATGCGTGACAATGTATCTATTCTTTTTTTTCTGAACTTTCTCACCAAATAGTCGACAGAAACATGGAAAGGACTTTGTCCAATGTTTGTTGCACTAGCTCTGAAGATAGCAACTTTCTCTTGTGATTAGGGCCTTGGCACTGCCTGCAAGAGTGTGACATTGTTTCTGGATGATAGGATTGCAGATGCATGATAATTTGTTCGTAATGTATTCCTGTAAGAATGATTACATTTAATGAGACGCTGAGACATGAGGAGACAGATTTCTATTTGCGCTGAGGCTCCACTCTCTCCTTTGATTAATGCTTGGACCCCTGCAGCTCCCGCGGCCCGTGGCCCATTTGCCCGGCCCGGTCCCTGTTGCAGCTGCAGCAGTCGTGCCGTCTCCGGATGCCTGTGGCTTGCGGCTGCGCCCTGCCCTGGCTCATTACTGCGATGATAAAGGCTGGCCCTGCGACTCCACGAGTCTGCCTAGCCATTGAAGGCCGGTTCAAGGGACGCTGCATTGCAGGGGGCAGAGCAGTGGTTGCAGCCCCACCGGTGTTGCCGGGGAGAAGACACCATGCTTTGAGGAGAGCAGGCCAGGTGCTGAGTACCACGGGGGCCTCGCCTGGCCTGTGGGAGAATTTAAGCACATTCAAGCCAGCAGTGTAGCAGTGGTAACACCAACAGGGGTAGCAGTGGCGGTGGAGCCATTACATTAGTTTGAGACGCTTGATTGCGGAAGCGACCCGACTAGGGTTGGGTGCGGCTTACGGCCAGGGATTAGCTCCTCCACCCTAGCTACTCAACCTGTGCTTGCCTTCGACCAGTGGTCGGTACAGCAAATGCCCAGCCTCACCCTCCGCTCCAACCCTCCTGGATATCTTCCCCCTAGTACCAAAAACCTTGTGCTGCAGTGCCAGGAGACAAAAAAAAAGAAAAAGAAAAAAAAAGTCGGAACATCAAACAGGTGGCCTCCAGATGCCCGTAGAGAGTATACAATAAATTACTTGCAACCTAAGCAAAAGGAAGGGGAAGCATGTAGAAGGAAATTACAATCATGCCAACAAGTGTCCCTGAACCTGTGGCGTAACATGTGATTGCAGAATCCGTAGAGGCTGCCCCTACCATTTCCTCGACTGCCAGTAAAGTGAGTAGACTCGCACCTAAGCTATTAACAAACTTCTACCAGAAGATCTAAAAGTAGCCCTCACTTATGCCACCCACTAGAGTAGCACCAAGTCCCGAGATCTTGAAGGGAAGCTGACATGGCACCTTGATTGAGTTGGGAATGGCACAACTCAAAAGAGGATCGGTCTACCCAGCGAAGTTAAATCAGGCAAAGCAATCCCGAAAGGTGCTGCCTGTGATATTGGGGATGATCCAGCTGACCGAACAGCCCAAGCACAAGAACAAATTCAAGCAAGGTCATGCTGCAAAACGGACGCCCTGCAAAGTTCAAGGGAACTGCTTGAAGTCTAGCAAAGCCAGTGATCCTTCTCCTCTTGAACCATCTAAATGCCTATACAGGGACTGTACAATCCAAAGCCCTGCAGCGCTGTGTGGCCAAAGGGAAGACAGATGTTCAGTTTGCGACTACTTGTGCAACAGTTCTTTAATGTTCCTTGACTACACTCTTCCCGATGTTCCAGTAAGTACCACAATACGTGAGAGGACGAGCACAGAGGGGGCTGGTAATTTCTCTGGCAGTATTAATACACTCGATGACTATAGGGAGGACCAGGGTGAGTCCGATACCACTCCTGTGGAAAGTAGCAGAACCTCCACGGGGACCCCAACTTTGACAACTCGATTTTCCAGAGCATCCAGGTAAACCAGTTTGCTGGAAGTACCTCTCCCAACTCACAGGCTTCGCAAGGTTTTATCAGCCCTGAATGCCCTCTTCAGAGTTCTATCCTTCATACTCTTGCTTCTAGAGTAGTCACTAGGCAGGTCCGAACAAAAAGGGTCACTGCTGACACTGATACTCCGTGCCCTAGGTCCTGAAGGCAGAAACCAAGACGCAGCCTCCCAGTTGGACATCCAAAATGAGCCAGGAAACTCGGCAGCCCTAAGGCAACTTCCACTACAAAGCTTGACACGAAGGGTGATACTGGCCCAGATTAGGATGTCATGCCCAAGTCACCAGTCCATCTTACAGAGGAAGAAAAAAGTATGGGTGCTAAGGCCAGTATAACCACCGACCCCTCCAATACTGACATCAAGTGCCAAGGGCGGAAATCATTCATGATGCAAAAAATTGTGAGATCAAGCTAAGGGTTGCATATCTTGTAATCAGGGGAGTTCTGCACTGCAGATTAACACTGCTATAAGCGCAAGTGCCATCACAAGCCCTGTCAGCACAGGGAAGAAGGGTAAATGAAACAAAAAGAGAAGGACTGACCCTATCTTTCCTGCATACTCATTAAAGTGGCTATTCTCCAATCCTAAGGGGCACAACAATGGACTGGCCCCAAGCATCAACAGAGCATATGATAGCTCTAGACTCAACCCCCAATTATGCCACCAGAGGTACAAATAACACTCCGCGCCCCAAAACAGATACATCTCCACAGCGTGTTGGTGGCCAAAGATCAGATGATTCGTAAGGAGCAAAAAAAACATCTAGCGTAATCTAAAAGGAAAAGGAAACTCAAGAAGAAATGTCGACCTATGAAAAGAGCTGCTGAGGAGCCACAGACGATCTGGGATTGGCTCCAGGAAAACCGATGACTACTGTGCAAAGGCCTGTGTGTCGTCTAGCCCAGGAGGCCAGGCGTCTGCCCCACAGTGGAACCAGGGCCAGTGCACAGCATTTACCCTTTGTTACTGATTTTTGTAGGATCAGGATGTGATGTGGGAGCCGAATTACAAATAAAAGTTCCCTGCTAGATAATACTACCATAGCTGACCGGACAATAGCTCATTGCTGCCTGGAATGTATCCATATCTTCCCAGATATTGGCTCTGCCGAGCCCCTAAATGGATCAAGATTGTTAGCTCTTTTCTATGAAATTCCTGAGCTAAGACTTGTCACGCCAGGTGATATGAAGATAGTGAACAACGCCTATTCTTCCAAGGACAAGTTCACACCGCCCGGGATCACTAGATTGGTGCTTAGTCATATATATGACTTTCACCTTAAGTGGGTAGATGGTCTGCGCTGCTTGGCCTTTGACTGGGAAGAAGCAGTTTTATGGGGGCAGCAGTGACCACATACAGTCCTCCCTGGTCCTGAGCACCTGTCTAGTTATAGATCATCTGCGGAGATGTCGAAGAGCGATTTATCAATCTCCAGTGGCGGAGCCCATGAGAACCTCAGGGTAATAATACCAGAAAAAGTATGCTTCCAAACCCTGGCATCAAAGAGGCCACGATTGACTGTAAAGACTGGTAGTGGACAGCAGCAGCATTGATCATCAGCTTCAGAGTGTTCACTAGAGGGAAGATCGATTGAGTATAGAACAATCAAACCTCCACGTCTGCTGCCATGATCCAAAATGGGTTGCCTAAGGTCAGTTTAATGGGCAGGACTGGTAATTAATCTTTGTATGTTTTATCCTGGACCGTTGCGGGCCTGGCTAGTAAAATGGAGGACGAGGACTGGCTGAAGTTTATCAATCAATACACCATTTGCTGCTTTCAGGAAGCATAGGTCATCAAGGGAATTGGTGCAAATGGGTTCCTTGACATTAGCACTCAGGCTGTTCGCTCCAGAAAGAGGCAGTCTCAGGGAGGGCTTGCTGTGCGGTTGGCTTGTAAACTGAAATGCAGGATAGCGCAATTGGGGGCTGCTTATTTGGTGCCTAATGTACAACATGTGAGTATGTGGTTCACGAGCCCTGAAGGTGGTGTGGTTGACATTTTGAATGTGTACATTCCACCGGGGTGGTACCCAGAGGTCCAGGTTATTTGAGGGCATTTTGTCTATTATAACGGCAATGTTAGGGAGGATGTGGCCGATTGTAAGTTAATAGAGGAGGGCAAATAGGGGAAGTGTCTGTTAATGTTTGTGGAGATTTCAATATACAACCATTCTATGCTATCATATTCAGTGAGGTCCCAATGTAAGACTGTTGTCTAGGTATTCCTGACATAGCCCTGAGTTGAAATGATTTTAAATCTACTAAAAAGGGTGGTGCAGTCTCTGAAGTCCTGATAAATAATCAGTTGCGTTTTATTGACGGTCCCGCCAGTGGCCTAACGATAATTGAGGGGGCCCCCTGCAAGGTACGTGGAGGGGCCCCCTCCGGACTCTTTCAGGAGCTCCTCGGCCGAAGTGCAGTGCTGAGGGAGCCCCCTGAAGCTTGGGGGTCCCCGCACTGCGGGAGCCTGTGTTACGCCCCTGGTTCCCGCCACCTACGATAGCACTGCTATGATGACCTTTGAAAATGGGAGAAGCCTGTCATCAGTTGACTATAATATTATAGTCAATACAGATGTGTGATATGACAGTTGTCAGATGAGTGGGGAGTGACCACAGTCCTGTAGTACTCTGACTGATGTTGTGTTCCAAGCGGTGTGCCAGGGTGATCAATCCAGGGGAGGAGAGTTATGGGCATGTGATCACCCCAACTAATAGTAGGGGGAGAATAAGGTGGAGTAGTGAGAAGAATCTACTTGAACTCCCACTATCAGAATGCATAGTGCACATGTATGGAGCCGTAATTATGAATTCCCTGACTGACGACTATGGGGACCTTAGCGGCTTACGACGGAATGGTAAACAAGCTGAAGGCGCTGTTGTCCAAGCCTATCAGACCTAAAACTGCTGGGTTTACTGGAGGGTGAGGGATTGCAGGGGCTAATGATATGATGAATAATGTTTTAAAATGAAGAGAGCTGTATCGTATGCCTGAGTGCGGCGACACTGTAGCCCCCAGAGTGAATTGCTATTTCAGAAATATAGAGACGTATATAAACGCCTTTTGAATACTAACAAATCGCTACATGAACTGGCATTATGGGAGGAACTGAGGAAGGTCTTGCTTGAGAAAAATACAAAAAGATTGTGGGAACTGTTAATGGAGGCTGAGAAGGAAGCAGTACGTATTTTAGAAACATATATTTGCCCATCTGCATGGACCAGTCTTTTCAGCTCTCTATATAGAGCCAATCCCACAGGCTGGTCTGGTGCCCAGTTGTGCATGAGGATCTGTGCATAGGGCTTTGTGCAATCGACATCTTGGTACCTGAGGTGTAAAGAGCACTGAGTTACAAAGGAAATATAAGGCGCCAGGCCCGGACCTAATGCCAACTGATATTTACCGAGAGGAATTCCATCTATGGATCAGTGTTCTTACCAAAATGACCACCTCAGCACTCGCTTGCAACGCCGTACCTTCCTCCTGGGCTTCAGCCATTAAAGTACCAATGTACAAGAAGGGCGATGGTGGCAGTCCTTCCAATTGCCGCCCGATCCCCATTCAGGATGAGGCAGGTAAAGCTCATGGAAAGTTCTGCTCACCCGCCTACAAGGCTGTATGGATACCCACAACATTATGACAGAAGTGCTAGCCAGTTTTCAGTCACGAATAGGAACGATCGTTCAGGCCCTCCGACTATACATGATCTCATACAAATTCACAGTTGTGTAGAGTCTTCACTGTGTCTGATATATTTGCAGTCCTGAAAGTAGCTTTTGACCTAGTTGATAGAGAAGCACTATGGAGATCCCTAGTAGATACAGCAGTTGACACTACTCTGGTAATAAAAGGGGGGGTGGTGATGGACGGAGCATCAGAACCAATCAAACACTCACACCCAGTCAACAGATCTGGGTTTAATCCATCACCGTTCTTTAGCCCACTCTGCCACCCCAGTTCAGACATGGCCATATGCAAATCAGTCTGACCCTGTGCCTCATGGGAACAGTCCAGCCCGAACTGCCAAGCCATGCCTTCCCTGGACCGGAAACAAGCTTCCTAGACCGGTTTCTGGCATTTCAGCCGTCTTCAGCCAGGCTTGCTTGAATCCAGTGGCAAAGTGAGCAAGGGACTCACGTCTGAGCATACCCTGCCAACTTATGGCGAACAAAGCGGTACAAAAGGGGGTGGTGATGGACGGAGCATCAGAACCAATCAAACACTCACACCCAGTCAACAGATCTGGGTTTAATCCATCACCGTTCTTTAGCCCACTCTGCCACCCCAGTTCGGACATGGCCATATGCAAATCAGTCTGACCCTGTGCCTCATGGGAACAGTCCAGCCCGAACTGCCAAGCCATGCCTTCCCTGGACCGGAAACAAGCTTCCTAGACCGGTTTCTGGCATTTCAGCCGTCTTCAGCCAGGCTTGCTTGAATCCAGTGGCAAAGTGAGCAAGGGACTAACGTCTGAGCATACCCTGCCAACTTATGGCGAACAAAGCGGTACGAAAGGGGGTGGTGATGGACGGAGCATCAGAACCAAACAAACACTCACACCCAGTCAACAGATCTGGGTTTGATCCATCACCGTTCTTTAGCCCACTCTGCCACCCCAGTTCAGACATGGCCATATGCAAATCAGTCTGACCCTGTGCCTCATGGGAACAGTCCAGCCCGAACTGCCAAGCCATGCCTTCCGTGGACCGGAAACAAGCTTCCTAGACCGGTTTCTGGCATTTCAGCCGTCTTCAGCCAGGCTTGCTTGAATCCAGTGGCAAAGTGAGCAAGGGACTCACGTCTGAGCATACCCTGCCAACTTATGGCGAACAAAGCGGTACAAAAGGGGGTCGTGATGGACGGAGCGTCAGAACCAATCAAACACTCACACCCAGTCAACAGATCTGGTAATGGCTACCAAGGGTCTCCACTCTAGCAGTACGGCCAGAGTTAGGTCTAGCCCAGGTGGATAGTGTACAGAACCTTACCCAGTAGAAAGGGGCGCCTGGGAAGGCTGTGGGCCGGGGCCCTTACTTTTCAGCCTCTTTTTAAAAGATGTTGTAGGCTACTTGGCAGTAGAACACCTAGATATCCCCACTGTAGATGGAAGGAGGGTTCCAATATTATTATTTGCTGATGACACAGTACGCAGCGCAAACAGAAAATGTCACCCATGGGCTACTAATACGCTTTTGGGAATACTTCGACAAGAAACTGCTAACCATTAATGTGTAAAACATATAGAGTATGGTATTGAGACCATAGAGTATGGTATTGAGACCATCCTTCAGCTTTAAGCGGAAGCCTATGATCAATGGCGTGGTCTTGGAAACCGTTAAGCTGTTTGAATACCTGGGTATCCGGTTTTATGAGAACTTGAACTGGAGTAGTCACATTCAAAAGGCAACCACATTTGGTTTTGAAGTTCAGGTACAAGGCAGGTGCCAGAAGCATCAGTGTTATCTTACAAATATACAAAGAGCGGTGGTGGCAGCACCTTACAGGGCGGAGCTCTGAGGGTATGTGGAAGTACGCCTACTGCAAGTGGCGAGAACAACTTCTTAGGAGCCTTGCTGAGGCTACGGCCGGACACTCCCTTGCTGGCACTTTATGCAGAGCTTAGTTTCAGCCCAATATCGGAAACAGCAGCCCCTAGGCCAGTCCTTTACTGGGTCAGGCTGATAAGAAACCCTAAGGCAGTAGTATATTTAAGAACCCTGGAAGAAGCTACCTCTAGTGGCATTTGTGGGGGGACACATGGCCATCCCATTTACCAAATGTTTTAAATGAGCTGCAGATGGAGACTTTGTGGGTAGATTCCAGCAGAGTAAGGCGGGATGATCAAAGACCGATATCACGAATGCATGAAGATGAGGAAGCGCCTAGTCTTTATAGATCTATATGCAATTATTTTAACAAGGCTGGCGGCTCATTCTACTGGGTAGCTGGATTTGGTACAGTGGCGTAGCAAGGGGGGGGCGGTCTGCCCCGGGTGGCACAAGTTTTGGGGGCGGTGCCCCCCCTCATTAGTGCCGGCCGCAGAGCTGCAAAGACACAGACCACAAAGTGCCTGGCTACGCCACTAATTTGCTATACCATGAACTTAAGCGAACACTGTATGTTAAATTCTGGCTGGGTATTCTGCTGACCAGGGATCATCTCATTCAAACCCACAGGCTCGCTGTCTGATCTGATCATTGTGATTGTAGGTTTGGAGGGTAGACAAAGTAACTCATTTCATTATGTTCTTCAAAATGTACGACCCTGCGTGTAGGCGATGGCTCCTACCCCTTTTTAATTTTTATAGGATTAAATGTGTTAAATCGGCACTGCGCTTTGTATTAAGCCGGATGATATGTATGTCTTTAACTCCATAGCGTCTTTTTATGGGCTGTGTGACCCTTCTTGAGAGAGCTGCCCGCCACGTTAGGTATCAATTCAATCAGATAACTGGTGGTTTTATGCACATCTCATTTTACATTGAGCTGCTAATGGCTGTGTGAACTATATACTCTCCTAATGTTCCTCTACATTTTCATTTTAACATATTCGATGAATTTGTAGATTGTTTTTCTTGGAATGGAATGCAGTGCTTTAATGTTATTTATGCTACTTAGTTGATGAATTGTACGTGTCTTTTAAGAATTAAGTCTGTACTTTGAGTTGTTTTTAATCACAGTTTCAACCATTGTAAGGCTGATAGCTGAAATAATAAATTAATAAACAAAATGATTACATTTAACGGGATTGGCTATCCCTCCATACCCAAAAATTATGAAATGGAGAAATAAATGTATTTTGCTCATCTTGAAGGACTAACCACTAACGGTAGTTCTCATTCCGTCAACATAGGAAAGGCCAAATGATTCACTGATACTTTAACCAATATGGAGAAGAACATTGAAGACAATCACACCTCATTCAATAAGGCAAAGGCGACTGAAACCATACCAATTGGTCTTCGTGTTATCTCCATAGTAACAGTGATGCGCTAACGATTTGTAGAACGGCTCCCAAATGCTCATCATTGTGGAACGAATGATGACAACCGATCCTCATTCCAGTTCCCTCAAAACCTGGAGATAGACAACTGGTCTTTTTTTTTTACCTGACAACGTACCCACATTTTCTGTGCACTCTTTCCAGTGCAAAGCAAATGTGGGTATATTGTCAGGTAAAAGAGAAGCTTGGCTTGAAAATAGCACAGATTGAATGCCCTTTGGGTGACTGAAAGGCCACGATTGTCGATCAATAGGTTTTCATTAGATTGGAGATCCGATTGTTTGACACTGCCATCAGAAAACAGCACCCTCTGCATATCTTACCATAATTTGATGCCACAATTACATATTTGCTATGAGTTGAAGTATTCAATGTCATTCTTCTTCAGTAATTGAATTTAGTGATGCAATAAACCCTCAACAAATGCACACTCAACTATTCACAACAATTCCTCCTACCAGCACTAGGAGTGCTAACTGTAATGCCCCACGATTCTGTTGATTGTCTGGTAGTGTTTGACCAACTCTCTTTGACCTAGCACAGGCTAGTGAATTGATAGCAGAGGAGAAGGCTGCTCACCTGGCACAATCTTCAGTTCCCAACTCTTACGAGTCGTCAGGGTCGCCACAGTGAGTGGTTGCTGCCATCCAGCCTCCAGTTATTTCATAGGCCTCACCCGCCCCTTGAAAGAAGACACTGAACTGGTTTTATTGGTGGTAAGTCATAAGATGGTCAAGGGAAGAGCCCAAAGGACCTCTGTACCAATTAGAAGGTGCGGGCTACATCACTGAGGTCTCCAGAGTTTAGAAGGTTCAAAATAATTGAAGCAGTAACTGCTTTAATGAGTAATAGCCAAAATATAATTCACAATCAGACATTTCATGTAGAAGATCTAAATATAATGACCAAGTACAGCAGGAATAAAATCTCACTTCATACTTGGATAACCCAACAATATGAGGGAAAACTGCCAAACTTCCTTTGTTGCTGGGGCAACCATGCTTAACTCGCATAAAACATATTTAGGAACATTTTGTACTTTTTCTTCGACTTGCACGAATAATCAACATATCTATGTAAGGCATTCTCACCTCATTAAGATCCTGGGAAACTAATAAAAAAAGGCAAAGCCTTCAAGACTGGGTTTATCACCATGGAAATCTCCTCTCAAGTAAAAGCTATACCCACTGTTTTCTTATTCTCAGTAAAAGGTACAAGAGCAAATATTCAACGTAAATTGTTAATCAAATCTGCATCGCATTCAATTTTAAAACAAACTGGAGTAAGCGTGGCAAATACTGGATAGGTAAGGACGCCCTCTGGGGCAGCAGTCTCTGCAGGAAACTTGCAGGACCTGAGAGGAAGGAAGTGTACTGAGGGAAGCACACGCATGAGGTCAGAGGTTGACAAGTCGCCTAAGGGTTTGTAAGGGGCGGGGTGAGGAGTGGAGGCCACAGAAAGGGTATTATGGGTGGTCTTGGTGTGGAAGTGCCATAAGTTGAGGAGGGGGATACAGGACTGGCATTTAGGGGTGGATAGGGTGATGAAACATTTGGTCAGTCAGTTTAGGGGGTCACAGAAATATGCCAGGGCATATTTAATGATGGTTGAGTAAGTAGGGTAGGTAGGCAGTGTCATTTTCTTTCACAAAGCTTTGTGGTTTTGGGTGTCCAATATGGAAGACATGTGCAATATATTTTTTATTATCACAATAGGTTGAGAAAACATTTCAAAAAAACTTTTGCTCTCCATATGACGATGCAGTATCTTTTTAGCCATTCATACCCTACTACAAATCCACATTTGAGAGTGGCAGTAACACATCCTTGGTCTATACGCCCCCTACAAACACAGCAAATTGGGCTCTGATATATGGTATTTTTTCAATGTTTTTTATTTCGTTTTCCATAAAAATCCACAAGTATTGAAACTGGTAAAGTAATAGAGCTCAGTTCATAGGTGGCCCTCACTGATTGGCGTTGGACAGCCCCTTCCCCCTCCCATAGCTGCGCTCCATGTAGTCTGTCAGAATCACGCCCTTAAGAAGAGCGGCACCAGCAGTTAGCGGCTCTGGAGGGTCCGAGTAAAAAGACTTGGAAGGGGGAGGGGCTGCTGGATCAAAGGTCATAGGAGGAGGGAAGGAGAAAAATAAAAAGAGGTAACTGTGTCTTTATCCGTGCCTTCCCTTCTTTAGAGGCAGACCTGTGACGTCTCGTTGTCCTTAAAGTGCCCTCAGTTCAGATCATTTTCATGTTAAATTTCCGTGGGGCATCTGCGGAGCTGATGCCAGCATCTGACTTGCGAGGGACATATTCAATCTCAATATTGTGCTTGGTGTTGCCTTTCCCCCGACTCCACAAGAACAGGAGCACCAGGCAGAAAAGGACAACACCCAGGAAAGAAATGAATCCCATAGTGGTGGCAATAATTAAAGTCTTGATGTCAAAGGGGAAAGGCACAGTTGCACGGGTGCTGTTGGCATCACTCTCGTTGGGCTGGTTAGAGATGAAAGCAAAGGTCTTATTGGGTTGATGCGGCCAGTCCGGGGAGTAGCTGCGAACATGCAGGTGGGCCAGGGAGGTATCGTTGCCACCGGCATTGCTGGCGATGCATAGGTAGGTACCATTGTCCTGGATCTGAGCATAGCGAACCTCAAGGGTGCCATCTGGGGTGACCGTGAGACGCCGATTGTTCTTGCTGGAGAGAATCTGTCGACGTGGGGACTGCCACATGATGGTGGGTGGTGGGTCCCCATCTGCTCTGCAAACAAAGTACACTGTATGACCTTCATCGACATGGATCTGCTGGGCCTTACGGTCCCGTATTTTTGCTTTGCGGCAGGTGAAATAGTTAGGCAAAAGCACATCCGGGAAGTCTTTGAATTCTTTTCCCTGTACAAACTCTGGGGTTGCACATGTTGGCTGCTGCTTGTTGAAGTTTAACCTCCAGCGGCGCCTGAAGACCCAAAAAAGACGGCAGTCACAAGCCAGTGGGTTGTTATCCAAGATCAGTGTCTCCAGGTTCCCTACTGAATGGAAAGCGGTCTCCTCCAGGGTGGTGAGGAGGTTGTTGGACACATTGAGGATGTGAAGATAGTTGAGGCCACGGAAGGCGTAAGGCTCTACCATGGTGAGCTGCCCACCAACCATGTGAATCTCCTGCAGCCGGAGTAGGTCATGCAACATGGAGCCTTCAATTGTGAGAATGGGATTGTAGGACAAATTGAGGAACCTGAGATACACCAGGTGCCGCATTGCCACATATGGAATGGATGTCAGATTGCAATGTGTGATGGACAGGGAGGTCAGGTTAAGCCCATAGAGACAATTGGAGGTCATAGTGTCCAGGTACGGCCAGTTAGAGATTTCGAGGACCTTGAGTCGGTGCAACTTTTTGAAGGAATGGTCCCTGATGGAATTAATATTTAAATGGCGGAGCCTCAGGATGATCAGATTGTGTAAGTGAGACAAGGCCTCGGTGGGGATGTAAGTCAGGTTACACTTTTCCAAGGTCAGCTGTTCAAGACTAGTGAGGCCATTGAAGGCCCGGTGGGATATGTAGACCAGGTCATTGTCACCAACCTCTAAAGATTTGAGGTTGAACAAGTCCTGGAACATGTGATCCAAGAGTATCACAATCTTGTTTTCACTGATGTCCAGCTTGGTGAGATTGCTGAGGCCAGTGAAAACCCCCAGAGGGATCAGTTTCAGCCGATTGTTCCGGAGGAAAAGTGTCCTGAGATTGAAAAGATTGTTGAATGCCCCAGGCTCTATGGAGTTCAAAACATTCTCATTTAGGTCCAGCTCTTCCAAGTGGGGGTAGCTGGAAAAGTCATCCTGGTTGATATTCTTTATCCGGTTCTTGCCCAGGTCCAAGAGCCGGGTCTCTGTTGGGATCCCTTCAGGGATGCTCACAAACTTCTTGCGGTGGCAAAGGACAGAGCGCTCTTGGGCCAAGCACTCACAGTGACGAGGGCACCCCGTGGCAGAGCCCGACAGGACCGATCCCAGCACCAGGAGTAATATAGGCTGCCAGCATGCCAGGATTGGGTTATGCATGCTCAACCCTCCAGTGGTCACCCTCTGCATCACCTGCACAAAACACAAACAGAGAAAGAGATGGCTTGGTTAGAAAGGTGTTCACTGGGGCCAGGTACATACAATTTGCCAGTACAGCAATTAGTCACTGTCCCAATCACTCTAGAACGACAGGCCTCAAATTACCAACTAATTCATACTATAACCGCACAGTTCTGTTACAGATATAAAGAACACTTTTACCCTTTTTCTTCACAATTACATGTATAAACAGGTTCAGAGGAGTAGCTTTGGCAGGGAAACGGGGGGGTGTTGAGGTGTGGACCCCCAAATAAATGCATTCTTGGCTTGATAGTTGGGTCTGGGGGCCCTAGGTTGGGTCTGCTATGTCTGTGGCAGCTTTTCTAGTTGTTCTCATTTCAGTAAGAGGTTTTAACTTGATCATTTTTTAGATTGGGATCATAAACATATATAGGGACCAGTTTACCAAATAAAGTAGTACATCTGCACCCATAGACGTACTCCTTGAATGGATGCAGACGTACTGCTTTTAAAAATTTACAAACAGTGGCAGTAGTTGGCTCGGAAAGCTTCACCGGTCTCAACTTTCCAGGCATACTACTGGCAATCAAACACCCAAACGTTGATGGGATGAAAACTTGCAAATAGTTTAACAAGTGGCAAACGCTCTGGGTGGTATTCCAACCCATTGTTTTTCTCCCACTGTGCCAGACCCACCTAATGCAAATCAGTACTGACCCTATTCCTCATGGAAACAGTCTGTCCCAAACCTTGGTTATTTCATCCCTCCACCCTGCTGCCCACTGCTTTTTCGGTTGGCAAATGGGAGATTCACCCGCCATCCCCCTGGAAACTCACTGACTAAGCTGCACCCCTGAATAGGTTACACATTATAAACACAATATTCCATAATTACAGGGATCAGATATTAAACAGCAGTGCTTCTCATGCTCAGACCTGGTAACTCTTTGTAGGAGCGTCGAACACTATTTAACACTATGTACAACACGACCCAGCCATAAAGAAAGTTACTGAGCTGGCAGGAAGTCCTGAATTTTAGCAGCCCGGCAGGAAGCGAGAAGGTATAAATACCACCTTCCTGAACTTCCATAATGATGAGGCCTTAGCTGGGGCTTTGCAGGAATAATTCAGTCTAATGTTGGTTCTGTGCAGTATTTCCTCGGGAAGACAAAAGAGAAGTTGCCTCACGACGGCTTCCGAGCTCCTTGCATCACCTGTTGAGATGCTGCGGCCTTCGTGGCATGTAACCCCAGCTCGGTGTCCCCCGAGATCTGCCCCCGGGACACTGCTTATGCTAAAGGCTTAGTTAGAAGTCTGCTCAGATGCTAAGAGGGGAACAGGTTCCACTAACGAGACCTGCACGCGGAGGTGAGCTGCATACTGAAGAAAGGAAGCTTACAGCTGAGCCCGGGGAGCATTAATGAGAAGGCGGGAAAGGAGAGGGAGAGAGGACAAGGCAGAGAGATGTCAAGAAAAGGAACGAAGAGAAAAGGGGAGAGGAGATAATGAGAACGGGGAAACTGAGAGTGAAGGACTATATATGAAAGTTAGCAGGAGCCGACGGCAAGGAGGCCGCGGAGGAATAATGAAAAGTAAAGAAAAATGAGGGCGGGAATGTCGACAAGAACAAATAATGAAGCAGAGTTAATGAGCATGGGAGTGAAGATGATAATGGAAGAAACAGTGGAGGAAAGATAAAGGAAAGGGGACTGAAGGGCACAGAGACAAAGGGAACGAGAGAGTGGATCAACAGAACATGACAGAGAAGGAGAGCATGATGGAGGGAAGATACGACTTGGCAAAAAGAGCAAGAGTTGAGGGCAAGTGTGGAAAGAAGAGAACAAGTGAGGGAAGGAGAGGGCAAGTTATGGAAAGGACGAGACAGAAGCCAGTAGGAGAAAGACAGGAGTGTTACAGCATTATCGATCATCCTCCAATTACTTTCTTCCATGACTTTTCTCACCAGCAAAAAGCAAAGTCCCCAGATTCAATACTGGTGGCCAGAAGGAGAGAGGAAGGAGGGCCACAACACCACTGCCAAATGCCCCAGCCAGATTCCACAATCTTTGCCCATCACACCCTAACACTATAGCGAGTAGCAGTGTGCCAGGGTTTTACATGTCCACGCCCGAACCTCCAAAGTCGGTATACGCCTATAGCATTGTTGTCTGGGCATCTGCAAAGACAATAATTCATTCAACTTGGACCTGTTCAGACATGGCAAAGGCCAAGGGCCAGAATCCCGTCTTCTCTGCAGGTAACCTACCACTATGTGTTTGCTTCTACAGACACCACACACAAGCCCCATACTCACACCTATTCGCAATGAACCCCGGCACTCCTCATGACACCAGCACAATGCTGCTCACAATACCTACCAACCCGAGAGACCATGGATAGGACATACATTATTTTATTAAGCATGCCTAGTAATATACTCTCTATGGTGAAGACATTGCAGACACTATAACCATACTCCGGCCAAGGCCAGACTGGCTGTAACAGACATCGGGTGTTTCCCCGGGAGGCTGAAGGGTGTGGGGAGGGGGATGGTTTTTATACTGGGGGCTGGTTTTCTAGCAGTAAAGCAGGTTTAAAAGCACCCACTGCAGAGGTCCTTGTATCGAGCAGTTTTCAGACAACAGTAAAAGTGTCAAGATATCTCTGGTTATTAATCTTTCTGCTGCGGAGAGTTTTGAGCTTTGTCTAGTGACCGGTTTCACTGATCTAAGGTAGCTCATAGGGTTAGTGTACCATGCAGATCACAGAACTTTATTTTATGCACAAAGCTCAGTGGGTAACTGCTTTTGTCACAGAGATCCTTTTGTTACCGTACAGTTCATAAGATACAATCGTAATCTAGCACAGTGAGCTATGAACATCCATCAAAGAGTTGCATGCAAACTGCATGATGCAGGTTAGTAAAGTATGTTTTTCCCAGTCTTTCAGTATCCTAATGTTTCTAAAAAGGGTTTGTTTGGGTAGAAATAAATTCTTATTAATAAAGCCAACCATAACCACTGTGGATGAGATGTGAATCCTACACCTTTTAGTCCCTTTTTGTCTTATCTAACATTTTCTATACACTGATTTGCCATTGTATTATTCTTTGTCTTTGTAAGCGTGTGTGTGATGTAAAGTGCTCTGAGTCCCTACCCTGGTATGAGAGGTGCTATAAAATAAATGAAATACCTGTAAGAGAGGGGCTATGTAGAGATGAGAGGCGCTATTGGAGGGTGCTAGTGAGGGAAGCATTGAAGAGACGCAACAAAGATTGTTGTATCCTGGTGCACTGTAAGGCCATCATTTACTATGCTTTAAAAGCTAATACAATTCAATATATCATTAAAAATGTGTTGTAGAATGCACAGGTTTTTCCATTTTCCCCAAATTGTCTCGGGAAGAATCCTCCCCCAACCCTGCTTGTAGTGGTCAGGCTCGCTCACTGCTCTGGCTCACTGTGCATTGTACCGGGGCTGGCCTGACAGCATTTGCCAGGGCTGCCTTGGATTCACAGCCTTGACTCCAGCTACACACACGCTCCATCACACAATATTTATTTGCTCTGACCTCCAAACACAACCTTGATGTCCTTCAAGACAACACTGAAGAAGTTGTTACTATCATCAATATATCAATAATCTTAGTAGGAAACTCTCATTATCCTAACAACAGCCACATTCCCAGGACCGGACTGGCCTTAGCGGGCACCGGCCAATCCTCCGGTGCGCCGCACGGGTGGGGTCCGGTTTTGGGCCTCTGGGGGCCGTTTTTGTTACAGGGCCGTAACCGGCCCTGGCAAAGAGCTCGGCGGCTCCCCTGACCCCGGGGGGCCGACCGAGCACTTTGCCAGGGCCGGTTTTGGTTCCCAGTCCGGCCCTGCACATTCCACATAATTTACACCCCTCCCCAAAGCAAGCTCTGCCTTCATCAAGTCCATTTCAAAGCCTAGCTCCACCTCACACATCAATAACTTCAACATTATTGTCAGCTAAAGCTACAACAAGAATCTTTCAACAGACCTCAAAATACAATGAGCATTAAGAAACACGCCATTGAGACAACCTACACAAACACATTGATCTTAACCTCCGTGCAGGTATTCCACTGGAACCATTACTGCTGCCTAATGTTGCCTACTCAGTGACTACCAGTGAATTTAATCATTGCCAGTTTTTAAAGGTGAGAACCGAATGAACAAGACATGTAAAAAAAAGACATCATGTGAGAAAATATTAATAGGAAAAAATGTTCATTGACATGTCTAAACATTATACGTTGTTTATAACTGTATAACGGACTTGCCAGCCAAAGCATAATGTTTCAATTTATGAGATACATTTACTGCGGATCTACAACAGGACAACATTTCATGCTTTTTAAATGCCACACAATTGTTAATATTTATTTTAATTGTCTATTCTTGCTCATACCAAGTAAATTATATGTGCTTATATTTTTAAATACTATGTGTTTGTATTTTCAAACTGTGGTCCGGTATTGTTTATTTGGAAGGAGATTAAATAAAGGGTATTTCAGTTTTTAGTTCAATAAATAGTGTGTCTTTTTAAAAATGCATACATTCCTACTGTGTATTTGTATGTAAACAATATTAAGCCTATTGATGAAAAACAAAGCCAATAAATACACATCCTGACTTTTTTTTCGAATTTTGTAGTAATACACATGAACATTTTCAGCAGAGCACCACCATGGGAACAACAGGGTATTGGTTACAGTAACACAACTATCAATCCTCAGGAAAACGTCTTAACAAGTAATATTCACATTTTCCCCAGCTACAGTTTCTCAATTCACCTGAAGCTATGAACTAGAAAGTGTATCAAACATTTGGATATATGTGTTTAATCCATTCTCTCTCTTACGGAAAATTCAGCGAAATTGGCAATTAAATTTAAATATTGCAATATACAGAAATAGCACCGTAGGCAATATGATATATTTAGCAAAGAGGAGAGTGTCATACACGGATCTGGTTTCTGGTGTACATCAGTATTTTCTGTGCTCATTTTTTTTTTAAAAGGCGGTGACATCAGCAGAACTGCATTTTCAGAAAAAAACCTTCAATGCCTTATTCCTCGGAATAATTCAAATACATGTCCTTATAATATTTTAGCTTCGAAAATGCGCATCGGAATTCTGCCACGGAATACTTCACCACAAAATATTGTCTCATGGGGAATGGCAGACATTTATTTACTAATGTCTACTATGCTCTTTAAAATATCATGTCTTGAAAGTAATGCCTCACAGAATAGTGTGACGTGCTTGAGAGGCTCTTAGGTAAGGGTGGTGGTTCCGCTGCTGATTTTCCAACCACAATTAAACTATCCAGCCTACTCGTGACCGGGAACCCCTGGCCCAGGGATTCTGCCATCCAATCTTCTGGAGTTTTCTGGACCTTGGATTAGTTCATGTTGCACTATGAAGAATGAGAAAAACAACAAGCATTGGCAAAGCCGAATAGGTCTCGGCAATGTAAGAGCTATATGCATTGGTAATGTTAATGTATTTATGCATATTAATATAAACAGCCCCAGAGCCATACACAAATGCTTTTACATTGCCAACGCCTATTGTTCTCAGATTGCCGAGACCTAACGGTGTTGCCAATGTTTGTTAACAGTGTGTTGTTGGAGACGCTGTAGAGCATGTGCAGTCGGAGAACTACAAGGAAGGTAGGTCATACAAAATTACCACATTCTATAAATCATGCTTTATGTTTATGAATCGTATCTCTTGATGTATTTAGAAGGCTATAATTTATGTGTGCTTTGCAAATGTGTGAAGAGAGATTCTTATACAATACAATCCGTACGTACGTACAGCATTAGTGTCCACAAGTTATTCCACATTTTGTATAAACATGTTTTGTTTGCATAGAACAGGATTGGGCATGCACACATATTGATATGGAGAACATCATCTGCCAGTAATGGAGCCTTTCCTTCTGGCTGTATGTTGGGGTCATTATCCAACAATAAAGCCTCAATCAGTGAGTTAGAGCACGTAAACACTGAGTGTATGGATCTACCAGCAGATACCGAAGCGATGAGTTAGTTTTATTAAACACAGCGCGTTAGGAAGCACTAAATAGAAAATATATATTTTTGTTCTGAAGAAAAAGTGTGTGGCAGGACCGGTCACCCATTTCCAAAAATGAAAAAGTAGTCCTGAAAGAATGAATGAAAATGGCTGCTGCATATGTTTAATAGTATTTAGGTGGTGCTCTCAGGGAGGGCTAAACACCGGATGAGGCATGAAGTATGCATGCCCTTGATAAATGGGGAGAACGCAAAATGGAGCAATGATGGTGCCAGCAAATGGGAAACCTATGGGAGGGCTGTAAGCCAACAAAGTAGATACAGAATGCATCTCTTCGAGACAGCGCATGTGCACCGTCTACAGCCCATACCTAAAAAAGGGGCAGGTGAAATGTTCAAATTAATCTCAGTCACTTGTAATTTCCCTGGGTCGCATTTCAGCCCATTGTGTTTTTGCCCATTGTGACAGTACAGGCAGGAAGTGAGTATGCTGAAGAATATGCACCTCATTGCTGAAGTATGCTGTCAACATGATCCTGCTTGGCTCATTGCAGCCACATAATAGGCAAGAAGGGTCATGGTATTGGCCACAATCCCTACACAACTTCCATTAGGAAGGTAATAACGAGGTTTATCACACCTCCTCAGACTATCCCACTCTCATCCCATGACACAACACCCATTGCACCATATTTATCGACAGTCCAGTAACCTTAGCCATGTTTGGTATATTTCAAATCAATATCATATCTGATCTCTCCCAGACATACACTCTTCCTGATGCCAGGGCCAGGTACAACATGAGAAAACTATAGTGTACTGTACTAGGGGTTCCAACCATGATCCCACTGAACAGGGTTGAGGCATATGAGGGTCATAAAAACTGGAGGATGAGTGCAAAAACGTCGCTTGTCAGCATATCACAATACCTTGAGATGGCTACGGCTCATATTCTTGAATGCATGAAAACATATGGCAGAATAATGCTACCCATGAACACTTGACTGGATGCCTTTTAATGCGTGAAACATGGTTCACCTACATCTTCAACAACCGAATGCCAAATGGCCATATGATTATGCAATAAAAGAAGCACACACACAACGGGAGGTGGGCTCGCCAAATTCAACATTCACCTCCTTTCATTCAATCTCTATTCACTAGTCAGTCTCAGCCAAACAATACATAAATTGTCCCATGTTTTAAAACCTTCGTGTACCAAAAAAACAACACTCAATTATTTACAAATATTGCAGAAACATCACTGTCAGTAACAGAAATAAAACATACATAGAAGGAATCAGTTGCACAAGTGAGTTTAGGTGGGCTATTCACTAAAACATGCCTTTCTTCTGATAATAATAGGGATGGGTGAAGAATTGCACTCCGCCGGAGGAGTTCACAGTGTTTCGCCCACTCCGTGCTGCATGCGGAGCGCGGAGTTCCAAAAAACTCAGCGAAGTGACGCGGAGCAGAGGTTTTTCTCTTGAGCAACTCACCAACATTAAGTTGCCAAGCGCTCACGAGAAACAATTGCACACTACACCTCCTCCAGGTGAAATTTCTCAACGCAGGCAGTCGCAGTAGGTCACGACCACTCGCGTTAAGAAATCTGCTGCTAACGTTGAGGAAGCTGCTGCTCGAGTAGAATTTCTACTTAAGCAACAGAAGGCAGCAGCGCCCTCTGGCACAACACGTAGGGCTGTGTGCGCTGATTTTATACCATGGGACAAACTCCCAGTGCTAAAAATCAGTGCGAGCAGCGTGGCTTAACAGACTCCACTGCTGGCAGAATTCCACGGAGCACGGCTGAGTTTTTCCGACACTTTGCGGAGTTCCACAGAGTAAAATTCTGTGAACCCTGCCTAGGCCTAAATAGAACTCATCCGCTCCTTGGTCTCCCCTTTTACGTCCTAAAACCCATGCTCACTAGATTGGTCTGATCAGTGTGCCATTCTATTGTACCTCACACTCCAAACCACTATACCATTCCTTTGTACCTCACACTACAAATTCTGATCACCTAGAATGCTGCCACCAGACTCATCCTGAACTTCCCGCGAAGTAACCACATCTCTCCACACCTCAAGAATCTCCACTGGCTCCCAGTCCAGGAAAGATGTAAGTTCAAGCTAATCACCCACACCTACAAAGCACTCCACAACACTGGTCCAGCTTATCTCAACCACAGCCTCAACTTCTACCAACCAACTAAACACCTTTGATCAGCACCCAAAACAAGAGCACACTATCCTCGTATTAAGAAAAGCGGCAGAGGAAGAAGCTCTTTCCCATATCTTGCAGCCAACACCTGGAAGGACCTCCCAAAACACTACAGAACCTCCCCCTTCATCATGGACTTCCGAAGGAATCTCAAGACATGGCTCTTCAAGATCAACTGCACTACTCAGCACCAGCATACCCTCACGGGTGATAAGAAACACTTTACAAATTCACATAACATAACATAACATAAGCAAGGGATGGGTGGCAAACTCCGCTCCACTAGCGGAGTTTTATCAACTCTGCACTCTTCTGGGAGCTTGGAAAAAACTCAGATTCCACCTCGTGGCAGAGTTTGTCCCCGCTGCGCAACCCTACTGATATCCTTGTACACTCTGCTACAAACCTACACAAAACACTAGAATGATGAGGCCATTTTGATAGAAGGCGCTAATCAAAAAGATAGTGCCACATAACAGAACTCACCATTACCTCTTGGTTCACATTGTTTCACCGGAAAATAATGTTGAACATTTGGTGTGTGTGTGTAGGAAGGAGCCGTAAGTAGGGAGAAGGGGAGGGATGCTCGCTGTGAGGATAGAGCCCTGGGGAAGCGAAATCAATGGGAGTGATTACATGTTGTGTAACACGTCATTTTGCTGCAATGCAGATTGGAGCTGTAGGGGACGACTTTCTTCCGAACTGATTGGCAAGCCATCTCTCAGCCCCTCACTCACTGGTCATGCTCCATGGTCGCCATCAAACGCCAGGCCCAGGATGGCTCAGGACTCAGGACACTTTGGACGCCAGGAATAGGTGAGCCCTGCTGAGGAGCAGTGGGGGCAGGGCGGGGTTTAGGCACATGCACAAGAGATGCCTTTGGGATGAGAGGTGGGTGGAGTGGGGTACTGGTTGCAGGAGCAGAATATGGAGTTCAAGAGGGAGGTAGGGTTCGGGATTGCTGGAGCTGGAGCAGGTTGGTATGGGCTGGAGAAAGGACAGCAGGCGGTAGTTGCCCCGGCATCTGAAGCAGGCAGGTGTGAACTCTCCATCCTGAGGTTTCCAGAGGCAGGTGGGACACACAAGGGTGAAGGATGGAGAGTCAGCCGTGTTTGAACACATGGTCAGGGGGGTCACTCTAGACACCTTTTCCTATTAGATGGAGTTGATTCTCATCAGTTCCCTCTTTCTGCACCATCTTGAACTGCGTAGCGCATAGCGTCAATGTGTGCCTGTTCCACAGACCAGAGTGAACAGCACAGTGATGAATTGGGGCAGAGCGCAATGCCGCAGAATTGCACTGAGTTTTTATGCAACTCAGTGGAATTCCGCGTAGTGCAACTCTGCAAACTCCACCCACTTGCAAACATAACACAACACTCAACTTAGAGCTCACAAGAGGTCCAGCTCAGGCTTTCCAATGGCACTACTCTCACCCATTTACTTACTACTGAGGAACTAAAACATGCCCTCTTCTCATCACTACCAACTAGATGTCACAAACTCACTGTTCAATCATCCAGCTCTTCCTCATTCCTCATCCCTCATGCATGTCCACGAAAGCATCAAATATGAACTCACAGGAGCTTCACTGAAACAAGATGCACAGTTGCAAACCTGAAAAGCAATCCCAACCGAACTCCTCATACTGTAAATCATACGCAAAACACTCGGAGAAATCATCAAAAAATAGCACATTCCGGCTACAATCTTCAAACAATTGCATAGTTAAGAGTAGAGTCCCATATAACCATATAATTCTCATTTGAGAAATTGACCTCTCTCGGTCCATAAATCTACTGAGAGCAACAATTCTAATTGACAAAATCTTCAATATGAGACTCAACACTGCTTAAATACCCCTTGTGACAACCCCTCTCTGCTCCCATGCGATGTATTCACATGACATACATTGGCTCCTCTATCCATAGTAAACCTTTCCGATGGGTCTTCCGCCTCTACTCAGTTTCTTGTAATGAAGACATTTTACTCCGCCATCATCATATCTTATTTCACTGGACGTTCTCCCCTCCTACGGTGATATAAACACCTCTAACAGAGAACACTCCTCTCCTCACCAAACATGCCACTTCCTCCCTTTTCTCAACAGTAATGAGCCCTCAAATTTCTCCTAAGGATGGACAAAAATAAAATATAAGTGCGTAAATGTGGGTGAATTTGGAAATTTCACATTGGTGAAGCAGCAACTAGTTTTCCAAATGCGCCCAATTTGCTGAGGTGAAAGTTTCCTTGCTGCTGTCAAATGAACTGTTTTTGAGCTGGAGCTTGCCCAACTAAAGACAAAACACTCCCAGCTGGAAAACTGACAGAGAATTGTGAGGTATGAGGGAGAAGTGGCTTGCTCTAGACACTATTCAATCTGTTTCTGCCTCTTCTACAGGCAGATAGCACCAGCTTTGGGCACAGTATAATAAAACCAGGGTCATTCAGGATTTTGGCAGAGCCAGAGAACCTACCATACATGGGCAGAGTTCCTACTCCCCTTTAGTTGTGGTTTCCCTGTGTATTTAAAGCTGGGGAAAAACTGAATTTAGTTTGATGGAACTTAAGCTGACTCCCCAGTGTAAGCCTTTTTTACCTGATGATCTTTCCACCACGAGACCATCAGGACCCAATTAGGGTGGTCCACAATCACTTTTTTTCTCTACGTGGACCATTAAAGGAGTCATGGTGGTTTAATAAAGGGAAAATGAACATTGGTCCCCATCACACACAGGAAAAAAACCTCCCTGTGTGTGGTGGGACCAATGTGCATGTCCCTCGCCAAGAACTCATTTGGTGTACATGCGCTTTACAAGTTCATTTAACATAACATTTGTTTTAAGAAACAAACACTCATTTTGGGAGTTTGTTTTTTAAAAACAAAAAAGACGTTTGCGGGGCAGGAGGAACACACATGGCACCCTCTTGGCAAAGTTCACTGCTGTCAGAATAGCTGCTGCCCGGTGGCTCCGCACAGGTACGGAGGTCACCGTCTGCCTGGCCTGGATCTATACATTTGGCACCAAGGGGACAAAGGTCACGGAGTCGGCTGACCTGGAGAGCTGCCCTTCCGCCTGCCACCGTGTAATGACTCTGTTTAGGTTCATCTATGATCACAGTGCTGCTTCAAGTGTGAAGAATTGCTTTTTTGTTCCGTGGCATCAACTTAAGGCTACCCTACGGTCTCTGTACAGTTTACCCACACATATGCAAAGACCTCTATTGCACGCTTGCACTTTTAGGGCATTCTGGACATTTTGCAACATTACCCCCTTACTCTCTCAGCCCCCTTGCTTGTTTACCACCTAGCTGTTTAGTTTCACAGGAATGCTTTTTTATTATGAGCACACAGACTTTTTCAACTCATTTCCCCATCCCCCGCTCCACTGTGCAGTCCTTTTTCTCTATAAATATTCATACTTTTCTGAATAATAATATTTGCCTGCTAAGAAGCTAAGATAGCTGGAGTTCCAAAGGCAGGGTTCAACTTTACATGCACCCTTGGCCTTTCGGGGACCGCCTTCTTCTATGGAATTAAAACCAGATTAGAATAGCTCTTAATTATGCCCATTAGATGACAAACATGCTTTGAGTGGATTATCAGTGTACATTGCATTCTTCTGAAATTGCCGCTAGCGTAGGCCTGCTTTAAGCCAACGAGTGACCTGGCAGAGATTCCAGGAAGAAATAGAGGGTTATGCCATGAATTACAAAGAGCTGGGAGACAATGTATGAGAGGCTCCTTTCTCTTCACATTTCAAATCTATCTCAATAGAAGACACAACAAAAGAAAATGCAGATTTCGCATGAACTTCTTTGTGTATGGTGTAGCAACAATGATAACATTTAACGCCTACGCAACTCCCACGGGTATGCGATGTTTTCCTGAAAGTAATACTACTCTGGAACTAAGAACAGTAAGTCACACCACTCGCCCAGACGATAACTAATGGTGGGGGGGTAAGACACGGGAAGAACCTAACACAGCAAAGCAACCACAACCCATAACTCATCAAAATAGCAACTTATAATGTATCCCTGGTAATAAATGGAGAACTATTTCAATTTTGTCTCAACAACATCTTGCCAGTCTCAGGACTCATTGGACAGTATGTGCTCAACTCAATCTGTCAGGCAGGGACATTGCATTTCTCTTTGGCTAAACTGAGCATCACATTTGATGACTAGAAATCTTGTGCGGCCTCTAGACAGACATGTAGATTTTGTACACCCATCTAGAATTCTCAGCCTTGATGGCAACTAAAGGATCTCCTGCAGTCCACTGCCATAATGACTTTCCGGTCCTGTCTGCATCTCATGGTAGTAATGGCAAGTTCAGGGAAGATTAGAATCCATTTGCCGTCAATATAAAGTTACCTTCTCTTGACATCCATTCAAAGGTTCTCCAGATCACTTAAGCCAACACTGTCCTCACTTCCACTCTTGTGTTCCCTATGCGCTTAGTCAGCAGATGGGAAGCTTTCTCCACTGAAATGGTTCTAGTCTTATCGCATTGCAGAAGAATAACTCACAGAAAACCCTGCTCCGCGTGTCGAAGTCTGCGGACTTCTTCATATGTTGCAAACCCAGAATATAGCATTTATTAGACTTTGACTTACTCTCCAGGCTTTCCACCTTGGCCTCTAAATTCACAGTTGTTGAAATTGCACAGCTCTCACATTTACAGTCCTTAATTTCATCCCTTGGGCTCTACAGGGAGGCTAATCTGAAATCTGTTTGATAAGTCATGCCTTCCAAATCTTTTACAGTGGCCACTATCAATAATTCACCCTGTTTAAGGTACACTGCAGAGCTCCCAGATCCATGTTTCCAAGTCCCTCCCCAGACTGGGCCCTCAAGGAGAAGAAAATCCTCCTATGTCTTGGCTATATGTTGCCTTAAAAAAAAAAAAATCACAGACTATTCAAGAGATTAAGTTGCTATCGATGTGTTTTTCTGGCTTCCCACCCAGAAGCTATCTCTAATCTCACCCTTAGCGGGTGGAAAGCAAGGCTTCCGAAGGGTGAGGGTGAGGCCGGTGGGCTGTCATGTCCCTCCCTCCGACCTTCCGACCCTCGGTCTAGGTCCACTCTCTCCCCGCAGCTCCGCTGTGCCGTCTCTTGCCTCCAGAACCCGACCTCCTCCTGGGGAGGTACGAGGCTGCTGCCAACTCCTGCGCCTGCTGCCCGCTCCGACTGGGACCAGACTGCCTGCAACCACCGTAACCTTTCTCAGCCGTTTTTTTCTTCTTAATTTTTTCCTGTTGTGCCACTGTTATTGTGCCCATCTGTGTCTTGCTCTAATTACAACTCTGTTTTTATTTTCTCGTGCCTGCCTGTTCCTTTTGCCTTTTGCCGCTGCTGCCCCTGCGGCTGCTACCCCCTCGAATCCCTCCCGCTCCCGCCTCCCAGCCTCTCCTCCCTCCCAGCTCCCCTACTTATTGGCGGCCGCGGTGCGGCCGCTGGCGTGCTGAAGGCATGCCAAAGGCAAGTCCATCTGCACCTGTCCCTGACCGCGGCCAGTGCCAGGAACCCTGGCCCTCCCACTACCCATCACTTTGACACCACAACCCTCCTCGCACTCAATACTGGAAGACTTAGAGAATGCTAACAGGCCTCGCCGAACACAACCCACGGGCAGTTCTCCTACCTCCACTGCCGCCAGACTCTCACTGCCATCCCGGTCTTCAACACTGCCGAAGCCAGTACCGGCGACATCCTAAAATGCATCCTTCTCAACGTACGCTCCATACACAAATACGCCATGGAAATCTGGAACCTACTCGACTCTCTCTCGTCCGACATCGCCTTCTTCAGTGAGACCTGGACCAACGCATCCTCCGCCCTCAACATCAGCACCGCCATCCCAGACAGATACAAGATCCAGAATAAAGACCACCCCAACCACCCAGGAGGGGGCATCGCCATCGCCCACAAGAGCACCCTCCACCTTACTAACTCCAGCGAAACCTTCCCCTCTGCCGAACACCTGGACTTCCAGATCCAGACCGCCCCCAAAGCCACACTCCAAAGAACCCTCGTTCACAGACCCACCAGCTCCCGAACACCCTTCGCCACCACCATCACTGACTTCATCACACCCCACGCCATTGCCTCAACAAACTACATAGTCATTGGAGACCTGAACTTTCACCTCGGCAACCCCAGTGACCCCAACTCCACTATCCTTCGTGACAACCTCGCCAGCATCGGACTTAAACAACTCATCAACACACCGACCCACAGAGCAGGACACACCCTCGACCCCATCTTCGCGGCAGAAAACAGCGTCCAATTCAGCCACACAATGCAGCCGCCATGGACCGACCACCACTCCGTACACTTCGCCATCAACAAACCCAAAGCACCCAAACCAGCCCCACGCCCACCACGAAGGAGCTGGAGCAAGGTTATCGATGAGCAACTTACCTCCACCCTCACCCCTAACAACCACACCTGGGCACCCGACACAAACGATGCAAATGTGCAGCCAGAGAACTCCACACCTGGATCTCCAACTGCACAGACGAGCTACGCAACCCCGACAGACAACGCCCCAGGAAAGCCGCCTGGTTCACCACCACTCTCCAAGAAGCCAGATACACCTGCAGACGCCTGGAGAAGAACTGGAGAAACACCAAGTCAGCCAAAAACCACACCACCTACAAGGATGCCATGATGGACTACCACAACCAGATCAGAGCCACCAAGAGGAACTTCACAACAAAATCATGGCCAACTTCACCAACTCCAAGGAACTTTTCAGTGTCATTCAAGAATTCACCAACCCACACAGCGAAGCCACAGACATCACCCCATCCCAAGACCTCTGCGACAAGCTTGGAACCTATTCCCACCTCAAGATCAAAAACTTCTACGACAACTGCATCGACCATCCACCTGGCGCCACAGACGGCCTCCGCCCCCCAGAAACACCAGCCAGCCCACCATCTCCAACTGGACACCGATCACGGCCGAAGACACTGCCTCGACCATGAAAAGCATCCACTCGGGGGCCCCCACCAATCCCTGCCCCCTCACATCTACCACAGAGCCGCGGCCACCATCGCACCCAAACTACAACGCACCATCAACACCACCTTCAAAACAGGCACCTTCCCAGACGACTGGAAGCGTGCAGAAGTCAGACCCCTGCTCAAGAAGCCCACTGCTGACCCCACCGACCTCAAGAACTATCGGCCCATCTCGCTCCTCCCATTCGCAGCCAAAGTTGCGGAGAAAACAGTCAACAGGAAACTGACACGATTCATTGAAGAGAATGCCGTCTTCGACCCGTCCCAATCCGGATTCCGAAGCAACCACAGCACAGAGACCACCCTACTCGCTGCCACACACGACATCCGCACCCTCCTGGACCAAGGCCACTCCACCGCCCTCATCCTACTTGACCTATCAGCAGCCTTCGACACCGTCTCCCACCGCACACTAGTCGCCAGACTACACGACGCAGGCATATAAGGAACAGCCCTGGACTGGATCCGATCCTTCCTTACCGGAAGAAGCCAAAGGATCAGGCTCCCACCCTTCCTCTCCGACAACACAAAAATCACCTGCGTTGTCCCACAGGGTTCATCACTGAGCCCCACCCTCTTCAACATCTACATGGCCCCCCTCGCAGCCCCAACACAGCCTCAACATCGTATCCTATGCCGACGACACCCAACTCATCCTCACCCTCACCAAAGACCCCACCACTGCCAAACTCAACTTTCAGAAAGGAATGCAAGACGTTGCAGTCTGGATGACCAACAGCTGCCTGAAGCTCAACGCCAAGAAGACAGAATTCCTCGTCCTCGGTACCACCCTGTCTGCATGGGACAGCACCTGGTGCCCGACCGCCCTCGGAAGCCCAACGACCCCCTCAGACCATGCCAAGAACCTCGGCATTGTACTCTACTCATCACTAACCATGAACCGACAGGTTAACACCGTCACCTCCAGCTGCTTCAACACCCTCCGCTTCCTCCGCAAGACCTTCAGGAGGATCCCCCGTGAGTCAAGGAAGACAGTTACCCACGCACTCATCACCAGCAGACTGGACTATGGAAACGAACTCTACGCCGGCATCAACATGTCCCTACTCCGCAAACTCCAGACAATACAGGACACCGCCGCCACACTCGTTCTCGGCATCCCCCGACACAAACACATCAGTCAGCACCTACAAAGTCTCCACATGCTCCCCGTGGAGAAAAGAGTCACTTTCAAAATCCTCTCTCACGCCTACAAATGCCTACACAACAATGGACCCAAATACCTCAACAACAGAATCAGTTTCCACGTACCCAAAAGAAACCTCCGATCTTCCAACCTCGCACTGGCCGAAACCCCGCGCACCCACAGAGCCAGAGCAGGCGGAAGATCCTTCTCTCACAATGCGGCCAAGACCTGGAACGAGCTACTGGGAGACATCAGACACGCTCCCTCCCTGAACACCTTCAGGAAGACCCTCAAGACCTGGCTCTTCGGCTAAACAGATCTGAGGAACCCCCCGCTCAGCGCCTTGAGACCCTCACGGGTGAGTAGTGCGCTTACAATTCCCTGATTGATCCCTCTGCACACATCTCGGCGGCTGGCTCGCGGGTACCATCTCCCACAAGTCAATTTCTCTCCTTCAGGCAGCTGGTTCGGAGAACACGGTCAACATCTCCATTATGTTCCAAGTTCTTCTTCTTTCCAGAATCCTACTGAGTATTTAAAATACCCAATCCCAGATGGCATCTTCTTCTGCCTTTGGTGTTCCTTCCCAATCCATCATTTCAGCTGTACATTTCTGTGATGCAATTCCTGTTTTACCAGTATAAAAGGCCATTTTGCATTTTGCTCTCTGCGTCGCAACACTTCTTCTTCCTGTGGGTGTGTTCCTCACTCCTGTTCCTGTGAATCCTGTTCAATAATCCTGCAGTTCTTGGAATCTCCTGTGTTCCCTATGCCTTGGGGTTCATCTTTAATTAGCATCGGCTGGTGAAGTCCATCTGCTATTTGGACGTTTTTTGCCTGTTGGCTTTTTCCTCCTCAGATACTCTTTCTGGGAGGCACCATCTGATCAGGTGCTTTTCTAGGGTTGCCGGCATCAAAGTCAGAGAATGTACTCCGAGTATTAGCCTACAGAAAGGTTTGACATCGATACACACGTGAGAGAGTTCTACATCCAACATTGTCTTACAGGAAAAGAGAGCCCTTGCCGTGTTGTGGGCAGTTCTTTGCACTCCTTCAAACCATCGCTGGTCACAACTCATTGGCCCAAAAATTAAAGGCAGGAGCATTTGAAAACCCCTCTGTAATCAGTCTTGCAAATTATTCTCATTTTGAGAGTGTATACAAGACATTTTTCAAGCAAAATCTGCACTTATGACTTTGGGATCAGCACATACTACACTGGGTGAGGATTATTTTTTGTCTTAGAAAAACTGACTTGATATCAGCTGCCAGACCAAAGCTGGCCTGGTTCAGAATAGTTGGTGAATGAGCTGAGAGGTCTTCATGAAGTATGGAAATTATCCATGGTGTGGTCCACCTACATCCATACTGCCTTACCGCCAGCATCTTCAACGATGCATACTGCTTAACCTCTGACCCGGAACTTGAAATTCTCATATTGCCCCATATTCTCCTGAAGTACCACTCTTAAAGTAAAGCTAGGAGCTAAGTTGTCCACTTCCTTTCCTAATTCTCAGGTGACGTCTCTTCTTGTTTCCTTTAAAGATAAACTGAAAGGCTAATATTGCTGCACAATATAATAAAGGCTTCTATTTTGCAATTTTCAGAGACTACTGTAGAATATAATAGATGATTTTTGGTGCTTCATTTACTTTGACATTTGGTATTGTACTGTGCAATGTTACATCAGTAATTCTACGAAGGAGGTACCCCATGCCTCTTTTTGAGTCATCAGCATAAGAATCTATGAGTTGGTAGATCCCTGTCCTAGTTTCAAAGAACATTTTCTTTTACTGCAAAACTCTCTAATACTGAAGCTCTTGTCCGCTGTTTGGTTTCATAATTCAATGAGAACAGACATGTCTGATATCCTAACTTAATTTGAGGCTAGGTTCTTTGCTTCAACTGACACAGTCAATCATAACATCGGTGTTTGACGGTGTGTAAGAAATTGCTGGAACACTACTTAGCACACTACACATAGAAAGCAGGGAGTGTGACCTGGAGAGATGCACTCATTAGACGTGTAGAAATAAATCTCCCATTTAAGATTGGTCTGCCCTCTCTTTGATCATCTAGTTGAGTTCTCCTATATTCGAGCTATGAACTCTGCATAACTAACATCAATCATTATTGTACAACATAGAAGATAACACACGCTTTATTTAAGAAATACACTATATAAATAACACAGCTAGGTCTTTTCAAAGGGGTGTCATTATATTAGGATGTGCCTACTGGTGTCACTGTTGATGAACTACAAAATGGCGGCATTTTGCTCTGCCAAATTATTTTCTCAGGAAATGCTTCCTCTATGCACGGTATTACTGGAACCATATTCACCAACTTGTCCATGAACTATATATTAATCCTATGCAATGTCATATAAAACCCAAGCTCTATTTGCAAATATCTCTAAAATCCATTTCTGCAACCTTAACGCAGACGACTCAAAACATATAAATAGGTGTTCTCTGTAACATGTTCTGCAATGTGTTACATATTGCTTCCTTGTGGGTAAGCACTAGTAAAGGTATGCATGTGCACGTCAGGCCTGTCATGCATGTGCCTGTGCAGAGGGCTCTACATCATGGAAGCCACATGCAAGTCGTATAAATTCAGCCAAACTAAATCTAACCCGATGTCCCTCTCGAAAGCATCAGCGTTTTCCATTGGCTCGCCTTACTCCACCGCAAACCACATATCCGAATTTACCAGAATTTAAAACCACATGCCTTGCAGCCACCAGAAGGGCAGGCTTGGCATACTTTAATGAGCCCTCTTACTGCATGCTGAAAGCTTCACTCTGGCAACGACTTGAAAAGTCTTTAAACATGTACATTCCCTCAGGTGAACCCAAAATCCTGGGACACCGTGCTAACTTCTACTGTACCAAGTAGAGTGCCAATGCTGCACAAGGCTTTTGCCTGCTCTTGTTTTAACTGTGTGTTGAATTAAGCAATCACAAAGTGGACTTCTTTTTCCGTCAGATTTAATCAAAGAGGTAACTCAATTACATCATATTTTTTTAGATTTAGAACAATTCATGATCTTTTCATAAAAAACACACCATATTTTGATCAATAATAATGTGACACAGTGCAAATACAAATTCATAAGATTTCGACACCTTCAAAAATGCAATTTTGAACTGAACAACATTCATACCCATACACACCCATTCATATTCTTCAATAAATATCAAAAAAACATCAAAAAACTAGATAAACGCTGTGTCGACTGACACATGAAGGCCATCCAAAAAGATTTTCTGTACTTTCTTTGCCTGTACTCTTTCTTTTTTGAGAAAAGGTTTTTTAGATGATCGATTGGCCTTTGTTCGTAAGGTCTACGCGTTTCGGAACCCGTATCTTGCTGGGAACCTCATCAGGACCAATGTACTGCAATAGATGAACAGAAAATTGTTTTTACCCAATGTCCTATCTCTTAAAAACTGGGGTGGAAGCGCTATGTTTAAAGTTCTCACCTGCAACTTCAATGCAGTCAATGCCTCACAGGGGATGTATTCCCTCGAACTGTTGAGCCCGAATTTGTTCTGTCAAACCAAATAATACACGAGATGTAATCCAATCTGGCCTGCCTTAACATGACACAACAGATAAAACTCTCTTCTACAAGTCAGGGGTCAGTCAGACTAGTGGTATGGTGCTTACTTGAAGCGTACGTCAAGGTGCCAAATTTCGGGGGTCTTTGTTCGTTCTTTCCGACTCCTCGGTGTGACTGGTCGTCTAGATACCGGCCGTTTGTTTAAAACATGGCTCCAAAGTTTGCCGGTTGTATTCGTCTCACTAAATTAAACAAGAAAGTGTGACTCGTGAGTATGAAGTCTCCGTTATTGTTTGTGTGTGTGCCCATGCTGATGGTTCAGAATCTCACCTTAATGTGACGAATTTCCCGCGTCTCGTTGGGGTTCTGTGACTTCGCTATTCTGCTCGGTTCCGATTCTTGCAGAGGAGTAATCTTCACTGATTGACGCGTTGCGTGAAAGCGTAGCGTCAGTCTGCGTGTTTCTGGGAAATGTAGTTTTCTGGAGTTAGTGGCCTCTCTTTTGAACAACAAAGCTTTATTTTGTCCAACACACGGGGATAATGATTGTTTGTATCAATCACTGTAGAATTCTTCATTGTAAGTGGTTCAACTTGTTATGGCAGGTCAATCGTTGGTTTCGGAAGAGAATTAAGTATTTATTTTCCAAGGTGGGTGATCATAGTGCCTCTGGGCTGTTGTCAATCAGGCTTAGAACTGTGGCAGGTTTGCCTCTCAGTTTTTTGGGTTCAATGGTCATTATCTTCCTAAACTCTGATTTTATAGGTTGAAGATTTCGGAAAGTTCGTTAAGTCCGTCAACTGACGTGTTGAATTTGATGATCAACATTGCTTCCCGTCTTAGTAGTTTTTAATCCAGGTCCCCACCTCTCGCGTCCTTTTCGACTTTGGAAATGAAAGTCGAAAATTCGTGGTATATGGAATTCTATGCCCCTGCATGAAGTTGTACATTGGGAAGACCAATCAAGAAATCAGACAGAGGATCCAACAACACAAATCAAGAATTCGCAAAAATACTGTGAATGCACCACTCGTCAACCATTGGTCCTCAAAAAACCACACAGAAAGAGAGTTGAGATGGACCATCATTTCCAAAGTCGAAAAGGACGCGAGAGGTGGGGACCTGGATTCAAAACTACTAAGACGGGAAGCAATGTTGATCATCAAATTCAACACGTCAGTTGACGGACTTAACGAACTTTCCGAAATCTTCAACCTATAAAATCAGAGTTTAGGAAGATAATGACCATTGAACCCAAAAAACTGAGAGGCAAACCTGCCACAGTTCTAAGCCTGATTGACAACAGCCCAGAGGCACTATGATCACCCACCTTGGAAAATAAATACTTAATTCTCTTCCGAAACCAACGATTGACCTGCCATAACAAGTTGAACCACTTACAATGAAGAATTCTACAGTGATTGATACAAACAATCATTATCCCCGTGTGTTGGACAAAATAAAGCTTTGTTGTTCAAAAGAGAGGCCACTAACTCCAGAAAACTACATTTCCCAGAAACACGCAGACTGACGCTACGCTTTCACGCAACGCGTCAATCAGTGAAGAACACTCCTCTGCAAGAATCGGAACCGAGCAGAATAGCGAAGTCACAGAACCCCAACGAGACGCGGGAAATTCGTCACATTAAGGTGAGATTCTGAACCATCAGCATGGGCACACACACAAACAATAACGGAGACTTCATACTCACGAGTCACACTTTCTTGTTTAATTTAGTGAGACGAATACAACCGGCAAACTTTGGAGCCATGTTTTAACAAACGGCCGGTATCTAGACGACCAGTCACACCGAGGAGTCGGAAAGAACGAACAAAGACCCCCGAAATTTGGCACCTTGACGTACGCTTCAAGTAAGCACCATACCACTAGTCTGACTGACCCCTGACTTGTAGAAGAGAGTTTTATCTGTTGTGTCATGTTAAGGCAGGCCAGATTGGATTACATCTCGTGTATTATTTGGTTTGACAGAACAAATTCGGGCTCAACAGTTCGAGGGAATACATCCCCTGTGAGGCATTGACTGCATTGAAGTTGCAGGTGAGAACTTTAAACATAGCGCTTCCACCCCAGTTTTTAAGAGATAGGACATTGGGTAAAAACAATTTTCTGTTCATCTATTGCAGTACATTGGTCCTGATGAGGTTCCCAGCAAGATACGGGTTCCGAAACGCGTAGACCTTACGAACAAAGGCCAATCGATCATCTAAAAAACCTTTTCTCAAAAAAGAAAGAGTACAGGCAAAGAAAGTACAGAAAATCTTTTTGGATGGCCTTCATGTGTCAGTCGACACAGCGTTTATCTAGTTTTTTGATGTTTTTTTGATATTTATTGAAGAATATGAATGGGTGTGTATGGGTATGAATGTTGTTCAGTTCAAAATTGCATTTTTGAAGGTGTCGAAATCTTATGAATTTGTATTTGCACTGTGTCACATTATTATTGATCAAAATATGGTGTGTTTTTTATGAAAAGATCATGAATTGTTCTAAATCTAAAAAAATATGATGTAATTGAGTTACCTCTTTGATTAAATCTGACGGAAAAAGAAGTCCACTTTGTGATTGCTTAATTCAACACACAGTTAAAACAAGAGCAGGCAAAAGCCTTGTGCAGCATTGGCACTCTACTTGGTACTTATTAAACGACTTGGCCTTGCTGCCATCAAGTCAAACCCTGAACTGTTTTTCTAGTTTATTAGCAGGTGCATACCTGCGAGGTTGTCCAAAGGGAAAAAGATAACCCTGGGAATAGGTATTTGTTCACTTAGTTTGTTTTTTCATATAGAGGTGTTGTTTTGGTGTAGGGAGTTTCATTAGTATAAGACAGACAACCAAAAAGCTGTTGAGACAGACCAATATAAACCATGATGGACGGTGACACCTTCGCATATAGCGAGGAACATATCTCAAAATTGATCAATGATCCTCCTCTTTTTGCTTCGGTGACATTAAGCGCTACAGCCAAAATCACAAATGAATCTGACAGGTTGATCAGATTAAAGAAAAAACAAATCAGAACGGACCTCCACGGCCACTTTCTTGTGGAACATCTAAGGGCAGGAACAATTCCAGGAGGTCTACAAATACGCAATGTACCTGTAATCTTTACAGAGGATCCGACTTATAAAAAAGGTTACAGCCTTATCGAAACCAAATGCAGTAGGGACCTAATGGTCCTCACTGTAGAGACAGCACAAAGACTATCGAAACAACAACTAGAAGAGATAGCTATCTTGGAATCAGAAATAAAAACAAACCAATTGATTACGGATTCAAAAACACTTCTGGAAAAAGTGGACAAAGAAATATTGGAGTTTAAAGATTTTTCTATCAATCAAAAGGGAGCAAAGTTCGAAAAAGACAGAAACAACTTTTCAATGGAGAAAACTTATCCCTATCTTCAATCAGATTTCTATTCGAGACCGGAATCACGCAGGTTCCTGCCTGAATTTCAAGGGAGATCGAGGACCAATTTTATTACCTTTTCTGACACAACATCTTCCAGCGGAAGTGAGGCTGAAACTCCGATTAATCGCCAAGAGTTCAATAGACGAGGAAACTACCAGCAAAATTTCCAACAACAACCGTCTTTTTTAGGAAGGGGCCGCCAAAAACCACGAGGCAGGATGCGATACAGCAACCAACCATGGGAAATGTCAACGAGGAGACACAACTACAAAAACTAGACAAATCACTGATCTACAATTTATCAGACAAAATTTTAACACATGCGGAATTGAGCGTGCTGGAAAAGGGCCTGACCTTTGTCCCCTCTAGAGATACCAACTTCATCCAAACTAAAACTGAATTCATTGAGTTCTGTAGAAAAATCCGTCTGACCACCTTCTTCAAAGATAACCCGACGACCACAAACGTCGAATCCACAGGTTTAAGGAAAAAATCTACATTTTGCCCTCCCCCGGGAAAGATTCCTAAAGAGGTCATCTTGTTTGAGAAAGTTATATTATCGGCCATAACAGATGCAGAACAAAAAAGGAAACGATACACAAAAGCGAACATCACCAAAACTCAAAGAGATGCCTTAATTGAATTAAAAAATGACCCATCAATAACAATAAAACAAGCTGATAAGGGTGGGTCAATTGTGGTATGGGGTACAGATCGCTACACGGCAGAGGTGAACAGACAACTTAACAACGAACGTTGTTATAAAAAAATATCGTATGACCCAACTTTTGAACTACAAGGAAAACTGTTCAACATACTCCAAAAAGGCTTTGACCAAGGCTTTCTAGGAAAACACGAATATGATTTCTTGAAAAACAAACATCCACGCATTCCAATATTCTACGTTTTACCTAAAGTCCACAAGGATTTATCTTGCCCCCCTGGCAGACCAATTGTGTCGGGCTGTGAATCACTGCTAGAACCAATCTCAAAGTTTGTGGACTATTTTCTAAAACCGTTTATGGCAGAAGTTAAATCCTACCTCCGAGACACCACAGACTTCCTTAAAAAATTGGACCAGATGACATTTGTGGAAGGAACCAATATCCTAGTGACTCTAGACGTCGTATCCTTATACACAGAGATACCGCAGGATGAGGGCCTAGCAGTACTGAATAGCTTTCTCAACACACGAGCAAAACCGGAGAAAGTTCCCTCCCAATTCCTAATGGAACTGGCAACATTTGCACTGAAAAACAACTACTTCAGCTTCAAGGATGAGTTCTTCTACCAAACAAAAGGCGTGGCCATGGGCTGTCCTTTTGCCCCGGAATTAGCGGTTTTATTCATGTCTATGTATGAAGAAACTTTCATTTACCACAACAATCCTTTTACAGAGTTTATTGGAAGCTGGGTCCGGTATATAGATGACATCTTTATGATTTGGACTGGGGCGGAAGAACAACTACATTCCTTTTTTCTGTGGCTCAACAACCGCACAGAAGACATAAAATTCAGTATGAACCATTCAAAAAGCAAAATGGCATTCCTTGACGTGGAAATCTACGTCACGGACGGCCATCTAGCCACGACACTCTTCAAAAAAAAGACCGACAAGAACAAGGCTCTACATTTCTCTAGTAATCATCCACGAAGCCTCAAGGAAAATCTACCGTATGGGCAATTTTTGCGCATTCGCCGCAATTGTACTTTCAAAGATGAATACTTTCTCCACTCAGAAGCCCTGAAGAATAACCTTTTGTTACGAGGTTATCCTAAGAAACTCCTAAAAAGAGCCATAAAAAGAGCGTGGTGGACCCCACGTGAGACACTGCTAGAAAAGCAAACACCAGCGAAGATCAACAGGATAGTCTGTGTGACTACATTCGGCCCAACATCCAACTGGTTGAAAAAAACAATCAATCAAAACTGGCACTTAGTCAGACAGCTGGACCCGTTACTAAAAGAAACTCCCCTGTTTGCCTTCAAAAAGGACAAAAGTATCGCCAACCAAATCGTACGGGCAGCCATGCCAAAAACTAAAAATGCCACAATCAGAAGCTTTCTCAGCTTACCCCCCATACAGGGGCACCACAAATGTGGCACCTGTACATGCTGCGAATCAACCATCGAGGGTGACTGCTTCTCACACAATGGGATCAACTGGAAACATGAAACGTTTTCAAATTGTAAATCAAAATTCGTGGTATATGGAATTCTATGCCCCTGCATGAAGTTGTACATTGGGAAGACCAATCAAGAAATCAGACAGAGGATCCAACAACACAAATCAAGAATTCGCAAAAATACTGTGAATGCACCACTCGTCAACCATTGGTCCTCAAAAAACCACACAGAAAGAGAGTTGAGATGGACCATCATTTCCAAAGTCGAAAAGGACGCGAGAGGTGGGGACCTGGATTCAAAACTACTAAGACGGGAAGCAATGTTGATCATCAAATTCAACACGTCAGTTGACGGACTTAACGAACTTTCCGAAATCTTCAACCTATAAAATCAGAGTTTAGGAAGATAATGACCATTGAACCCAAAAAACTGAGAGGCAAACCTGCCACAGTTCTAAGCCTGATTGACAACAGCCCAGAGGCACTATGATCACCCACCTTGGAAAATAAATACTTAATTCTCTTCCGAAACCAACGATTGACCTGCCATAACAAGTTGAACCACTTACAATGAAGAATTCTACAGTGATTGATACAAACAATCATTATCCCCGTGTGTTGGACAAAATAAAGCTTTGTTGTTCAAAAGAGAGGCCACTAACTCCAGAAAACTACATTTCCCAGAAACACGCAGACTGACGCTACGCTTTCACGCAACGCGTCAATCAGTGAAGAACACTCCTCTGCAAGAATCGGAACCGAGCAGAATAGCGAAGTCACAGAACCCCAACGAGACGCGGGAAATTCGTCACATTAAGGTGAGATTCTGAACCATCAGCATGGGCACACACACAAACAATAACGGAGACTTCATACTCACGAGTCACACTTTCTTGTTTAATTTAGTGAGACGAATACAACCGGCAAACTTTGGAGCCATGTTTTAAACAAACGGCCGGTATCTAGACGACCAGTCACACCGAGGAGTCGGAAAGAACGAACAAAGACCCCCGAAATTTGGCACCTTGACGTACGCTTCAAGTAAGCACCATACCACTAGTCTGACTGACCCCTGACTTGTAGAAGAGAGTTTTATCTGTTGTGTCATGTTAAGGCAGGCCAGATTGGATTACATCTCGTGTATTATTTGGTTTGACAGAACAAATTCGGGCTCAACAGTTCGAGGGAATACATCCCCTGTGAGGCATTGACTGCATTGAAGTTGCAGGTGAGAACTTTAAACATAGCGCTTCCACCCCAGTTTTTAAGAGATAGGACATTGGGTAAAAACAATTTTCTGTTCATCTATTGCAGTACATTGGTCCTGATGAGGTTCCCAGCAAGATACGGGTTCCGAAACGCGTAGACCTTACGAACAAAGGCCAATCGATCATCTAAAAAACCTTTTCTCAAAAAAGAAAGAGTACAGGCAAAGAAAGTACAGAAAATCTTTTTGGATGGCCTTCATGTGTCAGTCGACACAGCGTTTATCTAGTTTTTTGATGTTTTTTTGATATTTATTGAAGAATATGAATGGGTGTGTATGGGTATGAATGTTGTTCAGTTCAAAATTGCATTTTTGAAGGTGTCGAAATCTTATGAATTTGTATTTGCACTGTGTCACATTATTATTGATCAAAATATGGTGTGTTTTTTATGAAAAGATCATGAATTATTCTAAATCTAAAAAAATATGATGTAATTGAGTTACCTCTTTGATTAAATCTGACGGAAAAAGAAGTCCACTTTGTGATTGCTTAATTCAACACACAGTTAAAACAAGAGCAGGCAAAAGCCTTGTGCAGCATTGGCACTCTACTTGGTACTTATTAAACGACTTGGCCTTGCTGCCATCAAGTCAAACCCTGAACTGTTTTTCTAGTCTAACTTCTACTGTATGCATCAGAGCCCCATTAGGACCAAGATTCTAATATCCATCCCTTATATTTTCGTGAATCTAAAAATGACACAACACTGATGCACTTCTAGAGCCTAATGAACTGAAAAGCTCACCCTCTGCTTACAAAGCAGACGTCATACAATCCTTTACTGCCCTGTTTAACACTTCTGCCTGGATATTCCTCTGAAGATGATAGTACACCATGCATTTATATTTCAAATCCAACTCTTTTTTGAAAAATGGCTTTTCAAAAATGGGTTTTATGATGCAAACAAGCTCTGGTATCCATGACCTGGGCGATTGGCTTTTGCTGTAGTTGGAATGCAATGAATTTCGAAAAAATGAAAGTCGTGCATCATTTTCCTGACAGAAGACTAAGGGTCTGATTCACAAAGCTTAATTAAACTGTAAATATAAGTGAATATACATTTTTTATACCTGCCATGCATTAATAAGAGTATTTCTTCACCACAAGTGCAGAGACATCATTAATGGATGGGTGCTAAGAAGCCAAATACTGGGGCGTACAGGAGGTCCCCACTCTGCGTGAATGGAAGTCGGGCATGGACATGTACATGTCTGCTGAGTGTGTCACACATAGAAGCAGGGGGTGCCCCCCGCAAACTCAGTAAGGTTTGGGAACCATGGTTGAGATACTATGACTTGGGGTCTGAGACAGAGGAGGACAGTACCCAGGGAGAGGGAATTACTGATGCTGTCTCCGGGGGTGTCTGAATAGACTGGCCCTTCTAGATGAATACTCTATGCTGCTGGGCCTGCCTTGCTCTGGGGCGCCCACTGTTGTGGCAGTAATGATGATGGGTGCCGTGGGAGATTTCTCTCCCTCCGTTGATCTACAGTGGTCATTGAAATTTTGGATACCTCATGCTTGCTCTCTATCGTACATATCCTTTGGAAGCCTTACTGTGGATGCTCCATGATGTTTGATTATGTTATTGTTTTAAAAATCTCAAATAAAGAGATTTAAAAAGTAAAAATCAGTGGGTTGTAAGAGGGCATTCCAAGGCGTTGTTTGCCGTGGTAGTTGTGAGTGCCCATAAAGATTCATGCGGGGGCATTCACAAACTGCAATTTGACCCCTTTTCCCTTCGGTACTTTTTGGGAAGTTACTCCAGTGAAGGCCTGAAACAACTCACCTTCCAGGGTGGGAAATAGGCTTCTTCATGGGAAAACATGGATTTACTGCAGATAAAAAATAAAAAAGAACAGGAGACCTTGGGAATAGTCACATGACATTTCCAGAATCACGCCTGGAAACCGGAGCCAGTGTGCAGCTTTTCAGGCTTGTTTCTGGAAATGCTTATGGATTCCAAAATGTAGTAATTCTGCACCTGCTTGGGATGGGAGGGCTCGCCTTTAGGGTTGAGGTTATCCCTGCCATACCACACAAATAGAAGAGTTCCCCAAATGGGGCAGGAGTGGGATCTCCACTCTGGGGGACATCTGGCAGGAAAGCTACATCAGCTCCTTCCAGAAAATGCAGACTCGCGTCAGGCTTTCTAGGATCCAGTTCCACCCATGCCTTCAACTCTGGAATGCAACAGCCGAATACAGAAAAGAACTGGTGAACCTCCCGGAATACAATCCTCTGGAGGCCAATCGCCTCATGGGGAATATCGGAAATGGTGAAATAGCCCAAATTTATCGACGTTAGTAGTAATGCACCTGAGCCATTGGGACCCCCAGGCAGAAATAGGAGGGCTAGGTGAGCCCTCTTGGCACTGCAGACTGGCAAGAGGCATGTATGGCAGGAGCTGGCTATGTCCTCCAGCCTTCGACTGACCCAACTCGACAACCTACGTGCCACATCTTATGCCTCATTGCCCAAGGCAAGTGAGCAGCTTTGCGAGCCCGACTTGCACGCAGTGAGACTGGCCTGACACTGATTTCTTTAATGGCCAATCATTGGGAAATGCCTAATTATTATGAACTTCTAGAACTGAATTGGGGGCACCCTCTCTCGAAGTCCTGGGGAGCACAATCACCTTGGCACCCAAGACTGCTATACTAGGAATCCTGAAGGACCTGGGAGACACTCGAGGGGAGAAGAGACTGGTGGGAATGTCCATATTGGTGGCCAAGAGAGACATAGCACACACATAGAATAGCCTGCAACCCCTACCATGGCTGCTTGGCGAAGATGGGTATGCTGGTGCCTACAATAGGAAGAGACAATCTATGCAGCAAGGGGATGCCCTCAAAAACACCCTGAAATATGGTGCAAACGGTAGGAATATTATGGGTTAGTGCCTATGCTGACAAAGGACTCAGGTTGTGTTGGTTATTTGCCTACTGATAAACCTGAATGGATGGGCAGATGATGATAGGCGGCGGGCGCCACAGGTCGTGAAATGTTTGTTCTAAATGTAGAAAACCGAACACAATTGTTTATAAAAAAAATCTGCACCTACTTTTAGACACAAATAATCAATGGGTGCAGATTTACTATTTTTTCGTCAATTGGGCTTTAAATCTCCTAGTGTCAAATTGCCAGATCACAGCCAGGTACTGCAGGAACCTATACAGGAGTCATGAGCCGCCTACATGCTACAAACATTGTCGGCTTAAATTACACTTCTTAAAAGTACAGACTTCTCCCAATTACCATAAATCCGAGGCCACCAAATGTATTCCTCTCAAAATCTATTAGTCAGGACATGCCAAGTGATCTTTGTGCGCGTTTGGAAGAAGACAAGTTCCTTTATTCCAAAGGAGAGACATGATTTTTGACATTAATGCCTTTCACAATCACCTTCTCATCATTCTAGCTATATTCTTGTACAATCTATTTTAAAGCCTCAGTGCCCGGCCACTCAATCTTAACATACACCTTCACCTTAATTATCACTGTGCTGTGCCCATGGCTCAATTCCATCTGGCACCATCAGCCCTCATCAACACATCCTCACACATGCCATAATCCACTCCCACCATCTTTCTCTGCTCCATTTCCTACAGTACCTCAATGAAATCAGCCCCACGGTCTGCAGAAGGGCTTCCTGTTGTGACATATATGCTATCACGAGCCTACACCTCTTCAAGTTGTGGGCTCGAAAAGTATTTGAAGAACCTGGTGCAAAGTTTCCGCCCAACAATTTTTAATCAGCGCACAACTTATTGGGCATCTATTAAATGCACAAACACCCAAAGGCATGTCAATGCTTCCAACTCGCCTTCAGAATTATTACTTCTTCAGTAGCCAACCACCAGATTTAACTGTGGGCCGCAAACCATATTCACTTGTACTGAAAAACCGCATAGGTGCCTTCACAATGATGCTTGCAGACACCATTCCCTCGGCTGCTTCTCTATTCATCAACAGCATCATGTGTATGCGGGCAGCTTGACTTAAATCTATTTCATTCCAGAAGAACTCTGGTTTTAGGTGGCACATAATTTTTTTTATCACCTGATTGCTTCTTCTGATACTCCCACACCTTCATCATTACCAGTATTACATGTTTCCACAGGCAACACTCACAAAGCGACCTCCCCGCCAAGATAGAACAAGGAAGCAATAGCGGTTTCCTTCGGTTGTCATTATAACCATGGTCGTCTACAACGTGTCAATACATTTTAATCATTTCCATCCATTGTTTCCATGGCACCTGGGGCTCTCTTTGTTAGATTCTTGAGGCGGATCAATACGCTGAGGGCAATGATACAATGTTCCCCGCTACAACCAACTCCTAACATGAAAACACCAGATATAGCAGTGATTAAAAGACAGTTTCCATCGTAAACACTACAAGGTGTGTTTTACTGTGAATGCTTTACAAATAATACTGAAATTGTGTTGAACTTTGCCTCTCAATGGTAAGGCAGTGCCCGCTGAGTGCTGTGCAGACATGTACAAATCTTGACACATCATCAAAATGACATCCTAGAGACCAGGACCCGCATAATTGGAGATGCACTTACATATTTTAGAGTTAATTAATCTTACTTCTGCCAATGAGAAGGTGCTCACTCTACAACAGCCTCCACACAGCTAATCCTTGTTGTCAGTGTGCATTTATTAGCAACTGCGCACCATGTCCATGCTAGGAGCCTAATATTTATGCACCATCCCAAACTCTCGAGGTGTAAGGGTGAAATGAATGAAGAGAGAGGTAGAGCTAGAGGGTCCATCATGAATATTATATTTCATTGTAATATTTTTGCTTTTATTTAGAATTTCATAACCCTGATGAGGTGGCAAAGCGCATTTTTGATGGGTAGCAAACTACTCAACGGGGCGTGTTTGGTTGGACTATTTTGTTGTTCATTCAGAACAATTTAGGTGTTGCATGTGATGACTAGAGTTGCGATGTTATTATGTTATATTTCACTGAGCCTTGGCATATAGGGGGTTGGTGACAGAACACTAAGGGATTGAACTGCGGTGCTGGAAGGATGACAAAATGCAAAGTTGCTAGGTATGGGCTGTTTTAGTGTTTTGCTTGATTGGTTGAAACTTCTGCAATGGAGTGGAATGGAATAGAGGGATGTGTAGCTGCATGTGTGCGCATGTCTACCATCCTTGGGAGATATGGTAACATTTATTCAGTGGATATGATTTGCAGTGTTGTAGCATCCATGCCCTCTTTGTTCTTTCAGCTGCTTAGTAGCACCCTTCATCATTTGTAGGGAAGAGCCCGGTTTTTATTGCCCCCAGGAGTTCAAGTTGGTCCTGGATGTTTCTCACTTTTGTCGAAAGGGAGTTTCATAGATTTGCTTCCTGTGCAGAGGAGATTCCAATAGTATGTTTCTTTTTATCGTCGAGTGCCTTGAAGGAGGAGTGTTTATTCATGGGCAGCCAGGGGAGTGCTTGGAGGACTGGAGAGATGTGCTACCGTGGGTGAAGGGGGCGAAGTTGGCTTGCTGCTATATTTTGGGTTTTTTCAGTATTTGGAATAACAACAGTGTGTATGTGGACAAAGGGTCATACTTGATGGTGCATAAGACATAGAGCGATGCGTATGCACGCCTTTGCAGTGTGAATGAAAGTATTATTTAAAGGTGAGGTCTGCCAACAGCAGGTAATGAGAGGCTACAGTCCACAATTTAAAGACTTTATAAGGGGGCCATTGAATGCTGCATCATACTCTCATTTGAATGACTCAGCAGTTTACCATAGCCATGTGCACAGTTTTGTTCACCCTCACAAAATCTGATGCCTGCCGCTCGCGAAGGTTGTGAAGTTCTCTGGTTTTTACGCTAACCTGCCAATCAAACGCAACCCACAGAGTGTGACTCATGAAATCTGCATCAAAGGTGCGGCAGAAATTACGCAGAACTGTTCTCCGAAAGTTTACATTCTGGCAAGATTTTCAATGGTGCTGAGGAGGAGAACGCCAAACTGCATTTTGTGAAGTGTTTCTACTGCAGAACTATTTATTTAGCATTGATTAAGGAAAGGTGGAACATACATTGTGACAAATGTCACAGTTTTAATGCAGTGTGAAGATCAAAAAAGATTGCAAAGTTGCAACATTTTTCATAGACCTTTGGAAAGACCGAAACAAAAAAAAAGTAACATCACACACCCCTCTTTTGCACACTGTGCTCTCTTGTAAAACAGCTTCTTAATTATGTAACCCCCAGAATCGGGCATGCTAGGAAAGTCACAGCAGGAAAAAGGGAACAACACAGTGTTCTGTTACTGCAGCAGCCTCTCTGTTTTGCAGTGTGTACACTTTGGAATCCAGTAGTAGTCTAGTAGTGCCAGGAAATATTGCTCTTTCCTAATTGAATTGAGCGACAGCTACATCCTCCGTTACAGTTAAATGCCACCTTTCTTAGTCAAGCCTAGGACCTCAACAGTACAGTCTGCCATCAGTACAACAGCGAACAGAGTCTGGAAGGGAGCAGAAGCACAGGGTGGGATAATACATCTGTGAGAGCTGAGTGCCACCATCATACCAGGGATGAGTTGTGAGAGACTATTGGGTCTCAGTTAGAGTTTGCTGACAGGGTACTATGCCACAAATGTGGCCAAGTATCTTGTCCTCCAAACTGGATGCCTGCCTACTCTATTTAGAGGGCGACAAACCACCACGTTTCTGCCGGCAGCCCCCCGCTGCCTCGGCCGGCAGAATCCTCACACTGCTGGCCCGATGAGCTCGGGCCCATTTGCAAGATGTTCACTGTCATGTACTTTTTTCTGTTTGGAAAAGCCTGGCACTCCTGAACGGCAAAAAAGACTTTCCAACCCTGTGAGAAAAACCTCAAGTTGTCTTGGTCATTAGTGTTTTATTTTACAAAAACAAACTTCTGCTTTGGGGGTTTGCAGAGAGGATGTTCAGCACAATGGCAGTGCCTTCAGAGGAGCTACTGTGGTAACAGCTCACCTGAAGGCATTGGCATGGGCTGTGAGAGGGTGCTGCCATAAGAGGAGCAAGGTTGTTTAAAAAGTCTGTCACGTTCTCTGACCCTATTGCTACAGCTGAGGGAGGGGAGTTCTTGAGTGCAACTTGATCTACCAGCAAGTAACCTAAGCTTGACCCTCCAATGCTCACAGGTGGTCCGCATAAAATGGGTTGTTATGTGGAAAACAGATGCCGACCAAGCAGTAGATATGGCTGGTCGTCCAATTGGACCTACAGTTTCTTGGGCATGCCAGGTATACTCCTTGCGGTCACCTGGTTGCAGTATTATAAGGATATCACAAATAAAGGGACAATTAGGGTAGAAAAGCAGTCGCATCACCCAATAAGTCCTCCTTCAGTAAATGAAAATATAGCCCACATCCCAGGATCAACTTTCCCAGACGCAAAACACCATATAATTTCAACTAATGGAGAGGCAAGAATGCTGTACAATGATTCGTAATAATCAGTCCATTCATAAATTCAACACGACAAGTCTTCCAGAAATTCCCAACTTGTAGTATTTTTGGAATTCTTTATTTATTTTCTTTGAGAGTAACAGCAAGCAGCCAATACGTGTTGTTCTCTAGCACTGAGAGCTTCATCAGGGCTCTCAAACCATTTGAACACTCGAGATGTGAAACAGGAGCGCCATATTAAGTTGATGTTTACCATGACGTATTAATACAATAGGAACAAATATACAGACTGGATGAGGGACCCTGTGCTCAGTCGAACTGGAAGAAATTCTTTCCATTGGAATTTGTAGCCCTGATGAAGCTCAGTGTCGGAGAGCGAAACATGTTGGCTGCGTGCTGTTTCTCTCAAAGTAGATAAATAAAGAATTTCACTAGTACCACGAGTTGGGAATTTCCAGAAGACTTGGGTTGAATTTATGAATGAACTGATTATTACAAATTATTGTACAGTGTTATTGCCTCTTCATTGGTTGAAATTATATATTGTTATAAGGAGTTTCTGCATAAGTGATTTAGGTCTACATGCTTACCAGACTCTTTGGCACATATACTGCTCACATCTAAGCCAAAAGCAATTTTTGTTGTGTTTTATCTTTTAAATTTAATTAAAAAAAGACACATATCATTCCATTCCTGATGTCTAGGCCCTTTCATTTTTGGAATCCAAAGCATTTAGACACAATTTAAACCCACAGCCTTGATATGTTTTCAGTCTTCACTGCAGAATTTGACCGATTCTGTCTTTTTCTGACACATATCACAACAGTGACACTACAGTTCTTCCCATGTTACAAGCACAGATGTCAGGAAGGCTTCTTCAGTACAGTGTATAGGCTACATACAAGCTTCTTACGTTGCACAATGCTTTCATTTTCACTGCATTTGGAAATCAGCCTTTCCTCTAATAATAGATGTGGGACTTGGCTCTTTTTGGCTAAAGTTCCCTAAACTTTTTGCTTTTCCCCTAGACTTTTTTGTGACATGTGTTGCCAACTTAGATGCTTTGGACACTCTGCCACTGCTAAACAGTATCAAAGCGCAAGTGCTCCCTGTGTAGAGTGTACTGGAGATTGGCTGTCCATTATTGGTATGTTTGCTTTACTAGTAAAGTCCCTAGTAAAGTGACTATGTGTGCCAGGGCTAGTAATGCAAAAGCTACTGGTGGGCCTGCAGCACTTATTGTGCCACGCACTCAAGTAGCCTTGGAAAGGGAACTCAGGCCTGCCATTGCAGGGTCTTTGTGCAGTTTTCTAAACTGCCATGTTGTTCTGGTAAGTGCACGCACTTACCAGACCCTGCCCTTCCCTTTCCATACACATCAGGCACCCCTATGGTAAGTCTAGGGTACCCCCTGGACAGGGTGCAGTGCATGTGAAACGTGGGACATGTACTAAGGTGTGTACCATGTCCTGACATTGAGAAATCTCCATTTCGTTTTCACTGCTGAAAGGCTATCTTGCCCATTAGAATAGAATGGAAAGGCTGTGTAATATGTTTTCCAGCCTATCTTCCCAAAGGCTTAAGATGGAAAGGTGAAGTTTAGTATGCCTGAACTCACCCTGCAATAAAGCATCTTTTTATAAAGATGGTTTTTGCATTATGTGTTTGTAAGCCACTCTTTCAGAAGTGGCTGGGTTTTTGTGCTTTAAACATTTCTGTGTGTCTCTGCCTGGTTGTGGATTGACTGGCTAGATTTGAAAGCGATAGGATCTAGGGAATGTCTTGACCTAGGGGAGGAGGTGAGACAGCACAGGCTGACCTGCATCTGGAGTGTGTAGGGGGAGGAGTAGCCCCTAGAGGTGAAGAGGCCCGGGTTGCTGTTGTAAGACAATTGTCCCATCTCCTGCTGAGTGATTGAGAATCCAGAGCCCCACTAATCAAAGGAAGAAGGTGTCACTGGTAGGGAGGCACTCAGAACTGGTTTGAGCAGGTGTCAGTGCTGTGTCCTGAAGTAACTATCCCCAAGGGCCCGAGTTGAGCTGGCCCGCTTTTTGGAAACACAGGAACACAAAAGTTTCCAGAGAAGACTCTCAGATACGCCGTGGCTGCATGTGCTCTGTCTAGCCTGGGTCCTTCGAGAGGATCGTCCTGTGAACGTTTGTACTGGGGAGTCAAGTAAGTCTCAGCGATGCAGTGTGCGTGTGCTTGGGGGCAGCCTGAGAGTTTTGTGTGGATTGGCCCCTGATTGTGTACACCAGAAGAGCAAGTGTGTCTCAGCGACGCTGTGTGAGTGAAATTTTAACCGGCTGAGACCTGCGCAAGCTGTGCCCTGTGATCGTGGGCACCTGAAGATCAAGTGTGTCTCAGCGACGCTGCGTGCGTGTGCCGTGCGTGTGCCGTGCGCAGCCTGAGACCCTCGTGAGGAGTTGTCTGGTTATCATGCAACCGGAGTTTCCGTGAGTCTCATCGACTCTGAGTGCGGGTGTAGAAATTGAATCGGAGGCCCAAGTCGCTCGACGAGGAGAGGATAGTGGGTTCGCACCCCCCAGGTAACGTGTGTCGACTCCTGGGGCGGGGTGCGGGATCGGAGGGAGACTCTCTCGGCCTCTCTCTCTCATTACCCTGCAGCGCTAGCCTCTGCTTCGGCTCAGATTGAGGCCCGTGTTGCAAGGGTGTGGCAGCACTGGGGCCTGAGTTCGAAGCTGCATTTACTGTGTTCTATCTTACCCGTGTGGGGGGGCAACTGTGGCCGGAGACTAACCGCAAGCCAGCACGAGTGGCGGAGAGACCACCGGTGGCATCGTGAATGGTGCCGGAGTTCCTTACGTAATTCCATTACTTCTGCATAAACGGAGTATCTGATGATTGTATAACGCATTGATTTATTTCTGCACAACGGACTGCTTGTTTTGTCGTATTGCCCATTACATTAGTTTGCCTAACAAACTGCCTGATAGGTGTGCTACACATTGCACTAGGTTTGCATAAAGAACTGCCTGATAGATGTATTACGCTTTGTCTTAGGCCTGCGTCACGATCTGCCGGATTTTCGTATTACATATTGCATTAGGGTTGCCTACCGAACTGCTGGATATATGTGTTCCGCATTGCATTAGTTTCGCATAACGAACTGTTTGATAACTGTATTACATGTTGCATTGCTTTTTCCCAACAGAGTACCTGAAAGGGGCCTGTATGCATTGCATTACGGGCGCATAGCAGTTTACCACGTTGTTGCTTTACGCATTGCATTACAGTGACAGTACAAATCACCAGATAGCTGAATTACGATCAACATTATTCTTATGTTGTGAAGTACCTGAGTCTTGCATAACGAACTGCATATTACGACATTAGGATTACGTAGGATTGTTTAGTTTAGCTCAATAATAATAGGCCGGGGGGGGGCCATTACCCCGACGCATATGTTGGTTTAGTATTGTGTGGTCGCATCGTATATCTTTTTATAAACATATACTTGTTTTTCTATAAAACTCGTGTGGAGTCTATTTGTGGTGTCATTATTGGATTGCTGTGAGAGTAATTGCAAATACTTTACACATTGGCCTTGAAGATGGCTGCTCGTGCCAAGCTACCAAGGGTGTGGAGCGGGGGCAATCTCTAGAGGCGACCTGTCTTTTCCCTAACGTTGGGGCTCGCAGGACCCTGTTGGGCCTACGGTACCTACCTCAGTCAACCAGGGATCCTGGGAATTCTAACAATAGAGGTTACTGGAAGCTTTGAAAATTGTGTTTCTTTAGTGTAATGCTTCTAATAGTCTGAGAGTTACAGCTTCAGGCAGTCTTAAATTACATGTTGCTTTATTTCGAATAATCTTTTATTTGAAGAACTTAAGAAAACTCTGATAGAGTCTTGGGGCACTGCAAATAATTTTTAATAAAATTGGGAGAGGATGTGGTCCGTCGGCTGCGCTGCTGCCTCTGGTGCAAGAAACCAGGGTTCGAGCCTCGAGGTCGCGTCCACATCCTGTGATTCTGGGCAAATCACTTAATCTCCCCGTGCCTGAATGTGTAATGTAAATACGGTGCTATGTAAAGCGCTCCAATACCTTCGGGTCGAGTTCGCGCTATATAAAATATGCCAAAAAAATATATATAACCAAACTCTGAAAATATGAGCTATATTTGAAGGATGTCGCTAATAAAACATTATACATTTTTAACAGAATAGAGCTTTTTTTCTCATAGAAAACACTCTATCCATCAAGCCGTAGATTATAAGTAGTCTGATAAACTTCAAAAAGTTTAAGGAGCATACCTGAACAGTTTCCCTTTCTATGAGCAACCAGATATGAGGCAAATCCTTATTTTCAATTTCAAGACGCTCATGTTGAATTTTATAAGATCATTCCTGGATTTCAAATATTAAAGAGCCGAATTAAAGTCACTTGTTTCACACTTTCAGAAAGATTATTCCAAATTTGAGATACAACAGAGGGTCAAGAGATGGGCTTTACTATATGGCTGGGTGGCATGTCATAGAATGGCGCGAGGACTCTCAGACGACGAGGGTGCTGCCAATCCTTTAACCAGGGTGCCGTGCCCCCTTAGGCCAAGGCATAGATACTCTATTCTTGTACAGTCTTGATATGTTAATTTATAATTGGGCAGTTGGCTCACAAAACTTATGCTTTGTTGTAGCTCTAGACCAGATGGGACATTCTGGTACAATGGACTCCATGGATGGATCTCCCTGTTCAGCGATGGGGGTGCTCTTACTGGTAAGACAGATCAGAAACTGTATTCCAGCTGCAGGGGTATCAGAGTGTGGTCGCTCATTAGACTAGTGAATCCCTTCAGGGGTATGTTTGAACCCCAAGCTCACAGGTTGGAATCCTGGTGAGTCCAACCAGCCTTTCATCCAGCTGATTTCGATAAAATGAGTACTGCTGGATAACAATAAATCTCGCTATACAGCAATAGCACGAAGTTAATCCCTCTTGCTCTTTTATCGCGTTATATCTGGGGTAGGCTAGCAGTAATTTGCAGAATATTTACATAAATAGGTGTTGATTGCTGTCATCCATATTTTTTATAGGTTTCAAACTAGATATTTTTCTTTGTGCTGCCTCGCAACAGTGCCTAGACAACCATGTAGCAGCTACACACAATTGAACTTGAAATAGTAACACAACTAGCACACAGCTAAAGTACGAGAACTTCACTTTCTTTACAACAGATAAAAAAGACCACAACATCTCAAACTTGGCTAATGTTATGTCCAGAGGGTCCCCCTTACGGACGGCAGCAGCATGAATAGTTCCATTGTGTACATAGGGCCATTCTTATGAATGGATGGCAACCTCAAATCAATGCTCTCTTTTGTTTCAGAACTACCTTTGTTTGTGGTACCCAGGAGTGCCTCCAGGGGAAGCCATGGATGAGAGACAGACTGCATCTATCTATGCAGAATAGCATCCGAAGGGATTGTGGGACACACATAGCCATCTTCACTAGCGGAGACTCGTACAAATGGGAAGCAGGTCAACGGGTTAGACTAGTCTATGGAAGGAGAATGAGCTGCTGTGTGAGAAGTAAACGTACCAGTATCTTGTGGCAGGACCAATCCCCACATCCAAATCATCCTTCATTAAATACCTGGACAGGGCTTGTTCTATCTTCAGATGTGACCCTGGTTTTATCTACACACTACACCTTACATCACAAGACCTTGGAACACTAAATATTATATGGCACTTCCCAGACATGTTACACAATGCACAGCATCGTCTATCTTCGGCCCTTACTGTCTTCTACAAGTCGGCGACACATTAAACACAACTGTATCCAGGGTTCTCGCATCTGCTCCATGAACAAATCACTTGTAGCCTCATGACTGACTCCTGATTATTGACTCTCCCAACTCACCCTCAGTTCCTGAACAGAGCAGATAGAGTTGGGTGATGGTAATGTCCGGTCTCTGAAATTGACTATGTCAGGTAATGTGTCTTGCATCTTCAAACCATGCAGACCTGTACCCGGCCTTCTAGTGATGAACCACTGGTCCTCCCTGCTGCCTCCATAAGCTCCAGGTTCATAAAAAACAAGGGAACCCAAAGGGTAATTAAGGACCTAGGGTAATAGTTAATTACAAAAAACAGTGGTCCTCAAACGATTAGAATAAGCGTTAAATAAATATAGTTCGGAATCGATACTATATTCTAGATGTCCAGCCAGACAACCGGTTTAATATTATAGTAAAACAATGCAAACATATAGGAACAAAATTCATGTGGGACACAGTCCTGTATCCCGTGAGAACAGCAACAAGACAGTAGGAGCTTTGTACATTATCAGATGTTTTAAGCTTTTGCAAAAACAGTAAATGCACTTTTTTACACAATGGATTAATGTGCACACTGTTTTGTTGGGGTAGATGACGTTTCGATCCTGTTACGAGGGTAGTAGGATCATCATCAGGACATTGATGAGTACATGCCTGATTATAACAGAAATTGCCTTGGCAGGGTAGTGAAAGGATTCCATGTCCACGGTGGGAGGGGTGTCCCGGAGGTCGGAGACAACTTAATGAGGTGAAGTTACGCGCTAGATTCGTAATAATTAACGGTCCGGCGGATGTATCGAGGATCAGCGATAATTCGATTGCGTGAGTCACTCGGCTCACTACACCAGAGGACCTGGCTCTATTCCGTGCATTGTCACGCCGCCCAAACTTCCCGAACCATTGCAACACTCGTTGGATCGTCAACTTGTTGGACTCCTCCATTGATTCCCTCCACAATAGTGGACCTTCACGCAATCGGATTATCGCTGATCCTCGATACATCCACCGGACCGTTAACTATCACGGATGTAGCATGTACCTTCACCTCATTAAGTTGTCTCCGACCTCCGGGACACCCCTCCCTCCGTGGACACGGAATCCTTTCACTACCCTGCCAAGGCAATTTCTGTTATAATCAGGCATGTACTCATCAATGTCCTGATGATGATCCTACTACCCTCGTAACAGGATCGAAACGTCGTCGACCCCAACAAAACAGTGTGCACATTAATCCATTGTGTAAAAAAGTGCATTTACTGTTTTTGCAAAAGCTTAAAACATCTGATAATGTACAACGCTCCTACTGTCTTGCCTGAAATGTCCTTGTGTGTTTTGAAATGTTGCTGTTCTCAGGGGATACAGGACTGTTGAGGACCACTGTTTTTTGTAATTATCCATAAGCTCCAGGGGCATAGCTTTCTTTAGCGCACCAGGGCCAGGGGTGTGTCGAACACAATGTACCCCCAATTATGACTGTCTTGTGCTGCAACACTGGGGCAGACTGACCCATTCTCATTGCTTGCATTAGGGCCCATTGCACCATTGCTATACACTGAGCCAGCCACACGGAGAACATGCGACAACTGGGATTCTCAAATGGCTGACGGTCACTCCCTCCCCACACTCTGGCATCTGCCTCTTCTTGATGAACGCTGTACATCTTGCGCCTTTAGTTAGTCAGTTGGCATTTGGGTGCCCCCACATCCAGTGGAAAGTCCCCCTCTGGTACTTACACCCCTGGAGATGTGTAATTGTTTTTGGAGAGTTTATTTTATGGCACACATTTATCTGCGTGTCTGCAATTAACTGAGGTCTGGCATCGTTTCTCTTTCCTTAAGGCATGGATTGGGCTCCAGAATGATTACAGAAAGTACTGCTTTGAGGCATGAGCACACCACGGGGGCTCAGCCTAGTTGCTCCATCATGTGCACAGGCGGCCCACGCTCATGCCCATCAGAGGAGCTGGATGACACATACTTTGAAGTGGCACAGAGGAAGGGATAGGCTCTGATGGAAAATATAGCTTCTTTCTTCTAAGCACCCACAATGATATCTCCATCACAGGCACACCTGATAAAGTTGCCATCACTAAACAGGTGTCATCGCGTCACTCATCGCCCATAAGACTCACTTCACTCAATCCCTCCCTCATGTGCACTGCCATACCCCACTCTCTATCATTACCTTTTTGTCAGTCACATCTCTTGGCCGCTTCTCTGAACGTTGCATCCAACTCTCTCCATTCCATTCTCACCCTCATCCCACCTAGCTCTCAATCATTCAGCCGCGCTGTCAACCTACACCTGTCTTGCTGCACCATCAGTCAGCCCCCATCTGATTCACTTTATCACAAAGAGCATTTCCCACCCATGCAGTCACTTACTCCCTCTATCCAGTGGCGTAATGAAACTGGAGGCGGCCCCCCTGCAAGGTAAATGGAGAGGCACCGCGTGGGATGCGAGGACTAATGTTACGCCACTGCCTCTATCCAGCATCACTCATAGATGGGACAAATGTCTAGTACTTGCTGCCGCAGCTGCAACAGTCTACAACGTTTTGCAATGATTTTGTAACTAGTAGTGTGCGAACCAGAATAAATCCGGTAAAGTCAGCCATGGCTAAAACGGTTGTTGAATGAAGGAGATAGAGGCTGCAAAAAGAAGATAAAAGAAAGGGAAACAGAGTGAGTAAGTGTGTGTATATGTGAAAATGCAATCTCCTGTATGACTGAGATGATTGCAACCAAGTCTAGAGGCATGTGATTGGGCTTCACCAAACAGCAAGCCCACGCCTTCCATCTCTTGCCTGCTGTGCTGTGTTTCAGTTGTCTTGTCTAATCCGAGGAGGCAGTGCTTGATTTGAGCCGTGGTTTCTGGTGCCCGGCACCGGTACTTAATTGAGAACACCAGCACTTATGACAGTCTGCCACATGGTGGCGCTGTCTGTGTAATTTAGAGATGAGCAGAACAACAGCTGTTTACAGGTTCAATATACATTAAAAACACTTAATTCCTGCTGCCCAAGCCATTCTTAGAGCTGCGAGGACCTGGAATAGTCTGATTTTATCACACTTGTAGGAGTGTTATGTGTAACAGTTGTGTAGGTATTGCCCTTGGCAGCACTGGCAGGGGCAATGGCTGGTTAAAGCTGCAGCGGCCTCCTGACTAAGGCCCCGGCACAAATAGTATTTCAAATTAAGCACTGCAAGGAGGATTCCTTGTGTACATGACTCTACTCATATACTTGGAAAGGATTCCTTTCTTGACCCACCTACCGTTCTCACACAATGTGTGTCTGGAAAATGCTATCACGTGACGCCCTGCTTTATCTCTTATTGGCTGCTTCCTAAACCCATGAACCACGTAGTATCCTTGACTAGAGCAGGATCCTCTCCCAGCTCCCCCAAAATAGAATATTTACACTGCACCCCTTTGAGTGAGTACACCTTGAAGTACGTGACTTCTACTTGCCCTGCAGAACCTATGAAACTGTATTTTTTGGGATTTTGATTCAGCTGGAATGAAGCTACAGTGATGTTTAGTCTGGTAAGGGCCTGTAGGGCTCAGGGCATTCAAACCACCTCCCTCGGACCAGGACACGAGCGAAAACCCTGCATATTTCAAACTACTTGAAACCCTAAATGGATGGCCTATGCAGTCAAAATATGCTACAACACAATTGTGCAGTCACAGGTTTTGTGTAGATATCAGTAGTCTCATTCACTACACAATATACCAACTTCTGTGCAATGTTCAGTTTTTAACAAATGCGGCACACTTCTTGCAGACACTCTACAAAGAGTAACTGGTCGCCTTTCGTGTGTTATATTCTCTAATAATGCAAAGGTGACGATTCTACCAAGCTACTGTAAACATTCTTGGTTTGAGGACTGGGGGAGGCCTTTTGACTGCCGCATGAAAACGCAAACCTTCAATGCTAGAGTGGAAAGAATGTGCCTTATTTGTCACACAAATGTTTGTTTCATTATACAAATTAGTGTAAGTTTACATCTGTCCTCAAAGTAGCAGCTATTTCAAGAAAGTTCTCAGACTTTAGAAGAATCCCAGGCTTGTTGCTCTGCTTTTTAAGCTCCGATGGCCTGCATCCCAGGCTGGACTAATGCGTCCACTGTAGGGGCCTGTGTTCCACCTCATGGTCACAGAATCAAATCCCGGCAGTCCACTCAGCCTTTCATCCTTCTAAGGTTGATAAAATGAGTACCATTGAGTTGGGTAACAATAAACATCTGTTATTCAGTGGTAAGATACCTACTAGTGAACGTGCACTTTACAACTACACATGCTATGTTATCCTTAAGTCCCGCCGAGTGGAACACATAGATCTTAAGCATGAAAAGAACAATATAGTTCTGTATTTCTGTTTCTTGAAGGAATAATGTACTTCCAAAGCCTCTAAATACAGGGTGTTGTGAAACAAAGACCAGTTTTAGAACATAAGTGAGATGCCCCAAACAAATGAGGCACACATTTTGTTTTACAAGAGGTGTGTGCTTGTAGACTTGTTTTTGTCTGGGTGCAACACTGTGCATGTTTTATACTGATAGGGGGAAAGCACAGTGATAATCGGTTGTGATTGTGTGATAATCAATTGTGCTTCAATGCAAAACAAAATCATTGATTGTTGATCAATAACTCTGTGGATATAATCTACTGATTATTTATAGTTTTTTGTTCCAACTATATACATATATATTGCATTGGAATCTGTTTTTGCCTCAGTGTATTAAAATGTCAAAATAGCTAGGTAATAACACAACAGAATGTGCTGCATAATTTGCTTTTAATCATATAATATATAATTTCAATTTCCCTGCTGCATAAATTAGTAATCTCTGCCACATAATTTGGTCAGCTATTATCACATACATTCTGGTTCCCTGCTTATACCACTATTTAACTATTAACACACACATTCTGTTAAAAATGTAAGTTTGTCAACTCACTTTCAGAAGCTGTTCACTTGCCCTGAGGATGGAGGTTTGGAGACATGGATGAATCAATGATGGCTCAGGGAGAGGCTTCGGTGGCTACTGCTTTTAGCTGTCCTCACCCCCATCTCTGACCAGGTTGTAACTTCTAAACCTAAAGTTAAAAACCTTGGAGTGTTCCTTGATAATGTTCTGTCTCTCTCTCTGAGTACACGTGCCTCTCACTGTCAAACACATTATAAATATCATGGTCTATCTGGAATGCCTGTCGGTGCCTGTCGGTGGTTGTTACCCTCATTCTTACTACAAGCTGAAGGTCAGTCTTGTTGGTGATGCTGTTACCTTCACATAGACTGCATGAATTCCATGTATTTAGGTGTGACAAAGGGATTTCTCTAAAACAAGAAAATGCTGAGATTGCCGGGTTTCGTCTTGTGCAAGGATGCCCTATTGTATTTCTTTCACAAATATCTCCATCTAGGACCTGACTTCAGAATATGCAATGCAAATTCAAAATGTCCCTACTGTATCCTCACTTTTCTTCAGGCATTGTACATCCAGATGAGTGCTTACAGAAGAACCCAGTTGTAAAGTGTGATCTAGAAAACATGTCAAGTCAGCTCATGTAAGATGTGTTTGTTCACCAGGCACCATTGCAATAACCTTAATTTCACACAAGGCAGACACATCCTCTTCAAAGGATCCCTTGCTATCTCAAATGGAAAGTGGCCTGGGTTTCGAATCCCACATATTGCTGGGCTACGATGATGACCAGACACTCTCGGTGATCCTTGCAACCTCTACTGGTAACTACTCCTTCTTATAAACGCTTGGTTGTTTCAGGATTCCTTGTCCCTGAAACCTTGAGACCCTTCACAAGGTTCTCAAAGTGTGTCTCAAACTTATAGGAAATCATCATCCAAAAACCTTTTCGACCATGGCTAGTGGTTCCTAACATGCTGGTCTTTTGAAGTGTCTAACTGGTGGACTTTATCATCAGAGCCAGGCCAGTGGGACAACTAGAGCTCGGTGGCACGGAAATATTTTGATAATGAGCAACATTTTGAAATATGAGTTTGAAATGAACTAGCACGATGGTGGAAAAAGGCAATAGTAATTGGTCACTACCAAGAGCAGGGCTCTGAAATCTACCTTTGGCCCCAACAAGTACTTCTGAGCCATGGGAGCCTCCTGACACAGGGGGACTTAAAAAAAAATGTTGGCTTGAAAAGTCATGTGGAAACGCCTCAGTCACATCACTATAACTATTCAAATTGGGACGTGATTGGCCTTTATCCCAGTGCATATCAATCTCTCAGACTAACTAGGTATTCCTAACCGTATGTTAACTAAGACTGTGGTTCTAAATTGGGTTAGCATCTTTTGCTGCTGTGTATGGCTTTTTTCACCAAGACGTGAAAAATAAATACATATGAAGACAAAAACATGCTCTCTTCGTAAAAGGATCAGAAAACATTCCATTAATTTTTCTGGGTAGCAGGATAGGCTTGGGGCCATTGACCATACATGCTAGACATCATAGGTGCAAACCATTGTCTTCTCCTGTAACTGCTCTGTTACTGTTGGTTTCATGTTAAAGACATATTTGTTTTAAAACTAGGAATCCTGATGGACCTAAATCTTTGTATTTTGTGTTAACAATTGTGTTTTGGGTTATCTGAGACCAAACCCCATATCGCCTCCAAGTGTGAGCATACATGCTGGACCACAGCTCACACTCAAGGAAAATAAAGGAATCCTAGCTAACTATTGCAAGCAACATTATCAAGAGCACTCAATGAGGAAAACAGTCAGTACCAAGAGACCACCTTGACAATGGGACAGGAACCTCACAGAGACAGGGAACACATTAATTTTAAATAAACATACAATTACAGTAGACTAAAGGGAACTGTACTCTAGAACTGAATGCTTCCTGTGACATCGCTGATGAGAGTACATGCTCACTGGGTCAAATAATTCACTGACGTCTTTTTAGGAGACACTTATGGTTGGAGCAGAGGTCCATTTTCATGTATTTTTTACAGCTAGTATTAGCCCTCAGAATTTCAATCAAACACTAGGGGGCACATGCATCAAGATAAGGAATTGCGATTCCTTAATAGCGATTTTTACGGAATCGCTATTTAGGAGTCACAATTCCTTATGCATGTAGGAAATGCAAAATGAATAGCGATTCCTACACATTCCTTAATAGCAAATTGCGATTCGCTATTTGGTAATGCATTCCCATTCATTCCCACAGGCCTAGAGGCCTATGGGAATGAATGGGAAAGCATTCGCAATTTTCGATTACCAAATAGGTAATCGCAAATTGTGAATGCAATTGCAAGGGTGCTAGGGGGCCTAAGGCCCCCCTGATGCACCCTCCAAAAAGGTAAGTGTGCACATGTGGTGCACACACATGCCATAAGGGCATATATATGCGCAACATGGCACTTTGAAAAATGCAATTTTGTGCATTTTTCTAAGGATTTGCAAATTACCATCAAATTGAAGCTGATTCATCGGAAATAGCTAGTCTTTCTGGTGCTAGGAACCACAGCGTAGGAGAGCTGGGCTGATTGTAGGGTCCTTTGGGGAGCATGGAATTTGAGTTGGCTGTTCAGGTATGCTGGTCAGGTGTCATGGAGGGCCTTGTAAGCGTGGGTGAGCATCTTGAAGGTGACTCTAGCTTCGATGGGGAGCCAGTGGAGTGTGCGCAGGTGCTGGGAGATGTGGCAATGTCTTGGCAGGTTGAGGACCAGTCTTGCGGTGGTGTTCTGGATGTTCTGTAGCTTGCGTGTGAGGTTTTTGTTTATTCCGGCGTAGAGTGCGTTGCTGTAGTCGAGTCTGCTGGTGACCAGGGCGTTAGGGACGGTCTTTCTGTTTTCAAGGGGGATCCATTTGAAGGTCTTGCGTAGGAGGCGGAGGGTGTGGAAGCAGGAGGACGAGACAGCGTTGATCTGGCGGTCCATTTTGAATTCGGAGTCCAGGATGATTCCCAGGTTGCATGCGTGGTCCGTGGGGGTGGGCGGACTTCCGAGAGCGGGGGGCCACCAGGTGTTGTTCCAGGTATCGGGGTGGGGGACCATGATGAGTACTTCTGTTTTGTTGTTGTTTAGTTGGAGGCAGCTGTTTTTCATCCATTTGGACTAAGATGAGGAAATGCAGCCAAATGGGACAGATGAATAGAATAGTGAGTGAGCAGCCTGCGTTTGGATTTGGTAAGGTGGGAGATCTACCTCCACTCATGGAGCTCCTTCTTTGGGAAACATCACAACTGCACGTCACAGACTACGTGACACGGGAGACACAGGGACAATGCATTAATGATGTGATAAATGCCATGAAATCTGTATCAATATGAAGGTTGAAATGCATGCACAGAAGTTATAAAATAACAATCCTAGCAAAATACCCACGGGCACCAATGGTAATAACATCAGTAATATAAGTGCTCAACTCGGCATGAATTATAAATCAAACCTGAACTATGTTGTGGAAATGCAATCATTTTTCTAAAGCACCCGCTTCCAATTTTATTAAATTGCACACATTTCAGCATTCAATTTTATTTTTTTCATTCTTGCTAAATAAAATAATTTTATTTTAACCCAGAGCTGACAATTTATGAAAATACACATGGATTGCACCCAAATGCCAGCAATGACCGGTGGTGATGAGCAGGAGGGCGCATCAGCTACTTGAACTCATTAAAGCCATGCCACATAGTGTGGTGGCAAGCCTCCCCACAGCCTGTACGTTTCTGCCTTCTAAGCTTTGGGCATGCCTAGCACCGACACTCAGCAGCAGGCAGGGCACAAGAAACCTGACTGAGGCATCTGGCCTAGTGCAGGGAGGAAGGAGTGAGCAGAAAGAAGGAATGTCTGATGTGCACTCACTATCTTGCCCAGGCTCTCATTGGTTGGGCCTTTTAAGTGTGAGGCAATAAGACTGTGAGGTTGAAGGTGCTAGCCGGGCTGAACTTCTGTTGCAGGTAAAGTAAAAACACACTTGTTGCTCATGCATGGTTCTTTGAAAGATCATTGGATTGGCAGTGGGTGGCTGCCCTCAACACAATGCATGCAAGTTTAGGACACAATCAAATGTCCCCGACTCTGACACGCGCTGTGCTTGTACTGCGCTGCTGCTTTACTACTTACTGCCAGACTCCCTCTAGCCAAGCTTATATGGCTCCAGCACAAATGACCATGTAAATGAGTTACACCTATAGGAATCAATGACCCTGTGGACACTGACACCCCTGTCACGTATGAAACATGCTGTAGTGGGGAACCAACCGCTCCAGATAATACATTCCTCTCAGAAACTACCGAAAGAGTCAAGAAGAAAAGAAATTGGTGAATAATGTTCCTGGAAAGAAACAAGGTGAAAACAGATTTGATGAAAAGTCTTGTCTTTGCGTTATGCTACATCTCGCTGTTGCAGGATTAACTTAAAGGAACCTGAAGGCCCTCGCTTTCTATTGGATATTACACTCTGCGACTGCGGCTGCGATATACAGCACATTTGGGTTGTCAAGGCAGCCACATATTGGCTGCAGAGATTGAATATGATCTTTTAATTCAGAGAAACGTGTGAGGGGATATGATCTGGTGTGGTCGCTAATATTACAGTGACTCCAGAGACTATTGTTCTTCACACCAGAATATGGACCATTTGTGACGAGAGCTGATGTAAATACCCTCGTAGTCTACATATACATAAATCCCTTTCTTTCTATTATGATTTGGAGGAAGTGGATGTGGAATTCTGATATAGTATAACCCCATTGCAAAAGGGGAACTATCTAAAAATTACGGATCTGATTACCCACTGGCTCTTTTCGAATAGGATTGATCCCGTTTTCTTACCAAGCGCCCTGAAGAAGTCCGCTTCAAGGCCGAAACGCGTCGGCTGTGCTGTTGAAAACAATGACGTTTATGATCTTGTTTTTTAAAATGAATTACTGATTTTTGGAATAAATAAGATAAAAAATCTTCTTTGCAAGAACACTGATGTCGGAAATAGATTTTATAATTGTTCTTCTTTACTTTTTGACATGTGGTGCATCTGTGCTTGTGTTTGAACTGTCTGGAAGGCCATTCTTTGCCCACAGTGGCTAATGCGAAATGATTGAGCCAACCTGCAGAATATGCTGTGGGGCCCCAGAGTCCCCCATGCCTCACAGATATGCACTACCCTTGGGCTGAATGGACCTCCTTTGAATGGGTAGGGGCCCCCTTGATAGACGGGGACCCCCTGCACTGCGGGGGCTGCAGGGGCCTGTGTACCCCCCTGTTTGGCCATGCTGCACCACATGCCAGGGGAGAACCCTAATTGCCCAGGACTCTGTTATCTTTCTAATCAATTCACATCGCAGTCTTTTATATAGCTTTTTTCATTTACCCAGAAATAGGTGCATGAAAACATTAGAAAATCTTTAACAACTGTCATCACCACAAAACCTGGACAAAAGATATGCAATTTATAGCATTCACTAAAACAAATTATACGTACTTAAAGATTACAATTATCCTTCGGCTAATTTATTTAGTCTGCTCAAAATTAGACTCTGTCCTGAACCTTCAGTGAATAATTGCTACCTTTGAAGATGGGGGTCTGTCATGGGCCCGAGTGCAGCGGTAATGTGTGGGGCCGCATTAGAACTAACATTCGGGTCACCAGCAGACAAGTGATAAATCATAGTTTTGTGGAAAAACATAATACTCTATTACAGTGGGGAATATCTTTGTTAACAACTGCAGAGATTGGCGGCCGCGCGGCAGGCAGCAATTCAGGTCTACACTCCAGGGCAATTTGACGAAGCACTAAGCAGTTCTAATGAAAAATACTCATTGCAAATTTCATATCAGGTAGCAGTGACCCTATTTTTTTTTTGTTTGCCCCTAAGGTGTTTTTTTCCGGTCACCCCTTCTTGAATCTGTCATGTATTTGGGATATAGGTCAGACCGCTGTTTCTTGGTGCCAGTGGCTAGCCACCGCACTGTTGGTGCAGAACTGTGCTGAAGAAATTGAAGTTTATAAGGATGTTATGGTGGATATGGCCTGTGATATCCACATAAGATAAAGTTGCGTATAATTGTAATGAATCAATCTGAGTTACAAAGCCAAGACTTGTCTTGAAAATCAGCTTTAGCACTCCTGAAATTAAACTAGACACTCCTGCACAAGAGAGTGTTTTAGGGGTCACGATGAGGGGCAGAGAATTCCCTATAAAGGCAGAAGTTGTGTGGATAATGGACATCTAGGAGAAAATTGTTGTTAGATATGGAGTGAGAGTTGTTTTGGGTGAAGTGTTGGGAGGTTCTGTACTCTATTGCCAAGATTTCTTTCCTTGGCTATATTGCACTACCAGGGGTGGCTCCTCCATGTGGGGGGAGGAGCGTCGCCCCACATATCATTTTATGTTTCTGCTTCTCGCACTGCAAGAAAGAAGAAGGGTTTGGTTGGGGGCGTCTGCTCGAGGGCAGGGAAGGAGTGGCTAGCCCAATGCTGCGGGATTGATTGGTTGGCCCTTTGGGGCGGACCAAACCAGTCATGCACATGCTCCCTTTTCTCCATGTAGGCTGCATGAAGCCTACATGGATAAAATGGCCTCCCCATAGACGCCTGAGTGGTCGGCGTCCCAACCGATCACAACGTTGCCATTGCAGCGTTGTGATTGGCTTAGGGGAGGGGAGGGAGACTGCCTGCTTCCTGTTCCTGCAGAGGCAGGAAAGCAGGAGCAGACCCAGCAGTGAAGACGCGGGACCCGGGAAAGGTACGGATTTTTAAAAATTATTATTTAAACGCCCTAACCTCCCTGCGTGACCACCCTTCCGTCGCGACCACTCGCCTGTCCCCACCCCACCCCCTGTGCCCCCCCCACCCGCGAGCCATGCCGGCAGCGACTGTGCACTATAGGTTAGAGATACCCATGGGCAGTGAGCCCTTCTCCATTGAAGCTACAGTATCAGTTGGAGGTAGAGATGCACATGCACTGATGAAAACTCAAAGGACCGAGAGTCCTTTCTCCGTCTATGGCACCCCATGAGTTAGAGATCAAGAGGCCTATGTGGGGGGAAGATACAAGAGATCAAGAGTTGTTTTGGAGGTAGAGATGATCATGTACCACCCATCATGTGCCACCCACTTGTGTATCCCTTTAAACATGGCTCAGGCCACCGTTGTACTAGGGAAGGCTCAATGGATCAAGAGTCCTTTCTCCATCTAGGGTAAACTGTGTGCTGAAGGAGGATGATGCACTTTGAGTAATCTATGGATCTATGATACACCACATGTTGATAGAAGACCCAATAAACCAAGAGTACTTTCTCTGATTCAGTTACATCACATGTTGGAGGCAGGCATGATGGACGTCAAGGCGTTTATCTGTCACTGGTATGTGATGAGTAGGATGTAGAGATGATCATGTGTTGGGGAGCATGCAATGGTGCCCTTTCTGTGTCATATGCTGTATGTTGAGAGAGAGACAGAAAGAACAACTAGTATTTTTCTATTTCTGTGATACACCTTCTGTTAGCTGAATTACTTTAACACCATGAAGTGTTCACTTAGTATGCTACAGCATGTTTTGTGGGTAGATTTAATGAACCCTGCTCCCCTTATTCACTGTTTCACACTATATCCACCGAGCCAACGTGCACTCAGATTATGAAATCAGATGAAAAGGTGTTCCCACCTGATTTCAGATTCCAAGCTTGGCACTAATTTTTCTGCAGCCAGCAGCATCTTTTCCCTTCACAAGTTTACCCTAGTTTTAACTGGAGAGATTTGCATTGGGAAATAGCCAGGATTCCAACATTTACCGCTTGGATTGAGAAAAAACTTGGAGTTGTATTATGTAATAAATCTGAAACTGGTTTTATCCCTCATTCTGACCTAGAGAATTTGAAACTGGGAGGTAAATTCAATGAGCAGGAAAAACTAAAAAGTACAGTGTTAACTCACACTAATTTCACAAGCCTATGTGTAGGGGTTAGCGTTTGTTTGCTTTCAACCTTTTCTATCTCTTTGTAGCTTTTCCACCCACATGGGAACTTCAGTGTTCTCTTTCTCAGGTATCTCACTCGCACATCTGCTCTACTCCTACGAGGACAATGGTGTAAATAACACTGTGAAACTCAAGCACACATTGAGACAAGCATGAAGCCCCCCCTAAGTCTAGGAAGAAGATTGGTTAAAAAGTCATAGGCGTATGTTGGATCAGACATGCTTGGCATGGTTTTCCCCCAGCTTCTTGCCTTCCATACTCTTGTCTTTTCTGACTTCATTTTTGCTGGCCTTAGAACTCTGCAAACCTTACTACTGCTAACCAGTGCTAAAGTGCATGTGCTCTCTCCGTTAAACATGGTAACATTGATGTACACCCATTTGGCATATTTAGTTTACTTATAAGTCCCTAGCAAAGTGGTACTACACATACCAAGGGCTAGTAAATTAAATGCTACTAGTGTGGCTGCAGCACGTATTGTGTCACACACTTAAATATCCCTTTAAACATGGCTCAGGTCACTATTGCAGCCTTTATGTGGAGTTTTAAGCTGCCATTTCGACCTGGCAAGATAAACCTCTTGCCAGAGCGAAACCTCTCTTTTGAATACATATAATTCATCCCTTGGGTAGGCATTAAACAACCCAAAGGGCTGGGTGCCGTGGATTTAAAATGTTGGACATGTACTTGTAAGTTTTACATGACGAGTTGCAAAACTCTTTCTAGGGGTGAGTCCATTATGTTGGCGAGAGTGTGGTAATTTGGGAAATATGACACATCTGATGGTCATGACTGGAGGGAAGTATTGAAAAACCTTGAAACAATATTGGGCTAGCCTGTCCAGGAGGGCTTGTCATTTAGCATACTTTGAACGACCATGCAAGAATTATGACATCAGACAAAGGGGGACAGACTCGTAATCTGAATTGCTTGAGTGCAGCAAAAACAACTATTGCCACATCCTAGAAAGCAAAAGTTCCGCCTGACATCGCCCAGTGGAATGTCCGGCGTGGGCATCACATGGCTTTGGAAAATCTCTCTTAGGACCTCAGCGAGGACACATACTGGGAAGCGTTACTTAATTTCCTATTCGAAGACCCCCCGCTGAGGGCCTATCTGCCTAGCCTGAAAGTCCCCAATCTCTTGACACAGGATGTAACTCGATGGTTAAACTATTGTGCTTGTTCGCAGCAGTTCAATGTCATTTCTCTGTCTCGCACTCTGGAAATGTGAAATATGCCCGTTGGGTCATGGTTACGTTTGCTACAATGACTTACAGACACCTGTACACTTGCAAGGAGGGACAGTGTGAGGGGGTGGTAATATTCGATGGAATTTGTCTTTTTTGTCGCAATGATACCTTGAGAGCTACAGCCACTTATTGCTGTGATGTCTGGGAAATTCGAAACGGGTGTGCGGATTTCATATCATTCCTTTACTCTTTCTGCAAATCCATTATTTTCCAATAAATTATCGTGTTTAAAAAAGCGTCTAAACCACTATATTAGAAACAGAGAGAAGTGAACACAGTTTTGGTCACAGATATAGAAATGGAAGAAAGGCCGAAGTTTCATGACATAGATACATAGATGGCTATGAGTGAGACCAGAGATGTGCAAACACGGCTACGAAGGGAAGCGAGAAATCCATCTCGGCAGTGTAAATAAAGGGAAGGCATGTAAACCCATGGAAACAAGAGATAAATACACAGATTGAAAAAAGCCAATAATGGGATTAGAAAATCATCAATCTCTAAGCAGTCCTTCTAAGCAGGGACATCTTGGCAGTCTGCTATTGATCATTCTCTAGCCACACCATAGATCTCTGAGACATGTTATGAAAGAAGCATGGCGTGCTGACAGAGACCCATGTGGACGACTGCGCAAGGAAGCTCCCCAGATAGATTTGAGTATTGAGTGGCACAGGGAGACAACATCTACCTCAGGGATGGCTCGGGGAGCACAGGGAAGAACAACCCTCTTCAGATGTCTTTATGGTGGCACAGTGAGGAGCAACCACCTTCAAGTATCTCTGGTGGGCACAGTGAGTAACAGATCCTTTGAGGCATCTCTGAGGGGAAACCACTAAAGTCAGCTCTGCAGTAGCAGAGGAGGAAACAAAGCATCTCTGGAATACAACAAAGAGGAACACACCCCTTCAAAGCTCTCTGTGGTAGCACAGTGAGAGTGAACCCCTTTAGACAACCCTGAGGTGCCACATTGAGGAACAATCCTGTGAGACATCACTGCAGTAGCACAGTGAGAAATAAAGCCCTTTGGATGCGATGGGTACCACGGTGAGGAACAAACCATTTCAGACGTCTCATGGGCAGCACAGTGAGGAATGAAATCCCTTTAGACAACTCTGGGGTTGTAAGGTGAGAAACAAACCTCTTAAGATACTTCTGGGGTAGCATAATCAGGAGCACGCCCCTTCAGACATCTCTGGCCTAGCACAGTAATCAGCAGCTCCTTCAGACGTCTCTAGATTAGTAGGGTGAGGAACAAATCCGTTCAGACATCTCTAGGGTGGTGTAGTAACCAGCAGAACCTTTCAGCCATACGTGGTATAGCACAACGAGGAACAAATACCTTCAGACATCTTAGGGGTAGCACAGTCAGGAATAAATCCCTTCAGACTTCTCAGGGGCAGCACAGTGAGGAATAAATCCAAACTGACTTCTCAGGGGCGGCACAGTGAGGAATAAATCCCTTCAGACTTCTCAGGGGTGCCTCAGTGAGGATTAATAAATCCCTTCAGACTTCTCAGGGGCGGCACAGTGAGGAATAAATCCCTTCAGACTTCTCAGGGGTGCCTCAGTGAGGATTAATAAATCCATTCAGACTTCTCAGGGGCGGCACAGTGAGGAATAAATCCACGCGGACTTCTCAGGGGTGGCATAGTGAGGAAAAAAATCCTTCAGACTTCTCGGGGGGCACAGTGAGGAATAAATCCCTTCAGATTTCTCAGGGGTGCCTCAGTGAGGATTAAATCCCTTCAGACTTCTCAGGGGTGGCGTAGTGAGGAATAAATTCCTTCACACTTCTAAGGGGTGGCACAGTGAGGAATAAATCCATTCATATTAGGGGAGAGGATGTCGTCTGACGACTAGATTGCCGACTTTGGTGCTGGAAACCAGGGTTCGAGCCTCGGGGTTGCGTCCACATCCTGTATTTCTGGGAACATCACTTTAATCTCCCCGTGCCTGAATGTGTCCTTGTGTAACGTAACCGGTGCTCATGTAAAGCGCTCCAATTCTTTCGGGTTGAGTTCGCGCTATATAAATCTCCATTAAAAAAAAGAAAATACTACTCAGGGGTGCCTTAGTGAGGATTAAATCCACTCAGATTTCTCAGGGGCGACACAGTGAGGAATACATCCCTTGAGACACCTCTAGGTAGCACCGTAAAGGACTAAATCCCTTCAGACATCTCTACGTTAACGCAGTAAGGGGTTACATCCCTTCAGACAACTCTGGGGTTTCACATTGAGGAAACAAACCCTTCAGACATCTCTGGCATAGCACAGCGATAAATAATCCAACGTCAGACATCACATGCATATAAACACATACTTTAGTGGTTTCATTCAGGGGTGACCATTCTTCTTATAGCCCTGATGTGGCTACCAGTGAATGAATGGACATGGAGGAGAGCCATTTTACACCACAGTGTTATAGGAAACACTATTTCCACATTACAAAATGGATGGACATGGATACAATGCGTTATCCAGCACAACAACAACAAAAATCTGCCAATGGCAGCGTTGCCCAGATGAGGCACTGCTATGCTTAGTCTAGGCACTACATTAGAAAATGTCTGATGCATCGCTGGAGTCCAGGGGACAAAGCTGGGTGACTCGTTTGCATAGATGCACATGAGTGTACAGCTGTTGAAGACGAAGGTGCTCCAGCATAGGAGATACCAGTGTGGTTAGCAGTGGTTAACAGAAGATGCTGTTTGGCAGACCTGAGGTGCATTGGCAGAGCTGATTGTGTAATTGTGAGTGCCACCTAGAGTGGGGTGGAATGGGTGATGATCACCGTAACTGCAACAATGTATGAGGTGATCAGGAAAGTGATTGTAGACACGGCCATACATAGGTTCCTTTTTAGGTGGGGCAATACCCTATAGGCAAGACCATCAAAAAGTCCTCAGCAAGTAGGTAGGTGGTGTCTATCAGTGAATATGCCTTATGGAGCACTCCCAAAAGCGACAGAGACCCACGCCCTGGATGTACTGTGGCGCAACTAGGTACAAACCATGCATGGACCACACAAAAGAAACAAATGTACAAACCCTTGGGGGGCTGCTAAATAACCAGGGAATTTACTGCAAGGGGTCTACTGAGAAGGGAAAGGCCCTGTCACTGGAGGCACAGTTAGGGCTGAAAGACCTGCCAGTCCCTGTCGACTAGTAGCAACACAGTGTACCTGAACTACATTGGATGCGCGGGAGAGGGTCTCCCTACTGTGCCTGTTCGAGCAGAGAGCAGATGTCTAGATGATCTGTCTACGTCCACGAAGACCTGCTAGATGTAGGATAGCCCTGCAAAGACAGGATAGGAGGGGATAAAACACAGCGGCATCTACATAGAGCAAACCTAGCCGGGAGGTCAGTGCGCCTTATTCCATTTACACCAAAATGAGTGCATTCTAGATGACAAAATGTACAAAAGTATGGATCCTGCAAAGGAGTGAGTGACATAATGAGGAATGAGTGAAATAACAGATGGAACACCAACCAATGCTGGCGACAAGAGCAGGGGCCATGCTAGTTTTAAAAGTTGAGAAAGTGCCTATTTGTGTATATTTCACACCAGGAGTGGGTTGGGAAGTGCAAGAGTAATCAAAGTTGGTAACTAGAACTCAACTTAAATAACCTTTCCAGGTTCGTATTTCACCGACTATTCATAGCCTAAAGGAGCCCAAACTCTGAACAAGGTTTTGCATCCCAACACCTACTCATGCTCTGGAAGGCCCCGAGGTGGACACGCCCTATGGCTCAAACTCTGCACATGTGAAGGTGAGGCACAAAGTGTGCGATACTAGCATGTGCCTAGCAGAGCGGGACACTGTGTCCACCCATGTCTACCTCCTATCCTCTCCCCTCCATGCAAACAATCACATCCCAGAGACCCGTGCTCTTGCTAGCTCCCTTGAAGAAGCACACATCACCCTTTTTTATTGCTCATCCTTGACATTTACCACCTTATTATTTGTAGGGAGTGACATTTCAGAATAAAAATAGAAATGCTCTGCTGAAGGCAGGCACTTCCTCGAATCTAATATTGGAGGGCTCATTTTTTAGAGTCATAGTCCAACTCTTTTTTTTTTTTTTTTTTTTTAAATTTTCAAAACCTTTATTCAGCATGACCACATAATACACAGCCCCATGCCTACAACCATCAGGTGGCCGGCGGCCTGGTTCGAAAGAAGAGTTTAGTGTTGAACACAGCTGCCTGCCTACAACCCTCAAGGGGCCGGCTGCGGCACAAGAAACAATGATAGTCAGCACGCCACCCCGAAGGACATGTCATATCTAACGCGGAATACTCTGCAGTCAGTAATTGTTTCATAGCAGCATGCACCAGTTGTATAAAGGCGAATTTCAGTCATGTGTAATGGCATTCCCTTCGGATATCCTCAGTATATAGCACAACAGAGTAATACCATGAGATCTACCCATGATGGATAACATAAAAAAGCGGGGGGGGAGCTCTGGTCTCGTCGCTCGACGACATCATCCCACTTCCCGCCCCCTCAATTGGGTCGCATCCGTCGAATGAGTGTTGTGAAAAGCTGAGGCTAATTTGACTGGAAAGGTGCGTTATGTCTGCGGGTGGGACAACAGATACGTCTGAAGGGGACCCCAAATGTCGAGCGGCTTGGATGCGGAAGGCAGGAGTTCTGCATATCGAAGTAAAGTGTCCTGACAATGAACCATGTCTCCGATCCAGTCCTTAAATTTAGGAGCTCTGCCCCTTCCCCATCTACATGCTATTAGTCTCTTTGCCATGAGAAGGGCAACTGTGGCAAATCTGCGGACCGGCTTCTTAATAGTTTTTGTGTAGCCCAGGAGTGCTTGCATCGGGGAGGGCGACAACGTGACGTCTATCATCTCCGACATGCCGGAACATACTTGTTGCCAATAGTTGGCTATTTCACGGCATCCCCATGCCATGTGAAGGAAGTCTGCCGCAGGAGTGCGGCACCGCCAACAGAGGTCGTCCTCCCGAAGGCCCACCCTATACATGTGCGCTGGAGTGCAATAGAGCCTGTGTAGGAATTTATAGTGAATTACCCTAAACCTGCTGCTGGAGGAGATTTGTTCGGTTTGCAAGCAGCAATAGCTCCAAAGCTCGTCATCTATGGGCCGACCTAATTCCTCCTCCCATTTGGCCCGTGCCCTGCAAGGCAAGGAATCCGATGTAGTGCGCAGTGAGTGGTATAGGGCAGAGACCGCGTGCGAAGGAGTAACAGCCTTGAGTAGCTGATGGAGGGGCTCTAAAGAGGGTGGTTCGCCAGGAAACTCCCCTGTCAATGCTCGAATACCGCTACGAAGCCTAATATAAAGGAATGTGTCCATGGGAGTAGGGACGAGGTCAGCGAACATATGTGTCTGGGAGCGGAAGAGTCCATCATGATAGAGATCCCCCCATGTCATAATATGGAATTTGGCCATAAAGTGTTTAAACAATTGTTCTTGTAAGAGGGGCAGCAGGGGGTGGTATGCCAGGGGAAGCAGTGGAGAATAGAGCAGTGTCGTGCGGGTGAGTTTCGCTATGTATCGCCACGCTAGAATGGAACTTGAAATCGTGGTACGGTATGCTGTTCGTGTCTCTGGCATACTAAATATTGCTCCTTCCAGTGGGATAGGATCCGCCAACCAGTGTTCCACCGCTGTCTGTGGTAGGAAGGGAGTGGGGTGGAGCCAATGATAAACGAAGTGTGCTTGCGCGCTATAGTAGTACATCTCAAAGTTCGGCAAGTCAAAACCCCCCTGCGCGAAAGGACGAATCAATGTCTCCCAGCTGAGACGCGGCCTCTTCCCTCCCCATACCAGTCGAATAAGCTCAGACCGCAGGAGTTGGAAAAAGGACTTGCCTGGGTAATATGGAATATTCTGGAAACGGTAGAGGAGCTTAGGAAGAACCACCATCTTGATGAGGGAGGCTCGACCCGCAAGAGAGAGAGGCAGCGTGATCCATCTGGACACGCAGGTTTGAATATGATCAAAAGTGCGGCCATAGTTCAGCCGCATCAACTCCTCACGATCACGAGAAAGGAGTATGCCCAAGTATCGAACCTCATCTACCTCCCATCGTAGGGGGTATTCCAGCTGAAACGGCAGGGCAGCCGCGGTCACCGGAAAGACAGTGGACTTACCCCAGTTAATATGGACACTAGACATGCCCGCGAATAAACTCCCTAAGGATGGGGTTGAGGTTAGTGGCGGGATCACGGATGTATAATGTGATGTCATCCGCATATAAAGATATCGCTGGAGACAACGTAGAGCCTTGTCCCGGTGGTGTTGCCGGAGCCGGGCAGCCAGCGGCTCCATCGCCACTGCGAACAATAACGGAGATGGGGGCACCCCTGACGGGTGCCCCGTGACACCACAAAGGCCTCCGATATCCGCCCATTTATCCCCACCCTAGCGACCGGCCGGTCATAGAGGATATCGATCCAGCATGTGAAACCCAGGGGTAATCCCATGTTGCGCAGAATACAGTGGAGATAGTCCCACTCCAGGGAGTCAAATGCCTTGGTGGCGTCCAAAAAGACCGCCACCAATGGCAAATCAGGGTCTACATTGTGCATAATGGAGAAAAGCGTCCGAAGATTATTGGAAGTTGCTCTGCCAGGGACGAACCCCGCCTGATCCGACAGCACCAGACCACCCAGTAACAGCTGTAAACGGTTGGCTAGTACTTTGGTCAAAATTTTTGCGTCGCAGTTAATTAAAGAGAGAGGGCGGTAAGAGTCACAAGATTGAGGTGGTTTACCTGGCTTTAGCAGGGAGGTGATCAGCGCTTCCTGCATTGATGGAGGGAGCACGCCAGACTCGTGGGCCTCCATAAAAACCTCTCGGAGTACCGGAGCCAGGATATCCATATAGGCCTTATAGAAATCCATGGGCAAGCCGTCCAGACCCGGGGCCTTCCCAGGTGCCATCTGATTGATCGCATCTCTAACCTCATCCAGGCCTATGGGTTCCGCCAAAAACTCCCTCTGACGATCAGAGAGCCAGCCCAGGGTGAGTTCCCTCAGGTAGTCGTCCATGTCCAGTGCGCCGACCCTAGAGGTAGAGTAAAGTGTAGAGTAGTGTGCAGTGAAGGCCGCCAGGAGCGATTGTGTGTCGCGTATAGGAACCCCCTCCTCCCCCTCCAGTTCCAACACAAAATTAGAGCCACGCAAGGGGCGGGCCGCTCCCGCCAAAGACCTACCGGGGCGTTCACCCTCCCCGTATGCCCGAGCTCTGAAGTACTTGCCTCGGAAGTGCACCTCTCTGTCAGCAGTGGAAGTGTAGTCTGACAGCGCATCGCGGTACTGCGCTTGTGCCTCAGTGTTGACGGCATAGTCTGGACTAGTTTCCAGAGTGTGTAGCGTGGATTCCAGCTTATGTAGTGTTTCGCGTAAGGCTTTCAACACCCCCGAGCTCTTAGAAATGCAGAACCCACGAATCGTGACCTTAAGTGCTTCCCATAAGGTGGCCGCCTGGTCTACCGATCCCATGTTACGGGAAAGGAAGTCTTCTAGTTCTTGACCTAGTTCGGCCCGGAAAAGTTCGTCGAGTAAGACGTTGGGCGGAGTCGCCATGTCGGGGGCTTACCCATTATGTCCGGTAAGCGGAACTTGGCGAGCACCGGAGCAGGGTCAGAGAATGTGCGGCCTACATGTTGCACCGTGACCAGGGAGGGGGCCAATGCCCTATTTACCATAATGTAATCCAGTCTGGCCCATGTGGCATAAGCAGTATTCCAGTGTGTGCCTTCCATAGAGGTCGGGTGTAAGTGACGCCAAGTATCCACGACATCTTGAGTGGCGCAAATGTCCCTCAGGTATTTATGTGTGTTAGTATAGTGGCAAACAGATGGGTTGGATCTATCCATAGCAGGGTCTAAAACAGCGTTGAAGTCACCTCCCCAGATGAGGTGCGCGGAACCCACTTCACGGATCTTGTTCCAAAGAGCAATGAAGCTGCTCGGGTCATCGTAATTGGGACCGTAAGAGCAGGCCAGGGTGATAGTCTCGATACCTATCCTGCCCCACGCTATACAATATCGGCCCTCTCTATCCGTGGCGGCACCTAGGGGAACATAAGGAATACCTCTTTTTAAGAGAATAGCAGTGCCTCTCGCATAGGATGAGTACGGCGCAAGAATCGAATGCGCAGCCCATCTGGCAGCAAAGGAGCCTCTACGGAGAGGGTCCATATGGGTCTCCTGCAGGAAGACAACCTGGACATTCAGTCTATCCAATGCACCCAAGATTCGTCTCCGCTTCCTAGGGTCTCCCAATCCCCTGACATTCCAAGTAATAGCAGTGAGCAGCCCCCCCCACCTAGCTCAGTGTGTACGGCGTGGGATGGATCTACGAATAGGGGATTCCCGGGTCAATGAGCCCACCTGGCAGCAGCTCAAAAGGTGCAGTTGTCTATCAAAGGTGGCATACTGTGCTACGTCAACAAGTATATGTGCAATGCTCATGCTGAAAACAAACAAACCCAAAACACATCTCAAAGAACCCACCCACTCCGACATCCCAATCATGTCGGGCATCTCCCCCACCCCTTACAAACCCACAACGTCCTGTCATTTACTTATTGGGGATCACCCAAGTGGGGGACACCAGGGGTCCAGACCCGCCATCCCACTCCCCCGATATTTCACCCACTATCCCCTGGAGCCAAGATCCAGCGGAAGACGCGGGAGGGGGAGGTCGGTGCCAGGGCGCAATCAAGTAGATCATCATCGAGGAACCATCAAACGAGCAAAGAGAAAAAAAAGGCAAAGCCTAACAAATGGTAGCTCAACAAGTAAGGGCTAAAGCACAGAGTTAAATACTGAACACCAATAGACCTTCACAAAAAAGGCAGAGGCAGAGCAAGGCCACATCAGAAGAGTATCAACAATGGAACATAGTGGCAACAGGAGATCCCCAGTCAGTCAAGGGCAGCGGTGGGTGATCGAGATCTCGCACTCCCCGCAGGGGATCGGGCTGGTTCAAGAGATCTTTTGTGGTCTCTCAGAAATATTTCAACCTGTGATGGATCCTGAAATATATGGGGCTTGCCATGATGGACCACCCGCAGCCGAGCCGGGTAGAGCATGGAGTATTGAAGGCCATGTTGAATCAGTCGTTTCTTGACCTGTCCAAATTTACGACGCGCATCTTGCACAGATTGTGTAAAGTCTGGAAAGAAGGAGAGCGTGGTATTTTCAAAGAGGACTGGTTGTTTTTCCTTGGCAAGTCGTAGGAGGGTATCCCGATCTCTGTAATTCAAGAAGCGGATGACTACAGGCCTTGGGGGTGCCCTGGGCACGGGGCGGGGGCCCAAAGTGCGGTAAGCCCGTTCCACCACCAGCTGTGGAGAGAAGGCGTCCGCGCCAAAGAGGTCAGATATAAGTTTCTTGATGAAAAGTTCCATCTTGCCCACCGAAGTAGTCTCTGCCAGACCAATAAGGCGCACGTTGTTGCGGCGCGATCGTGCCTCTAAATCCTCATTTTTGTCAGCGATGACTTTCAGCAATCTCTCCATCTGTGAAACCCTGGACGTGGTGGCCGTTGCCCCATCCTCCAGCCCGGAGATCCGCTGTTCCACCTCCTTAACCCGCTCCTCTTGCTGGTCTAGCCTGTGCACTACGGTGTCCAGGCGGCGAGACATACCATCGATTTTGGAATCAATGGAGGTGAGGCTGGTCTGCATATTCAGGAGGATCGCTTTCCAATCTACCTCGTCGGTGTCGCCTCCATAAGAATCGCGGTCTCCCGGCGGCGGGGTGCGGGTTTTTTTTTTTTGAGATTCGAATGGGAGCCGAGATTGTTTAGCGTCCGCCTTCCCCATTATGTCGGTTAGCGACCTAGTCCCCAAGTTTGATCACCAAAAACGGAGCAGTCCCCCCACTACCGCCAATACCTGGACGTGTATGGCAATATGAGAACCGGGCTGTATCCCTGCCACTCCTCACTGTGAATCGCACTCGAAGCCAGCAAAGCGGAGGGCCCATAGACAGTCAGAAAGGGGAAGCTCCCAACCCTAAAGCGCCAAGAGCAGTGGTCCACACCAGGAGAGGGGTCCCAATCCTCGGCGGCAGTTCCAGCCAGGCACCTCACGCACGGACAGCAGGCCAGCAGCTCCGCATGGGTCGCTCAGAACCTGGATAAGTGGCGGGTGAGTCCTCGTATCGATCCCGGGAGGGGGGAGGGGGTCACCAACAACCAAGAGTCCGCACCCCCCGCCGCATCCAGGGCCGCCCCGAGCCAGACAGGTTATCTCTTCGCCGGCCCCTCGAGCCACGATCAGTGCCACGATGGTAGCCTCGTGATGTCACTCCCCCAGCAAGGCCTCAACCAGCCCCCGCCTTACCGGTGTGCCTGGTGGTCCGCGACGATCAGGGGGAGTCCCCGTAGGAGCGTCAGACGCCGGTCTCCTTCCTCAGCAGGGGGGGGGGGTCACCAACAACCAATATTCCGCATTTCCCTCCGCATCCAGGGCCGCCCTGAGCCAGATAGGTTTTTTCTTCACCGGCCTCTCGGGCTACGATCAGTCCCGCGATGGGAGCCTTGTGATTTCACGTCCCCAGCAAGGCCTCAGCCAGCCCCCGCCTTACTGGTGTGCCTGGTGGTCCGGGACGAGTAGGGGGAGTCTCCGCAGGAGCGTAGGACGCCGGTCTCCTCCCACGGCAGCGGCCGCGCTCCGCGGCCTAGTGTGCGTGTTGGATCCCCGCTGCAGCGTGTGCACGGCAGCCGGCCTCCTCGCTCCAGACGAGCAGCAACACCGGCCGCAGGGAGTTCCGGCGATCGCCGCTGCCGAACCACCGGCCAGAATAGCCCTCAAGTCTGTATGGGTGGTCTCCGTCCGTTGCCCAACAAGTAGAGCTGGTCAGTTCCGCGGTCCCCAGATGTAGGATGGACTAATGGATCATCTAAGCGCCCGGCTGGCGAGAGCCTCACAGATGTGCGGCCATGTCGGTCTGGCGCCCTCTAGCGCCCCCCGAGTCATAGTCCAACTCTGACCTATGATTTGCAAAAATGAGCTTTTATGAATGTCACTATAACTTAACTTTCATTTTGATCTAAACAAGAAGGAGCGAAAAGCTGCTCGCTAAAGGTTGCATTTCAAGACCCCAATAAACCCAGAACTCAGCTTCTCTGAATGCCACTCTAGCCAGCAGTGGGTTGAGTGCAACTTCAGGACACTTCAGCGAATTTCTCCCTGTGGCCACATTGTTCATCTAAGAACATCGAGTACATCACGTGCTTTTGGTACAAAATTAAACTAACCTCTACTACTTCAAATGTTTACACATTGTCTATGACTTTGGAGATTAGGGTCCAGGTTCGAGTCTGAGCGTCAGCTCAACATACTGTGATTCTGGACAAATCACTTAATCACCCTATGCCTATTAAAAAATGAATGTGTCTCCTTGCGTAGCGGAACTGGTGCTCATGTAAAAGCGGAATACCTTGGGGTCGAGTTCGCCTTATATAAATCTGCAAAAAAAAAACAATAATAATTGTGTGTGCTCTGAGAGAGAGGCTTGTACACGAGCAATAAAACATTTCTTTTACATTTTGGCAGTGCATAGAGTTTATCAACACCGTTCTTTGCGGGACATTTTGTAGCCATTTTCTTAGCACAAAAAACTGTATCAAGTATTTCTACTTTGCCCATTTTAGGCAGTGCTTAATTTGTGCTGGTGTTTAATGGTGCTCGGCACCGGCATTTAATTGTAAACACCAGTACTTACTTAGAAAAGTCACATAGTAGTGCTGTGTGTCTATTTCCCAGCAAGATTAGTTAGTGTTGCGTTCTAACAATTTGATGAACTTTAAAAAATAAAAGGACAAACTAGCACTTCCGGGCCAGCTCGACAGTTTGAGGTAACCTGTAACACCAAAATATCCCTCTTGTTTGAGTGTGATTGCTAGCAGGTAATGTTGGCGCTGGCATTTGGCAACAGTGGTGGGAGCTGTGGGTGGAGCAAAATAGTGTGGTCTCCTGAGAAATACGTTCTTGGACCCTGCCACTTATTTTTTTTTTCAAATTAAGCAGTGTCTCCAGGTCTCAAATGCCCCCTGGAGTTGCCCTCCTCTCTGTCCCCTGGCCACATGCCCTGGCCCTCTGGTGGGAGCCCGTGCAGGTAGTCCAGTAACCGGAAGGCGTGTGCAGATGCAAGGTCAGGGAGGGGTGAGGCAGCCATTCTTGCCTCGAGCGGAAGCACACGCGCTCAAGGTGATAATTGAGAAGCAACGCGACTCACAAATCCGATTCTGAAAATAACCGTGCGGGTTGCGCTCTTTTTATTTCACCCATTACATGAAATATCCTCGTAAGTGCCACAAGGCACGGGGGTGACGTGTAGGATTGGTGAGGGAAAAACAGAGCTCAGTGAGCGAGTGGGAACTTCGGCGTTATGTGGAGGTGCAGAAAAATGAGGGAACAGGATGTCTGGTATGTGCCTAATCAGGGATGGCTTTAGAGCTGGTGGCACCCCGTGCGAAAATCAGTCACCCCCCACCACCACACTTGACCTCCTCCTTGGATTCCCTGACTACCACCAGGCAAACGTGCCCCTCTTCTCTCCATAGCCCCTCTCTCACATACATTTCATTTGTTTTAAAGCACTGTTAAAGGCTGGCTTTACTAATAAGAATGTATATCTACCCAAGCTAACCCTTTTTAGCAACATTGGGAACAGATAATGAAGGACCGGAAAAAAAACATTACATCCAAACTATTTTATGCAGTTTGCATGCAGATCTTTAATGTCAGTTCCTAACCATCACTGTTCGACATTAGGGGTGATATGAGTGACTTGGAGGGTGAGTAAAGTAGGTGCAGCTAGTGAGCGAAGGAAAGGAACGATTATCCAAATGAGTACCTGCCAGGATGCCCCTTATTGGGCATGACACCTCCAACTAGCCCTCCCTTTACAGCCAACAACAATTTTCCTTAGAGGTTTTTGAGCCCTGCTACAAAGCAGTCTCTGGGTGGAGGGGATGTTCCATCTTCTCCACCCTGAGGGATTGGGAGTGGGAGGATACAAGTGTGATGCACTGACATGGCAGCCACGAGGCCGCCGTCATGATGTCATCACTGCTCCAGCGGGGCTTTATTCTCCCACCACATTGATTTATTACAGAGTAGCTCCATCTGCAGATGAAACCAAGGCTGTCCTGGCCAACCTATGGGGGGCCGATTGGTTGACGCCAGGGTCAGACTAGCATATAGTGCTTTTTGACAGTGGCAGAAGGGCTTGTCTGTTTTTGGGATGATTGTGGGCCTGTTTTAGGGTGTGGCGGGCTGGGTTTATGCTTGATTTTCCTGATATGACCGCAATCCTTGCCTGCGACAGGAAGGACCGCGGTTTCTGCCACCCACAGAGAGACACCGGCGAAAACCTACAGGCAGAAGCCGGCCAAAAAGCATTGCATCAGCAGGGCTCCCAGCGGCAATCTTGATTCATAGCCCCCTCCATAGAGGGGCAGGACTACAGGGGTAAGGGATGAACCATGAAGAGAGCAATCCCCACGAATATAGGGAAGCACTGGATAGAAATTTGCCACCCAGAACTTAAGAGCAGAGGGAAGCGAGGAGCAGTAGTGGTGCTTTAAATCTTTGTCAAGAGGTGGACCCAAGGGAGCCCATCAGTGGCAGCTCCTCTGCTAAGGTGGAGGAGCGTCGCCCCACTTCTTTTAAGCAGTGTCACAAAAGGAAAAATAAAATGGTAATAACTTTAAGTTATCATTTTATTTTTTCCTAGTTGCAGCAGCTTTGAGGGCGGGAGGGGGAGGGGCTGCTCTGCTGACAGAGAGAGGAGGGTAGGAGTGGTTTGCACTCCCTAAAGTGTGCATGAATGTTTGGCCTGCCCTAGAGGGCCGGCCAAATATTCATGCACACTTTGCATGTTCTCCATTCAGGCTGCATTACACCGCCTGCAAATAGCAGCCACCACTGCCCATAGTCCAAAGTGGGACCCTCATCAACATGAGCAGGGGTGAGGGTATCCAGAAAAATTATGGGGTCAGTAGGGGACAGTGAGGCCCAAAATGCAGGAAAAAGGGGTAACAGGTGCCTTAGGAAAACAGCAGTCCAGTCAGCCAAATATTCTGTGTAACCCATTTTATTGAATTTGGAGGTATACGAGGAGGAGCGATACCCGCTGCACCCCTCTCCTATAAGTAGGCAGAGGAGAGTGGAAGCAGGGCCGGCTTTAGGGCAGAGCGGCTAGTGCGGCTGCACTAGGCGCTGACCACAGGTGGGGGCGCAGTGTTTAGCAATAACTTACGATTTAAAAGCAGCTGATGCAGAGTTCCTTGTGCAGCCAGGTTTCAGGCAGCGATAAAAATTTCAAGGTAACTCTTGTGATTAATGTTCCTACTGGAGAGAGATCAGAGTTTTGTCTAGTGGCACTATAAGGTAGCACAGAGGGTTACTGCCTGCTATAAAGAACAGATGTGTATTTAAAGTGGATTCAGTAAAGCCAGCCTTTACCAGTGCTTTAAAACAAATTAAATGTATTCAAGAGAGGGGCTATGGAGAGATGATGGGCCCTTTTGTCGAGTGGTAGTGAGGGAATCTGAGGAGGAGGTAATGGGGGGGGGGGCAGAACCAAGAATCACAGCCAAGCAGTGATTTTAGCATAAGCAGTGAGCAGCTCCAGAGGCACCTGCTCTGAGGCCACATGATGAAGCAGGGTCACAGCTTGATCTGCTAGTAGTGGTGGGCCCCCAGTGCCGGACAGAGCGTGGGGTAGTGGACAGAGATTTCAGTTGGAGAGTACACTATGAAGGAGTAGACTCACCTGGATGTGCACACCCAACACTCCTGATGAAGGTGGTCAGCAAGAAGCAGCTGGTTTGCTGGCGGTAAAGAGAGCGGAGGTGGACAGTGTGCCACCAGCTTTAAGAAGAGCAGCTAGTCAAACACAGATTTCAGAGACTATGGGTATTCAAGGAAAGTTACGGGAGTTGCCATAGGTACAGAGGATAACACAGCTGCCTTGTAGGTAACGATGGTAGTAGTGCAGAAGATACCCCAAGAGTCTGGGAGGAGGCAATAGACCCTTTAGAAGAAGAATAACCACAGGATGGCTGAGAGGCTGTACACAAGAAGAGAAGAAGGTGGTGTGATAACAGAAGACAAGACTATGGACAGCCAGGAATGAGCAGACAGGGAGCTGGTTAATCTAGACAGCGGTGCTGGGAGAGCTGAGGAAGCTAACGCAGATCCAGCAACTGCAGGGAGATGAAGGTATTAAGAAGAATGATTGCATGTGGGCATATGTGTGCCCAGGAGAAGAGAGAAGGGATGGGGATTGACGCTGGTTTTTGTTCAACAGACCTGCTACCGATAGGAAGGAGGAGGTAGGTTTTGCAGCCTCCCCCTTGCGTAGAGGGCAGGGGACCATATGGGCGACAATGTTATGGCACTAGATGGATCTAAACTTGACAAAGCTGCAGTCCATTGGTATGGTTTAGGGGATATGAGATGGTGCGCACAGTTGGTGCTCGCCTTTGGGGAGCTGAGGCAGTGGGGTAGCTAGACCTTTTGCCACCTGTGACGGCCCCTGCGTTTGCCGCCCTGTGGCGGCCGCATGTAGGAGTGGGGTGCTAGTGATTCCTATGTTTGCAGCCCGTGACGGCCGCAGGTAAGAGTGGGGGAGGCCTCCTCCCCCAAAACTCATGCTGCCCGGGGCGAACCACCCATCCACCCACGCTACCCCACTGACCTGAGATACAAATCCCCACACCTAGAGGTTCTGTTACTTTACCTGAGAGAAAATGACCTGTCCTAAGCCGCAGAAGTGGGACTGACTGAGATGCTGAAATGAGATTTGAACAAGGCAGAGCACAGGTGGGACAGGACAGACCTGTTTGGAAGTAATTGTTGCCCAGAGGTCTATGGAGACGGGCTAGGAAGCTGGTAGCAATCCAGAGGGCAAGGAAAGCTAGCAGGCGGCAGGTGACTGCGAGGAAAGGGACAGCGGAGAAATCAGACGTTGGTATTTTTTTGGACTGTTCACTGTTGTTTAAGTACATTGGTGTTCACCTGCCCATGCTAAATAACAGGTCATATTTGGGAAAGTTGACTGAAGTAGTAGAGGACTGGTAGTCCAGGCAATGCTGTAGTGGGGGAAGACAGAAAGAAAAGATCAGAAGAGGCTTTTTCTGGTGGTGGTTTGATGCATCAAAGAAATATATTTGGCTAACAGGTGAAGAGAAGAACGACAGGCGTAGGGTATAGAGAGGAGGGAGGTGGACCAAGATGTAGGCCTGGTCCTGGCGTGGGAGGGCCAGGCTAGCGGTGGGAAGCACTGGCAGCCAGTTGGAGGAGCCTGTGGGCTGCAAGGCATGAAGCTTGATGCAGTTCATGATTGATAACAAGGGGGTGCTTCAGGGGGTGGGTGTGTGTATAGATTTGCTCCACAGCATGCTATTGAAATATATCCTGTGTGTTAAGAGCATTTCATTGCAGTTGTTGGAACATGCCTGCTGGAGTTGGAGGGAATTGACGCTTTCTGAGTTATCTTAAATTAGGAATGTGTCCTGTACATCGTCATCCAGCACTGGCACTATGCATGAGTGACGGGCTGTGTCTGTGGGACGAATGATAGAGGAGACTGGCATTATGTGTCAGAGCTGGCCACTGCGGACTGTGCGTGAGGTACGAGCGATAAGAGGGCAGATGGCATTCTGTGCGAGGGAGAGTCATTCTGGACTGTGCCTGAGGTATATTCGATGAGGGGGTCTGTCATTATACATGCGTGATGGGCTGTGGGGAGTGTGTTTGAGGTAAGAGTGAAAAGGTGACAGGCGTATGAGTGACAGGCACTCTGGACTGTGTCTGAGGTATATGTGATAAGGGGGTGTGACACTATGGAGTGAGTGATCATGGGCACTGTGCGTGAGGTATGTGTGACAAGGGGGTCTGACGTGTTAGTGATAGACACTGTGGACTGTGAGGTGTGTGAGTCTGACGTGTGAGAGATGAGCACGCTGATCGCCAGCCCGCGAAGCTGTCTCAACCGGGCAGACACACACGAGGGGGGAGGAGTGGGGGATGGTCTGAAGCCCGGTGAGCCCAATGGGTGTTGTGCGCCTGGCCTGAGGTGTGTGTGATGAGGGGGTCTGGCGTGTGAGAGATGGGCAGAAGTATTTGCAATGAGGGGGCTGGCATTGTGTGTAAGATCGATTTGCAGTATTGAGTGTTTTGGGTATGAGTAATAAGGAGGGAGTTGGCTTTATGCTAGAGTGACGAGCTGCGGGGACTGTGTCTGATGTACGAGTGATAAGGAGGTGACATTGTGCGTCAGCGATGAGGAGGGATAGATTCTCCCATCTGCTACCATTGCAGTGAGTGAGGGGAGCACGGAAGGAGTACAGGAGACCAAAGCGGAAGTGTTCAAGACGAGAGAGAGGTCACAAAACTGCGACAGTCGAGGCGCTCGTACGTACCTGTGTGATCGGAGCGTAGAGGGGGTGGCTGGACGTCACGTGTGGAAGAGCCAGCCTGTGCTGCGGACAAGCCGCGCAGCCCAGCGGCCCCCTTCAACTTCAAAGCCAGATGCCAGGCTATGCCACGCTCCCTGCCGACGTCTGCACCATGTCACGCGGCCTTCAGAGAACACTACAAACGCACTTCTCCCACTCCAGAAACACCTCGAGGTTACCAACTCACAGCGCGACGCTTTACGAGTTGTGTGGTGAGAGTGTTAAATCCCCATAATGGTGTTATTATGGGGATAGGAGAATGTACGCCGAGTGGTTCCTCCTCAGACCTGGAACGGGGCTGCAGGGGGCTGTAGGGGTTGTCGGACTTATCTTGCCTTACCCGAGGGTCCCAGTACCGGCGTACGCTCCTCTCGCTGCCCGCTGCCCTCTCAGCACCGGCGCAGTCCTGCTCCCATCTTGTGGTTACCGCCGGCGCCACTCTCTGACGGATTCTTAAACAAACTCCCGCGTTTTTTACGCAGTAACCGGCCAAGGCCTAAAAATAAATGTTTGTGTAATAAACAGATCTAAAATTGGAGGCGGCATTCCAAGCAGAGGCGGCAGCGGGGAATTTCTGGGTGAGGTAATGAGGTGGCTCGCGCGTCCGAGGGCCATCGGGAGCTTCAGACCACAGGTGGGGCAGCGGTGGGGGTCAGTGGGGACAACGAAGTGCAGGACTCGGGAGCTGACAGCGCCCCGAGGACGGGTACAGCGAGGGGCCCTGCAGGTGAAGTGCAATGCAGGGATTGGAATGCTGGCTGCGCTTAACTTGTGGCGGTGGGCAGGCAGTGGTTGATTTATGCCGGTGTGGCGCCTGAGCCTAGGGATTTAAGAGAACCACTGCAATCCCAATAGGACCTCTTTTCACCACAGAAACTAGAGGAGGGGGGCCCTTATTCCTGGCTTGCATCAAGACCCATGGCACACTTGCAATGCCACCACCGGGGGGTTGCCACAGTGGCTCTTATTTTTTTGGGGCGGGGGTTTATTTTTCATCATCAAACTTTGACTCACATCAAGAGAGAAAATGGCAAGAAAGAAAGAGAATAATATGTCAAACAGAGAAAGCAGGGATGACAAAAAAGCTGGAATAGAGTCAGAGAGCGGATGTGTATGTTTTAAAGGAATGAGTTTGAACTAGGGGTGGGAGGAATGTTCTGTTCCGCCCGTAGAACCAGCAGAATTTTGGCCCTCCGTGTTACTCTTCAACATGGAGTTCTGGCCAAATTCAGCCGCATGGTGGAATTTTTCTCCTGCGAGGCTTCAGAATATGCTAATTGGCGAGCCCTAGTGTGATTGTCTAACGCGAGTGTCCACAGTCGGAGGGCTGTAATTCAAGTAGATTTTCTGCTCGATTGGCAGCAAAATCAATTTGATTGGCCATGCACACTTGCGCAACGCATGGGGCCATTCACGCTGATTTTCAATGCTACTTGTGCTATTGGCACTGAATTGCAACACGGGCAGCGCATGCTGCATATTTTCTGCCCGTTGGTGGAATCTCGCTGAGGTTTTCTGTAACTCAGAGGAATTCCATGGCATGAAACTTTGTGAGATCTGCTCACCCTTAGTTGGAATTAAACTTGGCAGCCTTGGTACATGGCAACCTGTCAGTCTGCACCGTTTCTCGGCTTATGAGAAAACTTTTAGACTCTGCACTTTTTTAAAAACAAATTAGAAAATATGTTGAGATCTCTTTCCAGCCCCCTTCCTACAGGATCATACTTTGAAACCATCTATGTAGACCATGTGCAGTTCACTACCACATCACAGTAGTTCAGTTGGATGACCTGAGGCTGTGTTAACTGAACTGTGCATGTAAGATTGGCCGGTGTTTTCACTGTGGCCGACCTGACGTGTAGTTTAGGATTCTGCAATCAACAGCTCAAAGGTAGCTGAGAAGTAAAGGCACGGCCCAGAAGGTGTCCAATGAAACGCTGTGTTTGCCTGCTCCAGCCAATCCTAGCACTGCTCTTTTGCTGTATAGCATTGTAAGCAGCAAGAGAGCAGTACCTGGATTGGCTTGCATGCTATTGTCCAGCAAGCAGTGCGAGGCAGGAGGAGCTTCTGTTGTGTTTGCAGATGAACGTGTGCTGTAGAAGATCATCAAGCAAGGTACATTTATTTTTAAGGGTTTAATGTAATTTTGTATGCGCCACACCACTTTTAAAACATAGCAGCCGCCACTGGTAGACTTATGCAAGGTGCATTTCACAGTAGGTGTGAAAAGTGTATTAGACTGTACAGGACAAATCTTGCCACTAAAAATTTACTAGTGTTTCTTGAACATGAAAGTGCTTTCATGGACAGACATTTGATTTTGGAATTGACTTATCTAGTGGCAGGGAGAAGATTCTCTCAGTTTAGATTATGCCAAGTTAGAGAGGGATACATTGCGTGCATCAGGCAGAGAGATTGTGCTAAATCACTGTATATCCTGGGGTGCCCCAGCCTTTCAAGCAGGATATAGTTCACATATGGGCCCGATTAGGAATTGGGTAGATCGATATTCCGGGATGGGCTACTGCTTCGCCCCATCATGACTGGCCTGATATCCCTGCACCTGGATTTTCAGGAAGCTGGAAAACCAGGCCCAATTTTATAGGGAAAATCTCAGGAGTATCAGCCTGCAAAAGCAGTCTGAACTCAGGCCCTGGCCCCTAATGACCCCTAACTACAGCACTGGGGGTATACGCAATGCCCCCCCCCCCCTGCCAGCCCACCCCTTCACTACCACCAAGCAGGTGTTACACAGGAGCATTATTCTTCATGGAATGGGAAATATCCTGAGGAGTTGACCTAGAAAATCTAAATCTGCATGTTTATTCTCTATTCTGTGGGGATGAACTTTCAAATGCATGGTGCTGGTGGGATGCTACTACATGGTATGGGTGTTCACGACAAAGAGTATGCAGAGTTTCCTCCAAACCAGTGTTGTGCAACTAGTAAATGGGCCTAGAAAGGAGAGAAAAGAAAGGGAACACACATATAAGATCGCAAGAGTTTCAATGAATGAGCATTGAAAAAGAAGGGAAGATGATTTTGGGAGTGGAGAAGCATTGAGAAGGTAAATGAATGTGGTGTATGAGAGGCAGAGGAAGAAAAGAGCGGAGAGCATGTTACAAAGTGAAGGCGATAGAGGATGGGCAAAGGATCCTGCAAACTACGGAATACAAGGAATAAAGGAGGTGAAGGAATAAGAGGGTGTGGACAGGGTCAGACTGGCTTATAGGGCAATTGGACTGGCCTATAGCGGAATCAGTCAGTGTCCGATGGGCTGGTCTGACAGGTCAGTGTGTGGGCCACTTTCGAGGCTGCCTGTGGGCTTGTTTTATGTTCTGCTGGTTTCCCTGATATTAAAACACACATTACCCGAAGCAAACTTCCATACCTTGCAATACATTTACACACGGTGGTTTAACAAGATTAAAACGAACCCGATTTGCAAACATGGACAACTTTTTTTGCTATCTAAATCACTAACGGGGGACACTTTTTATTATTATTGTTCTGTCCAAGTCCAAACCTGTTTGTGGATGAAGAGGAAAAAGAATGCCAGGAGGAGGAATATGTAGAGGCAGAGGGGAAAAGAATGAAGAAGAGAAAATGGTAAAGAGATGAAGAAAACGGCAAACAGTAGTTGAAGGCGATACCAATCTGCAACCCGAGCTGCCACCGATAGCTCTGAACCTGGAAACACAGATCTGAAAGCAGCCTGCTCCACTAACATCAGCATGCAGGTACCTGGCATACTCTGTAGCTGTGAGGATGCACTGCACCTCGAGGCTCCAATCCGCAGCACTCCTGTGGGAATGACCTGCACTTGAAGACTCCCGATCACAACATTCCTCTGGGAATTTTGCACCTTTGAGAGCCCCATACAGAAGAATTGCTCTGCAAGGGTTATGTCTTTGGAATGGCACCTCTGAACTAGAGTATTCCACGTGGGAAGCAACTCTATTGTCTATGGCTCAGTAATCTTGTAGGAAGTTTCTATGTAATTCAGCATTCCAGCAGGTATCCTCTGCACTTGGGAGTTCTACTCCTGCAGAATCCTTTCACAAAGTGCTCCGTACTGCAGCATTCCAATGGGAATCCTCTGCACTTGGGGGTTCTACTCCTGCAGAATCCTTTCACAAAGTGCTCCGTACTGCAGCATTCCAATGGGAATCCTCTGCACTTGGGGGCTCCAATCCTGCGGAATCCTTTCACAAAGTGCTCCGTACTGCAGCATTCCAATGGGAATCCTCTGTGCTGAGGGCTCCACACCTGTAGAATCTTTTCACAAAGTGCTCCGTACTGCAGCATTCCAATGGGATTCCTCTGCACTTGGGGGCTCCACTCCTGTAGAATCCTTTCACAAAGTGCTCCGTACTGCAGCATTCCAATGGGAATCCTATGCGCTGGGGGCTCCACTCCTGTAGAATCCTTTCACAAAGTGCTCCGTACTGCAGCATTCCAATTGGAATCCTCTGCACTTGGGGGCTCCACTCCTGTGGAATCCTTTCACAAAGTGCTCCGTACTGCAGCATTCCAATGGGAAACCTCTGTGCTGGGGGCTCCACACCTGTAGAATCCTTTCACAAAGTGCTCCATACTGCAGCATTCCAATGGGAATCCTCTGCACTTGGGGGCTCCACTCCTGTAGAATCCTTTCACAAAGTGCTCCGTACTGCAGCATTCCAATGGGAATCCTCTGTGCTGGGGGCTCCCCTCCTGTGGAATCCTTTCACAAAGTGCTCCGTACTGTAGCATTCCAATGGGAATCCTCTGCGCTGGGGGCTCCACTCCTGTGGAATCCTTTCACAAAGTGCTCCGTATTGCAGCATTCCAATGGGAATCCTCTGCGCTGTGGGCTCCACTCCTGCGGAATCCTTTCACAAAGTGCTCCGTACTGCAGCATTCCAATGGGAATCCTCTGTGCTGGGGGCTCCCCTCCTGTGGAATCCTTTCACAAAGTGCTCCGTACTGTAGCATTCCAATGGGAATCCTCTGTGCTGGGGGCTTCCCTCCTGTGGAATCCTTTCACAAAGTGATCCGTACCACAGCATTCCAATGGGAATCCTCTGTGCTGGGGGCTCCACTCCTGTAGAATCCTTTCACAAAGTACTCCGTACTGCAGCATTCCAATGAGAATCCTCTGTGCTGGGGGCTCCCCGCCTGTGGAATCCTTTCACAAAGTGCTCCGTACTGCAGCATTCCAATGGGAATCCTCTGCGCTGCGGGCTCCACTCCTGTGGGCTCCACTCCTGTGGAATCCTTTCACAAAGTGCTCATTACTGCAGCATTCCAATGGGAATCCTTTGCACTTGGGGGCTCCACTCCTGTGGAATCCTTTCACAAAGTGCTCATTACTGCAGCATTCCAATGGGAATCCTCTGCACTTGGGGGCTCCACTCTTGTAGAATTCTTTCACAAAGTGCTCCGTACTGCAGCATTCCAATGGGAATCCTCTGCGCTGGGGGCTCCACTCCTGTAGAATCCTTTCACAAAGTGCTCCGTACTGCAGCATTCCAATGGGAATCCTCTGCACTTGGGGGCTCCACTCCTGTAGAATCCTTTCACAAAAGTGCTCCGTACTGCAGCATTCCAATGGGAATCCTCTGCACTTGGGGGCTCCACTCCTGTAGAATCCTTTCACAAAAGTGCTCCGTACTGCAGCATTCCAATGGGAATCCTCTGCACTTGGGGGCTCCACTCCTGTAGAATCCTTTCACAAAGTGCTCTGTACTGCAGCATTCCAATGGGAATCCTCTGTGCTGGGGGCTCCCCTCCTGTGGAATCCTTTCACAAAGTGCTCCGTACTGTAGCATTCCAATGGGAATTCTCTGCGCTGGGGGCTCCACTCCTGTGGAATCCTTTCATAAAGTGCTCCGTATTGCAGCATTCCAATGGGAATCCTCTGCGCTGTGGGCTCCACTTCTGCGGAATCCTTTCACAAAGTGCTCCGTACTGCAGCATTCCAATGGGAATCCTCTGTGCTGGGGGCTCCCCTCCTGTGGAATCCTTTCACAAAGTGCTCCGTACTGTAGCATTTCAATGGGAATCCTCTGTGCTGGGGGCTCCACTCCTGTTGAATCCTTTCACAAAGTGATCCGTACCGCAGCATTCCAATGGGAATCCTCTGTGCTGGCGGCTCCACTCCTGTAGAATCCTTTCACAAAGTACTCCGTACTGCAGCATTCCAATGGGAATCCTCTGTGCTGGGGGCTCCACTCCTGTGGAATCCTTTCACAAAGTACTCCGTACTGCAGCATTCCAATGGGAATCCTCTGCGCTGCGGGCTCCACTCCTGTGGAATCCTTTCATAAAGTGCTCATTACTGCAGCATTCCAATGGGAATCCTTTGCACTTGGGGGCTCCACTCCTGTGGAATCCTTTCACAAAGTGCTCCTTACTGCAGCATTCCAATGGGAATCCTCTGCACTTGGGGGCTCCACTCTTGTAGAATTCTTTCACAAAGTGCTCCGTACTGCAGCATTCCAATGGGAATCCTCTGCGCTGGGGGCTCCACTCCTGTAGAATCCTTTCACAAAGTGCTCCGTACTGCAGCATTCCAATGGGAATCCTCTGCACTTGGAGGCTCCACTCCTGTAGAATTCTTTCACAAAGTGCTCCGTACTGCAGCATTCCAGAGGGAATCCTCTGCGCTGGGGGCTCCACTCCTGTAGAATCCATTCACAAAGTGCTCCGTACTGCAGCATTCCAATGGGAATCCTCTGCGCTGGGGGCTCCACTCCTGTGGAATCCTTTCACAAAGTGCTCCGTATTGCAGCATTCCAATGGGAATCCTCTGCGCTGTGGGCTCCACTCCTGCGGAATCCTTTCACAAAGTGCTCCGTACTGCAGCATTCCAATGGGAATCCTCTGTGCTGGGGGCTCCCCTCCTGTGGAATCCTTTCACAAAGTGCTCCGTACTGTAGCATTCCAATGGGAATCCTCTGTGCTGGGGGCTTCCCTCCTGTGGAATCCTTTCACAAAGTGATCCGTACCACAGCATTCCAATGGGAATCCTCTGTGCTGGGGGCTCCACTCCTGTAGAATCCTTTCACAAAGTACTCCGTACTGCAGCATTCCAATGGGAATCCTCTGTGCTGGGGGCTCCCCGCCTGTGGAATCCTTTCACAAAGTGCTCCGTACTGCAGCATTCCAATGGGAATCCTCTGCGCTGCGGGCTCCACTCCTGTGGGCTCCACTCCTGTGGAATCCTTTCACAAAGTGCTCATTACTGCAGCATTCCAATGGGAATCCTTTGCACTTGGGGGCTCCACTCCTGTGGAATCCTTTCACAAAGTGCTCATTACTGCAGCATTCCAATGGGAATCCTCTGCACTTGGGGGCTCCACTCTTGTAGAATTCTTTCACAAAGTGCTCCGTACTGCAGCATTCCAATGGGAATCCTCTGCGCTGGGGGCTCCACTCCTGTAGAATCCTTTGACAAAGTGCTCCGTACTGCAGCATTCCAATGGGAATCCTCTGCACTTGGGGGCTCCACTCCTGTAGAATCCTTTCACAAAAGTGCTCCGTACTGCAGCATTCCAATGGGAATCCTCTGCACTTGGGGGCTCCACTCCTGTAGAATCCTTTCACAAAAGTGCTCCGTACTGCAGCATTCCAATGGGAATCCTCTGCACTTGGGGGCTCCACTCCTGTAGAATCCTTTCACAAAGTGCTCTGTACTGCAGCATTCCAATGGGAATCCTCTGTGCTGGGGGCTCCCCTCCTGTGGAATCCTTTCACAAAGTGCTCCGTACTGTAGCATTCCAATGGGAATTCTCTGCGCTGGGGGCTCCACTCCTGTGGAATCCTTTCATAAAGTGCTCCGTATTGCAGCATTCCAATGGGAATCCTCTGCGCTGTGGGCTCCACTCCTGCGGAATCCTTTCACAAAGTGCTCCGTACTGCAGCATTCCAATGGGAATCCTCTGTGCTGGGGGCTCCCCTCCTGTGGAATCCTTTCACAAAGTGCTCCGTACTGTAGCATTCCAATGGGAATCCTCTGTCCTGGGGGCTCCCCTCCTGTTGAATCCTTTCACAAAGTGATCTGTACCGCAGCATTCCAATGGGAATCCTCTGTGCTGGCGGCTCCACTCCTGTAGAATCCTTTCACAAAGTACTCCGTACTGCAGCATTCCAATGGGAATCCTCTGTGCTGGGGGCTCCACTCCTGTGGAATCCTTTCACAAAGTGCTCCGTACTGCAGCATTCCAATGGGAATCCTCTGCGCTGCGGGCTCCACTCCTGTGGAATCCTTTCACAAAGTGCTCATTACTGCAGCATTCCAATGGGAATCCTTTGCACTTGGGGGCTCCACTCCTGTGGAATCTTTTCACAAAGTGCTCCTTACTGCAGCATTCCAATGGGAATCCTCTGCACTTGGGGGCTCCACTCTTGTAGAATTCTTTCACAAAGTGCTCCGTACTGCAGCATTCCAATGGGAATCCTCTGCGCTGGGGGCTCCACTCCTGTAGAATCCTTTCACAAAGTGCTCCGTACTGCAGCATTCCAATGGGAATCCTCTGCACTTGGAGGCTCCACTCCTGTAGAATTCTTTCACAAAGTGCTCCGTACTGCAGCATTCCAGAGGGAATCCTCTGCGCTGGGGGCTCCACTCCTGTAGAATCCATTCACAAAGTGCTCCGTACTGCAGAATTCCAATGGGAATCCTCTGCACTTGGGGGCTCCACTCCTGTAGAATCCTTTCACAAAGTGCTCCTTACTGCAGCATTCCAATGGGAATCCTCTGCACTTGGGGGCTCCACTCTTGTAGAATTCTTTCACAAAGTGCTCCGTACTGCAGCATTCCAATGGGAATCCTCTGCACTTGGAGGCTCCACTCCTGTAGAATTCTTTCACAAAGTGCTCCGTACTGCAGCATTCCAGAGGGAATCCTCTGCGCTGGGGGCTCCACTCCTGTAGAATCCATTCACAAAGTGCTCCATACTGCAGAATTCCAATGGTAATCCTCTGCACTTGGGGGCTCCACTCCTGTAGAATCCTTTCACATAGTGCTCCGTACTGCAGCATTCCAATGGGAATCCTCTGCGCTGTGGGCTCCACTCCTGCGGAATCCTTTCACAAAGTGCTCCGTACTGCAGCATTCCAATGGGAATCCTCTGTGCTGGGGGCTCCCCTCCTGTGGAATCCTTTCACAAAGTGCTCCGTACTGTAGCATTCCAATGGGAATCCTCTGTCCTGGGGGCTCCCCTCCTGTTGAATCCTTTCACAAAGTGATCCGTACCGCAGCATTCCAATGGGAATCCTCTGTGCTGGCGGCTCCACTCCTGTAGAATCCTTTCACAAAGTACTCCGTACTGCAGCATTCCAATGGGAATCCTCTGTGCTGGGGGCTCCACTCCTGTGGAATCCTTTCACAAAGTGCTCCGTACTGCAGCATTCCAATGGGAATCCTCTGCGCTGCGGGCTCCACTCCTGTGGAATCCTTTCACAAAGTGCTCATTACTGCAGCATTCCAATGGGAATCCTTTGCACTTGGGGGCTCCACTCCTGTGGAATCCTTTCACAAAGTGCTCCTTACTGCAGCATTCCAATGGGAATCCTCTGCACTTGGGGGCTCCACTCTTGTAGAATTCTTTCACAAAGTGCTCCGTACTGCAGCATTCCAATGGGAATCCTCTGCGCTGGGGGCTCCACTCCTGTAGAATCCTTTCACAAAGTGCTCCGTACTGCAGCATTCCAATGGGAATCCTCTGCACTTGGAGGCTCCACTCCTGTAGAATTCTTTCACAAAGTGCTCCGTACTGCAGCATTCCAGAGGGAATCCTCTGCGCTGGGGGCTCCACTCCTGTAGAATCCATTCACAAAGTGCTCCGTACTGCAGCATTCCAATGGGAATCCTCTGCACTTGGGGGCTCCACTCCTGTAGAATCCTTTCACAAAGTGCTCCGTACTGCAGCATTCCAATGGGAATCCTCTGCGCTGGTGGCTCCACTCCTGCAGAATCCTTTCACAAAGTGCTCCGTACTCCAGCATTCCAATGGGAATCCTCTGCACTTGGGGGCTCCACTCCTGTAGAATCCTTTCACAAAGTGCTCCATACTGCAGCATTCCAATGGGAATCCTCTGCGCTGGGGGCTCCACTCCTTTAGAATCCTTTCACAAAGTGCTCCGTACTGCAGCATTCCAATTGGAATCCTCTGCACTTGGGGGCTCCACTCCTGTGGAATACTTTCACAAAGTGCTCCGTACTGCAGCATTCCAATGGGAATCCTCTGCGCTGGGGGCTCCACTCCTGTGGAATCCTTTAACAAAGTGCTCCGTACTTACTGCAGCATTCCAATGGGAATCCTCTGTGCTGGTGGCTCCACTCCTGTGGAATCCTTTCACAAAGTGTTCCGTACTGCAGCATTCCAATGGGATTCCTCTGTGCGGGGGGCTCCACTCCTGCGGAATCCTTTCACAAAGTGCTCATTACTGCAGCATTTCAATGGGAATCCTCTGTGCTGGGGGCTCCACTCCTGCGGAATCCTTTCACAAAGTGCTCATTACTGCAGCATTTCAATGGGAATCCTCTGTGCTGGGGGCTCCCCTCCTGCGGAATCCTTTCACAAAGTGCTCCGTACTGCAGCATTCCAATGGGAATCCTCTGCGCTGGGGGCTCCACTCCTGCTGAATCCTTTCACAAAGTGCTCCGTACTGCACCATTCCAATGGGAATCCTCTGTGCTGGGTGCTCCTCTCCTGTAGAATCCTTTCACAAAGTGCTCCGTACTGCAGCATTCCAATGGGAATCCTCTGTGCTGGGGGCTCCACTCCTGTAGAATCCTTTCACAAAGTGCTCCGTACTGCAGCATTCCAATGGGAATCCTCTGCACGTGGGGCTCCAATCCTGTAGAATCCTTTCACAAAGTGCTCCGTACTGCAGCATTCCAATGGGAATCCTCTGCACTTGGGGGCTCCACTCCTGTAGAATCCTTTCACAGAGTGCTCCGTACTGCAGCATTCCAATGGGAATCCTCTGTGCTGTGGGCTCCACTCCTGTGGAATCCTTTCACAAAGTGCTCCGTACTGCAGCATTCCAATGGGAATCCTCTGTGCTGGGGGCTCCCCTCCCGTGGAATCCTTTCACAAAGTGCTCCGTACTGCAGCATTCCAATTGGAATCCTCTGCACTTGGGGGCTCCACTCCTGTAGAATCCTTTCACAAAGTGTTCCGTATCGCAGCATTCCAATGGGAATCCTCTGTGCTGGGGGCTCCACTCCTGTAAAATCCTTGCACAAAGTGTTCCGTACCGCAGCATTCCAATGGGAATCCTCTGTGCTGGGGGCTCCACTCCTGTGAAATCCTTTCACAAAGTGCTCTGTACTGCAGCATGGGAATCCTCTGCGCTGGGGGCTCCACTCCTGTGGAATCCTTTCACAAAGTGCTCCGTACTGCAGCATTCCAATGGGAATCCTCTGCGCTGGGGGCTCCACTCCTGTAGAATCCTTTCACAAAGTGCTCCATATTGCAGCATTCCAATGGGAATCCTCTGCGCTGGGGGCTCCACTCCTGCGGAATCCTTTCACAAAGTGCTCCGTATTGCAGCATTCCAATGGGAATCCTCTGCACTTGGGGGCTCCACACCTGTAGAATCCTTTCACAAAGTGCTCCATACTGCAGCATTCCAATGGGAATCCTCTGTGCTGGGGGCTCCACTCCTGTGGAATCCTTTCACAAAGTGCTCCGTACTGCAGCATTCCAATGGGAATCCTCTGCACTTGGGGGCTCCACTCCTGTAGAATCCTTTCATAAAGTGCTCCGTACTGCAGCATTCCAATTGGAATCCTCTGCACTTGGGGGCTCCACTCCTGTAGAATCCTTTCACAAAGTGCTCCGTACTGCAGAATTCCAATGGGAATCCTCTGCACTTGGGAGCTCCACTCCTGTAGAATCCTTTCACAAAGTGCTCCTACTGCAGCATTCCAATTGGAATCCTCTGCACTTGGGGGCTCCACTCCTGTAGAATCCTTTCACAAAGTGTTCCGTACCGCAGCATTCCAATGGGAATCCTCTGTGCTGGGGGCTCCACTCCTGTGGAATCCTTTTACAAAGTGCTCCTTACTGCAGCATTCCAATGGGAATCCTCTGCGCTGGGGGCTCCACTCCTGTGGAATCCTTATACAAAGGGCTCCGTACTGCAGCATTCCAATGGGAATCCTCTGTGCTGGGGGCTCCACTCCTATGGAATCCTTTCACAAAGTGCTCCGTACTGCAGCATTCCAATGGGAATCCTCTGTGCTGGGGGCTCCACTCCTATGGAATCCTTTCACAAAGTGCTCCGTACTGCAGCATTCCAATGGGAATCCTCTGCACTTGGGGGCTCCACTCCTGCGGAATCCTTTCACAAAGTGCTCCGTACTGCAGCATTCCAATGGGAATCCTCTGCGCTGGGGGCTCCACTCCTGCGGAATCCTTTCACAAAGTGTTCCGTACTGCAGCATTCCAATGGGAATCCTCTGCGCTGGGGGCTCCACTCCTGCAGAATCCTTTCACAAAGTGCTCCGTACTGCAGCATTCCAATGGGAATCCTCTGCACTTGGGGTCTCCACTCCTGTAGAATCCTTTCACAAAGTGCTCCGTACTGCAGCATTCCAATGGGAATCCTCTGTGCTGGGGGCTCCACTCCTGCGGAATCCTTTCACAAAGTGCTCCGTACTGCAGCATTCCAATGGGAATCCTCTGTGCTGGGGGCTCCACTCCTGTGGAATCCTTTCACAAAGTGCTCCGTACTGCAGCATTCAAATGGGAATCCTCTGCACTTGGGGGCTCCACTCCTGTAGAACCCTTTCACAAAGTGCTCCGTACTGCAGCATTCCAGTGGGAATCCTCTGCAATTGGGGGCTCCACTCCTGTGGAATCCTTTCACAAAGAGCTCCGTACTGCAGCATTCCAATGGGAATCCTCTGTGCTGGGGGCTCCACTCCTGCGGAATCCTTTTACAAAGTGCTCCGTACTGCAGCATTCCAATGGGAATCCTCTGTGCTGGGGGCTCCCCTCCTGTGGAATCCTTTCACAAAGTGCTCCGTACTGTAGCATTCCAATGGGAATCTTCTGCACTTGGGGGCTCCACTCCTGTAGAATCCTTTCACAAAGTGTTCCGTATCGCAGCATTCCAATGGGAATCCTCTGCACTTGGGGGCTCCACTCCTGTAGAATCCTTTCACAAAGTGCTCCGTACTGCAGCATTCCAATGGGAATCCTCTGCACTTGGGGGCTCCACTCCTGTGGAATCCTTTCACAAAGAGCTCCGTACTGCAGCATTCCAATGGGAATCCTCTGTGCTGGGGGCTCCCCTCCTGTGGAATCCTTTCACAAAGTGCTTCGTACTGTAGCATTCCAATGGGAATCCTCTGCACTTGGGGGCTCCACTCCTGTAGAATCCTTTCACAAAGTGTTCCGTATCGCAGCATTCAAATGGGAATCCTCTGCACTTGGGGGCTCCACTCCTGTAGAATCCTTTCACAAAGAGCTCCGTACTGCAGCATTCCAGCGGGAATCCTCTGCACTTGGGGGCTTCACTCCTGTGGAATCCTTTCACAAAGAGCTCCGTACTGCAGCATTCCAATGGGAATCCTCTGCGCTGGGGGCTCCACTCCTGTAGAATCCTTTCACAAAGTGCTCATTACTGCAGCATTCCAATGGGAATCCTCTGCGCTGGGGGCTCCACTCCTGTAGAATCCTTTCACAAAGTGCTCCGTACTGCAGCATTCCAATGGGAATCCTCTGCGCTGGGGGCTCCACTCCTGCGGAATCCTTTTACAAAGTGCTCCGTACTGCAGCATTCCAATGGGAATCCTCTGTGCTGGGGGCTCCACTCCTGTAGAATCCTTTCACAAAGTGCTCCGTACTGCAGCATTCCAATGGGAATCCTCTGTGCTGGGGGCTCCACTCCTGCAGAATCCTTTCACAAAGTGCTCCGTACTGCAGCATTCCAATGGGAATCCTCTGTGCTGGGGGCTCCACTCCTGTAGAATCCTTTCACAAAGTGCTCCGTACTGCAGCATTCCAATGGGAATCCTCTGTGCTGGGGGCTCCACTCCTGTAGAATCCTTTCACAAAGAGCTCCGTACTGCAGCATTCCAATGGGAATCCTCTGCGCTGGGGGCTCCACTCCTGCGGAATCCTTTTACAAAGTGCTCCGTACTGCAGCATTCCAATGGGAATTCTTTGTGCTGGGGGCTCCACTCCTGTAGAATCCTTTCACAAAGTGCTCCGTACTGCAGCATTCAAATGGGAATCCTCTGCACTTGGGGGCTCCACTCCTGGGAATGGAGAAAAGAATGAAGAAGAGAAAATGGTAAAGAGATTAAGAAAACGGCAAACAGTAGTTGGAGGCGATACCAATCTTCAACCCCGAGCTGCCACCAATCGCTCTGAACCTGGAAACAGATCTGAAAGCAGCCTGCTCAACTAACATCAGCATGCAGGTACCTGGCATACTCTGCAGCTGTGAGGATGCACTGCACCTCGAGGCTCCAATCCGCAGCACTCCCGATCAGAACATCCCTCTGGGAATATTGCACCTTTGAGAGCCCCATACAGAAGAATTCCTCTGCCAGGGTTATGTCTTTGGAATGGCACCTCTGAACTAGAGTTTTTCACGTGGGAAGCAACTCTATTGTCTATGGCTCAGTATTCTTGTTGGAAGTTTCTATGTACTGCAGCATTCACTGAATAACAGGTGTTAATTGTTGCATAACTCATTGGTACTCGTTTTATCAGCCTCAGATGGATGAAAGGCTGAGTGCAGTCACTGGGATTAGAACCTTTGACCATGAGGTCGAACACAGGCCCCTGCAGTGTTCGCATTTGCCCACTGAGCCACCAGACCTGGATATCTTGGGCAGTCTTTTAGAGTAAGGCAGGCGGCCTGCCATCATTTAGGGGGTCAGTGGTCATTATGTTCTGCCATCCTGTCCAGATTACCGCCCACCATATTTAGAGGTCTATTTCTGTGATCTCTGTGCCTTCTGAAGAGCCACTACCTTGGCGACTCCTCTGAAGGTATTGAAAGTTTGGTGAGGGGCCCTCATGTTTCAGGTGGCCACTCTGCAATCTTTTTTGTTTCAAATTCCCAAAGTGTGTTTTTGTTGCTGAAAAGCAAAATATAATGACCCTGACACTCTGGGAGAGTTCTCCTAAGTTGTGTGTCTCATTTTTATTATTTTTTTTCTGTTCAGGACTGTTAGGTTTCACTGGTTGTCCAAAAGAGAAAAAAACACACCAAATGCAACACTCCCGAACACTAAATAGGGCAGATGGTCTGATGTACCCACACCCTAATGCTGTCGGGCTGCTGGTGGTGTAGGGTTCCCTATGGTGGTACCAGCGGCGGCACCACTGCTAGAAACTTGACCGCTCGAGCAAGTCTCAGCAGAGCAGGCAGGCTGTCAGTTTGGCAGACAGGGTGCATCCTCCAGATGCAATATTGTGTGACTTCTTAGGTTTCTAGCAGATAATAAGCATATAGAGAAACAAACTCCTCCTCTCTTATCATCAGATGTGCCTTTATCTGGTCCATGAAACGACTACAAACAGCCACATCCATGCACAATTTAGAAGGATTTCAAATATTTAGCTTCTCTTCATCCCCAAGCAACTCTGCAAAGCATTAATATATTCAAGATGAAAGCAAAGTGAACATGAAGATTGTTAGGGTACTCTCATGGCGGCTAGCTGAAATGTCACCTGGCATTGGGTACCTGTGGATTAAAAAGAAAAAAAGGAAACGGACATCAATGATTAACTGGGGGTGGATACTCTGAAAGATGCTGGGGATTTTGGATATCCAACAAGGACATTGGCATATTTAGGGACAGAAGACACCCTGAAAAGGGTCACACGGGAATTGTGGCGATGAACTACCTGCCAACAAATAGGCAGCTATGTCATTCGGTGCTAACTTTATTATGGGAATATGAGGCTATCAGGATATTTATTGTGACTTATAGGGTCGAAGAAGGGTCGGGCTGTGCTGAAACAATCGCTATGCCTGGAATCGCGATAAACATACACGTTTGGTGGTGACGTGTTTTTTCAGAGAAAGTTAGAAGCATCAAAGAAACATTATTCTATAGCCAAGGGAGTGATGGTGAGAACCTGGAAATCAGAAGTTAAGATTTGATTAACGCTTTTCATAATGGCTTAGCGCCTCAGCAATCCATATTTAAAATGAAACTACATGAAAATTATACGTGATAACGATGTGTATGTACAGGGGGTGTCCATGTAGTTTCAAGAGGCCAGAGTCATGCCGACCACAGAGTATGTCCATGATGCCTGCTTAGAATAATTGTACATACTCTTGACTCGCGTGGAGAGCAGACATATTTACCACCAGGGCACTGCTGGACAAACCAGGCACACATCATGATACTTGGATCACGCACTGCAATACCATACTTCAAACTCTAAAAATAAATGAAAGCTTGGGGAACTAGATTTTAAGACCAATAATAGATTCTATAAGGTTTTCTTCACACAGAGAACATTTTATAATGACAAGCAGACTCATTACAGGCTTTCTTACATACAAGTTGTGGCCAAACAGAAAACAATGGAGTTTAGAAATGGCATATATGGGTCTTACTCATACAATGTTCCTGCATCTTTGGGTATTATCCGCCTTCACTAGTTGAATTTCTACGAAGATGGAGGCAGACATCAGGATCACCTTCTGTTGCCATCATGGAACTGTTTAAGACACTGCAGAACCTTTCAGACAATTCCACTCAGGAGGAACAGATAGATATTCTATTGTATTGTAATTGCATTTATAGAACACTTACGACCCCTGACGAGGTGCCAAAGCACTTTTTCGGCGAGTAGCACTCTACTGGTGAATTAGTATAGTGAAAATATCAAAAAGAATTTGAGTGGTGGATATGTTAGTCAGTTATTTGGATTGAGCAGGATAGTGGAGGGATAGAAGAGGAAAAAAGGTTTGCATTTATCCTCGATGGGGTGTTGAAAGGCTTTTTCGGCAAGTAGCACGCTACTTAAGAACCCATCAAGGGTTAGTGAGGTGACTGTATAAGTTATTTAATACCTGGCCAGCAGGGCAATGTACACCCAGCTGTACTCCCACCCGACCTCGTACATCAGTACCTAATGAACTATACAGACACAAAAGAATTTCCAGCTGTTAGTGAAATGGGCCTTTGAAGTACTCAGCTGTAAAGACAATGCTCTCTTTACGGCCAAACAAATCTTCAAGAAATTGGTAACTGAGCGACATTCAGAGACTCTTAAGTGTGAAGACCTATCAGAATGCCAAGAACTGCACACCCTGTCACTTCATCACTGAGGATATTGTGGTAAATTGTGTTCCAGATGTTAATGCAGATAAACAGATGCACAAAGATCCTGGCACTGCCTGTCTCCGAGCAACATCTACAGCGATGGCATATTCACGATTCATGCTAAAACCTTAACCCTCAAATACTTTAAGTCTAACTGCGGACCCCTCAGGAAATGGATAAAAAAGTGCCAAATGAAGAGCGTCGAAGCAGCTATCCAACCCAGGAGCAGTCTGCTCAACCACATTGTGGTTGCCATTCTCCTACAGATCTTTTTCTACCTATTGCTCTCTACCAACAAGCAGGACAGTTTACTGAAGAGGATTAAAAAATCTGGCATGCTCTGCCACATAATAAGACCAACTCCTGATAAAAGCAGCAGATGATCAGCTTAAATCACTGAGATCCAGCAAAACCACAACACAAAGCACATAAAAATTGGACATAGGAATCACTAATAGGACAAGAAATGATGTGGAAGGTGTTGATATCAATACAAACCAAATCCACTAACCGCACGTCAGACTGATACGGGCAATGACAGTTAAACGGCAAACTGAAAGCCAACGACACCTGAATCAGACACCCTCATCCCATAGCTAATAACAGTACTAACCTGGGCAGGGGCCAAATCATCCAAAACTGGAGCAACACAGAGTTATTGAGGATGAAAGTGTGCTCTGGTGATACAAGAAAACTTAAGCTATCTCCTCATGGCAAAGTAAAGGATAAGGGTGCACCTCCTAGTAGCCCCTACTTCTCAAATGGCCTCAAATCATGTTTGACCAATACCTGTTCCGCAGTAAAAAAAGGTTCTGATATCTGGTATAACTTCGAGGACCATAACCTAGCACCCTTGTCTAACTTTCACTTAAATCGATGACAGCTACTCCGAAGATCTTACTGTCATGTTCCCAGAAAGACATCTAGATTCTCTCCAAGGACAGATCCAAAAACCAGAGGAGCAGCATTGACGCATACAAACAAGTTCCTGAGCTCGGAGATTCCCGTAGGAGAGACCGATATTCTCAAGCATATGACCACTACAGGCTACCTGCATTTTTAGGTCTCGCCTAGCGACGCAGCGCATGCGCTACTCGCCTTGGCGAGATCTATTGTCGTCAACTTGGTTGCCGAAGTGCACGCTCATGGCGTCTCTTCCAGCTAGCGCCCAGACAGCCCATGTGCACGCTCACGGCGTGTCTTTCAATGTGCACCTGGACAGCCGAGGTGCATATCACAGCATCTCTTTCAGCGTGCGCGACCCCAGAGACTGCGGGCATGCATAGGTATTTTTTTTGTCTTATAATTCTTTATTAGCAATTTTAGAATATTATCGGCATTCTGGTACTGCCTTGCCGTGTTGAGTTGCAGTTTAGACGTGGAACGCACACAGCGTGTATTCTTGGAAGCGCAACGGTCTTTGTTGTCTGCCGCATAAAATGAGCCTCCCCTGCCGCACAACTCCCGTCATCCAGTTATGCTAAACGTGACTCGCCAACCGTGCACACAATCCGTGAACGTCCGGGCCGTGTGTAACTCGCATTGCAGGCCCTCCGCGAGATCTGCAAGCCGTGTGTGCCCCTGGGAGTATGTGTGCCACGTCATGGTCCTACTGTTAACCTGCCGGTAGGCCAGTGCGGTGGTGAGGCAGTGGTGATCACACCCCTATCCTGTCTGTGACCGAACGTGCACAACAATAATGCGGATGCAGGCAGTTTGTATGCCGCCACGTCAAGGGGACACAAGATGACCACCCCAAGCTCTCGAGAACTACCAAGCCGCTAGTAGAGGGAGAGCACCCAGAAGGAAAATGCCACCGTGTCTGGGAGGGGGGGGGGGGCCTCCACAATCGTTGCACCGGAGCACTAGCCCAGGATGAGCACCACTACCAAACAACTCCTCTTTCCGGAATGAGGGCCCCCACGCCCCTCCCCGTTCGCCGCCCCCCACTCACGCGCCCGCGTCACCCGCAGGTCAAACTCCTTATTGCAAGTACGCTGGGAGACCGGTAATCAGCCGAAGATCACAAGCTGTTGAACACGCCGAGATCCAACCCCATACCTCCCTCCAAAGTCAATCAGCCCAAGATCACAGGATGTCGAGCAACACTGATATCAAACCCCATTCCCCGCTCCAAAATCGGCAGCCCCCAGCCAAGGACCCCCTCGCATCCCCCCTCCTCCCCATCCACCACTCCAACTATGCACCACTCCCTCCACCCACGCAAATACCCCCCACCTCTACAGCATAGCACCAAAATGCCCACCATACCCCTCCACACTCTTGCGGACCCATTTATGACATCCCACGTGGACCCGCCAAAGTCATCGCAGAAATGTCCACAAAGGCAGGGGATCCCCATGAATGCAGAGGTCCCCATGAAGGCAAAGGTCCTCATGATGGCGAACCGCTCCCACCAACCACACGCGACTGATGACCTCTCCTTACCACACGCACCAACCAACTGCGTCTTTGCTCCCACCGCCATCCACGCACCCGTGACCCCTGGATTCGGGGAGACCAGCAGCAGCCAGCCACCTCTGACGGCGTGGCACCAAGGCGAACAAACCAACAATCATCCCTAGCTCACCTCCTTTCTTTGCCCAAGGTAGGGCCACACAACTCGTTCCTCCACCCTGTCCTGTCCTCCGTCCACAGAGCCAACTGTAAGCTCCTCTACCTCCCGAGGAGCTCCCCCATCCACTCTATGGCACCTTGACCTGCGCTGTGCCCCCCCGTGCGCTCCCACCCCCTGCGGCCCCTCATCATACCCAACTGGCTGCCCCCCATCCTTCCCACCCTTTCTCCCTGGTTAGCTGCCCCTCACTCCCCCAACCCACCCCACTCCTCCCCGCTCACCTCAAACAGTGTGGCAGCAGCACATACCATAAATATTAAAATTCTCTTTTCATTAAGCAGGTATAATTCTTCAAAACCGATCTGGCCGTCAGAACCGGTGCACCACAACTCCCCAAGATGCAAACAACTCGGGGCTACAGCATGCCGCAGTGCATGAATAATCGGATTTAATAGAATATCAATTGACTTCATCCAAATATTAATTGATATTTGAGCCTCTACCGTATATTCTCCTGTTTCATAATCTTAATGAAATTGTTAGTACTTTTAAAAGGGGGGCGCGCGCTGCCCCCTGTCTACGTGCCGTGCCTTTAGTACTACCGGCCCCCTCAACATACCCTGCCAGCTGCCCCACACATCTCTCCACTGCCCCCTGAACCCCCTTACCTTACCTCTGTAACTGCAGCACCTTCTTCTCTTTTCTAGTAAAATTCCCCGGAGAAAGAGGGCCCTTGGGTTTTTTATGTGTTGTCTCTATGGCCTAGTTCGTAATCACATATCTTTTGTTTACCAACTACGTGCTCCCATTGTTCTGTCATCTGTGTGTGAATTGTGTGCCATAGTGGCATATTTAGGTCTCACATTACTAAAAATTACAGCTATTGGTGTTGCGTTATTATTTGCAACTTCAAAAGCTCCAACTCTAACTGATGCGAGACCTATTGCATTGCAAATGCTTGTTACAATCAGTGACCGTCGCGCCAGCCTCCAAACCTAAGTGAATCTTCACTCCACTAAGCATCAACATAGAAAATGTGCTGCTTGAATACAGCGACATGCAATCTGAAAATAATTGCCAGGCAGCGATAAAAGTCAAGGTAACAAAAGGTGTAATCCCATTGAGAGGATGGTTTTAACTAACAACTGCATGGAAAAAAAATCTGTTTCAGCTGGCATTGAATTTCTTCGTAATTGTTCTATCCAATTGCTTTTCAAATTATGTTGAAATATGTGTCATGCTTTAAAAGTGGGTGCCATTTAAGTACAGAACACTTAACTCTGCACGCCGCGGCACAGAGAGAAAGGTAGCCACGCACATTGGTATTAAAAAATAAATGGTGAAGGTGCCTACTAAAATGTCACACAAACCTGGTGATCGCAGGTCTAAACTGTTGTCTGGAATCAGCCTTTCATTCTTCTGAGGTTGACAAGTTACTATTAGGCAATTTAATAGCATCTATAAAAATGCGTGGGAAATGTGTATTACTAATGTGTCTCAGTAGGCATCTAGAAATGAAGGTGAAATTCGTGTTATGACAACTTCATAACATTTCTCAATCTATCGCTTAATGACATCTTGCATTAATTTTTGCTTGTGGGACACTGGTTTGTGTGGAAAGTGTCTCATCGTAGACATTTTGTGTTCGAACCAGTCTCTTAATGGTATCACGCAAGCCTTTGCTACACGTGGGGCACACTTGAGTAAAAATAGTCATACAAGATACCAGCAGATCACATCTTTCTCTAAATACACAATTTCACTTCATTTTGCAAAATCTTTAAAGAATTTCAGAAAATGTAAGGAAAAGTATGCAATTTTGCCAACCCCTTTCAAAGATGAGCTCCGTTTCTGTGTGAAGTTCAAAAGCTTGAATCTAGCTCCAAAGCAAGGGAGCCCCAACCAACAGTGAGCAGGGGGCTGAAAACAAAGTCATAGGTGCAGCCAATACTGCCATGAATAGGGTAGAAAGCGCCCTTCCTTCATAAGGCGTCCACGAGAGAGATGCAGTAGCCGTGGCGAGGTGTGGACGAGATGTCCCATAGAAGAGGGGTGTCTTAAAGCTGCTTCTGAAGGTGAGAAGGTGCTTGTTGGTACTGAGGCAGGGTGATGTGCCTCATCCTGGAACATGGAATGGGAAGGGTTCTATTTTAGTTATTTTCTTTCTTGCACTTCTTCTTATCAAGTCTGGCAGTGCCAATGCAGTGTGTTCTCTATTTGCCATCAGAGATCATTATTTTGAAAGTAAATTCGGATGGCAACTGTGCTGTACACACTCCAGCCTTTTTTTAAGTTTGTGTAGGCAGGCAGGGCTGCTAGGAGGGATCCTGAAGCATATGTGTGATGTGGCGGCACTTTGTGGCACACTTGATGAGTTGAGCATCCATATGAAAGACACCGCAGTGGGACCAGGTGGGCATGCAGGAAGTAGGTGTGTGCAAAGGTGTGCAGTTGCTTCCTGACAATGCAATTGTAGCTCTCACAAAATAGAGTTGAAACAGCTGTAGTTTTTCCACGGTAGAGCCCTTGTGTGAAAATAGGGAGATTCACAATCATTTGTACGCAATTATTATTTGTGTTGATTCACACAACGCACTTGGAGTTACCCTAGAGACAGAAGCAGAGCAGATGTGAGAAATAGCTGTGTAAGGTGTGCAATCACATACAAAATGCTTGAGTTACTGGTGCAGCACGGCTCCAGGGCACTCAGAAGAGAAGCTTGGCAATGAATGGACTTGTATACGAAATGCTTGTGGGATACTGGTACAGAACGAAGCAGTGTGGGCGCAAAGGAGTGCAGGAAACTCCATTAGCAACAGTTAGGCCTTTATTCAAGGACTCTATAAGAAGGCGCTTGTGAAATAAAGGTTTGAAGACCAGGGATCAGGGGTGTCTCCTCTGCAGTGGCGGAGACGCGTCGCCCCAGTGACTGGCTCAGAGCCAGCAAATGAACAATAAAACGATGTTCTAGCATCGTTTTATTTCTCATTTGCTGGCTCTGAGCCAGCTTGTGCAGGGAGGGGCGGGCGTGGCACGGGAGGGGGGTGCCATGTTCACTCTCTAAGTGCGCATATGTGTTTGGCCAGCCATCTCAGGCCGATCAAAACACACATGCGCACTTAGGTTTCTCCATCCCGGCTGCATTCAACAGCCGTGCTGTATAAACCCCCACAGACTCCCTGGCCTGAGCGCAGCGTCTTTTCAGTCCGTTCAGGCCAATCCCTGCGCTGCTCTCCTAGGGAGAGTAGCGCAGGGATTGGATGGGAGTCTGTCTCAGAGACTGGCGGGACCAGGAAGATAAAAGGAAGCGCAATGCGGGAGGCGGCCATCGGCTTCAGGTACGCTTTTTTTAATATATATATTCTAACACCCCTCTGCTCCACCTCATGCATTCCCTCCACCCGCCCACTACACGTTGTTTGTGGTGGCTTGCCACTGCCAGGGACCAGTGGCGGCTCTTCCGCTAAGGCGGAGGAGGGTTGCCTCGCTGCTCTCACAATGTTATTATCACTTTATTTTTCTGCACTGGCTTTGGCTAGCCAAATAGTCATGTACATTTAGCATTTCTCTACTTGGCTGTATTGCACCACAGCCTGGGTGGAGAACATGCACAGGCTCCCACTCTCTGTCAGAGCACCAAACCAGAGCGCTCAGACCAATCACAACGCTGCTGTCATGCTGGTGACAGCAGCGTCATGATTGGCTAGGGGAGTGTAGGAGCCTGTGTGCTTCCTGCTTCGCCGAGGATTGAGGAGAGGGGGCAGCAGGTAAGTTAAATTTAGTTTGTTTCCTAATGCCCTCCGGACCCCCTCAACACCCCCAGTACTATTCATTAGCAGCCGCCACTGCCAGGGATATAGTGGCCTAATCGGCAATCAGGCAGAACCCGTTGTTATAGGTCAGTGTGTGGGCTGTTTTTGTTGGGTGTGTTTGCAGTTTGTGGGCTGTTTCATGTCAAGTGGTCCGTTTTTTACTGTTGATTGCCTTACTATTCCAACAAGCATTGCCTGCAGCAAACACACATCTATGCAGTCTCCCTCACCATGCAAAACACGTATCCAGAGTGCCTTTACAAGATCAAAACTGCCCTGATTTGAAAAGGTGAGGCACCTATTTTCAGCTGCTAATGGGGCCCACTTTTATCTTAGCGCCCAGGCCTTGTTGTCCCAGTCTAACCTGAGGGACGTTCTGAAGTGATATCCTCAGTGGCTAACGTTTCAGTTAATAATACTTGCAGGTGTCGAATCACTCCATAGGCTTAAGAATTACCATCATTTTGTGCCTGGTAAGTGAGACGGATTTCGCTATGATCAATCCACTCAACATAACATTAAATGTGAAATAAACTTTTCACTGTCTTTCCTCGATTGCTGCAGTTTGATTCAGTGAGTCATACTGCAGCAATAAAGCTCTACAAACCGGCAGCATTCTTGAGCGACGAGCTCTTCTAAAGGAGCGCGCGCTTCATCACCACAGCCATAACGGAAGAACATTTGTCAGGGATCTGCGGTGGTGACGTCATTAGCATGGCCGCCGAGCGCTCCGCAGCCTGAAGATGACTCAGCAATTACCCGTTGACATGCTTTCCTGTCATCCAGGCACACCAAAGGAATGCCTCGCGCACCCCATACCTGCGTGAGGTGCCACTGCACGCTGGGTGAGGTTGAAACAGCATACGCGCCAACCTTTCAGAAGATGCAAGAGGGAGGTTTTGGAAAAAAAAACAGGGGAATGTATTTTTCCCATTGACCTATATTGAAGTAGAGGCAATTTTAGGCAGGAGACAGCTGAAATAAGGCCATTGTAGGCTTCAAGAATATGGAGTCACCAGCCTTAATCCAGTCTATAGGCATGCATGAAACAACGGCACTGAACCTCCAAGAAACCAGAGGAGTAGAAAGGGTGTCATGGGCTCCAGTGAAAATTGGGCCTCTCCCTGGTTTGATTCTTAGGATAGCTATAAGTTAGGTTTAGTGGGGGCTTGGTCCCCAAGTCATGATGTCCCTGCACCTGCTGCACTGTTGACATTTATGCACCTGCCAGAAATGCATCTACGCCTCAGACTTGGTAGATGGTGCATGCTCAGTAGCTGTGCATTCACAAACGTTTTGCATATTTCACGAGGCGGCAGAACTGTCTCTCAAGGAACTCAACTTTTCAACTGCAGTGGCATCCGCTGGGTTATAGGGATTTTACTGGCTCAGGCTTTAGACAGCAGAGTTTTCCATCAGGCAACACAGACATAAGATATTAGGCCTGGCAGTTCATGAAAGACCTGCTGAGACAAACACTATACAGCTCTCAAGTCAGAAAGAGGCTGTGAATTTCATGTGATGGGTCAGTACTTCCGAACTTATATCTTGTCTGGGATTTAAGCAGGTTGGGTCCCTCAGAAACTGTTCAGGTCCACCTTTTGTTCCAGCACAATGTGCAGCGGGTGTCCCCTTATTTGCAAGACTTCATGAATGGAGGGTGTATTTTGCCAGGACTTCTGCACACCTGGTCACAAAAGGTCATCTTGGAAGCTGCTGACTGTAAGTTATCTTGGGCAAATATTGTGTGACCAAGAGGGGGGCCTTTTGGAGCAGCACAGAGGCACAGGTGATCCCCACATAGGAATGCAGTCACTCAATGCATCCCCCTCCCCAAGAAGGTCCCTCTGTATCATCTGAGTGGTATCAAAACAGCCTGATCAAATAAAATATCTTGAGTTAAAAATGGGAACAATACCTGTGATGCTATCAATTACCACAGCTTTTAAACTAGACCTAACTGAAACCCTACAAACCGCTAACCTTGTCATCCTAATGCCCAGTGGCCGTCAAGGACTGTACACAGAAGGTACAACAGGGTCCAGGGTAAGACTAGCACATTTAGAAATATCCAAATAAGAGCAATCATTTTTCAGAACCTACTCACAAGATGTAAAATGGGCACTATTTAGGTCTGGGTGAAATTTTAGGTATTCCGGAGTAATTTCAGTAATTTCGCACTGACAAAAATATTACCTGATCATGCCCATTCACATAATTATGAGTAATTTGGTGCGAACATTCTACGGCAGGGGCACAGGAACAACAAATTTAGTGAAAACAAGTGGCTGCTTCTCTTCATATTCTGTAGCATGTAGTGCTATTTTCTCAGCACAAAATGCATTCCGGGTCAATTTTGGGTTCAAGGGTTCATTTTTTACGAAGAAAATGGTGCTAAATGCTGGGTTACAATCCTCTCATAATTCCACATACTTGTGCATAATTTAGCTGTAGTTTATCAAAATTATGCAACAGTAAATTACAGAGGTTACGCCCACCCCTAGCAATATTACCTGTTGTTCACAAACCTTATGTCAGTTCTGGAAGAAATTGGAGTATTTGTTGAGGAGGTGGGATCCCACCACAAATAATATTCCCAATCCTTGTCAGGGTGAATTACTAAAGTCACTAAATAAACCTGTTGTTAGAAATTGGGTTATGACGAAACACAAGCAAACCTCAAACTAACCTTTGCTTAACTCTCTGTGCTTAACTCTCTGGTAGCTTGGCATAAAAGCAGTCAGGCTTAACTTAGAGGCAATGTGTAAAGTATTTATGCAGCACTTCAAATAGTAGTAAAGTGAAAACACAGCTCAAGAAAAATCCCACACCAATTTTGAAAAATTGAGTAAAATTGAATAAATGATTTGAGATCAAAATAACAACAATCGAAATCAGTAGAGCTGAAGATATGTAGTTTTAAAGACTTAAGTGAAACAGTGCCTAAAAGCAAAATGCATCACTCTCGGTTATCTGGTTGTCTCAACCCAGAAAAAGTCACAAGTTCAGGACAAATGCGATGGAGCATGGGCCAAATACAGGGACCAGGTTAGTCACTCCAAAAAGGGTTACCTTCAAAAGCCCAGCACGAAGAGTTCCATTCGAGGTGGAGGGGGCTAAGTAGAATGAAGAGTAGGATGGGTGTCGCGGACAGTCATCGCTGTTGCTCGAAGGTCCTGTCTGGCATTGTAGACGATCGTTGCTAGAGATATACGTTGGCATTCACCTCGGGATGTCGATACTGTAGTGCAAAGTGCAGATCTCGCATTGCCTGTCAGCACTGGCGGTCGCTATGGCATGAAGAGTTAGGTTCACTGGAGTTTTGCGTTGGTGGATGGTGCGGGCTGCAAGATTTTGAACATGAACAGTCACAGAATGCCCAAAACTTCAGGCTTTCTCCTTTTCTTGGGAAGCAAGCTCAACCGATGCCACACCAAGGGTCTAGGACCTGAGAGGCACCTCTTGGAGATCAGACATCCACGCCAGCAGATGCCAGCAGGGCTCGGGCAGTTCCAGTTACAGGTTCAGTTTAAGATCTAGTCATTAAGGCAGATACTGGGAGGCCTCTGGAGCTTGTCATGTCCCTGTAGCTCAGAGCAAGAAGTCAGTCAGCTGACCTTTGGAGTCACTTCAGCCTGTGATGAAGGCTGCAGGTCCAGTCTTCCTTCTCAGCAAGCAGGGCAGTCCTCAAGCAGCAGGGAGTCCTTCTTCTGTAGTATCCACAGGATGAAGAATTGGGTCTGAGGGTTGACTATTTATACTTGGTGCCAGCTTTGAAGTAGGAGAAGGTTCAGGAGCGTTACACTCCCAGAGGTGGTTGTAATTTCCTGCCTCCCAGGAATCTGGGGACACAAAAAAATAGTGTCAAACCCTTTGTGAATGTGCTCAAGCACAATCTTTGTGATGTGCAAGTGTGGTATGTGACTCCTCCTAGTCAAAGATGAGCCATCCTGCCAACACCCGTTCCCCCTTTGTCTCACTGTCTAGGAGTAATACATAATGATGTGACCCAGGTTACAGGCTGCAGGCACCAAATGTTTAGGATGAGAAAATGCTAACTTTCTAAAAGTGGTATTTTCAGAATTGTGATTTAAAATCCAACTTTATTTTTAAAGAGGCTTTTAAATTACACATTTTTAGACACCAAACTTGACATTCCAACTTGCTCCCAATTGACAGTTATCGCTAACCCAATGCAACCCTATGGGAGAGGCAGGCCTTGTAGTAGGGAAAAATAGTTTTTCACTTATGACATGTAAAAGTTAAAATTAACTTTGCAACTTTTTTAATACACTGCACCCTGTCCTATAGGTCCTACCCTCTGTCTTAAAAGGGAAGGTGTATGCCTGGCAAGTAGCTTTTCTTTCCAGGTAGAAATGGCAGCTTAAAACTGCAATCATAGGCTGAATTGGAAGGCCCGAGACATGTTTAAAAGGGCTACTTAAGTGGGTGGCACAATCAGGGCTGCAGGCCCACTAGTAGCATTTAATTTACAGGCCCTGGGTACATGTAGTGCCACTTTAGCAGGGACTTACAAGTAAATTAAATGTGCCAATTGGGTGTAAGACAATGCTACCATGTTTAAAGGAGAGAGCACAAGCACTTTAGCACTGGTTAGCATTAGTAAAGTTCACAGAGTCCTAAAAGCCAACAAAAATTGTGTCAGAGTACAAGCTAGTGAAGGCAAAACGTTTGGGGGTGATTCTTCAGAAAAGGCAAAGTCCAAAAGTAAGGAACATTAAATCCTCCCTGGCTCCTGCTCATCCTTGCTGTTTTAGCAATCAGATCATCACTCTTATCTAATTACATACCTTGCTAATTTACCAATTTCACATATGGTTGCAGCACAGCAACATGGCTTTGGCTTAAATGGAATAACCATCTTCCACCGGAAGACCGAACACAGAAGTAAGAGGTGTCCCTCAGCGTACCTCTAGCTCAAAATCTATGCCAGGATCTTATCTGTTTTTTAACTGTTTTAATTGAATAAATTAAACTTGAATGTACTTTCACTTTTAGTGAATTACTCACCGGTAGCAAGAGCAGGTGCTCCTCTTTCCGGCAGGCAGGCAGACACCATAGAGTGCGGTAGAGAGGTAGAGTTACCCCTCTCTACCACAAAGTGCACTCGGTGTCAGAGGTCAGTAGTCTAGTTTCTATACCTCTGATGCTTAAAAATGAAGGCTGGGCAGCGGGCGCAGAGCGGAGACCGAACATAGAAGTAAGAGGTGTCCCTCAGCATACCTATAGCTCAAAATCTATGCCAGGATCTTAACCCTTTTCTAACTGTTTTAGTTGTTTAAATTAAATTTGAATGTGCTATCATTTTTAGTGAATTACTCACCGGTAGCGAGAGTGGGTGCTCCTTTTTCCAGCAGGCAGGCAGGCACCATGGGGTGCGGTAGAGAGGTAGAGTTAACCCTCTCTACCATAGAGTGCACTCGGCATCAGAGGTCAGCAGTCTAGCTTCTAGACCTTTGATGTTTCAAAATGAAGGCTGGACAGTGGGCGCAGCGACACCAAAGGCAAGCCAGTCTGCGCCATTCCGCGCCCGAACAGGGCCAAGGGCCAGGAACCCTCCCCTAATTCAGCAGCAATGGATCATCTATGCTAGTAACCAGTTACGCAGATTCAGGCCTCCCCATGAACCACTTTGTGAGAGGGGCTGGCAACTTGATAGTGGGTTAGCGGGAGCTCAGGTATGCAGGCACTGCAACTTTGAGATAAAAGTGCCTGTTGAGCTTAAAATGAATGCTCGTAGCTCACGCACAGAGATTAGGGCCTGGAAACTAGGCCTAATTAACAGTAGATCTCTCCCTAAACACAAACTGAACTCTGCCTGTTACTAGAGGTGGCAAATCTCGACGCCTTGTTCATTACTAAAAGCTGGCTCAATGACAGCTCCACCACAGATATTTTAATGGCCCTCCCCAGGATTTCAAATCTATAAACTGGATCATATAAGGAAGGTGGGGGGTGGACTTGCCATCCTGATGAAAGATTAATTTAATTGCGTCATTAACCCCCTCCCCATCCACGACTGTGAAAGTTGCGAATTCACCATTACCTTTTCCCCAACATAAACCTTTTCAGGACTAGTAATATACAGGCACCCGGGCCCCTATGGGGAGTTTTTAGATAGTCTGACCGACACTCTAGCCAGCTTTATGCTGAAAAAAGCCCACATCACCATTTTAGGAGATTTAAACTTTCACCTTGAGGACCAGAATCTCCGTAGTGTCAAGAGGCTGTTGCTAGATCTCGAAGGACTACAACTAATTTAGCTGATAATGTCTGGCACACACATCAAGGGACATATACTTGATTCACTAATTTCAATTGACCCTTATATTTCAGCATCTCCCCTAACACCTGTACCTTGGTCAGACCACTACTTTATCCCATTTGCACTCTGCAATAGGGAAGTCGGAAAGAAAAATCCCCAACCTTCGGTAGTTACGAAGACGAGAAACTGGTCTAACCTGAACGTAGACACATGGGGCGATCTCATAGCCTCATCGGCTCCCAAGACACAGGGTAAGGTTGAAGAAGCATACTCCAACTGGGAAAGCTGGATTACACAATCACTGGATAAAATGACCCCTAAAACGACTGCTAAACAAAAACTACGCTTAAAAGGGCACCATGGTTTAACGCACAACTATCGTCTCTAATGAAAAACTGAAAAAAAATTAAAAGGGAATGGGGGAAGACTTACGATATACAACTTAAAGCCAAGTATAAGGTAGCCATCAGACCCTACTATAACATTATTAAAGAGGCACAGGTAAAAGATTAGACAGGCTCAGAATTCATCAAAGGAACTCTTAATAGTGGTCAAATCATTAACCTCCCTAACTCATGACAACCATATTGCTGAGGCTACGTAGGAAAGATGTAACGATCTAGCCACTTACTTTCCCAAAAAAGTTATGGATATTTATAGCTCCTCCCAGATGGGGAGAGAGACATCTACAAAGCAGGAAAGAGATCAGGTGCAGATCTCTTCCACGACTGCCCTCACTCGCTTTCCACTCATTAACACAAATGATGTGAGATCACTGATGGATAAGGTTAAATCAGGCTCACCATTTGACCCTGCCCCACCTCATGTTCTTAGTAAGGTCACAGAGGTTCTACTCATGACTCTGGGTAAAATCATGAACCTCTCATTAGAGGCGCGCAAAGCACCAAGAGCATGTAAACATGCAATAATTAAACCATTGTTACAAAAAATCTAATTCAGACCCTGCTCAAATACGGAACTATTGTCCTATCTCACTTCTACCATTTATTGGTAAATTATTAGAGAAACATGTCAATGAAGTGCTGACAGAATTTCTGGAAATGAACCAATGCCTCCATCCCACACAGATGGGTTTCCGCGCACAGCACAGCATGGAATCAGCGCTATTAGCAGTGGTGGAAGAATTGAAAATTACGCTGGACCAAGGAAGGTCAGACGCTATTCTACTTCTTGACCTTAGCGCGGCATTCGACACCCTGGACCACCATACTCTGAAAAATAGACTGGTGGATCTTGGCATTCAAGAAAAAGCCCTAGAGTGGCTGTTATCATTTTTGGAGGGAAGAACTTTTCAAGTTATGAAAGCTAATCTTTTCTCTAAGACTATGCAACTGACTTGCGGGGTTCCTCAGTCCGACATTGTTTAATGTTTATAAAGGACCACTATCACGGATAGCCCAAGAGTTCGGTATCTCTATGATATCTTATGCAGATGACACACAAGTGGTAGCCTCTCTGGTCTCCAGGACCAATGCTGCATCTGACAGTTTTGCACCCTGCCTGGAAGAGTTGTGGAATGGATGACAAGCAGCTGTCTGAAGCTGAACGGGGACAAAACGGAGCTGATGGTCCTCGGAAACAATGCAGTTCCCAAGCCTTTGATCAGTGGGCCTAAATGCCGAGGTAGTCCACCAACTTCGAACGTGACTATCAAAAATCTTGGCTTTTGGCTCAAAAGGGAATTAACAATGGAGACCCATGCCAAGAAACTGGCAGGCACCTGTTTCGGATTACTCAGAATGCTCTGCATAATACTGGAGCGTATTCCTGTGCAGCTCAGAAAGACAGTAATCCATTCCCTGGTCACATCACGTCTGGACTATGGAAATTCTCTCTTCCTGGGGGCACCAAGATATGTCATCAAAAGACTCCAAGTTGTCCATAATGTGGCAGTAAGACTGCTGTATAAGGTCCCAATACAGAAACCATCCAGGAAGCATCTCAAAGCTCTACACTGGCTTCACATTGAGACTAGAATTAAATTGAAGGCACTTCGTCTGACACACAGAGCCATACATACCAAGGGCCCAAGTAAAACCAAAGACCTGATGAGCCTTTATGTCCCAAACAGAAGCCTCAGATCTCGCTGTGAATTATTTTATTATTGGATTTATAAAGCGCATAGCTGCCCCAGCAACAGGGCCCCCCAGCAACGAGGCGTCCCAGCGCTTCCCAAAGAACAGGTGCCAAAAAATGCTCCAACCAACACAGACCAGTTACGCCGGAAAGAGCTAGGTCTTTAAAGCCTTTTGAAAGATCATATGATTCTGGAGACCTCTGACAGAAATCGGGAGGGAATTCCAGAGATGGGCCGCCTGGACCTTAAAAGAACGTCCACCAGCTCTGACTCTTTGAAAATGGCTACTAGAAACCACCAGAATTAGGAGAGCCGGATGGGGGGGATAGATCCTTTGCGCATCTGGCACCCAAGCTGTGGAATTCTCTCCCAGGCGAATTTAGACTTCTGGAAACTGAAGCAACCCTCTGAAAATTGATTAAAATGGATTAAAACCTGGCTGTTCCATCAGTATCAGTAATCCTTCTCTAACTTCTGCATTGTATTGGTCTCCTAGCGCTGGGAAGCCCTTGGGCAGTTACACGCTCTATAAAATCTCTTAAAATAACATAATATAACAGCGTCTTAAAAAGCCCAGTGTGGATCCACACCTTCTATTCAAATAAAGCAATAGCCAGATGGAACTAGAAGTCTCATAACATAACACCTTCATAAAATACCCAGTGTAGGTTCGAACCTTCTATTCAAATAAAGCAATAGCCAGATGGAAATAGAACTCTGAATGGCATTGGGTGCTCTCCACCCCTCCATTCTTATCCGTGCCTGAAGGAGTGCATTGGCATCTTCAAAGAACCCTTGGTGTGAGTTATCTCATTCCTACGTCACACCTAACAAATAAAGCTGAACCACTTCACTTTAAATATCCAAGTAGTAATTTCCAGAGACTCAGAGAATTATCCTTGCCCCTTGGCTTTTTAATGCATTCAAGCTGATTTTCAGTCCTAAGCGGAAAATTCACAGATCTTGATCTGCTTTGAAGGAGAACAGGTCAACTTCTTAGTCTTTGAAACCTTTATCATCCACTTATAGAAACAGACGAAGAAACACTGTCTAAGCCTCAGTGGATTGAAAACAGAACTTTTGTGGCTTCACACGATTAAACCAAACCAGCTACGATTCAAGGAGTCATCGTCACTGGACAATACCAACTCAAGCATCCAAACTAGGAAACCCAGATGTTTACTTTCACCTGCCACTCTGTTGGCTCCTGAAGTTAATTCTGTGACAAAGACTGAGCACCTCCAACAAGTCTTAACTCAACATACTCATACTCTCTCACCAAAATCCTAGAACTGGAGGAGTGCAGAACATAGCATCTTGGTAACATTAGGCGTGGAGACTTAGATTCTATGAACAAACTAAGCCTGGATTTAAAACAGCAACAGCATCATTATACATTTGTGAGGCATCCGGAGACGTCTCTTGTCTGCCAGATCTTTCTGAACAACCAACCTACAGAAGACAGGGGCAAGAAAAAGGTAATGGACAATGGAACACGATAACAACCAGTAACTGACCTTCACCCATCATTAGCATGAGCTGCCCTGGAAGTGCAGGGTTAATCTCTTTTCATCCTGATTGTAGAACTTTACAAGGACTTGCAACATATTGTGAAAGTGAAATAACTTCATTTACTCTCCTCTCTAACTCCTTAGTCACCTCTGTTGTCTCCTGTCTCCCACACCCCCTTAACTAGTGCCTTTTCCCTGCTTCTTGGCACTCTGCAGGTGCACAAAAGCCACACATACTGCCTGACAAATCACCAATAGGGTCAGTGGTTAATTTGTAAAAAAATGAGTGCTGGGGCTCCCATCAGCAAACAGCTTGCAGCATTTCTCCTGTTAGTGTCACCTAAAACAGAACCAGCTACTAACCATGGAAGTGGGGAGAGGATATGGTGCAATGGCCAGAGCTACAGACGGCAGAGCTGGAGAACCAAGTTCAAGTTTCAGCAGTCGGCACTACATCCTGTGATTCTGCACAAATCACTTAATCTCCCTGTAAATTAATGTGTCCTTAACTGGTGCTCATGAAAAGCGCTGGTGTTGATGATTAAGTGCTGTTGCTGAGCACCGGAAACCACAGGCTCAAATTAAGCACTGTATAGGGTCGGGCTACAATGACAGAGTGATCTGCAAAGTTTTTCGTCCTATATCCGTTTCACAGTGAGGTTGACGCGTCAGCCTTCACAGTGGTTGCCAGTAGTATTCTATACCTACCCAAGCAGAGACGGATATTTGGTTTGAACACTCAGAGCACTTTTGCAGGCTCCACAGCCAGTCACTCTACATGGGGCCTGTTTCCATGCCCACGCCACTTCTGCTTAAAAAGGGTTTACGAATATGCTGCGATCCCCATATCCGCTTCCACCAGTGAACGTCGCAGAGGTTTGTGGGAGCTGCCTGGCAGCCCCAGAGGGCACGTCCATCACGGCATATCTCTCCTCCCCGCAGGCGCCATATGATTCTTCCCCATTCAGGCAGCAAATCTCACATGTAAACAATGCACCGACAGCAGATCTCATGAAAACATTCCTGCCTCAGCATCCTGCGAGAATACCACTTCGGAGACCAATCCAATTAGTGTGCTGGTTATGAAATTAACCATAATTGCAAGAGAGAAATCTAATGTTTTGCCAACTGAAGAAGCAAGCAGAATAGAAAGAAAACACAAATTACCTCTAAGAATATTATAGGCGGAAGAGGGGGGGGGGGGCATGGGGAGGTAGAGGCAGGCGGGTGGAGGGCATAATATGACAGAGGAAGGTAGAAGGGAGAAAAATAGAACTATGGGTAAACGTGGATGGGAGGACAGATGGAGGGAGGAGCTAGGCAGGGGGGTAGGTGGGAAGTGCAGTGGTTATGGTGAAGGAGTGGTTAAGGAAGGGAGAGGTATAGAGAAGAATAATATACATAGAGGGGGCCAGCTAGATAGGCCAGAAGTGGTGCAACGATACAAGGTCAGGAGAGAAGAAAATGAGAGGGGAATAGGTGGATGAAGGAGTAACTAGGAGAAGCAAGCACAACATGAAGGTACAAAGTAAGTGGGAAAGGTGTGCAAGAGAGAGGTGACAATCAAGGGAAGTGTGACGGACACAGGTGTAATCAGAGGGTACGTACAAAGAAAAGAAAGGGGCAAAGGAAAGAGGAAAGAGGATAGGAGAAAAATTGTAAAAGAAGCGTACTGATGTGGGAGGAAAGATCAAATGAGGATGAAAGGAAAGGCATGGGGCAAGAAAGTGAACCGATGAGGGTGCAGGAAGGCGACTGTACAGCTAGTAGTCAGAGGAAGGGTTTGGGGGCAAAGATGTAAATAGTCCTTCTGCAACAAGCCTTGGAGAAAGCATGATAGAAAGAATACAAAAAATATATAAGGCAAAAGTAGAGCTAGATTTAGATGAGGAAAGAATGTGGTACAGTGACTGAATCTGCTGAAAATGTGAAGAATGCTGTGTTACAGGAAACGCTTTCATTCAGAGTCTCACCATTCTACAATAGAACATACAGATTTTGGCCTCAATCTGGTTCATATGTTTGGACTTAGTAACCCTTAAAGACTCCTCCCCATCCTCTGCTCTGTGGTGGATGTGGAAGAGCACATTTGAACTGCGTTGGCCACTGTGCCACCAGGGCATCCTCTTCTCTTCCTTTCCTCCAACTCAGCTGTTTCAGTCTTAGTGAGTCCCCTCCACGGGAATGACAGCAGAGCCTTTTCATTGCAGGAGGTGCATCTTCAGACGATACTGTGCCTCAGTAGTCATTCTGTGCACTCGTGACACTCTGGCTCATTATTCATAGAATATTCTGATAGACCATGTCTCAGAGTCAGTGCTATTCATTTGTGGTCCCTGTGGCCCAGTAGTTGTGCTGTGCCTTATGGAACCATTGCTTAGCAGTAGTTCTGCCCATTTCTGGACCTGTGACTCAGTAATATTGTCGAGCACAGCCAGGTCCCTGGATTCATGATAGTGTGGTGCACTTCCAATTCTGTCCCTCAGGAGTCACGCTGCCTATTTATATCCCTCTGGCTCTCTGGTAGTGCTGCGCAGTACTGGTTGTATGGGTCATGGTAGTGCTGAGTCCTTAGTCCTATGGAAGTTCCACCTCATGGATGGATGACTGTGCATGCTATTACTTCCCCTAGTAGCAACAGTTGAGACCTCTGTGGGTAGGAAGACTCCGCAGTTGGCAGTGTCTTCCTGAGCCTAACAGCTCACAATCCTGGCCCCAACCCTCAGTGCTAGTGATGCATGTTACTGGTCCAAAGGTTCTACAGTTAAAAGACAATAATGCGTGTTACTGGCCCATTGACAGCACACCACAGTCTTCAAAGCTAAGATGAATGTATGCATATTGGTATTCACATAGCACAAACCTAGTTGGGAAGAGTTAAACTAGCTCATTAGCAATGGAGAGCTGCACAAAGCATAGGTTTGTAGTACATTGCTTACTATTAGACGGGATGTAGTTCTGCTTTACAATGCTCATTGAATAGATCTGTCTTCTGTTTCTTTATGAATTGCAAGTGTGTCAGTACGTTTCTTTTCTTGCTGGCAATGTTGTTTCCGATTTTGGGAGCACAGATGGAGAGCCCCAGCCTTCTGGTTCTAAACTGCAAGGGGCTCGGCACAATTCTGATCTCAATAGGGATGTTGTTCCAGATCCTGGTTGCAGTGATGGAGAGGACCAGCCTTCTGGTTCTGAATAGCAAGGTGGTTGGAACAGTTCTGCTCTCAAAAGGGATGCTCTTCTAGAACTACAATGCAATGAGTGAGAAGACCATCCTTCTGGATCTGAGCTGCAAGGGGTTCGGCACAGTTCTGACCTCGATAGGGATGTTGTTCCAGATCCTGGTTCCAGTGATGGAGAGGACCAGCCTTCTGGTTCTGAATAGCAAGGTGGTTGGAACAGTTCTGCTCTCAAAAGGGATGCTCTTCTAGAACTACAATGCAATGAGTGAGAAGACCATCCTTCTGGATCTGAACTGCAAAGGGTTCGGAACAGTTCTGACCTCGATAGGGATGTTGTTCCAGATCCTGGTTGCTGTGATGGAGAGGACCAGCCTTCTGGTTCTGAATAGCAAGGTGGTTGGAACAGTTCTGCTCTCAAAAGGGATGCTCCTCTAGAACTACAATGCAATGAGTGAGAAGACCATCCTTCTGGATCTGAGCTGCAAGGGGTTCGGCACAGTTCTGACCTCGATAGGGATGTTGTTCCAGATCCTGGTTCCAGTGATGGAGAGGATCAGCCTTCTGGTTCTGAATAGCAAGGTGGTTGGAACAGTTCTGATCTCAAAAGGGATGCTCTTCTAGACCTTCAATGCAATGAGCGAGAAGACCAGCCTTCTGGATCTGAGCTGCAAGGGGTTCGGAACAGTTCTGACCTCAATAGGGATGTTGTTCCAGATCCTGGATGTGTAAATGGAGAAGACAAGACTTCTGTTGCTCCTCTTCTTTCACTTTTTCATCTCCGGTCAGGTGATCCCCTGCTAGGGTATGCCACTGTGGGCAACACATTTTAGCAGTAAAGTTATATGCCGATGGCCAGTTGACATAGTGCTACCTCTGGTGTTCATGAGACTACATGTGTTAACCTCATACTAAGTGTTCAGTAAATGCAAAGGGCCCAGGCATGGTCTGACTCTAAACTCCAGCCCAGGGCACTACATGTGAGTCTCAACCACAGTACCAGAACCTCAGAAAATATACCATGAGGTATAACGTATGGATCTAATACGAGGAGCGACAGGATCTGAGCGGTCTGATGGTGGAATTAGGAAGGCTGAGAGCATAGGCAGGGGGTGGGGGTGGACAGTGGCAAGCAGCCCCTTGAGAGCACAAGGATCGCAGGAAGCAAAATTACAAAGCTGCTTTAATTAAGGGCAATTAGTCTGAAAGGGAGCCCCGGGGATTAGGGAAGGATAAAAGAGGTGATGCGAACACTTAGAGGTAAATTATGAAGGGGCTGTGTCGGAAGGGATTTAGTTTGTTACTTGTAGCTACTAACACAATAAAAACAAGAAAAGCAGACATTGCCCACAAGCAGGACAATAAGAGCAGGGCTTGGCGTTCTTTCATCATTCTAGCTAATGGACTGTGGGTCCCTTTGTTGGAGTGCGGGGGTCAGTGAGTGACGTGCACATAGTGTAGTCGCTAGGTGAGAAAATTGCTTTATGCAACTCCAATTATAGGGTTATCCTCATTTAGACCAATTTATATTTTTCAGCTTCCTCTTACCATGCAATTTTCACTTGTGGAAGAGTTGGTTCGAGCAGAAAATGTTTTTAGAAAACTGCATCAGATGTGTAGTGTGGCTTCATGCGCCGTGCTGGCAATAAAGACGAGCCACAGTACTGCATAACTTTAGAAACGGTTTTAAGAATACAGTTAGCTGGTTTCTTGTGCATCTTTTCTATGCGAGAGATCAGCTTTCGGCAGATGATATCCCACACGTAATATGCAAAGTATATATCGTAGAAAGAATTTTGCACGAGTTCCTATTAGTTTAATCAGTGGCGGCTCTTCCACTAAGGCGGAGGAGCGTCGCCGCACTGCTCAAAAGGAAAAATAAAATGATAACAAAATATAATTATTATCATTTTATTTTCCCTTTTGCAGTCAGTGGTGGGTTGGGGCAGGGCTGCCCAGAGAGGGAGGAGTGCTGTGCACTCCCAATGTGCCCATGAACTGTTTGGCCAGCTCTCTTGGGCCGACCAAACAGTTCATCCACACTTTGCATGTTCCTACCAGGCTGCATTACACAGCCTGGTGAGGAACATGCACAGGCTCCTTATTCCAGTCTGAGCGCCGATCCACGGAGCTCAGACCAATCACAGGGCTGCGTTTCATTGCAGCGTTGTGATTGGCTCAGGGGAGCCTGTGTGCCCGTTTGCTTACTGCTGCCGGCCGGGACAGGAAGATGAAGAGGACGAGGATGGAGGAGAAGCGGCGTCCGGCCGTTAAAGGTAAGGCTTTTTTTAAATTGCGTTCCTCTTGACCCCCCCGCCTCTCCACTACTTAGTTTATTCCTATGTCAATCAGTCAATCAAATGACCTTGGTTAAGTGTAGAGCTGATTCGACTGAAGCATCTCGGTGCTGTAGTAGACAGTATAGGCGGGCCAAAGTAACTGGGGACTAAACAGAATCACATACCCAGGTTTTGTGTTGCCTTTTGATGGCTGACAGAGACTCAACCTGCTGTAGATTAAAAGGAAGACAGTTCCATAATTTTGTTGTGCATACAGTAAAGGTGCTGCTGGCACAACAAGACTTCAAATATTTTGAGATCAGCTGAAGGTGACTATTATTGGATCTAAGTACCCTCCTTTGAGTGTATGGAGACAGTCTATTCAACAGATAATGTGGGACCTCAACATGATAAGCTCTAAAAGCCAATGTCAGAGCTTTGAAGTTGATTTGCTGTTCCACCGGGAGCCAGTGTTAATCTTTCTACTTTCTGCCTATATTTGGTCATTGCAGCATGGGGCTTCCAGTTTCCACTGTCATTTGCTACATGTCCAATGCATTTGCATTTTATCACTAAAATCCAGATAAAATATATGGCTTGATGCACTAATATAGGATTTGTAAAAATTGATTGCAATTTGAAAACAGACATTTTGCAAACCGAGCTATATGTTGGATCACAAAATAGCAAATCGAAGTGGGTCACAATATGACTTACCTGTTGAAAATATGTGAGATAGGTCGTAAACTGTGGCACAGTATGATTCACTGCCATCAGGGGGAAGGTGGTCAGCTGGAGTCAGCAGACCAGCTTCTCTGTGATTGCATTTAAATAAAGCAATTGTTTTTACAATTTACCCCACATTTAGTATCCACATGGTACAATCTCCACCTATTTAGTCTTGTTAGATGGATTTTTGTTTAGTTTAACCCACTAAATCGGTCTCAAACAACTGGTTACCGAACCTACCCAAATCGCAAGACATGTACTCGACCCCATCCTCTCTTCCAGCGACAGAGTCAAGTACAGCTACACCAAACAGCTGACCTTGACCTACCGCTACAGCATCCATTTCACCACCTCAAGACCCACCAATGCCGGCATCGTGCCCCCCCAGATCCATGCGCAGAGACTGGAAAAAGACACCCAGACTCAACACCCGATGCACACAAAGCAGCAAGGTAATTCTCCCGATGGATCACAGAATGTGCCAACACAATCGCCCCTCACAAAGACAGCCAACACCAAAGGACTAACCAAAACAGCCAGATGGTTTACAGAGGAACTGAAAACCACGAAGGACATCAACCGGCAACTATAAAGGAAGTGGCGCATTAGCAAATAACACGGAAGATCGCACCACCTTCAAGACAGCACTCAAAGAGCACCTACACCTCCTGAAAGATACTAAGATAAACACCCTAGCAGACCGCTTTGAAGCCAGCACAAACCACAGCAAGGAACTCTTCACCATCGTGAAGGAATTCTCCAATCTCACGGCCAATGAGAACAACATTACACCCTCCCAAGAACTATCCCCACCCTTGCGAACTTCTTCCATGACAAGATCTCTGCCATCTACGAAAACTTTGCATCCCCACACCCTCCGCACCAAAAGTAACAACCAACTGATACCCATGGGTGAGAAACTTCCATTACAACATGGCTGCTACACCGCATTGTATTTAGTATGCATGCGTTGCAACGCATACATCGTTAGCAAACGTAGCCTTTTCCATGCATGTCTTTACAATGAATTACATTGTAAAGGTGTGTATGGAAAAGGTATAGGTGTGGCAGCATGTATGCTTAGGGATCATGAAACAGGGACTCTTTTCTTTGCATGTAATTCCAGTACCACATTTGCCTCTTGTGTTGTGGTACCAGTTTGCGGTTCTGAAGGCTATCGGTGTTGTTAGAGGAACCCCTTCTGTTTCCTCTTTACGACATGTGACACGCCAAAGAAGAGCTACAGATGAGGGGAAATCATGGAGAGGTAAGGGGGATTGGAATTGGGGCAGGGGGCTATGGATTTGCTGTTTTGAGCTGGGGGGAGTAGTTTTTTGAAGGGCTGCGGTGTCCCGGAGGGGTCAAATGTGAGGGCTTAGAACAGCGGGATGGGTAGTTCTTAGAAGGGCTTACAACGAAAAGCGAAGTAAAGGCATGTGTGGTAAAGGCATGTTTGTGGTAAAGGTTATGTGTGGTAAAGGCATTCGCATTGTAACACATGCATAGTAAAGGCATGCGTTGCAACGGAATCATTATAATGTCATACAATCCCCATGGACATATCCCAAAACACATCCGCACCCAGTGGGACCTCCTCACCATGCAAGGCATTATCTCCACCTCCATCTGGAAGTCCGTTCACTCAGGGGCACCCATGGACGCCTGCCCCCACCACGTCTTAAACCTTGGAAGCAAGACAATCGGCGATGAACTCAGGAAAGTCCTGAACACCTCCTTCCCTGAGGACTGGAAAACGAGGTTCTGCCCCTCCTAATAAAACCATACGCCGACCCAGCTGCACTGAATAACTTCCGGCCCATCTCTCTGCTCCCATTTCCTGCAAAATTCCTTGAGAAAGTGATCTACTGGCAATTCATCCACCACCTGGAGCATCACAACCGCTTTGACCCCTCCCAATCTGGATTTTGAGCCAATCACAGCACCAAGATAGCCCTGATCGCAGCCACAGAGGAGAGCAGGTCCCTCCTGGACTGCAGCAAAACGGCATCCCTCATCCTTATGGACCTGACAGCAGCATTTGACACTGTCTCATGTCACACCCTGATCAAAAGGCCCCAAAACATCAGAATCCAGTGGCACGCCCTCAAATGGATTGCATCATTCCTCTCGGGAAGTACCTAGAGAATCCACCTACCACCATTCACATCGGAGCCCACGAACATTATCTGCGGAGTTCCCCAAGGATCGTCCCTGAGCCCCACTCTCTGCAGCACCTACATGACCCCCCTGAAACACACCGTCAGATCACACAGACTTATTATCATCTCCTATGCTGACGACACCCAGCTCATGATCTCACTGACCGAAGAGCACACCACCACTAGAGCCAAGTTCCACACCTCCATGCTGAACGTCACGGAAAGGATGAAAGACAACAGTCACAGACTCAACACTGACAAAACGGAAGGCCTCTTCTTCATGAACAACACCTCACCCTGAAACAACACATGGTGGCATGTAGAACTCAGCCCCGACAGACCATGCTCGGAACCTCAGCCTCTCCCTGTACAGTCAGCTATCGATGAAAAAGCAGGTTAACACAGTCTCATCCACCTGTTTCCACACCCTCTGCATGCTCCGCAAGATCTTCAGGTGGTTCTCAGTTAACATTGGAAGGACCATCACGCATACCCTCATCACCACCAGACTGGACTATGGAAATAAACTCTATGTAGGAAGCACAGCACGCCTCCTGAAGAGACTTCAGACAATAAAAGACAGCGGCAAGAATCGTTCTCGACTTCCCTAGAAGGACCCACATCATAACCCAGCTCAGGAAACTACACTGGCTCCCGATACAGAAGAGATGCCAGTTCAAGATGCTGACACATGCTTACAAAACCCTGCACAACGAAGGACCAGCATACCTCAACAAACGCCTGACCTTCCACCAACTGGCCAGACACCTCCGATCTGCCTCCCTCTTCCTCACAGACACCCTCCAGATCCGCTGAACCAACCACTGAGGACGCTACTTTTCGCACCTGGTGCCCAAGACATGGAACAATCTTCCCCTTCACCTCAGGACCATCCAATCACTCCAGCAATTCAGTAAAGAACACAAGACCTGGAAGTTCGATTGAAGACCATCACGCAGCAGTAAACTTCTCCAGCACCTCGAGACCCTCATGGGGGATTTGCAGCACTTTATAAATGTTTGATTGATTGACTGAATCAAATAACTGGATCTTAATAGGTTGCTAAAGGTTGCTAAAGGAAATCTCAGGTCTGGGAAACCATTGTCCTGCCAACATGGAACTATATGACAAATCTACACTCTATATATATCGATATTGAGTGTAGATTTGTCAGATAGCTTCATTTTGACAGGACACTGGTTTCCCGGACCTGGGATTTCCTTTAGTAACCTATTACAATCTAGTTATTTGATTCAGCCAATCAATCAAACATTTATAAAGCGCAGCAAATTTTTGTTCTGCAAGCATAATTCTGTGCAATTCCTGATTATTAGAGGACATGCGCTCTACATCATTTTTGTTTATCCTCTCTTGCTTGTGCTTTATGCATAGTTTCCTGGACGGAAACTGAACTTCATTTGAGTAGAAAATACCTTGTAGGCTACTGTGAAGCTGCTGTGTTCTGCAGCTGCATCTACTAGGCTAGAAAAGTTCATCCCATGACTAGAAAGTGCAGTGAAAATGTAATGAGAAGGAATCACACATTACATTTGTATGAGCGGGTACACCTCACTTACAATCTTCAAAAAATGACTGCTTAATGTAATTTCATTAGTACGTGTAATTTTCACAATGATTATGGGTGGTAGTGCTTAAATTGAGCCAGTGGTTTCCAGTACTCAGCACTGGCACTTAATTGTCTGCCACATGGTGGCGCTGTTTGTCTATTTTACAAATAAGTGCAACAACAGTTGTTTATTAATTGAATATACCTAAAAATGACTAATACCTGCTGCCCAAGCCATTGTTTTAGCTTTAGGGGCCTGGAATAGTCTGATTTGTCCTGTTTGTAGGACTGTGATGGCTAGTAGCTGTCTTGGTACTGTCAATGGCAGCGCTGGCAGGGCAATGAGTGGTGAAAGCTGCAGTGGCCTCCTGACGAGGGCCCTGGCACCTATTTATTTACAGATGAAGCACTGATGGCTGGCTTTGAATGGGGGGACTGCACAGTGTTGCCCATGTCTAGGGGTATACTCTTTTTCTGGATTGCAAAACTTAAATAGCCCAATTAGGTTGACCCTCTGCAGTCTTTAACATCCTGAAGCACTATGGTTGGATAAGGGGCGCTTCATACATTTGTCCACAGAAAGTCCTTCCATACGTTCCATACATCTGGACTATGTGCCTCTAGGAATTCAATAAGTGGTGAGAAGTAGGGAATGCTTTCCACTATAAACTCAAGCTCTAATCTGGGAATGTGGAGCAGGCTTGTGTCTGAGCTTGAGTCTGGAAGGTCCCCAGGTGACGGGGCATTGGATGGAGGGGGTCTTTGCTTATTTTTCAGCCAGTGCACTGGGGAGAGAAGCAGTTGTTAACAGGAGCCCAACAGCAAAAAGAGTTTCTATGAGTTCAATCCTATGTGTTAATTAATCTACTTTCTGCCTTTGTTTGGCCAATGCAAGGTAAGGCCGCCAGTTTCCACTTCTTCTAAAAAGATACGCATTTTTTGGATCAGGTTTCCAGATTCCCTTGTGCCAAATACGAGGGATGGTTCATTTAGGAGTCATTTAGGAGTTAAATGTATAGGATGGTACCAATGTTTCTTCAGTAGTGTGTTCTGAAGCACCAGATGACGGAACCATACAAAATTCAATATTCACCCTATTAACCACAGGCTCTCCAACATTTACCATTATGCCACTTGTGTTTTTTCAAAGTTTGAAAATTGTTGTGGGTGTCTTGCAGCTAGACTCTGATATGAAATGTATTAATGGGCGACAGAGCTCACATATGCAGGTGTATGTTTTAGACTGTACCTCTGTTGCACCTTACATACCTTTGTGATGCTTGTGAGCAAGTTATCTGACAGCTACAAAAAATGACGAGGTGAGAGTTGAATCTATAATTAATCAATTTACAAACCCATTGTGTCATACGTAATTAACTTTTCCTTTGCAGTATTAATCTGTTAAGGAATACCTAAAGCAAGCAAAGAGAATTTTAGACCAAACAGAAGGGAATAAAGAATTAAGTGCACTGGGCTACTAAACAGATCTTTAATCCAGAGTATTTGCTAATTTACTGACATTATCTCAGAATTAATAAATTAATAGATATGCACATCAAACAATTGTCAGAGATAAATATGAATTCTGAAAAGACTGAACTAAGTCCCATAGACACCTAGCTATCACAAGCTACATGGAATGTGCACATTCCTTGCACATTGATCGTTTGCGAATTGGAACTAACACTACTTAAATCCCACCTTTACACAAGATCTATGAATTGTAATAAACAGAGCAGCAACACTCTCAAGAAGGTGAATTTTTTATTGCCAAATCGGCGATGCAGCGAGCGCAAGGTCAATAGTTTTATTTATTTATTTACTTACTTTACTCCTTGATGTCGTATGTCCGACACCACTACCCCCCCACCCGAGCCCTCCCCCACTCTGCCCACCACCCTGCAGGACTCCCTCTGCGAGCCGCCACTGGTTATTTATAACATTAATGTGAACTGGAAGGGCACATCTTAAAAACTACACAACATAGCGTATGTGAGCAATGACAACTACAGTAGAGACTGCACTCTCCTGCGATGCAGTATCCATTATTTTTGGGATAATGAATTTTATGTGTCAGAGAATCACCTATCTTCCAGGCTGCATATGCAACCCACAAATAACAATTCAATTATTCATGCAAAAAGCAGCCACTTGCCTAGATCAAACTCCCAGTTGAGGGAGTTTCCCAGAAACAGAATACATTGTGTTGAGGAGACGACATTCAATTAGAATCTAGCAATTTCAAGCACAGGTTTTCAAGCTAGCGGCTATCTCAAAGAAAGATGCTTAGCAGTGGATAAAAGAACTCTGCTAGTACAAAGCAAAACAAAAAAAAAGGTTTCAATTCAAACTAACTGATAGAGACAATGGGGAAATCAAAGCTATGCCTTATTGTGAAGATAATTCTAGGAAAAGATCTCAGAAGCATATTACAGAACAATTGGCACGTTTAACTGCAGAATGTCACAGCCTGAAATAATGGTAATAACAGAGGTAATAACGAAAGTGGCAAAATCACAGATCAAAAATGATGAGAAATAAGCTGGACTTCTTTGAACGACGAAAGGAAAACAGAATCCGGTTATGGTTTTGCACACAATTCGAAAAACTGCCTCAAATGTTGTAAAACTCCATTTGTTATAGTAGAATAGATAAACTGTCACGCGATCTTTAACAGATAGAATAAATGCAGACTACATCCTATTATGCCCCTTAGCTCGCCAGAAAACAGAAACTATTTGAAGTACACTACAGTCGAGCCAGGGATTGACAAAGACACTGCAATGCACACATTTTATTATAAACTAAAATTGTGCACAAACTTGTGGGTTCAACATATTTTTTTACTTGATGACACATTAATTTCAATGGGTCGGTTGCACTTAAGATTAAGTACATCATTCTCAACAAGTAAATTGTGTCCACACCCACCCAAACGTCCATCTACTCTCACTAGAGGGCCTCAATTAGAGGTACTGTACGGAAATAAACATTAATACACCGGGTACTAGTCTTAGCAATCCTTTCCTGGAACATAGACTCTAATTATTAACTTAGGGCCGATTACGATTGCGGAAAGACTGCCACCGCCAGCCATGCGGTGGCGGTCCTTCCACAATCGGACTGTGATTTTCCCCCCACCACATTACGTTGGCAGGGGGAAACGCGTTCAGACCGCGGCGGATGCAAAGACGTTCCGTCACGGAACCGCCACAGGCAATCATTTCGATTGCCTGGCGGAGCGGTCTGCATCCATGAAATGGTGGCAGTGCCTAGCAGGCACCGTCCGCCAAATCACGATGCTGTCTCCAGCCAGCCTTTCCGTGGTGGGTAAACCATAATTGAAAGGCTTGTGGAGATTGGTTTCGGGGGCCTGTTGCGGGCAACCCCTTGTGTTGGGGGGAAGTGTGGGTGCACTAGGGGGTACCCATGGTACCCCCCTACATTTCACTGCAATAAGTGGCAGGCACTGTGTGGTGTCTGCCACATAGTGCAGTGAAATGCTCAACGTGCTACTTTGACATCACGTCAGGTGCAGCTGACAGCAGCACCCGCCGCAATGTTAAAATGCAAAATGTGACCGCCATGGAGGCGGTCGCATCCTGATTTGGTGTGCGGACCGCCGCATGTATAGCGGACGGTCCCGATCACCACCACGATGGCAGACGGACTCCAGTCCATCTGCCATCATAATGAGCCCCTTAGTCTGAACAGATTCAAATACATCTGTACTAGCAATTTGTGCAAGAGAAAATAGAGGAATACACTTAATTGAGTGAGGACCAGACCATGGCACATTCCTGCAGCCCAAACAGGAGAGAAGATTCTTCATTTATATTACTAGGATAAATGTGCTGAGAGGAAAAGGAATGTTGCTTAAAGAAAAAGTACGTTCCTATTTGTACTAATTACACATTGATATTTTAAAATATTCCTATTTTATTCCCATTTAAATCGTTTTGGGGAAAATTCACAAAGGCGTGTAAAAGTACCTAAAAGTGTACTAAAGTAGTGCTGCTCTGTGTACCCCAAAAAGGCCTTTACTAATAGACTGTCCCCATTAGAACTTGGATTTAAAATACAAACAAAAGAAAGGATCTTCAATGACAAGCTAAAACATTTTTATCATCATGTTCCATCAAATTCTGTAGCATATTAAAAGACAAGAATCTCAGTTGCCCCTAGATAAAAATAACAATTAAGTGGTGAGCATGCTGAATTGAATGCACACATTGATTGGTTTATAGTTCTGCAGACTCAAATAAATAGAATTGAAGTAATATAAGATGTAAAGTACATAAAATGTTATTCTGAAGTTTGCACCATTCGGTTGACATGGATCTTTCTGACTATATTATAAATTAACATGCTCTGTGAATAGATGGTCAATCAGAATCTTTATTACTTGATTGTCTGAGGTACGCCTACATACGTTTGAGATCTAAATTCATTGGCCATAATGCAATACATTCATGTGCAGTTGTGACTGGCTTCTGATGAACCCGCCCTATACAGCAAGGTCTTGCATGCGGACGCTCCATCCCATTATCAATTTGTCTGCCTTCATGACCAACTGTGATGCTGGATCTGTGAATCTCCTTATGCGTGGTAAGGTCAGTGGGTGGCCATGATAGTCCAGGAGATATATGTGTGTGCTGAAAGAGGCAAAAATAAATTCTAAAGTGGAGAGAAATGAGATCCCAAGAAGAGAGAACTAACAGATGCAAATGAGAGAAAACCTCGAGCAAAGATCGACAGCGGAACAAGCGCTAAAGACATAAAACCGAGAAATGGGCACAAAAATATGCTGACTACGGAAGAGAGAAATTGTTAGAAAGAAAATGGATGAAAGAGGTAATGTACACCTAGAAAGGGACTATAGAAAATGTTGTCGAATACCTTGGGTCATAGGACTGTATTAATGAGGAACATCGGGAGAGATTTGTGGAAAATGAGAACTAGAGCCATAGGGTCTGTCTGGATTATTCTGTGTGCCGCATTGGTAGAATTCTGTGTATGATCTTAATAGTAAGGTGTTCTGCAGGTCAGAATTGAAGGTCAGTGCAAAACTCTATTGCATTTCATTGCATGGCAAGGCATAGCGTGACGTGATACAGATGTAGAATAAGGTATATTTCTAGATTTGTGTATGAGCTTTATGCTGCTTCGAGAAGTGTAGGCTGCATATAGTAGGCGTGTAACTGTGCTGTATGTAACTGGGTATCTACCATGGAAGGAATCTTCACTATGTACGTAGCTTTGATGTTTGTTTTTTTTAAAACTATTTTTATTGTTAATCTTGCACACACTTGATTGTTACAGCAATTAACATTACCACCTCACATCATTGCCTCTATGGTATCAATGCACATTGACGAGTAGTTCTTACATTGGAAGATTACAATGTATTATTCCCTCCTGCTTGACCTATGCCTGGGGGTTTCCCCATTCTTAAGTACTATTGGGGCACATATGTGTCCCCTATGTGTGTTCCACTTGCTCCATATTTGTTTCCATTTCTTGGGGCACCCTCTCTCATCATAGACTGACATGTCTGCCACCATCGCCCAGTCCATTTCCCCCTCTCATTCTGCAATTTTAGGTGGGGCATCCACTCCACATTTTCGCGCAATGTTTTGTTTGGCTATAAAAAAGAGTGACCAGAATACATTCCTTACTTTTGAGGTCTGTTGGTCCCCATATATTGAGCAGACATAGTTGTGGTGCTTGTTGGATTTTCTTGCCTGTCACTTTATGAAGTTGTGCCCTCCAGTACCTTTGAATTAAAGGACATTCCCACAGAATGTGGAAGAATGTGCCTTCTGCCTTACAATGTCATCTACATGTAGATTCATCTTTTCGTTTCATTTTTGTCATAGTCTTACAGGAGTAATAGGCTATATGTAGGACTCTGAGTTGTATTAGTTTTAGCCTGGAGTTTATGGCAACTTCTCTAGGTGAAGCGAGTGCCTCCTACCACTTTTCATCTTCTAGTTCTCCTAAATTAACCTGCCATTGCGCTCGTAATTTTTTAAGGGGGTCGGACACTATGATATAGCTTTACCGTCAATTCAGTTGCATAGTAGTCTGTCCTCTAGCGGAGAAGATTCTGGAAGGTCTGATCCCAAAGGGAGGGCAGACATTAGTGCATGTCTGATTTGTAGATACCGGTAAGTCTTGGATGCTGCCATATCAAATTCTTCCTGTAACTCATCTAAGGGCTTGATCTTTCCTTTTGCCCATAAATCACCTGCTTTAGAGATGCCTATCATGTCCCATTTGTCGAACCCAGGCTGTTTGATCACTTCTCCAAGCATTTCCGTGTCCCATGCCAGCTGTTTTGTTACTGTGTGCCAGAGATGGACTGTTTGTTGCGTTGGCCCAGTTAGTACTTGTCGTTTAGTGTTTTTATATAGTGGCTGTCTGTAACTTCTAGGACCCATCAGAAATTTTCCATTTGATATGTGGGATCAGAGTGTGGGCTAAACACCTATTGAACAATAACGGCTAGTTGAGTTGCCCAATAATATTGTCGGATGTCCGGGAGGGCTATACCACCATCGTACCACCCCTTCACCAATTTACGTGTGGCTATCCTCGGGGGTTTGCCCTCCCATAGCAGTGCTCTTGTTTCATTTTCGATCTAGGAGAAGTATGTGTTTAGTATAAGGAATGGAGCGGCCTTCATAATCATCCAGTTTAGCTTCAAATGTCTTAGTTGTGGTTTGTAAGCATTGGACTTGTTGAAGGCGTTTGGTCTCTACTTTTAGCAGTTTCATTGTGTCTTCAACTTCCTGAACTCAGGCACCAAATTTTCGCAAATCTGCTCTTATTAATGAAACCTCTGTAGATACCATATCTATTTGTGCTTCTAGTGAGGTTTGGACTTTGCTGTTCGCCACGATGACATCATTTAGTGTTGGCTCCTTCTTTTCTACTGTGCGTTCGAGTTGACTGCTTTTGTCTTCTAGTCCTTTTTGTAGGGCGTATTTATCTAGTTTTGTTTGGTGTCTTCTGCACCCTCCTTTGTTGCCTGACATGATTGGTCTGGATGAGGGCTGCTTACAGAGTATATCCGTTGTCTTTCATCACCTGGGTACTCCCCGCTGCCTGCTCGGTGAGAATTCACCACGGCTTGTCGGTTTTCCCTTAGGTGGGGAAGTCTGAATTATCTTTGCGCTGTCAGTCTTGTGACTTTTTTGTGTGAGCGGGATCCGGTGTTTACCGGGTATTCATATCTCTCTAAACTGGGATTAGTAGAGTGGCGCAGTTTCGTTGTCCTCTGTGGGCTTAATTCCAACAACAATAGACTCCAGTCTCTTCTCGCCACACGTAGGTGAGGGGGAAACCATTATCATTAGCAGTATATTTCACCTCTCTTCCTTCTCTTGATTTACCACACTTTAAAAATGTTTTAACTTTTTATGCTATATTTGCAGACACTAGGTCGTGAGGTCTGTCTTTGAGGGTTCTGTCTTTACTGTGTCTCTACCCCTCGTATTAGCCTCTCAATGCTCAGGGTATTTCCTCCAAAGCAACCCTCTCTCCCAGCCCCGCCAGAGTTCTCGTGCTCCCGCAGCGAGGCTCCACCCTACAGATCGCCTCAGCACACTATGCGTGTGTTCCTGTCTCCGTACAGGCAGGGCGGCACTGAGCCTCCAACGACTCTCCGTGAAGGAAGCACCTCCAATATCGCACCCCGCCCCCTGTGCTTGCGGTCTAGTCTGGGCTGCTGACCACTGCAGTTCACGGATCAAATACGATGTGCAGGCCTCAGATGCGTCCTCGGGTCTCCGTGACTGGCGAGTCGTTGCTGGAGTGCCCTGTAGCGTTTCGTTAGGGGTCGAACCTCGATGGCATAGGTATGGCACCACGCTATCGGATTATGAAGAGGAATTTGGGGAGAAAGGGATTGGTCCACCGGGAGCTCGGCTAGTGTGCAGCCATTTCCTTGTGGTGTTGGCCATACCCCCTATCTTTGATGTTTGCATGCAGTAAGCTTTGGAAGTGTCATGCAACAACAAATCTAGCCACGTTTACACTATCAAGGTACAGAAACTGATAGACAAGCATCCTGGGTGAAGTACCTGTAGGACAATCTGATCCAATCACTCCTACAGAACAACTAATGACCAAATACCCCTGTTGCAATAAACCAAGTACTACCATAGTCTGTGCAGTAACAGGATAAGCATTCAAAGCACATTAACTTTTGGACAAGTAATCTGTACACACTACTAATGGGAAATTGTCCTTCACAGGTTAAATGATGGGCAACTGTATGTACACAGTAACTGAAGGGCAAGTGTTATATGCAAATTAACTGAAGGACAACTATTCTGTACACAGTGACTGATAGGCATGTATACTAGGTATACTAGTAACTGATAGATACCTATCTCAGGCACTCCTATGGAATAATTGATGGTCAACAGTACACAATGTACAAACATTCTATGTGCAGTATCTTTTGGGCAAGTATCCTACGCAGATTAACTAATAGACAAGTATTCTGTGCACAGTAATTGATGGGCTAGTATCCTAAACAGATTAACTGATGGAGGCATTCTGTACACAATAACTGATGGGCACTCATCCGATGTGGATCAACTATTGGCCAAGTATTCTGTACACACTAACTACTGGGCAAGCGTCCTGCCCAAATTAACTGGTTGGTTAGTGTTCTGTACACAGTTAAAAAGGAGCTAGTATTTTATGCAAATTAATTGGAGAAGAGTGTCTATACACAGTAACTGATGGGCACGGATACTAGACACAGTAACTGATAGACACTCTATAGAATAATTGATGGTCAAATATCACTTGCACAGTAAACCATGTACAGAAATTCTGTGCCTGGTAACTGATGGGCCAGTATCCTATGCAGATTAACTGATGGGCAAGTACTCCTCAAAGTGTAACTGATGGGCAGGAATCCTAAACAGATTAACTGATGGGCAAGTACTCCTCAAAGTGTAACTGATTGGCAGGAATCCTAGGCAGATTAACTGATGGGCAAGTATTCCTCAAAGAGAAACTGATTGGCAGGAATCCTAGGCAGATTAACTGATGGGCAAGTATTCCTCAAAGAGAAACTGATTGGCAGGAATCCTAGGCAGATTAACTGATGGACAATCAATAACTGAAGAACATGTATCCTATGCAACGTAACCAAAGAGCAGACATTCTATGTGGAGTAACTAATAGGCAAACATCCTGTGTAAGTAAACCATATACGTGCATTCAGTGTGTAGAAAGCCATGATCAAGAATTCTGTGCAGCAACTGAGGAGTTGCATTTTGAGCACAGATGTTTGTATCACATCTGCAAGAGCAATAATTTTTACATCTTTAGTCTTCCTGTAAGTACATCTTCTCTTTCTATTTATTTACCAACAAGTAGTCCACTGTGTGCATATAATTTCACCGAGGGATGTACATGGGTAACCTTCTGCATAGGAATAATGTGCAAAACAACGGTTAAAAAACACAAAAACTAGACATTTGCAGCCAGTATTTTTACAACCAGTGTAGAATTTTGTAAACCAACCACCTATGTTCTAATATGTTGGATCGCAAAATTCCCATACGGAGTGAGTTGCAGTCTGGCCTACTTCATGCCTCATGAAGATTAATGAGGTTGATTGCAAATTGAGACCTACTCTGATTGGATGCCATCACAGGGATAATGGCATGCTGGGGTCAGTAGACCACCATGTCTGTTATCACATTTAAATAAAGTATTTTTTTAATGCAGCCCATTTCCATTAACAGAATTGGGGAAGTGTTATTAAAAAGTTTCCATTTTTTAAATGTTTGCTTGAGAGTTGGCAGTGGCCCTAGACCACTGCCTACTCCTCGGTAAACTTTTTATTAAAATTCATAAAGAGGATGAGGCCCTTTGGCTTATCATCCCAACTTGGGAGTCTATAAATGCGTAATGTTTTGCAACCGGATTTCGGTCACAAATCACTGATATATGGCTGTTAGGGACAAAAAGACGGTTTTCCAAATCAGGCTGAATGTTCTTTGTTACTGGTGCATACATGTCAATGGACCGGATTCAGGAAAGAGACTCTGTATTTTTGACACCATAAATGACTTTATGTTGGCATCCTCTGCTTGAATAGAAGTCAATAGGAGAAATACATTCTACCGATTATTTGTTTTGATTCTCCTACTTTTCTCTTTTTCAATGTTGTCATATAGGCTAATAAAGAGCTAAAATTACATCAAAACGTTATGTGCAGCCTTCAGATCGTCCTCAGTATCCTACTGTATGGCATATTAGCAATGGCATTGAAGCAAGCATTGGCAAACCAGAAATAAACAAGCACTGGCAATGCCGATAGGTCTGGCCTCGTCAAGACGTTTTGATGGTTTTAAAAAAAAAATCTTATGTAAGCATATGACATAGAATAAAAATAAAAAAATGTTGTCACATAAACGTGCCACCTAAATATAGTAATCCAAATGTTGCATAAAAAATAGCCATTGCTTATAATTTAAATTAAATAGTATGGACGCTTCCTAGGAGACAAGGATACTTGGACCTGGTATACAAACCCTTTATTTAATGCACATAATGGACATCACAGAAGCATATGATTCTGATGGGTGCAAAGAAAAGTTAAAGGCAGCACTCGGTATGAATAACTGTAACCGAAGACACAAAGGCACCATTCGCTATGAATAGAACTGAAGACACGCTATAAACACACGAGGATGACTTAAAAATAAAAAAAAATGAATGCTAAGTAAAGAAAAAAGCATTGGCAAAGGAAAGTATTGGCTCACAAGCCCTGGGACTGGATCATAGATCTTGGTGAGGAGGTAAAAGCAATTAAAAAGCTTCACGCACAGTGCAAGGGAGCAAATGGTAGAAGTACAATGATGTATTACCCTTTTCAGAAGGCTGTGGCAAGTGGTAGCAAATCACGAAATAACAGTTGACAACTCATGAAGCAGCAGACCTATGTCCAATCTATGAATATAGGTATGTATTTTTATATATGTGATTTATAATTACATAAGATTGGTGAAAAAACAATCTGCCTGTAGGCCAGACCTAAAAATGTGCTCTAGGATCCAGCATGTCACCTCTTTTCTGGACAGCTGTGGGGGATGGTAGGAATCCTGAATGCCTCTCAAATTATCTAGTGTTCCTTGGAAATGGTTATATTGCTGACCGCTAAAACTCTTTGCCGCTCTCTATTTACCCATATGTCACTGATTAAAACACGCAAGCCCTTCCACTTCTTTGTCGGAAAACAACACCTGCAGCTCCCACAACCCACAAGCCATGTTTATTCAATTTTTGGTCACCTCTGCATGAAGGAGGTAATCAGCAGCCGTCGATCCGCAGTGTGCGGCAGCAGTCTCCTGGGCCATGTCAGGTGGTGGCGGCCTCCAGGGTCACATCATGCGACTGTGTAGTCATCCATGCACTGTGCCCCCGTGGCCTCCACACTCTCTCTCTGCTGAAGGCAAAGGGTGGAGGAAATAAACTGGAAAGAAAATTGAGGTGAGGACCTTTCCCCCCCCCCCCTCCTTTCTCTGCCTGCTTGCTACAAGGTGAGGGTATTTTGGTACTTTCATACATTTTCTCTCTCTGTTCTCGTTTTCTCGCTTGGGTTGGCTCAGCAGGCTTTGTATCCATGAACGGCTCCTCAAGTTGACTCGCTGACACCTAATGGAATACAAGCTCGTAGTCATGCCACCTCTATGCTTCTCAGCGCCTCCCGCAAGCGTAATGCCAAATACTCTTTATCATTGGTCAGGCTGAGGCGGACTGAGGTACCCTGATTTATAGGATTCCTGGAACTCAACATGTGTCTCGATACTCTAGGGGTCCCATTATATACTCTAGGGGTCCCCTTATACTCCTGAGTTCTCGATGAATGTCCAGGCCCTTCATGAGTCCCCAAAAATGTCCATGAACTCTCTGATCCTTCCTGAACTAACAGATCCTCCCTGACTGAAAGCGATCAAACGTCAAACATCAGGGATTTCCTTGACTACGGGCGCGCCATGCACAATCAATGGGCGGCGCCAACAGAAATGCGTTTGCTCTGCAAGGACAAATGCCTTTCTAGGATATCTACTCCATCTTTTGGCAGCAGAGTCTAACAAGGAGCTAAATGCCATCATGTTGACTTGAAGGTTATGAATACTAATGACTGTTCTTGTGCATTGCTTTGGCTTGAGCCACAAGCTGATTGAAAAGCCTTCAACTCATCTCAAGATCTTCCCTTGCACCAATTCGAGTTCAGCTTCATCCACAACGAGAAGTTTCCCTCAAAATATTTGACTCTAAGAACAACCACTGATCCAGTGACCTTACATCCCGATTCTACCTCGATCATGCCCGTCTATACTCAAAGCATTTTATGGAACTTAAACCCCCTCAAACAAAAGCAAAGCTTTTTGGAGAATGAAGGCGGTTTGCTGGAGTGAATTTTGCTATGGGCAGCTGTCTAAATAAAACTGACCTATAGACACTCTCCAGGAGGTTAAATGATAATATATTCTCCTTTGATCTCAAGATACATCTTTTCATGCTTTGAGCATTTTCTTCATTTAAAGCATTTTTTTACCGAGCTCTTCCACCAAGGCAAGTTGATGGTTTAGATCCTGTTTCTTATTAAACTTGCAACGGGCTCTTGGTTAATTGGACTGAGATCCCAAGTATATTTTAAAACCTTAGGTAATTTTTTTTAGACTGGACCAAACCATAATTACAGTCTGAATTGTTCCACCTGTTGTCTAACCTGCTGTTGCTCCCATGCCTACTAGGGGAACAATAAAAACACTTACAATAAGTGTCCCATTTAATAAACTTTCAGCAAGGTCCCATCTACAGAACCATAAAAAAAGTTATGTGTAGTTTTATTCCTGTTTGTGTTGTTTCCACTATTGAATCTCTTCATATTTTTATATCAATCTTGAGCTCAGCCAATCTACTTAAGTTGAGAGCTAAAGGTATGGCTGGAAACCTTTGAGTTACTTGTAATTGTTACAAACTGGCTATTAAATGTAGCTCAGGGTCTTCGGGATGCAAAAGGCTGCTGATATCTGTTTGCCATTATTCTGACAGTCCCTGGATAGCTTTGAAATCAAAGGATCCTAAGGACCACCAATCAACACACTTACCTCAAAGGACCTTCTTGAACCCCAAACAGGTTCCTCTATGTCAGATGTATTTATTAAACTCAAACCCAGATCTGTTGACTGGGTGTGAGTGTTTGATTGGTTCTGATGCTCCGTCCATCACCACCCCCTTTTGTAACGCTTTGTTCGCCATAAGTTGGCAGGGTATGCTCAGACGTGAGTCCCTTGCTCACTTTGCCACTGGATTCAAGCAAGCCTGGCTGAACACGGCTGAAATGCCATAAACCAGTCCTAGGAAGCTTGTTTCCGGTCCAGGGAAGGCATGGCTTGGCAGTTCGGGCTGGACTGTTCCCATGAGGCACAGGGTCAGACTGATTTGCATATGGCCATTGTCTGAACTGGGGTGGCAGAGTGGGCTAAAGAACGGTGATGGATCAAACCCAGATCTGTTGACTGGGTGTGAGTGTTGGATTGGTTCTGATGCTCCGTCCATCACCACCCCCTTTTGTACCGCTTTGTTCGCCATAAGTTGGCAGGGTATGCTCAGACGTGAGTCCCTTGCTCACTTTGCCACTGGATTCAAGCAAGCCTGGCTGAAGACGGCTGAAATGCAAGAAACCGGTCCTAGGAAGCTTGTTTCCGGTCCAGGGAAGGCATGGCTTGGCAGTTCGGGCTGGACTGTTCCCATGAGGCACAGGGTCAGACTGATTTGCATATGGCCATGTCTGATCTGGGGTGGCAGAGTGGGCTAAAGAACGGTGATGGATCAAACCCAGATCTGTTGACTGGGTGTGAGTGTTTGATTGGTTCTGATGCTCCGTACATCACTACCCCCTTTTGTACCAGATGTATTTATTATTCAGGTTCCTCTGAGGAGGGTGCACATGGAGTCCCTCTATGCATGTTGCTTATCCCTGTGGAAGAGTCCAAAACATACCTGTGTAGCAGTATTGGCATCTACACAACAGGGAGCTCTGCATCCATGACCGTGAAGTGCCCTCTCCGAAATATATCTGGATCTGAACACTGGGCTTCAGTTTTTGCAAAGCGGCATCTGATGCCTCCCTGAGCTCAAGTGTTTCCATGAACTCCTGTCCCTTCTCTCAGCTCCATTATCAGAGGTCGGAGCTGCTGCTACTCACTAGAAGCCAAGCACAGATAGATAAAAAAAACAGACCATCTGCGAAGGAATTACTTCACAGTGCTCTAAACTGAATGGAAATCAGTCAATTAAATATCCCTGAAAGGCATGCAAATGTTCTCACAAGTGATAAACTAATCTGATTCTCAGCCGCTCTCCACCCTGAAGGTCGGTTGAATCCAGAATGAATAGCCCTGACTCTTCAATTCCAGTGATAATCGTGGAGTGGAAAATAGACAATCAGAGCTGTTCAGTCCGCATACAAGGTAAGAATTTGGAAAAAGAATAAATAAGCCTGCCTGGCTGCACTGATTGATCAGCAGTCAAGTAAAATATGATTAACCCTTTTGTTGCCAATTATCTCAATGATGTTGCAGAAAAGGGTAACGTCATGATGTCCTTGCAAAATTTTCAAAGGCCTTAGTCTCTGAAGAGAAGGAGGACATAAGGAATTGCATGTGATTCACTGTCATGGGGTCTGTGTGCGCTTCAGCAAATCTGAGTAACTTAATCTTATTGAATACGCGCAGATTTGGAAATAAACTCCATTTGGTGTTAAAAGGCTACTCTAGCCGCAGCATTGCAGATCTGCTCCTCACCATTGAGCCCACACCTCTTGTGAAGTGTAGGGCACAGCACGTGGCTCTCTCATGGTGTCTCAAGGCTGTAGGGCCACTATCATACAAGAGCCTCCATGTTATTAAATCTTCCCTGATTATCATGGGTATTTAGTAGGAAAGTCTGCCTGAACCTACAAGTAGCTGAGGGAAGTGCCCATGGCCAAGTTCTGGGGTCTGAGGGCTGAAACCACATACAGCGTAACACAACTGAGTAAAACACATAGGGCCTAATTATGAGTTTGGCGAACTGATGGACCACAAAACCCATAGTGGCGGTGCGGCTGCCGCTACACCAGCGTCCCAACCACTGTATTCTGAGTTGGGTGGTCGGACTGCCATGGGACTGTTGATACCACAAGGGATCCGCAATCCCTGGCGCAATATGCTGGAGGTGCCGCTGTGGCTTCGGAAAGCATAATATGTGTTTCCTCACCACCACAGTTTTCATGGCAGTGAGCCCACCATGAAGAGTGCGGTAGTGAAGAAACTATGGTGGCCCTACAGGGCTCCCTGTTGCCTCAGGGCCAGGGAATGTTGTGCCTTCCCTGTCTGCATGCACCCCCAGACCCTGCACGGCATGGACTTCACATTCAATGTCGTGCAGGAACGCACTTTGGCGGTCCCAAGGCGATGCCTTGCTAAGGCTCACACATGAGCCTTAGCCCAGCACCACCATGGAACCACTAAAGCAGGACCGCCCGGCCTGGATTCTATTCGGAATGCAGCAGGCAGTCTCAGTATGGGTTTGGCTGTGTGGCAGCAGGGCGCTGGCATGGCGACCCGCTGCCAGACCGCCAAACTCGTAATCAGGCCCATAGACAGCAAAATACTAAGGCGACGCATTGAAAAGGAATGGCTTTTAATACACACCATGGAGAAAAATCAGAATGGCTGCATTGAGGAAAAGTGAAAGCATTAAGCACACTTACAGCTCTGGACAGCATCCAGATCTGCTCTTTCGAATCCTTCAACCCACACATTCAAACTCAAATGCTCATTTTCTGACAACCTTCACGCATTATGCGCCCCTCAGCTGTTTCTATAATCTGCGCCAAGACAAACAAGTAACTTTCTAGCAAGTATGGCCCTGTTACCTTGACAACTCCACTCTCTGTCTTCTGGCATTCTAAAAACCTCTCCAATTGCCAGCAACATTGGTTGGAAACTAAACTCCAGCATGAGACTGACACACTTTATCATCTTCATCCTCACAGAGTCAGGAAACAGCTGTGATCTTGGGCAACACCGCTCTTTTATATTGGGAAATACTTATAAAACATAAGTCTATTTGTCAGTTTTTATATTGCATTTTACTCGTACAAAAACAGACAGCATTGGTATCTGTAAAAAAAAAAAATTCAAGAAAGAAACTGAAAATAGATTTCCAGTTTGGCTTTCCATGGTGTCACAAAGTCTTTCTGTTCAGTGGTTCTGCAAATTGACAGCATGGAGTGTGTGTAAAAAAAATCCCCAAAAAATCAGGAGATGCCTTCGCTTGAATTCTGGATCCACAGTCATTCAAAGCCCATTCCTTAGCTCCCCTTCAGTCCAACTAACAATCCACCACCCAACTCCCTTGCCATGAGCAGGAGGCGTGTTCTGCCGGCACTTCTGTAGGTATGAAGTGCTTGTAGTTTCTTGTAAATCTATCAGGGACCGAATCTGCAGGGCTGTCACAAGGTGGGAGTGGATGGGCTATTTGCCCCAGGTCCTTCTCTGTTCGGGGCTCCGCACTGCCTCTGCTTAATAGATTTCTATGTTACAAAAGCATGCTTTGCCTGCTTTTGTGATTTTATATATATATATATATATATATCAATCCAATTCTTGTGATTCTTTTTATCACAGAAACCGAGCTCAAATCCATAAGCGTGGTTCAAAAAATAATTTATTTGTTACATGGCAAAACGCCCGACGCGTTTCGGAGCAGCCGCTCCTTTGTCATGCTTTGTAAGCACTGGGATATTGAATGTCAGCCCACTGGAGCGTTAGCTTTTGAAAATGTCTCACGAATAATGTTTAGAATAATGTCAAATTATGTAAATTATGTGAACTTTATTGTCCAAACGAAATGTTTTGGTGTAATATTGTATGAGGAAAACAGCGCGACATAATGTATATGATGAGTTATAGTACCACTCCAAAATGGCTGCTATTTTCGCTGGGACCCTGATGTGGTGTAGTAGTACTACCTTTATGTTTTCTATTATGTGATGTGAAACACTTTATTTAAACTTTGAGAAAACAAACGTTCAATGACCCGTGACAAAGGAGCGGCTGCTCCGAAACGCGTCGGGCGTTTTGCCATGTAACAAATAAATTCTTTTTTGAACCACGCTTATGGATTTGGGCTCGGTTTCTGTGATAAAAAGAATCACAAGATTTGGATTGATGTAACGAGGTTTGCTACCTCACCGGAGCCCGCCGCCAGTTAAAGAGGCAGAGAAATCGCGAGTGAACTTTGGATATATATATATATGTATATAAATATATATATATATATATATATATATAATTTTATAGCAACACCTACTAGTAGTTCAGTGTGTGAGTGTATATATATATATATATATATATATATATTTTCACATGAATATTTATATACACTCTACTAGTAGGAATTGCTATAAAACTAGAGAAGTGCTGCGCATCATATGCGTGACCTGAGCCACAATACAGGTTCTGAGAAGCCTGAGGATGGATCTAAGATTCTGCTTAGCTCTAATTTCTCTTACTTCTAACTCCCTTGAGTTAGATCTATGTATGTCATTTGGCAGGAAGTGGAAGCTTGCACTGCTGTGCCGATTGCCAGTTTACAATGCTCTTAATAAAGCCTTTTTCACACAAGTTCTAACATTTGAGGTGCATCAATGCCTTTGGGGGCAAATCCTATAGAAATTCACTAAATACCTCAAAAACAATCACTCTTATATTGCCGGGTCGACTTTGTGAATATAACTCTGAATAAAAAAATGATTGTGTCTTTATCAAAACTGTAATAGAAATGTTTTGCTGATGGCTACTTATCCTAATGGCATCCAAGATCAAGGGCATTTTTTTGCATGAAAATATTAGTTGTTGTTATATTTTCCCAGGGAAAAACACTGATAAACCTTAAATATTACTAAATGCTGACTCAAATGTAAAAAAAATATATGCTATGAAAACAGAAGTCCTACTTTCGAGCCCACAGGTCATGAGCAAGCTTTAGCTTCACTACAGCCTTCTGTTGGCTTCTTGATGAACTATGTCTTCTACCAGGACAACATTTCCATTGCTCTCTGACCACCCATTAACATCTTTAGACTCAGGTCGCTTTTAAACGTGTTGCTCTCCCTGGTCCTCAAGGCAGTACAGAACACCTCTCTCACCTTTCTTTGAACCCTCCAAAGGTCTAATTGGGAGCTATGCCATCCATTACTTACAACGACCTCCAAAAAAGTGTGCCTCATCCCAGGTCTGGTCCTCAGGACTAATTGAACTTTGTCAGTGAAAGGCCCTCTGCATTAAATGTGACATTCAAGCCTTCATTCATACATTCAAATCCTGCTCCTCTTTTCCAAGTGAAGATGTCCTCAAGTGCTTACGCTGCAGACTCTTGAGCCTGGGACTTGGTATCAAATCTCAGCCTTGGAGCTTAATCTGCCTGTGCCCAAAATTGTATACATGTATAATGCAAATGTAAGGATGGGAAATATACTGCCACCATGCCATTAAATGATGCACACAATCTTTTATTACTTTCAACGCCCCCATATATAGTACAACACTCGTTGCTAAGCGAGCGAGATGCTCACTATAAGAAAAACCAGTGCATACGTATACACACAACTGGCCCACCCAACTCGGATCACTGCATCACATCCATGACAATCTTCACCAATCTGCAGTACTATACGAACTGCAATCTAGGTGTTTTGACACATTTCCCAACAATCTCCTTTGTGACATGTTCTTCTGTACCACCATTTTACAACATTTCCCTTTCAAAGCTGCACTCCATGACAGAAGTAAACCATCCCCACTCATATGGGATGCAAACTAAGCACATGGGTGACATGTTGCTCAATAGTGATTGGAGATCGAACCATACCAGGTAGCATCAGTAAAATCAACCAAGGTTCTGTACACAAAGATACCTGTTGCTTACCATATGTAAATCATTGTTGGCCCCACAAGGAGATTGATTCAATCAATTTCAATCACAATTTTTTGTTGTCTTAATATAAGAGCACCTAAGAATTGGTCCTACGCTTGTGGAGCCGTAGAGGCACGGGCTGTACCTTAGCAAGAGCCCCAGTAGGTCTGAAACGCATCTGCAGATTGTTGTTTCCCAGTTAAGAGGATAAGTGGTTTAATAGCTGGGTGAGAAGAGGACAGCTTTGACAGGGCCAAGACTGAAATGACTGAATGTAACGCTACAATAGTCATTTCTAGGAGTGAGATTGATTAGAGCATTTTCAACCATCATTTTTTAGGGATATGCAAGATCATGTAGTTTGTTCCTATTAAACTGAAATTATGCTTTTGCAATAAAATGTGGGTTGTCAGTATTGCACCTGACTTTTTTCTGCCCGAGTGCACCCCGCGTATACAATAGGCTCATATAATATTGACAGGACTCTGGTTGGAGCAGAAAATGTTTCTTACTTATAGTGCAAGCCATTTTGATTTGTGAAGCAGTCTGCTGCTGGTTTCCAACAAGACCTATTTGTGGAAAGTGAGCGCTGCGACAAAAAAGTTATGTGAAATCGTGTAATCTTAATTTTCAAGAAATTTTGCATATTTCACAAAATGGAAAATTCAGGAATTTTGGAAATTTTGCTGGTGTAATAAAAATTTTAACCATTAATAATTATTTTCTGTCTAGATTTTGGCGCTGCAAAATGGGTGCAACGGTGCTGACCTAATATCATTTCTTTACATTACCCTTTAAAAAAATGTTATTACATTGTAGCCTTTGTCTAGCACCTTTGTTCCAGACACTGCCCACCTTACCTCCTAAAGATTGAGTAAAACACAGAGGAGCTTGAATAGGTTACTCTGTTTTCTGTGCATGGCTGATTGAGTTTGGTTTTATTGAATGGGTTACGTGGTAAGAGTTTGAGTGTTGTACTTGAGGTTCGCAGGGTGCTCCAAGCGTGTTGGGGTGAATTTACGCGGAAGTATGGAGTGAAGCAGACACATGTAAAAGGGAGAGGCTCTTGCTTATGTATACTTACCATCTCCAAGTAAGCAAGTACTTTTTTTATTGTGCATGGTTGGCCGATATTGTCTTTAAAGCAGGGGGCCTCAACCTAGGAGCCCAACCAAACCCTCCCCCCACCAGGGAGTCGTTAACTGATCCCAGGGGGGTGCCATGCTCTGGTTAAAAGAAGCCTCGTGCTGATAGCAGTGCTTTGTTTTAAGCTGAAAAACAATGATCCGCAGTAAGCCACTCTGTAATGGGCCATTACTAACATATTTTGTCATTTTTACCTGGCTGGGAGTATGTGTCAAAAGAGAAGGGACTCCAAGTATTCTTCAAACCTCCCAGCCACTATGGATACCTTTAGATGTAAGTAAGGCCTGGCTAACCAGATTAATATGTTTGACAATCATATTTTTGATTGCATTTTTAAAAGGTTTAACAGAACTCAACTGTAATGGTTGAGTACCTCTAGACATATTTAAGCATTGCCAAGTTAATAGAATAATTGTGGGAAATTCTAGGGGGTCCCAATGATTTTTTTATATTGCGGTGAGGGGAGGGTGCAGCATTACAAAATTTGAAGGCCACTGGCTTAGAGTAACCCAAGTGGAAATATGTATGGTGTCGTACATGAGGTTTAGAGGGTGCTTCAAATGTGTGTCAGCAAACTTGTGTGTGCTCTTAATCATGGAGTGAAGAAGAGAGATGTGAAAGTGATTGGCTTGTGGCAGGCCACATCTGTGTTCAGTGATGAGTCTTTAAGTTAATGAACCACCTTCACCATAATGCAAAAAAGGGAAGAAGTATAATTTATGGAGCCTTTGGTCTACCGCTTGGGTGACCCTGGGCCAATTCATGTGTGCAGTTTAGTTCCTAGCATTTATAGCGCCCTCCTCTGTTTGCCAGGAAGATTTATTTGACTGAAAAATGTAATCAAACATAAATCAATACATTGTAAAGAGTTTTTATGAAGATGCTGTAACAAAAAGATGGCAATGAGGAAAAAAGCATTGGAGCAAATTCACAAAAGTATTAATGAGTACCGACACAGTTCTACTCTTGTACTTACTCTTACATGCCTTTGGGAAATGGCCACAAAATATCGAAGCCAGTATTAATTAAAGTACGAACAGGGCAAGCTCACTTCAATTTTTACTCACTGTATATGAATATTCCCTGAATATCCTAAGGGTAATCCTAATTTAGATATTTTTATGGCCATTTCACAAAGTGAAATGCATGAGTCTACACTAGAGTAGTACAGGAGTACTAATTTACATACTTCAATAGCCTTTTGATTAGGCTCCATCAAGAGAAGCATAAAGTACAAAATACTCTCTCAGTGCACTCTAGATTAGCTTGCACCCAGCGCCTACTCAGATGGAGTTTACCATTGTCCCCAGATTTTAACCACAATCAGTAGGGTGATATAAAATAACTTGGGATGGCTTTGCCATTATATAGTGTTGCAAAGACTTGTGTTATGTATGCTGAATTTCATGAAACTCTTTCCCAAACTTTTAAAGATGGAAGGGGTGAGTCAGCCCTTTGTTGGCATTAGTCTCAATTAACTTATCTTAATGATCCCACCAAGATGTGATGCAGGAAACGGGTCGCTAAATTATCTGATCGGTCTGCGCAAATTTCGCATCAGTATCCGTTCATTTTCAATCCCAAAGCTCTGTGCCCAGAATTAGTAAAGTTTGGGTCTGTGGTACTGCAACCACACACATGGCCTTGTCATCCATCCAGCGAGAGAGTGGCACCTCACAGAGATGATCAACATGTCGCCAAGCGTGTGGTAATTCGGTTCACCATACTTCAAGAGCAATGAAGCTGGTTCTTAGATTCATTGGAAGCAGCATGAAGGTAGGTGTTCATGAGGGAAAATGCGTGAGACCACATCTTCTGTCAAAGCCAGTACTTGATTTGGAAAATAATAGGTGCCATGCCTAAAGTTTTTCTCAGATGCCAGTGGGCAGTGCTGACAATTGACGGTCATTGAATAAAAAGTCTCTGTATTCTTGATGCCACCTGAGGCATCTTGAATCCATCACTATACACTCCGTCTGCCTTTATCTCACTTTCAGGTTCTTTTTCATCCCTATTTTCTCCCTTTGTCGCTGTGTTTTCTCCTTCTTTACCCCTTTTATGTTTTTCTGTCTTTAGCTCTGGGTCAAAGTCTGATGAGGAAAAACAAGAGACGGGTCCCAAAAACAAGGGCTACACTTGTAACTACCAGTTGATGGAACGCTGCATAAGGTTTCCAAGGGGTGGGCGTGGCATGTGGCGTACAAGGCCATGAACCCGCGCACATTGTTTTTATTACCCTTAAGAACTGCAGAACACAAGCCATTGAAAATGTTATAGAAAGCTGTTTTTTTTAATAACAAGAAGTAAAGGTCTATGAATAATACATATGCTCTCCAATCAATGCATCTTCATGGTCTGATAAAGAAGACATATTACAAGCAATACAGCATTGCAGCTTATCATTGAAGGACTCATCTCATCAATTGTTCAATTTTCACACTTCGGATAAACCAATAAATGCGCTACTTAAAGAACGATAGAGTTAATCCTGGACCCCATTGCTAAGAGACCCCATTAAAATTTGTGTCATCGTTAGAAATGCAGTCAGTAACAAAGCGCCCCCTTGTGGGATCGGCTTATAAGGGCTCTTTCGCCACTTTTATTAATAGCGGACTCAGATGATTTACTCGTCCATTTGTAAAACAAACCAGCTTACTCCAGGTACGCTACCTACTAGCATTTGTAAGTGACTCTTTAGCGTCACTAACTGAAAAATAGTTATTACGGAAGTGATATAGATGGATTGCAGGTCACATGCTCTGCCTTGAGAAGGAGCGCGTCCATTGCGGTCATCATCAAACATGGCTGACAGCAAGGTGCATTGATTCGTTTTTACTGGGAGCATCAGGATTCAGCACATTCAATTTTGGCAAGTTTGGGAAAGGGTTCAGGGCCATATCTAAGGGTTTAGTAAGGGAGTGCCTGCATGACCACCGTCACCCTATACCAACAACACCACCATGCACCTATGCCATACACCTCTTATACTTTGCAGTAATATTTGCATCCTATTTTTGCACCAATTCCCTAAATGATCCAACCCCTATACCATCATCTGTAACTTAGTGCTCCACAGGACACTCACACTGCTATATATAACCTACACTACCAACTTACACTAACACCACAACCTTTAACACCGTCTTTATGTACATTGATACTTCTGTAGTGCAAACCTATAATCACAATGTACATCTTGCAGCACCCTACACATCACTGTGTGAATCCTACTCGACCACTTGCTCGACACACACACACACACACACAAGTACTTCCATCCTCCTCTTCCATCACTAACACCCAACACTACATGCACACTATACAACCTCCTAAATTACCGTTGCTTCGCCCCCTTTGTTCCCACGGCATATTGTGCTGCTGGTTGAACCAGGAGTTGCCAACAGTGCTGTTGAACTGTTACTCTCTACCCACCATACATCTTCTCATTCATCCCCAATGTCACCAATCATACCACAGCCTACACCTCCAATTTGCTATGCCTACACTTTTACCACCAATAAATTACATCACCAGCTTAGAAATATATGTCCACCTGTGCCCTACACATACAGCACTGGCAACTAAATCCCTATACCAATTACAATCTACATACTACACAATGTTATGTTATATGACTTTTATAAAGTGCTCGTTCACCAGGGACTTTCCTTGGCCCTGGACAGTAGAAGACAGCATATGGCTAGAGAAAATGTAATATTAGGCTTGTCGAAAAAGACAAGTCTTCAAACGTTTGCAGAAATGCTTGTAATTCATGCTAGATCTAATCTCTGGGGGCATGGAATTCCAAGTCTGAGGGTCCAACACAGCATATCTAGCCCCACCTATTCTCTTCCATTTGAAAGGGGGAATTCTGAGGAAGTTTTAGTGCCTAGACCTCAGATTACAGTTAGGTACATCATTTGTTTAACTCAAGATGACAGAAAGACAGGACATGTTCCATTTAGGGATTTAAACATCAAACAACTTGATTTAAAAATTGAGCATTGTTCCACTGGTAACCGGTGGAGTTTTTTCAGTAGAGGGGTAATGTGGCATCCTCTAGGCTTTTGATGAATAAGTCTTGCTGTCTGATTTTGAACCAACCCGCAATCTCTGATTAAGTCCTTTAGGGAGGCCAAGATAGAGGGAATTGGCATAATCTAATCTAGAGATTACTATAGTCAGCACAATCTGAATTAGAGCTTTGAAAGTAAAAAATCTGCCAATTTTCTTTATTCTTTGTAGTTGGGTGAAGCTGGCAGAAATGAAGGCTCCCAAATGGGGTTTCAATGATAAATTCTTATTAATGATAATTCCAAGAATTCTTAACAGAATTCTTGGGTTTAGGAGGGTCGCCCATCGATAGAGGCCAGAAAGACGGATTCCACAGATCCTGTTTGTTGTGAGTGATGACAATCTCAGTCTTATCACAGCTAAGCTTTAAATGATTGCTATTCAGCCAACCTCTTATAAACAACATGCTGTTTGAAAGAATTCCATGGATTCAGGGGAGGGATTGATGGGGAATAGTAACTGCAAATCATCGGCATAATTGTGAAGTCTGATTTGCCTCTCTTTCAATGAGTGCACCAGGGGTCGAATATACAGATTAGAGCGATATGGAGACAAAGAAGATCCCTAAGGAACTCCACACGTAAGATGAACCTTGGGAGAAATTAAAGGAGATAGCCAGACATACTGTGACCCATCCTTTAGAAAAGATGTAACCTAGGCCAATGCCGAATCCTGAAGGCCCGTGGCTCTGACACAGTCCACCTAAATCTCATGGTTGACTGTGTCAAATGCTGCTGACAAATCTATCAGGACTAGGGCTAGTGTATTACCTCTGTCTGTCTCCTCCCGCATGTCATCAATGACGGAGAGGATGACTGTTTTCGTTGAATGTGTAGAGCGTAAAGTAGTAATCAAATAGGCTGGTAATTTTCCATGGTAAAGGCCTCCCTTACCTTACACCTTTACCAGCCTATACCAACTACATTGCACACCACCAATGATAACATGCACATTATACCTCACCTACATCTAATACTACGGTCCTATCTACACCCTGAAGTACACCATACCCTACTCACGCGGACACTGAATTCTGCATCACTACCTACATCACCATCTCATCTGCACCCTACAGCATTTTCTCCTCACATACTCTACCACTACCAACACAACTAATAACCTACATCACCATCACCTTACCCCACACAGCTTCATAGTTCCTACTCCACCTACACACTACATCACCACATAAACTCCATAACCCTACAGTACCCTTTCCAATGCACACTCTACACCTTCATACACACTTTATACCCCTGCCACTTACACACCTTATATCCTTCAACACCTATTCCTCAGTGTAAAAAACCCACCTACAATGTACTATAGCACCTATAGCTATGTCGAGACCCCCGTGCAACACAAACACTTCACCACACACCAGCTGCACCCCATGCACCACTAACTACATATAAACATGGTACTAATTCACAACCAACACATACACTACTACACATTTCACCAAATTCAGCATGAATACAGACCCACTTCTACGTTCACCAACTTTTTTCTTTAAATGTGTTATCCAAGGTTTTAGCTTTTCAAATTGTGTGTAGTTAAATGGAGTTTAGAAAGTGTAATAAGAAAGTGTGCGAAGTTTACTTTGAGTGATACTGATACAATGAGTCTTCTAGGACAACCAAAAGATCCGTTCCATCAAGGAACCCTTCGTCACTGTCAGAGATTAGTTAAACTCTTGTTGTTGTGAGATTGAGGAATGTAGGAGAGCCACTGTCCATCACAGTAGGACCGACGTGACAGATGGCGCGCCTCTCTGGTGGGCTCAGGGAAATGAATCCCTTACCTCAGCCTGACAGGTGGAGGGAGGATAGGTTGCCAAATATAAATAAGTAAATTACGTGGTTTATCAAGTAACTACATAGAAGCAAAGGATGGTAATTGTAGTAATGTTTTACTCCTTCCCATTCCTATACATCAGTGCAGTCAAAGTGTCCCTGCAGTCTCATGCCAGAGTTCACAACCACCGTGCAAGAAGCGCATATTCTTTTGTTTTAAGACATCTGTTGTTCTACTCCTACACCCTAAAGGACTTGTTGTTTACAACCTATATGTGTAAACCCTGGCCTGCATGCCCCTTTTCATCTTCTCTCATAGAACGGTGAGCGAAGCTTGCAGACTGTGGATCTGTGCTTCTCCTGCCTGTGAAGGTAGCTTGTGTCAGTGCTGTGTGTGAGGAACGTGCACTGCTGCTGACGTATGGTACCTGTTTCAAGTGTGAGATTCGTTTGCCCCTGTGAGGGTATTAGTCTATTCGATTAGAATTCCAGGGAAATTGTTCCTGCACATGCTGTACCTGTTCTGTGCTTCAGGTTAGCATGCATTGATGCTGCCTTGCTTTGCTTATTCTGTGCATGAGAGAGGCTTTCATCTTTTCTGTCCATATTGAACAAGTTCTGTGTTTCAAGGAAGCTTGCATTGATGCATTCATGCTTTGCTTATTCTGAGCATGAGAGAGGCTTTCACCGCTTCTGTCCATATTGTACCCCTTCTGTTTTTCAAGGAGGCTTGCATTGATGCATTCATGCTTTGCTTATTCTGAGCATGAGAGAGGCTTTCACCTCTTCTGTCCATATTGTCCCCATTCTGTGTTTCAGTGAAGCTTGCATTGATGCTGAAATGATTTGCTTATTCTGTGTGTGAGAGAAACTTTCAACTCTTCTGTGCATATTGTACCCATTCTGTTTTTCAAGGAGGCTTGCATTGATGCTGCCATGCTTTGCTTATTATTTGTATGAGAGAAGCTTTCATCATTGTTGTCCATATTGTACCCATTCTGTATTGCAGGGAAGCTTGCATTGATGCAGGCATGCTTTGCTGAGTCTGTGTATGAGAGAAGCTCTCCACATTGCTGTCGATATTGTGCCTGTGCTGTATTGCAGGGAAGCTTGCATTGATGCAGGCAGCTTTGCTGATTCTGTGTATGAGAGAAGCTCTCCCCATTGCTGTCCATATTGTGCCTGTGCTGTGTTGTAGTGAAGTTTGTGTTGATGTATTCATGCTTTGCTTATACTGTGTATGCGTGAAGCTGTCACCATTGCTGTCCATATTGTGCCTGTTCTGCTTTTCAGGGAAGCTTGCACTGATGCAGCCATGCTTTGTTTATTCTGTGTGTGAGAGAAGCTTTCACCATTACTGTCCATATTGTGCCTGTTCTGTGTTTCAGGGAAGCTTGCATTGATGCTGTCATGCCTTGCTTATTCTGTGTATGAGAGAAGCTTTCACCTCTTCTGATTATATTGTGCCCTTTCTGTGTTTCAGGGAAGCTTGCTCTGATGCAGCCATGCTTTACTTATTCTGTGCATGAGAGAGGCTTTCACCTTTTCTGTCCATATTGTACCAGTTCTGTGTTTCAGTGAAGCTTGCATTGATGCATTCATGCTTTGCTTATTCTGTGTATAAGAGAATATTTCACCTCTTCTGTCCATATTGTCCCCATTCTGTGTTTCGGTGAAGCTTGCATTGATGCATTCATGCTTTGCTTATTCTGTGTATGAGAGAAGCTTTCACCTCTTCTGTTCAAATTGTACCCGTTCTTTGTTTCAGTGAAGCTTGCATTGATGCATTCATGCTTTACTTATTCTGTGTATGAGAGAAGCTTTCACCTCTTCTGTCCATACTGTGCCCATTCTGTGTTTCTGGGGAAGCTTGCATTGATACATTCATGCTTTGCTTATTCTGTGTGTGAGAGAAGCTTTCACCATTACTGTCCATATTGTGCCTGTTCTGTGTTTCAGGGAAGCTTGCATTGATGCTGTCATGCCTTGCTTATTCTGTGTATGAGAGAAGCTTTCACATCTTCTGATTATATTGCGCCCATTCTGTGTTTCAGGGAAGCCTGCTTTGATGCAGCCATGCTTTACTTATTCTGTGCATGATAGATGCTTTCACCATTTCTATCCATATTGTACCCGTTCTATGTTTCAGTGAAGCTTGCATTGATGCATTCATGCTTTGCTTATCCTATGTATAAGAGACGATTTCACCTCTTCTGTCCATATTGTCCCCATTCTATGTTTCAGTGAAGCTTGCATTGATGCATTCATGCTTTGCTTATCCTGTGTATAAGAGAATATTTCACCTCTTCTGTCCATATTGTCCCCGTTCTGTGTTTCAGTGAAGCTTGCATTGATGCATTCATGCTTTGCTTATCCTGTGTATGAGAGAAGCTTCCACCTGTTCTGTCTATATTGTACCTGTCTGTGTTTCAGTGAAGCTTACATTGATACATTCATTCTTTGCTTAGTCTGTGTATGAGAGAAGCTTTCACCTCTTCTGTCCATATTGTTCCCGTTTTGTGTTTCATGGAAGCTTGCATTGATGCAGCCATGCTTTGCTTGCTGATTCTGTGTGTAAGAGAAGCTTTCCCCATTGCTGTTCATATTTTGTCCATTCTGTGTTTCAGGGACACTTGCATTGATGCATTCATGCTTTGGTTATTCTGTGTATGATAGAAACTGTCATCGTTGTTATCAATATTGTACAGGTTCTGTGTTTCAGGGAAGCTTGCACTGATGCAACCATGCTTTGCTTATTCTGTGTATGAAAGATGTTTTCTCCAATGCTGTCCATATTGTACCCATTCTGTGTTTCTGGGGAACCTTACACTGATGTAGCCATGTTTTGTTTATTCTGTGTATGAGAGAAGCTTTCACCATTGGTGTCCATATTTTCCAGGATCTGTGTTTCAGGGAAAGCTTACACTGATGCAGACAAGATGTACCATTATGAGCATGACAGAAACTTTCACCACTGATGCCCATATTGGACCTTTTCAGTGTTTCATGAAAGATTTATTGATGCCACCATGTTGTGCCTATTCTGTGCAGGAGAGATGCTTTCACGACAGCAGTCCATATTACACCTGTTTCTGTTTCAAGGAAGCTTGTACTGGTATAGCCATGCTTTGCCTATTGTGTGTATGAGATAAGCTATCATTGCCGCTGTGTATTTTATACCCTACTGTGTTTTCAGGGACGCTTGCACTGATGCAGCCATACTTTGCCTACTCACGTGTATGAGAGCAGCTTTCACTGCTGTTGTCAATAATATTCGCTTCTGTGTTTTCAGGGAAGCTTGCACTGATGCAGCCATGCTTTGCCTATTCTTTGTATGAGGGAAGCGATCAGCGCTGCTGCCTACAGAATACCATTCTGTGTTTTCAGGGAAGCTTGCAGTGATGCAACCAAGCTGTACTATTCTGAGCAGGAGAGAAGCTGACACCCCTGACTGTCTATACTGGACCTGTTTTGTATTTCAGGGATGAGGGCATAGAATCTATCATGTTGTGCCTGTTCTGTGTATGAAAGCAGGTATCACTGCTGCTGTCCATGCTAGACATGTGAGTTAGTGAGTGACGCTTGACAAACCAGTTTCACGAAACTGAAACCATCGCCTTCGTCCAGGCTTGTTTATGTGCAGTTTTTATTAAGCATGAAAATGGCCAGATGTCACATGACACACTGAAAAATGTATGCTTGTGCCATGAAACCGTCTGATTTTGAACTATATATTTTATACACAAAGACATGTAAATATAGTGCCTTGAAGTCAAGGAAATATAGAACAGTTACTTTTTACCACTTGCTTTCCGAGTTCCACTTCATAGATAGTACCTTAAGGCACACAAGATTAGGAAAGCACACTGAATACTCAATGCTGATTGGTTCTTCAGGCAACAGATTAATCACTGGCTGAAAAATCATCCACTCCTGATAGAGATGCTCATGTGAACCATTAAGCATAGAAGTAACAGAATCCAATCAGAAGCCTGGGAGGAGGGAGGTTCTTCGTATAGCCACACTTGATTTATAGACGCCAGCAGCCATAACTCGAAATATAAACCACCACATTAATAGAGAAACAAATCAAAGAATATTTTTCATCAAAAGAGACATTTTCTAAAAGTAAGCTTAGTTGTGAATGTCTGCTTCCTAGTCTCGATGACTCTTTCATTTAGATTAATTTCTTATTTATTTCTGTAATATTTATCTAATGAGAGCTAATGTATTCATATTATGTCTAGATTAAATAAATACTCAACTGAGCGATTTCTGATGCTGTAAAATAACCCCAATGCTTCAGTGCAATGTTTCATGGTAAAAGCAAAAAAAGAACAAGCATTGGCGAAGCGAATAGGTCCGGCGTGAATTTTGAGTCCTGACTAAAACATTAAAAGAGCCTGCTACTGCGAACAAACTAAACCAACCGCGATTGATTTGTGTATCGAATGCATCGAGACAAAGAATGTAGTGTTTGGGTATTCAGAGCATTTCTGAAATATAAAACAGTCCCTCATGAACTGCAATGCAAGCATTCCTTGTGATGATAAATCATACAGCATGAGGTGAGGAAGCAATGCTGCTTGGGCCCAGCCAAAGACCACTTTATATACATTTTGAATAATTTGTAGCAATATAAGACTTCCGCGCCAGACCGAGCCAGCCTCAGCAATGTAAGAGTTATTGCAATTCATTGTCAATGTCTTTGGGCCATGTGATTGTATACACACCTTTTTCATTTCAAATACACACTTTTCAATTCTGGTATGCATATTGTAAATAAACCAAAAAAAGCTTATAAATAAGTTGGTTGGACTGATTACAGCAGAGCTACCTGCTGGAAGCAGGATAGCTACCAGTACCCCACCAGCTACTCATTAAAGAAGCCTGTGAAACAGACCTTATCCTACAGTGAAACTGAAAGACACAGATGCAGCCCTCTACAATGCTTTGGAAAAAGATTGTTGAGCAACACTTTCATGGTTAGAAGCCACTTTCAAGCAATAACTAACAAAAAGTAGTGTCAGGGTTGAAGATCGGCTCCCTCAGTGATGTTACCAAGTCCTCTTACATACCGGGTCACAGAAAAACATGTAACTTGCGGCTCCACAAAGGAAAATACCTTAAAATGCAACGCACACCATGCACACATAAGCACAGGGTATGACACAGTAGCCCCGGACTCTCTGAGGCCACCAGTCTCCAAGGTAAGAGATGCACATGTGAAGGGAATCCGTGAAACAAGGATGGTGATCATAATGCAACATCCAGAACACCACAGAGCAGGCGTGTGCCTGCAGGGCCAAGGCAGCATCCACCACAAACCTCTCGGCACCACCGACATGCAGACCAGGGTGCGAGAAAAGAACCTTCATCTCCATGATAATCAACAATACAACCCTGCACACTGAAAGGTGAGACAACGCCACGTGACGTCCACTTACATGGCCCTTTACAAACTAAAGCATGGGCACACGTGCCCTAGTTGTTCATTGTGAACAGGACGGCCATCTTGAATTTCCACAACTAAGAAGTCAAACAACTAACTTACACCTAGTTAGTTCTTAGGCTTTTGACCATGATACAAAAGATAGATTGAAATAATTGTGACATATGACATAGAACAAAGAATAGGTTGTCTTTTGCCAGTGACCGAAGAGACAGCATTAATAGAATTTTTTTTTTAATTGTGTTTTTAAGGACGTGCATTTTGCTATAGGTCAGAAAGTTGTGGGAAGCTCTATACCCATCAAACAGCCCAGTATTTTGTGTAGCAACTTATCATTTTTTCATAAAAAATGCCATACCAGCAGAATATTGGTTGTTTATTAACACAAGAAGTGACACGCCATTGTTGTATTCTAATGATGGGAGCATTCATTTCTGTATTTATAGGATTGTAATAACATCACTCCCACAATTCATGACAATTGTGAAACTGTATGTTTAATTGCACAAAAATCAATATGACATTTAAAAAATAAAATAAAAAAAAGAACAACCATATGCCTGGCAGGTCATAAGTAATAGATATTACAATCCTTGTTATTTGTCATACCTTGACGAGGTTTCCAATGTTAAAGCGTTTTATTTGTCCTCTCTCGAGGTTTCGTAAGAAGTAGAAATTACCCACCCTAGAGTGGCAGACGTCCTAAGAGGCTGGGTGTGGGTGGGGTCACCACAATGCAGCTCGATACCATATCACTGTGATCGATCTTTTCTGAGTTATTGGAAACAGGTTGTGTATCTTCTCAGAGAATGAATATGGTACAGAAAGAGGAACATCCAACAACACCGAAGCCATAGGCAGCAACACGGTGTAAACGCTAAGGTGTTTGGAGAATCTGCATAAGTGCTCATGCACAAAGCAAAAAGCACTGAGGGAGAGGATAGGAGACACAGAGCTCAGAGTGCTGGCAAAAAACTCAAAACAAGTTCAAATCCTGGCAAAATGAGAACCAAAACAAGTACTATTCCACACCACGACAACAAGATGTAAACAAAAGTACACGGACACATTTATTATTTAATGCTTATTTAGCGTGACACAACAACAATAAGAGTTACACAAAAATACACAGACACATTGATTAATTAGTGCAACCTAGAAAATGTAAATAATCCGCTTTACAGCAGCAGCATTTGAGATGAGATAAGAAGATTTACATCCCTGTTTACAGAAATGAGCAATGGAGCAAGTGAAAAAATTAGCGCTCGTGTACAATGCTCCAAATCAAAAAAAAAAATCTTCCGAAAACATTTGCTAAATTGGGATAGTAGTAATAGGTCCATGCTTCCTGGGTAGGCTAAACACAGGAAGATGCATAACATATAAATGCCTTGGACAAATGGGAAGAAAGAATATGACTGTGACAATGGAGCCAGCAAATGGGAAGCTTATGGGAGGGCTGAAGCCCACAAAGTATATACAACATGGCTCATTGAAACAGCGCATGCGCTGTCTAGAGCCAAGACTTAAAAATAGAAAATGGGCACATTCATTACTAGCTTCTACTTTTGAATAACTAGCAGGAGTAAGGCAAATTTAGTCACAAGGCCCTGCAGCATGGTTGGTTAACATAGTGTAAATTGAACAATTCATAGCCTTTTCTTTTTCTTTCATTTTATTTAGTGCTTTTTTGCAGTGAGTCCTAATCTATAAGTGCTTTATAATAAAAGAATGAAAGCTGGGGAAACAAGCACTAGAGTAGATCGGAATAAACCACCATCAATGATGCCTGATGGAAGGCAATTAAGAGTGGGGGGAAAGCTGGGGTTTGGGCAAAGATTTAAAGGAGAGGGTTTGAAGACATAAATGTGAGGAGGGGGAAAGTGGTGTAAAGCAAAATGACTTGTTCTCCTGAAGAATGCTAAGAGGGGCCCCTGAGTCTTCCATATCTCACAGATAGTCATTTGTCTTGAGTCTACTAAGGGCCCTTGGAAGAGTTATGATGCTCCTGAAGGACTATTTCCCCACGCCGCAGAGGCCTGTTTTACACCCCTGGAGGGGGATGAGTTCCTTGGCCTTGTGGCAGCAGCTGAAAAAGCCCAAGAAGAAGCAATTCACGATGGTAAAGAACAGGAAGGACAGTTTTAGCTCCATGTTTCTAGCCTGCTATTAGATGGAAAGTTTACAATTGCGGCGGCAAGGTTTCTGCAGTTTAATGCGGAGGTGACTGAAGTCTAAATTGGAAGCTAGTGAAGAGTCTTTGAGATGTGGCTAGTAATGAGGAAAAAGAGTTTTGTTGAGCATGGATGTCACAGGGGAGGCAGGACAGTCATGAATGCTAGTTATAATAGAGATGGCATGGACAAGTCTGGATTAAGAGGATGCAAAGTTGGGATGGCATTGCACTGGCAACTTCGCTTTTTTTTGTGACCCGCCAAGCTGGTAAAGTTTGAAAAGAAAAGGTTAATTGAAGGAAAAAGGTGCACTGTGACACGCTGGACTGGGAGTATGTAGGCACAGTCACACACTGGACTGGGAATATGCAGTCACTGTGACACGCTGGACTGGAAGTATGCAGGCACCGTGACACACAAGACTGGAAGTATGCAGGCACCGTGACACACAGGACTGGAAGTATGCAGGCAGAGTGACACACAGGACTGGAAGCATGCAGGCACCGTGACACACAGGACTGGAAGTATGCAGGCACCATGACACACAGGACTGGAAGTATGCAGGCACCGTGACACACAGGACTGGGAGTATGCAGGCACTTTGACACACAGGACTGGAAGTATGCAGGCACCGTGACACACAGGACTGGGAGTATGGAGCTGCTTTTCATTTTAGGTCTTGCTTACAGACAGCTTATTGTGATAGACCTGTTGTGAGCCATAGCAAAAACATGCCTTGTGCTTAGAGCCTATCCATTGCTTTTTGTTGGTTGGCTTTGTTGTCACTCTTATTTGCTTGCTTGTCATTCACTGGGTTTCCTTCCTCCTCATGTGTTTGTCCCTCATCTGGAGCATAGCTTCATTTGATTGGCTGACTATTATGCTGCCATGGCTCATTTTTAGGGAACTTTGTTTCCCCTTTTCTTTAAGCACTAAGCATGTGTTTTCTGATCTCTTTTGTGTGCTCTTTGCTCTAAATATCTACCCCATGTGCTCTGTATTGCTAACCTTTCACCACCACCTGCTCTGTTTCTCGTGTACTACTTCTATCGGTGTATAGCCACCCTATGTGTTTTGTGTTGATCTCACCTCTCCGAACTCTAGCTTTTTAAAAAAAAGAATGTATTCCCTCCAGCCTAAACATCATCCATTGCTCCCTCTTCCCACTCCACATTGCTTCCCCAACCCTTTGTGGTCCTTTAAATAAAATATTTAAATGTTAATGTATTTGGTGGGCCTGGCAGCTTCAATTTGCTGACAGGCCACTCCAACTTTCAAAGAACACTTTTCCACAAGTAAATATATTTGTTTTATTTACCTCTGAAATTGTCATTCATTATCTTAAATCAGTAAATAAAAAATGGTGTCATGTCATTCCATGTCATGTCCATGCATTATAATGCATAAGTGCGACTACAGAAAGACATGGGAGCCTGCAGTGGTCTGGTCATCGTACATTTTTACTTGCTGATACTGCGAACATCAGCAAAAAGCACTGACCATTCCAAATGATCATAAATAAAGACCTTCATATGCTTTAAAGCTAATACAATTGAATATATAATGACAAATGTGTTGTAGAATGCATAATTTTTTCCCAAATTTTCTTGGGGGGGAGGGCCCCCTCAGGGCCCCTTGAAATAGTCAGGCTCGCTTGCTGCGCCCACTCGCTAGACAACGTACAGGGGCTGGTCAGACTAATTTTGTCAGGGCGGCTTTGGGTTCCCAGTCTGGCCCGCGTACCGATGTTTCATCCATGATTAGTGGTGAAGTGAGACTATACCGACCAGCGGTACATTTGGGCAGCTTTGTAAATTCCCTGATTTCATCTGTCAATGTGTGTGCAGGAAATCACTTCACACACCCTTAGTTCAATTCAGAGAGTGGCTAGACCACAGAAGAGAAGTCAGTATAAGGAAAAAACAGTTCATCTTTACAAGGAGTTAGTGACGCAGAATTAAGGATTGTGTAGGTTTAGATGACAAAGGTTTCTGAAACTGAAAGAGGATCGAGAATGGTGCCCAGCGATGTGAAGGAAATGCAAGAGAGCTGTTTCAGGGGGGTACTGGGAGCTGGCCGGAACTGTGTGTGAAAACATTCAAACAAATCTGCCCTCAGAAATGTTGAGTTTTAGAAAATGTGCTGACATGAAAAACTGAATCCAGGGCTCAGATTTCTGAAGGCTCATCATGTAGCATCCCTGAAAACTGCAAAGGGAATGGTCAGTAAGAATAGTCAGTCCGATCCTCGGGTGGTCATTCAGTTTACATGAACAAGCCAACCCGTCTCTCTGACTTTAATGTATTTCATTTGTTTCTAAAAAGTGGGTCTAGTGGAGTTATGTGGCAGGAAAGGACCAAATGATGCAGAAGGTTTGACTAAATTATGCGGCAACAAAATGCAAATTATTCAGCATAATGCCGCAAAAAAATGTATTAGCATAAATTGTTATTTTTTATCCCAACTCATTTGATCGCTGTATGGGCAAATGTTTCACCTCACTAGTTCCGGAATAACATCCAAACGCAGCAAAAAGCAATTTAAAAGGGACCAGTCACTGTTTGCGAAGGGCGTTCCAATGACTGGCGTTGCTTTACAGCATTTACAGTCACTGTTGATCCTTTTGAGCTAGAATTCTTTTTTTTTGTTCAATTGCAGATTGTGCAGCAAAGTATGGATATGTGCAGTAAATGTAGCTAATCCATAATAATGCGGAAAATGCCGTGGCCACAGACTCGCATAATTCCAGTGCGTGGTGAACAGTATCTGGACCCTGCAAAGGCGTAGCTTGTGTCGCGCGGGTCAATAGAAAAGTCGATCAAATAATTAAACTAGGAGAGGGGGGAACCAACTACAGGGAACAGGGAAATGAAACCGCTGTTCCTTTTTTCAAAGCAAAACAAAAGATCCGATATTTCCCAGCGAATTTCATTATTCAATAATGCTACGTGTTTGCAGTACGTGCCTGCTGCGGGTAATTAATGCCATGGTATGCTTTATGAGATATACATCGCACTGCCCTGTCACAAGCAATTTCAATGAAAGCCTCCAGCAATGTGTGCATGAGCGAGTAGTACTCAGATTTTAAGAATACAATAGTTAATTAAATGGAACACTGCTGCAGAATTAGTCATTTTCACGTTCTGGAAGGATTCCATCCCTTGCAGCAGAATGTTGTTATGGGCTGCAGCAGAATCCAAAAGCCCCATTTATTCATCAATGGTGCAGCGCAGCACAGCACCCCGAAAATAGCGAACCCTTTTCACTGGCTTATTTTATTTGTCTTGTGTGGTCTGTCTAAGGACAGGACACAAAGTATCTCCCCCGAAGGCCACGATACACTCAGACACCCTTCCAAACAAATACACAGGGCCCGATTACGATGTAGGATGGACCGCCACCAACAGGCCGTCGTTGGCGGTCCATCTCACATATGGGGCCGCGGTCCGCCAGATTACGATGCCGGCGGTTGGAGCACATTGGGCAGAGGGAAAGACCACTGTCTATGACTGGCTCAAGGAGCCCGTCGGATCAGCGGTCGGATTGGTAATCCCTACAATGGGGTGAGACCAGTGGAGGCACTGCCATAGGGATTACAATGTCCGTTTCCCACAGCTTTTTCATGGTGGTCCGACCGCAATGACAAGGCTGTCGGAAAGTGATTTTAGGGGCCCTGTCACCCTTGGGCCTCCGTAATGAGGCCAGGAGGGCACATGTGATGCCCCCCAAACATCCATGCACCTTGTGCCAGACATCGCATGGTGCCTGGCACAAGGTGCATAGATGTTTGTAAACATACCCTTTACTATTGCAGCTTGTGCTGAGGCCTGTTTCCAGCCAGCCGAACAAGCCGCAAAGGTAAACAGCATGTCCCCCACAGCCGTGCTGGCGGTCGCATTGAAATTCGGCAGGCGGGACCTCCGACTCCATGTTGAGTGGTCCCATTCCTGCTACAATGTCGGTCGAACGCTCGTCCAACCAGCATCGTAATGAGGGTCAATGTGTGGTTCAGCAAGCTACCCATCCACAAATGCACCTCAGCGCCTCGTCAGGGTATGACGCACTACAGGAATACAACTGCATTCTAACACAGCATGTCATTTATATGGCACTTGTCACAAACTGAATTGCCTCCAAGCAATTAAATATTAGGCGTCAATATTACCCAACTCAATGATAGCGATTTCATCCGCCTCAGAATGATGAAAGGCTGATTCAGCCAGTTTGGGATTTTGACCCTGTGACCTGCTGGTCACATGGAGGCAGAGGGAGCAGGTGTATTGTCCCAGTTGTCTAGTGCCATCGTCGCTCTTATTGCACCTTCTTCTAAGTATCAGCCTTCGCTGCGGGCAGTCCTTCTTCACGCGCCAGGGGATGTCTGCAACATGTTTAAAATCTGTTCTCCATGTTGGAATTTTGTGATCACACGTTTCTTTTTCCTTACGTTTTCTACAGCTTTACTTTTCTTTGTCAAGTCTTATTTATTTAATGTTTATTTATTCTTGCATTTATTGAGTTTGGGAGGCAAGAGTCCGCGTTCTGTGCCTGCCACTACCGGTGCAGAAGGAGGCAGTTTTACCAAGCCTTCGAGGCCGCTGGGGTCAGCACCAGGCACCTCCGTTCATTAAAGGCCTGCCATTACTTCCTGCCAGACAGTGAGTGAGTTGAGTGTTCTGTTTTTTAATGTCACTGGTGCTGTCTACGGGACGACAAGATGTTCACGAGGAGGCTTCGAGTGCTTCTGGGAAATGAACTGAGATGGCTGATAAGGGCTGTGGCTTTCCCACTGTTCATCTCTAATGAGTTTTTAATTTCGTTTAAAGACTGACTTCCTCTGAGCTCTTCAGATCTGCTGGCAGAGAGTTTTGAAGTTGAGTTACTTAACTTTCCAGCTGAGATCCTGGGACAGCTCACGCTAGACAAATCCAATTTCTGCTTTCTTCACGCGAGCTCCCAGTGAAGAGCTGGTATCACACAGCGAAGGGCTGGGTGAGCTGGAAATCCCGGCGCTGGGCGGTTTCCAGCTTGCACCTGTAGGCTCTGCTCTAGTGATGGTCATCCATTCTGCGCTAGGCGGTTCCCAGCTTGCGCCTGCGGTCTCTGCTCTAGTGATGGTCATCCATTCTGCGCTAGGCGGTTTCCAGCATGCCTGCGGGCTCTGCTCTAGTGATGGTCATCCATTCTGCGCTAGGCGGTTTCCAGCTTGCGCCTGCAGGCTCTGCTCTAGTGATGGTCATCCATTCTGCGCTAGGCGGTTTCCAGCTTGCGCCTGCAGGCTCTGCTCTAGTGATGGTCATCCATTCTGCGCTAGGCGGTTTCCAGCTTGCGCCTGCAGGCTCTGCTCTAGTGATGGTCATCCATTCTGCGCTAGGCGGTTTCCAGCTTGCGCCTGCAGGCTCTGCTCTAGTGATGGTCATCCATTCTGCGCTAGGCGGTTTCCAGCATGCCTGCGGGCTCTGCTCTAGTGATGGTCATCCATTCTGCCCTAGGCGGTTTCCAGCTTGCACATGCAGGCTCTGCTCTAGTGATGGTCATCCATTCTGCCCCAGGCGGTTTCCAGCTTGCGCCTGCAGGCTCTGCTCTAGTGATGGTCATCCATTCTGCCCTAGGCGGTTTCCAGTTTGCGCCTGCAGGCTCTGCTGTAGTGATGGTCATCCATTGTTTTACTGCCTTCCTGGACATGAGCGGTAGCCACAGAGGCTTTTGGCCTCCTGGGAATAGTGGGAGAAGCTGCTAAAACTTTCCTGGGCTCTAAGCCCTGTTCACTCCCCTTTGCCCCAGCCACTCTATTGGTGGGAAGGCAGTGATGGACTCGAAGCTCCACCCCCTGTCCTGCATAGACTGCACATGCTGTACACCCTCACAAGTGAGCACCTGCTCATCTAACCTATCACAGCCCAGAACAGTCATACGCATTCACTTCTTTCAGAATGGTCAGAAACCTTTCGTTTGGACTTCAATCTGACCCATATATTTTCTGGGCCTGCACTTAATCCTAACCCTAATCCTTTAACCCATGCTCTAAACCCAATTCTAGGTATAAAACGTACTATAACTCTAGTTATTACCCCCATTACTAACAATATCTTTGAATTAACTCCCAACCCATCCCATCCCAGTTATCTTAACTTACCCATAACCCCAGAAAATTATCCCAGACTCAGTCCAAACTCATATACTATCCTTTACTTTAACTCTAATTCAACCAGGAAACCTAACGTAACCCTACCATCATCCCTCACCTTTACCTTAATTCTTACCCCAATGAAAACACTAACCATTAGCCCAACCACCCCTAATAATTACACATTCCTTACAGCATCCTTTACACTTTCCATTAGTATCACCCTAACACAATGCTATACCTTACCCAACACTACCTATATTTTTCTCTGACACCCTACACATTCAAATCTATTGACAATTTATTCAGTCTTTTTTTAGAAAATGTATGATACGTTTTCAAATAATTTTGCAGGACTTTTTGTATAACATGTTTCATTGTTCTTTTCACAGCAAGTGGGCTTCAGAGGGAACTAAGGGGCAGGCAGGTGAGGAGGAGTGTGCACATTGCAGTTGTCACCAGTGCAGGCCACAGATTATTGCTGCTCACAGTAGGCCATTACTAGCAGGTATAGAAAGAAAGAGGATTCATGTGGAGAGCAAAAAAGTGGTAAAGAGACAGGCAAAGAGGATACAGGAAAGATAAATGGCACATAATACAGCCATCCCACTCATCATAGAGTGCTGCCCCTATAGTCTAGAGAGAGGCAAATGGAGAAGTGACATGACAGAGAGTCAGCACATAGGATTCTTGGCAATTAAACTCCTCAGAAACGTGTAAAGTTGCAGAAATATTTTCAAATGCATGCATAAAAAAAGTATCTACCTAACAAATCTGCAGAAATAACACTAAACTAAATGTGAATGTACCTTTACTTGATGTTAAAAATCTTGAAGAAGACTGCATGGAAGGGCCTTCCCTGTATTTATTTCCAGTATCCTTGCATGTTCTGAGAGCCAGTTAGTTTAAATATGTAAGTCCTCCCCTGCTCCTTCACACATCTTTTCACAGCCTCTGCGTGTGTCCTCTTGTCAATGTCTTTGTTCATCTCACACTCAGCTCTCCTCTCTCATCAGCTCCCTATATCCAGATCCTAGGTTCTCTGCTCCCTCAGACACTGGATCTGGTCCCCCTTACATGATTGTGCCCCTGAGGGTCTACAGATATTGCCACATTCTTTTGTGAAGATAAAGGGGAGCATGTAGGAGAGTGAGGGATCTAGGATGGGGATCTTTGCTGGAAAGATTCACTGTCCAGGTGCCCCCTGCGCCGCCCAGCCAGGCAATCAGCTGAGCTGCCATTAGCATGAACCCGTCCTCACTTAGAGCTTGCAGCCATCTCGGTAGTGGCTCCTGCAGCCACCATCCCCATCTCTGGCTCTTTCCTTTCTGATGCTTCCGCACACTTTTTAACTACAACTTTCAGGGAAGGGGAGAAACTGTTGGAAAATCCAAAGTATCCAAAATGTTAAATACATTTCTACAATAGAGAGTCCTTAGCTGTGAGTGACAGGAGATAGGCCAGGGGATGAGGAATATCACAGAGGACTATTGATAGAGCGGTCGATGTTGTAATGCTGGGTGAGACCTAAGGATCTGGGCACTAAGGTGAAAGGGAGCAAGGATGTGGCATCAGTGGTCGGGGTACGTATGGCGGCTTAGGTAGGATCCATTGACATTCACCTCTAGTTACACTGTGCTGCGTGCTGCTTCCAGGAGCTGGATACCAGGGATAATGTTTATATTTAGAGCAGGTGGAATATGCGTCTTGCAATTTAGCCCATACAGGATCCATGCTTGGGTTGTATGTGTAAAACTTCCATAGTCTAAGATGTTGATTCACAAAGTTCTTTTCAACGTAAACACGCCTGAAACAAATTATGGTGCACATATTAGTAACTTACTGGTGATTTACAGTCATACATACATGTGGAAGGGTCATCTAGATGTGTGCACATTTTGTAAAGTATGCACAAAAAATGCACACTGAAATATCTAGTGAACACTCGTAAGTGTCAAGGGAGTAGCGAGGGACATTAAATGCAAAAACCTCAAAAGTTGGTACATTGTTGGTATTCAAAACATTTCTCAAATACGTCCTCTCAGCTAACTTGAGCCACAAGAGAATATGTGGCACATAAAGTGTGAAAAAGCAAACCAATATTTCATATTTTCACATCGTTAAACATTTCAAGCAAACTGATTCTGAAGGGAAAAGGGAAATCGTAAGATATTGTTTTTAATGTACTAATTCCTTAACTCTACGCATGATTTAACCATAAAGAGTTGACTTTGCACACCTAAGGTAAGGAATAGAGGGGCATGTTGGCAATGTTTGGGAACATGATGACCTTGTGTGTGTAATTTACCATATGTCAAATGTCTTCATAATTGGTGAGAAAGCTTTGTGAAAAAGCTTCACCTCCGCACCCAAGGAAATCCCCTGCGGTGTACCCCAAGGATCATAACTCAGCCCCAGCCCTATTCAACATTTACATGACCCCCTTCTCAGATGATGTCAGATCCCATGGCCTCAACTTAATCTCCTACACCGACGGCACTCAACTTATCCTCTCACTCACTGAGGATCCTACCAATGCCAAAACCAACTTCCACAGCATAATGACAGATGTAAACAAATGCATGAGAGACAGCTGCTTCAGGCTCAACTCCGACAAAACAGAAGTACTGATCTTCAGAAAGAACACATCCATATGGGGCCAAAGCTGGTGGACAGCAGAACTCGGACCAACGTCCAGACCGACGGACCAGGCACACAACCTCGGCATCATCCTCGACAGCCAAATGACAATAAAACAAGTCAACGCAGTCTTCTCCTCATGCTTT